>NW_024526488.1:119831-1533680 GCF_017590135.1 Pyrgilauda ruficollis | reverse complement strand
CGGGGCCGGGCCGGGCCGGGCGGCGCCGCCGGGACGCGCTCCGGGAGCCGCGGGAGCCCTGCGGACAGAGCCGGGCACGGCCTCCGCCCCCGGCACAGCCCGGATAACGGGACCGGGCACCGCCGCTCGCCCGCGGCGCGACGGGCGCAGCCCGGGAGCAGAGCGCAGGTGCTGCTCGGAACGCGCGGCAGGGCCGGTCCCGGGCTGAGCAAAGCTCCGAGCGCGGGCAGCGGCTGCGGGCTCAGCGGCGCTCCTGAGCCGGGCCGAGAAGCGGCAGATGCAGAAAGGCTGAAATTGAGGTTTTTAACAAAGACTCGAGGGTGTTGCTGTTTGATCCCAACCCAGTGACATGAGATGCACGTAAAGCCACGGAGATAACGAAGGCACTCCGCTCCCTGAAACACTCCCGCTGTTCCAGTGGGATGTACCCATCGGGCACATTTGACTCACGCTGCTCCCACGCTCCCTGCCACGTACACGCTGCGGAGCCGCTCTGCGGTGCCAGCCTTTTCCAGCTGCCCCCTGGGAGCCCTGAGTGCAGCCCTGGCCCGGGACTGGGACACCAGCGGCAGCTCAGCTGGCCGGGCCACGGCCAGGATTCTTTGGCCCACTGGCACAGCAACACCCGTTCTTGATGATGCTCATTGGCGGAGCTGCACTTACGGAAATCATTCATCCTTATACTAGAAATGAGATAAAGTTATTTTGAAATAGTACCTTACTTCGGTTAATCAGGAGACCTTTTCCACTATCTTTCTAGTCTCTGCCCTCCTTGGAGGATAATAAAATATAAATATAATTCTGCTTAATTGAGTGTTTACTTCAAAAGCTTTTGTATTTCTGTATGGTTTTAAAATGCAAACATCAGAGGCACCTTAGCTTAAAAACTTGTAATCAAACATATTAACAATAATTTTTATTATTGATGTAATGGAAGTAACAGAGCAAGGCAAATAAAGCCTAAAAATCATAAGGAACGTATCTGTCAAAGATATTTTCCTTTAGGAGAGATGAGCCTATAAACAGCAAGTACTTTTCATAACCCTGACTGGTACAAAGGCTGGAGTCAGATCTTAAAATCTTTAACATATCTCGTTGATGCAAAAAAGTGGAATTTTATGCCATTTCTGTACTTCAAAATTTTGTTAAGTAAAACGAGTTCCTTTTATAATTTAAATATTTTATAGCATGTAAACTAACCGTTAATTTCAAAAGGTACATTCAATTACAACAGTTTAGGACTGTCAGGTTTAGCTAAGTGTTAAAAGACAGACCAGGAATTCAAAAAACTTAAAGCAGCAGTAAAATATTAGTCAATGCCTATGAGAAATGAGTCTGTCCCTTTATTCAGGGTGTCTGTGTTTAATGGTAAGCTGGGATGCATATAAGCCAGTCCAAGCATGAAGGGCAGTAGGACACTCGTATGGAAAGCCAACTTTGTCCCTCAGTTATCAAGATAAGAAACCTGTCATTTCTCTCATTCACTCTGTCAGCCTTGAGATACTCCAAGCAGACTTACCTCTGTGTTGTACACCCCATATATCAGGAAGATGAAGAGACCCTGTAAAATAAAATGGAGGGAAAAAGCTGTTAACTCTAATCATTTCAGCAGTAGAAATACCTGAAATAAACTTTCCTGGGAACAGACAAAAGAAGACACACTTCATCAAGGTCAATTTATTTTTCTATTTTTCAGCATTATAAGCTGTACCTTGAGCATTTATTTGATAACATGGGAGTGCATCAACTATACTGTGATATTCAGCTGTTTGAAAATGAAAAACTTAGCACCAAAAGATCCATAACATTAATTAGAAAATTTAATTTTATATTTGAATGGTCTTTCAACCAACAAAATAAATTTATTTCAGAAAGTGAAAATAGGAAGATGCAAAGGCAAACTGAGTGAACAATCTCTCGTTCTGATACTTCTCGTAAAAATGAAAGTAAGAAAACATATGCTACTAAATTCTACACTAAAAATATACTCCCACATAGGTATTTGCAAATGCATGCATTTAATTATTTTAGAAACTTAAATAGGAAGAAAATAAATGTACGAGGACAGAAAAAAATAACCCAAGCACATAACACACATGAATCACCAAAGTTATTTTAAGAGCTTGCTTCACATTGGCCTCTTATTAGACTAAACAAGCTAAAACCAAACAAAATACTCACTTCAATGAGTTTTCCTGAACATATTTGCTTTATTGAAGGGTGTGAGTCCAGGATCCGAGTTACTCGTGCAACTTGGTACTGATTCTTGCAATCTGCAGGCAGGATCCTGAAAAACACACTGAAACTACTGGGACGAATAGAATAACAAATGGAAATAAATGCAGAATATATATAATTTGCTATGAAAATGCTTCTGTAACTCAGATTCACTGTGGGTTTATAACCTATTTTTAAACTTATTTGTCAATGTTAGTACTTAAAATGGGTCATTTGAACTTGTCAGGGAAAAAACTCTTGATTTTCAAACTGAAAGTATTTTCTAGTAAGAAACTGCATTTGAATAGCAAATAGATTGCAAGTTTTTAATCCAACGTGCAAATAACTTGAAAACATTTGGATTAATTCTGGATTTGCTCATCAGCAAAACACTATCTTATTAAACAGGGAGGAATAATAGATACCATTCATATGTAATAATTCCATGGATTACCCAATGCCAACATAACACCCTTGGGAGAGAGAACTTCTGCTTAATTTCATTTGTTTAGTTTTAAAAAGAAACTGAAATCCAACACTTCCTTTCAGTTATTTTTCAGGTTACATCGATGAACTCAACAATAAGTAAGAATAGATTCAAAACAGAGCCAGCTGTGGTTTTGAGTGTGCTTTCCTACAATATATATCACAGTTATATTGTGATGCTCATTTACAAACAGAACTGCCACAACCCTGAAGCTTGGCAACTCACAGTGACTTACAGGCAAACTGTTTGTGCAATAAAATCCCAGTTATCTCTCTAAATACAGAGTTAGTGGACCATTCTGAGTCTCCTGACACAGAAGCAGCTGAAATCTACATTAAAAAAGGAGGAGGTACCAAAGTCTACGCCTTTATTTCCTCCTACTTTCATTTCAAGTTCCCAGGATTTTAGGTGTTTCCATCCCAGGCAAGAAGATGGGTAGCTGTCTTAGAGAGGGAAGCAACAAATAATCAGCTGTTAAGATGAAAGGTGAAAAAGCTGTTAAGATGAAAGGAAAAAAAAAACAAAAAAACTTTCTCAGGCTGATCCCACAAGAGAGAGTAAAACTACATCCTGCTTGTTATTTAGTACTTTCATGAGTTAAAATTCTTGCCATACAATACTGGTTGTTCTGATATAAAGAGTAAAAAAAAAATTTTTTTTAATATACATTCTATACTTTCAAGACTAAAATGCTGTTTTTAATGTAGGTATGCAAAAATAATGTATTTAATTGCTTCTGAGTCTCTTCTGAAATCTGTGAATCTCATATCATCCCAGAACAACAAACTAGTTAACTACATAAATTTAGATATTCACTAATCTCACAGAAAATTCAAAACAAATCATTAAAGATTCCAGATCTTAAATTGGCATGCCACGTTTTTGCTTTTCTTGAGCTTGATAACAACTCCTTTGAAAATTTAACTGTTAGAAATATGAAGTGCTATGAAGTTTCTTGTCTTAATTCTTGCAGACTTCTGGGAGCTTTTTGTCTTGCTTTATCTCGGAGTGGGGGTGTCCTCTAACATCAAATTATTCTAATAGAATCAGCCCAACAAGGACTTTACTTATTGCCTGCAATGAGTTACGAGGTCTTGGCACCCACAACTGGTAATGAGGGGTCATTTTCCACAATGCTGTCATCAGCAATTACCTGTACAGGAAAGTGTGTGGTCCATCTGTGGTGAAAATAAAGAGGTGCAGAGCCTCAGGTGGTTTGAAATGTTAATAATGTGGTCTTACATAATTGATAGTTCAGTTTCTTTAGCTCATTAGTTGCAAAAAGAGCTTCTCTCTTTTTTTCAGTGAGCCCTGGTGTCAGCAGCAGTGCGGTTCTGTGAACAGCTGCCTCAGTTGCTCAGGCTGGTCAGATGTTCTTTGACTCCTGGGAATTAAACAGCGTTGTGACCAAGCCAGTATTTTTATCCAGAACTGTTTATTATACCTGTTGGGATCAATAAAATAAAATTCCTTCAGGAAGAGGCATAGAAAGCACATTTGTATTTTTTGTGTTTGGTAGCACATGTGAATCCCCAGAGGAATTGTAGCCCATTGTGCTCAGTACCAAATCCATACACATCCAGAATAAGCCATCTATGCCTTGAAAAGGTAAAGGTTTCTAGAGAGAAAATCTGGCCATGTTGGACAAAAGAGAATGTGCAAGCACACCTGCCATTTTTCAGGTCTCATGCCAAAGCAGGATGTGTTCTTGGTAGACTAAAGAGAAGTCAAAAACGTTTAGCAGAGTTTGAATCCTGCCTTTTGGAATCTGAGGAAAGCCCCGCTTAATTACATCTCTGACTGTCACTCTGGGCAGGGCATGAATGGATTGCTCAGCTTTGAAATTTGGCAGCTCTTGCCTGAATTGTCCTTGCTATCTTGAATAAATCAGTCTATGGACAGTTCTAATCTCTAGCAAGTTTGTCAGGATCTGTTCCAGTTTGGGTGGTACCACTGAAAGCTGACACTCTTATCACAAGTTCATTCTGCTTCAGGGCAACAGAAATTTGCATGGCAGTCGTTTTTATCAGAAATTTCTTTCCATGATTTTAATGCTTGTGTCTCCTTCTGTTACTATTTGACATTTCCTTTTTATAGACTTATTCAAAATTAGACAATAAATTGCAATCATTTTTGGTGTGTTGAGACTGTTACACTGATACTTTCAATATTTTCAATTTCAATATTTTTCAATATACACATTCTCGAGAATGTGGAATTGCTTCATCCTTCTGTTTAAGCATTTGGTCTCCGATTTGCTTGACAACTGAAAAGGATTTTTAAGGAATCACAGCTACTAAAATCAAAAGATCAATTAAACAAAATCATATTATCAAAATATGCATGTAAACACTAGATAGAAGAACTGTAGAAGAATAAAAACCAATTAAACATATTCGAAATAAATCAACACCGAATAAAAACAAAGCACTGAAAATTTTTGGATTGCAAGAAATGCTCATTTGTGGAAGAGATAAAGATAGATCATATGCAGCTATACTAATACTGCTTTTTTTCCATAAATTAAAAAATAACATTATTACAGCAAAAGAAACCGCAGCCTGCAAATAGAATTCATGTTACTCACACAATCTCTGTAATCCTAAAAAAATTAAAATTTTGTCAGCAAGGAGAGATTAGGGATTTACTGTTTGTTTTAAATCTAGACCAGTACTAGAAACTGTAAGCCTCAGGAAACTTTTGTCATACATCATCATTTTTAATGCAAAAAATATCAAATTCCAAAATTATGGGATTTTTCTACCACAGTTGAAGAAGTTTGAAATCTTTACTTCAACATTTAAGAAGTCTGAAATTTGAAACAGCACTGTTGTGAAATTTCAAAGTCACCGTCCCACAGGCAACTATTTCAGCTCTCGTTATCACTCAATTGGTACTTGCAGGCTTTGCAAACAGGAGCAAACTATGTGACTGACTTGGATTTTCTGCCTATAAAAACTAGAAGTAAAAACCAAAACCAATGGAAATTTTGTAATGCTGATTAACAGATCCACAGAAATTTGGCAGTAATAAACTGTCACAGCAAAGGTCCTGGAGGAAATCAGTAACTTACCCTGGAGCAGAGCCTTCACTGTGGCCTCAGAGACAAATCACGCTTTGCCTCGGTTGCATCGAGAGCCCAACAGTTCATCTCTAGTTCTGAGCCATATTAAAAAGATATTTCTTTAATGTCAGGTGAAGTGGAAATGGACAGGTTGAGTGTAGCTCTGGATTCCACACTGAGAATCTCTGCGAGGAATGAAGTACAAAAAGTTTATACAGAGCCACGTAGAAAACGTTAGATGAAATTCTATATAAGTGCCAGTAGGATAACTGGGATCTAGGATATCAAAAGAACAGCTCATTCTCCACAGCCTTAGTAGAATAGCATTCCATATTGCCAAATGTAAAACTGCCCTAAAGTTTATTTTAGATAAAGCCAGCAATAACCTCTCTGCACAAAGGTATGTTTGGGATGATAGGAAATATCCATGTTAAAAAAAAAAGTTGAAACGGACTTAGAGACGTCAGCTGTCCACCTCTCTGTATAAGCAAAGATAGGATATTTAAGTAGCAGGGTAAGCTTTCGTATGCCAGGTATAACAAATTTCTGATATAAATGTGTCATTTAACAGATTTTTTACCTTTTACCCTTACCAAGATCCTGTTGGAGTACCTAGACAAGCCTGTGCTAATCTACTTTTTGAGGTGACCAGGATCCATTTTCTGCCTGTCCTTAAATTAGACTCTTGACCTTTGCAATAAGTCTATAAGCATTAAAGTCAGGGCTACAGGATTCAGGAGTTTTAAAGGAAATTTATTATACTATGAAAAGGTTTCCTGCTTCTGTTTCTTCTTTTCCCAGTTATACTTTACAAATCAAGATATACTTTCAGAGCATGAAAAAAACCAAGACATGAAGCCAGCTGGGTTTTTTTTTTCTGAGAAAGTTAATTACCATAATCACATCATCACCATATACATCAAAAATCAAACAGCACCAGTCACAGAGAGAGGAGATTGGTGCTTCAGTTCTTTTTTTTCAGTGGTCTGTTATTCACACATATAGTGGTCTGAAAACAACCAGTGTACTCAGACCTTGGTCTTGCTCTGCCTTTGCATTATTCCACTACTGTACAAAATATGTCTTTCTATACATTTTTGTACTCAGAATATTGGCTGCAGGGAAAGAACTGCAAGTTTCATTCCACCTACTTTTACAGGCTTATAACTTCTTCCAACTGCATCCACTCCTTGTACTTGTCATCAACTCAGAGATTACTTTCTCTTGTCACTAACCCCCAATTTCTCATTTTATAAAACTTTCTCTGAATACCTTACTGAACTAGGGAACACACAGGGAAGTGGATTATATTTCATCCAAAAAATTAATTCATGCTCTTGATCTGCTCCACCCAAAATACATCAACACACACAAATGAGCACAAAACCTATTTGCAACGTGTTGTTTGTGTGGTGCAAAAAATGCTGATTCATACCACATTGAGCTAAATTCTCTATTCCTTACATTTAATAATATCTCACAAGGTGGTTAATGAGTTTGGGCTAGATCACTTAGAGCATTACAATATTGTTAGAGGTGAGAAACAAAATACCTCTTAGGAAGGGAAATATTTAGAATTACAGTGGTGCAGATAATACTGTGAGAATCATTGTAAAATCTCTATAGGAAAGCTAGGACACAAAGTGTAATCCCAGCATTACTGCAATTTACAGGTTTGTATTTGCAAGAATTTCTCCAGTTTATATACACAAAGAGGCAAGTGTGTTGCAAAAGATCCCAAGGCTGTCACACAATTGCAAGCTACTGTGTATTGCTTTCTTTTTTTGTTTTATAGTAATTTAAAGCCTAAGGTTACAGCTTCTCTGAAGCTGTAGAATCAGAAAAGCGTAAGTGAACTATACTGAATGCAGCATCTACTTTTCTAATTTTCTTGAGTTCCTTATAAATAAGGGGCAGAGCCCTATAAACCTATAGACAATAGCTAAAAACCACTCCAGTGTTGCCCATTCAAATGGGCAGAATCTTTTCCACACATGTGAAGCATTTAGAACAGTTACTCAGACTCCACCTAAACATTCTTATTTTACTGTAACAAAAACTGTACAATAATAATGATTTGAGATTAAAGATTGAATCTGTAGGAATTTTTTAAATTATAATTCTAGACAGTATCTGTATAACTTAAAATATTCTTTTATGGTGAAAAATCCACATACATTTTCATGCATTCTAGATGGAATGCTATTCATCCTAGACTTCATTATAAGCCTAAAAAAAACCCCTCATAAAACCCTTCTATCTAAATTCTCTTCAGGGAGATGAATTCATGATGGACACTATTTCTTGTAGACCTAATCATCTTATTATGTGACTGAACAGTTTTGGCACATCCTCTCCCCCATTTTTCACAGCAGCTCAGGTCTGTGTGGATTAGATGTGGAGATGCACTGTTAAAGAAACAATATTTGGAGCCTCATTCCAAATACATCTACTACTACTAGTTTAGGTTCCTGGTGTTGCCATCTTCTCTGATTGGGCTTTCAAACAGGAGTTGTGCCCGAGTTCAGGAAGGCTCTTGGCACACAACAAGACAGGTATTGGTACAAACTCTGTCTTGAATTATTAGAAAAAGGCATAAAGACACCAATATGTGCTGCCTGTAGCTCCTCCAGTGCAAGGACAGTGAATCCTTCTCTTGAATAATCCTCACCTTTTATTGTAGGGGGATATCACTGTATCTGGGGATTTTCAGACATTACTGTTGTCCTGTTGTTGATGCCTTAAAATATAAAAACATGTTCATAAAAAATTCTGTCCTTAGAAATAATTTGAATGTCATTTCTTGCCAGATACAGCACATTTTTATTTCTGAATTTCTGCAGGAGACAATAGTCACTCAGGTCCAGATTTGCAAAGGTCTTCAAACATCCCAGTTGTACTGATTTCAGAATTAATATCCCAATGAGCTGGAATCGGACTGCTGTTGCAGATCTGGGAAATAGTTGATGGTCCCATAATAATACACTGGTATTTTCAAAATTATGTATTAAATTATTGATATCTTGGTGTGGATCTGAATCTTACTTACCCAAATGAGCAACTACCCAGAAACAAACTTGCAAGTTTGGGGTTTTTTACTGCTGCCTGTTTTCTGTCTTTTAATCCTTGCTTGCCAGATTGACCCTGTTTTTCATCATAATGTGAAAAAAGTTACAAATATTAGGTCTTCATATTGTCAAAAGGAAAAAGTCAGATGCTTCCAAAGATCCACATGTCAAATGTACAGTAGATTGTTTTGAGCAAGAAACTTAGAAATTTATTCTAAGTCAAAAAATATTCATGTGAAAATAGTTTCCAAGGCTCATACTACATTTCACTTTCTTGCATAGCAAATATGTGCAGTTTACAATTTGAGCTCTTTCATGAGCCAGCCCTGCCACGATTGTGAAAGCCATGGTGGGTTCTGATTCCTCGTGCACCATCAAGCTATCTCAGCCATTTACATTTCTATTGTATGTTGGGTTCCAAACATGCCTTTGAAATTCTGCTGTAAGTCTGGCAGTAAAACCCACTGTGCCCTGTGCTTTGAAGGACTCTTCACAATTTTCATATAGTATGCAATGAATCCTTAAACTGCTCACTTGAGGATGATTGTTAACATTTAGCAAAAGATTGAAAAACACTAAATACAAACCAGTATCTCAGGTATAATTAATAATAAAAAACAACTTGCAGCACTTTACCTTACCCCCCCCACCACCCCCAAAAAAAATCATTTAATTGTATGGCTGTATAAATAATTGATTTTTAAAACCCTGTCTCAAAATAGGTGCTAAAATTAGTTGATACTTCAGAATTGACCCAAAATGCTTATGTTCTCTGCTCTCACGTCATAATAAATAAAAACATTTTAACTGGGATGGGGAGGGTTTTATGGGAACAAAACAACCCCACCACCACCACAGATCAATAAAAAACACCCCAGCAACTTTTAAGTTTCATTTGGCTTCATTTGGGAGCTTTTAAAGATCTCACAGAAGTATATTTTTAAAAGGTGGATAAATCCAAATTAATTACACCTAAAAACAACTCACACTGTCAAGGTTCATTCTGAGAAAAACAGTCTGAGAATTCAATGCAAGTTCATGCAACATTTCTGTTAAAAAAACGGAGTTCTAATTTCTGCCCAGCATTAAATAATTCATAATTCAGTTAATCAAATTTAAGGTGGTAAGGAAAGAAAATAGGGTCTATTTCCCCATTAGCTTGTAGATGAGACAGAATGCTCCAACAATATATTTTATGAAAAGCAGACATTTAAGTGTTATATTCCAAAGCATCATCTCACTTTGCATTGCAGCATCTCTTTCAGATTGCAGTGACCATCCAGAACTGTCATGGGACATTTTCCTGCCAGCCTTCCCACGCCTCACATAGTGGCATCCTTCTCAACATTACACACATGATTAACAGGGAAAGGAGAGCAGCCACTCCAGATAAGGCACAGAGCAACACGGGGGCACCGTGATCGGCAGGTCTGTGAGGGAAGGTAAGCACAGCACCAGACAAACAAAAGAGTCAAACAAGAAAAGTATCAATTAGGAGACAGCATCAGGCTGCTCAGGCACCTACAATAAAATTATATTAGAATAGAAGGACTAAATGCCAGAAATTTTGTCCCAAACATAGGCAGCAGAATAATTGTTTAAAAATAACTCTGTAAAGAAACAATTGTTCTACAGCTTTCAAGGATCAATATAGGTTTTGTATATATATGGATACAATGGCATAAATGGAATGCTTCTGGTATTAAATCCTTGCAAAAGTAGAGGTTAGCATCTGAAATTCAATATATTGTAAATTTAACTATGAAGTGCCCTTAGAAGTTACAAGTCAGAATAGCACATAATGTCTAAAAAGTAATGGATCTCTGTGCAGTGTGATTTAAACTGGATCTTTGGTGACCTTTTCAGAATGCACTGATTTTACACAGGGAGCCGTTCAAAAGAAAAAGGAAGCTAGAAACAGAAATGAGGATGGTTTTACCATTGTCTTCCTTTGACAATATTTTTTTACATATTACCAATAATGTTTAAACATTCAGTAGCCATTTTCAGTTGGCTATACTTGGCACAACTGTCCATTTATCTAAACGAACTGCAACAGAATACTGTTTCAGGTTCCTTTTAAAAATATATCAGTCAATAAATACATAAACAAACTCAAGAGTTTACTAGGACCTAAAATATTTGTCCAGTAATTTTAGGGAGTAGAGTGCTCACAGGCTTCTCCTAATAGCAAAGTGGGGACAGTTGTTTTGGGGTTTTTTTTAATGTCACTGAAGAAAAGTCAAATCAACAGCAATCCCTTTACATCACATTTAATACTTGAAAATGTCCAGCTGGTCTGGAGAACATGTGGACATAAGCAATGCAACGCTGAATGAAAGAGAAGATTTAATATTCTAATTTATTTAATGGCAAACCAAGGGGATTTCCCATATACCTCCTCCAAATATTTTACATTTTTCTTCCAGGAATAATTTTTTACCATCAAAGGGTAAATTCTATGAAATTTGAATTAAAGAGACATATTCCAGTAGCAATAAGCCATGCCAGGGTGTGCATTAGTAGAGTTTTTGGCAAACCTTTCAAGTGATTGAAGGCCCTTGGTGTTCAGGCTGTTCCTTTGCAGTGCACCCAGGACATGCACCAATAGCCCACAAACACACATCTCTGAGGGGCTTGTTACTGCTACACATTCATCAGCAGGGCAGTCTGGTGTTGGTTACTAGTCATTCCCCCACAGCTGGAGAGGACTGGAAAACAAAGATTTTGTCTGCAATTAAAAGATCTTTAGGGTCTTGAGAGAAGCACAGGTTTCAGTCCAAAGGGGCAGTACTTTCAGAGTTCCAATCAGCATTTAATTTTGCTAACATGAGTGATTTCAGAGGAATACTGTGATACTAAAACCTGATCATGAAATCAAATCTGAGATAAATTGTTCTGACAGTGCATCTAAGAAGGACAATGAAATTACCATTCTTAAGACAAAAAAATCCTTATTACAACATATTTTTTTGTGATTTCAATACCTCAAGAGCTCTTGGTGGACTCTGCTACATTTAACTTTCTCCATTTACAAATCAGAGTAAACCTAACAAAAAGGTGGCTGAAAGCAGGAGAGCACAATTCTTAGTCTGTATAAATGCATTCATCAGTATGTACACGGTGCCTTTTACCTGAATCTTCATGCTTTTGAAGACATTTTCCTGTTGTCCTTGCAGAGGAGTGCTAACTCAAACATGTATGCACCATGTGCAACACTATTTGTATTCACGGCAAAAAACATTTTCTTTGGCTGATGAACTGAATGAAAACAAGAACCCTGACTTACACGATTACTCCATTAAAAAATAATTTGATGTCTAGTTTGTTATGGAGCACATGTAAGTGCCACAGTGCATCTGTTCTGGAACTTCAGGGTTCCTCCAGAATCCTGTGTGATTTGTTTATGATGTGGTCATGATTGACTGTCAGCTACTAATAAATGGTAAATAAAAAAGTAACGTGTGATATTAAAGTACTACATTAGCTACATTGTGATTAAATTACAGTAACAGCACCAGCTATAAACCTTTATAGAATCTCCTCAGCCATGCAGTAATTCTCCTAACTATACTATTATGTAGAGCACAAATATTTCTTTGTAAGTCCGAAGCAATACATCAGGGAAGCATTTACTGCTAAAGCTAGATTGAGAGTAAATGCATCTTGGGTTGCTATGAATAAAGCTCTAGCTTCTCATTACTTTATGACAAGACACAGAAATTCACTTTACTTTTCATTTAAGCTTTTCTGCTCCAGTTTATAGATGTATGCCTTCACGCTTTTATTCCCTTCTCGCTTCAGCCGTACGTAATAAATGATTATAAATTTTCACATTTGACCACCTCTCTTGCTAGTCTCATGCTTAATGCACAAAGTTAGGAAGCTGCAGGTAAAAATTTCACAAACACTTTTATTTATGATGTTGTCCTTGGTAACGGAAATTTCAATGTACTGAAATGAAAAGTATGATTAAAGGGATACGACGTCCTGACAAGGATAGTAGAGGGCAGCCTTCTATTTCCCACTGAAAATATATAATACTTTTTTGACATCAATTTCATAGAGAATAGACATGGGCTAGTCATGAAAAAAAAGAGACACAAACATGTTTCTAACTTCACTGTTGTTCTGCTGTCTTAAATGAAACTTATTCCAGAAATATATTGTCTGAGTTACAAAGCTTTCAAGTCAGGCACATAGATAATTATGAATAAACAAGATATTGTGCAGTTAAAAAAAAATCAGGCACATAGATAATTATGTATAAACAAAAAACAAGATACTGTGCAGTTTAAAAAAAGTCTGATAATCTTCTGCAAAATTAAAAAAAAAAACCCAAAAAAACCCAAAAAAAACCAGACCATGTTAAGAGAGATATTCCTTTCTCATTTTCTCTTGTCACTTTCCCAATCATTTTCCCTCTACAACAGGATTTATTGTGAGTAGCTTTTGTCTGGTTCTGATTCTAAGTTCATTTTAGTTAATTCATACTGTCCTATGCAGCTAAGAAGTTGTGACAGACTCAAAACCTTTTAGAAGTAGCACCCTAATAAATACTGGAGTTTGTTTTAATTAAACCCATTTTGTCTTATCTTTAAGCATATCAAAATAAAGCTTACAACATTGAGAGCATTGTTCCTATTTACAGGTATATGGGGGAACTAAAATAACATTAGGGTCATCTTACTAACATTTATAGTTTTAGATTACATGAAATATAAATCTAAAATCTCAGAAGTGAAATATATCTTCTTGAGCAATTTTTAAAATAAATCACTTCAGTTGAGTCTCGTTCCTATAAGCGGTACATATAATTTGCATATGCTATTATCAATTAAAATAATGTTATGACTTAATAATACCAAATCTCTGCTACTCTTTACCATCCAGACAAATATTCTGTCTAATTTCCAATAGCACAGACACAAATATAGAACATTTTTTTGAAAAATAACTGTTGAACTACCACATTCCAGAGAATAAATTATGTTTCAATATATTTTTAAAGTATTCTATATAATAAAGCTTCTACATTTAATCTTTTTAGGAAAGATAGACAAAGCAAGCTATGGAAAGGAAGGGGACAGTTCAGAAGTTCTGTACAACAAACACTGAAATTTGCGCTCCCCAAATGAATGTTTCAAATCCTGCTTGGATCGGTGCAAACTAGAACTTGCTTTTATGCATTAGTTACTCAAGAATATATACACAAAACTGAGTGTATTTCACTGACAGATGCGTTTGTGTACAACTCATAGTGAATGGGTTTTTGTGACTAGTATTAACTGGGATAGCTAGAGAGAAATAGTAATGACCAAACTTTTCTTCTAATCCTGTGAATTTCATTGATAATTAACTTGGCTGGGCAACTCTAGCAAGTTCCACCTTTTCTTTAACAGTGCTAATAATTAAAAGAAAAAAATATAGAAAATCATGTTGGTATTAAAAAGTTGTGCTTTTTAAACTTTTGAGGCATTGTTTCCCAGACAAGGACTGGGTAGTTATTCTTTGTCTTTTAACAAGTTTATAAACCATTTGTTCTGTTGCAGATGCCCAGTCATTGCAAAAACCTCCTGGATGTACAGCCAGAATGTTTTCCAGTCTGTTAGTGTAACAGCATCATACCTTTCCCAATAAAAGAAGCTACAAAGATTTTGTGACAGATTGTGGTTTTTGCTCAGCTATCACAAACTCCTGAAAAACACACTGTGTTTTATATCAGTTATTAAAAAAAAAACAAACCCACAAATTATAATGAAAACAAAATTGCTGAGAATTATAATTTGAATGTCTGTCTTCATCCATTTCAGATTTACTGTTACTCTGAGGTTTCACACCTTGATATTTTTCCTGTCTTAGCTCACCACACAATTACAAGCTACTGTAATTATTCCTTTTATAATCATTGCCATTATAATACCAACAATCTACATTGCTGAGCATTCTGCATAGTGTCCTTACCAAAGTACACCCTACTCTAAATGCATTTTAATATTTGCAGCTTGAAACCTGACAAAAATGTCCTTAGAGTAAACATGTGGGATCAATTATGTGAAATAAAGCGTGCAGGTTAGAAGTACCATACCACAGCAGAGCTCACACTTTCTTTTAAACTTGCTAATATCTCTGACCCCTCTCTACAAAAGCACTTTAATCAACATTCACATATTACTTTTTTTTTTAGCCTTACCATTTAACAAGCTGCAAAAAATGTTTAGCAAACAATTACATACATCAAGTTGATATGCTGCAGGACTGAGGGTCATTTAAGCTTAGAGCTACAGCTGAAAGAGGTTGGGAAAGCCACATGGGGAGCAAACTCACTTTTCCCTTTTAAACTTGCAAGCAAAAGGACAGCTTAATTAACCCAATAGAGAGTGTCTCCTCAACCTTTCTGAAGCCCTTTGTGAAAGCACTGCCAACTGTTCTTTTGGGCCTTAAGAGCATTTGATTTGCTTCATGTCTTCAAGTTTCAGCTGTGCATACATTCAGCCCCAGTAAGAAATGTCACAATCAAATGATCATATTAGATAAATTTGATTCTGATCACATGGCCTAATCCCATGCTGGAACAATAACCTAAATCTGGACCTGGCTACTGATGTCTGGTATGAGATATGGGTCAGTGAACATAAGTGCTCTATTTGTAATCATAAAAAAAGAGATAATGCATAGGATGCTAAACTATTGCTTTGCCTCCCCTTCATCTTATGGGGAAATTGATGGTCCATATTCTCCAGAAAGATAGGGAGAGGATGTGGCTGATTAGGAGTCAGGGGTTTGCTCTGACTATGCATCTTTTAAAGAGATTCCTTTTCTCTCTTAGCAGTTTTCAGAAGAATGTGAGTAGTAAGAGAAGATTCCCTACTGTTCAACGAGGGCATTGCTTTTCAGGGAGGGAAGTTTGCTTCATTACTTTATTAATCACCTCCCAATTCATTGTAAGTTCTTAGGCAGCCCAGCACGGCTTCTGAGACAGCTCCACCCACTCTCCTGCGGGTTCCTGTGCAGGCCAGCTCCTTTGCTTTTGGGCAATCTGCAGGGTGGCACATTCTCCTTGCAGAGTCTTTGCTCATTGCCTGCTAAGCTGGTGTGAACAACTTCAATTTTCTCTGCCACTGTCTCTGACAGGAACCAGGAAACTTTACTGTGGATTTACTTTTGCTAATGTTAATCCCATAGCATCTAATTAGAACAATCATGCTTTGTTCGAGACAAACTAAAAACAAGGCCATTTCACTGATGTAGTTATTTTCAAATAAGCACTTACTCATATGTCAAGTCAACATTTAAATGAGAAGTATAATTTAGAGCCTTAATTTCTTTTTTTTTTTCAGTCGTCTCCAAAAAGAGGATAACCAGAATTCTTCCAGAGCCATATATAAGGTGTGGTGTAAAGGACATGTACGTACCTTAAGAGCATCCCAAATATTCCTGGAGCCTTGGCACAAGTGCTGCAAAATTAGCAAATGCCCAAACACCTCAGATACCACCTTACAGTCATGTAAGGGTTGAAAAGATCCGGAGGAATCTTGACACAAGATCTGTCCAAAAATCTTTTACTAAGTATGGATGTTTTGCAGTTGTACAAGATAAATAATCAAGTGGGTTTTAGTTTGGAAGTAAGATTATTGCTTCTTGCCAATTTTTTTTGGTGGTTCTTAACCTAAACTGGGTATTTGTATGAATTACTACAGATGCATTGATCTGACTCCAACCTGAAGTTACTAAGGTTTTATAAGACAGCAATAAAGCTCTCTTTGCATTAACCAGCCATGCACATCAACATTTTAATGAACTGTTTTTACATGGTTCGTTGAGTAGCTCCTAGTCTCCTACAATACAAATCACTTCTCTGTCACGCTCGCCCCTCTCATACAGGCAGGGTGTGAACTGGAAAAGGAATAGCAGTTCCATGGATATTCAGAAATAGGACATTGCAGGCAGTGCAGCTCCCAGCAGTACTAGTGTTTAAGCTGTTGTGTCATATAAAGGAGATCCCCAGCAGCCACAAGCAGTGAAGAAGCTGCACTGTAATCACCAAGCAAACTGCTCAGGACCTCGGGAAAATCAAGCTCTTGGAGCCACCGCATTGCACCGCGAGGCTCCAGACAATGAACTACAACGCTGTGTGGTGGGCTGGGGAGCTCAATTGTCATTAATCATAGAACAGCCCATCTCCCAAACAGGTATTTATTTTATATTGACCTAAAGGTTGAAATAAATTATTGAAATCAATGTCAGTGTAGACCAAATCTCCTTGGAATAATTAAATTACATTAATGACAAGCATTTTGGTGTATTCTAGTCAACCTTTAAAAAGCAACATAAAAAGCATAAAATATTTATTGTT
The DNA here is from genome assembly GCF_017590135.1 of Pyrgilauda ruficollis. Classification (NCBI taxonomy): domain Eukaryota; kingdom Metazoa; phylum Chordata; class Aves; order Passeriformes; family Passeridae; genus Pyrgilauda; species Pyrgilauda ruficollis. The sequence continues at coordinate 1,516,488 of NW_024526488.1, read as the reverse complement.
ATGCTTTCAAATAGACTTCATGACACGTTATGTATTTTTGAGATTAAAGATTAGTTCTAACACATGATTTAATAATGAATGCAAATTATAAATGAATATTTAACAAACCATATCACATTTTATGTCTTAACATATCCTTTGCCATTACTGTAACTGAATGAGAAATGGCTCTGTGATGTATTGTCCTGCTGCCTAAGGCCCTGGTGCTTTCACCTTGATACGGCCTTTAAAATAAATTTATTTGTTAACATTTAAGAATACCATGCAAGAGTTGGCATAAAACATTTATAAGTCTGTTTATGATTGAAGGAGCCATGCACTAATCAGGTAATATTTATTGTAAAAATAATTTATTTGGCCAATTGTTCCATGAAAAAGAAGATTTGGAAATGTTTATTTCCAAACTTAGTTTAGGATTAAGTGGTACTAATGGTACCATAAAGATGTTATATAGTGTTAATATAACCTGAGTATTAAAAACATAATGAATTTGCTATTTATGAACCATTAAGTTTTACCTCAACCCTAGAATAAACTTCCGATCATTACAGATCTATTAATAACTTTTCTGTCGTCTTTCCCCTCCCTTTATTCCCTTCTTTGCTTTCCTCTACATGGTCAGAGTAATATTTTTGATATTTTCAGAATTAATTAAAATATGTTTTAGAAAGCAGTATTTTATTCTGAGCAATATTTTTTAGTATTCTGTGTGCTTAAGTGACTATACAGATTACTATCACAGAAAGACAAATATTTTTGTTTACCTTTCATTAGTATTTGTAATGCCCTATCTATTCCTATTAAATTAATTTTGATATTTATTTTGATTTGCAGATTTTAAAAATGCAAGAAATACAGGTTTCTCAGTTTCATAATTGTGTTCAAGTGGCCTAGTTTAGACTTTCTGTAGAGAACAAACCACACACAACTTAAGCCAAAATGTTGCCATTACATTAGGTGGGAGGTTCACTAAACTCCCCAGCAAGTTTTAGTGATTGAAATAATCAATCTCCTGTCTGGCACTGCTCAGCTGAGCTGACCACGTAGATCACTGTCCTAATTTAATCAGCTAGGAATGAGACTTAGAGTAAATTATAGTCAGAGCTTGGCTAGTAATGTTTTATATTTACATAACATTTTAAATATTAATGAACAAAAATTGAAAAAAATTCTGGCAAGAATTTTCTTCTAGTAGCCCTTTCAATGCAACATTTCCACACCACTTGTGACCCAAATACAGTGTTGAAATAAGAGAGCTTCAGATATTTTAGGAAAAATAGAACAATAAATTAAAAATGGAAAGAGGAGGATGGGTTAGAAAAGATGAGATTCAGAAGGACACTATGACTAAAGGACAGTAAGAAACAATGAAGTTGTTGAAGTTTAATTTCTTGCTCACCCATAGGTGAGCAAGAAATTAAAGGAAGAAATTAAAAAAGAGTACATCATAAAAGAGAACTTTTACGATGGCAATCCTTATTCTCTTGACCTGCTGTCTGCCATGCCTGTCTGGAACACACACTCACACAGAGGTTTGGGTGCTCAATTGCTTTCTGATTTTTTATGTGTTGTCATGTTTCCCAGACATCCCTACCTCTTCCTGTAATCGTCTCCCAGTCATCTCTCCTTATTAATTTTGCCATTATTTTTTCCACAGTCTCAGTCTCCAGCATTCTTTGTCATTGCTGTTCTCTTGTGTTCACTTACAGCTATTTCTGACATATGCTATGCAACTTGGTAAGACTTATCTCATGAACAAGTAAGGGATCACTCCTATTTAGGCTGCATCTCAGTTCAGATTGCATTTCTCATGTGCTGCCATGCCCAATTTTCCTTCATTTACTTACCTTTATAAGAGATCTAAGTGTTTGCAGTACTGCATCATGGACTGAAAATACAGTTGCTGCCTAATAGATTTGGAGAAATCTTATTTTAAATTATTAAAATTTTTCAAGAGTGCCTAATAACTCAGTTCAGCCTTCACAATTATTGGCATGATAAAGTGAAAGCAAGCAGATCCTGTTAGGATGAAAAACTGACTGTTCACTGAGGAGCTATTTTTTTATGTTCCTGCTTATACCAAGTTTTCTGGCTGATCTGACTAATCCCAAGCTAACCATAGTACAGTAAAATAAAAGCCGAGAAACAAGTATGTGAGAGTTATGCAATGTTCACCCTTGTTTTCAAATTGAAAAGCTACCATTCACAAGACACAGTCCTTGTGTTGATCTCTCCACATGCAGACAAAACCCCAAGCTGAACTGGATGACAGAGTAGTTTCCCTCAGTAAAACAAAACAACATTTCACTTCTCCACAGTTATTCATGACACAGGAAGCTTTTTTCCAGACCTGAATATAGGAAAGATAACAATATTGTTTCTCTTAGCCAAATTTTTTTCCGCACACAATTTGAGTTTTCCCTGAAACACAAATTGTGTCAAATACTTTACACCAGTGTCTTTTCCATTTATCAAGTGAACAGTTAATGCAGGTGACATAAAGCATCATACCCAAGACAGGGAGAATTTAAAAGCCAAACCAGCACCCCAGACCCCAATGTGAGAATTAAATAAAATTAAATAAACTTAGTTTTAACTGAATATGTTCTCAAGCGTGACACACTGTTCAAAACTGATTAAAGTTATTTCTTTTTGGCTTTTATTTTTTTTCCCAGCCATAAGACAGCAAGCTCTACAATTCCACAGAAGGATTTCCAGGGAAGACCACACGGATTTGCCTGCACTATCACCATCTTTTTTCAAATTCTCAACAAGCAAAAAGCCTCCCCTGAATACCCCAATAATCATTCTGGGCCTTACTCAAAGCCCCTTAAAGCCAACTGAAACAATTTCATAGGCTTCGGTAATGCTTTACGTAGGGATGAGGCAGCCAATGACCATAAATCAGCAGTTCCGTGGGTTCTTCTCTCCCACTCAGCTCTCCTGAGCTCTCTTAGAAAGCTCATGGTAGGTACAGCCTAATAAGTGACATAGGACACGTTAAAGTGTTAAACAGCACTGTACACTAAAGCAAAAATCAAGAAAATCACTTCACCTGTGACAACACGAAACTGATTCAAGGTTCACCCAAACTAGCGTTAGGTTCATGCTTCTATTGCATCCATTCTGCTTCATATATAGTTACAACTTCTGCTGTAAAACTTAGCAGCTACATTTACAGCCAGAGAAAAGGAAAGCAGCAAAACTTACATATTTGAGAGAGCATGAAACTGATAAGGGAGAAATAATGGATTGAAATCAAACAGCTGCTTCAGAAAGTGACAAGAATTAGCACCTGAAAACTTAGGAATGAAGAAAACAAAAATAATTCCCAGCTGAAGAAGAGACAAGGAAGATAACCCTCCCATAGGAGCACAGCATGATAAGTAGCCACAGGGAGAATCACTGTGATCAGTCAGAAAGGCAGGAGAGTTATTAGCTTAGCCCTGAACCTCCTACTTAATGTGGGGCCAGTGGTGATAGTTAACAGACCCTGGCTAAGGTGACAAGCTTTGGACCTGCTTGAGGAAATCCAATTGAGAAGCAGCCATGAGGAACAACAAGCTAGAAACAGATGTTTCAGCTACCAGGATGTGCACACATTTAACCTGAATATGTAGAAAAAATATTATTTTCTATAGATAGTGATTTCATCTCCTCCTGCAGTTCAGGTACTATCAGATCTCATTATCCGCAGGTAAAATGCTTCCTTCACATTTTGGAATAGATCTTAAATTCAAGCACAACTGTTTGAATTGTGGCTACTGAATAAACAATCAAAAGCACTGGATTAATATTCTGAAGATAATTTTAGTATTCAAGCAAAACAAGGCTGAAGTCATGGGAATACAAGAAGTGAAATTTCAACAGTTAAAATAACTACTAATCCCTATTAACCCCGGATAAACCATTGGGAAAGCCAAAGCTTTCTTTCAGCTTTCAATTAATATTTAGGCAAATAAATTTGCTCACATGTACATGTATCAATAAATATGCAGACCGCTGCCAAAATGGGACAGGAGCTAATTACATTCAAAGGCAATTTCGCCAAACACAACATACAAAATGTCAGACTTAAGCTGGTCTTTTGTGCACCTCTGGGTTCCATAGCACATGAAGGAGAATACAAAAGCCCTATGGGATGTTAATATCATATATACAACATACAGTCTGGTGCACATTTTCCTTTGCAGTTCTCTAAACCTCATTAACATTCATGAAAACTAGATATGCACATCAAGAGGAGAAAATCCCCTAATAGGTGGATTTTTACAAGAAATTTACTGTTCTCAACACAACACATGCCTGTTCCAGATTTCAAACACATCCCATTTTAGGGACATACAACATCCCTAAATAGTTACTGCTAAATTTGTTTATGGTTCTACATTAAAAAGTAAAATAAATAAAACATGCATAACAGAAAGGAATACCATTGAATGTCTACAGAAGCCTATCTCTGAGCACATATGGAACAGTGAAATACCTTTGCAAACAACTTTTTTTTTTTCTATGCCTTTCTTAACTTCCAAACTTATATAGCTTCAGAGGATAAGAGTAACGTAAGCAACTCTTTCAACCTTTCTTTCAAAATAAGTTAAAGTCATATAAATTTATGTTCTCTTTTGCTGCTATTTCCAAAGAAAATAACCTCAGTCATTTCCAAGATGATAAAATAAGAAGTCCCTGACAAAAGCTGGATTTTTTTTTTCATGGAACCATAGAATCCTTTACTCTTGGAAAGACCTTTGAGTTTATTCATTGTTTCTAATTAAAGTGTAATAAATTACTCTGATATTTAACTGAAAACAAAACCAAGGATGTTTTCAACTTCCTTTCTCTATTTAAATAATATCATGGGGGCAAGAGGGAAAGAAAGCATTAGAACATAATATTTTAAAACTTCTTCTGGGTTCTAAATTCTCAAAAAAATTGCTGGTTTTCCAAATTACAAGCACTAAGGGTTGACATAAGGATATAGAAATTTTTGTTAAACATAGCCTAACATTGTTTCTTTTGAACCCAAAGCAAAACTTTTTAAAAATACATCTTCAGCTTATTTTTTAAGAACATCTCAAAAGGATGCTCATTTTTTCATAATGTAGCTTCTACTTCAGAGGAATTCAGTGGTCAGAATGTCAGGAATCTACCTCTCTTTTCATATGTACTTTAATATTTGTTCGCCCGCTTCCACAAGCTACAAGCTTCTTCTAGCAGAACAATAGTACAACTTCCCTAAAATACAACAGATTTTTAAAAAAATATAAGTGTTAAAGCTTGGTTTGAATAAAATATCTGCTCTGCCTGCATGTAGTGTGCAATTCAGATTATTCTCTTATTTCTGCTCTCATGTCATGAAAATATTATCTTTGTGAGCAAAGATTGTATTTAAACAATTATCCATTTTATACATGTAAACAAATAGAAGGACTCTAACATCAAGAAATAAAACATCATGTTCTAAAGCAGAGTAATTAATGCAAAAAAATACACTAACCTTTGAAATCCAAGTAAACTGCCAAAATAAAATCAAGTATCTAAAATTGTTTGTATCTTGTTTTAAAGTTAATTATTTTCATTACCTCCATGTAATTTTCCCTTACATTTTAAGTAACTGAAAGCATAACATGGGAGAATAACTAAAATAAAGCTGATATCTGACAGCAAACATGCTAAGTTTCCTGGAAAGTTCAACCATTAAAATAACAATATACAAGAAAGTACAGGCGTGCCTGCAGGAATTCTGAAGATGCTGGGGTTTCACCACAGAAGCAGACTATGTCTGTTGCATACTGTGTGGTGCACCATCCAGTCCAACATGTCTTTACTGAATACTACACAGATGCTCTAAAACATCTAAAATAAAGCATGTAACAAAACATGAAAGCAGATGTAACACCATCTTCAACAATGATAGAGTATGAGGACTTCTAAGAGCAAGAAAACCACTGAATAGGAAAAAGCATCAGAAATGAACCCTTGCTCCTTAAAATCAAATTTTCTTTCATTAGGATATGCAAAAATGTAATAATAGATAACTGGCATTTATATGGTACTTCAGGTACAATTCTCTGCACTGAGGAAAATGGGAAATTTTCATTATTCATATCTTATGCTTGAAAAAGCTGAAAGACAATGCAGTCATGCAAGAAATACCAGAATATCTACCCTGAATTTCACTGCCCAGGAGATCAGGGCAGAGAAAAATAAAATCAGGACCTTCTAGCTTCTACAACCTTCCTCATGAACAAGGAGTGAGAGGGTTGGTTAGCACAGCACCATTGCAAGCTGCCTTGGTATCTCACGTCTCGCTTATAGCTGGGTCTACATAAAGCAGTTTTAGGCACATTCAATTCCAGCCCATTCAACAGTTCAATTCCTTATTTTGAAAAAAATTATATTAAATCTAAAGTGTATGAGGGAGTCTTCTTCCCAGCACTATGCTCCAATAGAAGTCTATCACAGAATATGCCACAGCACATATCACAGCTGAGACAGCCTTCATACACAGTGTCACCGTACAGTTTCAGACGGCTTCACCCCACACAGAGTAACACCTTACCACTGCAGAAGGCTTCAGGCTCTGCCCATACAGAGCAACACCAAACCACATCAGAAGGCTGCAAGCATCTGCCCTTCTTATTCATTAGCCCAGCCTTTTATCCCCTCATGCTGATGCAGTGCACCTGTGTGCCCTCTGCTCCCTTCGGTGGTTGCTCAGTGCCCCTGGGCACTCCATGGCTCATTGCTGTCAGTGCTGCTCACCTGCTGCTCACAGCTGCACCCACTGGGGATGAGGCTGGGCCAGCCCCACTCCCAATCACCACAAACTGTGTGCCTACAGAAGTCCAGTCACTCCCACATAGGGCATTTGGAAATCTGCAAATATAATGGACAATTATCCAAAGTCAGGCAGCCAGGGTTTCCTCTGCCCCCAGACTGCAATTTTGTGGGGCTTCCAACACTGCTAAACTGCTTCACCAGCATGGTGATAAACTCCAAGTAGCCACATATCATACCCATCAACAGGTAGAGAAATTAATGGCAAAGAAAATTATCAAAAGTGCAAAATTGACTAGGGCCATTTAAGTACTAATCAATGCATGGTCCTGTTTATTTTGCCTCCCAGTGACTGGTTTTACACAGCTACCAGATGACTTGCAAGTGATTGTCAGAAAGTTTCTTCTTTAACTGAAAGGGCTGAGATTAGAACAGACACTTGATATCACTATCTGCCAGACTGCACTGCTGTGTTCCCCATGTCATTTCCATGTTTTTTTCTGGTTCTATATTAGGCACTAGATTTGGACTGCAAATAATTTTTTTTTCTTCAGAATTCAATGACATGAAGAGTTATTTCCTAGTTCTTTATTATTTATTCTTTGGCTGTAGCTAATCTGGCTTCTGATTTTCAAATTCATTCTTTTAAATTTCTATTTCAGTACTTCTAGAAGATTCAATAAGGATAAGATGATTTGGGTCTAAAAAATAATCAGCATTCATATAAAATCTTATGTGCCTCTGGCAGGATCTAAACAATATATTTTCATAAAATATTCCAAAGTATAGTTATACAATGTTTGGGCTTTTTTTTGTCAGAAAGTTGATACGAGTCACACACCATATCAGATAACAGATTCATCTTTAACACAGCAGGCAAAAACCTAAAAGAAAATCAAAGGATAAAAGTGTAATTGTTTTTTTCTCTTTCATTAATTTGTGAGGATAAAAAAAAAAATCATGAAACAAATGCTTTCATTCTAAAGGTAGAGGCCAAAATACCCTCAAAAATTGAAGGCAATTCCACCTCAACATGATGAGTATCACTTTGTGGCTCATATACAGGTCCATCTTATTTGGCACAGAAGAGGTGTCACGGGACAGGGAGAGGGTGAAAAACCCACAAACCCCCAGTACATAGGTGCCATCATGTCTACTGTGCCTGACACAAAGAACCGAAGCCCACATAGAAGGAAACAAGGAGAAAGTGAATGTCATCTCCAAATGTCCTTGCTTTTGTGTGCTTCGGTCAGATTCTATTGTCGTTTGTTGGGCAATCAGGCTAAGACCCCTTTGTTTTCAACTCTACTCAAAATATAATTTCCTGATCTAATCCTGTTTGTTACCAGGATGAACATTTGTGACCCTACAAAGTATCCTGGCGACATTCATGACCCAAACATTAATCCTTAAAAGGCATTATGTCTTTTCATTTTTGCCCCCAAATAATCAAACTAAACAAAACCCCTTCCCTCAAATAAGAAAGTCATAAACATCAAAATAGGAGAGTGACTTTGGAAATTTATAAAATTGAACTTAAATGCCTTTTCTTTACACAAGAAAAGGAAGATGAATCTATTATCATCACCCTCCTCTCTTCCCCCTCCAAAAAGAAAATTGTATCTACATGAACTCCCAGTAAAGCCTTTCTTAACTTGATGATCTGCTGCTTTGACATCTTTGGGCATTATGTGTTTCATGGAGTATTGTATTAAATAGAAACAACAGAAATAAATTTCAAACCCAAGTAATTTAGATCTGTATCTGAAATGCAGATGCATGTGTCTCACAAATGAGTGGTGTGTTTAAAGTACAAAGTTGATTGACACATGCTTTCACTTAATGATGGTAATTACGAAGAATAACAACTCCAAACCACATCTGTTCAATGTAACAATCTTGTTGTGCTATGCAGATTACACTGAGTGCTGTCAGAAATGCCAATTTTACCACAAATCATGCATAAGCACATTTGTAAGACAAGAAACAGATTAATAAGCATCAACACTTTTCTGTAAACACTTGTTGAAGAGAATAAAAGCTGTTAGCACTAAGGAAATGATACAACAGTGGATGCTTTCTCTATCAAGCTTGAAATAAGAAATCACAGGAAGGACAAAAGTGCAGGCTGAATTCCCAACGAACAAGTCCCCCTGTAGCAGATCAAGATGTGGAAAACTTAACAATTACACTACATATGAACAACATATAATCAAATATTTTCTTTCCTTTTAATCAGTTTTCATTTAAAATGCTCAATTTTTGCAGCACTAGACAGTATAGAAACAGGGAATTTTTAAGTTGCACTGAATTAAAATATCTTTTTTTTTTAATTGAAGAACATGCAAATCTAAATTGAAGCAAGACCCACTAAATGAAGAAAACCAAAAGCACTAAGTCATAAACCAATGGACTTTTCATAAACATATCATATAATATCATAAACATATCATATCATAATTGGAGGTGCCTTTATTCAAAAGCTGTTTAAGGTTCAGGATCATGTTTTTTCTATAGCAAAGAAGCATGGAATTATAGGCAAGCAGTCTCAGACAAGTCATTAATGTAAAATGACTTTGTTTGCTTTCATATGCCAGAAGACATTACAAAATACAGCTGACATACGATATAATCATAGAATAAATAAATAACGTGATTTTTAAAAGCAGTCTTAGATATATTTCTCTGTAAAATATAATTAAAAATTGAAATAAGATTTTGTTTTAGTCTCTTTGAGAAGTAGTTTCCCACTAATGTGACTTAGTTGACTATATACAACACAGGAACTGTACATGCACTTATAACAGAAACTTAATAAAGAATCTTTTTCAGTTGTGCGTATTTATTTTCCCAAATAGTATAAACTTATTCTTGTTCACAGACTGCCACAATGGATAAACTGGACATTACCTTGGTAGATCAGTTAAACTTGTTGCAGATTTAGCCAGAGATGAGACCTTCTGTGTGCATCATTTGCTTTTCAATTCAGATTTAATTTGCCTGAGTTGGATAAAAACATGTTTTAATATTTATTGATAATGCTGGGATAGCTGCCTCAGGCATTTAAAGCACACAGAGAAGCCAAAAATGATTTACAGCACCCAGAGATTTCATAAAAAGACTATTTACCACCTGAGTATTATAATCTACAAAATGTCCAGAAAGAGCAGTACAGTTATTTCCATGCTCTAGGCTCATTCTCTTTCCAATAAATGAACAAAATATTTTTGTAACAAATCAGAGAAATCCTACAGAGCATTAAGTCTCATATCCCAAAAAGCACATAATTCCTGGGCTATCCTCCTCAAATCCATGAAGTTACATAAAAGGTTTGGCTCATTGAATGCCAGCTTAGAAGGGACCTCAGGGTCCCATCTTTATTTTGTATAAAACCCACATACCTATAATTTTCTGTTAAAACTGCATGATTCCTATCAAACTACCCACATCAGGGATCACACTGGAGATCACAGTTCTCATTAAGGAAACCAGTGAAATGCTTTCAGAGCACATTCAGAACTTCCAAAACCTGCATTTTAAAATCTTTTGAACATTACAACAAAAAAAAGCAGCTACCAGGATTTTACCAATGTAACAGCATTGCTTCTCTCAAGCCATTAGCAATAAAATTAACATTCAGGGGTTATTTACTGCAACTGTCAAGCAGCAGCAGTGATATCTCTTAGCCAGCAGGTTTACAAACGGTGTTCCTGTTCCAGCATTGAAAGTTCTTGACTAAGGAGCCCACCTGCCCATCAGAATCATCATTTAACTCTCTCTTCAGGGTATGGCACAGCGTGCTTCCTCCTGCAGGAGGAAAGGATTCTCTAACGTGATATTCTTCATCACAACAAATACGTGAGCCTGAACAAATTTTCTCAGGCACAGCTGCTTCTAGGGTATCTTGGCATTTGAGTAGATGATTTGCAGAAATTCCATTGGGAAGGAGGTACTTTAAAGGCTGCCAGGGAGTGTGATAGGGCCAGAAGAAGAGTGAAGAGGCACAGCTGTGACAGCTGAAAGCAGGATAAGCTGCCACTGATCTGTTTCTATGCTTATCACAACACCCATTAATCAATTCCAATCACAGCAGGCCCACCAACTAAACTATACTCCACCTCTCAAAAACTGACTACTCAGCCTTGTAATCTTCCTGAAAAATTGTTCATCTGAAAAAATGTCAAAGGAGTACTGTATTATTTATTTTCGAAAACCTATTACATTTACTTTTTTTTTTTTTTTCTTTTTGAACAAAAGTCAAAACATCCATAGGCCTTGCTTGTGACAACAGTTCAAAATTTTACTTGGACTTTTTTTGGTGTGCAATTTTAAATTAAAAGAATTTCCCTTCTGCTTTCTCTAAGTTATACCATAGATGTGAATTTTAGTAAACTTGAGATCAACATTAGACCTACAGTACTGTATCCTTAAAACAACCTAGAATATAAATAGCTTTTACCCTATCTTTTAAAAACAATCTCTTTGCATATATATTTCTTCATGAAAAAAAAATGGAATTACATTACAAATGCAGAATACATAAATACATAGAATGTACCAAATTTCACTAACTGAAATATAAGTTGCTATATTCTGAAATCATGGTAGATTTCCTATTATTTTTATAATTTTCTTTAATAAGTTTACTTCCCATTGACATTATTGCTACCGTGAATTTGAGTTTTATTCTAAGCCGAGGGGACCCCACTGACCACTGTTTCTATATATATCCAGCTCACCTGATGTGCAAATTCTGCAAGTTTTGAAGGAGTAGGGAGCAGTCTTATTTGTTCAGTACCTAAATTGCAGTAATATTTGTTTCACTAGACCAAGTGAGCAGGCAGTTCTCCAATTTGCTTGCTTGTTCACCTATTTTCTACTCCTTGCTGCACTTGATTCATGCTTTTTTCAGCCTCAGGCCTGTTCACACCAAAAAGCTGCAGTTTCAGACATCGTAACATCAGTGAATTAAAAGTAGAACAAGGACAATTGAAAGTTCCCCACCATGTTAAAGGATCTCAAGGGAACACATTTGCACAGATTTTGGAAATCTACCCATGAAGGTGCCGATGAGCACTATTGGAGGAGTGGCAGTCTCTGAGCACATGGAGGCAGCACGCAGTGTCACACAGCCCGTGGTGACAGGCTGCAAGTGTTGAACTCAACTTTGCATCAAAGAAAGCACTTCAGCACGAGCCTGCCTACTTCAAGCTACCACTTGGAAGGATTAAGTGCACTTTGTGTATCTCTTTGCAGTGTCAGTTTCAACCTTGCAAGGAGGTTTTCAGAATAACCAAATAGATTAAGAAGCCAGAGTCCCTTTACTATCTAATGGTATTTAGGCACCCACAGAACATGGCAGGTTTTGCGAACCATCCCATTATGATACACCACTTCAGCATATTTATGCAGCTGTCACACCATTGAATAACTGTATTCTCTTATAAAGAGCTGTGTATTTTAATAGTGGTATGAGTCTACAAGAACTAGATGCCTGTTGTGGCATTTATAGAATTTTCTAATTTCCATAGAATGGCACTGCTATTTCCAAGATTACATTACAAATGCTGTGGTTTACAGGGCTTCAAAAGGTGTGTTTGCCCAGAGTTGCTATTATTTACACAGCATCAACAGTTTTAAAGTTGATCCACAAGCAAAAGAAAGAGCTTAGCATAATTACTGTATTACAATGCAGAATATCACACAGCACAATTTATACTACTCATTTAAGTAGTAATTCAGTTACCACTGGCATGGAACACTTAACTTTTGAATTCTACCCTTTATTTAATAGGACGGAATCAACTATCTAAATGTCAAGGAATGTCTTTCATGCCCATTTTAAATCTCTTTTATTACCAGAATTCTGAGAGTTCCCACATGCTGTTCATGTGATGCATGTTATCATGTAATATCATGAGATCTATTTTTAGGCTTTTTTTTTTGTTTGGTTTTTTTTGGGTTTTTTTGTTCTTTTTGGCAAATGGATGGCTATGCTGTATTTGCATTACAGAATGGACACAGTAAACATGCTGTGGAAATTCTGAATTTAGAATCAAATCATGTAAGTCCTATGATACTTTTAACTAAAATTGCTACTTATTTTAACATGCATTATCTTCCTACCTTTTGTCATATTCATCATTTTGGAGATTTAAAGGTTTTTTTTTCCCCTCCCTTCAAAACAGATACAACTCATTCTTCTTCTAGATGGCATTTCTAGGAACAATAGCATTATTTAAAAATAGTATCTGTATAAAATAAAAGAATTTTAATTTTCATGCCCTGAAATAGTTTTCAAATTCAATCCCTCCTCTTCTCCTCTACATTTTCAGTTCTAAAGCACTTGGGAAATAAATTTCCTCTAAAATGGGAAACTGCCTACCAAATAATGAGCATTTATAAAATCTAAATAATAACAAACATCTTTAGCTAAGCAAATTCCTGATGCAGCCTCTGCACTAGTGAACTAAAAAAGCTTCACCCTTTTCAAACTACTCTTACAATCTGATTTTGCATTTATATTATAATAGAAAAGTCAATACATTTCTGATGTAAAAATTAGCAAGAAAGTCAAGGGGTAAAAATCAGCTTCCAGTGAGCAAAGTACAGGTTGAGAAAGTACAGGCGCCATCAACTTAGAGCTAAGCATCCCATGAAGATGGAATATACTGGTGTGCTCTGGATATAGTGACATTTAAGAGTACAGAAATAACAGAAAACGAATATGTGCACACCCATAAAAATGTATTTACTCTTCATTTATAAAAACATACCAGCACAGAAATCCATCACAGGCCGTGCTTTGAAAAACTGAACAGGAAGCTAAAAACTTGGTCCTAAATCACTGCTCTTAAATGAATACCATTTCAGTGACTTCTTTTGATCACAAAAAGAGCACTGAAACTGTCAAAAGAATGTACGTGACTCCCAATTTGTGCAAATACTCAAACGTTACAATCAGTTCATGTGACTGCCAAAATAAAATTATCTTATTCAGCACAAAAGCCAACTTTGTAAATTCAGAGTTATATTTTCAATTCCATAGTGACAAAAGTGCATCCTATTGTGACTGTGCAGCCCAGAAAGAAATGGGAAATGGACCTGGCACACTGCACTGCCTATGAATTATTAATTTCCTGTAGAAAATCCCTAGCAGATTACTCCTTCCTTACAAAAGACATAGGAAATTAAGACTTTTCATAATGGGAATTTCTGCTAAGCAGTAATCACCTCAAATAACTGTAAAAGATATCAGCATCCTGCTGCAATACGTGGTTCCCACATTCTAACGTTTAGACAAGGCAGAGAAATATTTCAGTCCCATTACACCTCAGCCTCAAAGAAACTTTGCAATTTAAGCCACAAGAACCTCTAGGTTTATCTGTTTACATTCAATGTGTGATGTTGCCAAAATACTGTGATGAATTTCAATACTGTTTACAAAACAGTTTTCTAGATACTGTGAACAACAAATTCTCTCAAGGATTTCTTCTTCCATATTTCGAATCTTTTTTTCTTCTGAAAGCCCCAATTATCTGTGAGTTGAGAACTGTTGGCTGTATGCTGTTGGCTAACACACAATGTTTGTGAAGAACACGTCACTGATGTCTTCACTTGTCTGAGCCAACAATGCTGTAAATGCCCTCTCAGGACAGCAGCACTGCCTTAAAGCACAGAGCAGAGAATGATCTTTATTCCCCGGACAGCAGAGCCTACAAATAGAGAGTTGCCAGTGCAGTGTGTCAGAAATGTGTTTTATGTATTGTATATCTTAGTGAAGCCTCATCTTTCCTGGACCACAGCTGGAAACTAATAGCATGGAAGTCTAGTCTCAAGCACAGCGGAAAGGGGTCATTAAATGTCAGGTTTAAAAGCAGGTCCCACAAGAGTTCTAGGTACTGTAAGAACAGTCACACACGTTCATCTAATGTCAATATTGAAAAGCATGGGCAGGCAAAACTGCAGGGCTGACCTAAGGCAGCACTCCTAAGCTCAAGGGATAAAGCCTACTTTCCCTGTTACTTTATACCAGGATGTCTGTCTCTACCCAGGCTGTAGTTCACAAAGCTCCTTTACGGAGCTGTAACGGTATCTATGCCAGGACAATAATAATATTTGAATTCTTAAATATAATATTTAATGTTATAATATTTGAATTTTTAAAACAACTTATACATAGTCTATTCCCTAAAGGTTAAAGAATACCACCTCATCTAAGCAGATCCCCCCAAAGCTAAGAATCTATTTCTTCAATAAGATCTGTTCATAAGCAGATCACTCATTTGCTTTGCAACTGAGAACAGGAACTACCTAACCTATTCAAATACTTTCTCCTCCATCTGTTGAATGACAAAGGGTTTCTCACCTTTTCAAAGCACTTTGAGATCTACTAGATGAGGAACACTGTAGATGTTTCATGCAGTTCCAGCTGCAGAACAGGAGATAGTTGTAGCATGACTCAATAGCATCAGAAGTGGAGAGGTCAAGCTGTAGCTATTATGGTCCAAGTATACTAATACTCTGCTAAGAGAAATCCTCTCTTTAAAATACATCTATGAAGAAAAGTACCTACTTCTGGCTTTCTAAAAAACAAAACCAAACAAAAAACAAAACCAAACAAAAAAAATCCCCCCCACAGCTTTAGTGCAAGATTTGATATATACATCAGGAGATGCATCCAATGTTGGTCTTGCTGATCTGTCTGCAAAACACATAATATTTCATAATGCTCATTATTTGAAAAAACAAATTGGGTTTTAGGTTGGTTGGTTTGGGGATCTTTTTAGAGATGAGACAGTTTAAATTGCTTTAATTCCACATGTACTAGTGGAATGGGCTAACTCCTTTATTCCATTACAATGGCACTAAAATGCAGACAGAACAATTCTGGAAGAATTCTATGCTATTAAGACAAAGTTAATAAAATAGTTACTAAACATGTGGTCAAAGTTTTGTAAGCACAAAAATTGCCAGGTTGGATTGCCCCATACCAATTTTTATGTTTTTATTTAAAAGGTGAGATTGCACATAAATGTGGATTGCTGATTAAACAAAGACTCTTCCAAAAAAAAAAAAAAATTCCTCCTCTCCACGTGATTTACAAACTCAATCTCACAAGATGCATACTCAGGGCTGGAGGAAAGACAAGTATAGTTTATCTTGGGTCTTCTTATACTTTTGGATACAGTTTGAATTTATGATGTAAGACATGCTAACAAGCACTGGGGATTATTTTAAACAGGGGACAGAATAAATAAATAAATAATAATGATAATAATAAATAAATAATAATAAATAATTCTTAAGTATTGAGTTTCTCTGCAGACATTAAGAGATTTTCCCAATAATACATCTCATAGTCAATGCAAACATAAACACTAAGAAACCTTGGTTTCACAATTTGAACACATTTACAACAATTCTATTTACCAACTTTACCTGTTAAAACCAGAAAGATCTTAAGAGATTTCTTACCTACTAATTACAACAGGAAATTCCAAGTCAGAATTTCCAAAATCAGAATTTCAGAGTTCCCTTTTGAATTTCATTCTTGACCCATTTTGTGACTTGTGGAGGGCACAAGGGGCAATAAAGGAATCACCCAAGCCCCTGTGCAGAAAAACATTAGTTTATTTGCAGGCATTTTGGTAATTAGAAGTGGCTTCAGAATGAAGTTAAACTGGCATAAAAGTTGCTTTACTAGCCATCATCTCTCCTAGATTTACATATCCCAGTATTAAACCTGAGCTTTTTTTTTTCTGTGCTATTCATGTGAACATAACAGGAAAAGGTATTCCTTCAGATTGCTTATAGAGTTAGGCACGCTACTTTTGAAATTTACTCCTGATTTTGATAAAAATTGTTATTGTACTGTATTATGCACAAGCAAAATTAGACGCTTTTTTTTCTTAATAGCAACTTAAAAAAAAAAAAAAAAAGACAATTCTAAAGTAACAATGTGAAAAATAAGCGTGAGATAATAGACATTTTGCACATGCATTGCAGCTATGCTTTAAGCTGCCATGCGGTTGACTGGGGGCTCTACAGCAGGGAAGTTGCCCTCGGGACCGCAGCTCCGCTCCGCAGCGCCCGGCGGCCGCGCCTGCCCGGGCGCCCTCGCCTTGGGCAGCAGCGCCATCCAGCGGCTGTGCGGGAGCGGCACAGCCTGCGCGCCGCTTCATCCCAAACCCGCCTCCAGCTCCCCACGCGGGCCAGGGAAAACACCACGGCAAATACCGTGCTTTCCGGGACACACACAAGGGATAGGCAGCGGATCTTTTCTAAACTAACAGGACAAAATCCGCGGCTATAAAAGTGCACACATTTTCGCTACCGTCCATGTTTTTCTGAGAATGCTGCTCAGGGACGGTGCTGGGAAGCGGCAGAATGAAAACTGCTAAGAGAATGATAAAGTGTTAATAAATGGGAAACGGTTGTGGATATAGTTACACAAGCCCTGTTACCCAGCCCTGGCAGTGAGACTTTCTCCAGTTGCTATGGGAGTATTTCATCAGCATCATCGTCCTGGCCGGGTGCCCCAAACAGAATCCCACAAGGACTGAGGTGAGCCACTAGCTCACTTTGAAGGATACATGAAAGAATATTTTTTATTGTTGTTTGTGGCACTTGCTGTTAATGAAGCATTAGCTCAGAATATCTCCATTTTTTCCTGTTTTCACTGTACTAACCAAATCATATGAATATTGATTAGATTACATAAACTGTCTCCTGTCCTAGAAGCCAATGCTACTCATGAAAATAAACATACTAAGACAACAAGAATAAACAAACAAAAATGGGGCAGGAGAAAATTCAAGAACAACCCAATCTTGTTACATGTAGCAATTCCAGGTCATAAGAAGAGCATAAAACAAAGAAAAGCTGGCAATAGTTGGGTTTTTTTTTAGCACAGAAAAATTAAAAATCAAGATTTAAAAAAAAAAAAAAAAAAAAGCACAGCTCTTTCTTGGGAAAAGGCATAAACCCTCTCAGATCCTACCAAAAGCTAGGAAGGGAATTAAAGCACTGTCCTAAAATAATAATATAAAAAACCCCCAAAACTTAACAAAGCAAAAACCTACCTTGAAATCATAAGAGCTACAAAACATACAAAGTGACAGGACTCATCAAATCACAGCATTTTCACATAAATGAAGAATGAGAAAAAAATTTCCTGTCTGAAAATAACAGGTTGTGTTCGCAGAGGTAAATCAGATGTAGTCTCCTCTTCTGCCTGCAGATGCCATTACTGGATCAAATTAAATCGAAACTGCAGCTTGCTCTTTTCCTTCATCTAGAATTTTCAAGCAAGTACTAGAAGAGTTTATTTATCCTTAATTTCTAAGACTAATACACATTATTTAAAAAGCATAACTAGACTGCACTTTCTTCTAAAAGCTCATTTACACACAAAGTGTCTCAATAAAGATAGGCTCAAACTGGGTACTCTCAGAATCATTATGCCTTTTTATTAATTAACACTGTTTTTAAAATAAAGTACGGAACTTAATAACTATTTCTTATTCATCTCTTAAAGTGACTTCCATTGTAAAGAGGATGTATTTAATTGGTTAGATTTTTCTTAGTTTTGTGTTTTCAAATTAAACTAGGGTACAGCAGTCTGAGTACCCTGCCTCTCCACTTTACATTTAAATTAAAACAAACACCCCTCCTTTTATGTCAGTCATTAAAATCCATGGGTCAAGTACCTATAGTTCCAATTACTTTTTACCTGAAAGCTGACTGAAGAATAATTTCCTGAGGGGAAAAGAGCAGAAAAATCAGCCAAAAGAAAAAAAAAAAAAGCCCCCACACCAACACAACAACACACAAATCACAGATTACATCAATACATATAACAAAGTAAATTCATCATGACTGCAGAAAACAATACATCTCAGTCAGGTGTCTAAACATTCCTTCATAGCACTTCCCACACCTCCCACATGTTCCTGACTTTCTCACTCAGTTTCTTTCAGTGTCATGGAGCTGAAGGCTGTATATTTAAGAACTCCAAAGCCTTTGGAGACCGAATTTAGTGCTTTTAGCAGAAGCATGACTTCAGCTGCTGAGTAGGTTTCAGCCTGAACCATAAAAGTTCCGTCTGTATAAGTGTGTGTGAATGGTTCTATGGGTACCTGTGGCTGTGGATGAAGAAACAGTAGCTAGAAAACAGAGCCAAAAAGAGGCAGTGTACATGCTGAGGTGCCTGGCACATCAAAGTCTCACCAAAGCCAATCTGAGCCTCCACCTCAGAGTCAGAAGCTCACAGTTGTTGCTCCAGCCTTGCAGCCATGAGTGATTTTTATGTCTGGGTGCAAGTGTGAAGGAGAAAGTGAAAGTACTGTGTGAACAGTTACCTGCTGGAAGTAAACATATTAATTCCATTAATAACAGTTAATGAAAGGTGTTTGAATAAATACTGGTTGTGATGCCAGTTCCTTGCCATTGATAGTTTCTAGATACACTAGCCTATAGTTATAAATATACCTTACCTTGTGGTATGTTCCATCCACAGATGGCTTGGGCCTCAGCTAGGAGTGTTGATGTGTTAATGCAGCACGGTGTGAGAGCTCTGGCTCGCTGCTGATGTATGGGCACTGTATGGATCGTGAGAATGAGGCACTTCTGTGATGTATAACTGCAACAAGGGCACCAAGCTGAAGAAAACGCTAGCAGAAGTAGGTTTTGTCAACACCTTACTAAAATAGTGCATTAACACTCTAAAATAGTGCATTAACAATGTGGGTAAGAGAGGGATTGATTAGGGGCTGGTTAGCACAAAGAAAAAAAAGCAAACAAAAAACCAGCAAAAAAACCCCAAAACAACAAACCCCAACTGAGCAGAAGGAAGTTATTGGCACATTTTCACTTATCCTGCAAAAGCTAAATTTCTTTATTAAGATGGCCTTCCAATACCTCCGTTAAAAGTCTATCAAAAACTCATTAGTTTGCATGGTCACTTTCTGAGTTTCCAAAATGCTAAAAAACTCGAAATCATTTTGAGTTTTAAGTTTATGAAAAACTTGGTTTTCAGTTATAGAAAGGGGAAAAAATCTCATAACAATACAGAGAGCTACAAATCTTAATATGTTTTCTGAGCAATGCTTCTCATTAAATACAAGAACAAAAGCTAACATAATTAATCATGTGAGCAGGTGGAATATCACTAACACCTGAATGTAATTTTGCAGTGAACACCTGACACAATACCACAATCTTGACTAGCAGATATTGAAAGGAATTGACTGTTCTGACATTAATAGGCATAGATTAGTTCATGAGCACTCAGTCTACAGATGTGTGCTGTTACTTGAGGGAAGTTAATATGTCTTGGTAGAGAAAAGAAATTTTAAGTAGGTAAAGAAATTGTCTGGTTTGTTTCTCTTGTAAGCTACAGAAAACTCTTCTTACCAACATTTCATATTTTGACATTACAATATTTTCAGCAAGAAAGCAACACTCTCAGTGACAAAGGAAGGTCTCAAAATCAACTGAAGGAAATTAAGAAGAAATTTACACTTGAAGTTGTAAAAATCAGTGTACATGATGTAGTTTTACTCTTTACATTTCCCATGCTTAGATACACAACACAGAAGAATCAGCTATGTTTTAAAAACTTCAGACAAATACAAAATTACATATTTACACAAGTAGAAATATATCAGGCTTCTCTTAATTTTTAAAGCATAAAAATCTGAACAACTTGGTATACCTTGAGCAAACTTGCAAAGGCCTTAACAGTAAGAAAGCAATTAAGCATCACACCTCACGTGAGAGGGAAACTATTAACCATAAAAAAAGTGCTGTGTGGTTTTGGTGACAGAACTGCACTGCTAGACATTTTTTGGGAAAGTACTACAATGTACTAGTCTTTTGGAAATACATATGTGGGTTACTGGAGCAGCATATTTACCTTCCCCATTTCCTCTTCCTCAGAAAAGCACAAAAATCACTGAATAACAGCATCAACTGGAACTAAAATTTTCAAAATAAAATTATTATTATTTCTACTGCAGTCTTCTCACATAAGAGTTCCAAGAGCCTGACATGTCCTTCAAGACTGAAATTCTCAAGATGTTGAACATCTTCCTTTGGAAGAAGAGATTTCAGCCATGAATATCCACCTTGGAAGCTGCCCTGGTTTTGGCTTAGGTGGGGTTAATTTTTTAACTTTTTTTCAAGGTAGCTTGTATAGGACAATTGTTTAGATTTGTGCTGAACACAACGATAAAATAGAGAATTTTTTTTTTTAATTGCTGAGCAGAAGTTATAAAAGCCAAGGCCTTTTCTGCTTCTTGTACTGCCATGCTGAGGAAGAGGATAGAGGTGCTTGGGAAGCGGGGAGGACACAGCTGTGATATTCCAGACCATGTGACATCATATTCAGTATACAGAGGGGAAGAAGAAGGAATGGGGGAACATTCAGAGTGATGGCATTTGCCTTCCCAAGTAACCATTGCATGTGATGGTGCCCTGCTTTCCTGGGGATGGCTGAACACCTGCCTGGCCAAGGGAAGTAGTGAACTGATTTCTTGTTTTGTTTGGCTTGCATGCACAATTTTTTTCTTTTCCTATAAAACTGTCTTTATGTCAGCCCCTGATTTTTCCCACTTTTACTCTTGCAATTCTCTCCCCAGTCCCACTGGGAGGCAGTGAGCATGCAGCTGTGTAGGGCTGAGTTACCAGCTGGGGTTAAACCACAACAGTTCATTTTGATGCCCAACGTGGGGCTCAGAAGGTTCGAGATAACAGCTTTGATTGGAATGTGTTAGATGGAATGTATAGCTGTTATTGCTCTTTGGCTGCTCCTGTGCTTGCCCTGGGCCCAATGCCTTACAGTACATTAGTGTTGTGCTCATCTGTGGCTGCTTTTTGCTTTCCCTCTGTTGTGCTGCTGATCCCCTCACTCTGCTGTGCTTGAGGACATTTTGAGGTGATGCACAGGGACTGGCACATGGCCAGGGCATGGCTGCTGTTTCTGTGCTGCTGTACTGGACATACTGGAACTCCAGTGTGAACACAAGTCAGAGGGACTGGGACCTGTGGATGGGTCCACATGGAAGCAGAGATCCACATGCAGCCCATGGAGGAGCCCACACTGGCACAGGTGGGCCTGATGGAGGGAAAGCCAGGGTAAGCCAGTGATGGAGTAGGCTCATGACAGGGACCTGTGGACATGTGAGAAAGGAGACCATGCTGGAACAGGTTTGTTGGCAGGACTTGTAACTCTGTGGGAGACCCAAACTGGAGCAGGCTATCCTGAAGGACTGCACCCTGTGGAAGGGACCCACACTGGAGCAGTTCATGAGGAACAGCAGTCTGTGGGAAGGACCCACAACCCCGTGCTGGAGCAGGGGAGATGCTCCAGGCATGGGACCAGAGATTCGCCTGCAGCCCATGGGGAAGACCATGGGAAGCAGTGAATTAATTCCTTGTTTTGCTTTGCTTGTGTGTGTGGCTTCTGCTTCTCCTATTAAACTGTTTATATTTCAAGCCAGGAATTTTCTCACTTTTACCCTTCTGATTCTCCTCCACTGATGGGGAAGCAAGGAAGTGGCTTTGTGGCGCTCAGCTTCCAGATGGGCTTAAACCACAACAGATGCGTTGATGTATAGGAAAAAACCTTAGCTTTTACCTTAGGAATTTCTCAACACTGCTGGCTTGTTAAACAATGATAACAAGCACGAGGAAGTAGTGGATTGGGAAAATCTCTACAACCTGGGATAATTTATATGTTATTTAGGAACAGATATGCTTCTCTTCCAATATGAATAGTAGAGAAAATTATTTCAGCAATCAAAAGATAACTCACTAACAACAAACCCAACAAACTTACTTCAGATCATTTGAACAGCATCACTGATACTTTAAGTGCAGATTCTTCAATGAGCTAAAAACCACTTTAAAAACATTCATCAAATAAGGCTGTAAAGTACTTTTACTAGCTCGCGTTGTTTTCCTCTAAAGAAATAAATACAAAGTTTTTTTCTCTGTTTAAAAAAAGGCATAAAACCACTTTCAAGTTGCAGTAGCATTACTAGATTATAATGCAGCTGAGGTGAAGCAAAAATTAAAAAAATAAAATTATTTTTTATAAACATAGGTAATAATAGACTTCTATTAAAACAAAAGTAATTATATTTTGAAGTTTGACAGCCTCTTTAGGAATATATTTTTTTCTTTGGTGAAATATAGGGTACTTATACAAACATGGCATTTTACTTTCCAACCACTCACTCACTAATAATATTAGCAATAAATTGTAGCATTTTTTGATATGTTGCAATAGGAAAGAGTTCTCTTTAATTTCTTCATAATAACATTTTATACCCATTCTATCCTACCAGGTGAAAGCTCTGGAGTCTGTGTGCATTCTGGAATCCCGTTCCATTTGCAACCAGATTCAACCTGACCTGTTTCAACCTGTCCTCCTCGAGTCTCAGCAGTTTCATTACAAATAATTTGAGATTGCAGCGATGGCTGTCCTTGTTCAAGTTCAAAATTCGTAATAAGGGAATCAACCAGAGAGTCCAATTCTTCCAGGTTCATAAAAGGCACATGCATTTTCTGGATAAGGTTGTTTGCAGAAGACAAGGCAAATAATCTGAAATAATTGTTAAAATATCCAGCAATGATAGAAATATTTTCTGCAAAGCTCCTGAGAGGGCTGGTGTTTCTGTATAACCCTATGAAAAACAGAAAAAGAAGAATCAAATGAAGCATTTTGCAGGTACCAAAAATGCCTCTCCCTTGCTTTGCAAGTCTCCTGTAGCCTGTAGGTTACTGGTGGTAACTCAGCTAATACCTTGTAACATGGAAGAGACAATTTGACAGACTTCAGTCAGGCACTGTTCCAATTCCAAATACTTCACAGCAATCTTAGTGCTCTTCTTTATTTCTCGATATACAGACTCTTCTTCTGGCAGCTGAGACTCTGTTTCTTTCTGTATTAATAAAGAGCAATTTCAAGAGATTCAAATACATCACAGTGTATTAACTACTGAACATGCCTATTATGGTTTCAGTCACATAGATCAAGCCAATGCTGAAACACAAAATCAAATCAATGTCATGTCATACATGACAACACTGAAAAGCATGCACAACTGCACATGGTTGACAGGGTTAGGAAAAGAAGAAAAAAGCAAATGGTATGAAAATCCAGGAAATGCTTGGCTATTAGAAGATAAACCACCTATCCCGGCTTTTTAATTCAAAATACCAGTAACTATGGTCATAAACTGTGGCAGCAGTCATAAAACAATTACACTAGCAAAGCTGATCTTTCAACTTAAAAAAAAACCAAAACAAGTAGTTAAACTGTTCATGATCAGCACAAAAAGGAAAATACAAGTACTCCCAGAAATTCTTTATCTTAAGTAAAATTAAAATAAAAGAGCTCTGAGTGGAAATTCAGTAGTAAGGAAAGTTAGCTTTCCAGTCACAGGAACGCTGCTGTGACAGGAAGTGTTATCATGCAATCGTAAATATACAGTATGCATATGTGTGTGTATATATATATATACACACACATACCTCTTCTTAGATAAATGTATCCTTAAAATTTAAATACCAGACTAAAAGCACACATTTTGGGAATAATTTCTCTTACCTTTCTGCAGTAAGACATGTTATTTTCAAGGAATCTGGCTAATGACACCACATTATCCTTTATTCGATTTTGAATCTACAAAGAAACTTTTAATTATATTGTACACTTCATTCAAGTTTGACTTGTACATTAGAAGAAAAAGAACAAACACTAACATACTAAAAGAGAGAAATAACATACTAAAGAGAGAAATACCCAAAAGAAATAGCATTTTCTGCATCTAAACATGCAATTTTTCTAAGAAAACATTAACTACATTTGCAAGGTTTTAAACCCTTTCCTAGGGGAGGATTAAATGAAGATATTTAAACATTCACTATAGAAAGGTTGTCCTGTAACTTTGTATCACTGTCATTCTAAGTGGCAGGGGTAGCTCTGGCATTTTCTTTCCATCCTTACAGTAGTTGCACCAGAGACAAGCACATACAGCAAATACTTCAGAATTAGCTGCAAGTGAACAGCATTATTTGGAAAGCAGAGTGCTCAGTTCCACTTGCTGGAAACACAAAGCATTTGGGAGTTAAGCAAAAGACATTGCAATAAAGTATTTTGGATGGTTTCACTATTATCTATAGGATTAAGAATGACAACAGTGGACACCAGAGTAGGAAGAAATTTTTGCTTTCCTTGAGAGGAACAATTTATCATCAGAAGATTTCAGTCTTTCCCAAGTATTTTCTTGGAATTCAGTCAGGCTCTCTGTCAAAAGGGCTTACCCACTAAGAAAGTGGTGTGCTTCCAAGGGGTACCCTAACTTCCCTACTGGAATTTTCAAACAGCTGCAGAAATATTTTTCACCATGGTGCTTATTCCTTATACTTTATTCTCTACTTTGTGTAACTCCCTACAGCATCATCCTAATGATTTAAACTACAAGCACAAGAAACAAAACATGATCAAGTGCCTCCAAGATATAGTAGCAGTTTTTAATCTTCATTTCATCTCACCTCATTTTGTGGACATTGTTTCACAAGTTCTTTCTGTACTATTCTTGCTTTCTCCTGTACAGCATCAATGAGACACTCCAGTCCTGAGCCTACTCCATCATGAATGGCAAGTACAAATTCCTTTTAAAACAAAGGTCCCAAATGCAATGGTTAAAGAAACTGATGTGGTCATGAACTAAAACAGATTTTCTACAGTACACTAGAAATAATTTCATTTCGAGCAAATTATTCAGTGCAGGTCTATTCAGACACATGTCTTCCTTGGACTACAGGAGCTCAGGTCAGATTTTGCATATTCAATGTGGTACTTAGATACTGATTACTAAAATATAAGTAGTGAATTTCAGTGAAACAGATAGACTTGTATTATCTCAGTGCAGGTACAGTCCTAAAAGCACTGTACACTTCTTTCTTTTCATAGGTTTAACTTACACAGATTCAAGTTATGTGGTTTTTAAGGAAAAAAAAGTCAAGGGTATTAATACATGCATTTTCACCCTAAATTTGAAGCATTAGATAAACTCTAAATATACTTAATTTGTTTGATGAAGTTGCTATATGGAATAATTTACTCCTGAGTACAGTTACTGATAGTAAGTGTGACCTCAACTCTAGAATTACTATTCATAATCAGTATTTCTAAGAAACATTTCTTCACCTGTAAACTAGAGGCAGGAATGTTGCTCCCTTCAGGAAATGAAATATCAGTTGTTGTGACTACTGCCAAGTGTCCTGTGTATTTCATTGTTTGTTTTACTGTTTGGTTTACTTTGCTCCATGCTTCTGTTACCATCGAGGATATATCTGAAGAACACCCCTGGGAAACAAAGGCACATCTTTCACTGATGCTAGAAAGCACTTCTGGTCGAAGAATACACACTCTCCATACAGCAAGAGATCCTGGCACACAATACTCAGGCATTTTCAGCTTTACATCTAACTACTTCCAATGGCTTATCTATCACAGCTAAAAAATCATGCCTTGCAACCACAGAGCAACCATACTATTATACTACATAGCTTTAAAAGAAAAAAAGATTCACAAGGCTGTAGTGTGCACAAAAATAATATTCACTGGACACTGGTTTATGAGTTCATAAATAGCAGCACTTCATAGTCTAAACTACCATTTTCTCTTACTGCATGTTTAATTTTATCATTTTATAAGTAAGAACCAATGCTTCTGTCAGGGCCTGGGCACAGGAAAGACTGCATTACTCTCCACTAGCACAGGCAACTACCAGCTTAGCCAGAAAAAAATGCAGCCTTGGCTATTTATCTTCCTTAGGTGCATTGTTTTGTTCTTACACACACTGGACATTTAAGTGCTTTTAGCAAGTCTATAATAAATACTGCATTAATGCAGAGAAGTTTTCTATACACAGATTAATTTTTTAATATGCTTTACCTGCAACAGCAACTGTAAATAACCTCCCAAGTTCTTTATTTCCTGTTTCATTTCTTCATCAACTTTTCTAAATCCAGAACACTTTTGGACATTATTAAGCCAGAGTTTACTTATAACCACAATCTGGTCAAAAGCAGAGACAATTTTGATGCTGTAGGACTGAGCAGCACGATCAAGAGAGAAAACTACAAGAGAAAGAGATCTGTCAGATCCATCTCCTTTGCAAATGAACACAGGAACATTAATTCTTGTGACTGACAACCATAAATGCTTGTGCATCTGAAAGACAAGTCATTAGAAATGTTTAAACCACTATGAAAATGAGACTTACAGTTTTCCTGACATTCTTCATCTTGCTGTTCATAGGCTTTGGAAATGGCAGACGCTCCAGAAAAAATTATTAACAAATTAGTTAGGAGACTATCTGCTATGCTTTTTCCTCCTTCATAATTCTGTTCCAGCAAATCTAAAGCTGAACTTATAGATTCCTTGCAAATTCCAGGAAGAAACAATTCAGAAATGCTTGAGCATACGCTGGACTTGTTCAGTGAACCTGTACAAGGTAAAAGCAAAACACACATGCATGAAACTCTTCACAGGAGTGAGCAGTCCACATGTCTTTTTAATGACTTTTATACAGACATTCACCTACTCAAGACAGTCATCCAGAAAAAATGTGTGAAGTGTTCTAAATAGTTTATAAGTTCTGCTAGTACAAAGAGAAATTCCATTGTGAAATTCTTTAACATGAATACATTTGTTTCAACAATCAAAACTAAAACTACAGAGAAACAAAAAATAAAACCCAGCCAATCTAAACTAACTGAATGCATTCAAACATTTGGAAGACTAAAGCATCCTATACTTCAGGAAAAAAAGGTTGTAAAACCTGGCCAAAAGCTTGGGGAAACCTCAGTAATTTAATTAATAACAACTCAAGCAAATTTACTCTCTACATTACTGTTTCAGGATTCAGCATCTTTCTCCAATTAACCCACATAGTTAAACAGAGTAATGCTTTAAATTTAAATAAATTTCTTAAATTAGGCTCATAAAGCACTGGTCAGCAAGTTTTTGCCCTAAGAAAGGATAATCAAAAATACAGAAACCCCTACTGTTAACAGCTTGACATTATAAATTTGAAGGTTTCATAAACAGGACATTTTTAATTTTGCTTTCCAACCCACAGTTTTCAAACAACCATCAGAAGCACCCACATTTTATGCATGTAGTAGGTTCAGATTCTCAGTATGAAATGAAAGGTGTTCTGCCATTTAGAAAGTACCTGATATATAGGAAGTCTGTTTATTCTGAATAGATTGCAATTTTATCTCAGACAAACATCCAGAAATTCTCTTGTTCTTCATGAAGCTTCTACTTCTAAGAAAGGATGGTAAAAGAACATGAAAAACCTTGAAAAGAAAAGCGTTTCTCCTCATCAAGCATTTCAATGATGAGCTACAGCTTGCACGAATATGTGAGCCAGTTATAAATACTGTTGTTATAAGGCTAAAACTTCAAATGCAAGATCCCAGACCATATGCGATTTACTCCTTAAAAACAATGCTTTGATAGTGTAGAAGTGGGAAGGAAACATTAAAAACTACACATTTCACTCTGCACTGATGCTTTGGAAAGCTCTACACACAACTTTTGTTCCTTTTTTTTTTTTTTTTGTCCATAGAGGAAATCCAAGAGAATAAATGAATACAAGAGAAGACTCACCACATGACATGGTGTATAAGAGTGGAACAAAAGTATATTTAGATAGCTACACAAATTTTTACTTTGTTTTAAGCGTAGGAGAGTAGCTACAAATTACTTTTACCTTCTTCTGGAAAGCAAGGAAATGGAGCTGTCTGAAAGGTCAGGTTCCCACTCATCAGCAGGATCATAAAACACATCAACAACAGCTTTATTTCTATCATTACTCTGAAAAAATAAAGGAAACAGGGGAGGAGAAGAGTTAAACAGAAGAAAAGCAATAAAGTAGTCAACATATGGATAAATAGAACATAATAATGAAAATTCAATTTAGAAATACAAGTTCTTTTACAATATAAAAGAATTGAACAACCAAAAGAATCACAAAGCAGTCCTTGCTTTACTGTTTCTCACTCTCTACACAAAATGACCTGAATAAAGTCATTAGTTTCTATTGCATTCTTTTTGTTTGATGGAAAAAGGCATCTGCATGTTTTTAGTTCTTCAGTTGTTACTGACCTCATAGAGTTCTTTCATTGCTGCTAGTTTACATTCAAATTTCTCTAGGCTCCAAAAAGTTGTTATTCCCAGTTTGATGTTGCGAACCTGCACCTGAATAGAAGACACTGTTCCTGTTTTATCATCAATTTTGTCATGCCTAAGAATTGGAGACAGTTAAAAAAAAAGACAACAACAGAAATCAAGACAAAAAAACCACATTAATATTGGAAAAATAAACAAGATACTTGTAGGTTGGATTATACAGACTAAAAACGTGACCCGTGCACAAAAATTTCTTCAGACATCATGCATCTCAGTTACCGTGCTTTAGGACCACTTTATTACGTGAACCAAAGAAAGATGGATGTGGGCATCAGAAGATTCACCTCAAAGCACACTAAATTCAAAATTATCTGTCTATAGCATACATTTAAAGTTTTGATCTAAAATTCAAATTAGAAAGTCCCATTTCAAAATACCAAGGCTCAGCTACACACTTAACTAACAATAGCTTGGAAAATAAATTTATCATGTTCAATTGCACAAGACTGTTAAAAGAAACATCAACAGCTCACTGCACATCCTGAATCCACCCCCAAATATATACATAAATATTATATAACTATTACATACACACATAATAATTAACTCAGATACCGACCTGCAGAAAACAGTGTTTTTCCCTAATGCATTGCTAATGGCATTAGCCTCTTTAATCATCACTGACAGCTTCAGAGACTTCCAGTTCAGTGGAACTAATAAAGAATATAGAACACACTGATTTAGTGAACCAAATGATGTGATGCAACAACTTTAGGGTTAAAAAATAAAGGGTAGAAAAGAAACCACAACCTAAAAGCAAAAAAGTAATTTAGCCAACAACAGTTCCAGGAATTCCCAACATATTGGGAAAAGATTATCTTTTCAGGCAAGATAACCCTTTTAAATGGTTGGGTAAAGGGTATTTCAAAAACAGAGGCATAAGACTAGACACTATATTATTATTATTATTAATCCAAAATAAGAAACTGAAGAAAATTAATTCTGTTACTCCAGTTTCCCCAATTATTTCAGTTAATGCCTGGCCAGTGGAGACAGACAGGGAAGTACTTTTAAGTAACAGGAATAAATACAGACTACAGGTATGTCCACCTAGCCACCCTGAGTGTGATTAAACAGAGCTTTTAACACAGTCCAATACAGCTGATGAATAGAAAGGATTGTAACAACCAGAAGGCTCTTCTTGTGCTCCTGAGATTACTAGAGAAGTATTAGTGGAACAGAAAAATTTCCTGTATCAATACCCATCACCCATGCCCACTGAGAAAAAAGAGAAGCCAGCATTGCCTTTGTAACATCATGCATATACATACTCATCGCTGGTTTATTCCCACTTCCAGCATTCTTCTGAAGGGCGTGTATTTCCTCAGCAATCTTCTGCTTCTCAGCTTCCAGAGCTTCCACTATCTTTGCATGACGAATAGTATGGTCTTCTAGAGCCTGGAGGAAAATGGGCAGTGGTAAAAAAATAAATTTAAAAAAATCTAAAACTCAATGCTGTTTGTTGAAGCTAAATTTTTTGTTCCTGGCATTTTAAAGACGCACAAAATTAATTTTATACTGGACATCTGCTATGCTAATATAAAATAATTAATTTTCAAACTGACAGTTCTCTGGGTTTGCTTACACATTGCAATGCTAAAAAAAAAAAAAAAAAACAAACCCAAAAAAACCCCTGGAATTAAAAAGGAACAGGCTTTTAAAAAAAGTTCTATTTGTTGCAGCAGTCAGATACATATGAACACCAGCCAAGACTCAGTCTTGCTTACATTAATGTCTGGATTAATAACTTTTGCCAAAGGCAACAGTTGCTAAATTTTGGTACAGGAACAAAACCATCCACATTATTTAAGAAATAAGGTCAGCATTAGTTAATCCCCAACATTAATATATTAACATACTCAGATTGCAAACAAAACATCAGTTCTTCTGCATAAAATCACATAGAAGTACTTTAAATAATTTTCTTTACAATAATTGATTTTCAAAAAACAAATTAAAAAAGCCCCCCAACCAAACCAGAGTTTATTGCCTTAAAAGTTTTTTTTTCAATTACCTGCTTGGTAGCTAAGGTCTCCATTTCTAAACGCTTTTTATTGAAGTGGAGTTCTAGCTCAAGGCTTTTCTTTGCCTTCTCCAGCTCCTGTATTTTTGTTGTGGCTTTTTGGTTATTCAGTTCTTGGATTTGCTTCTTACGAGATTCTTCTCTCTAATATCAAAAAGGAAAAGTGAGAGGAGGAATAGTCCTTCTACAGCATTTCTGACCCATCCTTCAGGCACATATTCCATACATTTAAAACTTCTAAAACAATTAAACATTTCTTCTATTACTTAGGCTGACTTTTGTTTTAAGAATGAGGCTTTGCATTCTCTAACATGCTGCTATAATATGCAAGAGAAAAAGAAAACCAAAACCACATAAACCAAGGCTAATCAAGCACTGAGTAAACAGATACCACACACTACAGTTTCTGGTCTACTTTATTGATATATCTGATGTAATGGTGCAATGACAACTTACCACCTCTGCTTCCAGGGATTTTATTTTGCTCTCATATGCTTCTTTTTGTGAGGTCAGTTCTTGTTGAACCATCTCTTTTGCTATTTGGACACTTTGCATCATTTCTTCCTTGGCTTTGAGTCGTGCCTCTTCAATTTCTGATTCAAGCCTACAAGTGTTGTACATTTAGATCGCTGCTGTTTGTCTCTTATAAGATGTATACAGAGTATAACATTTTTTTCTCTCATGAGGGTTTAATTTTTTTTTTAGCAAAAACACTTACATATTTTATATGGTTTTGATTTCACAGACAAAATGTAGACAGTTCCAATATAAATATGAAAAACATTTCAGAATTTCAGATCCACTCGATTTCCATATTTATTTTATTACGTCATTTTCACAAATTTAAAGACTGCAATGGAAACTCACTAAATCACATTAAGACACAAAATTAAATTTTAAATCAATGAGTCTTGTGGTTTAAAAACACCCCATAATAAAGTAAGTACAAATAACATTTCACTGTCTCTCAAATTCTCCATTACAGTAGACCTAAGGTTATTACTTTGGGTTCTTCTCATTTTCCTATCAGACTTTAAACCTCTTTAAAACATCAAAAGTCATTTTCAGACTCATCATACACTTGGAGAGAAACATAATTAAAGAGATACACTACTCTGAGGACTCCTGGAGCTGTGTTTCTCTAATAGTGGTCTACATTGTTAGTGTCTGGATTAGCTTGTGGTGATTGAACCTTAGAGGTGTATATCATTTCAGCCAAGTCTGTGGCTTCCATTATAAATGGAGTTGCTATTTACCAACTTTCCCCCTTGTGAAATAATTAATAATCTTCAGTTACTTCTAAAACTAATTGCATGGTTGAATTAACAACTGAGCTCATTTTCAGAACGAGAAGAATCAATACTTACTGTGTTCGCTGTGCAATAAGTAGCTCATTCCTTGCAAATTCAAAATCTTTTGGACCATCATGCAAAGACAAAGTCCCACAAGAAGGTGTTTTAACTTTCTGAACCTCTGCTGGATGATTAAACCTGAAATAGTGATCTCCCCCAAGAATCACTCGATCACCCTATTGGGAGAAAAAAATTTCTGCTGAAACTTTAAGATTTATCAGCAAATTTTCAGTTCTTAAAACATGCAGGTGAAGCTAGAAATCAAAGAGGAAAGACAAATATTTATGGTTACAGAGCATTCTCAGAAACCCTGCAGTCTGAAGCTGAGATATTAACAAAGCAAAGAAACCCAGACATGCACAAATTACTATTACCAGATCAATTACTTACATGATGCAGAATTGTTGGGTCCAAAATGCATTTCCCATTTACATATGTCTTGGCTTCTCTAAGTGGAATAATACTTACTTTGCCAACAGTATTTTTAATAACACTGAAAACAAGAAACAGTATTAGTAGCTCATGATAATTGCAAGTGATGCTTTTTAACAGACTAAAATTCAAGCTTTAGATGCTATTGTTTTCCTAGGTGTGTATTGTCTTCATACTATTTAGGTACAACACACATAATGAATGACAGGCTATATTTTGGTAGAGAACCTATATTTATATCTAGGAATCCACTGCTAGAAAATTACTACAACACCCTACCATCTGAGAATTTATTTGATAATGTGACTTTCATGTTTTTGGTAACTGATTAGTTACATTTCCTACAGCATTTGTTCGGGGATCAGTTGCAGGGACTGCACTTGGAACAATATTTCTGCAGTACACCCAAGCTGCTGTCTATTTTTATTAAATTAAGAACTGTCAAGGCTTTTCACTTTTCCACTGAACTTAATCTTTATCTAAGACATTTATCTATCACACAGCATCATTTGATCAGGTCTTATTCATGTAGAAATGCTGCAGAAGAAACCTTTGCCACATGAATGTAATGAACAAAGAAACTAAACTACCTCAGCTAACAGATTTCTAGAGGGAACAGAAGGTAGTTGCCTTAATCATTGAGCAGTACAAAAAATATCCCTACACAGTCTTGTCTTGGCTAGAAGACTATATTTTGTCACTGCCAGAAAAAATAATGACTCCAAAAGAGAAGGGTAAGAAGAAACTTAAAATATAAAAACAACACTACAAACCAATGGTCATCAGCAATCAGCACTCCAGAAAGCTGAATATCATGTTTTGAATTTGGTGTACACCTTCCAACTGTAGTTTCTCCTTCTTTGATCATATACAACAGCACCTCAGAAAGCTGAGGATCTTCATTGAGATTGACAAGGTTTGGTAAATGATTGTCCATTTTGAATGCAATTCCAGCTTTCTAGAGAAAAAAGAGCTCTGTGTTAAAAAACAATTTACTTTATATATTTAAATATCTACATTACATTTTTCAAAGAAATCGTAGCAATCTGTTGCAAGGTGAGTATTCTGCAAGGTCTGCTGAGGTTATATTTTCTTTATTATGTCCTATAGGAAAAAAAATGTACCTGCAATTCTTTTATATCTTCCAATTTCCTTTTTTCTGCTTGTTCAAGTTTTTCTTTCCAGGCCCTTAATATATGGAGAAAATAACATATGAGGAGAAAATTACAGCATATAAATTTTACCATTTCCATTTTAAATTAAGACATTAATGAGTGCCTGACCTTTGCATTTCTGCCATGTTTCTCTCCTGCTGGTGCAATTCTACCCTCAGAGATGTTATTTCCTGCAAATAACGCCTGTACTTTTCACGATCAGTGTTCAGGGCACTTTTCTGAGCTGCCCTCAGTTTTTCAATTTCAGCTTTTAATTCTACATGAGACAAACCAGACACACAGTACACATAAAAAATGAAGGCAAAATACACTTCAGTACAACAGTACAAAATTAATCCTGTTATTTATTTAAAAACAAAACATCTTTCTATATTTCCAGTTCTCAAGTGTAACCTAACATATCACTTGCATTTTGGAAAATAAAAAAGCTCACAAAGAACAATAATATTAAAAGGGAGGCATCCCAACCTGTATTAGTCTAGCTGACAAGAGGTCAGTCAACACAAAAGAATATTAGTAGTAACAACTCTTATAAGAAATAAGCTAAACACACATGCAAATGACAGCCCTGAAAGACTGCTGAAAGGTCAAGCTCACCTCTGATTAGTTTGACATTCACATCTTCATTTACTTTAGCAATATTGATAATTGAACAAGCCTGTTTGGCATAGCGAAGGGTGCTGAGCGTCTCCTCTGTGCTGCTGGCAGCTGGGCTCACTGTGGCTATCATGGTCGTTTGGGAATTGCCACCAAGACTTTCCTTTAGCAGCCTTCATTGGACATGAGAATACCAGTCAATCCTGACCCTCAAACTGACAGGAAAATTCAAAATTTCCCAATTGGAACAGATTAAATAC
The DNA here is from genome assembly GCF_017590135.1 of Pyrgilauda ruficollis. Taxonomy (NCBI): domain Eukaryota; kingdom Metazoa; phylum Chordata; class Aves; order Passeriformes; family Passeridae; genus Pyrgilauda; species Pyrgilauda ruficollis. The sequence continues at coordinate 1,481,590 of NW_024526488.1, read as the reverse complement.
AATATACCCAGGGTTTTGCTACTTATTTAAGAGGGACGGTTAGCTGCTCAAAACACAAACCAAGCTCCTGTTTGGACTTTATCTGATGCAACAGGCAAATTTCTTCCCTCCACAGGTCATTTGAGAGAGAGGGAGAGGAAGGATGGGAAGAGGTGCCTCATGAATAGATGAGAAAACCACAACCTCAGAAAGCTTCAATCGCTATATAATGTACATACCAAGTAAGGACAGATTCCCGGTAAGGAATGAACGTTTTCCTTCCATTTTGAGACTGTTTAGACAGTGCAGAAATAACCCTTCCAAGGGTCAACAGTGATTTATTGATACTCACACCTTCCTACACAAAGCAAAAATAAAAATATTTATAATACAGTTGCAGTTTCTTGGGTGATGTTATCAACTGTACTGTTGATTAATTAAGTTTTTTCAATGTATGCTACAGCTGTACCACATTTAACGTCCCCAGTCATTAACAAAACAATAAGATGGAAAGGCATCTTCATTTTGAAAGAAAAAAACCCTACCTTTAAAATGAGTAGTGTTAAGAACCATCAAACTTACAAAAGCAGCTTGAAATTAAGTCTCTTATTAGAAAAATCTAAAAAGGGGCAAGCCTCTTCTCCATGTGACATTTGATTCATGATTTCCAAAGTCACATGAACAGTTTCCCCTCCCTCCTTCTGCAGGATCATGGGGGGAGGTGTTCTAAGCAAGATCTGCCACATTGCACAGTGCAAACAGCTTCTTCAGACCACCCACTCTCACTGGCAAAATGCAATGTAATACTGGTAAGTATAAGGGCTATATACATCCTTTTATAGCTACAGTTCCTGCCCAAAAGTCCTGTTAGGGGAGCATGCTTTGGAGTTTAAGGGTGTTCTTAGGAGTCAAGCCTTTTCCACAGATTTCCACTCTTGATTTACCTTCAGCCTTTCTCCAGTGGTCTGAGCCTTTGTACAGCATTCACTGCCAGCTAGATCAATTAGATTTATGTGACTGGTGAGCCTACGATCACACTGTTCTTCATTCACAAATTCTACCTGGAAAGAAAGAGAGATGCTAGCATTCAAACCAAAATAAAAAGCCTGAGGATAAGCAGAAATTGGACAAGCTGTTCACATTAAATACATGAGAATTTCATGCTGCCATTTAATTTTTGACAGTATACTCTTGTGTATATCCCTTGAAGGAGACTAAGCTCAGATTTATAACCATAGTATCAGTTAGTTGTGGCTGAATAGCTGCACAAGCATAAACTCCAAACCCAATAGATTACTGAACTAGGGGTTTGGGTCTGAAGTTTGATGACTGCAGTCAATCCAATTGCAGTTATCCAATAAACATGCAAATCAGTAAGCTGTTACTGACTTAGACCAATGAAGATCAGTTAAGGAGTCAGTGGAAAAACTCAGGACCAGCAATGAAAGAGAAAAATCAATAAACTAGTGGTGAGAATGGCAAGGGGAAGAAGAAAGGAGAAAATCCAGGAAACTGGGACAAAAAATTAAACCAATCAAGAACAAAAAGCCCCAAACCAACAAGTCATTTGTCAATGGAGAAAACTGACAGTCTGTAGACTCCTGAGGAGCTCTACCTATTCCATTTCTGTCTTCAGGCTCACGTCACTAAGTCAGGTTTTGTCTTTTAAGCATCTGTAAATCAGATGAGGAGTTGTAGTCCCTATATCCTGGAGACACTTGGGGAAGAGGCATCCTGAAGCAAGAAAACATTTATTCAGTGAAGTGTGTTGAAACTGAGCAGAAATTGCATCTCCTACCATTGCCCCAGTTTGTTGCCTGCAGGAACTCAGCACAGCCACACACCTCACAGAGCCTAACCTTCTTAGAAGATAAGATGTGTTGGCAGCAGTGTGAAATTCAATCTAGCCTCAATTAGGATTCCTGTTACATCTCAAAACTCACACTGAGAAACTTGGAACTACTCCTAGACCTGTCAGCCTAGACATATTTATACTGCTGCTATAAATATACTTACCACAAAGACATCAGAATCTACTCAAAGCATGTAGAATAAAACAAGTTTTGCAGTGGAGAAAGCCATGTTAAAACACCCTGTGCTTTACTCAAAGATCTTCAAGTATATCCTCACAATTTTGTGGGCAGCACACAAAATAACTTTTTACTACCAGATTTGACCAGATACAAAAAAAACCCCAGCAATACCTTGGTTTGTGTCATGACAAGGGTGAAGACAGAATGAGATCGAGAGCTCTTGTCATTCATTACTGTAGCAGCTGTTGCTCTCTGCTTATTTCCTAGTTCAAGCCAACTCTGTAAAAGACAAAAGTCAGGACATGAAACCAAACCCTAGTTTGGATGGTTAACTGAAGATTTAAATGTTTGCATATACAGTTAAGACAAATTATGACTACAAGAGAGGACTTAAAAGTTAAACTTTAGAAATAACAATGTGAACAGTGACACTTGACTGTACAAATCTACTCAGCTCCATTATACAGGACTAATCTACATCACCCTTTCATAAAATCAGCTGAAATATCATAGACTACTGGACAGTCTGTTAAACATTTTCTTCCTATCCATGGAATTTATTTTTCAGCAGTAAGAAGAAAAGGAGAAGGCAAAAATACTTGTATTCCCTTTTAGTAACAAAAAAACTCTTACCTTAATATCAGAGTAAGAACGAACAACGTTCCTAGAGTGGGGGGAAAAATTAGAAAGTTTGGGTTCAGTATTCTTTCTATAAATTTCCCTGCTGCCTAAGTTCTGAAACATTTTCCCAGTTACAAACACAATACAAATACATAATGAAAGCTGCAGGTGTCTTGAGACTTCCACACTTTTAGATTTCACTAAGGCAATTAAGAAAATATACCAAGCTAGTCATGGGTATGCATTTTTCTAAAACTACTTAACACTGGGATCTTGCTTAATTTACTGGTGAGTACACAAGCTTTCATAGAGCCTCAAGATATCCTTTTTCAGGATTACACCGTATATCTGTTAAAATAAGTACAGACAACAGTTAACAAATAAGACTTACACTGTCAGGCCTTCCACATATGGTCCTAACACTGGATGTTCTCTTACACGAAGCTGATGAGAATAATTTCAAAATAAAAATTACTAGGAGTGCATTAGTTAGACCTAGTACTCAGGAATATCTTAAAAAAAATTCTACAACATAAATCTATTCTGTTTCTAAGTAGCTTACCCCAAAATCACTGACAAATCTCAGAGTGAAAGCACTCCTGCTTTAGACAAGACAGTAGAGTCTTAATTTCTTTATAAGAATTCCACCTGAGCTTAGGTTAAAGGACTTCAACAGCAAGTTGGATGTTACATATCAACTTTTGCATACCGTCTGTTGCATCTGTCATAAACGAATATTTAATTTACACAGAAGTGGACAGGATAGTGCTCAATGTCAAAGCACAGAAAGTACTATTTTTTGATAAATCAGACATAGTAAATTCCTTCCTTACATACACTACTTAAGACAAATTTCTTTAATTTACAGTTTTACATATTCTAATACACAACCACTAAACACTAGCTAAACTGGTTTAACTAGTGATACTTAACTAGTTAATCAGTACAATCTTGTTTCTTTCCCCCTCCTCCAGCTCCTTAAGAGACAACCAGGTCACCATAAAAAAAAAAAAAAGAAAACTCCATCTAAATTACAAGACTATAACTCAAGTTATATTGTACAGAAGATTCTTATTGTAAGCTGGAGATTTAGATATATCCTTGGAGACTTTTTATAAAGGCTCATAAGATCATCTTTATTTTGCAGATAAGAGGAGATTTTAACTTTTTTGGATTCTACTAAATGATTTTGTTTCTATTTCAGCATTGCTCAGTGTTTGTCCAGTGACAAGCATTTTGCTTTAAGTCATGTGGTGATGTTTTGATATTTTTATTTGTTTTTACTTGAATCCCATTGTTCACAACTAATGTACTTAGATTAAAAACGATGATCACTTGTCATTAGTGCATTTTTGTTTCAGAATAAATGCCACTCCTTAAAGGTTATGCAGATACTTGATTCTGTGAGCAACTTACTTGTTGTTTCTTCTGTCCATTTTCACCTTTAAAGACAAGCAAATCATGAATTTTCTCATTGTATACTTCAAAGAAGCTCATTTCAAGATGATACAAAACCTAATAAAATTAATAATAGTTATTAATATAGTCCATAAAACATATTCATCATCCTTTGTTTCAAAAATTAACTTAGACTAGCAGATCCTGATTTTCAATGTTACAAACATTTGTGCTGAAGGGACTTTCCAAGAGAAATGATATCATGAAACAGTTTGGGTTGAAAGGAACTCTTAAAAGTTATCTACTGTAATGCCTCTGCTAAGATGAAAAATACAATTCATTAGAATTCCATCCATATATTCCCAGATGGAAGCTATAAAACACTAAAAAAAGTATATATAGCTGCTTCAGAAGTTTCAGCGTTGGGTTTTTGGTACATGAAAATATTGTTTTGTTTGCACCTGCACTCATCTCTTTCCCTTAGGGACTGTGCTTCTACAGCATGGTATTTGTCATAGGGAAGGCATGAATTGATGTTGTCAGCGTCCTGACGTGGAACAGAATGACCTAATGGAATGGTAAACCTTGATTCTACCTACAGCAATTAAAAAAACTAAGAACACCACAAAAATACTGTCGTGAGAACACATCTCTCCTCTGAAGGTGTCTGGGTCCTTTTTAATATTTTTTAAAAGAATGGCATTTTCTTTGAGAGACAAGGAGGATTGCAGTAAAGCCCCTAAAGCACTGGAATCAGAAAGACAAGACTCAAGACAATTCATTACAACAGAATCACTTACAATGCAAAAAGCAAAGGAACAAAAAAAGCTCTGTATTTTTTAGAAGTTATACTCTATAGCCAAACTCAGCAGTAAATAACTTTCTCTAAATTCTTCAGTGTCTATCAAATCTGCTTGAGAATTAGAATATTAGATGTTCACAGGTATTAGGATTCAAAGTCTAGAATTCAAATATAAAGCAGTAAAGAAATTTGGAACAGTAAAAAATGGAAAAGTTTGCCTGAATAAGATTAACTGAATGTTAAGGTCTACTGAACTGCAAGTCAGTCATTACAGACACAAACAACCACACAGAGAAAAAAACACAAAGTGAGGGTAGTTATTTTTTGTTTCAGCTAGAGTACTGAGCTGGAGTACTAGAAGTGGAGTATTATTACAGCGTATGTTGCTTTGATACGTGATGTTTAACAATAAATTCATATTTTTGAGCTCTATTTTACTGCCTTCACTGAAAGTATGGAGCCCACTGGGATTTTGTTTTGCCTTTCCTTACATATATCTTAAATTGTAAATCATGCAATATAGAGAAAAAAAATCCTTGTCTAGTGATGCAACAAAAATATCATGCCCATATTTCTTCCTCACATTACGGCCATTAAGGACGCAAAACAATGTTGATTTTGACTGTTTAGGGAACCCCATGAATCAGAGCTATCAACGCAAATAAGATTTCAGTCAGCAAAATAATATGAACACTAGTAAAGGGGTCAGCACTAAAGTATCACTTTCCCCATAGTCCAATGGCATAAGCACATCACCTGGTCCTTGTCCATTTGTGCTATTTGATTGAAAAGATCTTCACAAAGTCTTGGAATTATTCCTCGGTCTTCATCAAATCCCATCATCCTGCAGTCACAAAAATCCTGCTGGTTTAGTTTTGTAACTCTCCATAGACAGCTTTAATGTTAACTGTACTGCTCTACAGTTGCCATGCCACACACTTCTAAGTTATACAACAACAAGCAACAGAAATCAACCTGATCTAAATTGGTGCTTGTCTAAGTCTGGAGTTGGACAAGGTGATACCCAGAGGTATTTTCTATTTCATCCATTGAGAAATAGGTTGAAAACCCAAGTAAAACAAATACTCTACAGTAACTGAAGAGTCTAAACCTAGAGATGTTCAGTATCTTACCATGCCTGCATTTTATATTCTCTGCACACATCCAGTGCAATTGAAGCCTGTCTGGTGCAGGTTTTTCCTGTTGAGTTCTGCCACAGCAGCACACCAGTGCACTGGACTAATCCCCCTGCAGTCTAGAGACACACAGTGCTGCACAGCACAAATTGTTGTGTAAACTTGACCAGAGGGCCCTGATACTAATTTCAGCCTTGTTCAAAACACAAAGGGGTGATGTTAAGTTATTGTTTAAGTGAAAGTGAAAGAAAAAATCCAAACACAAACCCAACAAACCTACAAATAGGATAACAGTTGCAATCCTGAGTTTATCTTTATTTTAGGCCAAGGTAAAAACAACAGTGTAAGTAAAAACTGAGTTAATCCACTTAAAATGGAAGTTCACCCACTTGAGAGGGAACTTACTTCTGTGTAAGTTCTGTATTTATTGTAAATCAAACAGAAACATTCTGGTCCTCACCTGCCTTTATTCAAAGTCTATAGCACCTGATTAGGTATTATAAAACTCAAACTAATTTTAATAGATGCATGTTTGGAAACCAAACAGCTCACTAGGCATTCTATTTCAAAATAGAAATAAGGTATACACAATTGGCTATAAACACTAAAAATGTTGCTTATCTGGGATTATTTTGTGCAAAGATTTGATTTCAAATAAGCAGTGCCACAAACATCTGGATTTATTTAAAGTTCTGAAGGACCATAATTAAAATGACTTCTTAAATGTCTTCTCCAAAAAAACATGCTATACTTTACTATGCCACTGCATGCACAAAATAACAAACACTGGTGAAAAACACCACTGGGAGAATCTGACAAGCTCTTTGCATTAACAAAGGTTTTCCTTCACTAAAATCTCAGAGAAGTTTTTATTTTCTCCATTAAAAGAAGAAGTCAGGTGCACATGCATAAAAATATTCTAAAGTTAACTTATGCTTAATTGTTATAAATACTGATTTAATTATTTTTAAAATATACAATAACCTTTTGACACAATTCGTTCACTCTGAAATCTATTCCATTCAATCTCTTTCATGACTTAACACTGCATAACAATTGGCAGAATTTTAACAATTATTATTAGCAACTTACGTGTACGATTTTCCAGAGCCAGTCTGCCCATAAGCAAAAAGACAAGCATTGTATCCCTCAAAAGCTCTTTCAAGGAGTGGCAGTGCCAGAGTTTTATAAATCGTTGCTTGGCTTGCAAAATTAGGATGACTCTTGTCAAAAGACCAGAAGGAGAAGTCATAACTGAAACTGTAAACTTGGTTTGTGGATGGGTTTTGTACAATTGTCTCTGAACCACTCATGGAGACCACAGGGAATGAGTTTTCAGTTTTCTCTCTGAATGGAAAAGGTAGGAAAATGAAAAAAAATATAAGCTGCATGCTTTAAGTTAGTAATTTCACTGTCTAATGGAAAATTTAAAAATCAGTGATCATTGCAAAAAATACCTGTTAAATAAACATACAGAGTATTAAGGTTCAAAACACTTTTGTTAATGAATATGCAAAAAACAGACCCAAACACCTATAAAATCAATTTAATTTCTTAATAAAATCTATCTTGGTGTTGCATGAAGTATCAGCTAATTTCCAAGTACGTGCTATATCCTTATTGGATGAAATAACAAGAACAAAGTAGACCTCAACACACACCGTTAGCACCAGAAGTAAGTCCAGGATACAAACCTGTTACTGAGAGGCCGCACCCGCACAGCTACAATCACTTTGCTGTTCTTCACTTTGAAAGCATCTTCCTCAGTACTGCTGCTCTCAGCTAAAGTTTCTGTGTTCACTTTTGTTTCTGAACCTGTGCTCACAGGAAGAGAGCTGGAGACACTGGGGAATTTCTTGGCTAAAATTTGCACATGAGGTGTTTGTTCATTTGAGGCCGGCTTGAGAGACGGTTGGTCTTGAGAAGTGCTGTTCTTTGGTGTAAGTGCAAATCTTTCTGTTAAAACTTTTGCTGGTGTCCTTGGCCTTTCCAAGCTGCTGTGTTTTATCATCAAGTGCTGTACCTTTTGCTTTCCAGCTAGCTTATTTATATTGCTTTTTTCATTCAGTTGTTCTCCTGGCAGCCTATTAGCACATTTTGAGGTAACGAACCGTTCTGATTTAGGACCTTCAGTTTGAAACTTTATGTCAGCAGTGCTTGTCTTATCTTTTAAACAGGTGTTGATAGCATTTTCACAGACACCACCAACTAAACCTAAGGAATCCTTGCTGTTCAGGTTGTGCTGCAACTTGGTGCTTGACTGACTCTCAGTTAACTTCAGGTTTGGTTTAACACCATCTGTACCCTTAATATTCTGTGGAAGTGCAATCTTGTCATTTCCTTGTGCATCCAAGTCATCATTTCCTTTTCTAGGCACAATATTCTGATTAATTTTACTCCTCTCTGTGGAGCCAGTCCTCACACGCCTCTGCAGAGTAAGTCTTTTCTCTGTTTGGAGCTCTTCTGTACTCTGTGCTGTGGCACTACCGGACGCTGATTTTTTGCTTGCTCCAGCTCTCCTCTGGAGTGTTAATCTGCCTTCCAATTTAAAAGACGTTGACACATCGCTCACTTTCGCACAAGCTGAAATCACATAGGTCCTATTTGCTTCTTCACTCTTACTCTGAGGACATGAAGGCAGAGCATCTTTTTCTCCCAACGCCTGTGGCCTCAGCTGCTGCCCAGGTGCTTTACTGCTGGCCAGGCTATTGTGTGAGGAAGCCTTCTGCAAAGCGGCTGTGCATCGTGGCCCAGCAGGGCTCCTGGCAGGAACTGTGTAAATAGGCATCTTGTCTTCCAGCTAATTAAAACCCAAATGTTGAAAAGTACAGCACCTTTCCTAAAGGATTATTTCTAGTTGCTGCTTTGTGAGGAATCTGGGGAGACAAAGCAAATAATTTTTTACGATGTCGATGTGCAGTGTGAGTTATGTTTTACTGCATGGGGAGCGCCTCACATATACTGCAGTACATGTTCTCAAACATTAAGAACAACTAGTATCCTGTTTCACCTCTGGTATTTTAAAAAAATAGTTATTTTATATCTGAATGACTGCTTCCAAAAAAAGGCTATTTGACTTCATTTATTGAATTCTATGATTTGTTTCAGAAAGTAAACCAAGCATCACAAAGAAGCACCAGTTGGTAAAAAGAACAATCTAACTATTTAGCAACAAACATGACCATGGATATTTCTTCCAAATGATCTACCATGATTTCCAAACTGAAGACATTCCAGATCATGTCTCCATTCCTTCACATGTGTTTACACTCTCTGTGTTTCACAGCTAACAGACTCCAACAGAACAACAAAGTTAACCTTGAACAGAAGTCTTGTGAACAGGGAAGGAAGATTTTTTTTTCCCCCAGGATTTTGATATGTAATATATACCCCAGTATCGGAACAGGACAGTTAATAAAGATGACTATTAGTAGTAACTCTGGATGTTATTTTAGTTCACACTGGTACATAGACACATAGCAAAACAAAAGACACTTGGCCTAGGGGACAAAAGAAAACCATAAAGTATACTCCCTGTCCTTTCTACATGTAAATATTCTGAAAGCTCTATATATATAATCTGTATAGAAAAGCACATTTTCCCTGTTGCATCTGCATCATAGTTATTGTGTTGTATTGGGTTTGATATCAACACTCACTGCAGACTTGTCAACTGCAATTAATTCATGATTACAAGTCAACAAGAAGTCACCTGCCTTTGATTCTTTAAAAGCTGCAATATCATTAACAACAGCAGTACATGGTTAGGGGGGAAAAAAGTAAAGCAAGATGAGAGCAAGTGATGTAGAAGAAATCATTTAGCTACTGCTCCAACAGAAGTTTCCTTTAATGTTACACTTTTAAGCAGCAGCTTTCAGAGTACTCTCAGACTTTGTGCAATTACATCCACTTACACATGTCACGACTGTACAGTTTCCATAGCTCACAATTTGTGAGGAAAATATCAACATTTCAGAGCAGTGTATTTATTGCTCTGTCCAGTTTCAGACAGGAAATTATGTTACATGACTAAGTAGGTAAAATACAGACTTTGTGGTTCCCTCTAGTAGTCAGTAAACAGAGAAACACGGATGTAAACTATGAATGGTGTGTTGTCTGGAAAGTCCATCCTTTCCATGCAGCTTTAACATAATTCTTGTAAGTTCTCCCTTCCTCTCGCCACAGCTGTGCTGTATGAATAATCACAAAGTCTTTCTGGTGAAAAGAGAAACTCCTCATTAAAGGCTCTTTCGTCCTACAATAAGGAATGAGGCTCAGTTCCAGAGACCTGAACTCAGGATGAGAAATACGCTCATTCCTCGTTCTTAAAAAGAATTATAACCACTAACTAGATGCGAAACGGAAGCGCCCAAGGCTGGAGCAACCGGCAGCTCTGTTATCCCTCAGCAAAGCCCCCTCCCTCCCTGGCCGAGCCCCGGCAGACCCCGCACGGCCACGGGCCCTCCCTCAGGGAGAGGGCGAGGAGGCGGCGGCGGCAGCAGCACCTCCACACGCGCCGCCGCCCCCCACGACCCACAGCCCCGCTTGGGGGAAACCCCGCCGGGACGCGGAGAATGACTGCTTCCGTCGGTCCGTCCGTCCGTCCGTCCGTCCGGGCCAGCCCTCACCTGAGCGCGCCCCTCCTCAACCGCCGCCCGGCAGCGCTGCGCTCGCTCCGCTCGGGCCCCGTTTGAACGCGCCGGGCGCGCCCGATTGGCTCCGCGAGGCTCCGCCCAGGCCCGGCCCCGGCAGCGGCCGCGCCGGCAGGGGGCGCCCGGCGGGCCGGGTGTGAGGGCTGAGGCGCAGGGCGGTGACCGGGCACAGCCGCGGCGCCCCGGCAGCGCTGCGAGCCCGCCCCGATCCCAGCCCGATCCCAACCAGGGCCACCCGATCCGTACGGGCAGACTCAGACCCGGTACTGTGCTTACACCGCACTGCCGTGTGTAGCGAAAGCACCAGTGAAAAGGGGAGAAAAAATGGGTGTGAAGGAATTAAAAGAACACACGCTGGCTGTGACACTTAGGTAATGCTGGCACTCCAAGCAGCACCAGGGGAAGAAATAAAAACAGTGTTGGAATCCATGAATATATACGCCCATAACAGACACATTGATAATAAAATATGTTGTACAAAACCATCTAAACCCAGTAACAATGAGAAAGCTTAAGAAAGCTTGCTACAAGGTAACTGAAGCAGGTTGCTGATACAACTTTACAGAACCTGTATTTGCGCTTAGTTCCTGGGGCAAACGTGGTGTAGAACTGTTGTTTGATTTCATGATTTGTTGAACAAAATTTGTGGGATTTTGGTACAGCAGGGGTGCCCGTGCATTTAAACATACCAATGCCTAAATCGGTCTGCAGGAGATTTAGACAAAAACATTTTACAGGCAGGAGTGGATTATTTCAAATATGACAGAAAAATCAATTAATTCCATCTCTAAAGAAGACAATTTTGATTAAATAAGATCAAAATTATAGGTTTTATCTTACTTCTCTTCCAAGAAATTACACTAATAACAAACTATTTCTGGTGTTGCAAAGTCTTTCAGCAGAACTTCCAGCTGGTACACAGGCACTAATGGAGAAACTAAATTTTCAGCACTGTTCACAAACAAAACTTGCATACATGTTCTTAAGAAACCCCAAGAGAGCATACTGAGGACTTGAAGAAACATTCCCACTGGAAGATTTTACTTAAGCTAACAGGAAGAGATTTTCAGAACCTAAACTGCCACTAAGTTTGTTTTTTTTTTTTCTTGCCAGCAAGACCAAGGACTACTGGTTTTGAAAAAGGGTTCCAGAGTAGTTTTACTAGGTACTATGGTAATTCAAGCACACAATAACACGTATTTCAAATTAAAGATGAGATAAAAAGAAGACTTCTTAAAAACTGTACAAATTTCTTTTTAAAATGTAATATACAAGGCAACACTTCATATTTATTTTTAATCATACTTTTATTGTAATTACATAAATATGCCTCTACTACCTCTGAGAATTATTTTTGTTGTGTTTTTTAATAATGTCCATAATATTATCTCCTGTTACGAGGCTATTATTTAACTGTTTAAGTCTCTGTTGTTCCCTTCTCTTCTGGTCATGCAGATATGGCGAATTAAGCAGCTGTGGGGGAAGAATGGTGCCTGTGGGTTTCACTCTCTTCACAACATCCCAAAAGAGCTTCTTGCTGTTGTTATTGATAAAAGTAATTGCAGTTCCACTGTGACCCAATCTCCCTGCTCTTCCAACCTGAAAAAGCATAAATTCATTTTAAGTTAGCAATAGTAAACGTAAGTCCTTCAAATAGTCTCAGAAGTTTTTTTGTTACAAAACATCAAGTAAACCTATGTGACAGGACCAAATCTATCTCATCCTCTAAGCACAAAGGTACTTACAACAAGCTTCCTGAATTCAGGATGTGTAGATCTGAAGCTGTTGCTGAAATGAATTTAAAATTAGGACTTGTTTATGGGACATACCAGAAGTCCAATACTGATACTGAGACATGAGGCAAAGGCTTACAGTAAATCTGATCCAAACAAAAGGTTTCAAAAAATACTATAGAGATGCCAAATACTTACACTTCATATCAAGCACAATATGTGCCAGCATAGCCACAAAAAAGACCTTTATTTTTTATGCCCTAGTAACTTTAAATTATTTACCAGTATTATCCAAAATGCTTGAGCAAATTAGAAAATAATCCATAAAGACTCCCTATTTAGGAACAGCTAACATGCTAATATTGGTATCATTTTGATGCTAAGAAAGACGATTTTTATTTACTTAACACATGCTTGAAACTTTAGCAGAAGGGTAATTAAAAACAAGGGGGAATTTTGCAGTTAATAACACAGGCTACTTGAGTTCATGACTGGATAACTTCCAGAGGTCCTCATCTGTTCAGAACCAGGTTTACTTCAAAGTCAGATCAGTCCCCTCAAGGCCTTGTTTCAAGTGTCTGAAGCACAAAGGTCCCATCCCTGCCTGACTCCCCTCGCTGTGAAAATCCTTTCTCCCTGCTATGAGGCCACAATTTCCCTTGCAGAAAGCTACAACTGCTGGCTCTTGTCCTTTCCCTGGGCATGCTCAAGGAGAGGCTCCGTCTCCTCTGTAATCACCCGAATGGAAGGCAGCAATTAAGCCTCTAGAGCAGCCCAAACAAGCCCAGTTGCCTCAGCCTGTCCTGAAGTGGCACGTGTGCCAGCCCCCTGACTTCACCTGGACTCCCTCCAGTTTGCTGCCTTTTCCCACAGCTGATGCTCTCAGAACTGCACACAGTAGCATTGTGTCTTCCTCATGCCACAAAGAGGGCAAGAATGAGTTCTCTTGATGTGCCAGATAAAGTAGGGCTGGGGACTGTGCACATAAACACACAGACACGTGAAACTCAACTCTTCTAAAGCAGGAAATCCACAGAAAAAAAATATCAGAGAGACGCTTGACTGGAAAGAGGGGAAGAAATCAAGTTCGTGACTGTTGTCCTGACTATTAATGCATATCCCATACTGCAGATGAGCTGCACCTGCAAGAGGGGCATTCGGCCTTTCTTCACACAATAAAAAAATGGTAAACTTTGTTTTCTATAGACACAAAATGATATAAGAGAGTACAAAACAGGAAGAAATACACTATTGCAAAAGTGATTTAAAGACACTCTTCTAAGTTTTAGTAACTTATGTAGGTGATAATAGGAACAGTATTCTAGATTTGAGTAATTTATGTAAGAAATTTACAGAAGAGATATCCAGCACCATTTTTTCCTTTCCTGTAAAAATAATTCTGAAGAGGAAAATGATCTTTCTGTTTACATTTAAATTTCCACAGGTGAATGTCATATTTCAATATACTTTTCAAATAATTAGCAATTTATTTATTTACCTGGTGTACATATTCATCCATACTTGAAGGCATATCAAAATTCACCACCAGTTTGACATTGACAAGGTCAAGCCCTCGTCCAAGGACTCCAGTACTCACTATAACTTCATACTTCTCTTGAAGTAATCCCTGGCAAGGAAGGAACAACCCAAAATTAATTCTTCATTCCTTATTTGTATTTTGAACCTCTCCAAGCAAGGGTTAACATCTAGTTATTTGGTGTAAGAACACACCCAGCGGGATTATTCTATTGTAGAAGAGAGAATGGCTCCCAGTATTCTTGATTTAAATGGGAATATAATTCAGAGAGATAACCAAAGAGAGATAACCAAACCCACAATTTTAATTGCAAACATTATCAGGTACAGTTAAATGCTTATTTAAATTCCCATTTCAAATAATCTGAGAAACAGTCTCTGTATTTATCTACATTTAAAACAGGATTATTATCTACAGTTTTGCTTAGTCCTGTCTCTCATCTCCCCCAGCAATACCTCAGGTATTACTGCAGAAAAGCAGTCCATTATGACTTCAGTCATTCCATTATGACTTCAGTCATTCAAATGAAGCCACATTTTAAAAAAAGGCCATTTGAAATCTACCAAACACCCTCAACTTGAGCAGGCACAAACCTGTAAAATGTCTGTTCTTTCCACCTGAGACTTTTCAGAATGCATAGCTGTGCACTGCAATCCTGTAATCTTATGAACAGCATCACTCAACAGATCTGCTCCTAGTTTACAGTCCACAAACACCAACACTGGAGGCTTGAAGAGCTTGTTATCCTGTAAAATTAAACAGTTCATTTAAAAAGGGATTACAACCCTTAGCTGTTCATCATCAACATGGATTCAATTTGTCCTGATCATGAGATGAGAACCTGACAGAGATTTGGAAATATATAAATCATTTTATAAATTGCTCTTATGAGAAAAATATTAAACTTACATTTAGTATTTCAAACAGTTTTTTCTTTTTAGATGGTTCTTCTACCCACAAGATAATTTGACGAACATTGGAACACGGCAGATTCTTCTCTCCAATTGTTATTCTGACAAAATTGTGCAGAAGCTGATTTGCCAAGTGCTCAATGCCCACTGGAATTGTGGCTGACACCAGTATGGTTTGATGATCATGAGAGATGTCTTCCAAAATATCCAACACTTGCTGCTGGAAACCCATTTTTAGCATGGTATCCACCTAAATGAAAAATATTACATTTGTACCACATTTTTTTCCATGAACGGCAGGATCCCAACCCTCAATTGACAGAAGAACCATTATGTAACATGTAACAATCCAAATGCAGGAGCATTACAGTCAGAAGAAAAGCTAAGTGAGAAAATTAAAAACAAATGGTTCACACTGGTCTAACAGTATTATCCTGTCAGGTACCTAACTCTTTACAGCAATAGAGCATTTGTTGTTTAAACACATTTCCAATTGTGTCAAAAAATAAAACTGTCTCCTACGAAATATATTCTATTTTTATATCAAACACTCTGTACGTTTAATTAGTGAGATCAGCCACTCACATTACTCTGCCAGGACCTCTGTATAGGTAAAAGAGCTCTGATAAATACTTACTTCATCCACCACTACAATTTTTATGCCATGCAGTTGAACAGAACTTTGCTTTAAAATCTCAAGAAGTCTTCCAGGTGTTGCTATTATCACCTGAAAAAAAAAAGGGGGAGCAAAAAAAACCCCACAGGAGTAAGAAATTCTGTGAAAGGACAGAGGACCATCCTAGAAAAACCGTAAAATTCCATCACAGACATAACAATGGCAGCAAGGCATGAAATTATTGCATTCAAGTAAGTAATAAAACTTCTAGAAAACTTATAAATTATGAAGCCCTAAGAGGAAATGGACCTTTCAAAACTCTAATGGAGGTGTCTAAGTTACAAGCAATAAAATCTGCATAAAAACAAACTGCTTTTTCCTCTCAATTACAACTCCTTGTGTAAAAATACTGGCATATTTCAGTCTTTCAAAGCAGCAATATCACACATGAAACTTTTTAAAAACAAACAAAAAAAGCTAACCCAGAAGTGAAAAAGCTTTTTTAAAACGGTGTAACTGTAACATTTTCAGGAGGTAACAAATGTTTCAGCAGTTCAGACTTAGGAGAAAGCCATCTTTGTGTGCTCATAGGTGTCACCAGCACCATTTTTGTTTTCTGTGAATGTGATGACGACGTGGCCCTCCACTCCGGGTCAGAGCTCACCTTCACACTCTGCCGGAGGCGGTGCAGCTGCGGGGGCAGGGGCAAACCTCCCACCAGCAGAACTGTCCTCATGTTGGGTAACCCGGCCATCAGCTCCTTCGCTTGGCTCTCGATCTGGATTGCCAGCTCCCTCGTTGGTGCCAAAATAAGGGCAGATGGAGTTTCTGTCTAGAAAGGAGAGGAAAAATCTCATTAATGTGGAATTTTATTTAGACAGAAAGCTTCCAAATTTCCCAAAATAATCTCTTACATTAAAAATGAGAATTATTTTAAGCAGCAAAATAAAATTACTTCTCAATATATACATTAACTCGTACAGTGCCCTGAAGATGAAGCATGGGAAAGAGTGTGTACAGATGCATTTTTCATTGAGACCCCAGTTTTGCACATATTACTATAAACATGTATCTGTCTTGCAGACTTTCATGATAATCAGAAAGAGGGACTACTGGAGTGTGTACACCTTTTCTTACCTACTTCTACATAACGCTTTCATTCTTAAACTAGAGTTTACTAGTTGCTAGAGTACTTTAAAGAATAAAAAAGTTATTTAAATAATCTTTCAATTATTCATTAGAAAAAATTTACACGTTTGTGTGCATATACATTCTGTAAAGGTAGCTAAACAGTGCAAAGCATCACTAAAATCATGTTCTGAATTCTCTAACGTATTTTTATGCATCACTTTTTGAATTAAGCCCATAAAACAGTTCTGAACCACCACAAGGTAGAGAATACTATTTGCCATTGCTTCGAATCATATGTTCATGTCCTTACAAAGCAGAAGTTTTTTTAATTCTTTTTCCCACATTATAAAAGTGGAGACTGTGTAACTAGAGGATTTGATTTTTTTTTACCCAAAATTCCTGTAATTATTTGACAGTCAATCAAATATATTCCAAGAGAAATTACTCTGTGAAGTTACACAAATTCCAACAACTCTCTTTGAGCCATCTGATATATGAAGATACAAGAAGAACTTACAGAGGGCCTGGAATTATTTTCACTTTCTATTTTAAGTCATTTAGGAAGTCTACCACAGAATTTCACTAACTTTCTCAACAAGCAGGAACTGTGTAATAGGTAATATTGATAGAGCTGCTTCATCTCCTGACCAAAGTGGAAAAACATTAAATTTAATTAAAAATAATTAGCACCTCCCCCCCTCCAAGAACCAAATGCTTGATCAATCAAAAGTCAAATAAATCACTGAATGTTAATGAAAAACACTGCAATCACACTTTTCATGACATTGGGAATCCAACAGACAAGGTTCCAAACTGCTTTCTCTAACTATCTGAAGTTTCATTACCTCTTTCAAAACCTTCATAATAACAGGAAGCAGGAAAGCTGCTGTTTTTCCAGAGCCCGTGTCAGCACTAGCCAGAATATCCCTCCCTAATAGTCCAACAGGGATCATTTGCATTTGGATGGGAGTTGGGACTTCATAGCCAGAATTCTTTAAATTATTGTTTAAAGTTTCAGGAAAACCACAGTGTTCAAACTCCACAATAGGTCTTGGAACTTGCTGGCCCTGGACAGCAATACCCAGCTGGAGTTTGAGGTTCTCAACCTGCTCATCTTGCAAACCTAAAATAAAGGAATGATCTTTGTAGAAATAAGGTGTATTAAGCAGGTCAGCTTCTGCTTGAGAATCTGTGGCTTGATCAGATGTTAGCTGCCTTTCCTTTGCTTCAGTTTGTAGAAGGTGTTTGGCTTTACATTCCAAACTACACACATCTTCATCTGTTTTGTCGCAGATGTACTCCCCGTAGCGGCCACACACAACACACACAGGTTCTCCAGGCTCTGCCCAGCGCTGCGATTTGCTGAAGGATTTTATGGGTTCTTCCAAAGAGCCATCATCCTCAGTATTTTGGCTGTCCTTTGCCAATGATGTATTAGCAACACCAAGGTCTGCAGCTGCAGGTTCTGTGCGTCCTTGTACAATTTCACTTGAATTGTCTCTTGAGGCAGAAGTTTCTGTTCCAAGTGACTTACAGTCCTGGAACTCTGTGGTCTCCTCTAGCGAAGGTCCTCCAGAAGACAGTTTACTTTTCTTAGCTGTACAACTTTTGTCCTCATCAGCACCCCTCTTGACTTTAACAGATCGTGGTAAAAACATGCTTCAGTACACTAGAAAGAAAATGGTTACAGTTAGAAACTACTGCTATTGAAAAAGGTACATTTTACTGTTACCATGAAAAAAAAAAATCTAGCAAATACTGGCAAACACAGAAACTAACTCTCAAGCCCTGAAAAGATCTAGAATATGCCTTATTTTAAAATGATCTTGATCATAACAATGTTGATGCAAACGTGAAGAATTTTAAAGTAACAGTGGAAGCATGGAACAATATAGAGAATACAGTTAATTGTCAGTATTAGGCCTTCGCAGCTGAGTAAAAACTTAGCTTTTCACTGTGTGGAAATGTATTCATTTTGCAAATCAGTCATATTTAAATCCTTGCAGAGTTCACAGATTTCTAAGATGAAACCACAGATGCAAACATTCTTCTAAGGTATGGAAAAAACCACCAACCTAAACCAAATAAAACTATCAGTTTTGAAAAGGATGTCAAATTCAATACAAGATCCATCCAAGATCACTCATTTTGTTGTTCTTTTTAAAGTCCACTTAAAATTATAAGGCTGCAAACTTTTGAGGTTTGTTTAGAGTTCAGCTCTGCTTGTTCACAGTGTCCAGAAAAAAAACAAAGACTGACACCATCAATTTACCAAATATACACTGTAACACAAGACATATTAAGTGTTCAAAAATAACCGTATTTTACATTCTGAAACTTTCAGTATTTGTCTCCAAAAGCATTAGATATGCTCACCAATCGTTTGCTATCATACAATCAGTAAAAAAGTACATAAAAGACGGCAATTTTATTCTGAGTAAATTGTACTGTGCCTACCACTCTCTACAAACGTCTTGCAGATTTTTGAAAACACACCACGCTATGTCTGTGCACAGACAGCTGTGTTTGTGTAACTGGGAGCAGTGCCGAGGGCGCGGCAGCAGCCGGCCCCAGAGCCCCGCGGGCGGACCGCGGGTGCCGGGGCCGCTGCTCCGCCGCGCTCCCGGACCAGAAGCCAAAGATCCCCATTTAACTTTTCGCGCCTAATGAGAATGTCCCACAACGAACCTCTGCACGCCCAGCAGCCTCTCGGGCGAGGGCAGCGCTCACGCAGAGTGCGGGGCTGACGGACGCTGCTCGAGACGGGCCCGCGGGGACCCCGGGAGCGCGGCAGCCTCTCGCAGCCCTGCTCTGCGGCAAGAGCCACCCACCCCACGGGAGAGCAAAGCGGCGCGGGGCCTCCCCTGCCGGACAACCGTGCCCGCTGCCGCAGGCGGAGTGCGGCCCCGGCCCCCCCGCCTCACGAACCGCTGCCGCCGGGCCGCGCGCCGCCTCCCGCACAAAATGGCGGCGGCCGCACGGGGTGTTGCTCTCTAAAATCGCATCCGTCGCCCACTGTGCAACAAGGCAGTAATTACACACTCGAGAGAGACATTGATTATTTATCTCAGAGTTGCGCAAGCCTGGGTGCGTGGTGGTACTCCACAAACCAAGCATGCCAATTATCAAAACTTTTTACTATTTATACATTCTAGCCGACAAAGAAATTCCTGTTCATTGGCTACAAGTTACATGGTTCTCTTAATTATCAGAATTCTATCTTCTGTTGTGAATGATTCCCTTATTTCTTGTGCTAGTTAGTCTGCATGCTCAGTCTTTCTCTTTTGGGTTGGTGGGCCATGAGTTGGTGGTCGTGACCTCCCCTGCCACAATCACCTTTTACCCAGTTGGAGCTGACTCAGCATGGTTGCTGAGTTGTCTTTATTAGGTTCTTCCTTATCTTGGGAATTCTGTTGAATTCTGCATTCCTGTAAATCCTGCATTCTTTGTGTCCAGTATCAGTGGACATCCTTCTTCCCAGGCTTTGCCAACCTTCCTATAGGTCTGAGGTCAGTGGAACGTGTCAAGCCCTAAACTGTGACAAGGTAATTCTACCAAAAAGTAATTTGTTTTTCTAACATCTGGACATCACTTAGAGCTTGTTTGTTAACTGCTCTTTGTTTCATTAATAACATTTCCCTTCTTGTTGATTAGGCTTGAAAGTATACAAGGATCAAAGAAAGAATCACTTTCTTATGAAAATTGTACATAGCAACACTAGCTCTGCAGAGGGGCATGTGCAGCACTCCCACAGTCACAGCCAAAGTTGATCCTACAGACAGAGATGCTACAAACACACACATTTGTACATGAGGAAAAGGTTCCTGCAGCACACAACAGAGCCATAAGGTACGCCAGAAAAAAGTCTGGTACATGCCCCAACCTGCTATGATGGGCACAGTGACACAGCTCTTCATGTACTTCAAACTGAGTAAGTTATTACTTTCAACAATAAATAAGCATATTTACACTACATTGCAAGGCATGAGAACACAGAATTTATCACATTTCGCTACAGGGCAGAAAACACTTTCAGAATTATGGATAACGTGTGCTTTGCAAGACAGCCCAGACATGACTGCTGCCCCGGGCAAACCCAAGTTCATGGCAGAGTACTGGGTTTGGATGTGTGTCCACTGAGAACACCGATGGTTTCAGCTGCTTGGCTGTTGTGAGCAGGGTGGTCACTGCCACTCACTCGCTTTCCAAGGACACCTGTCACCTGTCAGCCTGTCCCAGGTACTTCCTTACAACATCAAGACCTGTCATAGGTGGTGTCACTGTGTCTGTACAGATCCTGTGTTGGATCATGCAGGAGGACCAGAGCAAAGTAAAAGTATACCCTATGACCATAAATGATTTGGTGCACAGCAAAGATATCCTGCAGGGAGCTGAAGAGGAAATCATAGATCCTAACAGCCCCTTTGGAAGCACAATTTAATGGCAGTCCAGAGAACCAGTCAGAGGAGACAGTGAGAGGAGGGTGAAAACACAGACACAAAGCTGGGGGCTTTCAAGCAGCTGCCTACAGAATTCTATAACATTCAAGTCCAGTCACACGTGAAACATGGTCTATCTTAATGTACTCTGGATTCCTCTGTAGTAGTTTGCTACAACAGTCACAATACAAAATGCAAATAGGGAGGTTTGGTCTCTCTGGGATTTTTAATTAACTGGTACAATTGAAAAGATTATTGAACATTTGGAAAGTTGGCATCACTAGACTTAAAAATTTGCAGGCACCTTCCACCCACACTCCATACATTCCTGTGAAAATCCCCACCTTTCTCTGATTCAGCCTCTGTCATTCCCCTTTGTTTGCACTAACTTTCTTTCCTTCATTTTCCCTCCCTAACAGAAGCAAATTTCCTTTTCTTACTTCCATTTTTACAAGGTCATTTCCTGGAATTCAAAACATCATTTGCTAAACAAAGACCAGTATTTCAACAATATTTAACATGATATGTTTCATACCCTATACAGTCCATGCAGCAAAATGCAGACATCCTACATGTATCAGCTTTTTTAAATTTTTTCAGTGTGCAACGGCACTAAGAAAAAACTAAGTTACTTGGTAGGAAATTCTCCTCTTGAGTGAGGAAGACTACAGTAGAGATTGAAAAAAATTTTAGAAAAGGATTCTATGGATATTCAGAGGCATGAAAGGGCTTCCATGCAAGAAACAACTATGTAGACTCAACAGTCTGAAAAAGAGATGACTAATAACAGATAACAATAGAGCTACTGTACCTTGAGTGGCTCATAAAGGCTGGACAGCTATTGCTAGCTCATTATTTCTTCCAACAAAAATCGTAACATGCTTTATAAAAAGTGCTCACTGCTGAAAAGTAGTGCAAGCTCCCACAGAATGTAGGTTATTCTTTATTTACATGGAGAAGTTAATCAGTATAGATGTAACAAAACCTCTTCTGAAACAGATATTGTACCTTGTGAGCTCACTAAATAATTATTTTTTTTTCTGGAATAAAGCATAAACATTCTAGTTCAGTCACTTGCCTAAGTTTTCTTTCAGAATGATGAAATATGTAAGAGTAAGAGGTGCCTTGGTGAATTTAATTCCCATCCTCTCAGCTCTTGATGCTGCTAATCAGATCTGAGGTGAATGGCATTTTAATAGGATTTTTCAATTCCAATTTTTGTACCTTTAGAGTACATTAAATGTCCCAGACAAGATGCTCCCAGATATGCTACAAAGGGGTTTGTCTTCGTATTTTTCCTCCTAAAAACTAGTTAGTTCAAGCACTGACTGAATAAAGGTGGATTTAAGTCCTGCTAGAAAACCATGAGCAATTATGGATAGTAATTTTTGCTCATTCTGGACAATTTATCTGGGGGTGTCATAAAGAAAAGTGTTAAGGTTTCCATGGAAGTAAGGTAGCATTTGTATTTTGTATGATTACATTGTTATTTAATTGAGTTGGTAAAACTCAAAGACTTTAAATATTCCCCTCTTGCCTACACTCATGTGTACAATAGCCGCTCAGGAAGACGTCGTGTATTGTTATTAGAAAGCCCTGCACAAATACAATCCTTATATAATTAAAATGTCTCTTCAGAGTAACTTCTAAAGTAAATATTAGGAGCTACAGAAATGTAACAACGCACACACAACCCCACATGTACAAAAGGACCAATACATACTGACAGATTTACTACATAAATATACAGCAACAGATTATTTCAACTTTATGCAAATTTCTGTTAGAATAACAGATTAAAAGTCAAAAGAAATAATGAAAACCATAAGAAACAGATTATTAATAGTAAGTATCCCACTTTATGTTTTATTTTAAATTATATCAAGATTTTTTCATGTTCACTCAAGGTTTCTATATCAAATATACAGAAAGGATTCATGCTTTCAGTTTAAAAACAGGCATTTGCCCTATAATATCTCACAGCCTTTCTTTTGAAGCATGAATCAACCTTTCCCAGCACTTGCAAATAATAAATAATTCACTACAACAAGACTGGATTAAAGCAGGAGACTGAAATCCCTCTACTCCCAGGCACAGTAAATCCATAAGAAACAGGCATTGCACGTACTAATTCAGAGACAGCATCAGAGGCACTGCAAAGAGCTGCCTGACTGCACCATGCACCTCAGCTCCCCACAGCGACACCGCC
This sequence comes from Pyrgilauda ruficollis, assembly GCF_017590135.1. Taxonomy (NCBI): domain Eukaryota; kingdom Metazoa; phylum Chordata; class Aves; order Passeriformes; family Passeridae; genus Pyrgilauda; species Pyrgilauda ruficollis. Next base: position 1,458,393 of record NW_024526488.1, on the reverse strand, counting down.
CAGAGTGACCCCCTCAGATCCGACCTGAACCCACCCTCTGTGCACCTCCCCACACCTCCGGCAGGCCAGGTCTTCTCAAGCTCCACACGGGGGTTTGAGGAACAGATAAAACCATCCCAAAGGGTAACTGTCCAAAACATTTTAATACAGAGTATTTCAAGTTTCCTTTGTAGCCAAAATATCTTCGCACAATGCCTGAATTTTCTGCCTTGAGTGAGCTCTCAGCATATGCAAATCTGCTGAGAATGGACTCAAAGTGGAGTCCAACCAGCACCTCGTGCATCACTCCCTCAAGTGGCAAGTGCCAGGACTGACAGATCTGACAACTAAAATGTGTGTAAATTCACATCAAGAGGAACAGCTTTGGGTTTTCTTTAAGCTATTAATTCCTTTAAATATCTCAATGTACCCCATGTTACATTATTCTGAACTAGCGAATTCCAAAGCCTTGCTGTTGCTGTTCAATAACATTACAATGAATGAAGAACATTAGGTTTATGAAGATGTCAATTAAAGAATACAAAAATTATTCTCTGTGTTTGTTTTTTTTCAAGTGTGCCACACTTGAATACATATAATTGGAGTTAACAAAATATTCACTGCTTGGGTGGAAAGGAGGGAGAATGGAAGCCACAGTATGTTTACTTGGGGTCTGCTGTCTGTGTCTGCTCCACCTGATGCCATAAAACTAAATATTTCTCTTGTTAAATATTGTTCTGTTTATTTAATGCTTGGGGATTTTGAAGCCACTCAGCACATCTTTTAGGTAGGTAATCAACTGCAGCTCTAACCCAAAGTGTATTTCATTAATAGTTCTTTGATTGAAGGAACCAGTGAGTCAATTACTCCACTGGTTTGTGAATTGCAGCTTTAAAGGAACCACACAGGAAAAATCCAGATAATCTAAAAACAAATAATTGTGGCTAACCATTAACTAGACAATTCATATTCTTGTCAAAATGTCCTGATTTTGTACAGGTATTGCATGCAGTATACATATTCTGAGGCCTAGTTTTTCTAATTTTGTTTGATCTAAACAGGAAAATCCTACATTTTTTGAAAAGAAATCGTCAGTAAAAAAATATTTGAACTAATATTTTCAGACTTCCTGAGCACTCTCTTTGTTTGAAGAGCCACATTCTACGGAAACATTGGCCAATATTAAGTCTCTGCAGAAATCCATAGTAAAATTTGAACTTAAAAATAATCTAATTAAATCTGAGTTCTTAAAGCATAATGCTGAGAAGGTATATTTTTTTTTTAAAGAAAAAAATTTAAAACCCACAAATAACAGCAATCCTAGCCTGAAGCTTCAGCATTAAATGCCACTAGTCTATAGGGAAATAACTCTATAGGGTGATTCATGAAAAAATTATGAACATAATTAATGTACGTGATTATATGCTCAAATACTGCACATAATATTTACTTTGAAAACTGATGTACTCCCTAATTCAGCATCATCATACTGTTAGCACAGCTATAAAAACTACAGTGATTACAATTTCCAACCTTTGTATACAAGATAGTCTAGCTTCTTGCAATTAAATTATTTTAGGGTATGAGAATCATTTAAATTTACAGATCTCTGTTAGGTCTCTGAGACTTAGAGAACAAGGATTTGATCAAAAGATTGCAAACACAATAGCCAGATTCCAGGGACTTCAATAGGCAGCAAACTATAACCCAGATTGTTAGAGAATTCAGGTGGAATTTAACAAGATTAAATAAATCTTGAAATATAATGTAATTGGAATTAAGAATTTAAAATTCTCTCCTTTTCTGTTAATCTGTTTTTCTTTCTGAGAGGATAGATTTGTGTTCCAATTAGTAAGTCTGTTTGGAGGCAGAAGAGATTGGCATCTATTCTAACAGTAAGATAACATTCACACAACATGCACTTACTGAAAGTAAGCCCTTTTTTCCTCCTCCTTTAGTGTCTCACACAAAAAGATGGGAGAGAAAAAAAGAAATTCCACAAGAGACAACAGGAATCATCCAGTTCCAGCTTGTCAGATGACCTGTGTCCAATGTGAGTTGCCACCTGCCCATCAATAAACTCTCTTTCAATCATGTAACTGAAGAGATGAACACCTTTCTAATTAATCAGCAAGTATGACAAATATAATAGGTACATTGCTTTTGTAGGGAGTGAAGGAAACAGAGTCAAAATCCAATACTGTGACAAACTGAAGAAAAGATTTATGGCATAAACCTTTTGAGTAAATGGTTAATAAATTCTTCTTTCCACCACTAAATCTTCTACCAGCACTGCTAGTTTTGGCAGCAGAAAAGACTGCAAGAAAGGCCTGGAATATGTGCAAGAGAGCTGCTACAAACCAGACTTTTTATCAGTTCTTTTGTTAAAATAGATGCCAGTATTAACCATTGGGTTTAGCCTTCATGCTTCCCTACATTATATTTGGTGCTCTTCTGTCTCTACACGTAGGATTACATTGCCCTAGTTGAATCCCTCACCAAAAAAATCACTAAAGGGCACAGAAAGGCTGTAACTACACTTTTTTTAATTGCACACTCAAGGATCTCAGACTGCTAAAGTGAGACCAACAGGTTTGTCCTTCTGCAACTGTTACTTTCCTAAACTTTGTTTGTTGTGAGAACATGCAGATAATGCATTAGCTCAGCTTGATAAAGCACAATGGCTATTAAAAAACAAAAGTAAGCCTGAAAAATGCAACATATTTCTTACTATCATCCTTGAATGAGTGCAATGAATGCTTTTTATTAGGAAGATCCAAAGATGCCAGTAACCTTACAGCTGGTGACTGTAATAGCAGAGGGTAACAAGACAGAAATAATGAATGCCTCCTTGTTAAGCAGTGTTGTTTGTGCTGTTCCAAGAGAGATCTGCCAAGAACTTTCCATGCAAACCTTATTTTTCTGGGATCTGTAACTTGGCGGCAAAAAAATTCCAGCATGATGCCCAGTTCAAAAGAATTCAGATTACAAGCTTTAAAATATATTTTTGAGTTTTGGAATAAATTAAATTTAGACTAAACAAGGTAAACACTTTAGTACTTCATGTATTTTTGTTGCTTTATTGAAATAAAATTTGTGGTTATCAAGTTTGCACCTCAGATAATTTTATGTTTTCTAACTCTTGGGTATTAAATAAGTCTCAAGTACTGCAGTGTGAAAGGAGACTTTGTGCTGTATGGTCAAGATTTCACTGAAGTGTGTTTTCTTTTTAAGGAAGACTGTATGAAATACATATGAAACACTCCTTATCTTATCTGCCAAACAATTCAGTGGAATAAATCTGTGCTAATTCTTAATACAACTCAGCTGACCTGAGTATAATGCCAGGTTGTGAAAAAAAAAAACTGGCAATTTAACATTTAGCCCAGAATTTCAATGTGAAATTATGTCAGGTTGTTTCTGTTTTGTATTTGAATAAATGATTCAAAGCTTTGAGCCACACAGAAGTCAAATTTCAGTGTACCCATTTCATTTTTGCCTCTTGACCCATTACAATCAGCTAATTTTGTAGAGTTCCTGGCGAAAGCAACATTCTTTCCTGTGGCAACTAGCATGATATACAGAAATTAGATTTCAGGCACAAAATTCGATTTCAGCCCAAGCTAATGAAGCTTTCTATCAGGTAATAGCCAGGTGTCAAGAAACAAGAAGGCTATGATAGTTGCCTGAGTACTGGAAAGGAATTGGTGGCTTAGCTTACACCTATGAGGAATAAACCTCTCAGCAACTCAAAACTAAAAGGAGATAATCAAAACATATAAATATCATCAATATCAATATATTATACACTTTTCTTAATATACATGGTGAGGTAATTTCAAAGGAAACACTAGAAAGAACAGGCCAGAAAAAAACAAGAGACAGAGTATCTTAAAAAAGTTTCTGCTGATTTTCTTGACTTGGTTTTTCTCCCCTAGATCACATTATCCCCCAAAATATCTCACCCTACCTTACAGTTGGAGACAAATCAAAAGTATGGAAGTCTATGAAACCACAGTTCCTTTGAGATTATTTGCAATTCAGCTAACATGCTGGGTGTATAAAGACATTACCATTCTTGGAGAGTTTGCATGAACTGGAACTTAGAGCAAAAAGGCAAGGTTGCCAAAAGGCTTCTGTCTTACTGACACTGTCTGCTCTGCAAGGAGCCACAAAGGGAGTCAGTGGTTACAAGAGGGTGTTGGCCCTGGCAAGCATGACATGTCATTCTTTAATGATTAAAGAGCCAGCAGAAGCCCAGACACCATCTCCATTCAGATGGCTCCTAACCTTCTGTTGATACACAAGGAACCTGTTCTCTAGCAGCAGTGAGGATGTTTCTGTGGGTCTGCCTCTTAGATAACAAAATCAGAGCAATGTAGTAGTAAAAGCCTTTTTTTGTTACCCTTTGCCTAGTCTTACAATATCTAACACCTGTATTACTCTCACTCTGAACTACAATGGTTTGTTCAGCATTTGCACCATGGTATCTTTGACTACAAGTCCTATGACGTGCTACAAAATAAATAGCATGTGGTTTGGGGCTTTTTCTGTTTCTACTGAACTATTCCATCTCCAGTTCATCTCTTTACCCAAAAAAAGTCAAGTTTTATTCCTAATTATACCAGTACAATACCACTTAAGACCTTGGTGGTAAAAGATAATAAAGCATGGCTACATGCCCTCTACCTTGAACACGCTTTCTTACTGAGACTGTTTTTGCTTCCCCAACACTTTTGGTGACCATGACTTACTGCTTTTCCTACTTCTGAAAGTGCAGACTACCAACTGCAACAGAGACTTTCAAAACCCCATTTCAACAGTTACCCAATGCATAGCAAAATATTCACTCATCTGAACAAGCTGGATCCGTATCACACACTGGCACATTGCTGTGAAATCTGTTCTGTTGCCCTACATTCTCCAATCTGGCAATTGCTTCATTTCTGTTAGGAACAAATAAAAAATGAGGAAAGAGTTTGACACAAACACAGAGACTTGCCAGATCAAAGGTAATAGGTATAAACCCCAGCAAGTTTCCCTCCTTGTATAAAATCTCCAGGTGTTGCTTTTGTTGTTTCATGGAATGATCCCCTTAATTCAGCCCAGTGCCTGCTAGCATCCTCTCCCCCAGGGTGATTCTCCACTCCTTTAGTAAATTACCATCCATAAGAACTGAACTGTGGCTGTCAGAACAAACCCTGGGTTATGGGGGGCTTCCTGACTGTGCTGAAGTGGGAGTCCCAGGGATACTTTGTCTGTCTCAGGCTGCTTCCAGGGCAGTGGCCATCACAACTGGGGCACACACATACCCTGGACAGCAAGGCCAGGGCCTCCTTCCTTCACCCACATTCAACTGTGGCGATCAGAGAGAGCTCTGTTTCCAACACCCATGAAGATTATGGACATTTCTCTTCTTTGTGCCAACAAGTGGAACCATGACTGCTCCCTCCAGGCTTTAATAGAGCCATGTATATTGTAGAGCAAGAATACTACAGGAGGACAGAACAACCAGAAAGATGAGCCCCTTTTTACTTCATTTCTCTTTTGAAACTTTCTACAAGAAAGAGACCACCCAGGTTTTTTTTCTTCAATTACGAATAAACTGCATGACACCTTTAATCCAGAAAACCAATTATAGATACACTTATATTTAATCATGTCTGTAGCATCAGTGATTTCGAATGGGAGCAACACATAGGATTAACCTGAACTTAAAAAAAATCCTTGTTGGAGCCAAGATTTTATTGCTAAATATCTATATATACACACACATTTGGTTTAAGGCTAGTATTAAAATAATTGTTGTTCTTTCCATGTTTCTCATATATATTAAAATTGGGGAGTATTTAAATCAAATTGTTCTGTACATGGCTTAAATATCCCATACATTTTTCTATCTTGAATATGTTTTCAAATGAATCATAAGGCAAACACCCTGTAAAGCTACTCAGAAATTATTATAAACAAATTAAGTTATGCCAAAAGATAATTAAATGTAACAGAGTTCTGCACACTCAGGTTGTGATGACCTTACTATGTGTGCATAAATGGTTACAATAAAAATCTTTGATATACACTTTCCATGGCTGATTTTTAAACAGTTACCAGCTATGTACACCTGCTCCCTAAAGTAACAAAAAAAAAAAAAACAAAACAAAACAAAAAAAAACCAACAACAACAACAAAAAAAAAAACACCACAAAAACACCAACCAAAAACAAAAACAAACAAACAAACAAACAAAACCTCAATAACATTCAATTTCTCAGTAATTTAAGAGAAATGGAGACTCCCTGAAAGTATCTGAGAAAATTTGGATTATGATATTTCAAAGACATAAGAAAACCCCAACTTTATTGGATAGTTTTCCATGCTATTGCCTTGCTTTCCCTTCCTCATTCATCTTCTTTACCACCTTTTCGAACAAAAAAGAATTTCACTGCAATGAAATGATACCAGAAATGTACTGTTCAAACACAGCATTCTCTTGACTGCTGCTCTCATTCAGACACACATGAGCTTCAGTACAAACTGGAAGCAGGGCCAAAACATGGGAAACTGAAGTCTATTCATGCTCTTCTAATAAATGATGTATATGCTCAAAACAAATGAGCTTTTATGAATGTTCAGATCTTTCTTCACATGTAGATGCAGCACAAAAAAAGCCAGTCACAGCAGAAGAAGTGCACAATTTTGTATTCACTCTTGTTCAGGCTTAGTCAAAAAGTCTTACTAACTGATTTAAACTTCTGTTACCTGAATGTAAAGTTTGAAAACTAGAGTCATTTCCATTTTCCTCTAAACTGGGATGCAAATAAAGCATTACCTAACAACAACAATAACATGGTGCTTTATTTTTGTACAAAGTATTTTTCTCAATGCAAGTTTCCCATCATGCATCTATTTTACAGTGCAGCCAACCCCTTTAAACATTATATTCATTAAAAATCACCCTCAGAATTTTCCATAGAAAACACATCGGGCACTAGGTGGTCATAAAGATCTAGTGCAGATCTTTCACTTAATGAAAGAGGGTAGGATCTTTTCTATATGTTTTAAAGTTTACAGTAAAAAATACAAGTTATAGCAGGGTATTTTTTTCTTCACAGACAACCTGGCAATGGTGGAATGTCAAGAAGAAGAAAGCCCTGGAATTAGGGAGTATTGCACAGCATATGTGGGAAGACAGCTCATCTAAAACCCCCTAGAACAAGAGCAATTCCACCAGATGGGAAGAACACAAAAGAAGCCAGTGGAAATCTGGAAATCAGATTTTAAAAATCAGAAGCAAATTTTAAAATCTCAGAAAAGAAGACACCAAAGTAACCAGAAAAATAGACAAAACAAACCAACCAGTCCTGAGTGTTGAGGGAGATCAGAGGTTTTGCCACAGATCTGTTGTCTGGTTGGTGACCCAGTAGAACTGGTGGGGGGAAGATACAGATTTTTTCCCCCCCCTTGCAGAGCTACACTAGGTCAAAGTCAGGTTGAGGAAATGAAACCAGTAGCGTCCAAGTATTAAGAGAAGTGACTGTTAGGTATCACACTTGATTTTCATTGAGCAGCTTTTTAGTAGCGCAGATTTCAATAGCAGTAATGAGCTATTTTTTTTTTTCTTTTAGTTTTAATTGTATCAAAAATCACAGCTGATTCAAGTAAAATGTCATACAAACCTTTATTTTCTCTTTGGCTCAGGACTACTAGAATGCATAAAGTTGGTAAACTGTTTTCTTTCCTCAGTACTTTCTGATTACAAATTAATAGAAGAATTTGAAAGACAGTAATTATGTAACTGTTCTTGTCCTTTTGTATCATCCTGAAACAGGAAGAACACATTCCCTTCCAAAATCATGCTCTGAGAAAACTCCTAGCTTGCAGAAACAACATATATGCATGTTAGTAATAATGGCAAAGCACTTTAAGCATTCAGACAATCATTCACTTAATTATCGTAGAATAGCCTGGGTTGGATGGGACCTTAAAGATCACCTAGTTTTAAGAAAAGTGTTTTTAAGAGTTGCCAGCTCTGGTCAGCTTCTTTGTCCCTAAGGACAGTTTTCCAGGGAATCTCATTCACCAGCTCCTAAACAACTGGAAGTGTGTTCTTTCAAAGTTTGGGGTCCTGACTTAGCTCCTTGCCAGGCTCACAGTCCTCACAAACTCCACCAGGGAGTGGTCACTGCAGTCCAGGCTGGCACCAGTCTTAGCCCCTCTAATGAGCTCATCTGCATTGGTAAGCACCAGCTCCCATAATCCTTCTCTTCTGTAATGCCTGGACCAGGAAAATGTCTCTATACACTACAGGAGTCTCCTAGATTGCTTACAGCCAATGGATTGCTATTTTAAAATATAAACTTTTCTTAACTCTTTACCACTACCACTACCTATAAAGAAATATATTTAATAAAATATCATGGTTTAAGAGGCTGGAATATCAATAATTCCATTTCATAAGTCATCCTTAGGCTGTAATAACCTCACACAATGATTTATAGATTACCTGTTTAACCTCATGTATGTAACACAAAACCTGCTGAAGTCAACAAGCACATTCCTCAGGGATCCCACTGGGACATGACTGGTTCTTGGTTTGTACACTGACAGTCCGACAGCACCACATCAAGTCATGCATGCAGCCTCACTGCAGAGGTTACAGGCCACAAGGTGCACCCCTCTCCTCAGCCAAACCACTTTATCATGACTGATATCCTCTAAGCTCAGGAAAGCAGATGGGATCATTTTAATTAGGCCAATTTGATAACAGCAATTAAAGATAATATGCCCACAGTGTTACTCCAAGTCTGTTTCCAACCTCAAAAGTGAAGCATTACTCAGCAGAATAGTTACTGCTAACTGCTGTGTTTGTGGATTTGCCCTAATATAGCTAAACTGAAGTGGGAATGTTTTTACCACCAGGTAGCCTGATAAGCTGGCTGTTCACTATCACCCAGTCTGGCTACAGACAGTGCCACTGCAAAAACAGCCATGGCATTTCTAACTTAAAACATTTTATTTTGCCTTTATCACCAAGTGTTGTGAAGGAAAAAACTATGCATGAAATGTTATTCCAGATTGAACACTGTACTCTAGTGCTGGCCTGAAATTAGTCTACAGGCTCTATTCCACACATAGCCTCTTCAGAAGTTAAGTGAATCTTAAAACAAGTGGAAAAAAATGTATGAAATTGTTAGTGAGGACTCGTTCCACTATCTCCCAAGGTTAGAACTACTAGAACAACTGCCATCCACACCATTATTCACAGCTTCATGGTCATATTGGTTCCTGTTGCCTGATGCTCACTACAGGCTTGGTACACCCACTGTGAAAATGGCCAAACACATGACAGTGAACAATCAGGCTTATGATGTAATCACAGGATGAAACTAGTAAAATAGGATTTCTAATTTGGGGTAGAGGGGGGCGAAAGGAAGGGAGAAAGAAGGTAAAAAAAAAATCACAAATTTGTGAGATGCTTGTTTGAATACTTTGCCTTTCTGCTCAGAATTAACGCTAAAGTATGGAACACCATGCAGCAGAAAGATTGCATACAGAAAAGATTATCACTACTTAAAATGTTTCAAGATGTACAAACAGGATCAGAGCAGAAAGGGATGACTCCTCATTTAGTTTTCCTGTTTATTTACTCTGAGCAATTAGAGCAGATTTTAATAATTTTCCATATTGGCTGTTGATATCTTTGACATTGCAATAAGCAAGATGGCATTTTGGCATGTTTGCAAAAGTAGAAGAACTGGCACAGGCACTCCAGCAACCAGTGGTGATGTCTTCTTTTGCACTTACTTATATTAGATTTTATATTCATGCATTCTCTTTTAAGAGCACTAAGAAAGTGAAACCCCACTTTGATTGCAGTTACCACAAGGCAGCTTTCTTAGATTTTGTTTGGTGACTCTGAACAGGTTTCACCAGCACAAGTGCTGCACCCACAAAAAACTCCATTATAGCTAAATAATGGCCCTACAGTTTTCCCAACATGTTTTCCTATAGGCTGATCTAATTTTGAGGTATTTTCTCTGTCATACAATAAACAAATGAATTGGGATCTGGAACATAGTTCTTCTTTTTTTTTTCCTTCTTAGCTCTAATCATTTGAAGTTTTAAAGCTTATTAATTTCAGGTGTTTGTTATTAAATATTCAGGAAGAATTTTAAAAAAATTTCTATTGGCAGTGTAAAAAACAGTTAAAATTACGTGAAGTGTCTAATGTAACTTATTTCCAAAGTATGCATAAAAAAATAATTCAGGAAAATGTGCAACTATTGTTGAAAACTAAGCATATAGTCTTTCTTAATAGAGAACACTTTCCAAGTGTACCTGTATATTAATTTGGTATTATTATTACTATTTCTGCTGCAGAGGATCTGGGAATTTCAGTCCTTAGCCTGCTAAAGCAAGGATTTCTCAACTTTCCTCCTCCCCTCCATTCTGCTGAGTACTTCCCACAGTAGCTCCTAGTTTTGTAGCTAGGTATGCACCCCTTATGAGTGGTATGCATGACAATTTGGGAATCCCATCCCAGAGAGTGTATGGGGAATACTCAGCAACAATTTCTTCAAATGTTGACCTCCACAACCCCTTCATTTACTCATTACTAATTAATATAGCTACATGTGAGTAAAACTGTAAAGTACTCTTGCCTCATAATCATGATGTTTGTTTCACTGTGCACCTGAAGTGCTAGAAGCGCACACAGACACACAGCAGTGGAAAAATCTCCGTGGAGATCAATTCACACTCCACTCGAAACACAAAGAAATAACAGTCTGGCCGGAATATGATTTGAAATCTTACAATGTCATGTTTAGACTTCGTCTAATTATTCTTTAGGGGAAGAAGGGCAGATTTAGGCATTTCTCCAAACCATATACATGTACATATATATATATGTAGATATACATATAGATATATATATACACATACTTACAATAACAATATATCCACAATGGCCAGCAATAACTATTTGCTGCCAAAACGTGGCGATTCCCAGCCGCTGGCGCCGCGGGCCAGCCGATGACACAGTGCCCGTGCCGAGGGAGGCAGAGCCTCCGCAGCCTCCCCTCAGCAACGCGGCCGCGCCCTCGGACCCGCACTCGGAAGCCAACCCATCCAGTTCTGTTTGAGTCATTAATCACGCAGTTACTGCTTCCCCCCGTGACTAATGCTTCCCTCCAGCAGCCCACTGTGATCCTGCAAGCTCCCCAAAACAGCCCAGGTACCTGTGAGCAACACAGGACATGGTCTCTAGGGCAAATCGCTGCTCTTGCTGCTATTACAGTGATTACGTGACCAGGCCCTGAACCATTTGAAGGCTTTGTCATTTTTTTACCCGAGTATTCTCAAAGTTATATACAGATCCGATTTAAATTTGGAGGGACAAATGCACTGGGCGGGGGATGCTCAGCCCGCCTCCTCGGCAGCGCTCCGTGCTCCAGTCACCGCGACCCCGGCCCGCCGGGCTCGCCTGAATCCAGGCGGCTCCTCAGCCCCCCTTACAGACGAGACACGCGGGGCTGATCCCGACCTTCCCCGACGACACCGCAGCGGGCCCGTCCGGCCACACAGTGGAGAGCGGCGACGCCGGGGCGGGTGGACCCGCGGCCGAGGGACACCGCCCTTTCCCAGCCTTTCCCAGCGCCGCCGGCGCCCCCTGACCGCGGGAAACACTCCCCCCTCCTGCTCCCGCTGCCGCCGGGCTAAGCCTGGGTTGGGCTGGGTCGGGCCTGTCCGCGCTCCCGAGGCCGCCCCCACCCGAGGCCGGACCCACCTCGAGCGACCCCGCCTGCCGCGGCGCCCGCAGCCCCCGTGGGGAGGGGGCGGCCCGGGCCCGCCCCGGCGCTGCCCCTCGGGCTCCCGCCCCGCCCGGGCGGGGAGGCGCTGGCGGCACATGCGCAGCCGCCTTCGCCCATCCAGTGCGGCAGCCGCGGGTGGAGAACCGCAGCGGCAACGCCGAGCGGCGCGGGCAGCGGGGCGCCGGCCGGGGGGCGCCGGGGCCGCCGGGCAGCGTTGGGGAGCCGGCTCTGCTCCCGGCCCGCAGAGGCCGCCGCTGGGGCGGTGTGGGGCTGTGCGGCGTTTTGGGGCCGGACCCCGGCGTTTTGACATCCCGGCGCTGGGAAGGGCCGCGTCCCGGCCTGCGGCGGCTGCGGGGGCCCTGCTGGCGGCTCCCGCCCCGGGCCGGGGGACTGGCGGCCGCCTGGGGCGCACGGCCCTGGCCGCAGGGTCTCCCCAGGGAACGCGGGGCCGGGGCCGCCGGGGGCATTTTTTCAGAGGCGGAGGGACGGCGGCGTGAGTGAATTGAGACAAAGAGCGAGGAGGAGGAGGAGGAGGAAGAAGAGGACGCTCGGACTCGGCTACATTCCTGTGCAGAGAAAGGCGGGAGGCGGTGTTAGCCCTTTACGGACAGCTGGGTCCGGCGCTGCTCTCAGCTGCTGTCGGCGTATTTACAGCCGGCTCTCCCGCCCGTGGGAGGAGGACGGAGAAACAACCATGTAAGTTCCCAATTGCCGGGGGTCCTGTGAGAAGATGGGGGATGCCGCAGACGCCAAGGAGATGAGGAAGACTTTCATTGTTCCTGCCATCAAACCCTTTGACCATTATGATTTCTCCCGAGCGAAAATCGCCTGTAATCTGGCCTGGCTGGTGGCCAAAGCCTTTGGGACAGGTAGGTGGCGTCTCCTTCTTCCCTTTCTTTGATGCTGGTTCCTGCTTGGTTGCTTCGCTACTGAGGACGTGCGAGCCATTCCCTGAGGAGCTGAGAAGGGGGGAGATGTGTGGGAAATGCTTTTGGTCTGTTCCCTTATCCTTAAGATCTCTGACCTCTTGTGAGGTTTTTTGTTTTTCTTTTGTTTTTCCTTAATTACACTTAGTCTTTTTGGAGTAGTCCCACTGTTTCCATCAGCAAGTAAATTTTGTGTATTGGCGCTCATATTATTTTGTTTGAGTGAATCGATCTCTGTAAATGTTATTTTATTTTTTTACTCTGGTTACACTTCTACAATGCGAAAAAAATCCCAGCAATCCACGTTTGTCTGTCATCTTGAAATTTTCCCTGGTGTTGCTTAGGAGCAGAATTGGGGGCTAGCAATGGAAATGGGTGCGTGCTCTTAGTTCTGACATGTGTGACAGTAGCCTGTAGCCATTTGAATGGCTAAGCATTAAGAAGGGTTTCAGCGAAAAGAGCATTTAGTGCCAGGTTTTGGCCTGCATACAGAAGGCTCTCCTCGTCTGTAAGTGTAAAGGGAATCGATTTGTAGTGCCTCCAAAAGGCATCAGTGCTCTGTCGTTGAAAACCTTGGACCTTGAGGAATACCAGACCTATTATTCTGTGCCTGAAATATTATTGGGCCTTGAGGAATACCAGGCTTGCAGAGGTCTTCTGAGGGAAGCATTTTGAAAATTTACCAAGCTGGAGGGTTTTTGTTTGGGTTTTGTTTGTTTGTTTTGTATTTTTTTTTTTTTTAGTTTTTTATTTAATTGATTTTTTAGCTTTTTGGGGGGAGGTGTGGTTGTTTGCTTGTTGTTTGTGGTTTTTGGCTTTAGTATAGCTGTAGTATTGTAATAATTTAATTTTCTGTTGATTAAAAATAAGGGGTTTTTTGAAAGGTGAGGTAGATATCAACCATCATTACTTTTGCGCCTGTTTTTTGTAAAATAACTGGAAAAGGTTCCTCCTTATGGAGTGTTGCACCGTTTACATTTAGGGCAAGGGTGCTGTTATGTATTTAGCCAGGGTTAGCTTGTATTTAGCATGTCTTTGTGGGACATGCTTCTGCGAACTTATAGTATTTGATGCAATGCTTCCAAAAAGGCACTTTTAAAGTGCTTGAATCTGGTGAAATTTTAGTGAGTGCATCACTTCAAAAAGAAAGAAAAGATCAAAATATTGTTTCCGTATAAAGATTTGTCGATAAACTGTACTTACTTTTCTTTGTGAAATCTGGAAAAGTAATATTTTGATATATGGCTTTATTAGCTATGCAGGTATGAGAGGTAAAATAGAAGAGAAATTCTTGGAAGTACCTAATTGAACATCTTCAGAGATCATTATATTTTTAGGTACCTTGTTTCTATAGGGTCTACTCATAGGATTCTGAGTGTACAATGCTTGTGCAATTATATAACCCAGCCTTCTAACCTGAAAACTTTTTTTTGCTGGAGTTTGACAGATTCTCAACCTATGGTTGAAATATCTTGGTTTATACTGGTTGAGTTTCTATTGGATGTGTAAAGCCACTTGCAGGGAACTTTTCTGGTACTTTTTATAGCAAGTGTGATCCAAAACAAATTCCTTTTCTCTTTCCTTTCATGACTGGGGTTGTTCTGAGATGCTCAAATGAAACATGATTAGAGGGAATAATTGCTCCATCTGCTCTCTAATCACTGCAGTAATGTGGCAGTAGGAAGAGAGGTAAGCACACACGTTTGTAGTGTTTCTGGTCCCAGTTCTTCCACTAGGTTAATGGAACTAGAAACGTCAAAGAAAAGTTTGGCTGAAGTAGGGAGGGACAGTATACAAGACTTGCATGTCTGCAGTACAAATGCTTCCTTTATGCTTGGAGTGAAACAGAAGAACTGACCTTCACCTTTTCCAAGAAGGAAGGAAGTTCGGGTTTGTTAAATTATTTTAGTTCTTGGGAATAAATCACAGCCTCAGTCGTGTCTTCTAACTATTGCTATATACATTTGTACAGAGGAAATACAAAGGATGATTAGTGTGTTTATGGGTGCCACATTTTATTTCTATATTTATGCTCGAAGTATTGAAGTTCCCTAAGCCTGCTTGGGAAGGTGAAGGGTTTTTCCCTACCGTCTATGAAACAAAGTAATGCAGGTCACTTTCATAAAGGAAAAGCATAGATTGTTACAATCATGTATCCATTAAAGAAATCAAAATCTTTATGTATCAAAAGAATACATCTTTCAGTGGATGGCTTTCACAGTCTTAAAACCATATTTCAATACAATCAGAGCTGTGGATACAGCTTGACTACATGTTGTGGATTTGCTCTTGCAAAAAGACTTGGAAATAGGTACTGTTCATTAACATTAGTAATGACTTCTGGTGTTTCATTGATACCTGGGTCCAAAAACTGAGAGACAAATTTTCTATTGCTATTGTCCTTGGTAAAACTGCAAGTGTAGAGTTTGACCCACAACACAGGCAGGTCAAAAGAAGTTGTCCTATTAGTGAGGTGTCATAGGAGAGCAAGAATGTATTTACAGTCATGTTGAAGGCATCTTATATGAGGAATTGTTTAAGGAATACTAATTGAAGAAGGAATTCCTATTTAAGTGTTGAGGGTGTGTAGGATTTTGTGCCTTGGTGTTTTGCTGCAAGACAATATATAGGTGTTGGGACATGTCAGATTAAATGTTTTGTAATAAGCAAATTGTTTAAGTGACACAACTTGCAATAACTGAAAGGGGGAAAATTAACAAATGTGAAATATAAAAGGGAGAATGTTGGACCTGAGAAATTAAATCTGCAAATACTTAATTTCAGCCTTGTCTCCCAATGCTGACAGTTAACCATTTCAGTATAGAAAAATTTCTTCCCAAAGAACTGGATGAACTGTATGGAAACTATAACCTTCAACTTAAAAAGTATGATGGGACTTTTTGTTTTTTTTTTTTTTTTCCCTAAAGCAACAGAAGTGGGTTTCACTGTTTTGGAATGTAAAGGTTTTGCCTTCTCAGTCTGCTATAGTAATAGAAAATGTGCCTGAAAAATTTGTTATCCATCCATGCTGGACAGGCTGATCTAAATATACATCATTCCTGACAGATGTTTGTTTAGCCTGTTTTTTGAAAATCTCTAATTATAGACTTTCAACAGTATGTTTTCTAGTCAGTTTGGAGCTTATTTATTTTTAGATGTTTGAACAGAATCTTGATGTCTTTTGCTATGTTGTTAAGCCATTACTTACCCTCTTCCTGGCGCTTTTGAGAATGGTGGGCACCTTACGTTTTTAGAACACCTTTCATATAATAAAAGCAATGTCTGTTATGTTGTTTAGACAAAACAGACTTATTTTTCTTTTTTACAGGTCAAACTTTTTTGCTCTCTGTGTATATTAGGGGTTGAGGTTTGTTTTCTTTTTTTGGTTGGTTGGTTTTTCATAGAATTTTTTCCTGTGGTTGATTTACATGAGCTCTGTACTTAAATCTAGATCTATTGGTCCAGCTAAACCATTACCAATACAAGGTAAATTTGAAAAAGTATTTCATATTTCCAACCTATAATACTCTGATTTGTTCACTGAAATATGATGTTTGCCATTTCTCCATCAGCCTAGAATTGTTGACTCATGCAGTCTGTGATTCACTGTAGCTCTCTATCTTTCTCTGCAGAGCTGCTGCCTACTCAGTTGTTCCCATCTTATAATTGTACTGTTGTAGGTTCCTGCTTTGCAGCTATTCTTACATAACTGCATCCTATTTTCAAACCACTCCTTCCACTTATCAAAATCATCTTGAATTATAATTTTGTCCTCCAAAGTGCTTTCAGTCCTTTTGTAGCTTGGAATCACTTCTCTACAACCTTGTCTAGTGTGAAGAAAGATGTGAGTTGTTGAACCTGGAAGTACATGTTCTTCCCATTTGGTAGGGGACATAGTACTCTTGGAAAATGGTTTTTCAAACAGCTTTTCATCCAATTTTTAGTTACGAAGTTAAGAGTATATCTGTGTCTGATTTTCAGAAAAATGTGGGAACAGTTTTTAAATAGAGTTAAATCTGTTGCTACTTTACTATCCATGCAACATAAAGCAAAATGAAAGTCTGAGCAATTGTCCTAAATATTTTTGTGTTTTCCAAAGTCAAAATAAGATAGTCTGTATACCTTTTAACCTTAAATTTAACATTAAATGTATTCTTTATAGGTCTTTGAAGCAATATATTACAATTGCATCATTTGCAAGTAAACATTACCCAAGAAACTTAAAAATAGCTTTCTCCCAATGATTAATGTTTTCAGAATTCGTATGTGGCTACTTACTGCTCTTTGCCCATGTTGCCAGTGGAACCATGAAGGGAGGAAATGAACGCTGTGTATCTGACAGAAACAAGTTGCAGCTAAATACTCTCATCTGTTGTGTTGGATGTTGCAGGCCAGAACACATTTTAATCTTTTTCTAGCAGAAGTAATTTCTTCGCTTGTATTCAGTCTGGCAGTAGCAAAACCTTGTATAGAAGGGTTTGGTGTTCAAAAACAAATGTTTGAGATTCTAGTGAGAATTTTTTTATATAGATTTCATTACCTCTCTAAAATAGTTGCTGACAAATTGATACTTAAGTCAGTCCTAAAAAAATCAGTGGATTAGACAGATCATCTACTGAGATGTTTTACTTGGAAGGTGGTTGTATCACTCCTTTCTGTAGAGCACATTTGTAATGTAGTTTAATGGTAGATCACTTTTTTTGAAGTAAATACATAAAATTGTATGAACTTTTGGATCTGTTAGGTTTGGCAGAGTCCTCTGAAGTTGTAGACTGTGCATGTACAAATGTAAAGGAAGGTGATCAGTAGGGGGACAGTTACAGGATTGGCAGTTGACAATGGACCTCCTTTGGGGTGTGGAATCTGTTCTTTCAATGACTGTGCCTTTGAGCCTGTTTGCCCTAAGAATTCTAAGTGCTTGTCTGCAGAATGTAACAGATCTGACAGAGACTGTAGCCAAACACTCACTGATTTCAGGTGATGAGATGAAATATATTTCTTCTCCCTATACCTGGGTTCTCTTTATATTTTTTGACCACCATTGC
This sequence comes from Pyrgilauda ruficollis, assembly GCF_017590135.1. Classification (NCBI taxonomy): domain Eukaryota; kingdom Metazoa; phylum Chordata; class Aves; order Passeriformes; family Passeridae; genus Pyrgilauda; species Pyrgilauda ruficollis. The sequence continues at coordinate 1,440,630 of NW_024526488.1, read as the reverse complement.
AGTTACTACTGAAGATATGGTTTAAAATTTTCCCCTTCACCCTATAATTTAGGGTCATCTGTTGTGTTACTTGAGTGACTCCGTGTTCAGAGGTGACTCTCCTTCAAACTTGAAGAGTATTTTTATGCTGTTGATCAGGAATGTGTCACTTTTTCAATAAGATGTTATTGATTTCCATTCTGCAGCTAGTACAACTGGATACAATTCCACTCCTGAAATTAGTAGCTTTTAATACTTGCTCTGCTAAACCAAGAGCTCTGAATGATCATTTTTGCTGATCATTCTGGAAAATGAGGATAGAAGTGAAAAATTCTCAAGACTTCATAAGAAAAGTAGAGTGAGATCTTCCTCCTCCCCCTTCCTTTTTATTTGTGCAATTGGACAATACATTATTACTGCATCAGGTGGTAATAATAAACATTTCTGCTACAGAATTGAAATGTAATGTTTGAAGTCTATTTGCCAAATGTATAGTTCTAGCTGTTTCCTACATGTTTTCTTTTATTCAGTTAAAAGCAGTTTTACACTAAGACAACCTGTAAGCCAGACACCAAAGAAGATGTGTCCATTCACATCTATCTACTTATGGCTGGCAAAAAGTTTTCTTTGGCTTAATAAAGTCTAGTAGTAAGTTCAAGAAGTGTTTCTCTCTAATTTTCTGAAACAGCTTTTCCCATGATCCATAGGATATTTAAATCATAACTTGTCTATAATAGTTATCAAGGTGCTGAGATAGGATTATAATTATACTATTGTCTTTACATTTCTTATGACTTGCCTCTCCCAAAAATAAGTTCTGAAGGCATTTATGCTAATGAAAATTGATCCCCTTATTGGCAGGGTTAATTCTAAGCAATTATTTTGTGTATTAAAACTTGAATCAATACACAGGTTTTAGTAAATTAGATGCCAATCTTCCCATTTTAATAAGAAATGCCAGTACCAGACACATTCTGTAGGTTTTGTGAGGAGCACTTCATGTTGTGCTACTGAAGGCAGAATATTGGATGGGAGAGCCACTTAGTGTGACAATTAATAGAGCATTTCTGATGTGATTTGCAGTGTTCAAAGAAAAACTGCAGTCTGGTTAAGCTATGAAAGTAGAGCCTGTGCATGTTTTTTTCTTAAATGTTTTGGGGTTGGTTTGGTTTTGGGTTTTGAGGGGTTTTTGAGGGTTTTGTTTGGGTTTTGTTTCTTTAAATTGTTTTAGTTTGAGGTTTTTTGTTTGTTTGTTTTTTGTTTGTTTCCTTTTTTTGAATGAGGAATCCCTTTAAAGTGCAGAACAGCTGTTGAAGCAGTGGATAATGGTCTATTTATGTAGCATCTAGAGGCAGGAGGGTAAGATCTGTTTATTCATAGTACTTCTATGATGCTAAATTCAAGAATCTCTTGAGTTCATCTTAGCAAGGTGGACAAAGCTAAGAATGGTTATACTGAGGTTGAGTGTGCCATGAATTGAGTGTTGGCTTTTCAGATACTTGGCTCTAGACAGAAGTACACCTACAGCCTGCTAGCCAAGAACAATGGAAGTGGCAGACTGATTCAACAAACCAAAAAAAAAAAAATTTGTAATCACTACTATCTTATTTTGTTTTCCACTTCCTGATTAAAAGTCTTGTTTCTTGATGGTGTCTCCAAAATAAAATAGTAAATTGAAATGTCTCCCTCTTCTATTGAGTCCACTAAAAAAAATCACCAGAAGTTAAATAATATAATACTGTCTTCTCTGACCTGTTTTCAATTCTTGGACTCTTGACTTCTGTGCAAGCTCTGCTTTCTTGTGCCCAGATTGTAAATATGGCACCAGAATCCTCTTTGGCAAGTGGGAGTCTGAATGAGGTAACTTGACACAGTCAACTCCTGGCAAAAACATACCTTGCTGACCTGCACAAAACCATCAAGTCCATTAAGATTTGGCCTACATTCATCTGCTGATTTGCACTAGGAGGTGGTTAAAGGTATTAGAATTTTCATTAAATAATTCTGTATTATATCTCTGTCTTCTACAAATATTTTTTTCTTCTTAATGTCTTTGTGCATTGACGTCAGTAACCTGTAGAGAGGAAGTTTTCTAGATTGAGGCTTAATGTTGCCTTGTGGCTCCCAAAAGTGATGGCATCATTTAATTAGAAAGCCCATGGCAAAATATTTTAACTTGTTTTGTTGTCCTCAGGAATTAAATAAACCAAAACAAACAAACAACATGGAGACCTTGTTGACAAAGACTTCTAAGCTTTTGGATATTCTTAAGGCAAGCATTCATAAATCAAAAATTGTTGACTGATATAAACTTGAAAAACTCAATAGTTGTGTAAAGAATTGTATTCATCTCTGTGAAAGCATGGAAATTTTACCAAAAAAAAAACCCAGTTTGTTTTTAAAGAAAATGTAGACTTTTCCCATTAATACAAACAGTTTTTTCCAAATAACAAATTCATACTATCTTCCAAGGAGAGTAATTCATACCTATCTGAGCAGAGAAGATTTCTTATAAAGCAACTTTTAAAGGTAAATTCAGTAGTGTTATGCATGAATTAATTTTAGACCATTCCTTCCCTTTAAAATGGCCTGTTGAAATGGAAAATTAAGTTGCATTTCTGTCTCATGGTGAGGAGTGTTCTGGTTTTGTCTGGAATAGAGTGAATTTTGTTCCTGGTAGCTGGTGCAGTGCTGTGTTTTGGATTCAGTGTGGGTGCACTGTTGATAACACTCTGGTGTTTCAGTGGCTGCTCAGTGGTGCTTTCTCTAAGTCAAGGACTTCTCCGTGCCTCGTGCCAGCGAGGAGGTGCAGGAGGAGCTGTGGGGGAGCGTGGCCAGGGCAGCTGAGCTGAGCTGAGCTGAGCTGCCACAGGGCCCCTGCAAACCGTGGCTGCTGTGCCCAGCACCGGCTGGGGGAGCTGGCTGGGAGAGGCTGATCATTGCTTGGGAACGGGCTGTCTCTCTTTTTCCCTCTCATTGTTGTTACTGTTAAATGTTTTACTTTATTTCAATTATTAAACTGTTTTTATCTCAGCCTGCAGGATCTACCTTTTTCCAACTCTCCTCCCTATCCTCCCATCCCAGCAGGGAGAGTGGGGGAAAGAGCAAGCAGCTGAGCAACTTAGTTGGGGCTGGGGTTAAACCACAACAGGGAACAATAATTATTCTGTGTTTGTTTTAAAGCTTTGAATAAGCTCTTAAATTTTTAAATTTTTTCTTTCTTCTCTAGAAAGAGCATCTGCAGGACTTTTAATTCCTTGATCATTTATGAAAAATTACCTGAAGATACGTTGATTACTTTTTTGAAGTTAGCTTGGTGGTTAAATTTGAGTTACAGTTTTGGGCTAATCTTTCTTTTTTGTTCTTTTCTTTGTGTCTTGAACTTGCCCATTAGCTTCATTTATTCTCTTCATAGTACAATATTTACAAATTTCAAAATGTCCAAATTATTTCCAAAGCTGTGGTCCTGCTCACAATTCTAGCAAAAAATAGGGTGGTCGTCTAGTTCAGCTTCCTTCTCCAGGAAGGGGCAGCCTCAGTGTTAGGAGAGGTTTCTCAGTGCCTTGTTCTGAAAGTCCCTGTGGATGGCAGTTTCACAGCCGGGTCCCCAGGCAACCTGCACCTATGTGCTGGTGGTCTCTCTTGAGAAACTTTTCCCTTGCATCAGCCTGTGAGCACTGCCTTTTATCCAGGTCCATGTTTGCAAGGCCTGTTGGTGCTGGCAGAGTGCAGGCAGATCCCGCCCCTTGTCTCCAGCTCTGTCCCAGTCTCCTGGTGTCACCTGCATTGCATGTGTTCAGCTCGCTGCACTCCGCGTCCCCATACACCCCCTGACATAATTACCAGGGATTTCAAGGTCAGATGGTACTTTATGGCAATATTTGCAACAAGGTATTTCTTTTAAAACGGGTCATTTGCCTCAGAGTTTAATCTTGAAAGATTCCTCTTTGTCAGCTGGGCACAGGCTGGTAAAATGCACACAATGAAGATTAGTGTGAAGATTCTTCTCTGCCTAGCAGAGCCTGTTTAACAATCTCTAGTCCTGACAGAATTGTTAATAAAGGCTTTTGACCCTGCTGTTTGTTCTGGTAATCTACTGAGAACTGGATGGAGCCTTGAAATTCCCTGCCACAGGACTCCAGAGGCAGCACATGCCAATTTTGGAAGGACTTCTACTCTGAGATAGTTTTCTCTGTCTGTTACCTACCTGCTGTGGGGGTTTTTGTTTCCTTTTTAAACTCTAACATGAGAACACAGCTTGAATCTTCTATCGAGCTATTCTAATATCAATCAGTTTAATATATGTTATGAAGTGGGGGAAAGTGCCATGTTTCTTCCTGTGCAGAGGGAAGTCTGACAGGAATTTTTGTAAAGAATGCTGATCTTGTTGCACTAGAGATTTCTTGTTTGTATTCTTTCACATTTTTTATACAGTCAGAATATGCCTGTAGCCACAGCTTCTCTTCCTAGCCCTTCATTTCCTTATTTTATTTTTCTAATAAATTTATTTTTCTGATTTTATTTTTATGAAGACCAATGAGTTTCTTTTCCACATTTGTTTTTGTGTACGCCAATGAAGTAAAAGAAATGGCATACATGTCATTTTGTCTTTTTCTGTATTTTCAGAAGCAGAACTAAGCTTTATAAATAATTCTATTTGCCTTTGCTAGTCATCATGTTGATTTTTTTTTAACTGTATTGAGTTTTTAATTACTAAATCCCAGCAGCGGATGTCATTCTTTCATGATAAATGTATTTATTGCATCTTGTCACTTTAGGATGTGCTTCAGGGGTACAGAAGATGAGAATTAACAGGCATTGGGTTTGTTATTTACTGTCTTGAGATTTCTCTTCTGGCTCAGATTTTCAGACTTGAAATCTGTCTTTGTCTTCAGTGAATCTGAACCACAGAGTATGACTTCTGTTTGAGTGTAGCTAAGTACTCCTGCCTCAAGAGGGTTTGGTTTTTTTTTCATATAGGAATGGGGCTTTTTCAAGTCTTCTAAAAAATTACATTTGGCTTTATCTGTTCCTCCCTGCTTCCCCCCATTCCCATTGAAATTCTCATCTGCTTCAAAACAGGGGTGTGTGGATTTTGGTTTGGGTTTTTATTTAATTGGTTGGTTTGGGTTTTTGTTGTGGGGTTTTTTGTTTTTTTCAAAAGCAAAATCTGCTGCCTGTGCATTGTGAGATATGTACAAAAAAAAAAGTTTTCTAATCCTCTCTAGCTTGAAGAAATAGCATAAAGACGCTTTAAGAGTAGGCATTTGGAATTGTAGAGGATAAAGTCCTGAAGAGAATTGAGCTCCTGATGCCGAAGACACATTCGGGACTTCAGAAATACCACCTAAATATTTAAATAGATAGTGTGTGGACAAACAGGGAAAAGAAAGAAGGTCAGGTAGAATTAAGATAGATAAAAGCAATACCTGGGGAAGCAGGTATCTAGCAGCTCTGCGATGCTCAATTAGAAATGCTTTGTGTTGGACTGGATGACTCTGGATCCTGTAGTCAGTAGGTGAAGTTGGGAAGTGGAAGAGAAGATGGAAATATCTCCTGATACTGGTACATATTTTTGTTAGCAGTTTTATTATCATCTTGTAAAAAAGTAGGGCTTTTTTACAAGATGATAATAAAAGGCATTAGATTTGTGTTTTAAAGGGCAGAGTAGTTGTGCTGATGGTATATTTTGATCTGTATTCTAAAGCAGAGCTGTCAGTTTTCTTGCCAAATTTAGGCTCATGGTTTAAGCAAATGACAAACTCTATCTCTTTCCCTTGATACTCTGAATTGGCAAAAGAAGCAGCAATATCTTACCCTTTCCTACCATCCTTCTAGCATTTAAAGCATGTGTTAATATTTCTTTCACTTTTTGCACTCTACAAAGCGTGTCTTCCCTCACAAGTAGAAGACAGCTGGCACCTTCCAAAGCCCATAATGGAAGCGCATGAACTGCAATAGAATATGTATGAGGAAGGAGATAATCTGTCATTATCTTGTGATGGCATGTTCTGTTTTTTCTCTCTCTTCTTCTGCTCCACCCTTACTGAGCTGTTTACTCCAGACTGATTCAAACCTTGTCTGTTCAGCCATTTATCCAGCTGAAGGCAAAGGGAATAGCAACTTAGAGTTGCATCACTGCTTTCCTACGCACTTATTTTTTCTTCTAGCAATTAAATAGACTTTTTGCATTTGGACTCAGGAAAAGAGTCACATGCTCTTTATCCCATAAATGTTGTTGGCTTAACTAATTTTACAACAATAGAGAATGAAATTCTTCCAGGAAGAAAATGAAGCATCTTGCAGTGTGTATGCCTGAAAATCTGAAAGTTATTTTCCACTTGACTCATGATTTAATTTAATTTGATCTAATACCATATTTAATTAATTTATAGTTGTTATATTTGTGGTAGACAATTATAGTCTGCCTGTATTGTGTTATGTACAGTACATGAAAAAAATGTTGGATTGCCTTGGAATGCTAATTTTGGAGTTAAAATCTTAGCATAGGTTTGACAAAATCTTGCGTAGCTTTCTGTGGGTACTAAGCCTCCTCGCTGAAAAAGGAGGAAAACCACAATTTTAAGGGAAGTCAATAACACAACAAGGCCAGTAAGAATTCAGTATTTTGCCAGAAAGAAAGTGATAATATTTTTTATGCTTTCTCCATTCTTCTACTTTCAGTCAAAAGCCCATGTATTTGTGCTTAACTGCTGCATTGTCATTATTCTGTGATGCATGATCTTTGAAATAAACAGTATAGTAATCAAAATTCTCCTGCATATACAGAAACTAGAAGGCTGCGTTGTGTCTTGAATTTTTCTGTGCTGAAACATAATGTTTTAGTTCCATTTTGTTGTTGTTATAGAGTCCAAGGTTTGTGTTTAAATGGGTGTTGTTCTACCTTTATATGTCTGACCTATATAATATTACGCCAAAGGAAATGAGAATGTTTGGGCATGTATTTGGAGAAGCCAAGAAATTTTAATGTAATGATGATGTAAACCACAGATTGGTCTTCTGTTGTGGCCTTTGCAGTGTGAGACACTTTGACTTTTTCTCAAGTTTCTATTTATAGTTCAAATATTACCTTTGTCTGAATTTTTTCCCAGTATTTTATAACATAATTGCTGGTATAGACTTTGGCCTCCCCTTGGTTAAGCTTTCTTTAACATAATTTTGAGTTCACTATAATTTTTTTAAATCCCCTAATACTCCAGCTGTCCTTTCTGATACTGACTTGTGCTCTCTGTGTTTTGTAGAAAACGTTCCCGAAGAGCTCCGAGAACCATTTTACACAGACCAGTATGACCAGGAGCACATTAAACCACCTGTTGTTAACTTGCTGCTGTCTGCCGAGCTCTACTGTCGTGCTGGGAGCCTTATTCTCAAGAGTGATGCTGCAAAACCACTTCTAGGTCATGATGCTGTTATACAAGCCCTGGCACAAAAAGGCCTTTATGTCACTGACCAAGAAAAGTTGGTGACCGAACGAGATCTTCACAAAAAACCAATTCAGATGGTGAGTGTTCCAAGCCTGTGTGTTACATCTCTTCTCTCCATCTGTGTACTCCCAATTCCTACAGATCTGTCTTTTAAAATGCACCATTATGTTGAAGTATTTTTCACAGGAGTTCAATGGGATTCATTGCTGGAAAGTTTATAATCGATTTGATTTAGGTTTTTTTTTTCATGTCATGTATGTCTTCTGTATTAATGCTAAAATACACCTATCTTCCTACTTAGTTAAAATGTTACATTTTTAAATATAGCAGTGACAGTATAATCACTTTGATTTCAGTTTTACAGCACTAACTGTAAGTGAATATTTCTGTGTTGGAAAAGTTTGAAAACATTATTCTTGAGCAGAAACCTTTGGTTAAAAGCTTGAAAAAAAAAGTTTTAATGGCAGGCAATTCAGCCTAATAACATTGAAGAGTCACCTGTTGCACGTTAAGTCAATGTAAAACACACAACAAAAAATATGTCTTTGCTTCATATAACTGCTAATTAAAACATTAGTTCAAGTGATGAATGATTCTATTAGTAAGCTTCTAAGTCATGGGTTTTCTGCTTTGTTTGGAGCTGAGTTATAAAAAATTACTGTCTACATATGTTTAGCAAATGGCAGTATGATAGAATAAGATGCTAATTCACTTAATTTAAAGTGAAATATTTAAAATATTCACCTTTTTATTTTTGTATTTAACATTTAATATAGAGAATAATTTAAGTAAACAGAGTATTTGTGGTCAGTGATCTGTAGCTGCCTCTAGAATGAAGGTGTGTGGAAATTAATATAGCTGTGGTGATCTTAGAGGTGTTTTCCAATCTAAATAATTCTATGTTTCTAAGTGATGAAAAAATTTGCAGCATACTTGCAATACTTGTGGGTGGTTAGGAGTATTCCTAATGTTCACAGAAGTCCAAATGTTTAAGAAACAAACTTTGACTGTTTATGTTTTTTCAGAACTTAATTCTGTTCTTGCATCTGAAGGAAAATAAGGTTAATGACTTGCATTTATGAGCCTCTGGTTACTCCATTTGATTATTTTAATGTGTTCCCTGTCTAGAGTAGTTGTAAGAGTCATGTTTTCCCAGAGTTCCCAGCTGAAAAAAAAGGTGTCAGTATTACCTAGTTTGGCTTGCTGATGTTTGATTTAGTAATTCATATTGCTTAAAATGCATTGCAGTAGTCATTTTCTATTTCCCCCATGCTTGTGGGGCTGTTTATGTGTTTTCCCAGTGTTATTTAGGTATGGTCAGCAGGAAGTTATTGACACGTGAATGTCATAAGAGTTGATGTCCCCAGGTTCCTGCTGTGCCCAAGGCACTGGTCCCCACTCCAGCACCAGTAACAGATGGGTGCACTGTTGGTGTTGTCAGTTCACAGGCAGCTGGGCTGTGACAAGGACAGGAAACACAACTGGCTTGGGCAGAAACACAGCCTTGTCCAAAACAACTGCTACCAAAGAAATGGCTGTGAAGCTGTAGTCTCCATAATAATGTCCCAAGCCCAAGAGTTTTACTTTGTCAAACTCTTGTTCCTATGAAAGTTCCTAGCAGCAGCATTCTATTTTAATTGGAAAGCCTCAACACTTTTCCTTATTATACTATTAGTAAAGTTGGCAGAGAATTTCAAATCTGGCTGTTGCAGTATTGACAGTCTTTTCCCTTGATGCCTTCCAATACTCTTTCCTATTATTCCATATGTCAGTCTTACAAATTTAAATGTATATTCTGTTTTAGAGCATGGAATATTTTTTCTTTTTCAATTATGTAGAACAGAAAGTTTTCTTTTGTAATTAATACATATGTTCCTCTAGTAGACCAGATTGTGTTAAACCCATGTAAAATGTACTTTTGAGTAATTTAATAGAACATAGTATGATTGTCATTCCCTTTGCTAGCTTGTCTTCTCCAGGAAAAGGGGAAAGATGTTGGTGTCCATTAGTGGATATTTCTTGTTACCTTCTCAGATGTACTGTACTTTCTCTAGGTGAAAAGGGGCGAGTTACAATATAAAATGGAACTTTGTAAAGAGATTTGAGTATGGAATGTTTTAATTTTACACGTGTATTGTAACGTGTGTAGCTGTGGCCAACAGACTTGGAATTCCTTGGGCTGGATGTTTGCACAGTGACGTCTGTGGGGATTAGTTGTTGACTTAGTTCACATGTGACTATTTAATGAAGTAGGCATTTTGGTCTTCTCTCTCTCTTAGGTGGAACTTTTCCTGGAAGCACCTTGCATATTTAAGTCTGAAACGTCTAGGAAATGGATGTGCTGCTTTGTGCTGGGGTCAGGATAGATGGCTCTTTGCTTGGCAGTCACAACTGACTTGGCTGCATTAGTGTTTAATTTGAGAGGCTGCAGATGCTGTGTTTGTGTTTCTCTGTGTGTGTACATACACAGGTGGATGCATGTATCCAAATCAGTTGCCCTGGTGGAATGGGGTAGGAAAGAGGCACTCATGAAATTAACCCATGGCAGCAAAGGTTTCTGTTAAAGCCTCCCCTGTGTGAGGTGATGAATTCTTTTACTCTTTCTCATGTTTGGTTTGTTCACATCTCCTATTTCATTTCTGGTGAAACCAAAAGCTAGGTTATTCAGTGGTATCTCAATTTCTATTTTCCAGGTATTGCAAGATATTAAACCTTAATTCTATATTTATTTTTGTTAACTCTGTGTTTGATAAGATCATCCTGTTTTTATTTTTGGTAAGGGAGAAAAAGAACCAAATAGCACATTATTTCTCTTCTAGTTGAAATGTATATGGTCTTGGTTCTGCTCTGCTAGACTTCAAACAGTGCAGAAATAGTCTAGAGCTTGGAATTGAAAGTGTTGAAACAAGAACCAGAGTATTTTTCTCCTGGAAATTATACTTTTGTACAAAAGGAATTATCTGATGTTTCAAAAGTTTATGGAAGCTAAATTGTGAAAAAATTTGCAAAGATATTTATGTCAGTTGGCAAGTTCCAATTGTATTTTTTAAAAATCTGTCTTCAGCAAGCACTCCCATATGGAAATGTGATATTTTTGACCTGCTATAGAAATCAGAAATAGCATAAGAATTCAGCATGATTCTGATAGTAATGCAATAGTTTTCTAATGCTTATGCATAGATCAGTATTCAAGTCAAACTTAACTTTGTTTTTCTATGCTGATGTACTTCTTTAAATTTTGTATTTCCGTCATAACCCAAACTGACTTAAACCTTCAAGTGTCAGATACACAAGATGAAGGCATTTTGGATTTTTAAATTTTTTTTTTCTCCTATAAACCTTGGATTTTTTGTTTTAAAAACATATATCTGTTCTTACAGGATAAGTTGGAGGAGACATCTATACAAATTTTTCCATTGTAACAAGAATTTTATATTAACTGAATAATTTATTTTCCATGTCAAATCATTTTACAAGAATTCTGATTTTTAATCAGCCTGGTCACTTGTATTCATATGGTCTCTTTCAATTTGCTTCAAGCGCAGGGAAGAATAAACAGATTCAGAGAGGAATTGAGAAATGCTTTCCTTCCCTCAAGTCCCTGCAATGCACTTCTGCCATGTGGGGAAATGAATTAAAAAATCAGCATCTCAGTTCACTTTGCAGGGAAACTGAAGTTGCATAATTACCCCAGCAGTGGACTTCTGTCCCTAATGTGCCTGGGCCAAAACTATCTAAATTTCTAGCTTGAGGAGCAGTAATGTCAAATCTTGAATACTTGTTTAAAACCAGTGTTGTTAGGGGGTGCAGAGATACAGTAATATTACAGACTTTTGCCAAATTTGCACCAGAAAAATCTATTTGCCTAAGCTTATTATTGTATATTGATAGAACATTCTTAGCTGACTACAAAAACTAGTTATTGACTTACAAGGCATTTGAAGATATTTAGTGACTAGAATAAAGGTTAGTGAATGTGTATATAAATATCCAAGAAAATATGCCATACAAATATTTTTTTATGTTTTTCAGTGTGGGAAAGCATAAAAGCCATGCTAAGCCTAATATAATTGAAAAGCATAACTTTTGTCAAGAGTTGAATTCTTAATGCAGAAAGTAGTGTTGCAAGAAAGTCAATCAGCTGAGCAGCTGCTTCAGACTTACACCCATGTATAATTACTGTCATTAATTAGGTAACACCTAAATCCTTCATAAAATTCTACAATTTTCAGCCAGGATGGAATGGAAATGAGAGGTTCCTGCAAAACCCCAGCCGTAAGTCCTTAACAGCTGTTAGGAATTACAATTGCTGCTTTCTTAATTCTGAGCTATTATTTGTGTGTATGGGGTTTAAATATAAAAAGTAGTGTGCTGTCATGCAAGTTGTATATCCATTTAGCTGCAAATTGCCTTCTTCCTTGAAGACATCTTGTGAGCAAGTCTGGCAGTCATTTCTCTGTAGCAGTTTGTGAATCTGGACTGTAACTGAGGTGTAATTAGGTGTGCCTGTATTAGCTGGTTAGCAGTCATCAGGAGTGCATGTTTGGGGCAAGCACCTGTATTTCTTCCAGTTACTGCTCTTGTGGTTTGCAGTGTGGGGGTGTCTCAGGGAGCACAAATGCAGGGTTTTTTGAGCATGTAACCTGGAAGTTGGGCTCTAGGATCACATCTATGGTAGCCCACTTGCCAAGCCCATTTCCCAGGACTGGAGCACAGCTGACTGAAGTGAATCCCCTAAGGAGGGAGCAGGGGTGAGTCCAGGGACCTTTGCACCAGTTTTGCTTTCATGTCATGCAGAACTGATTGCAGAGTTAATCCAAGCCAGCGAAACTCCAGTGGAAGGCAGGAGGAGTGTGGGGACTGATAGTGCTAGGTGTGTATGTACCCACAGCCAGAACCTGGCTCTCTTTCTGGATGAGATAACAGACAGTAAGTGGTTAACTCATCCTGCAATCCAGACTTTTGGTCTCCCTGGCAGACTGCATTCATTGGAAATGACAGTGCCTTTCATCAGCGGTGTGTTTCTCCTTGATGAAGGGCTGCAGCAGCTCACCTGGTTACTTGCAGCTACATGCTGCAGTCTCTGCACTCCCAGGCTGTACAGCTCCTTAACTCTGCTCTGAAAGCAGCACAACGTGTACTAAGCACTTCACAGAACAAAGAAGTAAGATGTGGTTTTTGCCCTGAAGATTTTTTTTTCTGGTTTTAGGCATGATGCAACAAGTTTCCATTCCATGCCATTGTAAATTAGTTATTAGATGAAGACATATAAAAAGAATTTGCAGTTACTTGACTTGAGCCCATAGATACCATAATTTGTTAGTTAAAGCACCAGATTCTAACTGCCTTGTGATAGATCTTTGATAGTAGTATATTTCATAGAAAATGAAAATAATAAGCAAATATAGTGGTGAAATAGAACCTGAGTTCAGTGAGTCATGTGCTGTGTAGAACCAGTCTGCTGGGGCTTTGGGCTGGGAAAATGCAATCTTTAGAGGTTCCATATTTTTTGTTAATTTTCTAGTCTCATCTCTTCACATGCATTCCTCATAAGGTTCTCATTTGCTTGGAAACAGGGATGCAGTATGTTTGCTGGATTTACTGTGTCGAATACACCATCCCACTTCAGTCTGCACTGCACTAACCCTGTTGCCGCAGTAGTGTTGTGCCAGGCTCCCTCACACACAGGGTGCCAGTTCATGCTTGGGCCATAGGAGTTCCTACAGCTCTCCACAGAGTTCATTCTGCACGTACCATTTTAACTTGGAACTTAATGTCCTGTTAGCTTTTTTTCAAGCAATTTTTGTTGACTCATAGCCTGGGTATTTTGTTTTGCTTGCTGCTTGTATTTAATTATGTTTTTCTTGTATGTAGAAAATGCTTTTTTGTGTGTCTTGGGCAGTGTCTTAGGATGTTTTCTGCAGTACGTTTGTCTAGAATTTAGTGAGTGACAAACATGCAGGTTATCAGTGTGAGTTATAGTACGGTTTGTTGTACTTCTGTATATCAATATGAGAAATTTGTGAAAGACTTAGATAACCACAAAGGTCTCTGCAACATACTTTGGGTTTTCATGGAATGCTGTCTGCTCAACTTGTGCACCAAGTGTGGCAAGTAATGTGGAAGGTAGCAAAGCTACTGACACCAAAGTTGTGTCTATAACTAATACAAAGGAGGGATGCTTTCCTGGTCCTTTCCAGCAACTCTAACACTAAAAACCCTAAGGCTTTCTACAATTTCTCTGGCTTTAATTTTTGTTGTTTTTTTGTGTGTGTGTTTTTGTTGTTGGTTTTTTGGGTTTTTTTTTTTTTAATCCAGCATCCTTAATTTCAGTACAAAAAATTATGGAGTGTTTTGGTCTTAGGGTTCCAGCACTGTAGCTGGCATCTCAAACTTGTATTACTAAGAATTCCTGCCTAGAAGGTAACTAAATCTGATTGTTCTTTTTAACAATTCTTGAAGGGTTGATTTCAGCTGTGCAGAGCTGTTGAATAAACTGTGCTCCTTGCCTTCAAAGTACTTTCTCAGAGCCACCATAAAATCCCTGATGGATACAGATGTTTACAGAGCTGCCCTTATACTGGCCTTTGCCAGTTGAAAGTAGTAGAAAATATTTAGAAATAGCAGCACATCATACTTAGTCTAATGTAAAATTGTGGTAACTACATTTAATCTTTTACTAAAATGAGGAGAGAATATTGCAATATGTCTTCCAAACAGGATACATGATCTACTAAATCAAACTGCTGCTTTTGGAATAACGACAGGAAATTAAATTAACCTCAAGAGAAGGTAGTACCTCCCAAAGTCAGGCATCATGCCTCTCATGAGAAAATAATACAATGCATTATTATTTTCTGTTGTCTATCTTGTTCACTTCCTTGCAAAATAGCTATTCTTCTGCCTTGAACAAACTCAAGTTTTGAATCAAAGAGCTTCTGATTGTATTCTTAGTTATTGTTCCAACTTGTGGTGCTTTTAACCGGGGGGGAGGGAGAGGTGGAGAAGGGGGTGATGGTGGTGATTTAATTTTAAAAACCCAAAACAACCACCTGAGAGCAGACCAAAATCTACTCCTGAAGCACAAAAAGAAAACCAGTTAAAAGGAGGAATAAATTATAAAAGAAATATGTCATGAATTAAGCCCATAAAGAATGCAAGACAGCATGTATAAAATGCTTTCTAAAAGGGTCAGGAAGTATTTTCATTAACCTTGAAAGAAGGTCTATTTTGTTAAACACAGTTTAAGAACATTTTCTTCCTGTTTCAATAGCCCTGTTATGTAGTGTGGTTTGGCTTTTGGCTGTTGGTTTGCTGCTGTGATCTTTCTTTGTATCTTTAAATATGTGGAAAGGTTTATTTAAATAAATGTTTAGGAATGGTCTTACTTCTACTGGGTTAAGTATATTTTGGAGCATACTAACTGAGCTATTAGGAAAAGAAGTATCTGTGAATTGTTTTACAGACTACATAGAAGGAATTTCTTCATCAGTTTGTTTGAATCATGGTAAGGAAGAGAAATCCCTTGTACTGGCTAGCACAAAGCTAAAAATCTTACATGGTTGTAGCAGGCAGTTGAAGAGCACTGCTTTCTTCCTATTATGGAAAATAGTGAGCAGCTTTTAGCAGGAGGTGTGGGTCAGTCATGTAAACATAAGGAGAGCTTCACTACCAGCTCTGTGTAGTACATACACACAGCAACAAGGGGACAAAACCACACTGACTGCTGAAGGAATACAGTTTGTACTCCCCAAAATGCAGCAGCTGCTCCAGTCTAGTACAAAAGAACATTTTGAATCTGCATTTGTTAATCTGCACACATAATCCTGGCAATCTGCCCACCTTTATCAGCAGAGAACACACTCTGTCATCACAGTTAATGTATCAAAACAAAATCTTTGTTCTTACAAACTCTATGGAATTTAACATGGAGATTTTCTTTTCCTGAGGTTGAATGAACAAAATATCTTAAGGTCTCCATAGTGTATCTATTCTTCTTGTGTGACAGATAGGGAAATGCTGTAAATAACTATGTATGTCCATTGTTTATAGGAACTGGTAGGTTTATATGAACAAGTAAAAAATTGTCTTACCTTGCAGACATATATCTCCAAATCAGCCAAAGCGAAATCCAGTAGAATTTGTCTGATGTAAATAAAACAAGATTTACATTAAAATATTATCTGATAACTTGTTGAATAGTTTAAGTTTTAAATTGACTGTAATAGTCCTCTGTAGGAAACTGACTATCGAGTATAAATGTAGATGTGTTCAGTTTTCCCTTATGTATCAGAAGGTCATGAGGAAGGATGTCTCCCAGTATATTTCTTTGCTGTCTCAAACCATGAATCTAAGACCAGTGGAAAAATTAGTAAAGTATATGTTAGAGAGAAATCCTGCAGCTTTATGATTTTAGAATAATGGAAAAAGTTATCTTTAGCACAATTTATATAATCATCTAGCAGTAGCCAGAGATCCAAATCAGTCAGCTGTCAAGACTGATGACATCCCTCTAAAGCTGAAATGGCAAGAGCTTTTATAAGATCTAAGTTGGGTGTTTTGAGTATGATTTAGAAGACACAGCAATCAATATTTATGATATAAGTATATACAATGTGAAGTGTGTATTGAAATTCTTGTAACTGTTTTGTTTCATAAAATGCGAGGTTAAAAATATTATGGCCTTTAAAAGAAGAAAATTGGAAGAAAAGCAGAGAGAATATATAGATATTGGGTAAGCATGTAATGGGCTATCAGATTAATTTTACGTGATTCAATTATTAAATACATATAGTATGTAATATGCAATCTCATTATATAGGAACTTGCTTCTTAAATATGAAGCTGATGTATCTGCTGCATTATTAAAGGATACTCGTATATTGAAGTGCAGTAAGTGGTATTTAGGCAACAAACCACTGCAGTAGGTGCCAATTAAGTGCTGTTGAGGGATAGATGGCATTTTCCCCCTGTTTGTCAACAGCATTTATTCAAAGGTGTAGTTACAGAAGTTGTACCACCTCACCCTCTTTTTACTGGTGCTGGCCTGCTGACCTGAGAATTATAAATTAATTCCTGGGATTCTGGGGTAAGGGGGGCTTAATTTTGCTATATCAGCTGTCAGAAGAAACCTACCATCAGAAAGAAATTTAAGGAAAAGGAGACTTTCTAAAGTCTGTTATGTAGTATCAACTCCTTAATTTCTGCTGTGCCTGTGTGAACATGAGCAGTTTATTCCCTTCCTTTTCATAGCAGCTCTTTTACATGTGGGCAGGTAACATTTTGCAGGCCCTTTGTTCCCCAAACCTTTTCTTCATTCCAAACACCCTCCATTTCATGGAAACTGGACCCAGGATTCCAGCTGACCTTGTCAAGGCTTGTGGGGTGTTTTTGTGAGCAAGAGCCTGCAGGTGGCCCGTGTGTGTCAGCTGCCTGTCCTGCAGTGACATTGCATGTTCAGGTGGTGACAATCTCTAACCTCAGGTCGTGCCTGCTGACCAGCCATTTACTTATGTGTGCTCTCCTCCAGTGCAAAAGGTTAATACAGACTTTTTTCTGACTCTCTTCTTCGTCATAGGAAAATTAATTTGGAACTGATTATACCATATGTTGCTGAAACAGGCTTTGGTGGAAAATAGCCTGCACTTGAGTTCCCTTCTTAAGGGCACTCTGTGAGGTAATAAACATTTGTAAAAGCTTCCTGGTCTATTACACAGACAGAATTGTGTAAATCCCACTGGTATGTTTCTGGGGCATTGTCTTGCCAAGACAGTCCACTTTGAAGCATGGACTGAAAAAAAAATGGTTAGAGTGAATTACAGGACTCTGCCAGGTTTTATCCTATTACATAAAAGGGAAACAATGAAATGGACAGAAGGTTGATGGAAAGAAAATTCACTTCGCAATTATAAACGTTTTACTTTTTTGTTTGTTTCTTTTCCTTACCTTTGTTCTTAACTTCCCTGCTCCCAAAAGCAAAACCAAACCATCTATTGGTACTTAGAATTCACTGTAAAGACATCTGTGTGTATGTGTGGTTAAAACAATGTTGTGTCTGCCTATAGAAAGATTGTAAATTAATGTAGTTCAGTATATAATTTTGTCAGGGAAGTCTCATAACTTCTGTGTTAATAAATTCTTTATGGTAAGATGTATCTTAATGTAGATAGATAATTGCAAAGGATGAACTTATTCTAACTGCTGCTTTTAGCTTTTCTCTAGCAACAGGAAGAAATACAAAGAACACTTGTGCAGTTGGGAAATAAATAGCATGGTAATACTGAAGTTGATAAAGAAGTATGTATAGATGCTACCAAAGAACTGCTGGAGAGAAGCAAATCCTGATTGTCAAAGTATGATGCATATGTATGAAAGTTCTTATTTTTGCAGACCAAAGCTTTGGGGGGGAAAAGCTCCAATCCTCCTAAAGTACTATGTACTTTCAACAACAGCAGCAAAAAGACTCATATGCCTCTAAGCACTGAGGGATAACTGATCTGGTTTTCCCAGAGCATTGGGAAACTGAGAACTTATGTAACAGGCTACATGCACCTTGGTATTGTTGGCTTTTACTGCTTGTGGGAGAAGGATAATACAGCCTTGCTTGTTCCAACAGGATCTACTGTCCTAATGACTTAAAACATTTATGCTCCTATCATATCTATGGCTGTAGTGTCAATTAATTTAGGTTCCTTTCCTTAAACAACTTTAAACTTTCCTTCACTTCCTATTAGAGAAGGCAGTACCTTTCTGATTATTGTAGCCTGCCTTTTTTCAGCTAAGGTGGGATCTTCCATTTCTGTGGGCCTTATTTCTCTTCTTACCCTACCAAATTCAGAGGGAGAACTAATTACTCCTGTCATTCATCATTTTCCCACAAATTTTGCTTTCTCTTTAACCCTGATCAGTGATGAGTTTTCCTTCCAGGCCACTGGTAAAAATAGTAAGAGATGGTGAACTGATAACTCATTCATGTGGTGTTTCTGAAAAATTCACTAATTCATTGCTGATTCTATGCTCAGGGCTGCACTATAAATCAGTTTAATGTATCCAGCATTAAGAAGTCTCTTTAATCAGAATGTATTAATATCAAGTTAGATGCCTTACACTTATTATAAGTCTTGAACTTTTCACTTATATTTATACGTGAATTTAGAGAGTGGCTTATATTCTGTTAGTTCATGTTTAAATTGGCATGTGTTCATTTATAATACATAAATCAAGCTGCTTGTTGACTCTGAAATTATTTTACATGAGATCAGAAGAAGGATTTGGGGCATTAAAATTACTTGTATTGTCTGTTGACTCTCAAAAAAAAAAATCCGTTATTTCATGTCTTCTAATCTTTTGGAATGTCCCCAGTGTTCTTGGACTTACAGGAAGAATAGCTCAATGTGTACAGATTACTTCTCTTTAATCCTTTTGTAGTTTAAAAGCATGGCATTTTTTTCTTTCCCTGTTTGCTCCAGACTGAGATGAAGATTTATGCTAAGCATGAAATTGGCAGACTTGCAGATAATCCAAAGACTATCAAAAATGAATATATTTTCTAGAAGACTGAATTAGAACTCTCTTTTAAAAAAGGGAAATACATGACTAGTGTCAGCTTGCAGGTCAGTATGTTACCCCTAACAAAACTGAGATATTTCTCTGTAGGCCAGTATTTCCCAGCCTGTCCTCAGTCATCAAAGAAAGGAGCTACAAGCTGGCTTTTTAAGGCTGAAACCTTGCACAGCAGCACAAAAGCCTGTCAGTGCTTAGGTAGTTTAAAAAGGTGCTGTGTTTAATGGTATAACTGCATGTCTGTCCTGCTATTTACGTCGCTTTTTCCCTGTATGAAGAAGCTCTTGGTTCATATTTACTTTTGACTAATGTAAGCTGCCATCTTGATGACTAAATTAAGGATAAATCATGCAAGACTGCTTTCATATTATTCTAAAATATATTCTATTTTGACCATATTGTCATTTTTGTTGTCTTGTCCAAATCATAGTCTTCTAAATGGTTGGTTGCAGTTTTTATAATCTGGAAAAATACCGATCATTCTTCCAGTACAGCCACTGACTAATTTTTTCTTTTAGTTTTCCTGATGGCATATACTGCTGATTTCTCATTCTTTGCATTGCTTCTGTACCTTTCCCAAACATTCTTTGAAAAGAATTTAAAATATGATCTGAATTTACAAGTTTAATCCTAGTTCAATGGCGTTTTGGTTTTGTCTTTTGTTCTACTTAGGGATGGCCTATATCTGTCTTCAGCTGGTTATTTATTTTACAAATTCTTTCTTGTACAAGTTCTTACAAGCATATTGGAGATAGCTGCTGGACAGTGAGCCAAATTCACTCCTTTGCCAAAGGGAAGGCTGAAGTGCAGACCAAATAGCTGTGGACTCTGATGAGCTTCCTTCCTGAGCCAGCACACACTGAGAATAGTTCAGGGAGGCCTTCAGGATGTAGGTCTGAGAAAAAAATGTGAGAGATTAGAGGGTCCAGGAGAGGAACTGGATCATCAAGGGGACTTAGAGTGATGGCTGGGTAAGGGAGGAAGGAAGTTTCTCCAGAGGCTGGAGATCAGAGTTCATCAATTCACAAAGCATTGCTGATACAGAGCAACTTAACTTCCTCCCACTCTGCACCTTCTTGTTACTAAAAGATAATCACAGCCAAGTGCTGGGAGGTGTTTCCCCAAAGTGCTTCTGTTATCCTGTCAAAAGGACATCATCAATCTGTGACAATCCCAATAAAGCAGAGACTTCCAGATCTGTGTGTAGGCATGATGTGATAAAGCCTTATTGCTGGGAATATCTTCTTCCAGAATGGGGACAATTTTTTTTTCTCCCACAGTGTAACTCCCACCACTCCTCCTCTGCTTCTTGCAACAGCATCAGGATACATGGTGCTTTACAGATTAAAATAATACACTGTTAATTTGTTGGCAACAAGACATGCCATTATCTCCTACTTTTTTGTCATAATTTCTGGGAGCAAAATAATGGATTGATATTGAAGCAGGAAAATACTGCAAAAAAGTATGGGAATAATACTGGAACTTTTTATATTACTCAACTTTTGTACTTACTGCTGTAAAAAGCACGTTACAGTAGGCTTACATTTACAGAAACTGGTTTTGCACTCTTTTACATATTTCAGATGCCTTTTTAGAGGATGCAATTAATTGCATTTGCGTAAGCAGTTTGAACATAGATATATAGATATAAAGATTAATGAGGGTTTGAAGTGAAAGTGGAAAGCTTGGTGGATCACTTGTTTTCCCCTGTCATGAATGTCAGAATGCAGTACATAGTGCTTAAGGTAGGGCTGCTTACTATTTCAGTGAAATGTTTATTAAATTAATCAAATGCAGGGTAAAATGTGAGGGCTGAGTGAGAAGACTGTAAAACCAGGTCTGTTTGATAGATAGATATAAATATATTATTTATTTATGTGAAAGAATTGTTTGTCTTTATCTCACCTAGCAACATGTTTTATCTTAAGTATAGAGCATTATATTTGCAAATATGAATGCATTCAGTACTAGACATTACATTCTTTATCAGTAATTAGAAGAGAATTTAACTTTTTTCAACCAGTGTCTTGTTGAAATACCAGAATGTAACAGCAACTTTTAGTGTTGGATCAGGGCAACAGAGGAATGAAAAGGTCATAATATATATACATAAAATATAAAGAGCTGAACAGGACTTGTTAAGCAGATGGCTGGTGTTTGTAATGGTTGATTTTTCTATAAAACTGATCTGTTTAAAAACCCAATTTTTAATACCAATATTAGTATCTATAGAAATGGAATTGAGGCTATTATTTATATATTTGACTGTGCATGAACAAAAGTTTAAAAAAATTACTGGCAGTGCCAAACACTAGAAAGCTAGGAAAAGCCAAAGTGGCATCTTCATTTGCAGTCTTGGAACTCTGGCAAAAGCATGATGTTGGTCTTTAAATGTGACAACCTGTCTTGTTCATATCTCAAAGGAATAATGCTGTTTGAATGACTGACTCATTCTCATTAAGGCTTGTTGCAACCATCATTTGCTGTGTGTATACAAAGCCACTCTGACATCTCATTTCTATAGATATATTGGTGTGTAAATGTAGGTATGTAAACAAACGTGAGAGTTACTGAGCCAGATCTACAAGAAGGGAAATAAGACATTCAGAATGTAGAGTTAAGATGAAGATAGCATTCAAAATAACTTCTATAGTCAGTCATTGATAAAGCTCATATTGCCAAACGAATCTGTAGTTTATGTAAAGCAAATCCCAGTATAGTCAGTTAGGGATTAATTCAAAAGTCATTGTAAAGGTCATGTTAATCAATGATAGAAGTATTTTAAAAAGTACACAAGTAAAAGGTTTGAAGAATCACTATTACCATGTCTTTTCTTTATTTTGCACCATTTCATCATTGTAGCTTTCAGATAGTGTGGTATTCACATTCTCTGAACAGAGAGACATAATTCTCTCTCCCAGGATTTTTCCTGGGGAAGGCAGTGAGAAGCTCAGAGAAGAAGAGAAAACAATTCTTATCTCTGCTTGCTGCTCCTGTTGTTTGGCACATGTGGAATGTGTTATGGAGATTTGTTAATTGGACACTGTGAGGTTTGTTTGGATTGATTGGCCAGTTGGGTCAAAGCTGTGTCGTGACTGTCTCCAGGCAGTCATGGGTTTTCAGTAGAGTCTCTTGGGCATAGTATCTCTTTAGTATAGTTATAATATAGTATTAGTGTAATATAATATAGCTTAATGAAAAATTTGTTCAGCCTCCTGAATCATGGAGTCAGATCACGTTATTCCCTGGCTGGGGGCACCCTGCATTGATAAGGTAGGTTGGTGTGGCTCAGGGAATGGGGGTCTGAGCAGCCCCCTCTCTTCCCAGGGCTTCCTGCTGCAGCCTGTCCCAGCACACGGCCCCGGCGTGCTGCTCAGCCTGCCTGAGGCATGGAGCTGGGAGCACCTTTCCCGTTGGGGGACTGCACATCCTGGCATGGCACAGGGGAGTTGCAGGCTGTAATGAAAGGAAAGGTGTGAGGGATGTTCATGTTCTTCTTGTCTGTAGTAGCTGCTCTGGTTAAGCCTCTCTGTGCTTCTTCTTTGGACATGCAAAACTGATTTTGTTTTGTCTTGGTTTTTCTTCAGTATGGGCAGCTTGCATTAAGCATTTATTTTGGTTTGGATTTGATGATGCCTTTTAAATTATCCAAATGATGTAGCAAGTATTACACCATACACTCTTTGATGGCTAGTATTTGTTTTGCATCCAAGTGCAAAGAGGATGAATGGGAAGAGTTCCAGACACAACAGAAAGCATGGGTACTAATGTGAATATTCTTAACAGTTTATCCTAATAGGTTTTGTATTTGTCCTTTTTCTTTGCAGCAATGTTAACATATAAAATTGTCTTTCTGAAGTGAAACTTTATTTAAGTGAGGATTACAGGTGCATGTGTGATTGTTCTCCATCAGTAACTGTAAGATTGTGAAGTAGTTCTTCACTCATGAGATACCCCAAGTCTATATCCACACCTTTAGTCTGTCATGGATTATAAAATAATGAATTAAATCAATGTATCCACTGTATAGCTGCATTATATACACAGAGTACGCATTATTTACTGGAAGCTAAAATACCACAGAGCCATTTGTTCAGGGAGAAACCATGTGTACATTCTCCTGTAGGCTTGACATTCCTCTAGCCTGGGTTCATTCTTGGACCTTTATAGTACCAGTTGTCTTGCTTGATGTGTGTCCATATGTATCCAGCACAGAACTTGAAATAATCATAATTTGGAATACGTCTGAAAATAGCAACTGTTCTGTGTCTAAGTATGAATAATTAACATTTCTAAGCAAACCCTAAATTATCTAAACTATGTTTTGAAGTACAGTTTAAAATATTGACAAATTTTCATGTTTAATATTAAGTTCTGCATGGTCTTTCATACCTATAATGTGTACTGTAAGAATTTTCATTGGCACAATTGGTTACTGATTTGTGCTTGTCATGTCTGGATCATCAGGTAGGTACTGAAATATGTCCTGCCTGTTAGCTGTGACCAGTAATACATGTCCTGTGATATTGCTTCTACAGTGAGAACTGCAGCTTTTCTAATAGTGCCCATTCCATCTTGTCCTATCATAGTATTTTTTTTTTCATTTTCAAATACTACAGATTGACTTGCCTATGCTGACAGCCAGTTTTTTATGTTTGATAAAATTTTCCTTTGGGTATTTTAGGTAACACAAGTTAGAGATACTGCCTGCAACTCTGAAATAATACACTTGAAGCCAATGATTTTAAACTGATTGCTGAAATGTCCCATAATGTGTCTCACATGTAGTTCAGCCAAGTCTCTCAGTAATCGTCCTTTCCCATTTACGGATTATGGGATTTCAGAGTTTGGATGCTTGAAAAGAAAGAACAGATGTCAGGCAATTTCTAATTTTAATGAGAAGGAGGTTTGGAAAAAACCCAAACAAACCACACACATGAAACACAGAACAAAATAAGGCATTTAGAAATTAAGAAAAAAATGGAAAACAACAATTTCTACTTTGCTTTACTCAGTCCAGTCAGAAAAACCATCAATTAAGTCCTTGCAGCAGTACCTCTCCAGAGATTTTGGCCTGGCTTGATGTCATTCCTCAATGCTTATACCAGCTTCGTTTCCACCTCATCAAAAAAACCCTGTTTTCAGTTCCTCCAAATGTTCAACAGCCAAACTGCCCAGCAGAGATTTTTGTTCAGTGGTTTTACGCTTTTGGCCGATGAAACAATGCTGAGAATCAATGGAACTGCCTGAATCTTGCACAGGGCCTGCACTGAACTTTGCGTGGCACTGTGGGTGCTATTCATGTTTACTGCTGGTGGTTTCTGAGTCCATTGTTTAATGAGAGCTATAAAATACTTCCCAGCTCCTTCCCTCCATTCATCTTCCCTCTTCTTTCCAATTATCAAGGTGAGGCTCACATATGGGACTCACTGCTTTTGCCAAAGGAAAGATTTCATCTTGTGCAGGGCTTGTGTGGTTTCTGGACAGCATGCAATGACATATCTTGTGCTTGTAGCACAAGGTTTCAAATAATACTGTTGGTGTTTATTGGTATTCTTGTAAGCAAAGAAAATACTTACAATCTAGTTATTGCCATCTTAAGTAATTATTTGGAAAATAAAAGGATAGGAGTTAGCAGTTTTCCTGTTTCTTCCTTGTGATTTTCTCTTCAGCTGGTTTCTCCATTTTGTTTCATTTATCACCATGCTCTTTTACTCAGCTTGCCTTAGTTGGGGAGAATAGAGGGAGGGATATTTTGCCTAAGTAAATGGTTGTTTACTACAGTGTGAATAGGTTACTGCTGCAGCTGACTTCACTGTTTCAAGAGCTACTAATTATGCAACACATCCTGGAATAATAACATTATAAACCAAAAATGCACAAGGAATGAGAACACGATCGTGTGGTTTATTGTTTTAATCTTTAAAAAGACTTATGAACTGGCAGTTATTTCATTACCAAAAAGAGGTGGGGGAAGGAGACTTTGCAATTCATTTCCATGCCCTGAAAAGTGGTGGTTCACAAACAGATACTTGTGAAGGATGAGAATGAACACTGTTTTACATTGCTCACCAGTTGACTAAGAAGTAGCCTCTAGTTCACAGTGGTCTTCTGTTCTATCTTAATTCTTTGGGTAAAACATTTTAGTGTTTTCTGTGCATGGGCTACAAGCTAATTTCCCATTTCAATTTTCAAAAGAAAGTTTTCTTTAAGCAATTGTACCTCCTGAAGATGGTGTCATATCGATAACCACTTTTCATGCCTTTACCAAAGTAACTTCCAAGGAAAGCTTTAGTTACTATGTCATCAACCTTCACATTTTTGTGAAACACTGATAGAAAGACAATCCACTGCCTTCTTAGTTTGCTGCTTGAATTCCAGATTTTTTTTCAAGTAGTTATAGTTGGCAACTGCAGTCCTTCTTGTAGGTATGCTGTCCTCAGCACAACCCTTCTCTGGGTACCAATCTGCTCCTGTTGGTCTGCAGCAGTTCCTGATGCAGACAGAGCCTGGGTATGACCCTGTGCTTAGCAGAAGCTTATGGTGATGGAGACTATTGCCAGATGTCCTGCAAAAATCTGCTGCAGTAGATGAAGTGGACATCCTCGGGTCCAAGTAATCTATTAAAAAGGATTATTGGTACAACATGATCTCTATGAGGGCACACAGATTGCTCTTTCTTAAGAATCAAGTGTATTCCTTAGTACAGTTGCTTTGAACAATACAAAAACAGGACTTAAAGTTTGCAGTAAAGCAACTGTTTTACACCTGTGTGTGCATAGGTAAGAGTCTGTCTCTGAAGAACCCATACTCTACTTCAGAGGTTCAAGATCTGTCTGTCCTAAAGTTTGGAGGTTAGTCCAGATTAACCAAACAAGTGGAAGCACTTTTGAATATGTTTATTGAAAAAACCATGAGTACCTTTCCTACTTCTGCTATAACACCACTGTAGGCCATACCCTTGTTTAGCAGCCACTGTTGTGGCTGGCCTGTCCTAATCCTTTAATAAGTAGATGAAAAAATGTTGGTCAGCTGTCTGATTTAGTAATGCTATTAGTCAGCAGCTTGTCACTTGCAAGGTTTTACTACATTAACAGCATAGAGAAACAGATTTCTTGTGATCAGTGTAATTTTGTGTGTCTGTTTTAATTATTTTACACTGCTGATAGAGTTCATTTAAGTAAGGAGACTAGGAAATTTCCTTTGACCTTGGCTGTTATTTTAGCAGAAAATTTTTGTCCAGGTCAATTTCCCTCTCATGTCTTACTATGCTGTGTTATGGTCTATAAATGTGGTATTCCTAAAAACCATTGAAGAAAAGGTCAAATAACTCCTATCCTTAATGTAATTGCCATTACAGTAATGATGACCTTATTTCTTTGGCCTTGTATGGTTAATAAAGAAACAGCAAGGAAATTATCAGGAGCCTGTTCATATGCAAATGCAGGAAGATTTCATATTATGTTCTCATGTAAATATTGAAGCTAGTTTTCTTCTTTTTGAAGATAGCATGTTGAAATGAACATACATGTTTTGATTTCTTAAACCAATATTTTTCTAGATTACCAAAGAAAGTTAAGCCTAACAAAGATTCTCATGTTTAAAATAGATTTTTGCGTATCAGGAATTTAGCAAAAACCACAGAAGCTTTTCAACGGTTCTTCAGCAACAGTTCTGTAGAAATACAATGATATTTGACATGTGACAGAATGAAGCTGTCGCTAGGTCTTGGATGCTTACATGCTAGAGACATTAGCTTCAATATTGCACTTTTTTTCTGTACCTAAGGTGCTGATTAATGCACATTTCCTCCATCCATTATAAAAATACAAATTTGGACCAAGAAGGATGGTAACTCTCAAAAACCAAGATAGTTTTTTGCAACAAAACACCCCAAATATCTTGTTTATAACTGAAGTTGTTCTTAAAATGCCTTTCTGGAGAATTTAAGTCTGTATTTCCAGTTTTATATTGTGACAAGTGTCTCACACAAGTTCCAGCTGGGAGGCACATTTCCTGAGGAAGCTGAGTAGAATGTAGCAGTTAAAAACACCCTGGCAGGCCAGTCCCAGAACTGTGTGGAATTTAGCTGGAGATTGCCATTGATAATTTGGCCCTACCTTGATCCTCATTTAGCTTGAGAAATGAGGGAAGAACCACAGGTAACTTCATCTCCTCTCTTGTAGAAAAGCAGTATTTTTTGTTTGCCTTTTTTACAAACATAATGATATTGAGAGTTCGGTTTCTGAAACTGATTAATTGAACAAACCAGTATATTGTACTACTCATCACTGCAATTAAAGCATCATTAGTACTGTATGCTGAAAAGCTCATTATTACAATTCAGTTCATCAGAAACCAAGGCTGTAGATTTGTTAAATGTTGAGAATTATGTGAAATATCATGCTCTGAATTACTTTAGGGTTTTTTTAGTAAATTACTATTGTAATATCAAATTGATCGCATGCCTTTTATCAAATGGGTACTTTACATTCATTCAAGTCTTTAAACCTTCTAAGGATTGTGAGACAAAGGGTGTAAGTAACTTGTTTGATTAAAAAAAAAAAAAGAAGCAAAACTGAAATGCAGGTAAGTTAGAAAGCATGTGATATCAGTTACCTGGGCAAAAAAGCTGCCATTCAGAACCGGCTGTCAATACTTAACTGTCAAACAGATGAACTGGAAGTGGGTGCTGTAAAGTTTCAGAAGTCTGCTCTGACCCCAGACTGAGCCATGGCTCAGTGGGGCTTGCAGGATGCTGGGGCTCAGTTCCAGTCTTCATGTACTGGAGAAGACATCCCTGTTTCCTTTTCCAGTCTCATCTCCATAGATTAATGCCTTGGCCCTACACATTAATTTTATTTTGGGACCTCTGCCACTTTTTCTCTTTGCCAAACTTCCCCTCTTAGGTACTTCTATTCAATAAAACCCAACCTGTCACCCAACCCTGAACTCTTCACCCCAAATTCTGCCTTGTCTTGCCACTGCTCCTGCTTGTCCATGAGGAAGTGGTAGTTTTCCAGCACTCCTAAGGCTGGGTTCCTTCAGCAGATGTTCTGAGATGAATATGCTTTGATTCTTCCTAGTGATAACTGCTTCTGCAGGTGTTAGCTGAGCTGCCAGAGAAGTTAAACCAGTGGTTTTAATGTCATTCCTATGCAGGTATGAGTGAGTCAGGAAGAGGGAACTACTTTTTTGTGATGTATGGATAAGACAAAACCTTGTTTTTCTTTTTCCCACTCCTGTGTTCTTCAAAGAGTAGTGGAGCTTGCTGTGAAAATAAGGAATTCAGATTATATTTATACAAGTACTGCTTGTTCTTAGTTTGAACCAGCATAAGAGCAAGGAGACAATGCACATAAGTAATTTTTGTAAGAGATTTTTGACTTGTTTTATCTGGACAGGATTTGACAATATGTTCTAGGAAAATCCTGAATTATCTGCAAAAACAAAGACCTCTGGGAGATTTGAGGATCTTGCTATTTACTTGTTGAAATGTGTATAACTGTCTTACAAGTTATACTGTGTTACTTTCTTACTTTAATTTAAACTATCTAACTACCAGTATTTATCTTCAAAACTTGGAGTACTTAGCATAAAGACACTGAAGTGCCTTTGTGTTTTTTACCATTAGGCACTTGATTCTGCCAGTAAGTAAGAACAGGCGACTTGCAATTGCTAAGTATATGTAAAAAATTCAAAGTAGGTCATGTGAAGCTATAAAATAAGTCAAAATTCAAATAATGTGATGAACACCATTTGCTGATTCTTGATTCCAGTGTGTGTTGTGCAGGTACTTTGTTTCACTATGTCCTGGAGTAGGTCAAAGTCTCACTTGGTTATGTTATCCAGAAAATCTGGGAATCTCTGTTAGGAATTTAGTTAGGATTGAGTTGTTAGATCAAATTATGAAGCTCCCTAATGAGCATAATGAGGAAATCTTAGGTCAAGCTTATATGTGCTATCAAAAGGCTTAACACAGCCAATATCTGTACCTGAGAAATTCTTTTAATAGAAGTGAATTATGTTTCCTATGTCAGACGTGTATAGTCAGCCCAACAATGATTTCTTAATATATATGTTCATATAATAGGTTACTAAATTTAAAAAGTTAACCAAATAGAGAAGGCTGTAAAAATACTGAAAGCAAAAACCATTCTTTCTGCGTTGCAGAACCTGTCTCAAGGTGCTTAGCATGACTCAGTAATGCCTGCTCTTGCTGAGTAAGCATCCTGTGAGAGTCAAGCCCTTGTTCTTCGTGGCAATGCAGCAAGGAGGTAATTCAGCATGATCATTCCCTTGCAGGACAAGACTAACAAGACAGCTGGGCTTATTTTAGGGTTGTGCTAAGTGCAAGTACTGTGTGAGACTAGAGAAGAACTGCATCCAAAAATCATCAAACAGAGCAGAAATGACTACTTCAGACTGCTCCATTTTGTTGGTTGGTTTGTTTCCTTTTTAGTATCTAAATTGTCTTCATTTTGTTGTAAAAATGATGGTCAAATGAATCAATAGCTTTGAAATTTGTAATAGAGTTATCACCTATAGGCTCTGCTCATTAATTCCTCCGTCACCTCCTGCAGTATTTAGGCGTTGGCCTATACTTTCCCTGAGCTGGAATTCTGTGATTTTTAATTGAGGCTTGGTGTTTAGATGATATCTCCCTATGCTAGCAGATTCATTTGAGACTCGGATTATCTGGGTCTCTGGGAATGGGGCCTGGAGGCCTAAGCTAGCCAGCCTCCTCCAGCTGTTGTTGACAGAAGCTGCAAAGAAGCTGGGTGCACAGATGTGGGTTAGAGTGGTGTGTAAGGAGATCCTGACAGTGCTCTGGGCACAGCTTTCCGGTGTGTTTAAGCCCATACTCACCTGCTATTACTCTCTTTCTTTTACCATGGATATGAGCAACTCTTGTTTTACCTTTTCTCCTGAAGTATGTGTCCTACAGTGATTATTCCATCTATATTCTTGATAATCATTTATGTGAAGCCCTTGGAATTACTGGTTTTTTTACTGGAATGTGAAAAGTACCTGGATGCAAAGCTCTGTCTTCAGAAGGCAGAAGAAGTTGCTTGCATGCTAACTACTAATGCAAGGGACATATAAAAATTCTCCCAGCTAAATGTAAAGAGCTGATCTCTTGTGTTCTTTGCTCAAGTGCCTGATCCAGTTGAGGCAAAATATTTAGTGTAGGGGACTTTTATTAGAAGAAAAATCTCCAGGAAAGAATGAATTAATTATTTATTTCTATTTAGCATGAGGGTAACAATTATATCCTCTGAGTTTTTTTTCTTCCCCTTTCTTCAAGTACTGTGGTGGGAAATGGATTTGTCTATATTTTTCCTGAAGAGGGAGTTCAAAAGGAAACTCCTGACCTGAGTATCATTTAATGGAATATAGGAAATATCCTTAGTAGCAGGTGGCAATGTAGGAACTGTCTGTAATTGTGATATTTATCCATAAGTATCTGTATGTACAATATCATACACCTTTTGCTTAGTACACTTTTTAATGAAGTTGTTTTCAGTTCTTCAGTGGAGGTGAAGAAAGCTCTGTAATCAAATGTTAAGCAGACAGGAAAGCATTAGCAGCCATGCTCAGAACAATTTTTCTTCTGAAGTTCAGTAAGCTTCTTATTGAACTATTTCGCAGTAGAATGAAAAGCTGCGGAACCTACATTACAGGGCAGAAACTAACCAGTAATTACATGAGATTGTTTAGATTAGCAAGTTAAAACTCTTGTATTCTTTGCAGGCTGTAGCTGGGGAAGACAACAGCACATTTGTGTCTTAGAATATAAAATACCTCTAAGAATCTAGCATTTTGTATTTTTTAATATATTTTTTAATATATGTTCTATTTAAGGCTTTATTACTTTGCACCATTGTAGTGAAGCAATCAAAGCAAAAAACGGTTTTTAGAATTGGCTTAAAACAAATCTCTGCATAACACTTATGGGAAGAGTGTATTATTTCCTGTGTTGATCAATGCTGCTGTGTTGATCTTGACTTTTTAAAAATATATTTCTCTAATGGTTTTGTATAATTTTATGTTACTGTGGGGGCAGGTTTTAAAATTATTTCTCTAAAATTATTTTTCTCTTTTGGAATTGTACATCTTTATTTATGCCTTGCAGCAGTTCTGGATGTGGGAGGTATGTGACAGCATGAAAATCCTGCCTGGCTTTTTTAGGCTGTGTGTCTGAATGGTGCCAGCTCAGAGGAAATACCAAAATTTCATGTACTGTCTTCATCCTAGTTGTCAGCTGCTCCTGGGCACTTCCTTCAGGCATTGTGTCCAGTTTTGTCTGGAGAAAGAAGATGTTGCTGAGCGGCTGCTCCCAGCTCCTGCCCAGCTCAAAGTGGTTTTTGGTTCTCCCTCAGATATAAAATGTTGCTTCCTTGCATAATTCCCTCATAACTGCTGGTCTGACTAGCAAAAGTGAACTCTCCCTCTTGGTTTTTTTAGCTGTACCTAAAATAGGCTGCTCAGTGAGAGAGGCAAAAACAACAAAAAAAAATCAGAACATTATTACTATCAACACCATTTCTTAAAACTTGGTATTTTTTACAGATCTTCAGCAGTTATGTCGACAAAACCTGTATTTGGAAGAGTAGGATGCTATTTTTATAGTGCAGTTTTTAGTTTACTCTTTCTTATTGAGCACAGTGAATGAAGATGTGTAAAAGAATGCAGCTTGTCTGCTCTTCCCAGAATAAATGGAAGAAAACCGGTAGGGCTGTATGTGCAATTAAATAGTTTTCTTGTTCTTTTTGTAATTCCTTTAAAAAAAAAAAAAACCCATCAAACAAACCGAACTAAACAAACAGCTATTTTAGAGATAAGTTATCCTACATGTTTATTTGATTGCTTGCAATTTTCCAGGGGAATAAATCCATATATGTTACTAGTTTTAAATATTTTCATTAGTAAAAAGCTATTTATAAAATCAGAAGTTTGGGTTTTGCTAGCTAAAAAAGTGGCAATTAATTGTTTGTTTCTCAGGATAATATTCATTCTTCTTTTCATTATCTTCTGGTTTTTAAAAGTCTTCTGAGTGTCCTGCCTGGATTATAAACAAAATAACTTGGAGTCACTTTGGAGACTGAAGATGCTTGTATTTGATTGCTTGTATGCAAGCAATAAAGATTGTGACATGGATCTAGGCAGTGTAGGTAAAAGTTTATTACACTTAGTTTTGATAGTACAAATTATTATCTAAGGTCATTCTTCCCTCTGTTTGTTTAAGTAGTTTGCACTTCATTAATGATTCACTAGAAGCATTGAAAATGAGACTCAGTTAACTAATTGTAAATAATTTACTTTCTATAATGTATTTATAATGTATTGAGCATATTGTCAGTTCTAGCAACACTTCGGTGGCTTTCTCTCTCCTCTGGCAATCCACTTAGTAGGATTTTCCAGAGAGGAACACTTCATGTTTTCCAGAGAAGCTGATGATCCAGCATGGGAGGTGAAGGCTACTGAGTTCCCTCTGGGGAGTTCACTGGGGGTTTTTCTTGCAGGCTGGTCTCAGAGCACAGGTGTAGTAGCCAGGGCACTACTCATGGACAAACAGCTGGGCCAGATGCTGCTTTCACACCTCTGAGAGCTTCCTTGGTTGTCAGACCTCACGTGGAAGGCAGTGTCCTTCCTGCAGGCAGGGAGTAAAGGGTGGAAAGAACCCCCTTGTGCAGCAGGCAGTGTGAACATTTCAGGTTCAGCCTCGATGACTCCTAGCAGTAGCATTCTCTATGAGGCCACTCTTGTATCTGGCTGGAAAACACAATTCTGTGCATTACCTCCTCTTAAAAAGCAAATCCAGCATTTTCTTGCTGTTTTAATTTCTCGTTTTTATTTTGGGGGGGGAGGTTCTGAAAACAGTCTGAAAATAGAACAAGGTTTTAA
This sequence comes from Pyrgilauda ruficollis, assembly GCF_017590135.1. Taxonomy (NCBI): domain Eukaryota; kingdom Metazoa; phylum Chordata; class Aves; order Passeriformes; family Passeridae; genus Pyrgilauda; species Pyrgilauda ruficollis. The sequence goes on along the minus strand of NW_024526488.1, from coordinate 1,407,733 downwards.
CCTAGATGCCATTCAGACTAGGCAAGATGTAGCAAGGAAATATTATTAGAGCAGTGACCCTGGGTGTCAGAGATGATCCAAATCTTCTCTTTGCTGTGTGTTACAAGTGCTAAACAACCTTTCACCAATCTGCTGGGAGCTCCTACCAGAACTGCATGTGTTTGTATGGCTGTCCCAGGCTCTGCAATCCCCCACAAGGATCTGGGGGGCTGTACTCACAGTTTGTGTGATACTTGATTTGTACCTCCCTCTGCTCTGCACACTGGGCTGCAGGCTCCTCATGAGGCTGCACACAGGCAATACCCTTTCCCTTCTGAAATACTTTGAGTGGCAAGATTCAGCTGCCCAGCACTTTCCTTCTTCACCTAGGAGCTTGTATCAGTGTTTGTCCATAAAGGTGTGTAGATAAGCTCCTAAGGCATAAAAATGCTGGTAGAAGGAGTTTATTCAAACTTAGTCTGTCACTGATGGCAGCAGTGAGGAGGTGCTGGTTCCTTGCCCAGCTGTGCTGCTGCTGCTGCTGGGAGCAGAGATGGACTCTGTGGCAGACAGGGCTCTCAGGCCATACCCAAGCTTGTCCCAGGAAGGTTGGCTGTCAACTTCAGTTTTGTGAATATCTTATAAGTGTAGTTTGCCTTTTTTGTGAAACAAAGCAAATTAACTGCTTTTAAGAAAGCAGTACGTGCTGCTTCCTGCTTCTGAGGTCAGCATGATCACTTTCACTGGTGACACAAACACTAAGAGCAGCACAGAGTCTGGATCTGTTCTTTTTCCTGCTGGGAATTCTGGAATAAGTGATGTGCAGGAACTGCCTTAGCTGTGATGATTAGAGCATATTGCTGTGTGACTCATGTTGTTCATTGCTGTTACCATGGCTGTTACAGCTACCTTGTGAGATGTTTATATGAATATTTTTTATAGTATTGAAGTGGTGGTGTTAACAAGTGTTGGGGATCTTTGTTTGCATTGTGAGCTGTGTTTAAAGACAGTGTTTTAAAAATACTGTCTTTGGAAATTGTTCTGATCCATGGGAAATCTTGCTTAATACTTAGAAAGCTGTTTCTGTTTTTCTTATCATGAAGCAGAAGGAAATGTGTTTAGCTGTAGGCATTGCCTCTAAAAGCCACTATTTTGTTATTCAATCACAAGAATCTAATGTAAATCCTGGTTGTTATCCTCTTTTTTTTTGTTATTGTTGAGCTTTGGGGGGGTTTCTTTGCTTATTTTGAACTATTACAAACTATGAAATAGCCATCATCTTTCAATATATAACGCCAGAAGAAATGTACCTCCTCTTTTATACAGAAGATATATTGTTTTAAACCTAGTTGAATACCCATAGCTGTGGCACCTACATTGCATCTGCATAATATAACTGGTTTACTAGAAGAAAAAGAGATGTTTTTCTATCATTTTGTTAGGTTTTACTAAAGATTAGTATAATCATGCCTTCTTCCTGGATTAGGACTTTAACTATAGATGAACTTCCACGTATTAATGCAGCGTTTTCATTATGATGAAGATTGTTTAGCAATCCCCAAGTTTCAGCTTTTCTTTCCAGTACAAATAACATTGATCAGGCAGGGAGTTTGGTTTTACTATGGTGACAAATTTAAAAGATCTCTTCAGCTCTGTTAAAAGTGATGTGATGTTTGAATCATTCATTAAACTTGCTTATTCTGTTCACTTTTATTTCTTTAAGTTTGGTGTTATTTTTTTACAGAAGTTATTTTAATTTGCAATTTAATCTGTGTTCCCAAGTATGTAATATTTGTTTTCATTTGCTTTTTATTTAAAACTGACAACCAGACAGAAAACTTATTCACAGTTTTGGTCTTTCCATGTATGTGGCTGTGTTCAGAAGCAGTACATAAGAAAGACGTGTTGATTTGCATACTAATCAGGGGCTGGTGTTTGTCACTGTAGAGTGCTCACATGGCCATGATCGACACCCTCATGATGGCTTACACTGTGGAGATGGTCAGCGTCGAGAAAGTCATCGCATGCACTCAGCAGTACTCAACCTTCTTCCAAGCTACAGAGGTACCCTATGACATTGAGGATGCTATCATGTACTGGATAAACAAGGTATGAGTGCTGGAAAAGCAAGCTGGGGTTTTCTTTGTTATCTGTGTGATTCAATTAGAGATGAGAGGCTAGGATATGTATTTGTGTTTGTAGGTATATCAGGACTGTTCTGATACAGACTGTTCCTACATCTGCTGTTTATGCAATTTAAAAAGAAAGGTTTTCAGAAATAAGTTAAACATGTGTGAACCAAATAAATGGGAAGTCTAAATTAATGCTGGAGTATATACTACATATGACATCTCAGGTGTCACTGTCATGTGGAGATGCCACAGTGCCCGCTCAAGGGTCTCTTTTTGGTTCTTGATAAGTTGTCATCTCATTGTGTACTTTGTCATGATTTAAACCCAAAGGTATTCTGTTTGTTTGAACACATCTTGCTTGAAGTGATCTACCTTCACTGCATAATCAAATCAAGTGACAAGGATACCCTGCTAATCAAATGTGACTGAGCATAATAAGGGAAAGGTTAGTTTGTACAATGTAAAGCTAACAAGCAGTGACCTTAGACATCATCCAAGACTGACATTTGCTTCAGGGCTATAGTCTGAAATACTTGGTTTATCTCTTTAGTTCTATGTTCATGATTTTTAGACATTTTGAAGAACTTCTAATTTCTGTGACTTGTTTCTTAGAACAGACAACTGAATGAACTATTTTGTCTCTAGGTAAATGAACATTTGAAAGACATCATGGAGCAGGAACAAAAACTAAAAGAGCATCACAGTGCAGAATCTGCAGGAGGCCAAAAGGTAGGTGGAGGAGTTAAAATATTTCAAGGAAGAATAAGCATTTATCCATGAACAGACATTGCAGGCATTGAGCTTTTAACTGCTTGTTAAAGAAAGCAAACCTGTAGTATTCATTTCGTTATTAGTTTTATCACTTTCATGAAAATGCACATTTAAAAATAAAACTAGTAGAGTTGCACTTTTTATAGCCAGTTGTCCTTTCTGACAAATAAATCTTTGTTAGCAGGGAAACATCTGTTACATTAGTGTTAAGGAATTTAAGAATAATGACTACTTTTGAGTGAATTAAAATACCGACAGATCTGATGTGAAAAAGACCAGAATTGTCTTTTTTACATGGTTTTTAATATTTTTTTTTCCTTATGTATTACATTAACGTCAAAAGAGAGATCTGTATGTGATATCATGGGAAGGATTGCTCTGGCTATGATCCTAGATACTGGTTGGTTACAGGTTTTATTATCTATACAATAAAACCAGATTATGTTTGATTCCTTTTCCTAACAGGATTTTTTTCTTTTGTTTGCAGAGCCCAGTTAATTAAGTAGCATTATATGCCCATCAAAATACATAGGGATAGCAGACAGTTCCAGAGTATGTAAAATTCCTTGCTTCAGAAAGATCTTTTACCCTGTTGTGATATAACTGTTACTGAAGAATTGGTAATCAGTCTGAACACCTTTTGGTATTATCCCTGCCCATGAATGCAGAGCAGATTTCCAAGCTGCTGCAAGGCTGTAATCCTCCTTCCCAGCTTGGCCTGTTCTCACCTAAGCTGCTGCCTCCTTTTCAGTGCTGCTCTGAGGGACTGGCAGGTTAGCAGCCTGGATTTGATGCTCAGCTTCCAAAAACATGAGTGTAGTGAATATCTTTGCATTTGTAGGAGTTTTTTAATATAAGGAATACCAGTGAAAGCTAATGTGACTCAGCAAAAGAAAATGGTTCTTACAATAATAGTGTGACCCTGGTGCATAAAGCCTGCCATGGAAAATTTAAACTGTGTTCAGTAGTGACGCTAGCATAGAAATCTGGAGAATAAGATGTCCTTGGCAAGTTCATTGCTCAAATTTAGATAAAAGAAAATAAACAGACGACAGGGAGATAACCTGTGTTCCTCTGTCCTCTAGTGGATTTTCTTTCTCCTGAAGATAATAGTAGGATGTTTTATGTGGTTTGTAGGTCACTTGGAAAGATGAGAACAATTTTGAAAATCAAAACTGTATGAGAGTCTTAGTATGATAAACAAATATATATAAAAGTTAAAACTATTATCAGAGCAGTTCTATAAAATTATCTGTATTTGTAAAACTTCAGTAATATTATTTTCACTTTTTTTGAAACTTATATTAGGAGTAAAAGGATAAAATTTTTAGTTTGTAAATTATCTTCATTGTCAACATTTTAAAATCAATTATTGAAAGATTTATGTAGTCTGTAACTGATGCCATAAATGGACTCAGGGGAATAACACATTTACCTGAGAAATGGTATTGTGGTGTTTTAGATGAATTGTGAAGCTGTAACAGAACACAAGAGCCAGGTTTTGTTGGCCAGAGTACAAATGCATTGGCAAAATAGCAAGATCTTGCAACAGTTGCCATATCATTGAAAAAATGTATATTTAAAGCCCTCTCTTCTGTACACTGAATTTTTGATGCTATTCTCCCAGGTATGTTATGTTTTTTGCCTCACTAGGGATTCAGCTGCATGAATACGTTGTCAAGTAAGGTATTCTGTGCTTGGGGGTTGAGGATTATTTAACTCCAGGTTTTCTTTGAGAAACTGTTCAACTGATGGTTAATTTACTGCTCTGATATCTCAGCTTTTCTTTTAGTCATATGTCTCACAGTATTTCCCAAGTTTCCACTTAGTCTTCCTAAAGGTAGTGGTCACTGCATGCAGGCAAACATCTGAGGTTTAGAAACACATGAAACATCCCAACTAAACCCTGAATTTCTTAACTGAGGATCGTACTGAATGCTGGCTTTACAAGGAAAACTAATGCAGATGCATTGGATGAGTCCATCGCATCAAGTTCATCAGCATTTTTAACAGGAGTTTCTGTTAAATTATCATGTGGCTCCTGTCAAGCATCTCTTAGTGCTCATTCCCAGATGCCCAGGTGTTTTACAGTGATTATCTGTCTCCACATTGCATCATGTATTCCTCCTTTAAAAGCACAGAACCACTGGTGGCATTGGCCTTACCTCTGCACTCAGCAAAGCTGTGAAATAACTGTAGCTGAATTCCTGTGCCAAGTTTGGGCCTTGTTGAAATACATGCATAATTTTTCATTGCATGCTGTGCTTGACCTTAATTATTAGTAACAATAGGTATTCTTAGATTTTAAAAAATGATTAGGGGTGAATTAAATTCTGCCTTTGTATTAACTAAAGCCCTACTACATGATTTTCCATTTTTTGGAAAAATTAAATTATGCTTGTATATATATGTTTAGCATTTTCTATGCTCATATTACAGTTGTAGCTTAATTATTAGTATCTGAATTATTTTCTTTCTTTGATGTTTTAAAATTTCTAACTGCTGCTTCTATTTGTTTTTTAAAACTTAGCATGAAGGGGAACTGGAATTATCCATTGTTCAGCTTTTCTGTCTTCCACCATTATTTTCAGCCTGGGGCTTTTTAATTTGTGTTCTCCATGTTACCAAGGCATTTAGCAGTTCAAATGGTGAACTCCATATGAAAATTGAAGAATCTTTGCTATCTCCCTTTTCTAGACAAAACCTTTTGTTTATTTAAATTTCAGGGTTTCCAAGGTATGGTCAGGTCTTGAACCTGAACTAAATTTAAATTCTGAATGTCCCTTCTGATTAGAGATGGCCAAGCAAAACATGGGAAGAATACATAATTTTAGCCAACAGGGAAAGCTCTTCTTTAGGTTTAATTTCTGGCCAAGAAGCAGGAAAATTAGGTACCTATAAGGTGAAAGAAAGTTAACATGTAAATTTTAAAATAATTTCATAATTTCCTACGGTCGCATATTTATAAATTAATCAGTTGTGAAAAATAATGTCAGAGTTGTCCTCAAGCCTGCCAAACTGTGTTACTGTGCTGTTATAGAACTGTGGTGAATCTTTTGCAACAAAGAGTAAATTTCTACATTTACAAAAGGTTTAAACATAAAATACAGATTATTGGATACTACAAATTATAAGATATACCTGTTTTCTATGTCTGGATAGATAAAATCAGTATTAACAGATTATGAGGTTGCTTTTGTTTTCTTTCCCTGTCTTCTGCTACTAGCTGTCTGTAGAAGATAAGAGAGGAAGGTGTGTGTATGATTTTTAGTTCCAGGTAGTCCTCTGTGGACCTTGATCAGCTGGTGATTTGTGGTAACCTCATCTTTTTCTGGTAGAGTCTGCATCTCTTTTCAGAAGTAGGATTTCGAGTTTTGTAGTAAATAGCTTTGATTTTCAGGCTTCCACTGAATAATAAGTAGTGAATGTACAGTTGCACTGGTTAAATTGCTGGTTTTCAATGTGGTTGGAGCTTTCCCAAAAACATGTTGTTCTTCTGTCTGCTTCTGTGGCTTAGACTGAATCAGTCTTAACAGATTTAAGTCAAATGCAAATCCTATGAGAGAAACAAATGTAACTTCATTGAAGTAAGTTCTTCAAACTTTCTGTAAGATCAGTTTAAACAGTGCAACCTCTTGTGTGAAGGTAAAACACTAACACTGTAGTTCCACTTTTCACTAGAATTTAATGTTTCATAAATCCACACTGCTACCAAAAGCTAACCTATCAAGAAGAAAAGTTTGCAGCAGAGTCAGCTTCTTGATTCAATCAGTGCACAGCTGCATGAGCACAAGTGATGGTGCAAGGAAGGTAGCAGAAACAAGCAGTTAATGAAAGGCATGGCTATCGTGTTTTGGCATCATAAGATGAGTTTATGTGGAAATAAATTTATCATAGCCATGTTTCAAACTTTTTATTAGGGGGATAAAAAATCATCATGTAAAGCCATAGGCTCTCAACCTGAGGGACTATTTTGTTCTTTCACCTTTTTTTGTTGGTTGGTTGTTTTGTGGATTACTAGTTTGGTTTTGTTGTTGTTGTTTTAAACATTGGGAAGAAGTCAGCCAGGATTCTCTGCTTAGTTTGTTTCATAGTGGCTGATTCTTTTGAAGTTCCAGGGCAAAAAAGTTTATTCTTGCTGATCTGAAGTGACAGTTCAACAGCTACTGAATTCCCAGGTTGTCCAAGAGACTTCAGCTTTTTTGAATCTCTATTCCTTTATAGAAAATGTATACTTATAAATCTTACGGTGTGTTTAATTTAAATTTTAAGTCTTTCACCCCTTTGAAGCATATTCATAGTCATCACAATCACAGTGTCAACCAGATGAATAACTAAAAATATATATTGGATTACTAGTTTTGAGTTACTGTTAGGGAGAGCTGGTCTTTGGAATTGAAACGAATGTGTGCTTTTTTGCAAAGAGTGTTTCTTCAGCCTAGCATTAAATAGACATTGGTAGACTTTTTGAGTCCAGGTCTGAAATACACTGCACTTTGATAAATGCAAGAACAATGTTCCTGTCAGTGTTAAATAGAATAATAAGCAGCCTGGGTCTGATCTCAGCCAGTTTAGCCAAAACCTTGCTTTATGATAGGGTTTAGGATTCCTGATTGCAGTTGAAAATTAAGATAATTTGTTTTCAAATTTCCATGGTTTTCTATACACTGATTCTTCTTCAGTGAGATTATGAGAAACTGAATCCTGTGTAAAGGGTGTGACAAATGTCCAGAGCCACACACTGGCATGCATCTTGTAGATGGTTTCTTCTAAGTGCCTTTGGGATTCTTTCCTGCTACAATCCAGTGAAATGGAGGAGAAGGACGTTGAGAATAACTTGTGTTACTACTGCACGCCCATTAGTGCACAATAGCTTTTTCCATAAAAGCTCTGTATCATTACTACAGTTGTTTTCAAGAAGCCTGTTTTGCAAGGTTTTGTAGAAGCACAATATTTTAATTACATAAAATAATAAGGTTCCTTAGCAGTTTGTTCCATGGTAGTTTTAAAATGCATTTTTTACCATTCCCAGAAAATATTTATCTTCATTAAAAACAAAATAAATTGTTGCCTGCACTTTGGTAGTGGGTTTGATTTTTATTTTTCTACAATGAAATCAATGGAGTGGTGACATTTTCTGTCTGTATTTATAGTACTGGTACATAATATTTTTATTCTTAATACTAGAAGTATTGTGCCAGAGTAGAAAAAAATCAGTGTGCTTCAGATTAGTATTTTTTTGATTGTGTAGGAGTTTGTGTATTAGTTCTGATAGTTCCTCTGCCAGTAGTCAAAACTCCATCTACATTTCAGGTCATTGCACATCATGCAGCTGATGCTAATGTGATTTGTCATTGTAAAAATATAACTGCCTGTACCTCTTGTTGTCTGAAAACTGTCATATGATTGTTTAAAAATATTGTTGAATGTTACTGTTTGGCTTGAAGAAACTAACGCAAGCTTCCCTGCAGTTGGGTGTACTGTACTACAGTGTGTTCATCCCTTTCTTCATTGCTTTAGCTTCCCTGCTTCCCCATGTGTGCTGCTGGAGTTCATTTTGATACTTGTGATATCATGACTTCAAGTCTCAAATGAATTCTTCAGTCAGATTGCATATGTAGAGTACAATTAGATGTGTGAAAGCGTTTCATAAAACTGCATTGATCTGACAATCTTAGCTGTTCATGTGGGAAAATTATAATGTTGATTTACAAAGAGTGCAGACATATTTCTCCAGTGTTATTGCTACTAATTAGCTCAATATGCAGAGGTTACCATGCACTTATGCTTGCCATTAAATTATAACTCACTGTTATACAAAACTGAGAATGTTAAAGAAAATTAAATTGCTTTATAAAAGTAATTTATGAAATCTGATAAAATGTTCCTTTTTTTTTTTTTTTTTCCTTTGCTTTTTGCTTTTGTCCTTTTTTCCTACTGCTTCCTCTGAAGTCTCCTACCAAATGGTTTTGGAAACTGGTTCCTGTAAGTTTGCCCAACTGCTTCACTTTGATCAAACTGCTTATTTTGGGAATGGCTTTGTCCATGTCATGCTTGTCTGATCATTCATTTCATTTATCTGTATGAGATAATTTTATAAGAGATTGCCCTGCAAAGGAGTGCATACCTGCAGAAGCCTGTTTTGCAAGGTAATCTGTGCAAAAGAAATGTGAGATATGATGCTGGATAAGGAATTACTTTTCAAGCAGTCAGTGGGTTTGTACAAGGCAGTGCTACCTGTTATTAATTCATGTCCATTGAACATTTATAAATTACTTTTTCATAAACTTTTAGTAAATACATGCTATTTGGTGCCAGTTGCCTTCTAAAAAGAGACTTGCAGAAGGAGCTTTTGATTGTTGATGCTACATGCAATCTGAAATCTTATTTATTCTAAGCATATGCAATCATTACACCATTCATCTAGAGTTCCCAATTTTTTCAGCTGATTTAAGACTGCTGTTAATCTCTCCCCACACAAAATGACCCAAAGCAACCTACTTTTAGTGAGACTATAATTTCACTAAAAGTAATAAAAATTATTTTTTCCTATCTGCAATAATATAAAGTTTGTTTTCTCTGTGCTGTGTCACCTTGGGGTTATCATTACTTTCCTCTATCATGTAGGAATTCACACTTGATGTGCATTCAGGTTGTTTATTCGGCAAAGTTTGTCTGAGAACAGCTCTTAAGCTATATACAGAATTGCATTTACTTCTGATCTGAATTCCAAAGAACTGATTCCCATTTGTCATTGCTCTAAAGATTACCAAATAATTGATCTAGCAGTCCCTCAGATGTTCGTTGCCATAACTAGTGAAACCCTGTTCTTACATTGCAAAAGAAATTGAAAATAACAAGGCAGATGCATGTAGGCAACAAGAAAAATTACTCTGTGTCTGGAAAAGTAGTTTAAAGGTACTGTCTCCAGCAGCCTGAGCAGTGTTCAGACTCCTGACAGTCTCTGTGGGCAATTGCTCTCTAAAGGTATCTATTACATTTGTGACACACACACAGATACTCTGCTCTTCACAGTACAGCCCATGAACTTTGTTTTGGAGTTAAGCGAGTGTAACTAATTGGAGGGAATAATGCAGAAAAAATATAAGATTATATAAAAAATATAACATGATATCACAATGTTTTTTGTCTTATTTTGTCAAAGTAAGGCTACTTGAAAACAGTTTCAGAATGTCTGTGTTCTGCTTTTGTCTATGGTGGTGGCTTACTAGTGAGAGTCTTCCTTTGCATAAAAATCATATTCAACTCTAAAATACTCCATCTGTTGAGAAGCTAACTCCAGTTTGCCTGCCAGTTATCTGTAAACAACTTGAATTAGTGGTATTTATGTTACTTTATGTTGTTAGTGCAGTAGAGATGCAGTTAAACCTCAAGTGCTACTGATAATACTCAGGCTGCTCTATCACTTGAGCCAGTCTTCTGTCTCTCCCCTTTAGAATAGAGCACGTTTCATAGTGACAGATATTCCTGAGCACAGAGGCAGCTAAAAACTCTGAAGTACATTTACAACATGTTATCTACTGTATGGTAAATGTGTAAGAGCATTCATTGTTAATGATCAGCTCTGAATACACACAAGCACTTATGACAGAGTAGCTGGTGTGCTGTTGGTTCATCTTTAGCTGTCCTTGTTCCTAGGCAAGTGTCTTGACTATACCTAGACTAGGTTAAGTGGAATAAGCTCAAAGATGCTAAATCAGGATGGTTTAGGATCTCAGAAACAAGATGCCTGTACTAGCATTTATATTTCAATTAGCTCTAGAGCTTTATAATGTAGAAGTTCATCTTTTGCATTACTGCATATATATATATATATATTTAGTAGCAAACACTGCAGCTGATGAGAAGAGTTTCTTCAAATGGAAGTTTATTTAAAATGCAGTGCAATTACCAGTGTCTTTGATTTTTTCAGTACAACTTCTTTTATCTTTTCAACCAAATTGAAACATGATGCCTGCTATACAGTAATGAACCTGGCAGATCAGGTTATATGAGTTTATCTTTCCTGAAGTGATGTGCCTGGCATTCTCTACAATGACTTAAATCCTCTATGTCCACTTCAAAGATATGACACAGTTCCTAGCATGGATGGGCACTGTTCATGAGGCCAGTGAAGGCATCATCAAAGTGCAGTGTACTTTTTCACAGGATTTACTGTGCAGCACCACTATATTGTCAATTTGAAATGTGTTTGAATCCTCCATTAAAAGATAATATTCAAAAGAAGACATGAATTAACCAGAGCTTGTAGAATCATGATGTTCAGTCCATCCGCATCTGTTACCATTATTGATGCTTAATCATAATTAAATTGTGGTATTTCATAGACTTAATTTCAGTCATGTTGAGGAGGACATACATGGACATAATAAGACGGAATTTGAAACTTAGAGCATTTTCATCATAGTGGGTCACTGCCATAGAGTGAGAGAGATTAAACTTTCACTGCAATTATAATTGGCCTATTTCATTAGAGATACTAGGGAGCATTAAGAACATGAAGAAAAGAATATTAATAATGCATAACAGGAACATGATTTTTGTTTGGTGTTAATGTTTCCTCTAGCACACAAAAATGGGATTTTCATTTTTATAAAGCGTATTTGGCACACAAATATGACTACACTAAAAGCATGAAGTAACAACTAAGTCTCAGGGGTTTTTTAAAATATTAATTGGTTGAAGTATAAGTTCTCTGGGCCAAGCACAAGCTCTTTATTTTTCTAGAACTGATGTGGCTGCTGTTGCCAGACTAGGCTTTTAGTTCTTAGGCCAGTTAGGGGACACTGACATTCACTAAAATAATGCCATGTGATCCTTGACAGAACTCCAGTGACAGTAAGTACAGCCCTCAGGGTTAGTCTGTGGTTCCACAGACCTTTTTGCATGCACAGTTGGCTTAAACACTTCTACCCCTCCATAAAACCTCCGTCCCTGCTCATGCACTCAGTCACTGCAGAAACACAGGAGGAGAGAGTTGCAATAGCTGGATCGATGGTTTTGGTACAGTCCCATCAGTAATTGCTCCAGCACAGCCAAAAGGTGGAGGGTAGGAGGTAGGAACGGTCAGTTTTAGCCTGGCTGGGAAGAGTGATTTCCACAAAGACTTCTGAGAGTCCCTGCAGGGAGACTTGCAGTTCAGTGTGTAGGGATGCATTTAAATAGCATAAGATTAACTCAGAAACACTCTACTGCTCATAGGTAGTTCTGTGGTATGAATACAGCCATAACCCTTCACTACTGTTTTAAAAAGGTCTTGGTAAATAATACTAACAAATTAAAATCTATACCACTTTCTTCCACCTCCATTTGTTTTCCCAGGAAGAAGTGAAAAAAACCAGGAATGATGTTAAGTCCATTTTTTCAGTAAGCCCTCCTCTCTTATCACAAAAAACACCCTAAACCCATTGAAAATATATTCACAGCAGATAAATGCTGTATCAATACTGTAACCTAAGGATCTCTTTATATGCTGACTGGATTTTTTAAGTACTTCCATTTCTTACTGGGTCACTGCATGGTCATAAGTGTTGACCATTAATATTTCTCTATGTTTATGACTGCTTACACATACTAGCAATAAAAATGGAGTTGATCAAATGCAGATTTCCTTGTTTCTGAATTTGTCATTAAGCCAGTTATATGAGTAAGATTTTGGGCAAGATACTTAGGTGTGTTAACTTCAGAGTCATGTGACTCGGCAGTAAACTGAAGTTGCAGTAACTAAGGATTTGTCTCACTGTGTTTGCACACAGATCATTTTTGATTGTATAATAATGAGTGTTACATTTTAATTAAGGTATAGAATGTTATTTAGTTTAGTGTGCTATAGAGAGATCATCAGAACTTGGTAGTTTTGAGGGCTAAGCTCAGTGTTAGCATTGTTCCTTTCCTCTTAGATATTATTAAGATAATTATTAGATATTAGAATATTAGATATTATATTATCCTGTTCAAAATGTAGCATGACATGAATAGTTTTAGGAAATAGAATACTGAGAATATTCAGCTATTTCTTGAATACTGCTTTTTCACTAACAGTGTAGAACCCACAGTATGTCTGTGTTTCTTCATCTGTTTCAGAGCCTTTGTTTCTCTAAATTTCTCCATTTCGAATCGTAGGCTCGTTATCGGAAGGAACAAACGTTGCTGAAACAGCTGCCCTGCATTCCACTGGTGGAGAATCTGCTGAAGGATGGTACAGATGGTTGTGCTCTAGCAGCCCTGATCCACTTCTACTGTCCAGATGTCATAAAACTGGAGGGTATGTCTGGCGCGTCTCTTAACTTGTATACGTGGCCACAAAAGTTTCAATGTTTGTGTTTGAGAACTGTGTGAAGGAAGGTGCTTAAATGCAGTACACAGCAGGCATCATTTGACTGTGGTGGTTTAATATAAACTTTGCGCCTATTTCTTTTTACATTTAAATAAAAGGAGGCCAGATGTCCTTCCCTGGTGTGCTTGCTTTTATGTTGCCACACTAAAATAAACATATGTGAAACTACCTGCAAAACTCTTACTCTTGAAGCTGCATAAGTGCTTTTTGTGCATCTGAGCAGTTACAGATATAAAACTGAGGAGTTTAGAGCTAGGCTCTGCATAGCTTCACTGCATGGCAAATAGTTGCTCTGTATTCTGGGCTTTTAGTTCATCTGAGACCTACCTGGATCATTTATAGAGTAATCAAAAATGTGTTGTGTCGAACGTATTGGTGTCATGCTGTTCTATAATAGCAATTGTCTGTGATGATGAGCAGCTTCATCTCATTCTTTTGCTCAGAAGCCTGGTAAAGTTATACCTTCCTCTTGGCAACTAGGAGCTGTAGAATGTCTTGGCAGCTAACACCCATCATTTTCTGCCTGTGTTCTTTCTATGATACCTTTGATGTCGTGGGAACACTTAGACAGAAACATCCTGAGAAATACAGGAATATGAAGAAGGGTTTAGAGCTTGCTAAGGACTGAAATCTGGAATTCATATTCACAACCACTTTATAGGGAGCTTCCAGCACAGGAGGCATTGAAGATGAAAGGCACAAAGATGCATTCATTCACCTTTCTTCTGCAGCTTGAGAATTTTGATAAATGGAACTTTCAATTTCCATAAACATTGCAGCCAAATGCATGCTATTATATGTGATTAGGGAAGAGTTAGAACTTGGGTGGTATTGACTGTGGTAACACCTGGTGCCTCTGTCCTGTTCCAGCATGGCTGAGAACACCGACACTCTGCAAGGTCTTGTGTGCCTTGCGTGACCAGCACCTTCCTCCAGCACCTGCCTTTGAACAGGGCAAGGCACATGGCATCTTTGGAACTTCAGTTTTAATATCCTTCTTAGGTGTCCTGACATCATCTTCCCTAAAGATACAAATGTGCATGTCATTGTCTCAGAAGTAAATTCAAAGGTATTCCAAAGCAACTGGAAACACTTTAATAAGATTTTGCTCATCTTCCCTGTACTTAGGTAATACAGTTTTTGATGCATGTTGAATTTTACTGAGATTTGGTTCTGTACTGAAACTGAGGAAGGGAGGTAATAAAAATACCTATGCAAAAATGCTTAAAAATGCATTAACAAAAAAGAAAAAGGAATTCTAGGGTTCTCTGTAGTCTGAAATAGATAAATTCTTCTCATTAAGTCTTCATTTCACTTTCAAATCTAGGTTTCCTTGAAGGAATACAGAACTAGAAAGGATCCCATTGAGTCAAGAAGTTGACTATTGTACAAAATTATATAATTCCTTTCCTGAATTTATCTTGTTCTAACTTAAAATTGTCAAACTGTTGAAAATCTGTACTCTTCTTACCCACTGTTTCTTTTTTTTTACATTATTTTAAATTTCATTCTTGGTTTTTACCAACCTGTTCTTGGTTTTTACATAACCTTACATGCCTTTATTGTTCCTGCAGCATTATCCTTTGGTTTGAATTGTTTCTAATCTGATGTTCACATTTTTGATTGGTTTTCTTCCTGTTGGTTTAGCCCAGGCTACTGAACCAGGCTTTTCAGTCTCCCTTGCTGAAGTGGATTTCCATTCTCATTGGTATCCTCAATAGTCTTCTTCTGCAACTTGTTTAGTTTGGGTTTACTGTTCTTGACTGTAGAGGGTCGTAATCATACAGAAAAATCCAGTCTGACATCCCATTCCTGCTTTGTTTAGTGCTCCTCTGTCACTGCTGGAAATGAATTTTCTGAGACGTTTTAGCATTGTGTTTGTTTTTTCCATAGCTGCATGATGCCAAAGGCACACATGTTTACACTGGCTAATACCTGATAACTCCCTGCTCCACATCACCTTCAGTCAGTGAATCACATTAGAATTTTATTAGATTCAAATGTATGACTTCACATTTTGCATTCCTGAATTTAATCTCATTTCAGTCAGTTTAGTCAAACATTTTTCCCTGTTGATCATCATCTGTGGATTTGGAATTATGAACTATGTCTGATTTTCTTCAGTGTGTGGGAATCCTTATCCTGGCATCAAAGTAGATTCCTTTTATGGAGAGACCTTTTAACCTTAACAGTTCAAAACTTATGTGGAGTTCTGTCATGCATTGTTGCTTTAGGAATAAAATCTGATGCATGCTCTGGAAGTATATTTAATTCTTTTCTTCAGTCCATTTTTGAAGAGGACTATTTTCTTTTAATGTGACTTATTATTTCTACTTACCTTTCCAAGAAGCAGTTAGAAAAAGACAGCAGAGACTATCTGGGCTGAAGTACTAGTCAGAGAATACGGTGTAACTACACAAGTCTGTTCACAGCCACCACTTCCTTGTCTTTAAATAGCACTTCCAGAGAGCGATAACTCATGTAAAAGCCTTCAGCTCCTTGGAAAATCTCATCTCAAACATATCAAGCCACAAACACAAATACCTAAGACCAGGCTGGTCTTTTGTGAAGATTCAGGCTTGTTGAGGCTAAAATGTGTTCTTGTTTAAAGACAAAGAACAGAGAAATGTATGCAAAAACGTGTCTATTTCTTACTGCCATTGCTCTATAGAAAATCTAATTATAAAAAAAAACTAGTGATTAAACATTTTTTCATTACAAAATGTTATATATATATATATCTATAATAGTTGGGGTGACAGAACAACATTTTCACAAAAGGCAAAACTTCCCAACAGTGAAAAACAAAATTAATTTTTACAAAAATATCTAAATATTTAGAAATGCAAAGATAAAACGTAAATTTATAATTTCTTTCGTTTCTGAATTAGAAAAATAAGTCTCTGGTGGGGAGGGGTGGGGCAGAATTATGTCTAAAATTATTCAGTAAATGCTCCTGAATCTGTAAAACCCAAAAAGCACTTTTTTGCAAACCTGTAGTTGTATGTAATCTTTGCTTATTTTCTTCCTTTTTAGATATTTGTTTGAAAGATACAATGTCTTTGGCTGACAGCCTGTATAATCTACAGTTGATTCAAGAATTTTGTCAGGAATACCTCAACCAGTGTTGCCATTTCAGTCTTGAGGACATGCTCTATGCAGCTTCTTCAATAAAGGTAAAAATAAAACAATTAAATAAAAATGCAAGCAACATCCACAGAACTATTTTGTTAATAATATGTTTACTCTTTTATGCTCTGCTGTTGTATGGCTTCTCTTGTGACATAGTATGCAAGACACAAATTTCAGCACAATGAAAAGCCACCTTCTTTTGGCCATGATGTTTTCCTAGTAATTTCAAAATACTCTTTAAAAAGTGCTTGTGAAAGGATTTGTAAAAACTTTAATTTTGTGCCAAACTATTTCCCACTTTTTCTTTGTTATTAATTAATAGTTGAAGTCTGTAACCTGCAATATTTCTGTTGAAATTTAATAGTGATTTGCATTAGTTTAAAAGTATCAAGGCCTTAACAAAGGGTGGAAATATTGAGGACTTGTTTATGGAATTATTACTCACTGTTCTTAATCATTTCTGTATACACAATTTCATGGGTTTTAATCTTAAAGCTCTTTTACTTTTGGAGAAGTGTAAATTTCTGAGTTAAATTTTTTGAAAAACCAATGGCTTGACGTCCCATATACAAGCAGCAACAGAATTCCAACAAATACAGTAGTTTGAATAAGCAATTAAGTGTATTCCATCAATCTAAGATTTTGCTCTTTTAGAAAGAGGAAAATAAAACTTTATTCTGTAATTCTTTATGCCTGTGCAGAAAGAAAAGGAGCAACTGAATGATTTATTGGCTAATTGTAATTTTAATTTTTCATTATTATGTTTCACCAAGACCTTCTTCTATATAAAACACACTTCATTTGCTTAAGATTCTTGTTGGCTTGCCTTTAGGGAATAAAATATTATTTTTCTGAAGTCAGCATATCCATTGCAGATGGGATGTAATTGGTTTCTAAATATCTGGGTCATTTCACTGCTTTTATGATTTTCTAGCAATCTCACAAGCAGAGTCACACAGGCCAGAGCTTGAATACAGCTTTGTTGTCTCCTGAAGGGTTGAACCCAGTCCTTTCCAAATAAGTAATGAGCTGCCAGGGTGGTAAGGGCAGTAGGACCTTAGTCTAGACTCCTTAGCTGTTGCTGGTTCATTTTGTGTATGCAAAGCTGTGCAGTGAGTGCTTTCAGCCAGCTTTTGGTGCTGTTCAATTTCACATGCAGTGATCTACCTCCATGCTGGTCAAGTGTGCTGCATTGCAGTCTGCCTTGGCTGCACCTCCTGTCCCACAGCCACGCTCCGTGGGCTCAACTCCTTCACTGCGTTTTGATGGTTTCTCTCTGCTTACAGATACATGGAATAAATGCAACTGATCATCCTTGTTTTGGTTCATGACAATTAGTCATACCATTTTTATAGTATTGGCTTGAATTACTTCTCAAACCAGTATGCACTAGGAAGCGTCAATTACAAAAAAACAAACTATAGTAAATATTTTGTCAGTATCCCAATGCATCAGAGTTTACACTTTAAACTTAGTGATTTTGCTGTTTCTGAACAATGGATTTAGAGTTCTTTCAAAGAGTTAGAGTATTTCTAGATCTGAGAAAGCCCTTTTGTGATCATGTTTTTACAAGTTGCTGTGGCATGGATGCTTATTTAGATGTAAATGTTACAAAGCAAGGCTGCCAAGTTTTTCTTCTAAAACTTGGCATGGAAACTTCAGCTAGTGCTGTAGACTCTGTTTTTCCAGTGTTAAGAATTAATTTGCTTGAAAAATAAATTCATTGTTAAAGGAGTTCCTCCTTAGTTTTCCAGAGCATCTGATTAGAGTAAGTTTTAATAAATGTGTTTATTCTCCAGTGAATTTTATTGTCACTTTTAAAAAACTTGTATTGTGAATGGATATTTTACATATTACACATTGAGTTACACTGGTTTGTGGAAGCTACTCATCTCAGCCTACAAAATGTACATAATATGAAGTCTTAGGATTTGTAGAGGTGTGTCTTTGTTAATCAGCAGAAATTCCTGTCTCTTTTCAGAGTAGCTCATACTGCACAGTAGGTGCCACTGTGCTTTTGGCTTAAAAACCTCTTACATTTGTAGTGGTGACAAAAAAAGTAAAAAATACCAACTGCTGATATCTTACTGGAAAAAGCCTCCAGAAAAAAAAATCTCAGCAGTTTTTGGAATTACAGTGCTTTGTCCTAGAAACTACAGTAGGTATCCTGGCTTGCTGCTGGTTCTTGAGAAGGAGGAGAGCAGAACCTCTTCTTAAGTGATCCAGCACAAACTACATACCTTACATTCTTCCCAGGGCACTCTGCACTGTCCTGGTACATTAAATCAAGGGAGGTTGAGATAGGATATGATGCAGAAATTTAGTGCAGCATTTCACCACGGTGACACTGCCTCCTTTCAGTTTTTTCATCAAAATGCACAGAAACACGGTGACTTCACTTAAGCATCCTGAGTCTTTGATAGAGGCTCTCAGATTTCCCAGCAGATGAAACTGTTGGCTTAGTTCTGGTTTAGCACAGAGAGAAATAAGCTTTGTCTGGATTTCTAGACAGCTTTAATGTGTCATAATCAAAGGAAGCAGAAAGTTTTGGTGCTTCTTATTGCCTTCTCCTCTAAGAAAAATACATTTGTAAAGTTCTTCATAAGATGTTTACTAAGGCAGGGCTACTGATATTAAAGACAAAAATATTTCAATACATTCCATGGATGCTTGAGGCACCAACAGGGACCATGCTGATTCTTGGTTGTTTTCCTTTGAGACAGACAAACACAAGTAGAGAGTGATTACATAAAAATAATCACAATGCTTTCTGAATCCTCCCTGCATATTTAACAAGCGGAAATAATAGAAATCTTGAGTCTGTTTCCAGTTGTGCAGATTGCTTTTTTGCCCTTCTCCTGTAAGCAGTTTTATCTTCAGACAGGATTTATTTTTTAAGTATCTTGTTCTTCACCTGTATCTGGGAAAGTACACAGAGCTGAAGGAACTGTTTCACTGTGACTTGACATGCACTTGCATTGCCTTTTCAAAGAACAAGTTTGTAGAGATAGAAAACCTTGCATAAGGTGTCATCAGAAAAGTATGAAGCATCCTGCATAACCTAAAGATTTATTTATTGCTTTGTCCCAGCAGTTGATTAGCACTGTGATATAATAGGAGATAGGTAGCATTTGTGCTTTGGTTGTTCAATGGAATGCATAATTACTATAAGGATCTTGTATGGTCACTGAAGAGAGAATTAAAACAAGCATCTCACATGTTCCATTTGTCACATGAGATACATGGAAATTATTTCTAAAAGGGTTAAAAAACACATCTTTGGTCATAATTGATTATATTCTTGATAATTTTAGATCATTCTCTGCCACTTTATTCTAGTAGGGCCATAGGCTTCAAATCTAAAAACAAGTCATTTAGGCGATGAACTGTCAAAGAGGGGATTGACTGACAGCTGGAACCATTTGGTGTGTGCCATGATTTGAGAGTTTACACAGGAACTTGGCATTACATCAATTGTTGTCTTTTGTAAGTGTTCCTTTACCCAAGCCTTTACAAATATGTGGGTTTTTGTTTTGTTTTCTTAAATAGTGATCCTAAATTCCTGCTGCTCATTTAAAGTACACACGTTGTACATTCTCTCTTCACTCATAGAGGATTGACGGTGAGATTTGGATCACACTATTAGAACACTTTTGATTAATTCAACTGCCATTATCAGTAGCATGACTCAGAGATTATGACTCAGAGATAACCATTCACACACAGCACTCATTTGCTCACAGAGTTCACACACATACACACAGAGTCATTTTTACTGGGTTGGAGCCCAGCCCCGTGGTCTCCCAGAAGCAGGGGCTCATAGTGGCCCACCAGTGGCTTTGGGGAACGTGCAGAAAGTTTCTCAAGGGGTCCATTTGTCCCTTGGGGTACGTATATATGCATACAGTCTTTGCTTGTAATAACTGCTGTTCCTGTAAGGAGCTGGCTGAGTCCTGTGCTCCGGGCGTGTTGGTTCCTGGGCGTTCAGCAGGGCTGCGGGGCTCTGCAGCCTCGCTGTTCTTGCAGGGGGGATTGCACATCCTTCAGCACAGCTGCTGCTGCTCTGGCTGCTCTCTGCTGAGATCTCTAGAGTCTGCTCACCCAAGCTCGTGCAGAAGGCATATTTGTTAGAATGAAAGCCTTCAGAATGTGAAATGATGCAAATCTGAGAGATCATTGCTGTCTTGGCTGAAGGGGCGTTCCTCTGACCTAGATGTGGGCCAGACTCCAACCTCTGCAGAATCACAACTAAGCACATGGAATAGGTACCTTATTTTTGTGCCTGATTACTAACCAGAGTGGCAGAAAAAACATTTGCACTGTCAAATCCTTTTTGATTCAGATCCAGAACTTTTTTTTTTTTTTTTTTTTTTTTCTGCTGCTGAATTGAACAGGAGTGTATGATGTCTGAAGGGCTGATGATTTTGAAGGTCTCTTCCAACCTAATCATTCTGTGATTTATATTAAAAAATATTTATTGCACCTGAGCAGTTTTGAATACTTGTACTTTCTGATGTAATATTGATGGTATTGTTTTGTAAATAACATAAGCAGAGGCTGTAATCAGCACCAGAGATGTGAAAAATAGTGTTCAAATACATTGCATAGATAAATCCCAGAAATTCAGGGCTGCACAATTCCCACAGGTGTTGCACAGCTTTCTCTCCCACTGCCAGCCAGGCTGCTCACCTAAGCCTGAGCTGGCAACTGGAGCCCCTTAAGGACCTGGGAGAGCAGCTGGCTGTGCTTGGTGAGGCACTTACTATGTATGGTGGGAGTCAGTTCAGCCATTTCATTCCCATCTGGCTGGGTTAAAACGATTGAGGATCAGGAATTAAAAGTAAGATTCAACCAGGGAACAGTTTTTTGAGAGTTTCTCCCTGAGAGGGACCGAATGTTCCTGAGTCATTATTTAAAGGGAAGCAGCGTGGTTTGCTTTCACTGATGTTAATCAGCCGCTCTCCCCTCTCAGTTCTGGTCTGGAACAAGGCATGGTGGATTTGAAAACTGAGCTGGTGTGGCATTTATTAGCCTGTGGCAGGACAGAGGACAAACTGGTAGTGCTTGGATCATACACAGCTGCAGTCTGGCCTTCTTGAGACAGTTTGTGACACTCCAGTTTTCTGCAGTCTTGAAGCATTTACATTGGCACCTGTATAACAAAAAAGGTGTGGATTTGCACTGGACAGGACCTTTACTGGCCCACTGAACAGAGATTTTAATGTGCATCATGGTAAAAATTTTACAGTGTATTTTATGTATATTTTGAAAAAAAATTCTAAAAGCTTCTCTGGCTGGTCTCACACCCAGTTTTAGTGGATGCAAGCCTGATGACAAATTATATGTATCATTTGTGTGTGTGATATTGTGGTTATTCTATAAATATGCAGATCTAAAACCTATAGGTGTTAGGAGGGTATAATTTATTTGAAGTATCTAAAATTAAGTAAGATTAAATTAAATTAAATGAGCGTGTTTAGCTAATAATGATCTGTGAAGCTGCAAGTCTGCCATCTGCTGTTCAGGGGGCTTGAGCCAGCCTGGACTGCTCAGAGCTTCCTTAGTTTTTATTAGTGTTAAAATATTATTGTGTGTAAGTGCATGTGATAATCATATGGCAAGCTATTAGAATTTCTGTCATCATAATCAAGGAAAAAATCTATGGAAATCATATTTACATTCTTTTGAGTCTGGAATAGCAACATTACTACAGACTCACTGCTAGTTTTTCCAAAAAAATTTGTTACTGATCATCAGTCTCTCCCTTCGTTCTGATTAAAAATAACCTGTGAGAGAACGTGATTTCCATCATGATGGCTCACCATCAGACATCTAAAGTAGCCTCTGTTCTCAGTGGGCTGTGCAGCACTTTCATTTTTAGTTCAGTAAATACTGCTTTGGTGGCTTTAGAAAAACAAACTGTCTTGCAGCAGCTCAAGACCGCATAGAAGATATTCTCAGAAGGAATATCTGTCCTTCATAAAATAGTCACACTATTGTGAGTCTATTTTTTGTTGAAATGCAGCATTTCAATATAAACATGAGAAATTGGAGTCTCTAAATGCAATATTATTTTGGATGGGGACAAAGCTATGACTAGAACATTTTATGATTTAATTTTTTACTAAAAAAATCAAGTAAAAAATATGAACGTTTAAGGAGAGGCAAGAGGATGGGAGAAATAGAGAGAATTTATAATAATTTGAAATTGTAGTACTAAAAATCGTATTTGTCTGAGAAGTACTTCTGAGTTTTTCTGGATCTAAGCTTCCTAATGAAATCAGTGTGTGGTACTGAAATGCTATGCTTGACATTTACTTGAATGGAAAAGATTCTGCTATGCACTTTTCCTCATTCAGTTGTGTCAAGCTGAATAAACAGCGATGGGGTTTTTCCTATTCTATTTATATCTTCTGTGTAATAACTGTGCAACATCTGCCTGATCCCTTCACCATATAGTACAGTGCAGGAGTAGCTTTTGGTCTGAGTATCCCTTTGCTGAAGTATACGTTTATCTATGTTAGAAATCTTCAGGAAAAATAAATCTGAAGTAAAAGTGTCAAATAAGTACTCAAAACTATATTTTCAAATATACTGATGCAAAATTGAGATTCTCATTTATTATCAAAGGTTTTTTAGTAAATATTTTGTTTATTTTAAAATTACATTCTTATCCTTAATGCCTGTGATTTGTTTTTGAATTAGAATGACATTTTTGTTTCAAATTTTTGAAAGAAACTCATTGAAACAAAAAGTTGTTTAATGATGGTTTCCCAGTTCAATGTATAACCATTGTTTACATCTTCAGACTTTTTAAGACTGGTGGCAAAGGTCTGTTCACCTGCTTGAGCCAGCTCAAACCTGGATATTTGCTGATCTCCTTCTGCTGATATTTCTTATGAAGTGGAACTGAAGATGCAGAAGCTTTGGCCTCTGAACTCCTTAGCCTCCACAGTCAACAACCTTCTGGGCTTTTTGCACTCCTCATATGTTCTTGCAGCAGAAACAACTGTTCCTGCCTGGCTTTCCTCTATTGATTTTTGTTGTTGTTGTTGTTGATGCAGCTTGTCACCAGTTGTTTTCTTCCTTTTCAGTTTTTTCCCTAGTGTTTAATCTGGTGGCTCCCATGCTGTGTCTTTCATAGCTGTGTAATGGGAACATACAGTAAGGACATATATATCAGCAATGCATAAACCTTCGGAGCTAAAACCTTGTTCTAACCTGCAGTCAAGAAACTCTGCTGCTGTTTTTTGTTTTGCATTAAAGACTTGTAAATTTGGGTAGAACTTCACAAATGTGACAAAAGCACATACTTAACACAAAAGCCAAAATCAGATTCCAGCTTCTAAAACAAAGGGCTACCATACTTTTTCATGTTAAAAATCTCTGAAGAAAGCATTATCTGCCCTTGCAATGGGCTTTTCACTGCGATTTTTTAATGGAAATGGCTGGTCTTTGGCAGGCATTTTTTTCCATCCATCCTGCTCCTCTCTGCCCTCCCTGCAAGACATCAGGCTTGAGCATATGCTTGTTATGAAACATTTCAACCCAACTGGTTGCAGTCTGGTCAAATTATGTGTTGGTGCTACTGGCTTCTATTTCTAAAAAAACAGTGGAGATTGTAAAATAAGTGGATTGTAAAATAAGATTGTAAACTGGCTGAAACACAGAGACATCTCCCAAATGCTGCTTAATCTGTTTACTTGCAGGCTTGTGTTCTAACATCAATTTCTCTCCATCTTTTTGTTTATTTTTCATGTAGAGCAATTACATGGTGTTCATGGCAGAATTGTTCTGGTGGTTTGAAGTGGTGAAGCCATCATTTGTACAACCCCGTGTTGTTGTGCATCCCCAAGGTAATTATGTTATGGATTGGCCTTAATATGCATGTTTTGATATGTATGTGTACAGATTGCATTGTGTTCACAGATACAGTGAATATTTTAGTTAACAGGATTTGGCAGTGCACAGCCCCCTTAAAGAAGGAAAGGAGTTCTCTTTCTTCATTGTAAATCTTCATCTCATCTCATAAATCATAATTAGATTTTGTTGTCTGTTACCAAAAACTCATTTAAATTGTTGTGGTATAATCACTTGCAAATTTTCCTGACCTAAACAAGCCTTGAATCCATTTATGCCCATGCAAGAATTACAAATATAAAAAGAAACTGAGAACAGAATTTAGCCTGAAGAGCTTGTGTTGCTGAGAAGATACCAAGAGAGAGAATCATAAGTCTGGGCAAAGTGAATAGAGAGCTAATTGTAAAATTTCATTTTGTACCAAGTGCAAAGGCACCATCTTCCATCAGCAATTCTCAGATTTAAAAATCCACCTTTCAGATAGATCTTGAGGTCTAACTAACATTTCAGGTGACAGAAATGTTCACACGGCAGTGCTGTGATTGGCTTTCCACACACTAGGAAGAGATTTTCATTGGGTGGCTGTTATACCTTGTGTTCATTTTTATGCTTTACAGAACATACAAATCTGATATAAATCTTTAAATACTGCTAACTGGTTTAGGATGTGACAAAAAATCTTTTTTCTAGTCAGTCTAAGGGTTGGAGAGAAATTTTATCAGAAACACTACTTCCAGAACAACTTTTGCTAAAAGTGTTTGTTTCCTTTTAATTTTTCTTAGTTTATTTTTCTGTATTACTACTTCCCTTGCTTTTTCTAGTCTGTTTTGTCAGTCTCCGTTTCTTTAATTAGTGCCAGTATGGGAGCTTTGGAGGACATAAAGATGAAAGGAAGTGACAATTTTAATCTAAATAATGGAATCAATGAAAATTCTTTAAATCTTTGAAAATCATTATTTCATATTATTGAGAGCTTTTGTACTATGTAATTTAACTGAATACTAAACTATAATAACTTGAACTTTTTCTTCCTGCCAGCTGAACCTGCAAAAGATGCAGCTTCTGCTCACAGCTTGAATGCTAACAGAAGAAATTATGTGGATGGTCCATCTGGTTCTGACTTTGTAGCCAGGTAATGTCAGAGAATCACTAGTACTGTTTCACAATCTCCGCTCTGTTCAAAATAGATTTTTTAATTTGTTTTTTTTTTTGCCTTTTTGCAAAGCTCAGTGACTGAGTTACCAGATACAATCTGGAATTTTGTGCAATATCCTGTAGTTCAGCCCTCCCCCCCTGCTGCATGGCAGGCTGCTTGTTCATGTGTGTACACTTGGACAGTGCTGTTCTCTTACCAGTGTCCAAAACAACCCTCAGCATTCAGCACAGAAGTGTCACATGGCCTTGTCCTCTTCAATTTCAAGTGGAGCTGCTGACCAAGTCTGCTCTGGAAAAGCTACTTTTCTGGAATTCACAGCAAATTTTCCAAAAGTTATAACAAAAGTAAACTGAGGTAACACCAAGGAAAACCCTGAGTGATGGGTTTAGTTTGATTTGGTTATGTTACTATAGTACCATGAAATTCAAATAGGTAAAAATGAATACTTATGCTGTGATTAATTTCCCCACCCCAACTGCCTCCTGATGGGGAGGAGAATCGGAAAGAAAGTGTAAACCTTCACAAGATAAGAACAGTTTAATAATTTGAAACAAAATAAAATATGATGATGATTATAATTGTAATGAAAAGGACAGAGGGGAATAAACCTGAGAAGAACAAGTGCTGCACAGAACAATTGCTCCCTCCAGCAGCTATCAGCCCCTCCCAGCCAGCTCCCCCAGGCGGTGCTGGGCACAGCAGCCACGGTTTGCAGGGGCCCTGTGGCAGCTCAGCTCAGCTCAGCTGCCCTGGCCACGCTCCCCCACAGCTCCTCCTGCACCTCCTCGCTGGCACGAGGCACGGAGAAGTCCTTGACTTAGAGAAAGCACCACTGAGCAGCCACTGAAACACCAGAGTGTTATCAACAGTGCACCCACACTGAATCCAAAACACAGCACTGCACCAGCTACCAGGAACAAAATTCACACTATTCCAGACCATGTGAAACATTAGTTTTATTATTACTGGTGCAGATTAGGAAGCAATATAGAAACATCCTATTTCCCTAATGTTCTGTAGCTGCTCGTACATTAATTTCTGAAGGTAGACCTAATCACTCTCCACAACTACCTGAGAGAAGACTGTAGACAGGTGGAGATTGGTATCCCTTCCTAAGGAAAAAGTGACAGGAGAAGAGGAAACAGCCTCCATTTGCACTGGGAAAGGTTTAGATTGGATATTAGCAAAAATTTTGTCACCAAAACCAGCTGTCAAGCATTGGAATAGGCTGCCTGGAGAGTGATAGAGCATTCATCCCTGGAAGTATTTAAGATGTGTACATGTGGCACTTACGGACATGGTTTAGTGGTGGCCTTGGCAGGGTTAACAGCTGGACTTCATGATTTTAAAGGTCTTTTCCAACATATTCTTTCTATGATAAGGGACATAAATTCTACATTAGGCCTTCTTTTTAAGCTTTCTTTTGTCAAGGTAAAGAAAGCCTTCCAGTGATCTGATCTGGACCTAGTGAACAAGAGACAGCATTATAATACATTTATAATTTTGGGGGGTTTATTTTGGTTTATTGAAAGTATCTAAACTGGCACAGAGGAGAAGGATAAAATTAGCATTTTAACTGGATATTTAGCAAATGGTTGATTTCCAACCCAGATAATCCTGTTTAGCCTTTTCTGTTGTTTTTGGATGGGGTTTTTTGGAGAGAGGGGTGAGGGTTTGGTTGGGTTTGAGATTTAAGGTTCCTAAGTATGTTTTTAGTGTTTCAGAATCTATGCTGACTTTAATAACAGAGTATTATTTCTTACTACCATTAAATGCAGGGATTCCAAATCCTTTCCCTGTCTGTATCCAAAGTGTGATCCTCTTGTAGACAATGATTTTATTTTCATGTAGACTGAGCATATAAGCCAGGAGAACAAAAGTTTTGAACATATCCTTTGAAGCAGGGGTTCCCAAGGCCATTTGCTGTATCTCTCCTCATAAAGCAAGGTATTCCATCCAACCTGATGATACATCACTGCAGGACAAAGGAGGGGCCCAAAAAGTCATTTCAGATGGTTGGAATCCAATGCACAGGCTGCAGGTTCCCTGGCAGGGCAGACCTGACTGCAGGATGTTGTATGCCTCTCCTTCCTCCCTGTGCATTCCTGCCCCCTTGAGTGTTTGAGTTGCCATTTCAGCACACAAAGACAGAAAAAACAGCCCCAGCTGGAACAAGTGAATGTTCTTCTGCCGCCTTAGCTTGTTGGAATGACTCAGAGCATGGGCTGGGGAGCCGGAGCCAGCACAGAGGAGGGAGTGGGACTGTGGCAGTGAGCAGTTATGATGTCTGAGGTTGCCATGGAGCCCAGGCTTGGTGCCAGAATCAGTCTTTTCGCCCAAGGAAAATTAAGTGTATAGATTTTCTTTGTGGTAGCAAATTTTCACAGGCTGCAGGGTTAAATTTGGAAAGTATGCTTTTCTTTTAACATAACTTACAGACATTAGGATTTTAAAATTTTCACAGATATCTTGAATGCCATTTAAAACAGATCTGTCATGTAGCTAGCATCTAGTGTTATTGACACAAAAAAAATCAGGAATTTATGGGAACCTATATGGAATAATTTAATATGTAGTTGTGAAAGATGCTCTTGTAGATGGTATTTTTCTTACATTTATGTGAATATCCTTCTTGCAAATACTATTTAAGAGACATTTCTACACTGTACAGTATATATAATATAACACTAGACAAATATTCTGAAAAATGTGAGTTTGGGAGTGTGCTCTTCAATTCAGTGGGCAAAATTCAAAACATGAAAGGATTTAATCCAGCTTGTGTTTGAAGTCTGGCTTCTCTAGAAGTGTTTTACATACAAATCCTTGTGTCTTTATGTATATGTCTTTGTTCTGATCATGAAAACGCACCTTGATCAAAACATTGAATTATGTTAATCCCATCCTGGATTAACACAGCTACTCAATTACAGACCTTCTCTGTAAACCAAATAAAGTATCTGTATAAGTAGAAACAGAGGAAACCTCTATAATTACTCCTTTAGTAGTGAATTTATTTTTTTATTTATAAAGTCATGTCTATCACAAAGTCTTCTTTATCCACTTCTAGTGCATGTTGAAGTCCAGACACGAAACAGAAGTTTCAGACTAAGCAACTGAAAATAGAAATGTATGGAAAGTATGTGATATTGGCTGCAATCACTCAGTTTTGAGGCCAGTAGGAGCTGCCTCATTTTGCTCATGTTTGTGTAGACTTTTTACTGAAATCAAGACTAAAAAATGGAACCTTCTAATAGAGACATTTACATGAAATAAATCAGGAGACAAGTACATTAACAAAACTTATGCTGCAGGTCTATAGCTGTTTGTGTATGAAAAATACGTTTTTGACTTTTTGGCCCACCTGCATTAGTCCCAGTCCAAGGTTATTACAGTGTTCTCTTTTTAGCTGATAAATTAATATTTTCAGACGAGAACTACACCTCACTTTCTTTCTCATCACAAAAAAAAAATCTTTTCGTCTTGGCCAACAACAGGGTGACTGGTTGGCCTTTGTATTGTGACTTTTGATGTATTAATTCTAAGTTAATGTCTCTTGCTTTATAGATTGGGAAGTCCAGCTTACACACCCCCTCACCAACTGCATACACCCCAGCAGCCTTATTCATCTGTTCCAGGTAACAATTCACAAAGGGCCGGGAGAGGCAATGAGACAGGTGTCGTCCTCTGAGTAAATTGCTATCCTGCTTGTATTTATTCAAACATCATTTATGCAGAAATAGGGGGAGACCTTTACATGAAAAATTAATTAATTTACATAATTGACCTCCGTAATTTATAAAATGTACCAGTGGGAAGATTGTGTTTGTACCAAATGCATTGTGTGTGTGTGTTTTTAATTTGACTTCTGTTTTGATTATGTGGAAGATGGCTTACAACAAGTATTTGTGGTATATTTTAGTAGGATTTGTAGAATATTACACATGAGTAAGTTCTTTGAGGGATGAGGGGTATATATTCAAGATGAATTTGGCTTTAGTTGATCTAGTTGTATTTTCAATATATAAACACTTCTTTGCCATTGCAGTGTTCTGAGTAGTGAAGCAGATCAATTTGTTAAAGCAGCAGAAGGTGATGTTAAAATAATTTTTCACAGTAGTTACATTGGATCCTATTTTTGTTTCATATAGGAGTCATCAGAAGGTCCACATCAATGTCTTATGTAGATGGGCAAGTAGGGACATGGCCCAAAGAGAAAAGGTAAGTAGTCTTACAAGCTGGTTGCAAAATGCTGGGGTTTGGTTATGAGTAGTAGTAAATGCTCCATTGTAGCTTGGATTGTCAGAGTCCTGTAATGAAAATTTTTGTAAGCTACTTGAAAAAGTAGAAAAAGAAAGATAAAACCATGTCATGGATTAAAAACTGGTTAATAGGAAACAATCTTCAGAAATAAATAATTTATTCTTTACACTAAAAGAGGTATAGCTCAGAAATTTGAATTGTTGGTGTTAAATGTGTTCGTATTGACTCATCACAGTGAACTAAATGCAGTAACAGTAACATGGCTAATGATCTCAGAAGCATTTAAGCTTGTATTATTTCGGGAATGCTAAGAACAATCAGGCTGAACGTTTTAGTTTGCAGTTAGACCAGTCATAAACTCTTCATCTGTAGGGTATAAACCGAAGTTAAAATGGTAAGAGTCATAGTGGTGTGTAAACTGTCTTCCCACACCTTCCTTCTGATCTATGGTGGCAATTCCTGTACTCCAAAAATGCCCAGAATTTATTCCAAAGTAGTAAAAAGCATTGGCCAAGTCTGAACTAAACATTGTTACATTCCATTCTATTGTGCTTTTTAAAAATGTATTATACTTACATCTATTTATCAATCTAAAAATATCTTATCTAAAAATATATGCATGCTTATTATATTTGAAGCTAGGCAAAATACAGTACACCTAACAGTGCCTTTAATACTACCAGCTTAAAATAATTTTAAAATTAAATACACATACTTCCTTATTTTTTATTAATAACCCTGAGTTGCTCAGTTACTTTCTTTATTCTGATCCCTATTAGGTCATCGTTACATGGAGTTTCGTTTGACATTCCTTTTGACAAAGAGAAAAGCATTCCAGCATCTACTCCAAACAGGGGAATTCCTAGATCTGTGAGCAATGAAGGCCTTACAGGAAACATCAACCGCATGCCGAAGCATTCTAGAAAAAATCTGTCCTTCAAACCAGTAAATGGAGAAGAGGAGAATCAAGACATTGAAGAGGAAAAGGACATGACAAAGGCCAATCAGTCTCTTAATGCAAATCAAAGAAATGCCAATGAGAGCAGACACTACAGGTTTCCAAATGGAGCTCTGCAAAACAGGGCAGTTCTGGATGATTTTGGCAATCAGATTGAGACGCCAAGCATTGAGGAGGCTTTGCAGATAATTCATGACACTGAAAAATCTCCCAGACTTCTCCAAACAGACCAAATTACAAATGGGTTCTTTCTTCACAATCGGGAAATGAGCATCTTGAATTCAAACATTAAACCAAATCAGACTACCCCAGATATAATCACAGACACTAAGGGTGCTCTGAGTCCTGTGACTGACAACACAGAAGTAGATACTGGAATACATGTGCCATCAGAAGATATCCCAGAGACAATGGATGAGGATTCTTCTTTGAGAGATTATACTGTAAGCATGGACTCTGACATGGAGGAACCATCTAAATTTCTCCAGGATTATGACATGCGAGCTAGCAATCACAGAGATCAATTAAGTCCCTGTCCCAGCTCAGTAAGTACTAAATCACAGGCAGGCAGCAGTGCTTCTTCGAGTTCAGGGGTTAAAATGACCAGCTTTGCTGAGCAGAAATTCAGGAAACTGAATCACACAGATAGTAAAAGCAGTGGAAGCAGTTCTCAGAAAACCACACCAGAAGGTTCTGAGCTGAACATCCCTCATATGGTTGCTTGGGCTCACATTCCTGAGGAGGCATCTGTTCCTCAAGGAAGAGACACTACACAATTACTGGCTTCTGAAATGGTACAGCTGAGGATGAAGCTAGAGGAAAAGAGGCGAGCCATTGAAGCACAGAAGAAGAAAGTTGAAGCTGCATTCACAAAGCAGCGGCAGAAAATGGGAAGAACAGCGTTTCTCAATGTTGTGAAAAAGAAAGGTGATGGGGTATCACCTCTCCGAGAGGAAGCAGCAGGAGCTGAAGATGAGAAGGTATTCACTGACAGCAATCGGTTGAAAGAAAAAGAAACTCAAAAATCAGATGACCAAACTAGTAAGACTTCAGAATTAATAAAAGAAAACCCAGAAAATTCTCATAGCAAATGGTTAAAATCTCCTGCTACTTCTGGAGATGCTGAAAAGCAATGGAATTTAGCAAGCCCCTCAGAAGAAAATCTTAATGATGGAGATCTCTTAGAATATACAAAATCTATTGAAAAACTAAACTCTTCCCTACACTTTCTACAACAAGAAATGCAACGTCTATCCCTTCAGCAGGAGATGCTGATGCAGATGAGAGAGCAACAGGCTTGGGTTATTTCTCCTCCTCAGCCTTCTCCTCAGAAGCAGATTCGGGACTTTAAGTCTTCTTCAAGGCAAGGGGGAGCTCCAGCTCCTGTTGCACCTTTCTCACAGGAATCTCCTCGTTCTACACATCAATCTCCACAATCTTCCAACAGGAAGAATGCCTCTTTTCACATTAAAATGCAAAGGACTCCTAGGCCAAATGAACTGAAAATAACGCCTCTAAACCGTACCTTGACTGCCCCACGGTCTGTGGACAGCCTTCCCCGTTTGAGGAGGTTTTCCCCCAGTCAGGTTCCCATTCAGACTAGATCATTTGTTTGCTTTGGAGATGATGGTGAACATGTAAGCGAACCTCAGTTAAAGGGAAATCTTTTGAAAGAAGTCAAGTCTACAGAAGAGGCAGCAAAAGAAGAAGGACCAAAATTGCCAAAACAGGGTGAGCAGAAGTTGGAGGAAAAGGAGATTAAGCCTATTGAATCTAATGTTTCTGAAGTGTTATCTCAGCCTATCACAGAAACTGTCTGCCTCACCCCAAATGAAGATCAGCTAAACCAACCCATTTTACCACCTCCAGCTCCCAAAACAGCTAACTTAATTGAAGTTTCCCTATCAGATTTGAAGCCACCAGAAAAAAGTGAGGTATCTGTTGAGAAATATGAAGGTGAGAGTGATAGAGAACAGTTTGAAGATGACCAGAAAGTGTGTTGTGGATTCTTTTTTAAGGTAAGAGAACTAGTGGATGTGTATGTCAGCTGTTAAGCTTTGTTTAAATCTTTAATTGAAACGTAGATGTTGCTGATGATTGAAGTCAAAGTAGACAGTACAGCAACTCTAAATGTGCAGGCTTATCTTTTGGACTTGATTAATTTGGCATCTTAAGAGTGGTGAGATTCTATCATATTGCAGTTCTGAGCATGTCAGAGTTTCCCCTTCCATTCATAGTTATGGAAGAGTGCTTGGAGGTCTTAGTGAGGAAGATCCATGCTGAATGTAGATATTTTTTTTTTCTTTTAACATTTGTTTTGGTCATCTTGATTAAACATGCTCACATCTCACCCTCACTTCCTCACCTCACTCCCAAATTTAACTAAAAGTTTTTGAAGTACATAACAGCCTGCATTTTTAATAATTATTCACATTTTTGAATTGCACTTTGGAGAGCCTTTTTCCCTCTCTCAGCTGGCTAAGGAAGTATGTCTGCTGAGACTCCCTTTTGAAGTTTATATTTGGGAGCACTCCTTGGAGACTTTTTATTAAAGAGCTCTATTCAGACAGGCTTTTAACTATAATGCATACTGTAAGACAGTGGTCTAGACTTATTTCCATCTTAGAATACCCCAGAATTTTGTGTCATGTATCTAGATGATCCTAGCTTGTCTGGAAGCATTCCTCAGTTCTAACAAAACACCTGGCTTGCTCAGAAGTTACTTCTATACGGTACATAATTATTGGGGTTTGTGATAATTACCTTCATGTTCATACATGTAGACTCTTCCAAAGCTGAAAGAAGAAGTTTATGCTATGTGGGATCTGACTCAAAACTAAAATATCTCACTTAGCAGGCTTTCTCATATCAGTGTTGAATTTTGTTTGACTCAGGAAGGAAAAATTCCACTATGAAGTTTCTAAGAGTCTTAAGAAAAATCTTCAAAAATAAACATTCCAAATACTGCAAGAGTATGTTAGGATAACCAGTGTACAGAATTAAGTGTGTAATGACTTGGCAAAATCAGTTGCTGAATCTAGAGATCTTAATATTTTTGCTCCTTTTCCTTCAAAAATGGTTGCTAGGATGATCAAAAGGCAGAAAATGACATGGCAATGAAACGAGCAGCATTGTTGGAGAAGCGTTTGAGAAGGGAAAGAGAGACTTTGCTTCGAAAGCAGCAGCTGGAAGCAGAACTAGAACATAAGAAGGAAGAGACAAGGTAAAAATACATGTTCTAATCCAAATGATCAGTAATGGTGAACACAAAAATGTCTGCTTTAGTTAGAATTGTAACCTGCATGTCAAAGAATTGCATCTTAATATCCAAGTTCTTCACTGCTAGAGCCAGATGTGCAGAGGAGCCCAGCTGGCCCTGCAGGACAGCAGGTGGCATCAGTCTGTAGCTCCTGAGGCTGGGAGCTGTGCTGGGCTGAGCACAGCTCCTCAGAGCACAGTCGGAGGGAGCCTGTGTCCCTCAGGGTTCCTTCTGCACAAATGCACAATGTTCGCTCAGTTACAGCAATGAAGCTCATAAATCTGTGTTTGGTTTTATCAATAGCAATATCCCAAAAAGTTTAAACTTCCTGAAAATTACTAAAAAATTTAAAAGCATTTGTCTCTTACTGGTGTTTGAGAACACTGAAGTTCCAAAAATCTGATGCCAGTGTTGTCCTCACTGTGCTAGCTGAAATCCCTTATTTGGAAAATTTCTACTGCTGATTTTTGTGGTAATTTTTTAGACGCAAAACAGAAGAAGAACGTCAGAAGAAGGAGGATGAACGAGCACGGCGAGAATTTATTAAGCAGGAATATATGAGAAGGAAACAACTAAAGCTTATGGAAGACATGGATACTGTCATAAAGCCACGTTCCCTCTCCATCAAACAGAAAAAGCCACGTCCAAAATCTATTCACAGAGATCATATTGAATCACCTAAGACACCAATCAAAGGTCCACCAGGTAACAAATATTTACACGGAAAAAGAGTCTGTTCATGCTAAAACACCAGCTTGGGTTTTGGTCCTAACAAGCACGTGCATTTATGAGAGTCTTGTGCTACATTGAAACTGCACGTGTCCAAACTGGAAAGCAAAATTTGGCATAGAAATGGAAAGATGAATGTCACTTACCTGCTATGCATGCATGCATATATAAACAAACAAAAATGTTAGCTCTGAAACCCCAGTGGAGGGATGAATATGTGTTACAAGTTTCATGCACACCCATGTTTTCTTCACTAATCTCTTCTTGCACCTGTAGAGCTAAGAATGAATAAAAGTTGGGAGATAAGGGATCAGTAAATAAAATGGTGACCTAAGGTAAGAATATTTAAACTCACACAATACAGACAAAATTAAAACATGAAAGTTACCTTTATATTTCATGGGTTTTTTCTGTTTTGCTCACCAGCTGCATGTACAGTTAAGAACATAGCAACACTAACCACGCGGAACAACTTAGCATTCTTTTAGATACAACAGAACTTGCAGTAATGGCTGGAAGAAGTATTGCCAATTTACAATTAGAAAAAATAACCAGATTGCTCAGTGATCCTTTTTGTTACAGCCTCCTTTACCCTTGTTGTTGTGCTATATTTTCTCTGGCTGCTTCCCTCTGTCTTCCAGTGTAATTTGAAGAATTTCCTTAACACCATCCAAGAATGCATCCCAAGCTTTAAATTAAAGTCTCTTAAGCTCTCTTTCAAGAGGACTTATTAACTTCAATTGCATCCTTTGATTTGCATAGTGCCAATATTCCCATGTTCATGCTTCCCATTAGTGCTTAGCCTGAGCCCATCCCCAGTGGCTGCCAAAGGCTGCGTGACAGCAAGTGTTTACAGGAAGTGCAGCACATATGCATGCAGGTATATCATGTAGAAAAGCTCTTACTGACTTTCAGATGCTGGTGTTGGTCTGATGAACAGACTCTCCTACTTGCATAGGTTTATAAGCTTTAACTTTGTTTTTATCCAGGTTCACAGCTTTATCGTGTTTTTTCAGTATCTAGTCTTTCATTGGCATCGCTGAATACAGGGGACAATGAGAGTGTGCAGTCAGGCAAGAGAACACCAAGGTAAAGCTAAAATAACCATTTAATGTAATAAAATTTTGTAATCACCTATGTAAAACTAGCATGAATTTTTTAGAGGTCGTGTATATATTTGTGTACTCCGAGAACAGGTATGTTTTCCTCATTTGAGACAGGGATAGTTTCCACTGTCAGACATTCGGGAACCAAGCCATGGTCATTTGTTTTGCAAATTTTACCAGGTAAACCAGTTGGGCAGGTATAAATGAGGTCAAACCAAAATGATGTTCACACAGCCTCTTTAATTCACCTGCTTGTATCTAAATCTCAACCTATGGATATTTTGCTAAACCTCTACGCTGCGTGCAACTACATAGCTGCTTTTCTTTTTTTAACATAGAAGTTTATTTTCTGTTTGGTTTTTTTCTTTAGCAGTTGTACAGGGAATTACTGAATGCTTACAAGGACTTCAGCCTTTTCCAAACACCAGAATGCATTTTGCATTAAAAACCACCTGAAAATAACAGAAAAAAAATTATATTTTTAATACAAACCCCATATTATCATTCAGAGGAAAATCACTATTTCTGTGAACTACTTGATAATATTCAGACAAATACTATTTTCTTTTTATAAAAGAAGAAAAAGTGAAGAAAAGCAAACTAGCAGAAGGGGGTTGATAAGGAGTAGTACATTTTCTGATATTGCCTGTTGTGTCTTTGTGGCCACCACACATTATTCATCAGCTCTGACAAACCTGCAGCTGGCTTCAGTTGACATCTTAATTACCTTGATGTCTCAAGAACTGACTTTCCAGTTATTACAAAAGAAACTTTCATAAATGATTCAATTAGCCTAATATCTCTTGTCATCTCTTAAAAATTAGCAGTTTGAATTGAGAGGGGGATTTCTTCCAGCTATATTAGGTATTACAAAAGGCTTGATGTTGCTCATCTACACAGGCTTTGCAGGAGATAACCCCTGTGTATGGAGCTGGAGTTATGCAGTGCTGTACTATGCTTTGAATGAGCAGTACATCTTCCTCGGGCTTTGGATTTGTTTAAGGGATTGAGACTTTTAAAGCATTATAAAAGCAACAGAGTTGAAAGAATTTTCAGTATCTTTCCAAACCCATATTGGCACATTGTCCTCACATCACCATTGTTTTTGATGATCCCACTGAGAGCATCTCAATGTTACATTTGTCATGCAGGTGCTAATCACAAAAGGTGTAGGATGTATTATAAATTGAATTTTCATCTCTTGCTGATTTTACTGAAAATGAGCATGCACACAAATTTTTATATGATACCACTGTTTTTCCTTATTCTGTGCCTTTTTCTCACTTAGCAAATTTTCATTCCGAGATACAAATTTGACTGGCTTTTGCAGTAGCCACAATAAAAAATATTTTAAATATCTTGTAATAATTTAAGAAAACTTGACAATCTTGTTCAGACCTTTAAATGCAAAATTATTCATATTTGAGTGCAGCCTGAAGAATTACAGCACCAGAAGTTATTGCCTGTGAAAGCAAGAACTAGAAGGGAAATTGTTTTGCTGTCTTAAATTCAGCAGTTCTCACTGACAGTTGTTGCAGTCATAAGTACAAATGAACTTAATTTTTACTTCATAGTCATTATTCTATCAAGAACTGGTTTGTTCACTACGTGAGATAACACTGGTTTGCCAGTACATGTTAAAAGTAACACAAATTTCCACTTAGTAATTCTGTTTCACAACCAAGAACTTATACTAGGTTTCTGTCCCTCAGATGTAGCCCAAAAATTAACATATACCTCACCTAAAGACCAACTTTATGCATCATTCAAAACACACTAAATATTGTGCATTTAGGTTTATAGTTTGTAATTCAAATCATTGTGTTCTACCTTGCCTTCTTTTCATCTCAGAAGGCTTCCCAGCTGAACATTGTGAATTTTTAAATAGATTTTAAAATTAATGTTTAGGTCTGAATCTGTGGAAGGATTTTTATCCCCAAGTCGCTGTGGGAGTCGTAATGGAGAAAAAGATTGGGAAAATGCATCTACAACTTCTTCAGTCGCCTCTGCTACAGAATACACAGGTCAGTGGCAACAAGAGTCAGAAAAGTACCTGCCTGTTAGTGGTTCTATGCATGAAAAGTTTTCAGTTACCTTGATTTGCTTGCCTAAAACTTGATTTTTACCCTTCAAAGTAGAGGCTAATAATACAAGGTTAACATTTCTAATCCAAAATAAAAGTACTGACTCAATAGCATTTAAACTGCAATATTTAAACACAATAAACTGCAGTCAGGCTCAGAACAGCACATGGGCTCACACATCAGTCTGTACTTCTGTAGTGTCTCTAGCAAGGCACAAAGTGTTGATATTTCAACTCAATTTAGAACAGAGTTACAAAAATCAAAAACCAAATTGCAGCAGCAAAGAGTCTTCTTAGTAATGCAAATATAAATATTCTGCACTATTTGTTTCCTAACAGATGTTTTGTTGTTTATTAGGAACTTTATGATCAGACTACTCATTCTTTATTATATTATGAATCAAATAATAATGGTATTTTCCTCCCTTTTCCCTAACTATACCACACATGATACTGCCAAGACCTTACATCATCAGGCTTATAAAAGCTCCACTTTTGCCAACCTAATATCACTTTATCTGTGAGAAGAGTAGCATAAGGTTAGGTATTTTCTAGGGTTTTTTTTCCTCAAAGCTTAGACAAACAGATTTAATCTTAAATTTAATTGATGTTTGGACATTATTTTCCTAATTGGTACTCATGTGTTGGGTTTTTTAAAACGGACTTGACCAAAGTCTTGACACAGACATTTCAGAAATTAAAACAGGAGATTTCTCCTTCAACCAGGTGAGTAATTTTACAGACAGAATAACCTGTCAAGTGTAAGGCCGGATCTTTTATCCCTGGTTCTGGGTAAAACATTTCTGGATTTCCAA
The DNA here is from genome assembly GCF_017590135.1 of Pyrgilauda ruficollis. NCBI lineage: Eukaryota > Metazoa > Chordata > Aves > Passeriformes > Passeridae > Pyrgilauda > Pyrgilauda ruficollis. The sequence continues at coordinate 1,369,136 of NW_024526488.1, read as the reverse complement.
AGAGGACAGGCAACAGTTACTCTAAGCACTGCATATGCCTCATTGTTATACCTCACACCCCTGAAATCACAGGTGTAGGAAAAGAGAAAGACTTCACTCTCTCCTGGATAACTGAAATTTTGTTTAGAAAAAGCAAAATGTTCTGTTGTTCATAGAAAAGGTCCTCTGAGAGAAAAAAAAAATTACCAAGGCTGCCAATAATAATGATTTAATAATGAAAGACACATTTGTAAGTAAATTCAGTGACAACTGAATGACATTTTACTTGTTTGTGAAATTTGTGGTCTCTAACCTTATTCTGTATTATTCCTGGATTTGTGTTTCTATGCATGCAAAAGTTCCACACAGAAGTGCTTCACAGCATTGAAAGTAACTCTTTGTTGGCTTATTGATTAATTTACCTTATTTGTTGTTCCTTTTGCGTAGGACCAAAGCTCTTCAAAGAACCCAGTGCTAAATCCAATAAGTATATAATTCAGAATGCACTGGCACATTGCTGCCTGGCTGGAAAAGTAAATGAAGGTCAAAAGAAAAAGATCCTGGAGGTAAGAGTTTTTTTCCCCTAAAAGCACAAACACCTACATCAAACTACATCAAATGACCCTCAGAAATCCCAGAAAAAAATAGCTGCACAAATGTCATGCTTAACTCAAGGATGAAGCATACATCACTTGACAGAAGCTGTATGTGTTAAGGGCACATGTCCCATAGAAGGTCTGTTATGGTGGAATAGGAATCTGAAGATTTCAGCTGATTAAGAACTCCTGTTCAATACATTTCAACTGACTTCAAGGTGTGAGCAAGCTTGAGTGGATTTAGGGGTTCCATTTTAGCACCAGAGGATTTTTCAGACATATCAAGACATGTGTCAAGTTTCCTGTTCCCAAACTTGCAAGTATTAAACCAATTTGATGAAATGGATGATGAAAAGAATTTTTATTTGATCTACAAAAAGACTTGTGGGATGTCTGTTCTTGAGGTACAACTAAACAAGTATAGCTGAAATTGTCTAAATAAATTAGGTTTTGGTTGACGTGGATATCTACCCTATCAAAATTCAGATAGGTGAAGCTTAGCAAATTCTAGTGATTGAAAATAAGGTCTTTTAGTGGACAGAGTTAGACATAAGGTTTCAGCTCTGGTAGAAAACTGATTCAAAATGAAATCTAATTAATTGAAATGTTTTCTAATTATGCAAATTCAATGCAAAAGTCATATTCTGAATGTTTTTCTTTCTTTCTTTCTTTCTTTCTTTTAAAGGAAATGGAAAAATCTGATGCCAATAATTTCTTAATCTTGTTCCGGGATTCAGGCTGCCAGTTCAGATCTCTGTATACATACTGCCCTGATACTGAAGAAATCAATAAATTAACAGGAATAGGTCCCAAATCTATCACAAAGAAAATGATAGAGGGACTGTATAAATACAACTCTGACAGGAAGCAATTTAGCCACATACCTGCCAAAACTTTGTCTGCCAGTGTTGATGCAATTACCATTCACAGCCATTTGTGGCAAACCAAGAGACCAGTAACTCCTAAGAAACTCTTACCCACCAAGGCATAGTAGATGGGAAAAAATTTGCTTGAGACAATTATGATAAACTTGCACTTCATCTTTACTGCCTATAGGAAATAGATTTCTAGTTGCCAACAAGACTCTTAGAACTTAAAACTGGACACCAAGTTCTATTATCATGTCCAACTGGAATGTAAACACAGTGTTTAGGAGTGCAGAAGATTAACTCTTAGGTGAAAAATTATGAGTGATTACGGAAATGTTTGACTTGTGTGGAGATTTGTATGTGCTAATGCAACATATAGAGTATATTTGCTCTGTATTTCGATTAGATACACTGAAGCACTGAATGTTCCTCTTTAGTGACTCAAACTACATTTTTTACATCTGTTGCCTTATATGTTTGTATTTGTGCTTGTCTTGAAATATTTTTCTTTCACTAAAGAAAAACTTCTAAATATTCTCAATACCATCGAACTTTGCATACTGACTTACAGTAAAGACTAAATGATAAATTGTATGTCACTGAATAACAGCTGAATGGGTCTGTTCTCCAAGATCCTTCCTGTGTGCTGTAACAAAATCAAGATTCATTCCCCTGTGTATTTATAATTCTTTTTCAATTCAACAGTACTGATTTGCTTATAAACTAAACAGTAAAGGAAAAACCTTTGAACTGCTTGAAGTTTTCTTCAAATGAATTATTTAACAACTCAGGGTAAAGGTGATGCAATTATTTCTGTTTCAGTAAGTTGCCATCTGATATGTAATGACTGACCATGTGCATGTTCATAACATCAGTAAAACTCAAAGTAAAAAGATTTGGTAGGTCTCTGAAATGGTTTAAGCAAGTGTGCATTCATTGCTTTGCACTGTGTTCCAGCTGGAGAGAGAGCACACGGTCAGGTCCTGCTTCCTCAAGGAAGGAATAGGAGCTCATGAAACATTCAGAACTAGATCCCTGATGTTGCCTAACAGAGCACTAAATATTCAGAAGAATCACAGAATTCACTAAGTCACAGATCTTTGAGAAGTCATGTATCTAATTCCCATTGAATTTAAGATCCAGGCCCCTTCCTGCCTTCAGATCTGCCAACTCAGACTTGAATCAATTTTCTAGGGAACAGACATCTGATAGTTGTCAGTGTGTCTTTGTAAATTGTTTTCCTGACACTAATAGGTGCTGTCTTGTGAAACAGCAATTTTTAAGTACGTATGGAAAAAAAGCCTGACATTTCAGTAAATCTGTAACATGACCATTTGCAAAACCAAACTCTAGGCATATTTCAGTATTATTTAAAAAGGGCTGCATTTTATTTCAAAACAGTGTTTGATTATTTTACAAATCGCTATCCCGTTTCAGCTTTTGTTTCTCTTACATTTTGCTTTTAACATAGCACTGTTCTGAAAAAAAAAAAAAAACAACACAAACTTGAAGCCTCCCCTAAATCTGTGGCTATTTTGATAACATCGTACACCAGAGAATTTGTTGGGGGGGAGGGAAATCTCATTCTCAGGAAAAGACTTGAATGATTTGTGATTCTGTTCTGTTTCAGTGTTGTGACAACTCCATTCACATAAGACAGTATTGTGCTATAAGTATGTAGTCCATTCAGTTTCATGGGAGACTAAAATGATGTTCGTATTTCTCTCATTAAACTGCTTTGAGAGAAACTGCCTCACTACTACGATGTGCTCATTTACTTAGAGAAAAGATGCACAGGAATGAGATGTCATTAAGCATTAAGTTTAGAACAGTACTTTTTTAAATTATTATAAGGCCTTAGGCATCAGTGCATCTGGATTATAAACATTTTCTCAAAAATGCTGTCAGTTTACTGTAATTTATGTTCTTATATTTATGTATATTTGTTAAAACTGTAAAAAAAAGAAAAAACACTTTAAAATACATGTTTAATATGTATGTGGCTCAAAACTATTTGTGGTTAGCTGATTCCTACTGTTTGCATGTATATCACCAGGATATGTAACTCTTATAATTCAAGTGTATACATATTGTGTATATAGGATATAAATAATATTAAAAAGGGGGGAAAGAGGGTTTGCACATTCTGCCTGTTAGACACTTCCTACAGATACCATTGTAGGAACATCTTGAATAACAATATGAAACTGTGTATAATATACAGTGATTCAAGAAACCAGGAGGTTGGAATTAACTGACACACATATGGTGAATAACTTCAAAAGAAGTTTTATCATGGGAGGCTTTTTGTTTCTAAAATCTGTTCTATGATTTAACTGAAGATTTGCAACACCATAAAGACACACGCATCAACCTAATCAAAGTGAGCTTAAATACGTGACAGGAATTCTTTGAGTAATTTTAAATATCTGAATGTATTATGAAATTCGCATTTGTCAACAGGTTAAAGATTTGTGCAACGTCTAAAAGTAGAATGTGAATAATGCAGTTGAAAATTTCATTGCTCGCAGTATAAGGTTTTACTTAATACAGGAAAAGTAAAGCTAGAGATGCTTTTCCTTTTTAAGCCTGCAAATTTTCTAATTACAGTGGATCTTTGGTTGGGATCATGTTTAAAAAAAAAAAAAAAAGAAAAATAAAAAAAAAAAATAAAGCTTTCCATAAAGGCCAGTATTTATCACTGACCTTTCCAGAACACACTGGTGCTTTCATCAGGGGTATTATTATTGTTGCTACGACTGAATTGCCAAACTCTCGTCTTAGTTTTTGGAGCAAAATTTCATCTTCTAACAGTCATAATAGCTACTGAATTTTATTTTTTTTTTTAATGTTAGTATGACTGTTAGTTTTTATTATTTGGCTGTTTAAAGCCAAATTCAGCTATTTAATTATGATTTATTGGGCACTGTTGAAAAATGTACAGTGTATTGTGTGCTTACTTGTCCACTTCTATGGAGCATAGCTTCCATATTTTTTCAAATGCTGTGCTGTAAAATATTGTCATTGCTACTTATGTGGTACAGTGTAGTTTCTTCTTTCATTTAAATAAAAGCATGGCACCAAAATAACATTTTTTGTATTCTTGCTTACCTCTAAATGTAAACTAAAATTATTAATTGTTCACATTAAAGTTTAAATCTTGTTTGATGTCATATTTCAGCAATGTGGAAATTGTAGGAAATATGCATCATTGCAATTTCTTCTTTTGTTTACCATCTGTGGTCATACTTCCATAGATAATCTATATTTCTGATGTTATCAGAGGAAGGTTTTGAATAATTGAATGGGTTTCATTATTTCATTTGTGAGGACAACAAGGCTTCTTCCCTGTTCTCTTCAGAAATGAATTTCACAATTTAAAGTAATTTAATAAACTCTGGGGCTCTGGTTAGCTTTCATTTTTCCAAAGCCACACAAACTCGCTGGTCAGGTTAAAAGGTTTGCTTCAGACTGAAAGGTTGTCAAAGTGAACTCTTGTCTTTGTCAAGGCACTGTGTAAAGCATGTGTGTGACTTCTAGTGAAACAGTTTGTACTTGCTAGTGATGCTATCTTGAACAGAACACTATCAAAAAAATGAGGGGCCTTTTCCAGATTTATAAATTAGTAATTTTTCCAGTCCAAATCACGCCTTGTTTGGAGCTTTGTGTTGTCCTGCTGGGTTGCAGAGTAAGAGCAAGGACTTGCTGAAAGTGGCCACGACATCCCTGCACTGCCAACAGGCAGACTGAGCTGCTGGGCTGACTTACACAGATAAAGAATCTCAGAATTGCAGAGATGTTTGAAGGGTAACTTCAAGAATATCAGCAATCTGACAGTAGGGCTTTTAATGCTGAATTGAAAGCTACTGTGGAAGAAAATTAATAGCTTTCCCTCCTTCCCCTGAAAACAACTTCTTTTTCAGGCAGCTCAGTCAGTTCCCTGTACAGCGTCACAAACGGCTAACATAAGCAAGGAATTATATTGGAGCACAAACACACTTGCATCCAGTAAAGTTATTTTTTCAGTGGTGAGCCCAGCTCAAAATTTTCACCTAAAAACAGCCTTTGTACAGATCTGCTTTAGAGCAGACTTAGGTTTTTTCTATCTTTTGGCAAATAACACCATCCCTGAGAAACTTCAGTTCATGCCCTGGTTAATTTGCCATAACAGGACTGTGCTGTGTGCCTGAACTTGTACAGAATTTGATTCAAAACTTGTGCTGCTGTGGGATCCAGTGTAGAGTTATGCTTGGAACAGAAGGTTTTGGATCGATTGCCATACAAATATGATTGTTTCTCAAATCCAGCTGTACTGATCAGATCGATGTCAGATGTCTTTTTTCCAACAACTTATTAAAAAAGACACAGGGCTAAACTTTAACTATTTAGATCCCTTCCAATAGAAAATTAGCATTTCTTTGCTGCCTTGCTACTGATTTAATGAGCTGAATAAGAGGCTTGAAGAATTGTGGCTATAATGAAGTATCTTGACAGTCATGGACCTTTACAGCTGCTTTTATGTTTTCTGGTTAAATAAATGAAAAACAACAAAAGGAAAAAATCTCCTATAAACTCTCTTACTCCAGGTGTAGATGGCAGGGGAAAAAATACATATTTAACATGTACATTTATAAGAATTTTTTTTAAGCAATCTGTTCCATTTAGGTAAAAATATATTTGATGTGTGTTTATACATGCATATGTACAAATGCACATTTACCTTCAGACTTGCTTGCATACAGAATAAAGAATACATATTTTATTTAGACAATTACAGCAATGAGTCTAACATGGTAGGGAAGTTACTCCAGCTTATTTCCTTCTACCAAGAAAGAAAAGAAGCTCTTAACACTCAAAACCACTGCTGTAAGAAGCAAGGAAGCAATCTACAACATGCACATTTCAGTACAAAGTCTTCGGGAGATGGAGTTCTTTTAATCAAATTTCTGAATTCAAGCATAACGCTGATGGATGTTAAACATAACTGCCACTGATCAGAAGAGCTAATAACCATCAGGATTCAAGAAATGGCAGAAAACAGCACAAATAAGGTAAGCATTCATTGAAAAAAGTTAAAACTTTCTTCAGACTCCAACATTATAAACAACTTGATGTATAAAATGCTTAAATAAGCATTTCATTATCCACTGACAAATTTGTTTAAGTAAGATACATGTGTTTTCACATGTGTTTAAGTTTGCAGTTAATGGTAAGTTTGCAGTATGGTAACTTCATGGAGACATACTAAGTAATACCTATATGGGCTTTTATGTCACAGTTAATGGACCTTTGCAGAAAGACTAAAAGCTAATATGGAGCTTTCCATCACAGCAGCTCTGTCTTATTGTTTCTTCATCATCACCGATCTAAATGTCTGCAGTACAAGACCTGGCAAGGCCCCACAAGCCTGCAATTATTTAAATTATATTTTGGCTCAGATTATATTTTGGCTCAGTAATTTTCTTAAGCTACCTGAAACTGGAGCTATGATGCTAACATAAAGAATTCTATAGATTATGCAAGAATTATGCTGAATTGTCACCTCAAAGTTCCAGAAATCCTTTCTTGAAATGAGTAAAAGCTGTTTCAGAATAGAATTTTGAACAGAATTTTTTTTCTAAGTTTTTACAAGAACACGTAAATATAAAATGTAAGCAGTTGAATGTTACAGGTACAGAAAATCGAGACTGGCCCAATTTTAGGGCCGACACACAGAATCACAGAATGAGCTGAACTGGAGGGGACTCAGGGATCATTGAGTCCAACTCCTGGCCCTGCACAGAGGTCACCCTGTGCCTGAGGGCATCGTCCAAACACTGCCTGAGCTCTGTCAGGCTGCTGCTGTGACCGCTGCCCTGGGGAGCCTGTGCCAGTGCCCAACCACCCTCTGGGTGAACAACCCATTCCTGATATCCAACCTAAACCTCCCTGACACAGCTTCAGGCCATTCCCTCGGGTCCTGCCACTGTCGCCCCAGAGAAGTGTCTGCCCCTCCTGTTCCCCTCGCAGCGAAGCTGTAACTGCAGTGAGGTCTCCCCTCCAGGCTGAGCAGACCCAGTGCCCTCAGCCGCTGCTCATGGCCTCCCCTCAAGGCCTGCTCCATCCTCGTGGCCTCCTTTGGACGCTCTCCTTTGGCTCTGTGTTTCACATTGTGTCACCCAGAACTGCCCCCAGCACTGCAGGTGAGGCTGTCCCAGCGCAGAGCAGAGCGGGACAATCCCCTCCCTTGCCCGGCTGGCTGTGCTGTCCCTGGTGCCCCCAGGACAGGGATGTCCCTCCTGGCTGCCAGGGCACTGCTGGCTCGTGTTCAACTCGCCACTGACCAGGACCCCCAGGGCCCTTTCATGGCACTGCTCTCCAATGTCTCATTTCTGACCTGCAACATTTGTAAAGCAGTCACACAATTACTATTTTCTTTCCTGAAGTGCTCCAAGCACAGACTGCAGCGCCCTGTTTCGTCACTAGGCAATGCAGATCTCCTCCTCCACTAATCCTGATTTTCAAGCTCTCTAACACCCACACCCAAAAGCTTTGCTGTTCGTGGGAGTTACCTTCTTTGCAGTAATGAGCAGGGAGTTCAAAGCAAGCTGAGACCATCCCAAACACGTTTCTATGCTTAAGACTTGCAAACAACCAGAGAACAAGATCTTCCATCAGCTCTCTTCCCATAGAATGCTACTATATGTATCTTCACCAAAACTTAATAATAGTATGATTGCCCCCCAAAGCAGGGCTACCAACTACTGCTACCTATTCTTCCATATTTCTTCCTGATAGTTCTTGAAATCTCTTTCCAGAGTATAGGAATTTGCTGCTTACCTGTGAAAGATCTAACATTCTGAGCAGGAAACAGAATAATTTTAAATTCGTAATTTTCCTTTCAGGTCCATAAGTCGGAAGAAGCTTTATCTTTCTAGCCATCCAGAGATAGTAGCACAGATCTGGTCTCAGGACCTCCACTGAAAACAAACCAACTCCACAAAAGATTAGCAAACTACTGTAAAACCACACTAAAATCAAGATTAAATTTAAAAGCCTATGTGTGTTTACCTAGAATTTTGTAGGTTAAACAAAGTTTTAAATGGACTTTTTGTATCTATGCTCAGTAAAGTTATACATACCTCTCAATTTAGACAATTAAAGTCATCTTGTTATTCCACACTCCCCCTGGTTTATCATCTCTACTGTATCATATGTATCAGAAAACAGTTTCATTTCCATAATTATTAGAATTTTCTCTTAAGCAGCACCTCTGAAGGCAACTAAGCAACAAATAGTTTGGAGGTAAATAGAAGTATTCAATGTTTACCAGCAAATCCATATTCCTGGGAAGTGAAGCTGGGACTTGAACAAAAGGAACCATCAAGTTCCACATGCACGTGTGGAACAGTCTGCATATAGGTGGCAGAGTCACTGCTGTGCAACCAGGTGCACTGCTCTCTGGACAGCCTTTGGGACATTTGTTGGTATTCCTCTTCAGAAAGAAGAGACAAAAAATAGCACGGTTCCCCTCTGCCCTTCAGCAGATCTTCAGCAAAACAGTTAGTAAGTGGACTTGACCTGACTGATATTTTGTGAATGTGACAGAGAATCCTGTCCAGCTTCAGTCAACAAATCCCCAACAACCTTCCATGGATCTCTGATGCATAGTACACATGCTTAATTTTAAAAAAGCCAGTAAATTGAAAAATCATGCATCAGATTGTCAGAAAATTGCCACCATCTCCATTTTGGCAAGGCCTGCCAGTGCACTGCAGTGTATTCACAGGCACTCTGTCCAATGGCTGTACTTGCATTTTAACATCTCACCACTACATATAAACACAGAGCAAGTCACGTAATGACTCTGAGGTGCCATAATCTTTTAACAATTACAAAAATGTAACTGAAAGTCAAATTATACATGAATACATCTTCATAAAACACAGGTATCCCACATATATACATAAGATTTCTGTGGAGAATGCATGCTTCGCACAACACCTCAAGAGGCAGATGACAGCATAAGCACCCTAAAACGATCCCTGGCTGACCTGAAACGCTGCAGCACCTCATGCAGTACTTAGAGGGGCTGCCAGCAAGCCTTAAGCCCGCACGGCAAGAGCAGAAACCCGGTGGCAGACGGGCAGTGCCGCTCCTGCCTGCTCGCCGTGTGAGCGCTGGGCGCCTCGGGGACAACGGAGGGCAGGTGACGGCTCGGAAAGCCCTGGGAACACGGCCTGGCCCACTTTGTGCAGTAGCGTCGCCTGCAAAATAACATCAGGACCAGCTGGGGTGGTGAGTTTTGTTTCCCAGGGAATAGAGCCTTGGTGTTCAGAGGCCTGTGGCCCGAGTGGGCAGCCACCTCCTGAAATTGCGCACGGAGCAGGATGTGTCCCAGACTCAACAGCCAACTGGTGCTGCTTTGACAGTGCCAAGCGGCTCCTGCAAACTGACATCAGGGATTTGGGGTGGTGAGTTTTGTTTTACCTGGGAAAAGGGCCGCGTTTTGTGTTCAGGGGCCTGTGGCCCTGAGTGGCCGGCCGCCTCCTGAAATGCCGCACGGCGCAGGATGCCTCCCAGACCCAACCTACCAGCACCTCCAACTCGAGCTACCTTGACAGTCCCAAGCGCCTCCTGCAAACTGACATCAGGAACCTGGGGTGGTGCTCCCATCGGCAGGAGCACCGCGGGACGGTCGGGCTGCGCCTCGCGTCACCGGGCAGGTGGCGCGGGACATTCCGCACTTGCCGGGCAGCAGCTGCAGCCCCGCCCGGCTCCCGCCCCGCGTTCCCTCAGCGCGGGGCGCGGCCCTGCCCGCCGGGCGGGCGGGTTTACCCCGCCGCGAACAAAGCGGCCCCGCCCAGCGCGTCCGCCGCCGCCATCTGTCCCTCCCTGCCTCCCGCCCCCGCGGCGGGGCGGCTCCGACCCGCCCCTTTCGCTTTCCACTTCAGCAGCGGCGCCGGGAGGGCCCCCGGGCGCCTCCGGGCGGGTAGCGGGGTGGGCGGTAAGCGGAGCGACAGCGGCACCAGACAGAGTGCGGTACTGGGCCGGGTCTGCCCGCCGCACAGCCGGGCCCGTCGCCATCTTCCTCTCCCGCCCCGCCGGTGCCGGCGCGCACGGGCCGCGGGGCCCCGCAGGTGAGCGCCGGGACGGAGGGCGGGGGCCGGCGGGGCTGCGGGCGGGGGTGCGGCCTCTGCGGCGCCAGGTGGGCGCTGCCCGGCGTCTTCGCCGGCCCCGGTGCCCGTCCGTGTCTCCCCCGCGGGGGGCGCATCGCCCCGGCTGCCGGCGACGCCCGAGCGCCGCCGCCCCTTTGTTGTGGCCCGGCCGGGGCAGCCCGGGCGCGGTGCGGGCCGGAGCAGCGCTCTGTGCCCGGGGCCGCCCCGCGGGACCTGCGCCGGGGCCGTGCGGCCCTGCCCGCCGCTGGTGCTGAGCTCACGTTCCCGAAATGCTGCTGCGGGCTCGGCGGCGCAGTTCACCAGGGCGGCTGCCGTAAACCCGCCGGTGCCGGGTTTCCTATGGATTCGCGCGTGGAGGGGGAGAAAATGTTGGAACAACGCGGGAGATTACAGTCAAAACGCGTTAATATATAGGCTTTGGAAGTTGTTTAGCTTTTCTTATTTTTCTGCCCTGTATTTTTTTCCCTGTGATGTGAAGTATTGCATAATTTAATGTCACCTTTTTGTCATTCGCGGTGCGGAATGCGCTGGGCAAGGCGTGTGCGTGTTGTAAGAGGGGCTGGTGAATGCTGAGGGCTCTGCCGTCACCTCCCCAGCGTGGTGAGACAGGAATTACCGGGGGCTCGGGAGCAACAGCTGATCTAAGCAGGGGAACAAAACGGATTACTGGATGGCAAGCCAGTGAAAAATCTGTGTGAGGCAGGAAAGGCTGGTGTGTGAGAGGACACCGATTTGCTGTGTGTTGGAGTAAAAAAGGTCTCAGAGTTCAGCTGTGCAAAGTTTAGTGAAGGTTTTCTGTTGAGGCCTTAGTATGCTCAGTGCATTTCATTTGAGATAATTGTGTGAGTTAGGGTGAAATGGATGTCAGCAAGCTCTGCTGTCTGCTGTGGGAATCAGTTGTGATAAAAAATGGGCCTATAGTCTTCTTCCCTTTTTTAAATTTTTTTGGGGGTTTTTTTGTAAATTCTTCTGATATAGAATAACTGGAAGATGATTGGGGGCCCTTCAGAAATGGAGCCACCAGGGACTGACTGGACCCCAAGTGTCCTGTGGGCTCTGTGTAGCCAGAGGTCTGGAGCGGCCTCTGGGAGGGCAGGAGAGTCAAATGTAAGTGACTGTGGGGTGGATTGAAAGGTGAAATAGCTTAATGCAGAATAGCCAGCTTTTGAAATATGTATGACTTGTTCACACTGAGGTTTTCTGTGACAGCTCACCAGGATGCTGGGGTTGTTGGGTCCGCATCGCAGCTGTCAGTGAACCGAGGCTCCTAATTTGGCATTGAGTGTCCCTTTCAATGTGTCACTGCTCTCACAGCATGACACTTAAGATTTGAACTATAATATTTTTTTCTTGTGTTTCAGAATACAAGAAAAGAGAGACTTTATATTCCCTGCCTGGTTTTCCGAGTGTATATTCTATGCTATTGGCAAGAGATTTGTTTCAGTTGATAAATAACATATGAATAATGCTTACTGAAGAATTTCACTATTTTTTTAATATTAAACTTTTAATTTTTATAATATGAATGCAAATGCATTTTAAATTTCTTCTAAGAAAGCACTAGACAGTCTCTCTCTTTAAGCTACCAATCTTTAGATGCTTCTAGTTTATAAACATTTTCCTGAAATAGTTTATTTATATGCATAAGTGGCTGTAAATATGTTTAATGTTTTAAGGGATTTTCTTATACTTTTAAAACACGAAAGGGTTCTTGCTGTTGGCATGTTCTTACATGAGCAAGAAACAGAGCAAGAGTGAAGCCTCTCTAGCTGGGAGATTTAGCATTAGGTATTATGTTCCAAGGAGCTTGTTTGAACAACATCTTGCTCACTAAAGTTGAAGGGAAAGATGTCTCAGTTTTGTGGCAAAAAGTTTTTTTGTTTTCTTGATGTAGAAAAATAAATACAGAAATAGCAGAAGAGGGAGTGGACAGGAGAAGGAAGAGAGATGTGGAGAAGTGCCATTCTGAAAAGACTGGGCAAGATTAAAAAGTTTTATCAGAAATGTGGTTAATACAAGGCACCTGAAATATTAAGCTCTAATTCTCATTTGCTTTCATTTATACCTCAAGCTAATGCTGTGCTTCAATCATTCTTGAGTATTAGAGCTTGAGCTGATCAGATTGTGACGTTATGTGCCATATGTGCCTGCAGAAAGCAATACAGTGTGATGGACCAAGGATGCAGCTTGAGCTCTAATCTTGAGTTTCCCTGCTGTTCTTTGGTCTTTAATTATTATTATTTTTATTTATACACATACTGACATACCACTGAATGTCAGAGAACCTCATAGATTTAATAGTGGTGATGTGTAAGCCTGTGTATATTTATAATTTCATGATAGAATGCTGCTTATTATTTTGACAACATAATGCTTATAAGAGAAGCCTGAGCTCATCAGACTAAAAACTATCAAGTGTGTGAAAATCTTCTCTAGTAGGTTTACTGTTCTTTTGTAGCTATTTGTGTTGCACTGATAGGGAACGCACACCGAATATTACCATAATACTGTTAATGGATGAGCTCATCAGTGTACTTCAGCTCTTTTGCAGTTCAGTATCCAAACTAAGTCTGGATGTTGTAATACACTTTTCTTTACTGTACCCCAAAAGTGCTGTTACTAGTCCTATATCAAATATGGAGGGTGCAACCATTCTTTACCCTGATTTATGAAAATGAATTAAGTGAAGTGTTCAAATTGTCAGAGATTTTATGTTCAGGACAAACCTCTTATTTTTAAAAAACTACAATGGAAAATGGAAGACTGCTCACAGATGCTGGATTTTACATAATGTATATGCACTGTGAATCAAAGTACTGAATAATATGCTCATTTTGTCATCACTATAATATATAAATAATTAGGACAATCTTTGAAACTGTGTAGGGTGGCTTCCTGTTTACACTTGTGTCCAGCAGAGCCTGTTGAAAAGAAAGCTGGACTTGGTGTTCCTTTCTTCAAAGGAATTCTTAGTCTGATTTTTTTTTTTTTTTTCTGATGGGGAGTCTCAGTACAGCTTTGCCTAAGCCTTACTTTGTCTTTTGACAAGAAGGTTAATTGGTTTATATAAAAAACACCAGTGTCACGAAGCGTAATAAAAGAGAAGTGTAAATGCTTTAGATGAGATTGTGAATTAAGATGTTAATACTAAACTGCTGGTTAAATTTGTATTGATTTTTTTCCCCCTTCAGTGTGTAAGGGTAGGGTTGAATATTTTCTCTGGGACTAAAAATCCATATCCAGTTGCCAAAAGGGGAATTTTAAACAGCGCTAAAACATAAGGAAAAAGCATCTTTCTAAAAGTTCTGGATTTTGATTTGTGGGTGTGTGTATCTTTCTTTCAGCAAAGCTTTCGGCAAGCCAGTTTAATTTTTTCTTTTACCTTTACTAGCTGAGAGTGTGCTTATGGTCTCTGGGCGTGTCTTTCATAAAACCCACCAAAATACGTGGTGATTGGAGTCTCTGTGACTAAAATGACAATTAGACCCAGCCATTTTAAGAAGTTAGGCCATTTCATCTGGCACAACTAGGTCTCTGTTGTTCCAAAATAAACTGTGCTGCTATAATCAAATGCTTTGCTAGTCAAATGTTTTGGCAAAAACTTAGGTGGAAAAAAATTGGCATAAAGTTGTGAGGAAGATGGAAAATTTGGGGGTTTAGACAGTAGTGCAATAAACCATGTTATTAAGGCCTAGGGTTTTGTATCCCTTCAAGTTCGCTAGCATTGGTTTACAGTGATCAATGAGGAGTTCCATAGAATAACTGTCTCTTCCTTTCCTCTCTGGTAAATAACTAATTTCTTGTTAATACTCTTGAGTGTTTGTGTTATTTGACTGATTCAAACTTACTCAGATTTTGTGCATCTTTTCCTAGTAGGAGGTAGATGGTTTGTTAACGCCCGTTTTCCAAGGATGAGATATAGGAAGGCTGCATAATTTTTCAAGTTGTCTTGGAAGATGGGTTGTCCACAGCTGGCTGTCTTTCAGTTGCTGGATCTGCATAAGTGAATGATTTCTTGAGGGAATTAAGAACAATTTTTATGTCCCCTTTTGAATTATAAGGGAGAGACACTAGGAACTATAGCCTATTGCTGTGGTTGTCTTGCTCTGTGTGGTCATCTCCCCTCACCTTTATTCATTTTCAGTGTGCTCCAGTGTCTCTCCTTCTTCCTGGGGCTGTTGCCTCCTGCTGAGGGTTCCTCACTGGTACTGGCTTCTTCTCTGGTCTTGAACTGATTATGAGAGTGCACTGAAGTCAGGTTAAGCCTTTGCTGCTGCCAGAGGGCAAAGCTGTGCTAGTTCCTTGTGCCAGCATGGGTGCCCGTGTGCCCATGGAGTGAGTAAATGTTGAGTCGCACCTGGCTCAGCACACAGAGGTGAGAAGAGGAAGTGCCTCTTTTTGCAGTAGTAACATGGGATTAAACTGAATTTTTCCTGTTGTTAAATCGTATTCTTGTAGTTACAGGAGTGCTGCTAGGTGTGGGGGGGATTTGGTTTGGGTTTTTTAGGGCTCCTGATAAGGCACTACTGTGCAGATTGGCTGTGTTAGTGGGTTTCTCTCCTCATCCCCAGTTCTTTCTCAGCAGATCAGTTTAGGAATTACTTGTGGAGTCTTTGTACCATTTGAAAAATAAAGTTCAACAGCTTCTACTTTGTCATACTTTGTCAGGTGAGACATAGCCACAAGAAGAATTTAATTTAGGTTTCCTAAGAGGAGTACATGCTGCAGTTCTTATATCCTTGGAGGAATTGTGTTGCAAAGGAGCTTGGACCTTGTATCTGTGGGGGCTTTAAACAAGCAGCCTGCTGGCCCCAGCTGCGTCTGCCCACTTTCTCTAGCTGGCTGGACAGCTCATTGGAACACTGAGCCAATTACACGAGCTGGTGAAAAAGCTCCTGCAGTGGCAGAAGTGAGGAGGGCTGGGGCAGGGCCAGGAACACGCATCTGGAGGCAAGAGAGTGCATAGAGTCTGGCAGCCAGCAGGCCCTGTCTTAGGCCACCTTGGGCTGGCAGCTTTAGATCCTCCATGGGGGGAATAGACAGAAATAGTCATCCTTAGGAAGGAAGAATAGAAACCCCTGGCCTAGCTGTCATATGCTACTTCAAAGTTAAGGTAAGGAGAGATGGCATTTTTAGTGTGCTGTGCTTTTTATATGTGATAGAAATATTTAAGTTCATATGTGAGAGCTCTAGATGATGACATAGTAAGTGACTCTTCTGCTCTTTGAACTTCACTGTTTGCATTTCAGAGAGGAAAATTTTACATATTGTAGACTTAGTAAGCACAATATTTTGTGCTTACTGCTGGATTGATTTCTTGGTAGATTTTTATCTAGGCCCTATTTATGTATAGGACAGAAATGGAAAAGTTGCAGGTGCATTGGTAGATCTTAATTATGGCTTCATAGTCAACTTCAAAATCAATTACTTAATCTTGTTTAATTTTTGTAATGCCACTATGTTGTGTCCTATAAATCTGCATTTTTATTTTTGTTGCTAGCCAACATTTGCTAACCTAGCAGAAAATAAGGTATTGATCACAGCTAAAATTCTTTCTTTCCTTTTAGGCTGCCATCATGACGGCTGAAGAAACAGTGAACGTTAAAGAAGCTGAAATAATTAAGCTAATACTAGATTTTCTGAACTCAAGGAAGCTTCACATCAGCATGCTGGCACTTGAGAAAGAAAGTGGGGTCATTAATGGCTTGTTTTCAGATGACATGCTCTTCCTAAGGTAGGACTAATGTTTCTAGTGCTTAAATACCACATTTATGAAAACCAGGAGTTGGACTGTGATTCAGTCACCAGCCCAGTGCTACTAAACAAGAGATCTTAACTTATGCCCTCATCTTATCCTGCTTTTTCATGGTCCTATCCTGTGGCCAGCCCTGCAGTGTGTTCCAGCTCTGGAGTCACTGACATCCTTCTGTGAGCCACTCGGAGTCACTGACCAGGCAGCACGAGCACACATTGACATAGATTTTTTTTGTTTGCTTGTTCCTTTTAACTTTGTTCTTTTTCTGGCAATGAATTTAAGTGGGAATGAGCCTTAGCAAGTGCCAGTGCAGACTAAGCTGGGGGAAAACTATAGGCATGAATAAGATGGGAAAGGAAGGGCTGTTGGCATATGTGATGTGCCATTATCTGCTTACCCATCAGATGGCCCTGAAGGTGTGGTTTATTGACTTCTAGAATGTTTTTACAGTATTTTAGTGCTGAGATCAAGGATGAGTGGTTTCCAGAGCTTTTCCTGTAAAATATTATGTGCATTTCAAAATAACACTTAGATTTATCTTAAATTTAACAACATGAAAGGAGTATATATTATCATCAAAGCATGAGGGTTGGTGCAATTTACCATTGCGGATATTGCCCTCAATATTATTAAAAACAATCGATATACATCCATACTAGTTTTTCAGCATTGATGATTTCTGTTCATGCCATTAATGTTCATTCTGTTCACTTAATAATATTGAAGCATGAGAAAGTAACTTATCCAGCTGATCTTGAAACATTTAAAAATACATTTTATCACTGAACAAACCTCACCTGTCTTCCCTTTTCATTAAAATTATATACATTGGACTAAAATGAAATGAATGAAGAACTGCAGAAAGATTCAAGTTATTAATTCAAATTTTTTTTGTTTCATTGTTAGCTTAGTTGAAGAAACTCATCTTTGCTTTGTAGGCCTGAACTTTTATAGAGAGCTCTGTGTGATAGGAGGGCATGAAGAAATTGAGCTGCTCTATCTGTGCAGTCCAGCCCACTGATCCTGGAGTTGGAGCTCCTGTGCTGGCACCCTTCCTGCCAAGCTCTTCCTCTTACATGCTTAATATGGGAGCTCTTTGTTTTCCCATCCCATTCATAAAATAACACCAGCAGTATTTATACAATTAAATTGAACTAATTTTTAAGTTCTCTTTCATTTATTTGGATATATTCATTGAAATGATACCTTTATTCAAACTCTTCAAGGAAGACTTTTTGCTGTTTTTTAATAAAAACAGGTAAAGCAGGAGACGCAGGACCATTTTGTCATTTTTTATGTGCCTTTAAAAGTACTTAAAATTTGTCCTTCTCGTATGCAGTTAGTTTTTCAAAATATTGAGAACAGACTTTGATTTTGCTCTTACTGTTAGTGTTTTTAAACATTTATTTTGGCACCTGTGCAAAACATTGACTTTTCAAAGCAGATTGATGACCTGTTGTGTATTTAAATTTTTATTTTGTATTTAAATGAGCATCTTACTTAGCAAAGGGATGTTCTTGTCCAGTGACATTCAAGGAATGATCCTTTCTTTTCCTAGGCAATTGATTCTTGATGGCCAGTGGGATGAGGTTCTTCAGTTTATTCAGCCTCTTGAATGTATGGAAAAATTCGACAAGAAAAGGTAAAATAGAATGTATGTCAGAGTTCAGTTTTTTTGAGTTTCGGAAAACACATGGATTTCTAAGTATTGTCTATAAAAATGGTGGTTATGAGTTTTTTACTTTAGTTTTTGGTGTTTTTTTCTAGCCTATGTGCTGTGCCTGTGTTTTTAAACTTGTACTTAAAATACGTGCACACATTCTGTAATGAGTTGTCATGTGCCATACACTTTAGGAATATGATGCATGTTGTACAACCTTTTAATAGATACTCTGTCATACTTCTATTCAAGAAATAATATGATTGCTATACTTGGGGTTTTTTTTCTAATTAGCCTTCTGATATTTGTAATAGAGTATTTCTGAAAGCAATTATGGGAAAATATTTCCTGCTTTAAAAAAAAAGATGTTGTGGTTGCCAATTTTTTTTAAATTCCTGAGTTCCTTGTCATGACAATAGCTATGCCTAACTCAGAAATTCAATGTAAAATAGCCTGCTTGTCTCTAGAATAATGTTTAACTACTCTGGAGCAAGATGTGTAGTATTTCTCTTCTCACCTGCAGGTTTCGTTACATTATTATGAAGCAGAAATTCTTGGAAGCCTTATGTGTGAACAATGCAATGTCAGCAGAAGATGAGCCTCAGCATGTAAGAATTGTCTCTGGTTTGGTGATTTTTTTATAGTCAGAAAATCTCTTGAGATTAGTTTGATTAAAGGCAGGGCTGAAGCTCCCAGCATTAAATACACAAATTTTTGCTATTACCAAATGGTTTCATAAACACTGGGTAAAGTAATCAGTATTCTTTGGAAGTGAGTGGGGCTCCCTGATCTCAAATACAGTTGTACATACAAGGGTTGATTGAAACTTTGCAGATAGATCAGTGGCCATATGCTGTGTCTGTGGTCCTGACCCTCAGATTTACTTTAGACCATTGTGCTGGGCTCTCAAAGTACAGGGCTCTTCTTTTTAATCCTTTTTTTCCCCCCAGAAATATTGTGAAGCAGGTCTCAGAATCACAGAAATTTATTGTGGTAATTTGAGTCAGATGAAAATTTGAATGGATTTTTTGCTTAATTTTGGTTTGTTTTGGAGAGAAAGGTCAGAATTGTTTTTTAAGGGAGCAGATGTCTTCACAAAGGACTCTTTCAGTTAAATGTGCAAGCAGCAGGAGCTGTGGACTTAAGTTTTTGATATGGAAAAATACATTAGTTCAAACTGGCAAAGAAGGTGTGCAGATTGTGAAATTAGTTACAGTCTTTCATTTATGTTGACAGCACAGTAATACCGAATTTCTAAGACAAAAATGTTACGAAATTAAAAATGAAGAATGGCAGTAGTTTTAAGACAAGTGATTTTGTTTTCCAGACTAAATTGATTTTGATTCTCTGTCACATTACACTTACATTGTACTTCAGGGTTTTTTCTTGACAGAGTAGAGGAATTCAAAACTCTTATTTTTCTAGTTGTAAATGGGAGGAGTACTAGTCCTTTGATCTCTCAGTCTGTATACTGTTACTGGGATAGCAGTAGAGATGAGAAATCAGATTAATATTCCTTATTTGTTACTAAATATTGCAAATGTGTTGGTGTGGTGTGGGTCAAAGTATTGCAGTGTCTAGGTAAAGTGGGTAAGCGAGGATTTTTACTGGTTTTTAAATCTGTGTAACTAAAAATGTCTGATTTTGTGTATTTAACATGATTCTTGCGCTTAGCTATCAACAGGCTTTGTAATAAAGCCCTCTATTCATTTAGAGGTCTTATCTTCTGAGAACTCTTTGAACTTTTTTAACATTTTTCATAGAAGAAGAGAAAATCTCAGTATAAAAGCTGCTAATCACTGGAAACTAGAGCAATCTACAAGGCTTTTATTAAAAGCTACTGGCATAGGTTATAGAAATAAAGGGGAAAATAAGTCAGCTGGCTTTGAGAATGGAAGTAACCTTTTGTGCTACAATAGAATTGAAGCTGCTCAGTCACAGATTTGAAATTTTAAGCCCATCAAACCTGCAGTGACATGAAAACATTCCATGAATCTGTAGAAAATGGGACTGGATGGGGGATTCTAGAAAGCCAAAGCATTTAGGAATTTGTCTCTGTTGTAACTACACTTGGATCAGCAATTTCAGACTCTATATTCTTTTTTAATTAACATATAAGCAGTAACAGTAATAAATGAGTGATAGCAGACAAATTCTGTTGTTGCCTGTTCTTCGAGTGTTTTTTTCTTGTGGAAACACACGTGCTGCAGATTGCTGTGTTGATATTAATGTCTCCATAGCTGGAATTCACCATGCGGGAGGCCGTGCAGTGCCTGCACGCGCTGGAGGAATATTGTCCCTCTAAGGAAGACTACAGTAAACTGTGCTTGCTGCTGACACTGCCTCGCCTCACCAACCACGCCGAGTTCAAGGACTGGAATCCCAGCACGGCTCGGGTGCACTGCTTTGAAGAAGCGTGTGTCATGGTGGCAGAGTTCATCCCAGCAGACAGGAAACTGAGCGAGGCCGGCTTCAAAGCAAGTAACAATCGCTTGTTTCAGCTTGTAATGAAGGGACTGCTTTATGAATGTTGTGTGGAATTCTGTCAGAGTAAAGCTACAGGAGAAGAAATCACAGAAAGTGAAGTGTTGCTGGGCATTGATCTCTTGTGTGGTAATGGCTGTGATGACTTGGACCTCAGCTTATTATCGTGGCTGCAGAATCTGCCAGCTACTGTGTTTTCTTGTGCTTTTGAACAAAAGATGCTTAATATTCACGTTGATAAACTCCTCAAGCCCACAAAAGCTGCCTATGCTGACCTTCTGACACCTCTTATCAGCAAACTTTCTCCTTACCCATCATCCCCAATGCGACGGCCTCAGTCAGCGGACGCTTACATGACCCGCTCTTTAAACCCTGCGTTAGACGGGCTCTCGTGTGGATTGACAAACCACGACAAGCGGGTCACAGACCTCGGGACCAAAACTTCTCCCATGTCACACTCCTTCGCCAACTTCCATTACCCTGGAGTACAGAATCTCAGCAGGAGTCTCATGCTTGAGAATACTGAATGTCACAGCATTTTTGAAGAGTCACCAGAGCGGTAAGTGCAGCTAGAGCTCTGTTTTCACCTTAGCTTATGTTGCACTTTTTCTGTGTTCTTACCTGCACTGTAACTCTGAACATAATTTTAACACTGAAACATAATTTGGTTGTTTAAATTCTGTTGTAAGTAAACTTTGTATAGAGGGTGTTTTCTTCCTTATGCTTTTATGTTCTAAATAGATTTTCGTATGTGTCCCATTTTTGCCTTATTAAAGTTTCCTAGTACAGAGCACAAATACGCTCTGAGTAATATGGTCTAGCTAGGGTTGGTGTTCAGTATTACTGTGTTCTTCCCTTACAGATAAGTCAATGGACACAGTGAAATAGCTCTAACTCCCATCTTCTTTCTCCATTGCATTCTGTCCTCAAGTCTCGATAAATAATTTTGGTCCTGACACTGTAAATTAGTTACTTAAGTACACTTCAGCAATTTCCATATCCCAGTGAAGTTGGTGGAAATGACAATATGCCATTGTTGTAGCATTCCTGTATCACTTAAATTGTTACAATAGTAGTTCAGTTGAAATACTTACTTCCTATGTTTTAAACCAAAGATGAGTAAGGCAGCTGAATGTTTTTTGTATTATGTTTTTTGTATCGGACTTTGAGATAGTTGGGTTATGCTATTAATAAGTTCTTTAAGGAAATGTAGATGTCTAAACTGGCTTTTGAGAGAATGTCCTGGTAACTGGGAAAAATGGTACTTAACAGTTGAGAGTTTATCTTCATGTTTCTGCCTGGCCTTTCTTTTGATCAGCAGTTCTGTCCCTTTATAATGGTTTTACTGAAACTTCTCTAGAAAGCAGCTGCCAGCTTTTTTTGCCTCTTAGAGGACCAGATGGGAAACTAGCCCTGCACTTGGGTGCAGTGGCCAGCAGATGACATTTGGGGCTGTGGTGATCAATCCAGGCCACAGCTGGTGTCTCTATTAGTTTTGCCTTGGAGCAATATTCCTTATGTTGTGTTATGGTAAAGAGCAGCTGTAATTAAACTTGGTAAAAAGGAAACAAACACTGCCAAACTGATGTCAATTCACCAGAGATAATGGAAAAGCAGTAATATAAGTACCTCCTGAAGATACTAGTTTATGGTGAATCCTCTAATATTCCTGATCTTTGGCAATCCTTATCACTTGTGTAAGTAGCCCAAGGTCCAGTGATAAAACTGATTATTGAGAGGTTTTTAATTCCCTTTTCAATATTGGAGTACTGGATTAATTCTGCATAAATAACATCATTGTGTGGGCTAAAGAAGATGATTAATTGCTGCAGCTCTTTAGGTAGGCCTTTTCATGTGAAGTTTGTAGTTTGTAACATGTTTTTTCATTAATAATTCATCTCGTGAAAGCTAGGATTAGAGGGTCAGAATTAAAGGATTAGAACTATAGGGCCAGACCTGTAGTTTTCAAGAAGGCATTACATTTTTCAGACAAAAATCCAAGTTCAGGTGAAGTGTCCAGCCTAAATAGTAGTATTTGCAAGGGTGGAAACTGAGCTTTGTGTAAATCTGACCTGTCCAAGGCTTCTAATGTGTTCTGCACATCTACTGATTGATTGCCAAACCATTTTGGAAAGAGTGTCATGCAGAAATACTTATAACACAAGATAAGCAAAAGCAATATAAACATTTTTCTACCTTGCACTTTCAGGAGTGTTCAAATCCAGTGTTAAACATCCATGGATATTAGATTGGTAGTGGTAATTAAACTGATAGCTGTGGGAAGAGTTTAGTCTCATAGTAGGTCAGATGCATTTTGTCCATATAATTGCTTTGAAGTGGAAGATTTTGAGTAATTTATTTAAATTATGTAGAATTTAAATGTAGGGATAAAAAAAAATGAAATTGGGGTGTGCTATGTAAGCTTTTTGGAAACTGACTGTACTTTGTTTGTCAGGGAGTTTATTTTCTTTCATGTAACATATTGCAAGTGGCATTATTTTTTCCCTAAGCAGTATCCTCAGTTTGATGTGACTTAAGTAGTTTGCATGCTTGTGTTACCAGGTCTTACTCTAGAATGTTATCTTTCTCCACTTGATTTTCTACTCTTAATTTTTCTCAGTTAAGCATCTCTTCTTTTCCATGTTGCTGCGAGAAGTGATACTCCCGTGGAGCCCCAGCATCCCATTGGCAGTGAGACCTCGTGCCAGAGCTCTGCTCCAGAAAATGAACCACTCAATGCAGCACAGAGTCAGGGATCAGCCAAACAAGAGAAAAATGAGGTAGTGCTTGTTTGTTTAAAAATAATGAGGCCCTTTGAGCTGGGTTCTGATCACTTCATAGTGATTTGTCTTTGTGTGGAGAACTTAATGCATGACAATGGGTTGCTTTGAATCTTGTTTTTACTATAGTAAAAATACCGTATTGCATCTTGTAAAAGAAACTACTACTTTTTGTCCCCCCATTGTATAAAGTTCTGCTGTCACTGGAGTTTGTAATGCAGCTGATTAGAGTACCTTGTCACTTCAGCAGTCCAGCTAAACTGTTGTGTATATCTTTAAAAGGAAGGGGGGAAAAAAGCCAACAATGTTAGATTGTGTTAAACAGTGCTTAGGCCTCCTCTTCATGTTCAAGTGAGAAATCCAGCATATAGCTTGTAATTTTTGGTGTTAACATTTGGTTTTGTAGGTCACCTTACTTCAGTTGTTGTCTAGAACATAGAAAAATTAAAATTGGGCAATTCCCTCGTAAATATATCTTTGCTATTCAGAATCCAATAGCATAACTTTTTTTGAATTCATATTTGAAGGCCTGTGCCTTGACTATCTTTTTTTTTTTTTTTTTTTTTTTTTTTTTTCCTTAACAGCAATATGGGGTAAGTGAAATAATGCCTCAGAAGGAAACAATGAAAACAGTTACCTAGTCTATTCTTTTTCCACACTCAAATACCAGTCTCTATATTTGGTAGTGAAAAATATCATTGAGTGTGCTGTCTGTTTTGTTTGCAGATTCAGGTTTGATTTTCTTAGGTAAACTTTGTCTTGGCTTATGGCATCTATGTGGGACTGAAAACCAGCCTAGCTTTAACAGGGCTGTGTTCCAGTAGACTCTGGGTTCTTGAGTGAGGCAGTGGAGTCTACTGTAAGGTTAACAAAGTCCTCCCCATTTGAGGACTTCACTCCTCTCAAGGACTTTGAGTCCCTTCTCTGCTGCAGTGGTGTTTTGTATGCATGTTGGAAGGGAAGGAAGAGCTTAGCTAGGTATAGAACAGGGCAGGCTTTGAGAGGGGAAAAAAACTAAAACAGATTCAGAATTTGTAGGAGAGAATGAGGACAGGAGGTGCTGTAGTGAAGATGTTGGCCAGGCTGTTATACACAAGTAGAAATAAATGTAGTACCTGGTGTAATTTCATCTTGTTTTGTTTCCCACATCATAGTGGTGTATGTATATACCTGTAGGAGTAAGAAATTAAAGTTTCTTTTCAGAGCTTTGTTTTTGATGTGTTCCTGTAGAGGCTGATTTAGAAGCCAGAGTTTATAGAATAGAGCTTCTGAGCAACATATTTTAGGTTTGCATGTTAGTTGGGAATAGTGGCACAGAAGAACACAAAAGGTCAAAAGATTGAATAAAATTGTAACAAACAAGTATCAGTCATGAAAAGAAGAATAGACAAGAATATACTTGTTGTTTAGCATGATAACCCAGGGAATGGGGAATAGTTCATGAATTTCATGTACAAAAAATAAAGACTTTTGACTTCTGTCAATAATTTGGAGTTTCTGAATTGCAAGTATTCACCGTGGGAAACCTAAGGTGGTAAATATTTTGCAAATGCAACAGCACTAGGAAATCCATTAGAAGTCGAAAAAATTGTGTCAGAGAACAAAAAATCATAATGTAATTGTTGTTAATAACTGTTAGTAGAAGAAATGCAAAGGCTGTTACAAAGACAGAATGTGTATGACTTGTCTGAACTAATGCAAAGTTTTGAGGATGTCTTATATAACTTTAAATCATGGATGACAAAGCTGTCACTCCAGAAAACGAACAAAAAAACCCATGCACAGTTGGTTTTTACTATTGTTATTTTTTTCTATTAGTATTTTCTGTTTTCTTCTTTTAGGTAAATATGCAGTTTGCTTTTTTCCTTCAGAAAATGTAGGGCAGTTCAGTGTGGATAATCTGGCCTTGGACAAAAGTGTTTTTGGTCTTCTGTTTGTTCATTTTTATCTTGTTCTCAGCTGTTAGCAGAAAAGTGAAAGAAAAATGAGGTTTGGGAATGCAGAAGGCAGCAATTCCTGGGCATCTGGTAGTGTGGGAAGCTAAAGACAGCATGTAAAGGAGAAAAGGCTATGAGAAAGGAAGTTCAAGTGTTGACTTGGTCCAGAAAAGAAAAAATTTTAGAGTTAAAGCAGGCTTCAATTTCAAAAGTAAAATGTAACACTTGGGTAGACTACTGCTGCAGGGAGAAGTAAAATGGGTCTGCAGACTGATGGCAGGGAGGTGTCAACGTGGCAGAAGATACTAAATTTGTAATGCAAGTATGACTTACATAGTTTTCTGGGTTTTATTTTCAATTTTCAATCACTTTTTTGTTTTGATCTTAAGTAATACTTGAAAAATGTTGTAGGAAAGAGTAGTCTCCTTCAGAACTATAGGGACTGCTATAAAGGCAGGACTGTTTCAACAGTGAATAGCATAGGCTGGCAGTGCTTTCTCTTTTTAATATGTAAATTGTGTCTGATTTTAAGGAAGAAGAAAATCATCACTCCTCAGAGATTAATCTCCTGGCTTTTTGATGCCTGTGTTGAAATACTGAACCAGAAAGTAAATATTTATGTTAAATAACACAATTAACTATTTAAATTCCATCTGTGATTCTCATTTCTTTTTAGCTTCGCGATTCCACAGAGCAGTTTCAGGAGTACTACAGACAGAGACTACGTTACCAGCAGCACTTAGAGCAGAAGGAGCAGCAGCGACAGTTGTACCAGCAGATGTTGCTAGAAGGAGGAGTCAATCAAGAAGATGGAGCTGACCAGCAACAGAACCTTACTGAGCAGTTTCTTAACAGGTTGGGGGAGTTTCATTCTTCTACTCACCCTTATCCCTCTGTAAGTTCTCCTAATGACCTGGTTTGATGGTTTGGGTTTTTTAACTTGTCATTTGTTATTAGATCTATCCAGAAACTAGGAGAATTAAATATGGGTATGGATAGTCTTGGAAATGATGTACAAACACTTAGCCAGCAATGTAATGGGAGCAAAGGCATTGCATCTACCAATCCAGCCAGTAACTTCACATCAGCACCTTCAGATGGCAGCCAGAGGATAACTACTGATAGCCCAAATCTTAATACAAGCACTCCTCGCAAGTGTGGATCAGCTAATCAGATACCCTTTCCTGAAGAGTCACCTGTACAGGGGAGCCCAAGGTGAGTCACTGGAGAGCATTCAGAGCTGGAAATGCCCTTCTGCTAGCACTGTGGGAGAGCTGTTTGTATTTATCTTTAGCTATCAAGTTAATTTGTCATTGAGTAGGTGTATGATCAGTGTTTTCTAAATATCTATGTTGGGATTATAAAGTCTTTTTTTTAAACAGCATTCATGAGGAATAGTGGTTATTTGTAATGGCTTACATTTTATGCTTGTTTTTAATTTTGCACTTTTTATTCTATCTTATATGTTTAGTTCTTGTTTATTTTGTGTTATTCTAAGTTTCTGGAAGCTTTTTTATGAAATACAAACTGGATGAAGGGAGAAGCGGGGCAGAATGGGAACTGAATTTCTTCTGTTAACTAAAAGTAGTGAAAGTACTGAAAGAAACAGTAATTCTTCCACCTCTCTGTGTGTACATATTGTATCTATACATAGGTGTATTACAGAATGAAAAATTAACTTGAGTTCACTTGTTCAGTGCTTGGAGTTGCTGCAAAAAGGGCTGTCCCTTGTAAAAATAATAATTTAATGGTAATGATTCAGACATGTATAACACTTTACACAAATTAGTCAGTTCTGAGAATGACTGAAACTGTAACTTTAGTCTGAAAAATACTTACCAAAAAATCTGCCTCTGCTCTTGTTTTGTTTTGTGTTGTTAAACACTTTACCAAATCAGTGCATCAGATCATGCTGTCGCTCAGCCACAGTCAGAAGACTCTTCAGGGAATTTATCTAGGACACGAGGCGATGAGGTGAGTTTTCTTGTTGTCTGTTGTTTGTGTTATCAAAAGATTCAGTACTTGATCCTGAGTGTGGCATCCTCTTCCTGTTAAGAGGTATTTAGAATGAATTTTGGTTGGTGCAGTGCCTACAGTCACAGAACCATTGAGATTGGAAGGGACATCTGGAGACTGAATCCAAATGCACTTCTCAAAAGAGGGTCGATAGAGCAGGATGCTTGGGGCTGGCTCCAGTTGGGTTTTGCATCTCTCCAAGGATGAAGGATGTTTTCCAGTCTTTGTGGGCTACCTCATCCCGTGTCTGACCACCCTCACAGTGTTTTTAAAATGCCAAAAACGTTGAAGTGGAATTTGTTTTACTTTATTTGGTGTTCATTGCTTCTGGTCCTTTCACTGGGTACCACTGAGAAGAGTCCTGCTCCATCTTCTTCACTCCCCCAGTCCCATATTTGAATGCACAGGTGAGATGTACACATGCACACCCTGAAAAGCCCTTCTGATCTCAGGGCCAAACAGTACCAGCTCTTTCAGCTTCTTCTTGTACAACAGATGTTCCAGTGGGATGTCTTCTACAACCGCTGTTTTGTGTTTTCCAGGTTAAAACTTTGAGTGTTGTACTGCAGTCAGTATGGTCTGAAAAACCAGGGGAATAGTTAGTAGGGAAATAACTGCAATAAGTACATTCCAATGTTTCTGCATAAATAAAAATCATAATCTTAGAAAGATGGTCATGAAGTCACAAAGGGGATGACATAATAAAGCTCAGCATAATTTAATGATAACTTTGTGCTACATACAGGGTGAAAATCTGATTCTATGTTTAATATTATGTTTGGTTTAGAAACTATGTTTGACTTGGACTGTTTTCAGTAAAAAGGCAGCTTTGTTCCCCTTGCAAGTTTCACACAGATCAAATGTGTTTACCCAGAAATAAACTGCAGTATTGCCCATCTGAGGTGGCCTGTTTAGAAGAACAAAAGCAGGTGGAAGTTTGGAGGGAGAATGAGAAATACTAATTAATGTTATCTGTAAAAGTCAGTTGAAGAAAAGAGCTTCAAGAGCATTCTTGGACTTGGAGCAGACCTTGTTTACAAAACTGCTTTGAGTGATCCAGCCTACTGTGCTGCTACTTGTTAATACTTGGCTACTGTAGCTTTACATTATTGCACAAAGTAGTCACACCTACTTTTAAATGTCCGGTTTTACACAGGAAAACCTAATTTTACTGTTATCCTTCTACACAGGATGACAAATCAAAAAAGCAATTTATTTGCATTAATACTCTAGAAGACACACAAGCTGTCAGAGCTGTAGCCTTTCATCCCAGTGGGAGTTTATATGCTGTTGGTTCCAACTCTAAAACTTTGAGAGTTTGTGCCTATCCAGAAGTAATTGACCCAAGGTAAGAAAGCTAATATAATAATTTCTTTTTCTGTATCATAGCACTTCTTTTCCTGCAGCTACTGATATCTGTGCGTTTTGTATCTTTATTTTATTGTCATAAATACAGCAGTGCTGTCCTTGGAATCCTAGACTGCTAAACAAAAATAAGATAATGTGCTGAAGTATTTGTATATTTGTGGTCTACTTCTTTGCTCTCTATTATTTACAAGATGTATTGCCACAAGACCACACTTTTGCTTATAAAAGTGGGGTTTTATTGTCTCAGCAGGTGGGCTTTTTTGAGTTTGCTGGTTGGCCTGTGGTGTTGATATTCCAGCTGTAACAGTGGGAGAAAGCATGTGTCAGTTCCCAAGCCAGCAGAAGCTGGGCTTCACAAGATTCAGTTTCTGGTAGGAGGACAGAATTAACAGTAGAGAAGGTTGTATCTTCTTGACTTCTACACAAAACTTGCTAGAGTGTGTCTGTTGGTCTGCTTTTACTCTAAACATTGGTTCATTGATTGAAAAAGCATCATTTGTGGTTTACTGTGCACCTGTGTTTTCAGTTTCCTTTCCACCCATTTTCAATAGGATGGGGAAAATATACCTGAAAATAAATACTGCCACATCAATAACAGTCTCCTTAATTCTGCTTCACTTACATTATTTTCTTGGAGGAGGGGAGAAGTGCAAGCATCTAAAACTTCACAATTTTATGGGGAGCTACAAGTGTGCACAGTGATTCTTATGTGGGACATCTTCCCACTTCAGGATTGATGTTCAGGCTTCCAAAGTGTTGAAAAAGTAATTTTTGTTTTCCTCTTTAAGTATCATCAGTAAGGTAGCCTTTGAAGTTTAATTCCAAAATATTTATGAGCAATGTATGACACAACAAAAAAAGGAATTGATTTCTGTTACCTAATACAAGTCAGTTTATTGGCCTTGAAGCCCAAACAGCCTCTTGACTGGTAAGCAGTGCAAAACATGTTGGCTCCTGCACAGCTGCTTATTCTGCTTTTTGGGAAAGGCTGGAGCAACTCTGCAGCCTTAGTTTGTACTTGCAGTGCATGATCTGATGTGACAAGAGACACAGCGCATCTGGACATGAAAGGAATACTGAAACCTCCTTAATTCTGAACTTGTAATTCTTCAACTTACTGTTGATTTGAACTATGCTTACACTTTGCCTAAAATACTTCATCATGGGATTTACAAGTCAGCAGAGAGATTACATTATCTTAAAGATATTCTAATCCTTGTAACAACATGAGTCTAGACATGCATTCAAAATTATGTGCTTTTCAAAGAGGTGTAGAATAGTTCTTCTTTGAAGCTCTGTTGGGCCTATTAAACTTCTTTTTTACTTGTCCTTCAAAGTGATACATTATTCAAGACAGGTTGGTTTGGACTTGTTTTTTTTTTCTGTTCTCTAAAGGTATAATAGTAGTGGGGGGTTTTGCACACCTCTAAGGTTAAGCACTGACAGGTACATGTTGCAGTTCTGCAAATGTTGCTCAAATAATCACAGTGCTTCCATGCAGAGGATTGGCAACCTGCGGTCTCTGACCTAGGTAGGTGCTCCCCTGTCCTGGGAGAGTCAGTGATCCTCCACTCTTAAGATGTGGTGAATCCAAACTCAGAGTGTGACATAAGGCATTAGGCCATTTAGGGAGGTCTGTAGTGTGTTGAATGATTCTGATTTAGGCTGTTCTGTAATGGATTTCCTCTCTGGCAACAAAATAAAATTAGCCGCCATGTGGGTTTATTTAGTATTCTTTACTAAAGCGATGTTAATCTCCAAAGTTTTTCAACAGGCTTGGGTGATTGTCTTCTGTCATTTCTCTCTGCCTCTTCTGTTCAAGTATTTATAATCAGGTTTATGAACTTTTTCAATACCAATTTAATTTGTTGAATTTCTCCTGTTGATGTTACTGGAGTGATGGATACTGCAATACTTTATCCTAAGTACTTGATTTCTTCCTGCTGTGAGAGCAGAAAAAGAACATTGCAGGAAGGTAATTGATTGCAATCAAGGAAATATAAATTACTGAGACTGTTGCTTTTATTTCAGCAGTGTGTAAAGCTGATGTGGTTTTACAAATAAGAATCTATGGTGTATTTAGATGCTGTCAGGATTTTTGCATTAACGTAAAGTGATAAATCTGTTTTTCTTGCACAGGCTTGGCCTACTATTGTTTAATTGAACTTGTGCATATTCAAAAGTGGCCATAGAATTAAGTTTTTGATGTATGAAGGATGTAGAGAAAACTCACACCAGTTTCAGACTCTGGGGATAATACTTTGTTGTCCTATAGCTAGTAATTACGGTAGTTTATCTGTATCAGCCCTTTACAGATGAATGGACTGGGTAAGTTCTTTTTGAATGTTCAGTCACAGATAGAATGGGAAGATGAGAAAAAATTGAAAATGAGAAGATCCTTTTGTCTTTAATCTCATATATATGTTTCAGTGCAAGTAGTTCATATGAATTTCATGTTACCCAAAATAACAGAAAAATAGTATCTTCATTTTAGAATACTTTGTTTCCCTTAGACATAAAAAGAAATATGATGTTTGGGGTTTTTTTTTCTTTTACCAGTGCTTATAATACTCCTAAACAACCTGTAGTTCGCTTCAAGAGGAATAAGCATCATAAAGGATCAATCTACTGTGTAGCCTGGAGTCCCTGTGGACAGCTGTTAGCTACTGGTTCTAATGATAAATATGTGAAAGTGCTGCCTTTTAATGCAGAAACTTGTAATGCAACAGGTACTGTGTGTATATCTAGTTCAAAGGATTTTCAATTGCTGTCCAGTATTTGTCAAAACCATCAGTTTACATTGATGTTTTGTTATTTTTATTCCAATATTTTAATTCAGTCACTTTTCCCTTTTACTGTGGTCTCTGTCCAGCAAAGAACCACTGAGAGGTTTAAAATTATCTTTGGGCTTTTGTTTGGGTTGGGTGGCTGTGTTTTGGTTTCATTTTGCACTACTCTGGTATTCTATTTCTTGGCAGATTCCTCCCCACAGAAAGTAAAACAACCAGATATTCTTACCCACTTCTAGAGCATGGTTGTCACTAAGAATTTATCTCCACTCCTAGTTCCCTTTTCTCTTCTCACCCATCTTAGAAAGGTTTCTGTCCCAGCAAATACTACTATCCATGTCCACCCCTCCTAATCAATGTGTTGAATGTGGCTCTTACCTTTTCTGTTTTGAACTTAGTCTGCCTTGTCCTTTGTAGTGCAGTGCTCTCAATGATCTTTTCCTCCTGGCAAAGAAAACCTTTTGAGTTCACCAGAGTTTACAAAAAGAAATAAATGTACACTGTAAGAAACCTTGCCTGCAGTTGGCAGTGGTGATGGTTGGCCAGTGTACATTTTGCAAAGCTTTAGGAAGTAGGAAGCTCAAATGACACTCAAACCCAAGATTGTTAGAGATTTTATTTGAGCTGCAGTAACTGAAATAGTGTGTTCTGTGCTGAAGTGCACAGCCATGTTTGCACTTGGTGGCATGTTCACTATAAAATACTCTGTATTATCTCTGTAGCCACTTTAAAGAGCACAGCACTAACAAACAACCTATGCCTTACTTTGTTCCCTGATTTTTAATTTATTTCAGGACCAGATTTGGAATTCAGCATGCACGATGGGACAATCAGAGACCTTGCTTTTATGGAAGGCCCGGAAAGTGGTGGTGCTATTTTAATAAGTGCTGGAGCAGGGGACTGTAATATTTACACAACAGATTGTCAGCGTGGACAAGGCCTGCATGCCCTAAGTGGTCACACTGGTAGGTACAGTGTGGCTCCTGTCACACTTTGAGTCTGTATTATATTCTAATAAGGTTGTTGGGTTGTTTGGCTTGATTTGGTTTAAAGTAATTGTGGTTTTCTTTTTAGCAAGACTTTTTTTTTTCTTCTCCCAATTGCTCTTGAGGTATTTCTAGGGCAGGTGGGCAGTGTTTGTTGTTCAATGTGTTTGCTGTTCATTTAATGAAGAGGGTGCACACCTCATTCCAGAGAAGACACAAAGCTGGGTGTTGTCATACATTATTGCAATGGATCATACAAAATGCAGGTTTTCTACGGGATTGTTAAGTCTCTGAATGCAAAAAACAGTCCCAACTGTTGGGTGTTGGGTTTCTGTGTATGATGCTAATCAAATTAAGAAGTGTTCTTGTTCACAGGACATATTTTAGCACTTTATACATGGAGTGGCTGGATGATTGCATCTGGATCCCAGGACAAGACTGTAAGATTTTGGGATTTGAGAGTGCCAAGCTGTGTTCGTGTTGTGGGAACAACGTTTCATGGAACAGGCAAGATTTGCTATCATGCTTCTAACCATCCTGGCATGAAAATAGACTTTGAAGATGTCCAGGTCACATAGAGGGAATGTAAGGGGAGGCTGTGGCAGGCACGGGAGGGCAGCTCAGCTTAAAGAGAGAACCTGTGAGGGCATCTGTACCTGTGGGGTTGGTTGGTTTGTTTGTTCCTAAAGTAATATTTCCTTTCATAAGATGGGTAGTGCTTTTGCCTTATGACTTTCAAACAGACACTTTTAAGTGCATTCAAATACAGCAACCTAACTGAAGTCCTTGAAACTTTAGGGCCAGGGTGAATTCCTTGCAGTATTCCACATTGTTTCATAAGAGTGGCTTTCTTTCCTGTGATGGAACAGATACTTTCTCATGCAGCTTTAATACTGTCTTTGCTATGATTCAAGTGTGAATTATGGCTTCAGAGTTCTTAGTGCTGAACCATAAAGACTTTTTTATTCTTAGCTGAGTATGTTCATCTGTCTTGGTTTGTAAGCCAGATGTCTGCTAGGCAAGAGCCTGCCTTAGAATGGAGAACGTGAACTCCCTCCCTCCGAATTATTACAATTTTGAAATTAAGGAGCTCTCAGGCAAAGGCACGAGGATAGGAATAGCAGTTCTTTACTAGTGTGTATAACAAGGCAAACAACAGCAGCTCTGGCACTGACGAGCAGAGCCGGGGACCCCGTGACGCTTCCCTGACCGCGTTTCCCTCCCGTGCAGTTCCGGGCACCGCCGGCAGGGGCGCTGCCGGCTCCGGGGGCAGGCCCGTGCGGTGATCCGCGCGCGGCGGCAGGGGGCGCTGTGGCGCGGGCAGCGCGCGGGGATGGCGGCTGGGCCCACAGGAAGGGCTTGGGGAGGAGAGGCTTCGCTCCACAAACCCCGGGGGCAGCGCATCCCGGTGCCCCAGCAGGGCTCTGAGGAGCACCCAGCTGGGACGGCAGGCATGAGCAGAAATCCCGGGGCGGTGGACGAGATGTATCAGAAGCTCCGCAGCAGTAGCTGGCAGAGCGGGACGTCCCGGCAGGGCAGGGGGATGCGGGAAAAAAGAAAGGCGGCTCCCGGCTGGGTTATGGCGCTGGCAGCCAGTTCCTTCCAATTCCTTCCCGCAAGCCGCAGGTCTGGCTGTTCTCCTCCGAAATGCAGAGACCGCAGCCAGCCCCGTCCTTTACCTGCCCCAAATCCCGCTGTATCCCTCCTCTCCGAGAGAAACTCCCAGAGAAAAAGAGCTGTAGCCAAATGCTGCCCTCCTCTCCCCACCTTGGCCACTTTTGTTTTAAGTACCTAGTAGTTAATTTCCTCGCAACTTATAGGAAAAGCTTCTATTAGTAAAGTAGAAAGAACCCAGCCTCCAACATCACCTTAAATATGAGGCCAGCTTTCGGTGTTTTACAATGCAATGTGTAAAATACAAAAGCAGTTGGCTATTGCAGAAGCGCAGCTAACTGAGCCGCGGGCTGTTGGGGTTGTGTGGCCCTGCAGGGAGTGCTGTGGCCTCGGTGGCGGTGGATCCCAGCGGCAGGCTGCTGGCCACGGGCCAGGAGGACTCGAGCTGCATGCTGTACGACATCCGCGGGGGCCGCATGGTGCAGAGCTACCACCCGCACGGCAGCGACGTGCGCTCCGTGCGCTTCTCCCCGGGCGCGCACTACCTGCTCACCGGCTCCTACGACATGAAGATCAAGGTGACGGACCTGCAAGGTAACGCAGGCACTGGGTCACAGGCTGGCTCCTGTCTGGGGCTTTTAACGTTGTGATTGAGAGCTTGGCTCAAGGATCAGGTCTTACTTTAAAAGGGGAAAGAAATAGTAGAGCTTGGATGTGTATATATGTGGTTGTGTCCGGTGGAAGTTGGCTGGTTGTGGTGCTGAAAGTGTAGGCTGTGAACTGAATCTTGGTTCAGGGTGAGGGTCTCATGACAGTAAAACCATTAGTTAACACTCTTGCCTGGTGAGACAGCCGTTGCTTTCAGACAGTATTCATAAAATTGACCTTTAAAAAATGCCCTAAAAAAGTATAGTAATTCTCATTTTTATTGGGATAAGTTAAGAATAGGAAAGATATTGGGTGTGTCTAATTGTCTTGATTTTCTTGCACCATTAAATTTTAATCACCTTGTGTAAAAACGATGAGATCTGCCTTTTTAAGTTGTACTGTGTCCAGTAATGCCTAAACATTGAAACACTGGGGCCTTTTGTTATGCTCAATGTGTGTGAGAGAGAAAAGGGACTCAAGTGGGCTTCATAAGGTGGCATACAGATGTAAGCTTAAAGTAAGCAAACTGGTTAAAAAAGACTCTCCACGCAAGGGCTAGGATACGGATTCATGACATGAGTAATGATTTCTGTTCCTCTTTACAGGGGACCTGACGAAGCAGCTTCCTCTGATGGTGGTAGGGGAGCACAAGGACAAAGTTATTCAGTGCAGGTGGCACACGCAAGATCTTTCCTTCTTGTCGTCTTCTGCAGACAGAACTGTAACCCTTTGGACCTACAATGGTTAGAGTGCAAACAAAGGCAACTATGCAGCTAAAGCACAGAGACCCGAGACTATGGAACTGTCCAAACAAGTGATAATAATGAGGCTTTGAGAGAGCAGCAGTTGAGCAGGAGAGTGTCTTGTCAAGAGGAGGGGCATCTGTCACTGATTTTTCTGGTTTCTAGGAGGTCTTGGTGTTTCTAGTATATTCTTTTGCAGTGCTTCCAGTCTTCCATGTTGAACTCATGCTGCTGTGACCTATTGTAGTCTTGTTGCCAAAGTCTATGAGGAGAACTCTTCTGTTGTTGATGTGCACTCAGAGTATCATGAATGATGTGTTTACAGTTTGGTATTAATTGCATTCCTTGTTCTTTGCCTCAATGAGAATTTTGTATAGAAACTTAAGTTGAGGAACACTTTAATCAAGTCTGTATGTAACTAGTTACACACGTAAAAGAAAAACTACTTCCACTGTTTTTTCAGGTTTATTGTATTCATCACTTTTAAACAAGAGCTCAGACTTAATAACATCTCCATAGTTTCAACTTTTTAGTAAAAAAAAAAATCTGAACTTTAAAGTTTGACTAGGTAGTAACCACTTCTTGATTATAGTCCATTATATAGTGGGGGTTTTTCTTTCTTTTCATCTAACCTGGGAAAAATGTTGCTGTTTTTACTACATGACATTATTTTGAACCAGCTAACATGTTGGAGGGGCAAAAGTAAAATATTGACTTTTTCAGTAGAAACATGTAATATTTTACTTTTTGAATGCAACAGAATACCTCTGTGTATAATGTACTGTAGAAAAGAGTGGATTGGCAGCAGTTGTCACAGTGAGTTTAATGGCTATCAATTTTCAAGCAAAAGGGATACCATTAATGCAGTAATACAAACCAGCATGGCTTAAAATGCTATGTCTGCATGATAATTTAAGAATTGTTTAAATTCCCAGTCCAGAAGCTTATCTGAATTTTATTTCTTGCACTGTTTATGTATGGGAAATTGCAGTTTTATTTCTACAAAACTTTAGATTCTAATGTTTATGTATTGTTATATTTTCATATTGTACAGTTCCTTTTACTTTTTGAAATATAAACCTTAAACTTTAGGTTATTTATTTATTTGAACTGCAGTTACATTTTGGATTCTCTTGGTTACTAAATTATATGTGCACTGTAGCAAGCATTTTTAACTATCGTATAAAAGTGGAAAGGTGACTATAGAAGTGTATCTGTGCTATAATCTCAATAAAGACCTCCAACACCTGCACCCATTTGATCTCTTATTTTTAATTCTTGGTTTATAATTCCTCAGACCAACTATGATACAACGGTTTGACCTATGATTTAAGTATGCCAGAATTATAAAATACTTAAGAGCTTTGATACTGCTTCCAAGTATTGGAACTTGCAGCGCGGTAAGTAATAATACAGTGGCGTAAAGCTGAAAATCTTGTTCATTTTTTCTTTATTAGATACATATACAATAATATGTATTATACAATGATGTGTACACAAAGCTGCTTTGGAGGAAATAGTGTTTCTTTAGTTGTCTCTCTGTGGTCAAAGCTGTCAGTCTATTTAAATTAGTATATCTGTAGCAGTAGTGATTTCCTGACATTAATTTCATTCCCAGTTGTGTCTTTACAGGGCGGGTCTGGTTTTACATCCATCATCTTGCAGCCCGCCTGTTGTGCTCAGCTTGCATTTAGCGCAGCTTCGCTCCGTGTCCCGGGCGCCGCTCGCAGCCGGGGCTCGGGGCGGGGCCGCCGCTCCCTCGGGGCGGGCCCGCAGCGCCCAACGGCGCCTCCGCGGCCGCTGCTCCGCGGCGCTTCCTGGGCGGAGCCGCCCCCGGCTGGGCAGCGGAGGCGCCGGGAGGAGCGGCTGGCGGGGCGGCCCCGCAGCGGGTAAACACAGCGGGTGAACGCCGGGAACCCCGCGGCCCCTCAGGTACCGCGGGCGGCGAGCGGGGCTGCGGGCGGGGCGGGCGCCGCTGGCCGGGCCTGCGCGGTGCCGGGGCGAGGAGGAGCGGGGAGGGGTTGAGGGCTGCGTGTCTCGGCGGAGCGCGGTGTCGCCTGCGACGTGAAGGAGGCGAAGGCGGGGGAGAAGCGTGCGGAGCCGCTCCTCTATGGCCCTGTCGGTTCCTGCAGCTCTCGGGCGGCAGTGCCGGCCTCCGCCGGGCCGGAGCGGGGCCCGGGGCCTGGCGGAGCCGCACCGGGAGACCAGGCCGTGGCGCCAGGCCGGGCAGGGATGTCCCCGCAGGGCTGGCCAAGGTGAGTTCTGCGTGACGGGCATGCTGGCCTCTTCGTGAAGGAATACTGAAAACCAAAGTTCATCAAGGGGGAGTGTTAGCGTTGGCAGTAGTTCTCCAAGCTGCCTGCCCCCTTAGGAGCAGGATCTCTGAGGGAGCGCGGGGTGTCGCTGTCAGAGAGAACAAAGGTAATGGAGCGGCTGGAGGGGTTGTGGCCGTGCTCTTTATAAAATAATGCGCCCAAGGGGAACTAAGCCAAAGGAGTGACCCAAAAGGCGCCCAAAACCTGAACGTGCTCCGTTAACTCGAAAATACGTATTACTTTCCACGCCCCAGCGTCTGCTAATGAAGTGAGACGTGTACGTGCTTTAAAGTCACTCAAACTGCGCCTAAATATGAAGTGTCATCAACTGAAACTCTACCTTTTACCCTCCCTCAAAAAAAAACCAATATAAATACGGGTTAAGAGGGGCGGGGGTCAGAGGAGACTCCACCTTTGTATCCTGGCTCTGTCGGCGGGCTGTGCCTCTTTCCTCCCCCATAGGAATGCCTGTTGGGTAAGGCTCGAGCTCCGAGTGCTCCCTCAGGGAATTCAGAGAGCCAGCTACCGTTTGCGATTGTGCTTTTAGTCGTCTCCCACTGTAACGTATTTTTTGTCTGTTTATTGCTGATATTTTTTGTGTTCATGTGCTCCTGCAGACGGTGTTTATCACCGGCAATCCAGCATTTCTGTTGCTCGACAAATTACAGTGTTTTGCACCTGAGGGTTGTTGAGCGTTTCCAGACTCTGGTGTGGCCAGGAGAGTTTGTTGGACATGATCAGACTCACAGCGTGTCTGTGATTGTGGTGGTTCTTACTGACTGTGACTGGAGCCACAGTGCTGCCCTGGCTCTGTGCTTCCCTTTTTAGTGCTGAATTGGCCATCCCTCAGCATCAAAGCACAGCCATCCCAGCCCCTCTGCTATCCGAGGAACCTGAGGGTTGTTGAGCGTTTCCAGACTCTGGTGTGGCCAGGAGAGTTTGTTGGACATGATCAGACTCACAGCGTGTCTGTCATTGTGGTGGTTCTTACTGACTGTGACTGGAGCCACAGTGCTGCACTGGCTCTGTGCTTCCCTTTTTAGTGCTGAATTGGCCATCCCTCAGCATCAAAGCACAGCCATCCCAGCCCCTCTGCTATCCGAAGAGCTGAAATGCAAGGGCAGTTTTTCTGCCAAATCTTCCTCTTAATGTGACAGCAAAATTTGCTTTACTGTTAACACAATGCCCTTGTGGTGAAGCGTGCTGGAGTTCTGCACCGTTTTATCATATTTAGCAATACTGAACTCTGTGCTACACCTGCTGGTAACAAAGTCAGGAGTATTGATCCACTCATATAATACAGTTTAATTGTGCATATTATTGTCAGCATTTTCCTTGGGAAGAAATATGGAAGTGAGTTTAAACCTGCTTAATGGAGAACTGAGTTTTTGAAAAGCTCTACTTGTAGTTTTTTTCATGTAAGATTGTTTCATTTTTTCATACAGCATGTTATACCCTGACCTAAATACTTGAATTTCTTGTTATATTCAATGATACAGGATGCTGTTTCCTTTGGTGTTGTGTGCAGTTGTGCTGATAGGGAGCTGTAAAGTTCAAGAAGATGAATGGATTGACCCCACAGATATGCTCAATTATGATGCAGCATCAGGAACAATGAGAAGACCTTACAAGGTAGAGAAAGAAAGGATGTGTGTCTCTCCCAAAAAGCTACATGCTGTTGGAAGATTGCTTTTAAACTGTGACAGTAAATACTGATAGCAGTACAGTGTTTTTAAGGGCTTGTTATGTTGTATTTGAATCCCTACACAGAAAAGTCCATGGTTAAAATTGCAAGGTAAAAAATAGTGTAATTAGCTCAGGACCTTTCCCTGATGAGCTTCTGTTGTGATCAGATCAAGTCATATCAAGCAGAATTTTTGTATTTTCACAGGTGGTGCTTGATTTATGCAGGTTGTGGCACCACAGGTTACTGCTCTGAGAAGTACTGGGTTAAGTAACTCTTGCTAATTTCTCGAGTGTAGTCTTAAATATCTTGAAAATCAGGTTCCTAACTGATAAAAGTTGGGGGGAGTTAAATTTAATTACTGTACTTTATTCTAATCAACCAGTTTCCCAGCAATAGGAACCAGTTTCCCATTTTTTGTATGGTATTAAATATCTTGAAAATCAGGTTCCTAACTGATAAAAGTTGGGGGGAGTTAAATTTAATTACTGTACTTCATTCTAATCAACCAGTTTCCCATTTTTTGTATGGTACTATTGTGAATTTTAATGGTGTTTTGTAATGCTGGGCCTCAGTTTTCAGAAGAAAGGTCAGACTAGGGATTGAGTGCTGTACTTTTAATGAATCATTTACACTGAGGAGAAGATGGAACTAGGGAAAAAATCAGTTCTAACAAGAGGAATTTTCTCTGTCTTGTATGAGGAGGGGACTCTAAATACCATGAGATGCATGTTGGTTATCCTGTGCATGTGTGCACACATGGCACTGTAAACTGGAGGTGGTTGTAAGGGCACCCTTGATTTTTGCCATTATTCAGCTTTCAAGTTTGGTTTTACAGTCTTGAGTAATA
Organism: Pyrgilauda ruficollis; assembly: GCF_017590135.1. NCBI lineage: Eukaryota > Metazoa > Chordata > Aves > Passeriformes > Passeridae > Pyrgilauda > Pyrgilauda ruficollis. The sequence continues at coordinate 1,328,905 of NW_024526488.1, read as the reverse complement.
CTGTTTAAACACTACAGAGCATAATTTTCTGAAGCTTAAAAGATGCAGAGTGTGTTATTGCTCTCCACAGCTTTCCTCATCAACCTCCAACTTCTCCAGGTCCGCCTGATAGTCATTAGCATCCTTAAAATCCAGCAGCAAGCTTTGGCTCTTTAAGCCCAAGTGCTTCAGCTTTATATAAAAAAAAAAAGTAGTAGCTTTATTGTTGTCTCCCACAAAAATAGAACTACACCTTAAACTAAAAAAATTACTACTTTGTGTTAGTCCATCTTCTCAGGATTTCTTTTGTGCTCTGCAGAGAGTTTTTAGTTGGGCAGGCTGTGTGGGCTGCTCAAGTCCTCAAAACCAGACTTTGTTTCAGCATGAGTTCACTGATTCGTGTGCTGGTGTGTTTCCTCTTGGAGGCTTCCCTCAGTGTGCACACGTGGTTGTTTGCAGCACTGCTCTGACTGGGTCTGAGCAATGGACAGAAACCATGGAGTGCTCTGGAGTAGATAAAGGCAGGCAGCCCAAAGTGGGGTTTGTGTTTACTTGCAGTCTGGCTGGCGGTGTTGCCAGGGGAATTCACCTGGCTGAAAAGTGTCCCTTTGCCTGCTGAGTCAGTTTTTAGCCAGTGCCATTATCTAATCTGATGCACTCTGTGGATCGCCAGCACTCGAAGGAGGGGAAAGGGCAAGTGGGGGAGGACAGGCAAGACCTCACCTTTTGAAGGCAGCATGCATTTAGATAAACTCAAAGCAATTTTCCATCTGGAGCCTGAAATAACAGCAGAGAGGTAACTGCAGTGTCACTGGGAGAGAATTATCAGCAAAGATCTGTACTCAGTTGTTAGCTCCTTTGCTCCTTCTAAAGTGACGTGACTGTAGGAGTGTAACAGGACGTGTTGGTCAAATTCTTGGAGTCTGAAAATATGGTTTTCTTCTGTAATTCTAGCCAAACTATCATGACTCTGAGGAAGAGGCTGTGGATGCAGTCAGTGCTGAAGTCTCACGTTGTTCCAGGGTGATAGATTCCTTGCAACACAAGGTTTGTTCTTCACAGTATTTTCCAGTGTTTTATAGTTTGTGCTTTCTGATGATGCTCTTCTGGATAGTGTCAAACAGGTGCATTGCTGCCATAATTTATTCTTTATGGAAGGGGAACCTCTAGGCAGAGAAGAGACTGGAAGTGGTTTGAATTCATTTTCAAGTTGTTGTTCTGCCGACAAAGGTCTGTTTCCTGACATGTTTTATGGTGTAACAAAATCAATAGGAGGTAGGTGCTTCTGTCCAGTGTCAATAGTTTAAAGGTGTGGTGCTGATTACCCCATGCTGTTCTCAAGCTGGTCAGTCCTGTTTGATTTTAAGGGGTGGGTTGTGGGCACAGAGACCAGGGCGATGTGCAGAGCTGCAGCTCTCAGGTGCTGCTGTCTGACCCCCTCCCAGGATGTGGGCGTGCTTGTGTGGCTACTGGGGCCCTTACTGCCCTCAGCCATTTGGATACCCAGTGGGATATGTGTCATTTTAATGTTGTTTTAGTTACTTCGATTTTTTGGCAATTCTCTCTTTTTTTTTTTCCTGATGCAAACTTAAAATGTGAGGAGATCCAGATATTTGCATTTGTTTCTAGCCTTAGTGAAGTCAGGATTTGAATATTACTAGCAGATCTAGCACTGGCCAGTTCCATGGAAAGTAGTATGTTCAGTAACTGCATATGCTTTTTATCTGGCATGGGATCATTGCTAAACTAAAGAAATGTGCCCCTGTTAATCCTGAGTTAAATGTGTTGCTATATTCGGGGTTTTTTCTCTCCTATGAAGAAGCTGGTTTGAGCAAAGTGAATAAAAATGTCTTTTGCACAATTGCAGATTGCAGAGTGTGAGAAGAGGAATGCCAAATCACAGGAGAGCCGTAGCTTTTATATTTTTAAGCGATTCTTGAATAAGATTTTAAATGAAGCTGGAAAACTTGGCCTTGTAAGTATTTGAACAGTCATTTAAAGAAATACTTAATTAAAATTAATTCATATTACTGCTTTATGTAATTTTCACAGTTACCAAGCATTGAGTAATTACGCTGGTGTACTTGAAATGAAATGAATGGCAAAGATGATAGAAGTATGTGCATCCTGTACTGCTGAGGAGACACAGTTGTCATGTGATCTGTAAAGCATTCAAAGGAAGGGTTTGTGAATTCACTGTATCGTAACATCTGTTGCTGGAATGCAGCTATAGGAACACCTTGTTGTGGTCCCATTAATGGTTGGAAACTGGAAGGAGCCAGATCTGGGTTGTTTATTGTAGACTTAAAAGGCCTGTATTGTGGGTCTACCATGTTAACCTGCAGAGGGTGGAAGTGAGGACAGGTAACCTGGGAGAAGTGCAGAGAGATTGTCCAAGCAGGGGCAGGCATCGGGTTAGGAAAGCTAAAGCCTGCAGTGCTGTGTCCAGCTCTGGGGTCCCCAGTGCAGAGAAGAACATGGACCTGTTGAAGCAAGTCCAGAGGAGGCCACAGGCATGGTCAGAGGGCTAGAGCATCTCTCCTACAAAAACAAGCTGAGAGCTGGGTCTGTTCAGCCTGGGGAAGAGAAGGCTCTGGAGAGACCTTAGAGACCTACTGAATACCTAAAGGGGGGCCTAAAAGAGGGACCTTTTACGGGGGTGTGCAATGCTAGGACAAAAGGCTTTAAACTGAAAGAGAGGAGGTTTAGATTAGATACTGGGAAGAAATTCTTCTTTGCTCTGAGGGTTGTGAGGCACTGGAAGAAGTTGTTCAGAGAAGTTGTTGATGCCCCATCCCTGGAAGCATTCAAGGCCAGGCTGGATGGGGCTTTCAGCACTGTGGTCTAGTGGGAGGTGTACCTGACCGTGAGGATTGGAGCTAGATTATCTTTAAGGTCATTTCCAACCCAAACCATTCTGTGATTCTAACCATCAAGGAATAGTAGCTTATTAGAGTTTCCATATAAGAATAACCTTATTACTTTCTCCATGTAGTGATTTCAGCTGGGATGGAGTGAATTTTGTTCCTGGTAGCTGGTGCAGTGCTGTGTTTTGGATTCAGTGTGGGTGCACTGTTGATAACACTCTGGTGTTTCAGTGGCTGCTCAGTGGTGCTTTCTCTAAGTCAAGGACTTCTCCGTGCCTCGTGCCAGCGAGGAGGTGCAGGAGGAGCTGTGGGGGAGCGTGGCCAGGGCAGCTGAGCTGAGCTGAGCTGCCACAGGGCCCCTGCAAACCGTGGCTGCTGTGCCCAGCACCGCCTGGGGGAGCTGGCTGGGAGGGGCTGATAGCTGCTGGAGGATGGGCTTGGTCAGCTTGGGGAGCAGGTGCACTGTGCACCACTTGTTCATCTGGGTTTTATTTCCTTCTTTCTCTCTTTTTGTGACTAGGAGTATTATTACCATCACATTTTATTTTGTTTGCTGTTCTTGTCTCAGCTCATGAGGTTGACCTTTTTTCTCATTCTCCTCCCCACCAGGAGGGATATTGGAGGGAGTGGCTGCATGATACTTTAGTTGTTGGCTGAGCACTTTATTACATTGTCTTTGGAGATTTTGTTTATTCAGAGGTAGAAGAATTGATCTTTAGTAATAAGTAAAATTACTGCTAAATAAGGAACATTACATTTAGCAATGTAAAACTTCTTATTTTAGTATTCAGTAGTTCCTATCTGTATTATCCAGCTTTGACTGAGGCACACATAGTATATATGTAATTATTATTTGTTAATGAGCACTGGTCCTGAAATCTTAGTAACAAGTGAGATAGTTTATTTTTTTAGGGTTTTTTTTCTGTAAAATTGAAAGATGACAAACCAGTTGAATTGTGTTTCATGTCGTTTCAATGAACAAAAAGGTTACAGAATCACAGTGTGACCCCTGTCCCATGTTTTCATCCTGCAGTGGGTGGAATGAATATGATCAGTTTTGGCCTACAGATGCATTTCTATTTCCAAATAAGCAGCTTTTAACCATTGTTTTGCTTTGCTTTGAATTCAGCCTGGGGAAGATGTGGGCCAAGTCCATTACGATGCTGAGATCATTCTTACAAGACAGACGTACTTGGAGATCCTCAGGTTTGTCAATGAGGAAGCCTGGCAGCCCGGTGCCCTGGATGAGGCACTGAGTGATATTTTGGTCAATTTTAAGCACCATGATGATCAGGCTTGGCGGTGGAGATTTGAAGACACCTTTGGAATTGATCTATATAATTTGTTTTGGGTAAGAGAATTGATTATTGCTTTTAATTGCTGTTTTCTTCAGTTTCTCTGTGCTAGTCAATATTACCATCTTAACTCCACAGATAACACAATTCTTTCCATAATACTTCTAGTGACTCATTTTTTTGTGGTTGCTGAAGGATGTATTTGCTTCAGGAAGTAATTTTTTTATTCTTGTGATCATCTGTTCTCCATTGTACCTTTGATTTGGGGCTTTTTTTCTGGTGTGCTTTTTTTCCCTTGTCTTTAGTATCTGTGCTGCCAGACTCATTGTGCTCTAGCACTTTCTTACCACTAGAACTGACATGCATTATAGATCTTCCATGTTTGTCTCTTGTTCATGTAGTTCTTGAAGCTTGGCTTCTCCAGGATTTGGAATATATACTGAGACAAATATATATTTAAACTCCTATAGGTCAGAGGCTTTTGCAGATTTTGTGGAAAAAATTGTATAGGGTTGGAGAGGAGAGGGTGACTGTGGGAATTACAAAGTGCTAAGCTGAGGATCTCTAATAAGCTGAAGCTTTCTAAATAAATCTTTACAATTCAGAATATTGCCAGTGTTTTATGCCGACATAATCTTGCAAGTAGCTTGTCTAGATTTGAGGGGTCCCTGGAAGCCAGATGACAAAAGCAGGCTGTCAGTAACCTCTGATAGGGTCCTTAGGTGGAAAGACACTGTGGATTGCTTCTTTGAAGTCTTGCTGCTGGTACCCAAACTGTAACTTTGTCTCTTTACCAAAGTGCAGGAGTTGGCAGCAGTTGTTCTGTGGTTCAGAGCAGGCACAAACTGCTCAAGCATTGGCTGACACCAATTTGATAATTTAGAAGTGTGGTCACTAATGTAACAAACATTCTAAGGAATCACAAGAAACAGATGAGCACCTGCAACGTAAGGCTATGACAGGGATGGATATTAGTACTGCCACAAAACTGTTCTGCCTTGTGCTGCTCACATGGGCTAGGGAAGCAAGGAAAAACTCCTCAGCTCTTCTGTGTAAATGACATTAGTAAAAACAAAAGGTGGAAGTTTCTTCATGTGTACTGTCAGTAAGCTTGGAAAGGTCCAAATATGGGTCATAATTTTTCCTCTTTTCTTTTTCAGCTGCTCTTGTGCTTAGTGTGCATTGTGGTTGTAATGGCTACAGAGCTGCGGACGTATGTTTCTCGCTTTGTCCAGCTAAAATACGTTATATTTCTAACTTTTCTCGTCAGTTTTGTATGGAATTGGTTTTACTTGTACACGGTAAGTTCTGTAATTTTAATGCCTTTTTGGCTTAGAACTTTACAGTTATGAGTTAAGTTACAGTTACAACATTAAGAGAGTTAATGTTGTTTAGTTCCTTTGGTTAGTTTACATACAACTTTTAATTAACTGCAAAATAAAAAAAGGGATAAACATTTTCTTTTGCATGTTGATAGGTGTGTTAGGTGTAAAGAACAAAAGAAACCCTGACAACTGTATTCTGCTGTAGAGATGCACAAAATTCAGAGAGCACTAGGACTCTGATATCACTACATGGGCAAGGCAGATGTAACCTCTGACTAAAGCAGCTGGGTAGAAAAGGTATACAGAAATATATTCACGGGAATTTTTTTTCTTAAGATTCCCTGGTAGAAACTGTGTTTCATGTGATAGACCAGATAAATGCCTCATTAATGATGATTAAGTGGCTGATGGTACAATCAGATCAGTTTTATTGAGGAGGAATTCAGGATACCAGATCAAAGCCCAGCCACAAAATCTGCCCTCACATCTTGTCAATCAGGATTGAACTGCAGCTTGTCAGACCCAGGGGTAGCAGAGTGCTGGAGAGTGGGCTGGCTCTGGCATGGGGTTGGAATGCCATGCAGATGGATTGGATTGGGGCACTGAAGAATGTCAATTTTGCAACAGATGATTTGGCTGAATTTTTCTGTTTTGATAATCAGTTGCAAACAGTAAGGCAAAACTGTAATAAATACAGGTATTTCTTATGGGAATTATTTGGGGAAAAAAAGAGGATGTTTTAACTAGTAATTGCATGGCAGCTGTGTCTCTATTCCAGAAACATTTTAAGAAAAGATGTCATGACTTGACTTTTGCCTTGAACTTGTATCTTTGAATATTGGAGTCTGGTCCTTGGACAATTCAGACTCCTTTTGGAGAATAACTTAGAGGTAGCCAGTATCTTAGGGGTTTTGTCCATTCCTAGGAAGTTCTTGGAATTAAACTCCCTTAAGTTTTTTAGGTAGTAAACTTTTCTAAATACATATTACATGGGGAATTGTCATTACAAGGGGACAATGGGGAAATCCTCATTTATGTGGGGAAGTATCCCAAGGCTGCTGAGAGAAGCAGGGATGGCTGAGGAGCAGCACTCCTGGCTGCAGCCCTCAGTGTGGGTTTCCCTCCCTGCTGTCCCTGCAGCTGGCCTTCGCTCAGCACCAGGCAGAGATTGCCAAGATGGAGCAGTTCGACAAGGTCTGTGCACAGAAGCTGGAGTGGTATGGAAGTCTCATGGGTAAGTTCTTGTCTTGGTACTTTGCAGTAGTAGTTAAGATCACAAAATATCAATCCATAGTATCCCAGGATACTCAGATTTCTTCATGGGAATTCTCTTCAATACATGATTACATGGTTTTAGTCTTTTCCCGTCCCATAAGACTTTTTTTTCTAGGCCTTGGGAGGAGAACTCATCACAGCACTGTACTTGGGGTATGTCATGGTGTTACTTCTTTGTCTTGTAATTTATCTGTTTCCCCAGTACCATTCAGTGCCGTTTACTAAAGACAGGCAGGCAGAGTTCAGGACAAGGATATTTTTTCATGTATCAGGACTGTGATTTCAGGAATTGGATCTGTAATTATTTATTCAGGTGTTAGTATTTTACAGAGAAAGCTGATTTTTTTTATTGGCTGTTATCTCTCTCCAGTGCTATAGCAAGTAGATGGCAGGTGTCAGCTCTTGGGGTGCTTGTTATGGTCTTCGCTGTGTAATTTCTTGACTCTTGTTTTTGATTACATGTCAGTGATTTATATTCTGACTGCAGTAAAACCGAACTACAGAAACACTGATGTCGTGAATCACTTATTTATAATGTAAAAGGTCCCTTAAGAAGTAAGACTTGGTGCTTGTAACTAAAACAGACCCTTGAATCCAGCAAGCAAAGTAGACCATTTCAATCTCCCTGCAGACTGGCAGATGGGCAATAACACAGACTGATGCTGTGTCAGTAGCTGTGAACACGGTGTGCAAGTTCAGCGTTTCCACAGATGAGACTTTTTTTCCCTGAGGCTTCTGGGAACTATCTCACCTAAAGAGCTTTCTTGATTATACATGGGAAAACTTCAGGTTCTTCTCTTTGTTTCCAGCCTTCCCTCCCCTTCCTGCATCCCTCTGACTGGATAAACTATACTGCCAAGCCAATATCAGATGTGTCAAAATAAATCTCAGTTTTGAACCTTATCTAGAAGAGTTCTCTTACATCTGTAACCAAAATGCTCCTTTCTGTATTGCTGGTGTGTCACAAAATATCTTTTTAAGTAATAATATGTGTCTGCTTTGACTTCAGAATGGCTTCGAAGTACATGGACGTTTCAGGATGATCCCTGTAAGAAGTATTATGAAATTCTGCTTGTAAATCCTGTTTATATGGTTCCACCATCAAAGGTATGTGCCAAGCCCAAAGGGACTGCCACGGCCTCAGTTGTTGTTTATGTGACAACACTGGTCTTCTGTTTATTTTCTAGGCCTTGGCAGTAACTTTCACCAACTTTGTAACTGAGCCTTTGAAGGACATAGGACAAGGTATTGGTGAATTCATCAAGGCACTTATGAAGGAGATACCATTAATTCTGCAGGTTCCAGTGCTCATTACGATGGCTCTGGGTGTCCTGGTTTGTATACATTCATCTTACATTTAGAAACTAGGTTTTATTTTTTAAATATTAAATGTGTTTAAGTATTATCTGTTATATTACATGTGTCTCATTTGTACAACTGAACAGATTTCTTAGCATAAAGATATTCTTCTGCAAGGGAATTTTTTCTTGACAAAGGCTTCGTACTACTGTTGGTCTAGGAATCAAGAGCCAAGTTTTGTATTCAAACTGTATTCCTTTCTCACTCCCCAAGTGGGGTATAGTAGCATTAAACTGCTTAAAATCTTAGGCTCTCTGACAGTTTATTGCACCTTAGTTCCCATTTCTTCTTTGAGTCATTACATTGTGATGTGTGTAGTTGGCATTTAACACGAAGGCATTGAGTTAGAGCTTTAAACATCTTTAATGTAGCACCAACAATGAACGCATCCAGCCTGGCAGTTCCTGCAGCGTGGTCAGACTGCAGAAAGCTTGAGCTGGAGCCGTTCTCTTCACCTGAGCTTTTCCTTCAGGGTCTTTCAGATATACGACAGGAAATATGTGTGAAAACCATAGGCTGCAGATATTTGGTGTTTTGCTCAGTTTGGGTTTTTTTCTTCTCCCCCAGACTTTTTGCTATGGTGCTGGATCATCAATATCTTCATTAAGACACTTAAGGTCTTCTCAGAAGAAGAGTCTTCCTCTGCCTGCTGGTGAGCAGGAGCAAATAGCCTTTGGGCAGTACAAGGGGAGGGCAGCAGACGAGTACTATGTGCAGCAGCAGCCATTTGTGCACAGAGGCCACCAGGACAGAGGGGACGCTGCCACGAGGCCTCTCCCCAGGCTGAGAGGCAGCAACAGCAGCAGGAGCCCGGACACTGCACACGGCAGCGACGAGCCGGATGCACAGGTACCAGAGTCCCACAGAGCACGGCCTGATGTGTCTGCTGCTGCTCTGGGAGCTGGCATTAAACTGAGCAGAATGCAGTGGCACCTGCTACAACACATTTAAACAACATGCTTAAACCCAGATCTGGCGGGGAGAGGAGCTAAGGAGCCACACGTTCCCCTATGGAACAGTTTGATCAAGGTGTCTTGGATGTGTTTCTTCTGGAAAAATATCTTGCAATGGCTAACTGTGGCAAGAAACTACTGAATTCAAACTCTTTATGGTAAAGACAGCTTCAGTTTTGAGAGATCAGTATGTCCGTCAGTCTGGGCAATCATGATAACCCACAGAAGAAATGTGGAGGGAAAAAGCAGTGCTGACTTCCCTGTAAGCTACAGAAAATTCAGAACAGATTTATACTCTATATTGGGCTTATTTATATGTTCTGTTTCCCGAGGGGAAAAAGAATACCCATCATGCTTTGGGTGAGCCCTACCCCTTCAGCTGGGATGCACTTGAAACAATAGATGCTGTCACTTTTGATTGCTTAATTAATAGGTTATTATTAATTTTTTGCAGAACAGGTTGCACACTGAATCTGAAGTTCATAGACCTGAAACACTCAAAGCTGAAAACCTTACTGCAGAAGCTGCACTTGAGCAGCAAAAACAGGAGACAAGCAAAGTAGAGGGAGAGACTGGAGAAAACTGTGACCCTAATAAAAACCTAGAAGGGAAGAGTTCTGCTGTGGAGCCGTGCGAAGAGAAGAAAGAGAATGTTTTACATGACTCTCAGAAAAGAGCTAAGGAAGACCCAGGCTCTGCTGTAAGTTTTGTCTAATCTTTACTTGTCAGGTACTTGATAATTCTGCTCTCATTCTCAAGTGTAGGAGAGAGAACATCAGTAAGCTGTTAGGTGTAAAATCTGGGAGAGGGTACTCTGTCTGGAATCTGAAATAAAGGTGTTAAATAAGATTATATACCTTTAAGTGACCAGAAAAACCCGGGCTTCTGGAGTGTTGCTGCTTGTTGGAAATCAGGTTTGTGTAGTAAGTTTTGAGTAATTCCCATAATGCTAATTCCCAGTTCAGATGTCTCAGGTCTGTCTTTGGGTTTATGTTCTTTAAAATCTGTTTGCTTCTTGTCAGCTCAGTTTTAGGACAGCTGATGGATTTCCTCGTGGTGTAATGATCTGCAGAATGAGAACCTGATGTTGTAGCAGGTGGTTTTTAGGCAGTTCAGAGCTGAACAGGGCCAGGAGCAGGAGCTACCCTGGGAATGGACATTGCAGTGGTTGTTCCCCAGAACTCCCCCAGCCTGGCTCATCCTTAGCCAGAGCTGGAGAGGAGCTGAGGTCAGGTAGAGGAAGCAGCAGCTGTGCATTTCCTGTGTGTGGCACTGGAAATTGGGGTGCTGCAGGTACTGCCCCAGGCCCAGCGCCCCCGTGATTGCCTGGTGCATGGGCACTTGTCACACAAACTGCAGAGCAGCATGAGCAGCTGTTTCTTGAAAGTAAGTACCTCTTGAAAACTTCTGCTGATTGCAGAACTGTTCTGAATTATTGTGGGAAGCAGTTAGCTAAATATTACAAAAAAACCCATAATGCTCAAAAAGACTTATTTTTTATTAAACATAATTAAAACTAGGGTTTAATTTTTTTGTAGAAATTATTGTTTCTTCCAAACTCTGTTTCTGCAGGGAGACTAAATACTAAAGCGATTTCTTCTTTTTTTTAAATTATTTTTTTAAAAAAGTATAAAAGAAAACAGAAGTTTTTTTCAAAAAGTACAAATCAGGGGAAAAAAAATCAAATTTTCTTTAAAAGAACATAAAAATTTAAGTCTTTCACTAGATTGAGACAGTGGTAGAATCCACTAATGAGCAATGAGAGAATTGACAGAGAAAAAAAAGTTGTAATAATTCTGATAGACTAGAGGCAAATAAGAGGGAGACACAGTACCAGTACCTCAGACATTGCTCTGAAAGCAGCTGCCAAATGCAAGCAGCTCTGTAAATACTGCTCACCAGGGTGATGCTGCTGCTATTTCTGTGAAAAATCAGGAGAAGGGAGACAGAGCTACTAATAGCAGTCATCTTAAAAAAGGCAAGTGTGCTTTTCCAGCAAACCAGAATGATCCCTAGGATGCTGCTGTACATACTTCTGGGGTCTTCAGCTAGAGTTGGATCCCTTTATAGCTGAGGGTAAGTGGACTCTCTGCTCATCCATTCTCTTCGCTTGTGAGCGCAAAATCAGGCTGAAAAAATCCTCATCTGGTACAGTGGGGCCTCTGGCAGCTCCCGGAGGAGCACATCTCTGATCATCCAGTCTGGAACCCTACAGACAGACCAAGCAATAAAAGCTACATATTTACAGGAAGATATGGAGTAAGTGAACAATACTAAGTGAAAAAACAACTAAAACCTTTTGCTGGCACATTTAAACCTGGTAGAGAGATTTAATTTATAAGTTTTGTTTCAAGTTAAACTTGCTAAATGAAATTATTGAGTCCAAGTGTAACTAAAAGGTTTCCTCTGACCCACTTGTCCTATATGTCTGAAAATGACCCCCCAGTTCAGCTCTTTGACATATTGCAAAATGAGATTTAAGTGGCCCTAGTTCAGAAGATTTTTTTAGCATTAGTACAGGGTGTTTCTGGTCTCACACACCAGGAAGTATGGTTGTCTTCCTCTCCTTACACAGGGACTAAAAAATAGCTGGAGTGGTGTGAGATTTGGGAAGGCAGTCCTTGAAGGCCCCTTGCCTCCACTCTGTGCAGCTGGGTACAGTTTAATGCCAAGGTCACAAAGTAGGTGGCAAACCTGATGAGCTGGGCTCTGCTCCTGAGCTGGGGAGAGGTGTTCCCCACAGGCACAGGCTGCTGCTGGAGGGCAGTGTGGGCACAGGAGGAAAAGCACAGCTTTCAGTGCTGGGTGGACCTGGGACACCCTTGAGTCAAAAAGGCTCAAAGGCAGCAGCCCTTCTGAGCTTGTTTAAAGCAGTAGCGTCCGTACTCATTAGACGAGATTAAGTATTTTTCCAGTCCTAAAAGAATATTTCTAGATTCTTTCTTTGCTTGACTCACAGAAGGAAACAGACAAGCTGCTGTAACAGAACATAGTATTTTAGCAGGGTGATGAACACTGTCACTGTAGACTGAATTCCAGGTGCTGCTTTCTCAGCCAGGCTACCATACTTACTGACCTTTGGAGAACTCAGCATCTGAATTTTGTATTTTTGGCTGCTTACCAACGAATCAGACAAACCAGCAAGTCTTTTTAATTCTTTTTGGTCTAACTGGTATATGCACATGCTCTAATTGAAAATCTGTCACCTCGCTTGTATAATTGCTATAAACTATCACTTAAACTTAATCTCATGGGAATGATGACCACTCTTACCACCAAAACCTGGATACTGAATTCTTTCAGTTGATAAATTAGGATTACTGGTGTATCAGGTGCCCTCCTTAGCAAGCCAGGTCTAAACACTTAAAACCATTTTACATACTCCTTGCAATAGCCTCACTTGTTTTTCTTCACTTTTTAAGCATTTCTTTTAATAGTTATTGTGGTATAAATATCAAAATTATACTTACTGGACACTGGCTAATTAAAAAAACCCCAACCCTCATCTTTTGTTCTCTTACATTCTTCCTTATCTGTCAGATCAATACGTATCTTAAAACACAGTGGCTTCCTTACAGGAACTCAGCAGAGGCCCAAATGCAGTCCCCAGAGGCAGGAGCTGAGGAGGTGGTTGTTAAGCATTACCTGGCATTTAATCAATATGTCGAAGAAGTCATCGTCCAGCTCCCTGTTGCTGCTGGCCACGAGGTGGCCCAGCACAGCGTGGCTGCCGCGCTGCCGCAGCCGCAGGCCGGGCAGCTCGCTGAAGCTGGCGCGCTGGTCATCGAGCCGGCGGCTCTGCGAGCTCGCCAGCAGGTCCAGGAACTCGTCCGTGTGCGGGGACACCGCGGACGTGGAGAAGGCTGCTCAGGACAGACAGAACAAGTTCAAGTTAGCCTAGGAGTAAATCCATTGCTGTAGTGAGTCGTGCATGCAAATACATTTTGAAAATAGTATTTGGCAAACATTCGAGCCAAATACAGATTTTACTTTAAAAAAATTACATTTTATCATTGTTTTAGGTGGAGTAGAGGATGTTGCCACTGAAGGAGCTGAGAGTCTGTTCTTCTCCTGGAAGCAGCACCTCTGATCATCCATCCTGTTACTTTGGAACCGACTCAGCAGATCAAAGAACCCTTCGTCTGCCATTGTCTCACGGCTGCTTTTCTGAAAAGGAGAAAATTTAGGGTTTTTGACCTTAGAGTGCCTCCAGCTGGGACAACTGCATCAGAGTTTCAGTCCAGTGATATGCTTGATATTTACATATCTGAAATTTATTAAATAAATTTTTTTTAGTCAACCATTTCTATAGCCAGAGATCTATCCAAGGAGGAGATGGTAATGCTAGGGCAGCATTTTGGAGAGTGAAATACATTAGAAATGTCTCATTCTCTGGAATGGAAAGAAACAGTGCTCTGATCATGTAAAATGGGAGTTATTCCTCCTCAGCCATTAATCCAAGAAAACCCCAAATGCCCATTAAGGAAAAAGAAACAAGACCAGCATTGAACAGTTACCCTTGTCTCCTCAGGTCTATGACCAGATGACTCAGTTCTTTTATTTTGAACTGACTTCTCAAGAGTGTAACACCCTAAAAAGTGTGTCCAAGATACCTCCCACTGCCTGAATCAGAAAAACTAGATTTTGCTAAGTTTGGAGAAGCAGGGTCTAGAAGAGACTTAGAACCTCAGCTTGCAAATTTTATTTCTAACTTCAAAAAGTACACCACAAATAAAATGTTTCAATAGTAGGAAAATCTTAAAGCTGGTACTACCCCTGAGAGAGCTGTAGAATGACAGATTCTGCATCAGTTTAGAGCCACAGTGTTTAAATCAAGTTAAACTGAACAGGCTGCAGGAAGGTGTTTTGCACAATTCTGATCACACAAAGATGAGTAAAGGCCATGAGCTCACCACACCTACCCTCTGAGAGTTTGGAAGTCGATGATCAATGGAATTACTGGCATCCTGCAAAACTTTGGAGGTGGTGCCATTTTTGTACTTTTTGCCTTTTAGTCGATTTACAAAATGAAGTTTTGCTGAAGTTTTGGCAACCAGTGGTTTCTGTTTAGCAAGAATCTCACTGTTCCAGTTCGGAACCTAAGAAAGCAAGAGTCAGGAAATTAAGCCTTACCAGTACTGTTACCTCTTACCTGCTGCTGCTTTTCCTCCCCAAAATGAGGCAGCTTGACACTGTTTTGTTCTTGCAGCCACAAGGATGTACCCAAAGAGGCTCTTGAGTGCCAGTGCTGACTTCAGCTGTACTGACTACACATGCTTTGAGATTTTATTGATTAACACAACAGGCTTTGCCTTACTTGAAGAGACTGGAATTAGATATCCCAGTGTGGAGGGAAAAATATCAATTTCAGTCTGCCACTGGAATCATTTATGCAGAACTGTCAGCCCAGTGTTGAAAGGCAGAATGTAAATCTCTCATAGACTGATACAAGGATTTTAATCGGGAACTCCCATTGCCAAAAGATTTCTAAGCTTGGGGGGGAAGTTGTTTTGCCTGTGACTCAGCTGTAACATTTCTGAAATAGCATCCTTACTCAAGATGGAGTTTGAAGCTTCTGATGGTTTGCAAGTTGGTTGAAATCTCAAAGTGAAAAACACAGCGTGTATTTTAAGCCCCTATAAAATTACTGTAACCAAAGAAAAAGTGCTCAGAAGAGCTAAGCTAAAGCTTAGAAATTTTATTCTGAATTACTTTCATGCTGCAACCTCAACCCATCTCTATAAAGAGATGAAAATTCCTTTGATGCTCATTACATAACCCTGTTCTTTCTCATTTGTGCAGGGAATAAAGCAGGCTTCCAACAAGCCATTACAGCCATCACCTGTCACATGCTGGTACCTACATGACAAAAGTATTATTTGTTAGTATTCTTAGACCTGCTGTTTATGGAGCTCCTATGATCAACTAAATTAAAAAGGGAGGCAAATGGCACATCAGCACACACTCAGAAATGTTTCACTTCAATCTCAGCAGCAGAACAGAAAGCAGCAAAGTGCCAACCTTTTCTGGTGTTAATTTCATAAGTTCCATGTTCTCCATACTGTAACGGCGTCCTCTTGGTCTGCCACCTTCAAGAGACAAATTCATCTTTTTTATCATTAAAATTTATGGTGTCACTTGACAAGCTGTGGCTGTGCTCATCTAAGGTCCAAGACACAGACACAATTAGAACACACACACAAAGAAACTAAGCAGTAACCTGTGATTCACAATATAAATCCTCCACAAAAGTAGGTGCTGAAGGGGTCCAATACCTCAAGAACTTTTTCTAGCTGCTGGGGAGGAAACCAAGCAAATTTGCATACTGAAGCCCAACTCAGTAAAGAACTCAAATGAGATTCTTTTTTAAGTTCTCTGTTGGGAAACTACTTCAGAAAGAGGCACATACCATTCAAACTGTTTTCCACTGCGTGGCTTTCTGCCATCATGGAGTTGTTTGTGCTGTAGCTTAATCCAAGAACCATTTTAAGATCTGAGAGATTAAGTCTGGCAGTGAGTTCTCCATTTCTGTCTCCTACCTTCAAGCAAATAAAATAAGCAGTTGCATTACCTTAACAAATACTCACATGTGTAGCATTAAAGCAATCCTTGTCCCCATGACTTCTGAGAGAAAAAGGCTGAAAAGGTTTTCCTGAAGACTGAGAACATCTTTTTAAAGAAGTAACAATTAACAGGTAAAATAAAAAAGCCTAAAATAATCTCTGCTAAGCCACTAACTTCAAAGTCCATGATGACATTGTGAGTGGTGACACTAGGACTAAGGAGCTGACTGGCTGAAATAACCTGGAATCAGCTGCCTCAGGAATAACTGAGAATGCATTCCTTCGCTCAAAATCAGATGCACAAACACACCTCCATAACACCTCTGTGAGTGAGAGCAAAAACCAACAGCCAGCATAGTAGGAGTATGAAAATCATACCTCTCTTGAAATCTCCAGGTGCCTTTCTGCGAAATGGATGGCTTGTTCATGATTTCCCAGAGCAGTATAAGCATTCCCTAAACTCCAGCATGCTCTTCCTTCCCCAATTCTGAAAGCAACACACATTTGCAATTACACCTCTACCTGCTGAACACCAGAGGTCAGGTTTTCACAGTACTAAGTAATTTGCTGGGCCAAAAAAATGGAGGCAATCATCAGAGACCATTCTACCACCAACATATTAAATTTTTTTTTGAAGAAGTGTGATCTGGTTATAAATAAATATGAACAAATTCAATAAAAATTTTTAATTTTTAAGCTCACAGCAAACAAGTTAGTTTTGTAAGCATGGGACATTGTATAACCTACTTTGCATGCCTTATTATTCCTCTGTATTCTTAGTGACTTAAGAAGAGGCGCATTTAAATGTTGCAAAAAATTATGGTTGCACTCGACATTATAAAAAAGGCCTCAGAAATCAGTACTGTAATATAAACATTACCTGCTGCTGTATTGTTCTCCTTCCCCCATCCCTTCCTATATTAACTCATGGGCAAGTAGAACACAGAGTCTTATGAAAGTAGGGTGAATTATTATAATGAACTCATGAAAGACAGATCTGCTTTTCCTTAATTTACACAGACATGCTGACAGGAGATGATGTAGAAACAGTCATTCATCAATTTGTCTTTCATCTCAGACTCATTAGCTGCAATACCATTATGAGTAATTTTCGTTTTCCATATGAAAACCAAAGCCCAGCATTGGGGGAATTCACATTAATGCAGCTGTCACATGGGGAACAATGACAGTAGAGTTGAAATTAACAGGATTTGCTGAGTGTCACACATACATTAAACAATCTCTAAGGGCTTACTTGTCATGTAGCTCCTGAGCAATCACAAGGTGTTTGAGATGATAGTCAATTGCTTTCTCATAGTCCTGGAGCAGAGTGTAGGTGTTCCCCAGGCTGTAGCAGGCCTGTGCTTCCACAGCTCTGTCCTTCAGCTGCCGAGCCAGCTGCAGTGTCCTCCTGCAGGAGAGGGTCAGTCACCTCAGAAACCACCACAAGAAGAAGCTTTCAGAAGTGCACATGCACAACTGAAAATCAGTTACACAACTTCAACAAACTGGGGCAGCAGGCTAGCAAATTACTGGCTAATAAATTACTGTCTTGTAAACCCTTGCAATCTCACACTTGTAAAGTCTTCCCTCCACTGCAACTACTTCATTAGAGAGCAGGCTGATTCCTCAAACAGCATCTTTTAATTTACTGCTTCATTAATAATTTGTAGGAGTTTCCCTGACAGGTTGCACTGTTTAATACCACTACTTCCCATCAGCATGGGCAGGACAGGCCTATACTCACCAAGCCAGCCTAGCCGTGCTGGGCAAGAAGAATTTGAGTGCTCAGTACTGAGGCTTTTCTCCTTAAGAACAGGTGTGCTCTGAAATCCCAGTCAGATGATAACAACACCTATACTGTATCTTTGCAAAGCTTTTACTTTCCCAGGTACAGCAGCAACTGCTTAGTGGTGCAGAGATCAAGGCAAGTCTGGCTTGAAAATACAGACTAAAGATGTAAATTGATGTTGCTGTGCACCAGCTCTCTCAGCTGGTGAGCACACCTGAGGCAGCCACCCATCTCAGGGTAGGAAAGCTACTCACATAATTCCAGAACTCACTAAGAGCTGAGACAGTAATGCCTGCTTCTAGAATAATGGGAGTAAATGCCTAGCAGTGAAAGATGTCTCTACAGCACTGCAAAGAAACTATTTAAAGTAGCAAAAGAATTAAAAAAATAAAAAGCATTAATGCTGCCCCTCCCTTAAGAGAACCTGAATAGTTAAACAACAAAGGAAAACTTTCTTTGCTAAACAAATGGAAATTTTTCTAAAGTATATGTTGAAGCAATGGCTGTTCCACAGTGAGCTACTGCATCAGGCACAACAGAAGTAAACTGTACAAGAGGTATAAATTGTGTTTATCAGTAGTCACTCACCTGTAGTATTCAGCAGCAGTTTCAAATTCCCCCAGGAATATGTAGGCATTTCCAAGGTTGGTGTATGCTCTTCTTTCTGCTGATCTATCACCAAATTCTTTTGCAATTAGGAGACGCTTAAAAATGTGAAATAACTGCATTAGTTACTCCACTTAATACTTTGTAATATACATTTGCATGCAGAAATGCATGAAAAAATCGCAGTCTTTAGGTCAACAATGCTTGATAAGAACAGCCAAACTTGAAGTTCGTGCCATTAAGATTTAAAACCTGCATTAAAAAGCTTGCAACAAGATCCAACACAACACATGTACTAAAGGTAAGGAGCAACCTGATATTCTGCTAGAACAGAATTCATTGCTAGCACATTGTTTTACCTGTTCATGGGCTAAAACTGCACTCCTGAAGTTGCCCAGAAGATACTGTGTGTTTCCCAGATTTCCAAAGGCACGTCCTTGTGCTGCTCTGTCACCCAGCTCTGTTACTATTGACAGGTTTTCCCTGTTTTGGGGGAGAGTGAGAAGGAGAATAGTGACTTCTAATAAGTGTGGGTTTTTTCTCACAGTAATTTAAATAATAATTTTAAAAAATCTTATGTAAAGGAAAAGGCAGAGATATTCTACTTTGGCCTATTTTAATGGCTTTTGAATAACCATGAATCTGAGTAAGAAATACTTTCTGTGAGATACCAAACTCCACTGCATTCTAACTCAAGCCAGTGTGCTCCCCTCTAGTTACACACACAGGTATAACAAGGTCCTGTTGTCTCAGGTTTGAACAGTTCTGCTGGTTTCTAAGGGTTGTCAGGTGCAGTACAAGTGAGGGCATGATAAAAACCAGTGCACTGTCTTGTTTGAAAAGACCAAACTGACAGGTACCTCAGTTCTGCAGAGAAGCATTCCACAGTTTAGCTCATGGCACTGCACATCTCCCACATTCTAATGAGCTACATGATCATATCCCAGCCCCCAACACTTAAAGCTACTACTTACTCATAATACTTTGCAGCTTTCTGTAAAGCATTTTTCACGTCATCTGGAAGTTCCCCTGGATCATGAGTCCCAGCATTAGCTACATTTTTCCCTTTAGAGTGATATACATTTCCCAGATTATACAGTGCTCTTGCTTCTCCAACCTAAACCGTAAGTAAAAGAAGGCATTAAAATTTCATGCTTCGAAGTCTTCTGTCACAACAACTATTTGTACAATTCACAGATGGGAAAAAAGTTCCTTAACTACTTGTCAATACCCACTCTGCCCATTCTGAACATATTATCACCTACCCAGTCATAGCCCTCAATCCAGTTGTTTTGCATACTACTTCTTTTTGACGAGCAAGATACATTCTTGAGGTCAATTACCATTAAAAATTACATTTCAAACAAACAAACCCACCACACAATAGGGTAATATTTAACCTGGACCTATAGTCTTCCAGGTACAAACAACTGTACTCCAACTAATAGATTTGTACTGCCTAGAAGAAATAATTGAATATTCACTATTTCCCTCTGAATGGTGCATTACCAGTACCACAGGGTTCAGGAATGTGTTAGCACTTTACATCCAAATTCCTGCAAAATTCTTACCTTATCATTGAGTTCTCTGGAAATATCCAGATGTCTCTGACAGCAAACGATAGCTTCTTCAAAATTCCCAAGTACCTTTAAGGTGTTGCCCAGGTTCCCACTAGCTTTAGCTTCTCCCAGTAGATCTCCAATTGTCCTAAAATAGCAGCAAGTAAGTACCCAGGAAACAGTGTATAATTTAAACCAATGTGTGGTAGAGAATTACATGAATTTATGAAAGAGACCACAACTATGTAAATGTATATGTGTTCATTTTATATGTGAAATGCACTCAAGCATTGTTCAGTCTGTGGTTACAGACATCTCGTTCTGTCAGTGCTGTCTGGCCAGCTGCTGCTATTCATGGTATTGATCATCTCCGTAACATGATTTTTTTTAAGTTCATATATTTTAAGAAGAAAATAGACATCATATTCTTAAATATGATTTAGAAAGACAGTCCCAGCATTAGAAAGAGAGGTTTAACTGCATTTGGGTTTTACTTGACTACCTCCTTTTAAATAAAAATCTCCTTTAACTTAACAAGACACTTAACTGTAAGGTTTAAGACTTACAGTCTCCTCTGTAGCTCGAGGCACTATTTCATTTCTAGATTTTAAATGAGACTAAGGCAAGAGACTGCCACTGAACCACTCAGATTGTCATACCTGGGGGAAAACACAACAAAAACAAATGCCCCAAGGTCACTGCACAGGAGCAGGGTAAGGCAGGGGGAAGAATAGATTTATGCCAAATTGAGGTTAAGTACATTATATGCCTGTGTCTTTTATTGGATCTATACAAATCAGTAAAAGTCAGATACATGAATAGCATTTCAAAGGGATAGGGTTTTAGGATTTCACAGTACATTACATTACGAGTTTTACACAGATAAACATTAAGGAGTTCTGTCAAGTAAACAAGAGAGCAGCTCAACAATACAGAGAACTAGAAACACAGAGTTTTAGAAACACGAAAGGGTAAAGAAAGGGTGGATTTAAAGCAGCCATTTAATTCTCCAGAAACCTGGTGAGGCCTCAGTCAGTTCTAGGATTATGGTGCTAGACCAAGTATTAGCTGCCAGGTTAGAGGGCACCCAAGTGACCTGGCAGGCCCCCCAGCCCTCTGCCACCACCACGTTCACTCATTAGCCAGTATTAATAGCAGGGTTTGGCAGGACAATGAACAGTGAGCTGCTCGTGTCTCCCGGAATGGGATGACATGGAGAACGATTACCTTGCAAGAGTTAAATCATGGTGATGGTATTCCAAGGCCTTTGCATATTCCTGCAGGTAGAAATAGGCATTGCCCAGCTGGCTGTAAATAGCACTCAGGGTCCGTAAATCTTCAGTTCCAACCTGGACAGCTGCTTCAAAGAAAGACACTCCAGCCCGGCAATCTCCTGCCTTGCACAGGCGCTCGCCTTCCAGAGCCAGCTCCAGGCAGGAAGCCTCCATCCTGCACCGGTGACAAGAAAGGCCAACAGTCACTGCAAATGCCACGCTCTGTGCAGCACCTGAGCTCTGAACAGGGCATTATCTTACTCAGACTGCCTCTATTTGTTTAGGAGAGGGAATCAGCATCACACTACAACCAATGAGCTTTGCTTTAGAGTATTACAGAAACTAAGGCTGAAATGGAAATTGTAATCAATTTCGTCCGTGAGAAGCAAAATAACATTTTAACAAACAGCTGGAATTCATTTTTTCAGTCTCAGAGAAGAAACCAAACACTGCTTGGTCCATAGGCAGCACTCGAAGGGTTCAAAAACAGTTTTCACCATCTAGATAATTTCAGAAAAGTTACCTAGAAATCAAGCTATTACTGACAAATACTGATCCTGACAAATGGAAGCACTTCAAATTTTTAGGGTGATGCCAACCTGCACAATGATTCACAGGAAAACAATCAAATTCTGTGTATCAAAGACTGACTAATTTTCCCCACGTTGCTTCTTCTGTAATTCAATACTCCTTGGCACTTAATTTCTTACACTAGCACTGCTGTGAAAATTCTCAGTGTAAGAAAAAATATCTAGATTCAATTAATGACAAAATGTATGTTAATTGAAGTTACTTCACTGATACACCATTATTCCAGAACCCACTGGAATATTTTTTATTATTATGAACGAGTAATTGTGCAATTATACGTACAAAATACAGCAGTCATGAATGATTTTATAGAATATTACATTTTGAACATGAACAAAGAAGCTGATAGAAAACTACAGTGGCATTCACATGCATTTTTGCCCCTGTGAGCTCAGGAGTACAAAACATAACATTTCAGTAAGTGTTAACAATTTTATCCAAACGTTTCCTACTTTCTGGTTCTGAGATACGAGGGAGGCAGGGGAGAGGAAGATGAGAAAGACAACAGCTCCAGGTCCCATTCTTGAAGCAATATGGTTCTCCAGCTTTTTCAGGATACATGCATTTTAAAAACCTTGACATGTCAGTGTTTTATTTTTTTAAAGACTTTTTTCAAAACGAAAACCCAGTAAGAGACATTCTGTAATTGTTAAAAAGGTATATGCTAATATTGCCAAAGAGTGGACAATCAAATGCTGGCTTTTGGAGAAGTTATTTTAGTGGAAACACCAGATGACACCGGTTTTGACTTGACATAGTGATGAAGTTTTTAACATACCTGCAATATTTACATTTCTTTATTTTCTTAAACCAGAAAAAAATTGATTATACAAACTTCTACTCAAATCTGAACAGGAAAGAAATATTTTAGAAAAATCTAATGACTTCCTAAAGAGCTAGAAGAATTGGGATCACAAGTACAATACAAAACACAAAATACTACCATACCTGCTGGTCTTTGACGTGCCACAACTTAAGCACAGCGAGATGACCGACATGTTTAACTTTTGCAACCAAAAGCACTGTCTGTTTGGTAGTTGCTAAAGATGCTGACAGCAAAAGATAACTCCAGCATGAAGTTCTTGCCAAGCCCAACTTCCCAGGTTGGATATCCATAACACATGAAGTATTTTTAGGTTTGGAAACTCTTCTCAGAGAAGTTAGAGCATTCCTATTAGCTACAACACACCACCTGGCTCTCATGACATTGTGCATGTGTCGAATGCAAGACAGAAGAAGGCAGAAATGATTAAGTACAAGGCAGAAATGATTACACCATCAGCAACTGAAGGTTTAAGACTTAAAACACTTCATTGGGTAATCTTAATCCTATCCAAAGAGGTTCTCTCCGGGCACCTCATGTTAACTGACATGTCCAATTAGAGTGACAGCTAGAAAATATGGTGCTTCTCAGTGCAGATTTGGAGCCTCACACAGCCACACTCTTTGGATTTTTGCATGAATGGCTAAAAAGAGCAGAACTTCCAGCAAAATGTGTGTGTGACATAACAGTGAAAATGCTACACTGGACTCTGCTTCTGTAAGTGAATTTATTCCATTTAAAAAAAAAAAATTAACTGTGAGGCATCAGCCACATAACCAGTGAAGAAAAGGCAGTTAAAAATGTTCAAGGCAATATCAGAGTGCTGCAGTATGGTAGCCCCCCTGAGAGACTGCATTCATCTAATTTCACACTACACCAAAAAATGCCAAATGGCAAGGCAGCATTACCATTTCATCAGGAAATTTGACATACAATCATTTGAGTTTGCAACCCTAGATTTAGTATAACTTATAAAAATGAAAGATGTGGGATCTTTCATACAGAAAACAACTAAGAAGCAAATGACTTAGACTGATGAAAATCAGCTGTTATTACAGAGTGTTTAAATTCAACCAGAATTACAGGAAGTAAATGAAAATGGGAATTAATAATTGCTTGAGTAAAAAAAGAATGCAAAAATTACACAGCTCTTGAGAGGTTGTGTTAACAGGTTGCTAGAATCTGTATAGCAAATTAAAACTTTAATTCCATCTGGATCCATTTCTCTTGACCTACCATTTCAAAATCTAAATAAGCTATACCAAAATAGAACAGAGAAAATTAAATATTTATTCCCACCATTGCCTGCACTCAATATTTTATTCAGGTTATATAAGAGCTATGAAATCATTCAGTTATTTTAAAAGTTTCCGAGGCTTTTCCATTGAGTACCAAAACTGGATTCAGAAGAGGTTTGGTTTTGGTTTGTATCTGTTTTTGTCTCCCCTCTGCTACTTAAAGGATTCTTATGCAAATTAACACTTTTTTTTGTTTTGGTGGTTTTATTTAGGATTTACGTAGGTGTTCTCCACCTGTCACTACTAATGGTTAAATAGCACTTTGGCAGGCTAGACAGGCCAAGTTATCAATGTTTTAGGAAGTCATTAAATAGTTATAAGGAGAATATGACATTACTTTCTCTTTCCCTGGGCTGAATGGAATTATTTACTCAACACCCAGTGGCCAAACAAGAGATACATTGAATCTGCAGAGAGGAGAAGAGAACAAGCCCCATTCATCTGTGCACTTCTAAGGCAATTCCGTTCCTGCTGAACAGGATAGCTTCTCTCAGATATTACTTGAAAATGCTCACACAGGGCTTTGTTTTGTTATGCTGTCTATAGCTGCCTGGCATCTCCTGAATAATTTCTCATTTGTAAAACTACCTCATCCTTATCTGGCCCTCAAAGCTTTCCCTCCTGCCTGGCTCCCCAGTATTTTTTCTTTTCTTCTTCCTATCCCTGCCCCCTCTTTCTTCTCTGACCTTTTGCATGTTCTATTTTAAACCTTTATTATTTCTGTGAATATAAACCTTAAGCATATTGCCTCCTTGTTTTATTCTCCCTCCCTTCAGGTGTTCTCCTCTCACAGTAAGAACAAGAAAAGTGGTAAGAATTAAGTCAGTGGAAGAAGGTAGTAACCCCCACTGATTACTACAACCTCTAAACACAATTTAGTTTTACTCAGTTCCATTCCCACTAAGAGGGCCTTTTGCTTTTGAGGGGGAACACAGCTGTCATCAATTTACCATGAAACAAATAACACACCCAGAGACAAAACAACCCATGACATCTCTTCAGATGCAGAGCATCACTAGCGCCACAGCATCCTGTAATAAAGCTGCCATACCATTCCTGACTCCTGCCCTGACTCTTGGCTTCTCCCCGTGAGCAGAAGCCTCCACAGTGACCACTGCAAACAGCTCCAGCACAGCTCCACTGCAGCACTGCTTCTGTCACACGACGCGTGATGGTCACGTTAGGAACAACCCGCACACAAAGAAACCACACACCTGAATGCTGTCTTCTTTTGCTCCAGTCAAGATAAAAGCAGCTACAAGCTTTTGGTGTATGAATTTAGCAGGCCAAAAGAAGCAAGTTCTACAAATATTCACCCATTTATTCATACAAATCAAGTAACATTAGCATTTTCAGTCACTAAAAAAAAACAAAACAAAAAAAACCCTCCTTCCACCAGCATAAGCATTTTTATAGCTGCGAAAGTGATACTGATAAACTACCGTGGGGAGAAAGAAACATTTGCACAGTCAGAAACAGACCCACAGTAAAGCCTTTCCTTAGGAGTGGGCTCCAACTTCTTTAAAATCAGTTCTAATGCAATGCCAGAAGGAAGGAAAGAGCAGTCACAGCCAAACAAGTCTGGGATAATACCTGCAAGTAAATTTTTTAAAAACTGGTAACTCCCTCCCCAGTAATTTATGACCTTTTATTTCCTGCACTAAAATTTAAACTGCAACAAAATAAAATATTTCCAAATTATAGCTATCAATATCATCATAAAATTCCAGGTCAATATACTGAATTAATCCTTGGTTTCTCAAAGTATTAATAAAGTTTTATATGTTTTTAAATTAAAAGTCTATTGCCATCATGTTTTTTAAATGTGAATCAGATTATAGCTCTTGCAGAAAAGTTTAAGGAGGTCATTAATATTGTTATTGTTGATATTTTAATTGGTCTCATTCAAACCTGTACTGAAATACAGCATAAAGCAATAAGACATTGTGCTCTGACTGTGCTTGCCAAATTGTTTTAAGTTTTTTTTTACCTTGTCAGTTTAAACCAGTCAATTGGCCCTGACACATTTTTCATCCATTTACTTCTATAATAGTACCCTGAACAGCTCCTGCTTTTATTAAAGAGTGAGCAAGGATGTCCTGCAAAGGACCGAGAGCACCAGCACCAGCGTGGGGAAACGTGGTAGAGGAATGCTGGGCAGTGGGTCCCTTCAGGAAACACTCAGCACAGAGTTATCATGCTTACACACTTAGGGTCAAAGCCACAGGATAAAGATTTTAGACAAATAAAGAGAGAAAACAGTAAATTACAGTTTATTTGCTAATTTTTCTCCTTACTGACCATGAAACAGCTTCCCCAGCTGGCTGCACTGCCACCCAGGACACTGGACTTGCATGAAATGAAATGAAGGACTTCTCTTCTATGAAATGGAAAAGAAGACCACTCCAACAGCAATCTAACATTGTCAGAAAAGGATTAATTTTAAGCCATAGCATGTGCTGTCTTACAAATACAGGTTAACAGCCTTATTGCTGTTAGCTAGTGAGGAAAAGACCTCCAAAGAAAGGATAATCAGGGGAGGGGAGGGAGGAGCACACAACAACCACATTTTTTACTTATTTTTAAACAATCATTTCAGTCTTCCAGTGTCCTTTCCTACTGAATGAACTGCAAGATCTACCCTTCCAAACACCATGCTCTACACAATGCTCCTGTAGTTCGGCTCCATTAGAGCGAGTCTGAAATGCTAACACGTTGTCCCAGGTCTGTAAAGGGGATTCAGAAGAAAAATTATAAAAGCTCTCAGAAGGGAAATCCCATATCCTCTGCACTTGCAAGAACAGTACTTCTGAGTGCAAGGCACCAAGGCAATTTTCATAAGCAAGAAAAATACCAAAACAATAATGGGCCAAGTACAGAGAACTTTAGCACACAAAACTCAGCAGTTTGCATAGGCAGCCCAACAGCTGTAAGAGGGAGCAGCTATTACCCTGCAGGCACCATACTTCATATCATTCTACCCCAAATATAAAGAAATACATGCAACAAAGTATTATGCTGCTATCATGCAAGTTCCAGTACTACACAATCATACTAATATAATCTGCTACACAGCAAAAGTGAATTTTCATAATTCAAAAATCAAGAAAAAAATTGATTTAATTTTATATTTCAATAACACTACTAGCAGAGATATCAAGCTATTTGTTACAACACGTTTAGCTTTCTATTATTAACAACACTTATTCATTCACAGCAAAATTACCAGAGTCTTACCTGTATCGCACGTGAAAGGAACGATCTTCAGGCATGCTTATCAGAAGATTATTTTCCGCCATTGAGTTACATTATCAGTAGAGAAATAAATACTGTTCTGTAGTAGGGTGCTTTATTATGGGGAATTGTTTTCAGAGCACCATTCCAGTTAGTATATTAAGAAGCTGGAGTAAAGATATCCTAAGCTCCTGTAGAAAAACTCTTCTTTATTACTGAGGTAAGGACGTCACTGCCAGACACATCTCACACCTTCAGAAATCTTCACGTTCTTTCTTTCATCTGTGGCCCTTTAAGCTCTGTTCAGCCACCGTTCTGCAAAGGGAACACAAGATGCTTGGCTTGAAGTCTTATGGTTAATAACTCATCAGCATTTGCAGCTGATGTAAAAGCATAACACTGCTCCTACGAAACAGGAAACGTCATTCACGAACTTAAAGGCAGAGCCAAAGCCTTCTACACAGACATGGCAATTCCTGTAGGCAAGTGAAAAAGCCAAAGAGGTTTAACAAAAAACAACACTCTCTTCTCTTGGAGACTTCAAAGAATTTACCCTTGTTAGTATTTTCTGGCCTCATGAAGTTCCAGGCAAAAACCTTAAAGGATGAAAACAACAGAATGAAGGGCATAATACAGAACAGATCACAAAGTGCTTTATGCGTAAACACTGCCGCTGAAACCGTGATCATCAGCTGAAGGCCCACAGCAGCCAGAACTGGTGGGCACAATCCCATCTGCAGATCATCCACTGGAGCTTGTCCCATCTCCAATACTGTAAGCACAGCAGCCAGCAAAGGTTTAAGCTCTATATTCCATTTTCTTCTCTCTGCTCCCAAAAGAAAAGAGGGGAGTATGGGAGTTTGGAGGGCAAGTGGTGTTAACACTGGCTTCCTATTCAAAAATTCTGCAGCACTGCAACGTGAGCTCCAAACTCTGCTTCAAAGGGATTGCAGAAGCCAGCATATAAATATTAGACATGTTTGGGCTGGCTGGGAAAAATTAACAGAAAAGAAACCCTGTAATCAAAAGTTTACCCACTTTTAAAGATATTTTTAGTAGAGACAGTGACATATTTATGCCTCAGTACTAATATTACCTTCCTTTGCAATTAAACATGGAGTTGTGTAATTCACAAATGCATATTTCATCAAGAGACTGCAGAGGTGTCAAAAAGACAGGAACAGAGCTCAGACTCAAAGCTGTCATCAGAAGAATTTGCAAACCTGTATATTTAATTGTTGATATAGCCCATGCCTTTTCCTCTCATTAGCTTTATCAAGTCCCAGCTGTGAAGATTCATGCTTCCCATCCTACTCTACCTTGATAGCAGCCCTCAAACAGACTATCTACATTCTTCCAATTAAACAAGTATTTTGCCCTTCCATGCTCATCACTAGAATTATTTGGCATCAACAAGAGGGTGTGGGTGTATTTTTGCAATTATGAAGCGTGACACCCACAGGTTACAATAGCACTGCAACCCACACACTGGGCAGGCTGTGCTGCAGGTATTCACTCTGCAGAAGTCTGTGCAGCCTTCGCTCAGGTAACTCATACAGGCAGACAGCCCTAAGCCACCCAGCCTATAGAAACCCTCCAGCACTCCTGCTGCTCAGCAAATCCAAAGGGATTTGGAAGTTCTCTTCCACAGAGGAACATATCACAAAGTAAAAAGTGTGTACTCTGGTACACATAGATCAGGAAATGAAGACTGTAGTAATTTTTTGTATATTTGCACTGTAATGGTAATTAACTGAATAATTTTAAAAGCTTTTTTAAAAATAAAAAGCCAACTTTAATTTTAAAAAGCAGTTATACTTAAAAGTACATCAGAATATCTGTGTTTATTTAAATATCAGTTATTTTTAGCAGTATTTTATATCAGGTGTTTACAGCTTCACTATATTTGAGCTACACATCTGTCCTCATCGTCTGACTGATGCCACCAAGAGCTGGAACCACTACTCCTGTGTTTTTGCCTCCTTACTGGCCATACAGCACATTCCTAGTCTTGGGAGGGTGATACAGACACACCCACATTGGCCAACACATCATCATCACAGATCCAACCAAAATTACTGGGTCTGCTCTTCATACCTGGCTTCTTCACGCGTAAGTCATTAGGATGTCAATTAGGCCTTCAGCCATGCCAACGTGTAATCAGTAACCAAACCTAAATCACATTAATTAGAGTGGGGAATGCAAAATGCAGGAGATGGAAGTCAAACACTTGAAGTTGTAAACACAACCTTTTAAATGCACAATTTTACTTAATACAGGAAGTCCTAAAGGTTTCTGTTATTTTGAAATAGCAGCAAAAAGCCCACAGAGAAAAGGTTGGGTCTCCTTCAGGAGAGGGAAATTAAACTGGTGTTACTGATTACACACAGTTGTTTGAGACCAGAACAGAAATGAACATCAGCCTAACCACCCCCAAATCAAATGAAGCAAGGCAGAGGTTGGGCAATCAAATGTAGCAGCCCTTCATAGCCCACAACAGACAAAAACAGGCACAGTATCAATTCTTTATTAGAAGAAAATGGTGAGCCATAGGGATTACTCACCCTGGCTATAAACAGATAAAGGATATTCAATTAAACCATCAATAAAAGGCCAATTTGCCTCAACTAAATATTCCATCTAAAAAAATGTGCTTATTGAATGCAGAAAGTCACTTTTTTTTCCTATTACTTTCATCATGCAAACCCCATCTGTATTCATATAGCTTCTGCATAAATCTGTATAACCACAGATTTATACAGAAGCTGTATGAATACAGATGGGGTTTGCATGATGAAAGTACATCTCAACCTTCCATTAACATCCCTGCACTGAATCAGTGATACAAATGCTAAGACTGGAATAAGGCTCACTCTCTCTCAAGAAAAATCACAGAAGAAACCAAGACCCCCCCTATTTTTAATTCTAATCAGTATGTTTCAAGTTCCTGACAATGATAAAACAAAAGTTGCTATTTCTTTCCCCAAAGTCTGTATGCAAGCTAATAGTTCTAGTTATCACAGCTTCCAGACAGGTATTTCACCTTTTAAGGCATTTTCCATTTCAGCAATGATTTGATTATATACTATAAATTTTATCTCAATGGTAGACAAAGAGTCTAATAAGTTTGCAATTCTTAGTTACAATATAATTTTTCATTTCATTTTGACAGAAAACCATATTTCTGCACAGGTGAAAATTCATCAGCAAGTAATAGAAAGCCAATGCTGTGATTTATTTGCAGCACACAGAACTAATAATCACAATACAGTTGGAGAAGATGGTTTTATTCTCCTTAATCCCCTCAAAATAGTACATTTTAAGCAGCTTCATTTGCTCCTTTCCTCAACCCACACCTTCTTTTTTGGAGGTTGTCAGATGATCAAAAGTTTGATTTGCTTTGCTGATGCAGTCACAGGGCCAGGCAGCTGCCAGACCGGTCACTCGGGGGCTGGTGGAATATCAAACAGTTCCGTTCCTTCTGCCTTTCCCTAAAGGAGACCATCAAGTGATGCCTTCTCTCCCCATCTGCTATTCCTCACAAATCGGTGGGAAAGGAGCATCTGCCAAATGAAGTCATCACTGACAGAGATTCACAAGCTAATACAGGAAAGCACAGATAAAAGGCAGATCTACTGCACAAATTGCATTTCCTGAGAAAAACTAGTGACAGAGACTTCTTGTTTCAAGATTAAGACAGATTTCCCAATGGTGAACTAAGTTTGAATTTCCTTTCATAAAGATGCTACAGAATGGGTAGGAGAAAACAAAAAAAAAAAAGAAAAAAATGAAAAGAAACTTGAACTGGATCATCTAAAAACAAAACAGAGCTCTGCATACTCTGTGAATGAAGAACCAGACTACACGACAATAAAAATATTCCAACATTCCAATATTCCAAAAATATTCCAAGTCTGATTACTGAAATACAGAGATCAGCTTGGCTTCAGACCTTCAAAATATAAAAGAGCATATAAATACAAATAGCACAAGGAACACTCGGAAGTAAAGCATTCTCTATTTCAGTCTTCAATGCTGTTCAAGGATATTTTCAAAACTGACCAGAATTAATGGATAAGACTAAAATAAGCCACCAAAAAGCCTTAAAATTTCACATCAAGTGTAATATTGTATTTACTATTAACATAGTAAACAACATCATCATTACCATTTCTGCAGTAATATTTATTCCCCATGAATGAGCCTTTAAGTAAATGTGTGCCATGCTGGGGAAAAGCAATTTTTCCAACCCTTGAGCACAGTACAAGTGACTAGTCATGAGAATGGATCCTGCAAATACAAGAAACAACTGCACTAAGATCACTGTTGTTATTCTTGGCAGATTAATTTTAAACTCCTCTCTGCATCACTTTTGACAGCTGTTCAACAGCTGATTAGCTGAGTGCACACAGAAACCACCTTCACTGGTGAGGTGAATTTGAGGTTTTGTTCAGGATCATGATGATGTGGAGCAATACCTGCTCTGAAATACTGCCTTTGTCTCCTGATGGATTTCTCTGTTGAGCAGAAAACCCCAGAATAAACCACAGGGATTCTTTTATAGGAGCGGCTTTGCAGCATGCTAAGCACTTTGCAGCTCACATCACACATGAATGGACAGAAGAGGAAAGCTGAAGTTCATAAACAGCTCCTGAGCTGCTCCTCCCAGGTGTGAGTGACGGAGCTCGTGCCCCAGAGCCTGTATCACTACAGAGCACGGCAGAGACCCCACCTCAACATCCTATGCCATCAGGCTCATCAGTCAAGCTGCAAATAAATTAAACCACTATCTCATGTTCTTGGTTCAGATGCTTTCTCCTCCACCTCACCTATATTTACCATGCTGACTTATAAATATGGGCCCACACAAATCTTAGACACATTGCTGAATATTGCAGACAGCCCTGAAATGGCTGGAAGGGGTGGGTATTGCACTGGTTTTGTCCCAGAGGCGATGTTTACTTGTAATCCTATCAACCCCACTGCTCCACAAGCCTGGATTTTCACTTATTCCAATAGAAAATGAAATATGAGGGTTCCTCTCCTTGACCCAAACGATGTGCACTGAGCTATCTTTTATATAGGAAACCGTCATTTCCTTGCTAGAAAGAGAATCACCAAATTGTAACTGAGAGCAGAAGGCCAGACAGGCATTTTGTAACCAGAACTGACAGATGCAGAGCTAACTGCCTTTTGTGAATCAAAAAGAAAAGAATTACTAGAGTGAGGGAGGGAAACTTGACTCTGTTATCTCTGAAATTATCCCATCTCCCTTAGCCACTTAATGCCCAAGACTTAATGACTTCAGTAACCAGCAGTCTTTCCAGATGGTCAACAGAAGCACAAAAAGTAATAAAAGACCAGAAGAATACCAATAATAGAAGTTCAGATACTCACAACAACTCTCCTCAAAAAAATTAAAATAACTGCTTAATGAGTAGTTACACAAATACTATCACTGGCTGTCACAAACTCCTGAACCATCTGATTCTTTTCTTCATTCCTGTCCCTAATTTCTTTGTAGCACTGTACATAAACCCAAATCAAGAAAAGAGTTTCTGTCAAATTATTTTAATTTACTCATCAATTTACTCTAATTTAGTCATAATTGTGACTACAGGAAGAGAAACCCCCTAGTGACAAAGGAGAACAAGTATCCCCAGAACAGTCCCAAAGAGTCCCAAGTACGTACACAAAATCGTTTTACTGAAAACATGAATAACTGTATGAAACAAGGTAAGGAAAATATTGCATAAAACTACTTTACAGGATATAAATCACACTAGTTTATGAAGGTCTCTTTGTATTTTTTTTTTAACCTTTAAAAACATCCTAGCAATGAGACACGCATCTCCATATTTAAAATTCATTTTTTAAAAGACAAACAAATCCCCCACAACAATGACAGGCATCAAGAATTTCTGAGACAAATTTTGCTCACAGTGAAGTGAGGCACACAACACATCCACAGCTGGAAATGAAATCACGGATTTGAGAACTAGAGAAGCACAGCTCCAGAGCAGAGTCCAACATCCATTACCTAATTGCTAATGTGGCCCTGCATTATGACAGACATGGCAACAACAGAGATATTTAATTTATCACTCTGTTTGTACAAATTTTTTGTTTGGGGTTTTCTTTATTTCACTGGTTGCCTAAACCAACAGATGCTGCTCGTGGTAGGTTCTAAAGACAGGTAAGAGAAGGTTCATCTCCTTCATTTCACAGGTTAACTCCTCTTGCCTGCTCCTGCACCCCCACCTCTGGCACAGCTGCAGGATGCCCCGGCTCACCCAGCTCTGTTAAAGGCAAACACAAGGCTTTAATGCGGGAGCATTTCCACCTGCCCTCTGGCATTTCCTGTATGTACTATCCACTGATTCTGTAGATTAGGAGGAGGATTTTTCTTCTGAAAGGAGTGTTTAAGTAATGCTAAAGGTCTGCAACATGCCAAGCCTTTCAAACTCTGTATATCCTGCTTATTGCTTTTTCCTTTCTTTTTCTAAGAGAATCAATATTTAACTGGCAAACAGCTTGCTACCAAATGTACATAATTACTGTCCAGTGTGCAGATTAAAGAACCCAATGCAGTTAACACAAGAAACCATATTTTTATTAAACAGACACTCCTGCAGATAGCTAATGTAAGCCATCTATTTAAATCCTGAATTAGGGGAATCCCACACTACGATAAAATAAGAAAGGAGAACGTGAAGTGTCAGCAAAATATATCTAATATACCCGTCATAAAATAAATCAGGCAACTGAAAACTAATTCTACATGCAGCAAGATTAAGATTTCAGATACAAGAACGGTGCAAAACAGGTCAGAATTTTTCCAACAGGTCACATATTTTCCACATATCCTTTGATGCATCAAGGTATTAGGATTCCTTATCCTTTTTTCTTTTCTTATTTTTTATCAGAACCAGATCCAAACTTATTTACAAATTGTCAATCACAGACTGAAAACAAATATTGCACTGCCCTCCTTCCAACATCTCCCACAACTGGGGATGAGATTTGCATTCAAGCACTTTAAGTGCACAAATGCCACAAGAGACTGCAACGACAGGTCACAACAATGCTATCCTTTTATTCACAGTGTAACTTGAAATCATTCCCAATAAATCAGTAACAGCTTTGTTACCATGTTCTGAAGGTAAATTTGAACCCTGCTCCTTTGGGACAATCTCATCATGCAAATGAACATATATAGGCCTCTCCCAGGCAACGAGACACTCGGCTACCTTCAGTTTGGGAAGTGGAGCATGTTACCCAGTATGAAAGAACCTCACATAGGAAGGGTTCAGCACAAAAGGCTGGCTATTTGCACTTAAGCTGATAGAGCAAGCTGATCACAAATCTCTACAATAAAATGTTCCACCTAGCTTGGCTCCTTCTTAGTCTATGAAATCTCTTAAAAAGAGACCCTGGTATGTAAAAGAAAGAAGACAAACATTGTACAAGCATCTTACAAAGAAATGGAAGAAGTTACCTTATGATTCTATAAATTAAATTTTAAAAAAACTAATAATCCTTAGAATCACTGGCAGTAAGACAGAGTAGCAATTTCTGTGAAGCAATATAGCTGCTGTTTCACAATTCCTAGTTGGCACTGTGGTGCCCATTCAGAGCCAAAGCAGACTTCCAGCATAATGAATCCTCACCACTCCAGCAAGGCTTTACCTTGCAGGGAGCAGATGCAGCTCTCGTAGAACCTCTGTTACACAACTGCACTGATCCATGACAGGTTAATGCCAGCAGCACTGCTTGCTGCATCACCTGTGCCCCCCAGCTCCCAAGTATTAACAGCAGCCATTAACATCCCCTCTAATGAGTCTACAAACTGCAATGCAGGATGAACACTCACAACAGTGAGAAGACAATGCAGTGGTTTTATGTACTGCTTGCTTATTACAGACAGGTACAGTGTATTTATAGCACATAATCTATGGAGATTTAAGGAAAACAGCATTTGTTGAGGTGCCAAGTTGTAAATTACTCTGCATATTCATTCCAACACTTGGGATGCAGCTGCAAATCTATTCAGAATCTCCTCAATGCAGTTTCTTCCATCAGTGTGATGACTACTGGACTGCAGCCCATTTTGCCCCCACTGCCAGTTTATCCACTCTGTACAGGCATTGACACTGACAGAATTGGTCACAGTAGCACATCCTGTTCTCTAACAAACCAACTAGATAAGGTCTAAAGTGCTGCAGCCAAGGAACAAAACTCCTAAGAGTATACTAACGTGGCAATGGGAGGAAAAATAGTGTAGCAAACAGAAATAACAAAGGAATAATAGATTTAGAAAGCCTTCTTTATAAATCACATGTGGTTTATATTCCCTGTAACCCAGCTGAATGAAAGCTTTCCTTTCTATAATGCAAAGAAGTTTTATTATATGAACAAGTAACATATTCCTTAAACACTGTCAAATTTGAGTCCCAAGAGGCAACTTGCCATTAATCATCTGTTCAACATTGTGTGTGTTTCAGACCATCTCTTGCCAGTCCTTCCACTTCTGCTTTTCTTGTATTTTGCATTCCTAATATTGTGGTCTTCCACAAAATAATACCTTCTTTTCCTTTTTGGATATTATCACTTGTATAGCTGACTTGCTACTAAATGGCTAAAGAAAAGTTTAAGGTTTTTTCTGGTACCTGGTATCTCTCTCTACTTTTATTTGCAGAAGCAGTGATAGCAATAACACATTGACCCTTCAGAAAGTCTTAATCACTCACTCCTCAATAAAAACGAAGTTCGTTAAGACATTAACCTTAAAAGCTACTGAAACAGTTACAGATCTGGGCAGGACTAAGTTGTGGAAAGTGAAACTGACAACACAAAGGCTACAATAAACCTGGAGGACAAAAGTAGAAATATATTGGCTATTAAATTTTAAAAGTGGAAGATGAGGAGAAAATAAAAAAATTACAAATCCTAAAAAAAAAATCCCTTTATGTTCAGTAGTTAAAAGTATGGACAAAGAGCATTTCTTTTTAGAAAAATGTTTTTCAAAACTTAGTCTGACCTTTGAACCATCACTTTGTGAAGTAATTCTGCAGCAAGAGAAGCAGCAATGCACAATCCTGAGTAGTTTTAAGATGCTTGAAAGAGTTACAAGAGCATTCAAACAACAGCATGCTAAATAAAGCAACTGGTAAGACTCACACAGGTTTCTTCTAGTCCAGTAAAGCTGTCTTAGATTTCAGGTAAGTTTTGTCCCAGCTTTATATGGAAGTAACTGGAAGTACAAAGTCCTTCCTACTGAAGAGGGATGCACAGTCCAGAAGACTTGCTAACCATTAATTAAACTAGTAAGAAGGAACACTTGGACACGCCTACAAATAAGTTTTAACACACTACAAATATAAATAAGCAACGAATTTAGAAGGACTGTGTTATGAGGAGCGCTTTTTGCTAGCATTTTCAGGTCTAGTAGAACTATCACTTAAAAAGAGAGGCATAAAGTTTCCAGACAAAGTTTAAGCAGGGACTAGAATCGCTTAACTGATCTTTTTGAGATGCAAGACTCAGCACGTTTTTCCAAATTCTGAGATGGTTGCACAGCTCTCCATGGCAACCCAGGATACATGAGCCCTGCAGTCACTGGCAAGAATCTAACAGGAACAGCACATTAGGCTGAAAAAGCTTCTAAAGCACAAGAAAGGCCTCAGCTTCAGGGTGGGGTAGAATTTGTGTCTTGGCAATCCGGTCAATAAAGGGATACAGAGCAGTTTCTGATTTACTATGCTCCTCCATAGAAAAAAGTGAAAAAGCAACAGAAAGTCAGGAATTACACCAGCAAAACCTACAGTCTAGTAGATAAATGAGACTAGGTTTGGTATAATCCGAGTTTAGATATGCCAAAACACAATGCCTAACTCAAACTCTCGAAAAAGAGTTTAGAGCTTGCTCCCCGTACACCTCACTCCTCGCGTTATGATTGCAGATTCTTTGGTTCCGGTTCTATCACCGCCTGTTTCACTCCTGCCCTTATGCTTTCATTTCATTTACCCGTCTCGTTCGCACAAGTGCCCAAAGCCGCCGCTGCACAGCCCTGCTGGTACCGGCTCCCTTCAGAGCCTCCGGGGCGACCGTGCCACACAGCCCACCCGCGCCGGGCACCGGCACCTCCCGCCTTTGTTGGCCATCGGCGCCCGGCGGCCGCCGGCACACGGCACGGGGCTCGCCCGGCGCGGGCCGCACCGCCGCTTCATTCGCCAGCACACCGCTCCGCTCGGGGCCGCACTGCCGGGGCCGCGTTCCGAGCCCCCGTTCTGGCACCCAGCGCTCACCTGTGTGCCGGGCCGGAGGGGCTGCGAGAGGCCAGCTGGGCTCCGACAGGCCGGGGGAGCTCCGAGGGGCCGACGCCGTGCGAGCCGGGCTCACGGGGCCGAGCGGGGCTGTGAGGGGCGGCGAGCCCCGCCCGCCCACGCGCAGCCGCTCCTCGAACCCGCCAATCGCCGCCGCGCGCGCCCGGCCCCAGGGGCGCGGCCGCCAACGGCCGGCGCGGCCGCATCATCCGCACGGACCAATGGCGGGCGGCGCGCGGAGGGAGCCGCGGGCGGGCGGAGCGCGGGCGCTGCCGGCACCGCCCGGCCCCTGCGGCACCGGCCCGCCCCGGGCCCGACGGGAGGGGCACGGCCGCGCTGCTGCCCGTAGGAAAGAGAGGCTGCAAGTTCGCCTCTGCCTCCTCGAGCGCCTGCAGATAAGGTGAAACAATACATTTTATGATGCTGAGCTGCTAATTGATTGCATTTTATTTGATACCCCGGGACGAAAAGTAAATTGGGAAAAAAGTTTGTCATCTTTCTCTAGAGCATAAGCTAAAGAAGCGCTTTAGAGTGAGGGAGGAAAGGGGTGGGGGGATGCGTTCGGGTTTTTTCAGCCTGAGTTTGAACTCTAGTACCACTCGTGGCTCTGTTACCAAGTTTTTTTGTCTTCACCACTACAGCGGGATTAATGAGCAAGGACTGGGAGCTGGCAGCAGCTGCCGCTCCCGATGCTTTTGTCATTTGTGTCTTATTTCCTTCAGCAGACTTACACTAGTGCAAATAGGGAAGCATCCATGTCAGTACGATTGCTCTAAAGAAGCTACAGTAGGGAGATAATTAAATATTAATTATATAGATAACTAGGTATTATTGTCGTGTATATTTGAGTGTAAAATAAATGTTAATCATACATTCCAGATTTTGATCCATGCAATAATAAAAGCTCTGTCCACAACCGGCAAAGCAATGGCACTGATATTCTACGTAAACTGGATATGGAGACTACAAAAAAGTGCAAACTGTCAGACTGGATGAAAACCCAAATGAATAACTCATTTTCAGATGCATTAGGCTGTAGCACAGATGCGACTGAAGAGGAAAAAGATTACTTAATTTATGATGGAGATGTAGGAATAAGCTGTAAATACAACAATAACTCAGACAATTTGAATGCCTGTAGTTGTACAAAAGATATTTCTGGTATTTTAAACTTGGCCTATTCTAAAGCTAACAAAAACATAAAAGGAGCAGCCAATTATGAAACTCCTCTACAGCCTGAAGAATTCTCCAGTTATCACAGAGGCACCAGAGGAACAACTGGAGTTCCAACTGAAATGCCTGGAAGTGAAGCTTCCTTTCAGAAGGAATTACCTGTTGGTAGCTCCAGTACACCAGATAGCAAAGAACAGGTAACTACCTCCAAAATGTCCAAGGTCCTCCTGCGTCATTTTCCTAGGGGAGAACTACTAAGCACATGCCACTTAATTGAATGTGAGACAATACCAGAGGTGTCCTTTACTGAAAGTATCGATGACACTGGGAGCAAACCTGAGCCTTCAGAACGCAGCAAAGGCTCTTTAGTGTTTGAACAATGGGCAACGGGCTCTGAGGAGTATCCCTTAGAACAGCATGAAAAACGAAAGGCTCATGACAAACACGGAAACTCATTAAATGGAAATAGATCTGTTTCAAAGAAAGCTATTTTTTCTTCTGGTCAGTGTAGGTGCAGACAAGAATATTCACAATTGATTCATGAGACTGGAGATGCACACACCTTTCAAAACATGACAGATGAGAGAGCCCTGTTTAAGAGAACAGTTTCACCTTGTGAGCTCAAATATGGCCAAGGACAAGCTCACTACTGCATTCCTGACTTCTCTGAAGTTGCTTCAGAAGCTCAAGTACCAAAAAAACCTGACAACATTATCTCAGTTCCTTCAACTGAAAGAGAAAAACCCTTTCCTATTTTGCAAAGTAAATCAGTAACTGTGAACAACATTTTGGAAAATAAGAATTACTTCAATTCTGCTGAAGTAGAAAATCAAGAAGAAAGGAGTATTTCAGAACTGCTGCGACAGCTACAGGTAATTAGGATGCTTGAAGAAATTCTTCATACTGGATAAAAGTGGTTCATTGTAAGAAGACATTCTTATCCCATAAAATCTAACATGACTAGCTCTATAGACTCTCTCTAGGTATCAGTGACTACATCATCTGACTCAAAAACTACTTTCACAAATAAAGTTCTGTCAGACTGGTTTTACATAGAACTGTCATTACCAATTATTTAAAGGCTGAGTAGTATTTAATACTCCAGTACTTAACACTGGAGCATTGTTTGTGATGATAAAGCATCCTATCAAATCATTAGGAAATCCACTATTTCTAGTGTTAAATGTTTAAAATCATTAAAAATACTTCAAATACATTTTTAAGAACGTTGTATTTTTTACTGTGCCCATCTTAAGATATGTTTGCCTTTTTTCACATCTAACACTCTTCAGCTACTGAGACTGGTATTTATTGACAAGTCAGTTTTCTCTAAAGGATTTTTTTTGACAGCAATATTTCTTTTACTGTTGTTTATTTATTTTAAAGCTTGTTAGTAATTAGATAACCACTGTTCAATTTCATGCCCTGACATGGAGCTCACTCACTGAGCTTTACAGGTTCTTAATTCTGCTCCTAGATTTACATCTTAGTAAACTGAGATACAAGTTTTAATAGTTTTCCCTATTATTTCCTGGCTGCAAATGAGATGCTGACACAGCATGCTGACATCCGGAATCATATTGACCATCTGAGATTTAATCCTAAGGTAAATATCTCAAAATACTTTTTTTTTTAAGTCATTCTTCTTTACCTCTAAGACTATGACTATCCCCCTAAAACTATTTTGTCAACTTCATATGGTATTTCCCATTTATGCAAATCCTCTATGTGTTCACAACACAGAGAAGTATTTTAAGTATCTATACAATGAGACACTTTACACATCTGTCAACTCAGAAAATTAAACGGTACTGTTATAATAAACATTATTATTTTGTACTTTGAGTTAGTTTTTTGTCTAGGTCCATAAGTGTTCTATACATTGTATCTATAATGAAGGTTCTCATTTTAACAGATACTTCCTCAGTCAGACTTTGCAAATGCCAACATTGCCATTTCCTCAGGACACACTGGGACACCACCTGATGTCATCACATTACATGCTCCTGTCCCTGTACAACCTACACATGGTTTGCTTAAAGCAAGTAAATAAAATTACAGTAGCTATGCAAATGACTATTTAATGTAATTTGATTACATTTTTGGGCCGAAATTGCAATTGATCAATATTCCCTTGTATTCCATAGGACGGCAGCCTGGAATAGCAGCACCAGCACTACCAGCAGCTGGGACAGTAAAAGCACAATGTCTAAATCCTTCTGATTTACTGCCAGAACTAACACTAGGAGAAAAGATGTCTCAAATACTAAAGGATCAGACAGAACAACTGACTAAGAAAGTAAGAGATCTGTTTCAATGTATACTTGGCACTCATACTCAAATTCCATACTCTCTTGGAAAATCTGTTTAAATATAATAATTAAGTCTAATATTTTGTCTTGAAGGTGGAAGACTTCTCTGAGCAAATGATCCAGGAAACAGTCTTCTTACAAGACAAACATCTGGTAAATTAATTTATGTATTTTGAGCTATCTGAAATGCACTTGAAATGGCTGTAGACTGACAATTTTCTGGCAAGATTCTTGATGCATACCTGAAATGGATATTTACTCTTCTCAATTCAGACTGAAGGTATGAGATTAGGAAGGAAAAATGAAGGTGTTCAGTAGGTGGACAAATTCTTAAATCTTTTAAGGATTCTGACTTAAAACTATTAATAAAAGGCCTGAAATTGCCATATAAGTTAGGAATTTTGACATGTAGGGCATCAGTTCAGAAATAACTTCTATTATTTTACTGGGACATAATAGAGCAGCACAGAGTATTAGGTGAATATACAATATGCAGTCCTGTTTCAGTTGAGAGAACTACCAAAATTCTTACCAACAGCACTGCAAATAACATCTGGCTTACATAACAAGACATAGTGACAGGTACTTATGCTAAGTTATCATGACATTTTGTATTTAAATATTTCTTATTGATGAAGGCATTAAATCAACTGAAAAGATACCTTGATGCCTTGGAAAGAAATTATTTAAAAGCTAGAGAAGAGCACCACAACTTACAGCTGCAGAACTACAAGGACAAGCCTATCAACCTTGGAGAGTTTGATCCTGAGAGGTTAGAAGTGCTAAGTAGTACATCAGTATATTTTCTTTGACTGTTTTACAGATTTTGCTTCCATTAGAGTTTGCTATCCATTAGAGTTTTCCTGAAATGAAAATATTATCTTCATGTGGTAAACTGTAAGTTGTTTGGCCAAAATTCACCTTGGGCTTTGTATGTCCTACTTGTAATTGGATACCTATTTGATTAATTCAAATACTTCAAAGGGACTCTGACAACTCCAAACATTTTATTGTTGTATTTTATGGGAAATGTACTGCGATGTCCACTATGGTTATCATGGTAAGAAATAAAAGATCACTTTAGAGAGTTTTAAGTAACTGTGAGTTGTGATTGGATTTAGAAGGGTGGAAGGAGGAATATTCAGACTTGGCATGCTGCTTGAAGACATTCAAGAACAAATGGAAGGCAGCAAAGGCAGCCTGTCATCGTTACCGACTTCCTATGAATCTGCCCAGTCTTTCTGTGAGGTAACTGACTTTTATTAACACTACCATTATTCTGTTTTATTGATGCAAGTCTTGAGAACCTAAGTGCAGTTGTGTGATTGTATGTTCTTCTCTAGTAAGAGCGTGATGCTTTTAGATAGCACATTACTTCAAAAAAAATTTTTAATGAAATATTAACTTCATAATATGTAATTAACTGTAACAGAAACCTAAGTATAAAAACAAAACTACACTGAATGTTCTTAGTTCCAGTTTCAAAAGCATTTATTTCACAGTAAGAAAATATGAGTAGCTAATTTAACTTCTGCAAAGCTGTTTTGGGGAATTAATCACTATCATTTTGTGGGAGGAAAAATTACTCGGTCCAAGATCTTAAGCTGCAGAATTACTGTAAGACCAAACTGTATTGTGCTGCAGAAAGTTGAGTTTACTCCTAAGAATGGTAATATTTTCTCCAAGAGCATAAATACACATACACACTCCCCCCCCACCAAAGGAAAAAAAAAAAATCTTACTCCTCCTCCTCTACAAATCTACAGGTAAGTCTCAACAAATGCTTTCATAACCAATGTTTTAGGTAACTTGGGCTTCAGAGAAAAGTGCTAAGAGAGCCTGAGGAGAGGCCGTTTGGTAGGAATCCAAAGTTTTGTTGGTTTGGTTCCTTGCAATGCAAGGCCCACCTAAATCTGTGTCTACGCTTTGTTACTTTGTACAGAGCTTGGCAGTTTCAAGCACTGCTGATCTTCCACAAACAACAGGTACTGAAACTCCGTCTTTTCACAAGAAGCATGAGGAAGAAAGAAGTCAGACAACTGATATAATCCCACCAGCAAATCAACTTTCTTTAGAAGGCAAGAAGTGCAATCTTTGTCTGCACATGTAAGTGAAAACTTGGAAACAGCTGTTGAAGTTTTTATAAACACATACATAAAATTAATTGCTGAATAAGAAAGTTAGGATGACTGAAATCTGAAAAGCAACATGAATATTTCCAGAATAAAAATTATACAGAATTATATAACTGCATATCTAAGACTTCCTCCTAGCCAGGTCTTCCTACCTTTTTCAGTCTGAAAGTGTTTCCTGAAGCCAAAACACCACCATCACTTTTACCTAGGAGTTAAATCATACTTCTGTATAAAATTCATGACAGCCACACAAATTCATATTCAGTGAATAACTAGTCAGAGTACAGTGCCAGTAAAAGATAATTTGCCAATATTTGTGTGGTATTTTTATTTAAACAAGAAAAGAGAGGGATGCAGATCCTTACATAATTAACAATCAAAACCTTCTGAAAACTCTAAATACCATCTCCACCCTCCTGGGAAGCATTTCATAGGTGTTAAACAACTCAATGAGATTAGAAAAATAAAATAAGTGGTCCTCCCATAAACAATCTAAGGTTAAAAAAAAGAGAACTCAACTAAGTTCCAGTAGAGAAGCAGAGCTTCTGGGAAAACAATGTATGTAGCATAATGCACAGTCATATTAACCTAATTCTGTCAGATTATTTTACAGGGTAGGTGTAAGAGTTGTCTAGTAAAACTCACCTAGTTTCCACTTTTTTCTCTGTCATTGAAAGACTATTAGTTCAATCTTCTGATCATTATGTTCATGAACAGGCAGAAATGTTTCCAAATAAACTTGGTGATCCTGTACACCCAAACTT
This sequence comes from Pyrgilauda ruficollis, assembly GCF_017590135.1. Lineage (NCBI taxonomy): Eukaryota > Metazoa > Chordata > Aves > Passeriformes > Passeridae > Pyrgilauda > Pyrgilauda ruficollis. The sequence goes on along the minus strand of NW_024526488.1, from coordinate 1,285,403 downwards.
AAAAATACACATCAAGTAACTCAAACAAGGAACCTTGTTCTTCTCTCAGAAGGTACATGTCAGATACTCCTCTAATTATCTAAAGGCAGTAAATTAAAGCCTTGATAACAGCTTAAAGTTACTAAGACACCAAATCATATTTAATGTATGTTGTACCAAAACACTATCAGTGGTAACAGATGGATGTATCTAAGATTTCATACTATACTATTCCAATACAGAATTATCAAGATCTCTACTTTTTAACAGTTGTGCGAAGTCAGGGTGTTTTTGTCAGAATGTGTCCTTTAACTAAAGGGTTAATTATTTTTTAACTGGTTAATTATTAAACTTCTGCTTACCACCTTTTCAGATAATTAATACAAGTAAAGTTCAGTGAATAAATATTATTTCTTCTCAATTAAGAAGTAATTAATCATTAATATAACATGTTTGTAAGTCGCATCATAGAAATATTAAGACACAATAAAAATATTCTGTTTTCATGCTCAAAGAAATGCAAACATCCAGGAAGGAAAAACTGGAACATCTCCACTCTTCATGCAGAGAAAACCAACTGATTTATCAGATACCAACCTGAGTAAGTCATGAGGGCATATAAAGGTCAGAACCATGCTTAAACCTGCTAGGGAATCCTGTGAAGAAATACATTCCCTTTATGTCTCAACATGAAAATTGTAGTTTTAACAGATATTACTGCTTAGCAGAGCACAAAACACTAAAAATAAAAAGGAAACTAAAAAGAAGACCAGGTCAAATTCGCTGTGGAACTCTCAGTGACAGACCAAGAGGCAACAGACACATTGCAATGCAATTTTCAGCTAGATACGAATGAAAGACTTTTAACTTGGTCAAACATGGAAACAGTTTGCTCTAGGCATATCCACTCTCAGAGATATTCAGAACTCAATTGGACAGGGTTCTAAGCAACTTCCTTTAAGTTGGGCCTGCTTTGAGAGGAGACAGACCTCCAGAAGTCCTGTCCAACCTGAATTACTCTGTAAATCTAATTCAGCTTTCTAGATAAGTTTCCAAATATTACCACTGCTAATACTTTCAAGAGCATGACAGTGACTTGCACACAGTGCTTTGATTTTGCTTTTTCTTCTGATCTGCACTTATTTCATATTCTAGAAGATGATTCCAAGCTTGACAACTGAGATACTTCATATCAGTACTTCCACTTTCAGTTTTTGGATTTGACTTCATTTTTCTGCTTAAAAACAATTTTACCTTTACACTGCAGAATATTCTGAAGCTTTCAGTAACTAGCAACTAAAGGAGAATAGCACAAGCTGTCCTACATTCAGTTTTAAGTCTGAATATACAGGTTTTCTTACCTTTTGTCTATCAGTTGTCCTTCACTTTTTTTGTGATATCCTTTTAATTTAATATAACACACGGGGATTATTGTTTGTACTGGTTGGTGCAATAGTTAAAGCAGTGCCACACTAGAGCTGCTCAAATTCTCATCCCATTCCTATTATGCTACACTGTTCCCATAACACTATGGACAGGGACATGGAGAACATCATTAAAGACAAAAAAACAACAATTCTTGGTCTGAAAATAAGCACCACCAGAAAATTAGATTCCAAGCTTGCAGACAGGGCTGAAAGCTAATCTTTAACTCGATCCCCACTCTCCTGGGGGTGAAAAGTACTTCCTCAAATTGCAGTAGTATTAATGGCAGCAAAATGCTCTGAAATTACAGTGCTGAAAGCCAAATAATTACCTCAGTACATTAGCCAAAGCGTCTCATATTTCAGACCCTTTTAACTTATTTTTTCAATTTTAGGCAGCGATTCAGAAGATTTCTCAGTTTGTGATTCTTGTGATTCACAAAGCAAGGACCATGTCAACTGTGACGCTCTAAATTACAAATCATTAAATACAAGATTATGTGGAGAGAGACAAGGTACAGTGATTGCAAAAATATGAGCATCTACAAGGAAACATTGCTTGTAGTTTTGTTTTTCTAAACCACGCATCTCTGTTTCCAGGATTTAGATCCAGCTGCCCCAGGGGAAGCAAAGATCAAGTAAAACTCAGGAATTACAAAGAGTCTGTTCAGTCATGTACCCTGTGTAGAAAAAGAAGCTCTGGTTCATCCTGTAAGTATGATGTGTAGTTAAACACAGGCTAGCTTTTTAGGGGCAGAAAGCCACACTGCACATACCAGGCCACATTTAATTTAGTATAAGCAGTCATTAGCACTGTAAATCCAACTTTTACACACCTGGTCAAGGTTTATCTCCATGCACAACAGATTTAACGTTCCCTGGTCCTTTATGAGTGGAATCCCTTTCATATTTCATTTATAGCAGGAATATCTCATTTTGCAGAGCCACATGAAAGGATATGAAAATTAGGCATTACTGTGCCAACTTTTATAATGCCAGCCATTACCTAACGTAGTATAAACAAGTACTAAAGAAAATTCCAGCCCTCATATTGTATGACATGCAGCAAAGTCAAGGGGAGCCTAATTTAAAAAAATTAAATCATCTGAACATGAACCTTTACAAGTCACTTAGACTCTCTCTAGCGTAAGAAAAAAATTGCTTAAAGAAAAATATAAAATTTCATCAAGAAGAAAGCATAAATTAACTACTTGTCTCTGGCAAGCCTGTGAAACTACAAATCAAAATAGTATTCATTAGGATTATGACACTGATTATTCTACACTTCCCCACTGCAGTCTTTCACTGCATGCAATTGAATATAAATCTGCCTTCCATTTGCCAACTACACTCAAGAGCAAACGCAAAAAGGTTAATCTGTCCTCATTTACAAAAAACTTTAAACATATTCAAGTTTTATTCAGCAGTGATGGTTACTTGATCTTTAATTTATGCTAAAGAGAAAAAAAAAGTTAAAATATACAGACAATTACCTTGTTTTTTGTTTTAAACATGGCCTCAACAACTCCAGCTTATTCACAGAAGAGAATCTCCACTCAAAAGGCTCAAAAACCCAATCAGCCAGGTGAAGTGGTAACCAGACCTCGTGAAAGGTAAGCTGTAGTAATAACCACATAGTACAGTAGAAAACCCCATTGCTGAAGATTCAGCATGGAAAAAGCACACCAGGTATCATAAGCAGGAGTAATATTTTATCTTTCACAGTGCATGTTGTATATTAGAATTCCACTCTTTAGTGAAATTAAAATATTTGCATGAAGAACATGTGTAAACAGTTCTTAGATTAGTTCTTCACTTCTAGTGTAACGAAGAGTAAAAATGTAACTTCTTTAGCTGACACATTTTGTAATGAAATAAATTCACTTTAAGAGGATGTTCCCATTCAAAGATTCAAAAGCAGGCCTGCATTATTAGGATGCAGCTCTGTTTGCTACCAACTATTTCTTTATAAGTAACTCTCCTACCTTTTATTGTTGCTAACATTAAATTACACCATGAGACAGAAACAAAATGGATTCCTAACAGTAGCACAGGCTAGACTGAAATGCAAACAAGTTTTGTGACAGTATTTTTTGACAGCTTTACTCAATAACGGTAATTGCGTGGAAGTACAGCAGCTGCACTTGAGAATCAATGGCATAGAACACTGTGAGAAAGCTACAGCAGCAGCAGAATGCTGCTATTATGAGAAGTTTTCTTACTCTGCATCCTAGAACATTTTCTGTCTTCATGCAATCCAGATAGAATACAAATAATAATGGACTGTGCTTTACAATTCCATGGAAAATTCTACTCACCGTAAAATTAACTTGCAACCGAGTGCAAGGTGTAAGTATGTGATTCATAGTTTAGAAGCTCTTTTTCTTGCTTAAATTGTATTTTATTCTATATATCTTATCTTTAGGAAATCCTTTGCAGCTGCCAAAACCTGCTGTTCAAGCACATATGATAAAATTATCCTTTCACATCAATACATACCCAGTAAGAGATCTGCCCAAAGAAAATCTGCAATCAACATCAGAGACAGAAATGCGAATGATTCCTATGCAAATGTAAGACTTCTGAGTGAAAATTAAAAGCCACACATCTTTCTTGAAAGGATTACCTCCATACATCATGGCACTGTAGAACATCCCATTCTTAGCAAGCTGATTACTACAATCTAAGCATGTGTAGTGCATTTGAGGGTAAGACAAGAGGGAATTCAAACCCCAAGCATTTTGGCTTATATGTTTCTATATTTCTTCATATAGGGATGTACAGCCTTGTTGTGCAACTCAGTCCCTGTATAAAAGGTGAAATAGACCAAAAAATAGCACTGGATCTTACCTCTGGAATCGTGTTTTATATACTGAAAGAAAGCTTAGCTAGACAAACCACTATCAAAACCTCAAAAATGCTTTCTCAGTACCAAAAACATTCACCACACTGGAGCTGATACATTAGAAAGGTGTAAATATCCCTCAGTTCAAATGAATACACAGAGAAATGATTAACAGATACTTCCAACTTGAATCCTAGAACAGTCTATCACATGACTCAATTTTTACTTCTCAACACGTATTCAGAGTGAAAATCATGGACAAAACCTTAAACATCATCTTTTCCCAGTACCTGTGTGTACATTTGCCTTCACTATTAACAAGGCTACATTTTATTATTTCCAACAGGTTTTAAGTTCTACTCTGGATCATGCCATAGAGACAGCAAACAGTTTGAAGAAAGCTACAGAGCGAATGGTACAAGCAGTTTCAGAAGATCTAGCTAAAGTTAAAAGAAAGCAGTTTTAATTATCTAGTTCAAATGCTATATTGTTTTGCTGAAGTGTTAGTATCTCTGCAAAAACCAAATGATGAACACAAACAAGAAAAAGTCAGCTAGCTTTGTCAGCTGTTCCGTACCTATTGGTACTAACCAAACCAGAGCACATAGGTATTCCACGATTACACTCAGTCTTAAAACTGTAAAACAAATTAGTAATTCTACTGAAAGTCTGTAGTAGGTTGGCTAATCCCATTATTGTGCACAGATACACAATCTTCTGTAAGTATTCACTTAAGGCAACATCATAAAAATTGGCTTAAACAAGCAAAATTAACTTTCTGACTTGGATTTCCCCCCACTCCCAAGTGTGAGAATAATTCTCAGTCATTACTACATATCATTTCTTCTCACACTTCAACAGCAACTGCTTAATCACACCAAGAGAAAACAGCCTCTGTACCTGAGACATCTAGAAGCAACTATCATGTTAACATACCAAATCATAGTCAACATTTGGAATTATTTTGGTTTTAGAGTGCCCTACATTGAGAGTTGTTTGTTTTTAAGAAACATCCTTGTATGTTGCAATGACTGAATTACACCATTTGTTGTTTATGTATTTGTAATAATTAAATTGGTTCCTTCAATTTGATGTCCTTAATTTGTCAGATATATCTGGCTTTGACATTTTAGCTGATGGTAAGTAGGTTGGAAAATTTTAAAATACTGTAGAAATTCAGTGAGCCAAGAAAAGTCATCTATTATTTTCCTTCTAACATCAATTTAACTGCAGTGATTAATGACAAGCAGTTACCAGCCTTGTTTTATCAGGGATGCTACTCACCAAAGCCAAAGTACATAAGGACTGATGAAAACCAAATTAGAAATGCCAGTACATTCCTTAAAAAGGAGAGCCATTTTCAGGCAAACCTGAGCAATTTCATCAGTGGAGGACACAGAAATAATCCAGACTCTGTTCATACAAGCAGTGATTGCTAAACTCACTGCCATGTGCCGCTTGCTCACTACCCTGAGTCATTTGGTGGTTTTCAGGGCTTCTTCCACCCTTCACAGCCAACAACACCATTCAACCCTTTTCCTCCTTAGCCTCTTATTGTATATCCTTATAAATTGATTTGCCTCTCATTATCCCTGGTTTTGCTTTATTTAATTTAATGTTTGGAATCTCCCCATTATTTGCAAATGAACTTATTAAATGAAGTAATTCCTGCAGCTTCCTAGATGCAATTAAAAAAAGATTCATCTCTTTCACAGAAATCCCTCCACATCACAAGAACATCTTGTTATAAACCTTTTGTTTATGCTGGATCCCTGCACCTGACAGCAACTGCCTAAGAAAAGATCAGACTGAGTAAAACAATCACGTAGTGAAATTCCTCAGAACAGTCTCTGGCAAACTGAAGGCCCAGAATCCTTCCAAATCAGCAGAAACATTTGTACTTATTAGCCCTATAAATACTTGTCTTATGTTGAGGATTTTTCCCCCATATAACAATTTAGAGCATGTCATTACTGCATGACATCTGGGATGCTAAAGGTCCTTTTGCTCTGATTTGACAGCTGCAGCTTTCACCTGTCACTTCACACACTGAACAGGAAGGCAGTCCTTCAGTCTGAACACTAACAGGATTTCTGAGGCTTCCATCACACACTCCACCATCATCTTTTTTCAAGATCCTTGATCTTTTGATCAAGGATGCTAGTCTAGCCATTCTTGACACGAAAATTGTTCCATACCTTTGATTTTTCCCTAGTAATTTCTGAATCTTGTCCAGATTTTCCAAATTCAACTTTAAAAACCAATTGCTGGGCCCCCATGTAGCATTAGGTAAGTATTTTAATACACATAACATGAAAATATGAACTTGCAAAATTATAATATACCTTGTACATGTACTCTGAAATATTAAGATTTTGTTTATCCTAAGAGAACTCTTTCCCATTCTTGATGATATGATTCTTGACCTAGGAAAAATGTAGCAGAAAAGATCCTTGGGGGGAAAAATCCCAAATATCTTGAATATAACTTCCACATACCCCCTTCATAAGCTGTTTTGAGCTCCATATTGGTGTCAGATTTCTTATCATAAAGCATCTTCATTATTCCACCTTTACAGTAACATTTGGCTTTACTTCACCTGGTGGGAAAAGTAGATAAGGGATACAAAAAAAAACAGACTAAGACTTTTGAGTTACCAGCTATCAGTCTGAGCTGGTGATAACACTTAGGCCTGAAGCAGAGACATGTTTAAAGACTTAAGTGCTGAATACACAGACGTAATCCAGAATTGTGAGCTGATATTTCTTCAAGTCCATGCAATTTAAAAAAATATCAACACAATGGATTTTATTTACTACTGAAATAAATTATTTCAGTCCTTAAGTGTAACACTGATATCAGCTATTCTGTACTTAACTACTTTCCAGCTTTAAGAATAAAAACTGCACCTACGTATAGCTGTTACAACAAACTTGGGTTGCTCTTGCCAAAGGTGTAAGAAATATACACATCATTTTAGAGCAATTTTTCAATACCAATTCCAAAGCATGCACCTTTAGTAAAAACATTGAACACAGCATTTCTGAGATAAGTACTTTTACTCTGCATTTTTACTGTGATAGAGTTATAAACTAGAACTCACAAAAACAACATATTTCTGCTACATTTTTTAAGGTTGTGATGTACATGGTATTTGATGAACCAGTTGATTTTAAAGTGTTGCTTCTGTACTCCTATTGAAAAAAATTCAGTGTAGATTCAATTCCAAACTTGTTTAGGTGCATTTGAAAGCTACAGCCACTTATTCTCATCACACCCCATGTCCTGCAACATTTTAGAATTGTTATGTCATGTCCTCTCCCCTTTCATTCCTCTCTGATGTAGGGGGAGAACTTAACCTTTCTCCACCTTCTAATTAACTCTGAATCAACTCATCTAACAAAAATGTTCTCTTAAAGTACTGGTTAACCTGAGAGCAAAAATAAAGGGGAAAAACCCAAAATCACTAAAAAAAAAAAATACTCATCATTGGGAAAATGTAAACAAAACGACACAAGCAATCTACTCTTCTTCATTCCAGCATTTCTCTTGGATTCTACATACAACAAATTAACATTTCAAGGCACATAAATACAACATCCTGTTAAAAGTTCAGTAATTTTAATTCAGTAATTTTTAAAGAGAAATCTAAACATCACCAGTATTACAGAATTCATACAATTTGATTTTTTTATTCCCTTCAATGCAAATTTAAGTATTTCTTTCTTAGTATGTAACAAAATTTTTAAAAAGTAAATTCTTTTGAGTGCATCAGGTTTTGTCATTTTGTTTGCTCTGTGCTTTTCTTTTCCAAGTTACCAATCCCTTTGAAAGACTGAGCTGTTTCCCTTTTTGTCCTGTCCTTTCCCTGTGCCTCCACTTCCTCAAAGAGACATGCTTAGTTTTGGAATTTCTGTATCACAGGCAATTCAACTTCTGAAAAAGACAGACTATGTAGACAATCATAAGGAATTTGCTAAGAAATTAACTTTTAAAAAAGCTTCAGTAATAATCTCTGTATGTACTTAAATATAAAGTGTACTTCAGTGCACAGTTGAAGCATTTCTCCAAAGTTACTGTGATTGGAACTGCTCAAAAATTGTGATTAACTATCTACCTTACCCAGCACCATCTAAAAAGCCTTTAGATTTTTCACAATTACACATATTTAAAGATTTTTCAGCAAGTGATTTTTACAGAAAACATTACACTTTATGACACTGAACTTGTATTAAACATTTTTACCATAAATCCATATTTACAAGTTTTCTCTAAAAGTCCCTACCCAAGAGCCTAGGCCCTTTTTTAATTCAGTCATTTTTAGAAATAAATGCCATTATAGAGAGTTTTCACAGTTCTCAAAGACAATTCCAGTTTATATATAATTACAATAATTTTTAGCATAATTAGTTAGGAACAAACAGGCCCTTTTGAAAAAGCACTTGTAATATTAAATAGAACCTAAGAAACACACGTGTTCATCTTTTCATCTCTCTGCTTTCCACTCCCCCAAAAGCAGCAAATTTAAATTATAACGTGACCTCCCATTAGGAAACATGTAGTATTGAAGTGCAGTATCTGGAAAAGTCAGTTCCATTATAATATGTACATACTATTTGTGTTTTTATAAACATCACCATATCTATTCATCCTTAAGGCAGACCATATCCTTGGGTTTACTAAGGCTCTTCACTTCCTCTAGTAGTTTTCTAGGTGTCAAAATATGAGTAGAACCTGACAAAAAAACATAAGTATGAACTGTATCAGTCAAATTCTGACTTTCAGACATTCCCTCTTTAAAACATCAGTTACATGCCAGTGTTTTTTACTGCACCTGGAAATCTGACATGTGCAACATTTCCAAGTGTTTTCATATAAAGCACCATCATGTAAGTGTCACCATTAGGTAGGCAGTGTCCCTCTTCCCACACTCAGACATCCAGATCAGGACTCATACTTTGAGCATGAGTTTCAAGTCCTGCTCTGCCCTGTTTGAAAGACAGGACTGAACCTGGGCAACTGTCCCAGCCTGCAAGAAACCTGCCATTCTGTGAAAGGGTGAGTTAATGAGAGGCTTTACCCTAGAATCAATAAAGTATCTGGATTCAAGATTATCACAAACAGTAGTGTTCCACAGAAATAGCAGTTAGAGAAAATTGGCTTTTACTGACTAACATTTCCTTGGAAAAACAAAATTCAAGTCTTGAGCAGCAAAAAAAATCCTTATTATTCTTCAGTGCACAACTACCTCTCTTATTCTCACAGGGAGTGATTATAACTTCTGCCACGAAGAGTCACCCTGCAGTTCTGAAGGCAACAAGTAGTGTCACTCTGAATGGGCTAATAGTCCTGGAGCTCTGAATCAGGAGCACAGAAAAATGTTCATTTTTCAATAATCCACGTGGAAATTTGGCAATTATCACCTTCCCTCAGAAATCAGGATTACAAACAAAACTGCAAGAATTATCTCTAAACAAAAGGGAAGATGGTGCTGTGGTGAGTGCCAGATACCCCAGTGAAAGAGTCACCTACACTAAACATGGTATTGTAAACCAGTTTCAGATGAAGAAATTATCTGGTTAAACTACATTCCTGTTGTCCTGGTCTTTCCATTACTACTACTCAGAACTAGAACCAGCATTAAACCTACCTCAACCACTACCAATGAAACCAGCAAATAAAAAATAAACTAAAACAAAACCAACCACACACAAACACACCTACAATACCCCTGAATATTTTGATGTAATAGACTCTAGATTTCAGAATCAAGGTTGGCATTGTTTTAGGGAAGAGTATTTATTTAAAATCATGGTAGATGGTAGACAGATTCAATCTGAATCTCAAGACTAAATTTAAATGCCAGATGTAGAGCTCTCAAGTAATTTAGAATGCTTTAGATGACCCTGCACCCAGCCATCAGCCAGCCCTGCAGATGGACACAGGTCTGTGGTAAGGTTTTGTATCTAGGAGCTCTGTTCCTATATATTATGTATATGTACAAGTTTTAGCACCTGATTATTTCCTAATAATCTATTATTAATTCATTTGAAGCACAACAGCTGATGGAACAAAGCATTTACTACCTCTGAAGTGCTGAGAGATTACTACATCAGCTGCCAATTGCCAAATCTTAAGCAAGGTAGTTTTCAGGACCCAAGCAGTTAATCGTTGTGTGGTTTATGCAAAGCTTCCAAGTAGCCACAACAGAAACTAGAAAAATTGCAAAGTCAACTAAACTACACTGAAAAAGGGGGTTGGAGTTTATTTATTTAGTTTTTTGGGTGGAATTTTAATTAAGATTGTTGGGGTTTTTAAATACTTATCTTCCTTCCAAAGTGAGCAATTTTGCACTAGTCTGTCAGCTTTCCTACTTCCAAAAGCAATGAGAGTAGCAAGTGCCACTGAAGGTAAAGCACAAGCAGATGCAAAAGTTTGTGAGGAAACTGTAATGCAAAGAAATAGAGGGCTCTTGAAATCCTGTTGGCTATACATTGACATGTCTCTGACATAATTCTGTAGAGCATAACTGTTTTTTCCTTAATATCTTGTGGCAAAAAAGTCCCTCCAAACATCAAACACTTGAGATAAAACTATGCACTTAAAAGCATCGTTGCAGGTTAACAAATACACTGGCTACAGTATTAGTGTGGTGTTAGATCCCCAACAGAGGGGATCTAAGCAAAACGATTCTTACATTTTCCAGAACCACATGTATTTCAGCACACACCCCACCCTTTAGCTTACCAATAACAACTTCACAAGACTTGTAGGCCTCAGAGACCTCGTAAGCGCTGCGCATCTCCGAGTACATGACGCCCCCGATGACAAACACAATCAGCCTCGCGCTGCTCCTGCGCTCCTCTCTGTGACTCGCTCTAGGCTTCTGGCGAGCACTGCACGAGATTCCAGGAGATGACATTTATACAGCTTGCCTAATTCATTTTTGGTTAAAATTATACAGTCAACAAGCAGTAGCAATTTCTGTAACTCAGTTCATGGCTTGATTACAATTTCAGTAAAAGTATTTAGATAAATTGATAACTTGTTTTCATTAAATTTTGTAAATTATCACATTACTCTAACTGTTTAGGTATCATCAAGGAAAAATAAACACAAAACAAAAACTTGTTGCACACACAGCTAACATGCCAAGGACTCCTGCCAAGCAGCTTAACTCTGCATGCTCCCAATTCCAGTGGCATTTTTCATGAGGTTCATTTGAAAATGCTGGAGTCTTAGGTTTTTCTATCTCTGAACATGAACAGAATCTCTAAAGAAAACATTTGTTTGTTATCAAATCAGATTCAGATACCTAGGAAAAACAAAAGCAGCCTGAAGTGCTTAGAAGTCTAATACACAGGTTAAGTCATCTGCAGTCCTGATCTCCCTGCTAGAGTGCCTTCAAGATTCCCACATTTCACCAGCCTATAAGACAGAGATCAAGTTCCAGTGTGCAGGGACTTGCTCCAGTATTCCCTTGCACTGATCATCCTGGTACATATCCAGGAATAGAAGGGTACACCACCAACATTTTAATTAGAAGTGGATGTAAAAAACCTATTTTCCTAAGGCTGTGTATCTCTGCTTTTTGTTTTTTATTTAGAAAGATACAAATTCCAATTCAAGTGTGTCTTCCACATTTAGGGTATGTTTAATGTTTCCCTCCCTGAATTCCAGCATCTGATTAGTGCAGTAAGCATTCCTGAGAAAGGAACACTCATAGTTAACATTCCTGTGATAGAAACACTCTTGGGAGTCTTGATTGATTTGTCTCCCCTTTTAAAGAACACCGTAAAAAGTGATAAAGCTCTCCAATTGGCATGTACTGGTCATGAGGTTCAAGAGCTAGTGGAATTAAAAAGAGAAAGAAGGAACAGTACAGGGGAGCTAAAAAAAAAAAATTCAAAAATTCACCTCTCAGTGATAATCATTAAATATGCAATTACTCATTTCACATTCATTAGCAGAGAATTCATTTCAAGACCTCCAACTGTCCTGGACTTGCCTAAACCACTTCCTGGCAACAGGGGTCAAATGCCTAAGAGGCCCATATTTCCTAATGAGAGAGACTATAGAAGATGAATTAAATTTCCTGAGGTAATTAACCCCAATAATGTCACCACCACTAACAGAGCAGAGCAAACTTCCAGAAGTAAAACATTCTTTTTACCCAAGTCACAGTACTGAACATTTATTCCTGAAACTACCGCACACTAATAAGCTCAATGGTTTAAACTTCTCTTTCCAGGAATATGAAATGTTATTTCTAACCTTGAAGCAAAAGGGAGATACTACAAATAGAAAAGCTATACATTATTAAAATAACAACCAATTTGAGTATGTTTTAGATTAAATAAAAATATAGGCTTGGCACATTAACATTTCCTTACATGTGTTATTTCACTGTTCAGTTAGCACACTTCTCTAAGGCTTTACAAAGTAAGTGACTGAAATACTGAGATCTGGGTAAACTATGTTTCAGGAAGTTAAACAATTTACCTTACTGCTCCTGAACCATTCCAGGTGGGAGGACAGCGGGAACAATAAGGCCAGTCTTTTGAATCTAATTTGTTTTCTATAGCATCCTGAAGTGCAAAATAAAGACACACTTTAAAAAGGCATACAGACCTTAACTCCACCAAGTTTCAGCTTTCAGAAAGAATACCTGTCATTTCATGCCAATACATGCAGCCCAACAAATAATTGCAAGTAGCATCTCATGAATAACTCTCCTATGTAACAAAATGCTAGACCACATGATGCTAAAATGTACTGTGTGTTATGTATGACAAGGAATTGTGAGTATACATGCTTTTTTTATAAACATATACTGATTTAACTGTTCAGATTTCACTAGCAGCTTTTCATCTGTAAAAACCCCTAATGTATTTAATTTCTATATGGTAATGTATGAGAGAAGTCAGAGTCCCCTAAAAACATAAATGAATGTGAGAAAGCCATCAAGAATCTATGAATGACAGCACTGGGTCAGACTACCACTCCAGTACCCTGCGTGACATCAGTCACTGACTGATGCTTACGAACAGGTTTAAGAACAATGAAATTACAGTTCTGGCAAGTAACACCTTCCAGGCTCTACCACACTAAAGTTTAGATGGGAATTGCATTTTAAAGACCCTTTGGAGTTAAAACCAAGAAGACACAGATCTCTACACTATACCAAACACTGCCAATCCCAGGACAAGCTGTTCTAAAAGACTTCTAGTTTTCACTTTCATTTGCTTTACCTTTGACCTCTAATAAGAAGTATTACTAACAGCAGTCTAATGTTCTATATTAGAGACAGACTAGAAGTGATCACTTTGCCCAGCAGATGTATTTAATAAAATTAACTCAAAATACTATGGAACGCAAAAGATGGGCTACAACCGCTCACTTGAGTAAATTTCTGCACTGCACCCATTAATTAATTAGTTGGTGAAATTTACCTCCATAACATCTTTGATAACAGGAGTCCACCTAGAAAGCTGAAAGGTTTCTTCTTTAGAACGGTCCCTTCTTACATATTTATGCTGCTGAGCAACAAACTGAAAAGATTTTCAAAATATGGTTCTATTATTTACTGTTGGGATTTTTGAAACTTATTAGCAGTCAGTAGCTGAAGGAGGGGGATTAAGTATGAGATTTTACAGAAATAATAAAAATTATAAGGAACAATAATTAATACCTCTAGAATTCAGGATACATTAGAAATACTAACTTCAGAGAGAAGGAACTGAGTAAGCTGACAGTTTCCAAAATCAACTAGCTCAAGCCACCATCAGATAATTGCCGAAGGAACATAGGGTATCTTACTTTAAACATAGACTAACATGAATAATTTTCAAAGGATTTACCACTTAAACACATTACCAAAAAAAAAAAAATTCCTAGCAATTATCTGCTTCCAGACCCAGATAATATGCTAAGAGTTGCTGAAAGAGCTGTAGGTCCTTGGACGGTAGGAAATCACAAAATAAATACATTCTTACTGAAGAGATAACAGGAACATCAAGGTATTTCCAGTTTCTTATCATATCACTATCACTTTCTATATGTACATTCTGGATCAGCTTGTCCAAGTTCTCCTGGGTAGTTCCTTCAATATATGGAAAAGAGACAACAATTACCAAGTGACTGTGAGTAAGACCAGTTTTGTCTCACACATTCTGGACTATTATTTAGCCCAGAACTTTTTTGTTTGTTCTGTGTGACCAGTCTATATAATACTGTATTTTAGATATAATTTTGTTTAATGGTCCATTCTTGAGACCAAAACCTAATACTTTTACAGATTCCTCAGACCAACATTCTGCCAATTTGCTCCTTCTCTACAACAAATTTTTCCCCACTGACTTAATTTTCAGGTTGCCACAGATATGGAACACCCCCTTTAACAGCTTCAATACCATGTGAAAACACGAGAACAAACTATTGCACACATGCAAGAATAAGAATGATATTAAAACATTGTATGAATCTACACTTGAATTACGTCTCTTAACTCCTTGCCAGTATTATCTTTGCTACTAATCTGAGAGAAAATATGGAGGATGGACAGGATTTCTTTCAAACCCAGTTATCAACTCCAGTGCAGAGACTTAGGTTAACTAAAACCACTGTATTATCCTAAAACTTGAGTTCAAGCTCATAGCATTCAGGAAAAAAATGGGGCAACTTGTCATACCATTTGTGCTAAAGATATACAGGAGAATAGCTCTGATTTTGTCATAGCTGTCATGACTTTTGTTGAGCAGAACTGGAAGAAGGACCCTCATAGAGTCTTTTACTTTTTCACCTTCTGCATCAGTTCCAAGAGCCAAGTCCTAAATTAATAAAAAATAAAAAGACACCATGGTTAAAACCATTGAAGTAATTTAGATCAATGTTGTTCTGTGTGTTTTGAAAGGCATTTTTATGAAACCACAGGTTTCAGGAAACAATCAAGCTGCATCAATTTAAACTCAGTATGACAAGTCTGACAGTTACTTCATTAGTTACAGCATTATAATAACACTACATAACACACACAAACATTTAAAACTGTGATATCTAGAATTTTTAAAAATGTAAATTATAGTCACAATATAATGCCTCACCCTAAAAGGTGCTTTTCCCAGACATTTAAAAAGGGCTTCCCTCTGCACAACATATTAAGGCAACCTCACAGGAATTTTGAGCCCTGAAAACAAAGGTGATCCTTATACAAATTAGCCAGATCCTCCAAAACTCTTAGGAACACCTCCTTATTGGGAGATTAAGAGCCTTGTATATCATAATTAGTATTAATCCTACCACCTCAAAAACTGATCACAAAATAAAGGCAAGAGACATAGTAGTTTAGTCAGTTGAAACAAGCTTCTATTCCTGCAAACAAAAAAAGTGGTACTTGCAATATTTGCAAAGTTGCTCTTTGGTTTGTGGCTTTTTTAAACATACCTGTTCAGTTTTACAGAGCCTTTCTATGTTAGATTTGAACTTGCTCATGCAATCTTCTGCTATGTTAAGATGAACAACTTGCTATAAGACAGAAAGAACAAAAAAAAAAAAATCACAAGCTGTCATACCTTGAATTTTTTCATAGCATATCCATAATTTTTACTGGTTACAAAAGGCAATCCTTCAGTACCATCACACATTTTCTGTGTTTTCCCCTTAACTTAGAGTGTGACCCCCACAATGCTTAGTAAAACACTAAACTGTTATGATCTTCATTATGAGGGTTATCTTCAATCCTCAAAGCACACAAATTATTTCATTCTTTTACATGGTAAAATGAAACACATGGAAACAACTTTTCTTCTATAAATTTTACTGTGGTTGAAGCTTTGTGGGGGGTTCTCAGGACAAGTGGAGACGAGAATTTTGACTCTATGTTTTAGAAGATTGGTTTATTATATTATGACATATATTAAAATTATATATTAAAACTATACTAAAAGAATAGAGAGCAAAGGATTCATCAGAAGGCTAGAAAGAACAGGAATGGAATGTAATAACAAAAGCTTGTGACTCCCAAGAGTCTGATGCAGCTGCATCTGTGATTGGCCATTAATTAGAAACAACTGACATCCACCAATCACAGATGTACCTGTTGCCTTCCACAGCAGCAGATAGTTAAGTGTTTTCATTTCTTTCCTGAAGCTCTTCAGCTTCTCAGGAAGAAAAAATCCTAGCAAAGGATTTTTCATAAAATATCACAGCTACATTTTACAGTAGGTAAAAACATTAATTTGGAGAACAGCTATGTAGCACACTACAGGAAACTGACAGACTAAAACTACTTTTCAACAAAACAAAGTGTACAGAATTATTTACTGTGAAGCTGCAATTACAAAGGTCCCCTTACCTTACTAATCTCTTTACGATAGAGTGGCATCTTCTTCATTAACTGGGACAGAGCAGATATGGATAACTGGAAAGAAATGACACAAGTTGAAAATCTGTTCCCCCAATAAATGATATGCTTATTTCCCTTCCTGTTGCAGCTTACTTCCCCCACAACCCCTGAAAATTCCAGTTGAGAAAAGTCTTAATTTCTCTAGTAGATCTATGAGTTACATGGATTGATCAGCTGAAAATAACTAAATTACCAGGAAAAAACAATATCTCAACTTAAACAACTTACTTTTCCTTCTGCTGCTTTTGTTTTCGATGAAGCATCTTTCAAAAGTTTTGGTAATTCCCTGAGGAAAAGAGGAAAATAATGAAAGGCAACAGCACAGGAGTGCTTAAATCTTTTCCTAAAATCTTAAAATAACTGTGCAACAAGAATTTTGGAATGAAAGTAAAAGCCTGAAATACAGGTCTACCTTCAGAAAAAAGAGTGATTTTTTTACAAAGGAAATATTAAACATTGCAATGTCTTCATAATATCATTTGATGCAGCAGCTTGGTAGCACTGTATGCAAAATAATCCCTTCAGATTTAAAATATTTGAAAATACTTGCCAGGAAATTACTTGATTTCCATTCACCTCAATAACGGCAAGCAGCATTAGTATAACTGCATACGTGGGTACATACTGTATTTTTGAAGCACAATTTCTTCCTGGCATTTATTATTTAACTGAATGCAATCTGTCTTGCAAACCACGTACACTACTGCCTGTATTCCCACTGAACAGCTCTAACACCCTCCCTCTCAAAGAAACCAACAGTTGGCTTTGTTATTTATGCACATACTCTATCACATCTGCAATATGCTTGTGCCGCATCTTCACCCACAGGTCATCATCTTCCTCCAAAATTGCCTCCTTTTCCTTCCCACCAGAGCCTTCTGTTTTGTATCTTCAAAGAGAAAATTTAGACAATTATTTGGGGTTTGGGTTTCCCTCAATTCTCATCACTTATTACAGTACTATTTGTAACAGTTTAATCAACATAAATTGCAACAGCAGTAATAGACAAAGATTTCAATTTATAAGCCAAGCCAGTGCCTGAGAAAATAGAATTTACAGGATTTCACAGACTACATATTTTAACACAGACACAGCAGATGAATTTTAGAAAGATTCTTTAGGGCAAGAGCTTCTGGACATGCTTTTAAACAAACAGTAACTAGAGTTTTAAACACACATTTACATGCACCTCAATTTCTCTTCAGTTTTGGTTTCAAATGCAAACTGCACACAGTAATACACACTGCTATTGCCAAGTGCAGCTTTCTCTGTGAACTATAAGACTTTATAACTAAAGGAAAATGAAGTTGCATTCACCAGCAAAAGGCTAAGCAGGACAAAGTACTTCACATATACAAGAAACTGTTGCACAGCATTACAGAGCAGCTATTATGTGACTATAAACAGCAACAAATGTAAAATGAGACCACAATCATGCCACATAATATTTTCACATTTACAGAAACTCACACAGTGCAGACTGCCAGAAAGCAAAATAATGAAAAATATTACAAGATTAATGATGAAAGTCAGATCGTGACTACCTAGAAAACATATTCTGCTACATTTTCATACCCAGCAATCAAACCCAGACTCAGAGTCTACACTTCCTATTAAAATCTTCACTCAGTGCTTCTGACTGAAGATACACTTTCCTCTTTGCTTGGCTAAACAGTGAGGCCATCAGGTCCCTTTTGCTGTAGTGGGTCATCAGTAAAGTCCTAGCAAAACCATTGTTGTCAGATCAATCAGACAGTAAAGCACATAACTTATGTAAATTAACATTACACTACTCCAAACAGTGCTTATAAACTGAACATGACTGATTTAAATGTGTATTTACAATAAAACATGTAAATTTTGACAACTACACAAATTAAATTACTGGAGCTATAAAAGTGAGATAACTGAGAAATAACCTAGCTTTTTCTCAGTATTCAGTTAGTGGTATTGCTTGTCTTGTTATGCCAAAAGAATTGAGAATATGAAAGAAAATCTAGAGACTCTCAACGTGCACTCGTAAGGCTGTACTTCAAGAGTAGTACAAGATTCTTAGGTCTCAAAAAATGTGATTCGTTGCACTCAAAACTTAGCAAAAATGCCAATTAGATCCCACCTAATCTCAATTAAGGGAGGAAGTCAAGAAAATGATGAAGTCATAAATCCAAGAGGAAAGACTAACAATAAGTGAAGCAACCATTATGCAATATAAGCAGCTAATATTGCCATGGTGCAACTGAGCTAAACAATTTCAGGGATTTTATAATCAAGAATAAGCTAGTTAGTTGTTTTTTTGGTTTTTTTTAAGTACTTGCTTGTAAGTATCATTTTCAATGGGTAGCAGATCATATGCCATTGCCTGGAAGGTGAGCTCATGGAGTACAGTTGATACTGGGTCAAAACCACGATCAATTATTATTAGTTGGGAGTGGGTTTTAGCCTAGAAAGCCATCAAACAAACACAAAGTTAAGACATACAGGAGAAAGTTAATGCACATTAAATCTATTTGCATTAAGTCACAGCACTGCAGACATTTTTAGAAAAATAACTGAAAAACACTGCACTACAGTCCAAGTGTTTGTTTGAACATTTGAATTATATCCCATGGTTTTAAATACTAAGTTTAAGGCAATGCTCTTAGCCCACTCCAATACACTCAGAAATATGAATTTTACTAGTCTAGTGAAAAAAAAAATGTAAAAGAAAAACAAACAAAACCCCAAAAACGCTGCCCAGAGATTTAATAGATAACTTCATTGTTTGTACTGCAGATCAGATAGTGCTGCAATACAGGAAAAGACCTCAAAACTGTCAACTGAAAGTTTCGTTTTGGGATTTAGTGAAGTGGCAGAAGCAGCAGGAATATTCATTTTTGTAGAAAAGTGCAAAGTCAAAATCAGAATGGTTTATCCCATGGTTTTGTGTTTAAGCAGCTGCCCTAATCAGGCCTTATTTGTAGTGACAGATCAAAACCATTATTGATGTGAACAGCTGTATCTTTGTAGACAAATCTCTTCAGGGGAAACATTTCAATTCTGCAGTAAGCCCCTTCTACACATGGCCTTATAGAAGGTGATATTAAAACAACATTTATCCACTGGTCTTCAGGTTTGCAGCGTCCCCCTACATTATCACAGGGCTAATTTTTCAAATAAAATCAGCTTGATCACACAAATAAAGCTTTACTCCAACAGTATTACCACTACATTGCTTTCATCCACAAAAACAACTAAATGGCAACTAGTTGCCTTTATTATTAAATAATATCTATATTTGTAGAACTTAATTGTTGAAGAATATTTCAAAGATTTTTTTCCCCAGACATAAAAAAAAGTTTAAAAAATAAATCTAACATTTTAGTTCACTGTCTACCTTTATTTGGCTCCTCTCATCTGTTTTGTAGTAGTTTTCAAGACTTTTTTCAACAAGCTGGGCAAGTTTGCTGGCTCTATCAGATGGTCCACTGGGAAAAAAGGAAGCAGGCAAAAATAACTTACACTTGATCAGAACACTAAAATGCTACCTTTAAAACAGCAAACTCCCTAGACTGATCCTCTGCTTTCATGAGTTTGTGAACTCCATTCTATGTATTTCCAGTAAGTTTTCACTTTTACATTAAGATTTCACTCTTTGAATGCTTCAGGTATTTTACACAGCAGAAACAGCTTCAGCCAAAAGACTGGCATTAGCTGGAACATGGCCCAGCACCTCAAGTTTCACTCAGAGGTGGGAAAAAAAAAAGAAAAAAATAAAAAGAACAGGAAAAAAAAAACAGTCAAGTAACTGTTTGTTTCCTTTGCAGAGAATAAGACACCACTTCACATTACACCACAGAATGCAGTCCTTGAATACAATTTCAGAAGCCTACTTTGACTTCAAAGATAGTAAATCCCTTTCAAAGTTCAAAAGAGGCATTCTTCTCCATATCTCTACTACAAGAAATCCTGATCCCATGTGCCACAGCAATTTCTGAATTCCTTGGTGCCAAGCAGAGCTGCAAATGGCTGAACAGCAGCAGTTCTGTTACAGGATTATGCATGTGGCATACAAGAATGCAGCGTATCAGTGTCACCCTACTGACCAGACACGAAACAAACCATTCAGAACAAGACAGGGTACAGACAAATACTGTTACATGCATGTACACAGAAAAACACTGCTCTACCTACACTTCACAAATTCCTATCATTCCATATTTCAGACTTGTGGATTAAAAACGATTAATCCACAACCACAAGGAAAAAGAAAAATCAAACTATACTGCATCCTCAAGCTATGACCAAATAATGTGGCAGGCCCTAGCAGTGAAAGCAATTACTACAAAACACTAATTTTGCCCCACCTTTTATATCGCACTCCTGGATTCTCATCTAGCGTGGCACATAAAGTGACAATTTGTTCAGCCATGACTTGCAGTACAGCATCTTTATCCTTTGTCCTTTCCAGAGTGGGACTGTAGCAGCGGTAGAATGCGTCTGGGATGTTGAGAGTAAATACCTACATAAAGCACAAGCAAGAAAAAAAGGGCCTAACTTGCAGATTGCCAAAACACCTGGTAAAAATTTGCTGATAATTTAAAACTGCAAGTCATAAACAGCACACTTAAGGAAAAAAAAACAAATAAACCCACAATTCATTCCTCTATCCATGCTGAGGTCATCTTGTTCTCAGACCTTTTCCCTATTACTCTCCTACATAAATTACTCTGTTTTTCAAATTATGGAAGGAAGGACAGATGGAAGGAAGGAACTAGAGCAAGGCACCTGTCATTGCCTTGTACAGAGCCATACAATGCAATATCAGAATGATCATAGAAGGTATCAAGGTTAAACTGGTTTAAAATAAAAATTTACATATTGTACCTGCTTTTAATATGAAGAATTTACCTTCAATAGCTGAAATTCTTTAAATGCATTACATCTTGATTAAAGCAGCTTAGTAGTACGGAGAAAGGCTTTTTCAATAGTTTTGTAAATGGAATGCAAACATAGGTACAATCCCATTGTCAGGAAACGGATTTCCTCTAGCTTCAGATGGACTCTGTAACTACAGAGCCAAATAAGAATGTCCATCCAGATAAAGGGGTTTGCTTCACTCGAGCAGATAATCACCTGGACTTTGCCCAGAGCTCAGCCTGATTATTTACTCCTAGCATCCCAGGAAGCAGGCAGACCAGTTAACATTGGTCCTCTGCTAAGGATTCAAAAGGTTCTCACAACCCCAGATACTGAGAAGAAAACTCCAGTAAAAATAAGATGAGTGCTGCCCAGCCTTAGTGCTACTTATTTTCAACTACAGAAAAGTAGTCTTGATTTCTGCTTTCATGGTGAGTCCTCCAGAGAACCAGGATCACAACATTTTCATAGGCTTTATTTGATACAGAAAAACAGCTTTGGCAGGGCTCCCAAAAACAGCTTGAAACAAAACTTGCAAACATCAACCTCACTGGAAAGCAAACAAACAGGCCACCACACTAATTATCCCCTGATGGATTCTCAACCAAAATAATAAAGAACCATTTACAATAAAAAGGAATGTGTCTTCAAACCAGGAAACTGCACCACAGTGAGACAGGGCTAGCAGCAATCCCTCCTATATTCACCTTCCACTTGGAATACATAAGGTAGATAACATTGATAGGTTGATAACATTTGACATGGGAAACAATTGTGGTTAGTTCTCCAGCTCCCAGAACCAGGTAGAACTCAAGAGGCTTCACTGTCTTAGTGAGTATCAGTGTGCCCTCTGTGTCTGATGAAGGGCATGAGCAACAAATTACTTTTCAAGACAACACCCACTGTGTGGCTGCACATGGAAAACACCCATGTATGGTTTCCACTGGTAGCATGGATCTTTAATTGAGAAAACAGGGCTTTCCATGTTCTCCTCTCACTGAAAAGACTGTCAGGTTGTAGTAGTTTTTGTTCCACTCCCCTTCAGTTCTTAGTCCATTTGCTCTCCTTTCCTGACTTTCACCAAGTAGTACTTACTCCTATGCACCAACCTACTACCCAACTATCAAAGTAAAACCTCAGTGTCAGCAGAAACAAACTCTTACCAAAAATCAGCCAGAATATTTGCCTGCTCTTAGGGAACAGCTTCCTTCTTTAACCTCCCTATTGCACCTGACACCAAGTCTTGCTAAGAGGTCAAGTGCAAAGAGTAAGACTGAGTACAAGAGCATCTGTTTTCATCTGAAAAGCATAAGCAAGCACTGGAAATGTGCCCAAATGGAAATACCTCACAGAGTTTGTCAGTCAAAAGCTACATTTTATTTCATTGTTTTCTAAGAGGTCAGCAGCACTCTAGACTACTGTTAAGGTTAAGAATTAAACTTACCTGAGACTCATAAGGGAAGAATGAAATGTTGATCTCCTTGCATTTTTTTATTGATTTTGCACAGGAAGCCTTAATTTTATTGAAGAGACTGTCAGGACAAACTAGGGGGAAAAACAGAGATTCTAAGTACAAATAATTTGTACTATTCCAGCTGTCAGCTCACTTATAAGCATACAGTATTCAGAGCAGACAATTCTAAATTAAGACCAAATTAACCATAAAATAAAAAAAAAATTTAATAAATGCCTACTCTTCCTAAAGTGAAATAAATCGTATAATCAATATTTTGTTTATGAGATCTTTTTTGAGAAGCTGCTTAATTTACACTGGCTTTTTGCAAGCAAAATGTTGTTGAACACTCATTAGCAGTCCACAACTGTGAAGGACGTTGATTTTATCAAAGCAAAAGTTTCTGCTATTTCTTTTCATGTAGGAAAGAAAAAAACATTTTCCAAGCTACAAAAAGAAATCATGTGTACATATCTAAGAGCAAAACACAGAGCTATGGAATTTAATTCTAGATCTCTAAGGTGTTCCACCACACTTCCAGACTATATTGGATCCCAGTCTAGAAACTGAATTTAAGGAATACAGAGATGACATGAATACTACACAAACTTGGAAGTGACAGTTATTTCTCTAACTCAGGAGCTATTCCTCTCAACAGGAAAAGTTTTGGCAAGTACCCAAACTGAAAGCTTGCCCACTTGCAACCAAGGAGCATACAGCAAGATAGCAGTACTTTTCCAGAACAGTAACTGCTGCTTCAGCATGAAATTAAACAAGAAACCAAGAATTTGGATAGTAATTTAATGCTGCTTTGAGAACATCCAGTAGCAGATACACACAGTCCACAGACAGGCACGCCTCAGTCTCTGCCTTCAGCAGCACATTTGGGTTTTTTGTTTTCCCCTCTTTAGAGCCGTTTTAGTCACGCTGACTGACTGCAGGGCCACGTGCAATCGCATCAACCCTGCTCCCAGTAATTGCCTCTGCTACGCAATTAATGTCACGCATGCAAGGGCTAAGTAGGCCCCTTCTTTCAGGGAAGGGGAAAAGCTGGCTCACAGGTCTGAAGGAACTACCTGGAACAACCAATTACTAACACAGCTCTGGCACAAAGTTCTCATGAAGTTATGTTTTTAGTACTGTTTTGTTTATATAGAGATACATCGTTTGACTTGAATTGTCTTCCTCCACACGCCAACACAGGAGAAAACTGGAATACTTAAAAATAAAACTACATTACCTAAATGAAAAGCAGAGGTGGAGAACAATCAAGACTGGTAATTGTGAAAGAAATTACTATTGCCACACATCATGGTGACCACAGCCTAGCAACCCAGATATATGCTTAATGACTTGAGTCTCAAACCTCCCAGCAAGAAAACAGGGCCCAAACTTTTCACTTCCTCAACCACAGACAAGAGAAGTGAGCAGCTTACTTATTTACCCACATAGAGTTACCAAACTACAACCCAAAAGCTTACTTACAGTCAGTGAAATACACGTATGCTGCTTTGTATCTGCTGCATGATTTATTGATGAAGTCATCAATCAGTCCATCTACAGACTTATAGGGGCAAGAAAAATAAGGAAATTAAAACAAAAAACATCATGCCAGTGTTTTGCCTTTCTACACATACCAGACAAAGCTTCTCCCTCCTCTCCTCCTGCTCTATTACCAAGTCCCACTCAGGAATACTGCATTTCAACATATAAGAAAACACTGAAGATTTTTAATTCCAGATGAAGAATAACAAGCAATTACAGATGGTCAGTCATGCACCAAGCTCACTTCAGGAAGCACATACATCACAGTACTTGCATCATTTTCCAGCTGTAACAGTACTGTGATTTATTGTCTCAAGAATTTTTAGGACTTAACAGTAATCTCTTATTAGAGCCATTACTTTGAATTCTATTTTTCAATGTATAGCATCATGATGTGATACAACATGTCTTTCAGTAAGGTTACAATTGCTAAGCAATGATACAGTGCCCTCCTTCACTGACCACAAGGTACACATTTGCAACATATTCCATGGTGGCACTACTTTGTCTTTTCATCTGGGGAAATTAGGCATCACACAGAGGAGTATCACAGAAAATGAAGAGGTAAAGTACTGCATAACTGTACACAGTAAAGAAACATTATAAAATAAGGGATTTTTTTAGTTTGAAAGATCTTGCAACACTTTAAAATACTAACCTTTCTGGTGGGAGTTATTAAATATATTGCCTTCATGTGTGGGACAGGCTCACGGGTTTTATATACATTCTCCACCACTATAAAGTATGAAATATTACATGTTTATAATTAGGAGCATTATGCATCTTTAAGGAAAACACTGAACATATTTTAATATAGAGTTGATAAAAATAAAGTAACAGCAATCAAGTTCACAATATTAGAGGTAAGAACATACCTTCCGCCAAGACTCTTGATTTATTTCTTTGTTATTTTATATACAGGAGGTTACCACAAGGCTTTCTCAACTCTCAGTGTAGTGACAGCTGAAGTTGTAGGACTAAATCCTTCCTAGGTATTCTACACTTCTACAACAGGATGGCAATGCAAACATACTCCAGCTATGGGGCCTGGTAGGAACTCCCTTGGCAAGATAGTTCATTTTCCAGCACAGTGAAGAAGAGGGACAGAGAAACTATGCAGGGCATCATTTTGGACTACAGCCTCTTCTGTCCTTTGTTTGCCCATATCCTGGGCAATTACTCTGTTTCAACATAATTGCAGGCACAAATTAAGACATTTTTCAGCAAATCAGCTTCACTCATCTCTTGTTTTTCTCTGTTTAATAAGGTCATTACTGTATAGTTTTACAGTACACTAGCTTGAGAATGCAGAGATATTCTTGTGGCTCAAAAATTTTGTGGGGGAGGAACAAGGAAGATAAGTAATGTCAGACATCTGGATGTGGAAAGACAGGTTCCTTTCAGCAACATGCTCACTACAAATAAAAGGTTTCTTCTTGATGAAAAGGATACATGCTCACCAAAAGTTTCTCACAAAGGATAAGCAGCACTTATGATTTCAAATATACACCAAAAAGAAAAATGGATACAGCTGTATACTATTATGTTTCCAGAATAATCATGTTATGCTGAGTAACTGGAATAAGAATAGTATTGTGGAATAAATAACCAAGCCTAAACAATGCCCTCTCACACAAGCATTTCTCAAAATCTAGACCTAAAGCTAATTAAAGTTATTTCATTTACATTTTGGGAATTTAGTTCAATTTCAAAAATAGGGATCAGCAAACAAACACCCATTCCCACCTCACAAAAAAAGCACACCAAAAACCACCACAACAACCAACCAACCAAAAAAAAAAAAAAAAAAAAAAAAAAAAAAAAAAAAAAAAAAAAAAAAAAAAAAAACCCTTAGAACAATCTTTAGAAAAAGAAAAATTTAAAGGGGGATCTGAGCTTTCAGGCAGAGAAATATTTGGGTTTTTTTTTTTCATTTAAGAGAACCCCATCATAACTGACTAACTACTGTAGAAGCCTGAAAGTCTACTATTTTCATATCCCATAATTACTTGTCTTCATCAACCAAATAAAGACCATTTCTTCCAAGGGTACTATCAATTTCATAATTTTCAGTCTTTCCCTTTTTCTTACCAGGATATTGCATAGGTGTATTAATAAGAGGCATGCTTACCTGTGACACCCTCTGCCAGTAGATCGGTCATTTTGCAGCACAGTGACAGTAATTTAGTAGTGTAATCATCTAAAAGCATTACCTAAACATATTTTTTAAAAAACACACACAAGTATTTAGACAAATTAATCAGCTATATTAAACCCATGTCATTTCCTCAACAATTCGCCATAAAAGTTTGAAGCTAAAACTATTTTATTCTCTATTTTTTTCATTACCTGCACACACCAACATTGCAGGGGGAAATTAATCTCAGAAGGCAGCTCCTAATGCACAGGACTTCCAAAGACAAGCTCAATCTTAAATATGAGCTTTTTTCCCCCTAGTCATACTAGAAAGTACTTTCAAAGTTTTACTTGGACACAAGTCTTTTGAATTCCTGCTAATTTACCCCATGGCCTGCTCAAATAAACCTGTATTTATTTTAAAATTGTTTTATAGCTTAAGCAGTTCTAACAGGTATCATACTGCTGAATCCTGCTCCACATGTACTGAAGTACAATGTAATTTTTGAAATTAATAAAGTACAAGTATTTCAAAAGGAAAGTGAAGTTAAACACAAACACCTTCAAATTTTTCTTCACATCTAATAAAAAAAAAGAGACTACTAACTATTTGTTCTTCCTGTACTAGACTCTAGATTTTTCAATACATATTATACAGAGATCCGAGTTACCAAAAGTAAAGTCTATTACTTGGACAGAAAACAATCTTGAGTGAAAATGCCTGACATTAATTTTATCTATCTGTTCTCTACTCAGTGATATGGATTTCTTGTTCAAGTGATGACAGAATTCTTATAAAAATTTTTAAAAATTTTTACCTTCCATTCTTCCTCTTTGGTGAAGTCATCAAATATGGCTGATTTCAGCTCTGTAAGAAGAAACAGTTTACCAGTTAGAGGAACTAAATTATTACTAAGGAAAAGAAAATAATTCATCCATTTAGACTCGTATGTTCAGAGCCCTAAAAAGAAAGAAAAAAAGCCCCATACTGATAAATAACTGCACAGAATTCTTCACCACAAACTGTCTCTGCTTGTTTGTAGGACTGCACACAGGTGTAATAACAAATGTTTAACCACATGAAAATTTTATTAATATTCCTATTTTCTGATAACACTCTTGCCAATTAATCTGCAGCATTACATATAAATCCTTTTAATAAACTGAGTGCCCAACAACCTTGTCCAAAATCTCAAATATTATAATTTTTCTACAATATTTGTTAAAAGACACCAGAACATACAAATGCATAATTCAGTTGTCTTGAACTTCATTTCTGCAACTAAAAAATAGAAGTCAGTTTTCTCCCATAATAAAATGAAAGTTTATTCCAAGCTTTCAGTGTACCAGACACTGTGTACTTACCCCTGCACTATTCCAACTGTTACTTATTTTGCCCTCAACCTTCAGCTGCTTCACCCAAATAATTGGCCTACAATGGTTCACAGGCTCTCAAAATAATTTTTCTCCTGCAAGCATTCTGGACACACCAAAACCAAACCCAGGTGAGTGCTCCATTTTTGTCCAGGCTTTCATTTTCTTCTCACAGATTTTATACCAACCATACACCTTAACTACCTTTTCATATTTTGTCTTCTCCAAAAACATTTAATTTGTTTACAAAGGCTTTTTTTCTTCTACCTTTACTTGACAATCTTGAAAGAACTATACACAACACTGACAGAACAGCAGGCTGCCAAATTCCTGTGTGGAAAAAAAAGAAGCAAACCGCAAAAAATTTGGCAAAATTAATGACACTTTTATAACACTTCCTGAAGAAAGGACTGTTAAGCAAGTGCTACAAAATCCAGAATTGCTAAAATGCTGAATCATTTACAAAATTTATTGTAACTATCTGTGGCTAGGCTAGAACTTATTATACAAATCTACAAAACAATTTAAATTTGTGAAAAAAAAAAATTAAAAGACAGAATTCCTCGTGGAAGGACTTCATTTAGAGATTAACTATATACAACAGCTCTCTGTATTTCATTATTTTGTCCACAGGAACTATTGTATCCTAAATACAGGTAGCTTTCTCTGCCCTCATTACTGTGAGCTTAACTGACAACAAACTTAACTTTCCACACACTTCTGCTTCAATTCCACACACCACAGGTGTAACTTCTATGCCTATTTACAGAGCCGGAACAAGATACACATTGACACAGCTGCTACATAAAGCATCGGCATCACTATTTTCAGACATAATGTGAATCAGCCTTAACAAAAACCCCCTAATGTTTTGCTGAAACATTAGGAAGCAGCAGTTTATGGCCTTCAATTACCGATTTAAAAAGTGCCAGACAATGCTTAAAACTTAGTTCATCAATTGTCATTGTTGTTGTAGTCATGGAAAGACAAGGGAAACTAGACGACTAACAGAGCATTCACTTCAGAAGTTCTCTTAAGTAAGCTTGTAATATAAATGCTTTATTATTCACACTGCTTCACTGTCAATCTAATCTTTGTTCCTCACACCGGCAACACAATTTTCAAACATCTTTATGGCCTTTAATTACACACTTATGCTTTGATCAAATTTCTATTTTATTGGTCTCTTTTAAGGAACAAGTATTCTATAAAATATCTCAGGACAAAACATTGGCCTTACAGTCACAGGCCCAAAGAGCAAGACAGCAGGATAAGCAAAGCAGCAGAAGTGGGGATTTCTAAGGGCTACGTTTTAAACAAAAGTATCCAATTCATACAAGCAGCATACAGGTGCCAGCAATTAGGACTGAACTCCAGAGGGACAGCCTGCTTTTCACTTCCAGAGACACAAACGAACAGCTTTCAGGTGGAAGCAGAGGAGGAAAACGAAAACAAGCCGGCAGCAGCACCTCCCCATTTCAGCGACAGTCGCCGGGCTGGCTGAGCAGCTCATGGAGTCACAACCTCAGGACAATTAAGCTCGGGATGAGGTGGCTGCCTGTGCCTTTTCCCCTAAGGTCTCACACTACCTGAAATACTATCAGCCTTTCTACTCCAGCAAGGAAAGGAGCAGTTACAACTTCATTTTCTCTAACACCAGCAGAACCTGCTCCAAAACACAGAGATAAAAATCTGCAGTTCACTCGTAAGCCCACCTGAAGCCACCTTCAACTTTTTCTACCAAAAACTGTGAAGCCAAATACAAAGTGGGAAGTGCCGCTCCGGGAGAGAGAGCAGAGCCCCTTCTGGGGCCGGAGCACTCCCTAAAAGTAGTGGCTCGGAGGTGATAGAGAAGCGCTTGAAGAGCTGACTTAGGTTTAGGCTCTCAAGAGCCCGTCAGGCGGGCTGCAGCCTACAGAGCTCACCCTTATCTCGGAAAAAGGCACAAGCGTCTCTTTGCAGCGCTGTCACTGCGGACACCCGCGGCAACGCCGCAAGCCGGGGCAGCCGCCTCCCCCCAGCGCGCCGAGTCACCGCCGGTAACAGCCGGCAGAAGCCGCCACCCACAGCCTCCGCCGCACACCGGCTGCCCACAGAGCCACTCGGGCCCGACCCCAACCCCGACCCGCTCGGCCTCCCCAGCTCCGACACGCACCGCGGCTCCGCCCGCGTCGGGAGCGGCCCCAGACCTCACCTCGGCGGGCACCCCCGACCCCACACACAGAGCTACGCGGAGCCGGCCTCAGCGGCGGAGGCTCCCGGCCGGCCCGCGCCCACCGAACGGCCCAGAGCGCTCCCGCCGCGGGGCCGGGGAAGGAGCCCCACAGTCACTCACTCTGCCACACGAAGCTCTTCAGCCCCTGCACCGCCGGCGCCATCTTGCTGCCAGCCCCGCCTGGCAGCGCTGCCTTCCCCTCCCTGTTCAGGGGCGGCGGCGGAGGGAGCAGCCCGATCCCGGGCGGGGCCGCTCCTGCCGGCCGGGGTCCGCCCCTCAGGAGCCCGGACCGGCCTGCCGGGAGCCGGGCCCTCTTCGTCGGCCACCATGGGGTCCGAAATTCCCACTGGGGAAGTGCCCGGTGACGAGGGCTCGGCCCCTGAGGAAGGAGCTTCCTGCTCAGGTGAGCCCGGGACGGCGGGAGCCGCTCCCGACCGCCGAGGCGGCCCCTGGCGAGGTGTGGGGAGCCAGAGGGAAGCTGGAGACCGGGGTGGCTCCCAAAACCTGCCCTATCCCGGGGGAAAACTGCAGCTCCCTCATGAAAACGGCCCCCAGGTTCCCGCTGACATGCGTGTAAAAACCACCGAGGAAAGCACTGTCGGGTCGTAGAACGACAGCGGCTGTTGACGCCTGTAATCGTCTGTCAGAAGTTATAGTTTGAAGGCATAAAGTTGTGTTCTCAAAGGGGAACCAGCAGCAGGAACAAATACGAAGGAATGCGAGGAAAATTTCTCTTTCCACAGCGCCAGGTATGAGGAAGAATAGTTAGTTCCCGGTCTGTATGGCGGTGTGCCATTCAAAGGGGAATACGATGAGGCCATCATACCCGACAGAAAAGAAGACACTTATGAGTGGGCAAAAATGCAATAGACAATGAGCCGAAGAGCAAACTTCATTTAGCTTAATTATTTTGTGAGTCTTGTATAAACCATATAACAGAAGGGAAGAGACGCCCACCAGCCATGCGGCCACAAGCCGAGCGCTGTGGTGGCCCGGTGTCACCGGGGTCTGGTGGCCGCTGTCCAGCTGTGATCCAGCAGGGAGGAGCGGCCAGCCCAGCGCGACCTGCTCTGCCCCGGGGCTGCGCCCGCAGTGCCAGCGCGGCTGCGAACAGCGCTGCGCGCCCGCCCCAGCTCGCCCCCGTGCGAGGCTGGAGCGACGCTCTGACAAGATGTGCGGTGCAAAAAGTAAATCATTAGCGTTTACTGGAGTGCTTCTCAGCTGCCTAGAAATGGTGAGTGCCACTTACTTGCTGTAAAGCTGTTTTAGCTTGCTAAGGACTTACTTGCTGTAAAACTGTTTTAACGATGGTACTTTATTCTTCGGAAAAGTAAACTAAAAGTTAGGGTGGAGCACTATCAGACATCCGCTTCCACATTGGTATTCCGTTACTATCACAGTGTTGCACTGTTTACATATGAGTGAAAAATACTTTCAAAGTGTGTCAACAACTGCAAACGGGATTAATAGGCATGTTCAGAGGGGGAAATGCAGAAAAGCAGTACAATCTGCATACCTGTACCAAATCTCATTGGTTGTGTACACTTTCCCTGCTTAAAGAATCTGAGCAAATAGATCATAACAGTAAAATGTGTTAATAAACACAATATTTTAGGTTGTTGTTACTAACATTCTTAGATTTTAATTTTCAAAATAAAATATGTCACATTGTATTTCTAATTTTGTTACATCTTCCTTTTCAGATATTTTCAGCAAACACAGGTAAATATTCAAAATGTTTTTTTGGTTTTGCCTGACTAATTTTGATTGGGTCTGAAGAGAACACCCACTTGTGATTTTTAATAAAATATTCTGTAAGTTCTAGCAGCTTTCTAAACAAAAAATGTTTTCATGTTTGATTCAGGCTTAAAAAATTACATTGATGTCTTCATACATTTTAAATCTCATTTTTAGGAGTCACAATTCTGTTGGACAGTCATGCAAATATTCAGACTTGTACCTTGATACTAGAGTGAACCAGGGAGAACACTCAGATGAACAAATTCTGCTGTTCATTATATAGGTGTGGTACAAATGGGATTCACACTGTCCCATATTTGCAACCAATTAATTGTTGTATATTTTAATAATTTTTAAAAATCAAGAAAGAAACATCAAAAGAAAACTCCATCACACTCCCTCCAAAAAACCAAAAAAGCACCCAAAAAAACCAAAACAAATAAAACCCAAAACAAAACAAAAATACCAAAATAAAAACCACACCCGAAGAAGCACAATCTCCTACTCACAAATATTTCCAAGGTTTTGGAATTTAAAACACAGCTACACAACTAAGCATTAACATCTGCTCTTATTCCCAAGCACTTTCTTATCAGTTACAGTCACACACCCTCTTTTGCTCCATTTGTAGAAATGGTCCCAGATATTCTGTCTGACCACGTCTATGGAACATTTGCAGATGGGTCTTTCACAATCTTGGAACACAATACTGCACTATAATTTTTTTTTTAGTTTGTTTTATATTATTGTCTTTCGTAACAATTCATAAAACAATTTCTGTGCAGGAAATCCTCACCCAGGTCTAAGTCTTGCTTACAGTCCAGTACAGAATATGTGTGTGTGTGTGTATATATAGATAGATATAAAAAACAGTATGTAAATGTTAGCACTTAGCTGAGCAACTGTATATAATACTTGCTCAGGTCCCCCAAATCCCCCATGAGCTACCTTGCTATGAATGATTTTGCTACAAGGTACCTCCTTCATCCCAAATACTTCTACATTCCTTTTCTTAATTTTATGTGGGATGTACATTTATTTTATCTTTTTTTCTCTTCTAGTGAGTGTTTTGCAGTCTTGCAATATGTAATTTCATTATAAATTCTGATTTTAGTGTGAAAATCCTGATTTCTGAACATAAATTACTCGTGGTTAAGAAATACACTGGTGTAGTTAGTTTTGTGTCTGCAGCACAAAAGAGCTCTTTTTGGATGGCAGAGCACAATACCAAAGCATTGTTAAAATATTTGATTTGTCATGTTATTGAATACCTAAGTATATCTGCTCTGGGCAAGGGGTTAAGTGAGTTCTGTGACCCCTTCCAGACTAGATTATTGTATGTTGCTTTGATGTAGAAATGCCTATGGTTCAGCATCCTATTTCAGACTCCTTTGTATAAACATGCACTTCTTCTTTGTATATATATTGCTTTGTATATCACTTTAGTTAGTAATATAGTTAATTTGCTCTGAAGGAGAACCTCTCAGTGAAACCTAGGTTAAATAATGGTCTTACAGCAGTGATTTCAGAGTATTAGAGTATTTTTATGGAAAGATTGAATTTGGTCTAGAATATCGCAAGACTCTGTATTTTGTTAATGTTTACTGAAAGTCCATTTAACTTAAATTTTAATAATTCATAGGAAGTGTAGACTATTTGTCCTACATTTTGTCTTTGTGAAATGTTCAGAGCATGCAGTGTTCCACAGGAGTGTGTTTTCCCACTTCAGTACATCTATCATTATTTCCATTTTAGCTCCAGATATACCTGTTATTGACCAAGCTTATTCAAAACTTAGCAACAGCATCACAGTGGAATGGAGAGCGGTACCTGGGGCTACTAATTACATGCTGACTGCACAAGATGGAGATTCCTTTGTTGAAACTATAGTAAAAAATTCTCCAGGCACAGTGACGGGACTGAAGCCTGCCACTTCGTACCGAATCACTGTGAGATCTATAAATTCAGGAGGAAAAAGCCAGCCTTCACCTTTCAGAAAAGTAAAAACAGGTGGGCTTTCAAAATCTTATTTCAAATTATGTAGTGTTATTATAACATAAAGCATTCATGCATGTGCCAGTCCTGAATTATTATAATCTTTATTTTAAATTGTACTCATCACATTCTTCTTTCAGTTTTCGAAAACTAGAATTCAGCCATCTGACATAATGACCAGGACAAAAGTCTGAATTAATGGTTTACTTTATGATGGTACAGTAAGTTAAAAGTTCATCTGGGAGTTTCACTAGAATTTCTATGAATATATGTATTTTGCTTTAATAAAAGACATAACTTGAAGGAATAGAAGAAATAAAGAAACAACCAAAAGTATAAGATAGGAAGACAATGTGAAACTTAGAGGACAGGAAATGCAGTATCTTCTTGGTGATTTTCATTCTTCAACACATGCAGCCCTTCTCACTTTCTCTACAGCTTTTGTTCTTTGTACAACTTTTATTCATTTCACAAAATGTGCAATACAATAATTGTTGTGCCAAATCACTTTCCAAATTTGTTCTGTTGATCGTGCATTAATTTCTTTTTTCTGGTTTTGTTGTCACTGAATTTGTCTCTCAGGGCTAGTGATTGTTTTTTCTGATATTCATTTCAAATTTGGCCTTTTCAAGCTGTCCTACTGATAAACCAAATGCATAATTTTGTTCTTTCTCAACAGTCCTCGCTGCTCCGATTCTGTCTGTTCGTTCTCCGAGTTGTGGCTCCATTGCAGTGAGCTGGAAAGCTGTGCATATGGCAGCTGGATTCTCTGTGTCACTTGTGAGATCAGATGGTTTGGGCAGAATGCTGAAGCAGAACACCACCAATACCTCCTTGATGTTTACAAATCTAGATCCAGGAACTCTCTATACTATCAAGGCTTATGCCTGGAATGCCAATGGGATGCCTGGAGATGA
Source organism: Pyrgilauda ruficollis (assembly GCF_017590135.1). NCBI lineage: Eukaryota > Metazoa > Chordata > Aves > Passeriformes > Passeridae > Pyrgilauda > Pyrgilauda ruficollis. The sequence continues at coordinate 1,250,481 of NW_024526488.1, read as the reverse complement.
TTTCACATATAACCAAAGAACAAGTAAGAAATTTTCTTTTCTGAAACTAAGTCAGCATTCTAAAAACAACATAGCAACAATATACCAGAATATTCATGTGTATTTGTGATTGCATTATGTTTTTCAAAGATACATTGAGTAGATTTTCAGATCATATTTTTGCCCCATCTCAAAGTTTATGAAAGCTCAGATGACACGGCTATGTTTAGTGAACATTACTGAGGCAAAGATAGCAATTACTGTCACTAAAGTTGTACTTAGGACAGGTCTGGATAAGAGTTACATAAGCTCAGATTGATTTGGAGGACTTTTCTAATTGTGAGAAGCAAATATTCAAGTAAGCTGGGAGTTTCAGCCATGGTCAACTAGAATTATTTCTTTTTTAAAATGTAATTTTAACATAAATGAGGGTACTGTTTGCACTCAAAAAATGCATTTAGTTTGCAAGTTGTGAAGGAGATCATGTCTGTAGGCCATAATCTAAGTTATATTTATGTGTTCCAAATCGATATACCATAGGTCCTCATGCACCAGTGGATGTTAAAGTAGCTTTCAATAGTGGTGCTTTAAGAGCTGCTGTCTCTTGGATGCCAACAGAAGGAGCTCTAACTTACAGTGTCACAGTCTCCAGTGGACTCCTGAAACTGAGGTGTAACACATCTTCTGCCTCCTGCATGGTGCCATCCCTCCAGTGCAGCTCTGAATATTATGTGTCTGTCACAGCATACAATGATGCTGGATCCAGTGAACCTACTGATGCAGTAAGCATAAAAACGAGTATGTGTCACTGATTGTGATGTAGCTTATGACATTTTAACATCTGCTTCTTTAATTTCAAATGTAAATGAGTCCATTTATACCAATTCACAGGTTATTCTCTAATAGTTCTTCTTTTGACCTTTGTTCATGAATTATGTCATATACTTTTCTATTGGAGGGGTAAGAGCCTAAACATTCTTCATATTTCTGTGACAAAAACTTGCAGTGGTGGAACAAATTTGTGAGGAAATGGCATTAAGGACTGTCTCTGAGCATAGAACTGTTCTGGGCCATGTCAAATTGTTAGTTAGAAAGGGGATCAACAAAAGCACATTTATGCAAAGTAACATCACTAGACTAAATCAAGAAACCATCAACCATATTCAGGACAACAGCTTGCTCAGCTGAGCTATAGCACCACTGCAATGCCAGAGATTGTTGTTTCCTGACCTGTTAGATGAACTGCTCGTGTAATCAAAATCTCAACAATTTATTTTTTGTTATATGCTACTTGAAATACACAACACTATTTACTTAGTTATTTGATGTAACCTGCCTCATTTTGACTTTTGATAGGAGATCAATCATCAACTCTGTGTTGCATCTAACACGATGAGAGAGCCTTATGCAAGAGACAGCTATTATGCTGTGGGCTGTAATCTCAACCAACACTGCTTCAGCTAGATCACATATATTCATTCTAATAGCAGCAAGCTGCACTTTACTGAACTAGAAAGAAAGTAAATGTTATTTAAACAGAAGCAGTTTGCAGTTTAATGTGGCATTTTGGAATGCCAGTAGAAAGGAAACCTAAGCAAAGGACAGTTGTACTCAGACACAGACAGTAAATGTTACGAAAAAATATAAAGGGTTTTCACATATAGAGGCTTTTGGATGCCAACTGCTATTCATGCTAGTATTCCAATTATTATCCAAACCTACTATTTGTGAGCACACACTGTGCCAGTTTCTTTTGAAATATTGCCTGGTCACTTTTTGTTCAGAGGGCTCCTTAAGCAGATGTCTCTGTAAAACATGATGGTAGCATCTATTTTGTTCTGTAAAAATCATACCCACTTGTCATCAAAATATAAGCATCAACCTCTGTAGAGGCAGCTAAGTTGCTGCTTTCTTGATCAAGACATAGCAGCTGTTCAAGCTGAGTAGAATAATTCTATATTCTGTATAATTCAATATATCCCTGATTTTCCTTTATTCCCCAAGAGTATAATTTCAAGAAATAAAAAAATAATTGTATTGAGAATTTTTTCTTTTTTTAAAATGTTTTTTTTTCAGTTCCTTGTGCACCAGTAAACATATCAATTGAGGAGGATGAATCTGGTCACTTGCTGGTATCATGGTCTAGCGTCAGTTTGGGTCATTATTATGTGGTTTTTGTGAAGAGTGATGATGGCTTGGAAGTGCACTGCAACACATCACATACTCAATGCCATTTCCAGTCGGACTGTGGTTTCACTTATTTCATTAGTGTCTTTGCATATAACAAGGCAGGACAGAGCCCTTTAGGTGACATTCTCAATTACACTACTGGTAAGTAGCCATGTATTCCTGCAAATTCATTTGGGTCCTTTAACTGTATTTATGGTAGAGCTGTTTGGACATTTTTATGGAAGATAATGACTTAAACTTCTACTTTTATTCAGGTTTTGGGCATAACACACAAAGGTTGGCAGAGAAAAAGAAACAGTTGACATTGCAATTAAACGTAACTTGCATGGTCAAGTGCAACAACATGCATACAAACTTGAAAACAGTTTAACAATTCACAATCATCAGGCAAGGACATATGAATAACACACTGACCTGGCATAACATTTGAACTCTAGTCCTGTCTGGGTTTTTGAGGTTTTTTTTTTGTTGTTTTACCTCAGGAAGAGTATACCAAAGTCTTCAACTTCCTCACAGGGAGTTTGCATACTTGGAAAATGAAAAAAAATAGTAAGTTCAATGGGGAAAATGAGAAGAACATTGTTATTTAACCTCTAGACCTTTAAACTTTTAAACCAAGGATATGCATAATTCCTTTGTCTGCCCTAAACCCTAGTATGTCCTCTATCGATTTGGAAGGAGTGGTACTGAATTAATTTAAGAAGTAAATTTGGGATTCATTAGACAGTTTGCACAGTGCTGGTCAGCTTTGGAGAAGACAAGAAGCACACAGATAAATGAAACAAGGCTTTTATTTGCACCAGTTTTCCACTCCCATTCCCTGTCTGCCTTTTTGTTCGCAGCTCCTTGTTGCCCAAGTGACTTCAGAGCCGTGTTCATATCAAGCGACACGGTGCGGGTCACCTGGGCTCCTGTGCGAGGCGCTGACCTGTACGAGACCCGAGCAGCTGGCGGCAGCGGAGTGGTGCTCTGCAGGGACACGGCCGCGGCCTGCACCCTGTCGGCTCTGCAGTGCAGCTCCCCCTACAACATCACCGTGTACTGCTTCAGCGAGGCCCGGGGCAGCAGCGCCTCGTGTGCGCCTCAGTACCTGGCGACAGGTAGCGATCGCTCATTTTCCTTTAGCTGAAGAAATCATTGTTATACACCACAGTGATTCGTGGATGAAAAACATTGCTGGAGTACTAAGTCGCTATTTAACTCTTTTACTTAATTTACTGATAAAAATGTCTTAAAAACCTAAAAACCAGCAACTCCAAAACTGAAAGAGAATACACTATAAGAAGGTGAACTTAAATCAAATTTGCATTGAAAGCTTCTGATAGCTCCAGTATTTTGAAAATCAGAATTACAAATTATACACAAAATCCTTATGTTGTCTGTTCTGTCACAATTTCTAAATTCTCACCAGGAGTAAAACAAAGATCATATGCTTTTCTGAAGCAATTTGCCAGTTCTAAGTGGAATTTAATTTTCACACATAACTTATATAGTATGCATAGATAATCTGTATAAATACTATTAATATGAAATATTTCAGCTCCCTGCAGTCCTGAAATTACAAATATCTCAAAGGAGGGTCCATCTGTAGTCAGTGTGCAGTGGCAACCTAACAATGAAGACGCTATGTACATTGTCACTGCCAGAGGAGAGGCTGGACTTTGGCATTGCACAAGCACCAGGAATTCCTGTACCCTAATGGATCTTCCCTGTGGATCTGCTTTCTCTGTAAGTGCTATAGCAAGATCACCAGCAGGACAGAGCTTACCAAGCTACAGTATCCCTTTAGAGACAGGTATGGGACATTGTATATAGTTCAACATACTTAGCAGCATAATATTAAGATAGTTCTACAACTCTATGGTTTTGGCTATTTTTTATTTACAGTATATGCACATAGTACTATGTATTGCTGGATGTCCTTTTTGTAAACCTGTCTGTATCTTTGTGTGTGACAAGGAAGGGTCAGTTGGCAGTTGTCTCATACTGAGAGGCCTTAGTGCAACCAATTATCTTCTGGCACAGCTAACTAAAATGTAATAACATAAGACACTAATGCAATGCATAACGTCCTTGTCAGCATTTTGATATTTAGTACTACCAGGAGAGGCAATGAAGTAATGTCCATGTCAACAAATAAGCAGTTGTAAAGAACAGATTAAAGAACATCCTACCCACTATTCCTGCTATTAATTTGCTAACAGGTTTTGTCCTCTACCACCTCTCCAGGCAGAGATTAATATACACCAGGATCTATTTTTAACATGCAATTTGGCTGCAGTCATTTTACATTGTAGAGACTTTAAACAGAGACAGAGCTGGACTGAGATATATGACTTGAGGGGTAGAGACGGACCCTGCTTAATTACACTACAGATGTACTCTGATATTCTGATGAAAAATCTTAGTAATTTTTAGAATCTTGGTGAACAATAATTTTATAATAATTCCAGGGTTCTAACACATAGTTAGAGACAAATTGACCTTACATTAACATTGTTTGCTAGAGGCTTGTCAGCAGAGTCAACTATTTTTCAGCATGCCTGAAAAATATGCACTTCCTCATTCCTTTAATCTTGATCATGTGCTATTCTACCTGCAACCCTGCAAATACCTTCCATTTTCCAGGTACAAAACAGAAGTCACATCTCTGTTTTTTGCTCTCTTTCAGCTCCTTGTTGCCCTAATGACCTGACACTAACTCAAGTGACACAGTCGGTAACCAATATCAGCTGGTCTGTTGCGAGGGGTGCACAGACATATGTAACAACACTGGAGTCTCCAAAAGGACAGGCAAAGTGTCACACACTTCAGACCTACTGTCTCCTGGGATGTATCACATGTGGCACCAACTATACAGTGTCTCTGAGAGCAGTCAGTGAGACGGGTTTGACATCCAGCTGCACCTTTCAGGGATATTCTTCCAGTACGTAAAGTGTAGATGCAACTGGGAAGAAAACCACTCAATATACAACATACTTTGTGTGGTGTCCCTCTCATAAAAACAGCACAGCTGAAATTCAACACACAGCTAATAACACCTGCAGTTCCCTCTTTAAATAAATGCACTTCAGATTATTTTCATATAATCAGGACTTGTTCTTATGACAGCCATCAGTTGGCTATATAAAGAATTTCTAATAATTTTGCTTCAGAAAGTTTTTTAATTTAAATTATGCTATGGCATAATTAAATTTTAGAGAACTCAAAAGGATTCTGGGCATTCTAAGGTAGGTCTTAAGCCAGGTGAGAGCAATAACATTCCAACATATAAAACAAAGACTGAACTCCAGCTCCATAAAGTGACTCTAATAAAACTGTTCTAGTTCAGTTCAAGAATTATTTTGGCTTTGTGAAAGAATAATTTTCTCTTTAAAATGCTGGTAATCATAGTAATCTGGTTTAAACTGAAATCTAGAAATTTACAATATACTGTGAGTTTACAAAATTAGCTCATTAATGTTTCTTACTTTCTTAGGTGCTTGCTGCCCTTCTGGGGTGAAGCTCTATAGACTCAGCAACACTGGCATCAGGGTGTTCTGGCGAGCTTCTGATGAAACAATAAACTACAACGCTGATTTATGTGGCTCAAAGGGAAATTTCAGCTGTACCCCCAGCTCGGGTCTGAGTCACTGCGATATCACCAAGATACCTTGTGGGGATGTCTACACTGTGCTGGTAGCTCCAGTGACCAACAAGGGGCCAAAGCTCACATTTTGTCCTAAGAAAATATATTCAGGTAGAACTTAAATTTATTTGATTTTTTGTTTTGTTTTGTTTTTTGCATGCTAGATGGCTACAAAGTTATGCAGGTAAAGGTGGCATGGAATAGAACTTTTCTGCTCTACTGTTGACTGCAGCGTAAATTTTATGAGTGCAGTCTTGCAATATCTGTGATGGGAATTTCACAGCAGCATTTTGGGTCTGGGCACACTTATCTGCACAGATGCCTCCTAACTGGATCACCCATAGCCTGGTGAATATAGAAAACTTAATGTTCAGTTGGGAGGTGAGGAATGGTTAGAATACAGAAGCAAATAAATGAGCATTTTGTTTTACGTATTTTTTAAATAAAGAAACAAATCAATAACTACAATGAATCACTCCTAATAACATTTTTTAAGTAAAAATTTTTTAAAGGGGAAGAAATTACTTTGCCTTTCCCAAGGCATGGATTTAATCCATTATAAAACTACTGCTATCTGATGGGATTGCATAGTAGTATAGATGGACTACATACTGCAGACTAATAATATTTTGCAGCTTACAACCTGATCTCTAACACTTGCACCACTGTTTCATGTAATTTCAGTCACCTGTTCTGGAAGCTCTGTTGGAATGGGTAAGAGCAGTACATTCATGAAAAATTCTTGAAGTTTACAGAATATTTTTGCATCATCATCAAGTAAGATGTATATAACATATAGATTTGATAGTCAAAGCTTCTGGTAGTGTTATACAGGTTTATCTCATCCCCTCCCCCATTTTATAATGTATAATTTAAAAAAGCCAACAAAACCTTACCTATATTGTGGCCTGCATACTATCATGCATGGTCACAACACTTACTACTAACCTTATAGCACATAATAAAAGGTAGGATTATCTTTTATAGCCTTCCTACATCCCATTACAAATGAAACTAGGTGGCACTTCTGCTTTCTATTTTCAAAAAGGTTAAAAAAAAAAACCCAAACGTGTGGCTTATCTCAATCTATTCTACCTTATTTCTTCTGGGTTTCAGCAGGATAGTGTTTTATTTGCGTATGTAAACTGCTAGAAACAACTTCAAAAGCAGCCACTGAAAAAGAATTTCTCAAGACAGTTGCTTTTCCATAACTGGAATTGTCTTAATTTCCAAATTCTTTTCTAGTTATTTATAGAGGAAAGAGCAATGCAAAACACATCTAGATGAAATTCTGGTTCAGCTAAGGAGGTAAGTTATAAGAATCGCAATTTATATTAGAATGTATGATTAAATCTTTGGGATTGGAGGGAAATGTTTCACCAGTCCTGTATATCATAAGTGGTTTGTTAAAATCCATCATATTTACCTGTGAAATCTCTTGTCATTTATTTCTACTAGCACTACTGATTTGTCCTCTCCTCCACTTGTAACAACCTTCTTTCACTTCATTAAACCTTCACTTCACTATGCTGTAATTCCCCAGAAAAGCCCTTAGAATCCAAACAGATAAAAATATTCTTCAGCACTCATTTACTTTCTCCTGGTGTTCTGGACTATTTTCTGCTCCTGTCTCAGAGGAATGACAAGAAATTGCTGCTGACTTTTTCCCTAAGGTTGATCTCCTTTTTGCTGCTGTTCACCTACTGCTATCCTGGATGTTAAGATTGTTCATAACACCATTCTCTCTAAATGTTATTTTCAGTCTTTTTTCCCCTGAAGCTGGAAAGACACATCTGTGCTTAAGTACAACATTCACAGCTGCTTGAGGACTGGGAGCAGGAAAGCTGAACACCTAGCCATATCTGAGACCTAATCCAGGCAGGACCTTCTCTCACACTCCACCGTGGTTACTTCTTCAGCCAACTTTGAAAGCAAGGTTTAAGGTCAATGGTTCTACAAACACTTTAACAGAGTCTTTGGAAGCTCATGTGTACAAAGGTATCCAAAGACAACAGGGTTTCTAGCACTATTTTCAGCTTACAAAAACAGACACTATCCATTCTGGAAATTGCCTTTGTTCAGGGAACACATTAGGTGTTAAGTGTCTCAGCCAATGCTTCTGATCACTTCTATAAAACCTCAAGGGAATCTCATGCTTCAATAAGTTGCTTGTACATGGCCCAAGAATTCTATGCTGTTTCTTAAAACATGATCTGCATTTAGTCACAATCAAACAAGTCTTTCTTTAGGAAACATTATTTAAAACTGCTCTGCATTAGTTAATAGAAAGTCGGTTTTATTTGTTACTTAATAAAAAAAATTAAACTCTTCTTTCTTGAAGGTTCTATGTCAATATTTCTTCTTTGCAGACATCATTACCAAACACTGTCACCACAGTGTGTTTAACTGGGTTTGTCGAGATCTAAAGCAATTGGTTTCTCTTGGAACTAAATTCAAGCCCTGAACTACTTTTCACCTAAGCAATTCTGATAATTCTATGCTCTAATAGTAACTCTAATGTACTTTAAGCCATTCTAAACTGTTGGTTTTCTTAATTCTCTCTGGTGTACAGCCCTTAACATTTCAATTACACACTACAAACAACAATGTTGTAGTACTATGTTCATGAACTCCTCTCTCTTTTGTCACTGAAGTGTAATTTTATCAGAATGTATTATTTGTATGTCTGTTGGTGAAAAAAAAAAGGCAAAGAGCTGAAGAGAAGTAATGATTTCAAGAAAAAACTACATTGATTCAGTTCTAAAAAAGTGGGTAGCAGATGTATACACTTAGCAAAACAGGGAGGAAAAGCAACACAATGAAATTGAGCCAGATTTCACACCGCCTACTATGGCAGTGTGTAACCTCAAGGTGTTGTTATTCAGGCATTAGACATTGTCTCTAACACTTAACATGGCTGATATGTGAAACAGAATTCACATATTGATGAGAACTGGAATTCACTGAGCTGATTGAAAAATTTGGTCAGGATTGGTCGCAGGTTCTCTCCAGACTGAGGTAAACACACTTTTATGGATCACGCTGGCTTCAGACCACAGGAAAGGACAATTAAATGTCACATTTTTGTAGATGCTGTTTCTGTACTATTTATTCATATGAAGCTCTGGACTTCATGAACCAAAAAACCCCAAGCAATAAAATTCTCAACCAAACAAACAACAAAAATCCTACCAAAAAAACCCCCAATCAATCCAACCCCACTGTCTCTTGAAAGAAGACTTGAGAACCAAGAAAATTCCTGGTGAAGGCTTGGAGGTAGGCAGCATATGGATATAATAAAATGGATGCTTTCAGAGCAGTATCTGTGAAATCATGTGGACTAACAAATGAGGTGATTAAAACCCCCTAGGTTATTTCACAGTAGATTACTTCATTAATGCTTACTTAATAAAAAATTTAAATTCAATGCATAGTAGTAAAGATGTATTAGTTGGAATTACACAAATATGAACACTTGCAAAAAAAAAAATTGTATATATTATTTAAAATACAGAGTTTTAAACTTCATCTGACACAGAACAATAGTTCAAAACTTGGATTTCAATCCACTGAAGGAATTCGCAAAAATCTACCCTTCAGCTGATTTCAGACTTGACCCAAATTTACTGAGATTTAGTGTTCTACCACATCTAACTACTGCTGGTGAAGAGTAAAAGAGATACAATGACAACCGCATTGCAAAACATCAAAAGTGGCACTTAAGTGCTGTTTTACCCTGATTAATAGCTGCTGGTCATGCATGCTTAAAGCTATGTGCGCTTCACAGTGGGGCAAAGGATTCAAACATCTAAAGCCACTAGAATTCATCAAATTCCTTCAGGTTCCCCTAGAGGGGAACTTGTATGCTGTGGGAGGCTACTAATATTACTATTCCAGTACTTAGCATTGGAGCCACAGGAAATTTCCAAGAGAGATGAGGCTTTACCAGGATAACTACCCTAGCTGTTATGGACACGTGGCATACCTATGGAAACTTCGGGTTCACAGTGCTTCGGTCATGGTCATTTACCCTGAAAACTGCAGAGTGAGTGCACAGACTGTGAGACAACAGCTCTGCAACCACAGCTCCTCCAGCTAAAATTGGCAAATTTTGTTCTAATGCCCCTGAGATGAACGTCCAGTGCACCTGTACTGCACTGCACTGCAACAACTGCACTGGAATGGGCAGCACTGGCGCCTCCACTAGCTCACCCCTGCTCATCAGAGCTGCTTTCACAGGCCTGCAGCTCCTTCTGCTTTTTAAAGAAGGGCATATGAAATAATAAAATGGCATCAGAAAAAGGAATTAAAAGAGATCCTGGATACAAACTGAAGAGCTGTATGACAGTAAATCCCAAGGATAATTTTAGACAGGTGTCTTGATTCAAGTAATTTCCACAGGTCTTAGTTGGCAGTGAATATTGCACTGTACATTACCTGCTAACTCAATTGATTGCATTAAATTCAGAGGTCAAAAAGGACTACTTATAAAATAGGAAAATAAAAGCATAGTTCTGAAATTAAGACTTGTAAAGAGATACTGGGAGGAGCCACTCTCTGCACAAGCTGTATCAAAATATTCACCATCTTTGTTGTAGTGAGACAGTGCTTGTCAGGTCAAAGATTGTCTCTCAAATACCTGCATTTTTCCCTGCAAATGAACTCTTCCTTCACTGTACTGCCCAACAGTCTCAGAAGAGGAAGAGCCCTGAAGGAAAAACTGGAAATCAGTAATCCATTTTCCCTGACAAAACACTGGTACTGCAGCCACTGTGCCTAAGAACATATTTGTTTCAGAGACTGAAGATTAAAAACAAGGCCAAAAGAAGCCCTCTAGACACAAACAAGATAAATTGAAGTTGCCCTCACTGGACAGAATCCATGCAATCTCTTGGCAGACTGCAGAGACAATTCTAGTAATCTACTAGACAGGGCATTTTTTTTTCTTCTCCAGTATTTTGGTTTTACACTGCAAGGGAATGAATTTGTTGAAGCTTAAGTTTTGTTTCAAGTTCAGACTTAAAACCAGGTAACACAAATATAAGCAGACAACCGTAACAATGTCAATACTTTTAAAAAATGTTGATTACTAAGGATCATGGTGATAAAGACCATTACAGTTCAGAAACCAGGAAGAAAAAAAGTTAGCTTCTTGGAATACTACGGAATGAAGTATACTGTTGAAAGTCTAAACACTCTTTTCACTGGATGTTTAAAACGAAACATGCCTAGATGACCTGTATCACACAGAAGCAAAAAAAGGCAAAATACTGTATTTCTACCCTCAAGTTACTTCATGATTGATTCCCACTTCACATTCTTCCTATCTTGGGGCTGTGGCATTTATTTTGTTTGCTACATCTTCGTTGTAAGTTACTTACTACATAAAATCCCTTATTCACACAAAGTGTCACTTGATCTGAAAATAAAATGTGGAGGAACTGAAGCACTCTTTAACTGGCAATGAACGTGCAGGGAAAAGCTGACACTCAATACAAAGGAATTAATTGAGAGTTTATTCCAGATGGTTGTCCTCACTTAGTATACAAGTCATCAGAATAATCTATGAAATAGACTTGGACTTTAATGATACGATCTTTTTCTATAATGCATTTTGGGTTTTCCTTCTAACAACCTGTTTAAAAAAAAAAGTCTGCCAGATGAAATGTTCAGCACAAACTGTGATCTTTACTATTTGTAGAAAATATGAATTAAAAAAGGACACTATCAGTTAATTCTTATTTTAAATGTTTACACTTATAAAATGCTTTGGAAGCTTGAAACTTAAATCCTTTGTGATATTTTTCTTCTTCCTACCTCCCTCTTCCCATCTTAAATGCCTTTATTAGCCCAGGATTATCATAAATGACAGAGTGCAGCTGCTTAAAAACATTAAAGGACCACAAATGGATAAACTGTTTTTTTTTAAAAAAAGGAAGCTTACATGGATTTTCTTCAAACAAAATGCATAGATGGCTACGGTACTCATCCGTCAACCTTTACAGTGTCCGCTTGAGGTAGCCCTTCTACAGAATAACTAAACAAGCCCCAACATAATCTAAATCCTTGCATCAAAACCACTATCTCTCAAAGTCCACTCAATTTAACACCACTGGTGATCAACATAATACATTTTAAAAGCTTTGGACAAAATAGCAGATACAGTGGGCATAAATGTTAGTTCTAAATCTGCAGCCCTCAATGTACATTGTATGCACATAAATATCTCAGCTATAATACACATTCCAGATCCATCCCTAAAAGCCATACTATTATGGAAAGCACAGCCATGCTAACTTCAGGATACAAACCATAATTCCACGTCTACAAAAGGAAAGTATAATTAGTGGCAGTTTATTGCCTCATACAAATTTAACCAACATGGCAACCATGCCAAAGGAATTAAAACATTTTCAGGACATATGTACAGACTGTACATTTCAGAAACATCTGAACAATAAAAATGCAAGAACAATCTCGGCATTACAAATTAAACTAAACAAATGGTTTGAAACCGTCAATGCATTGAATGGGTTTACAAAGGCACTTCCCTACCGAAAATAGGAAATGACAATCTGCAGCCTAGAGGGAGGTTGGAGAAGAGTGCTCATCAACTACTGCACAATCTCAACTTTAAGAAAAAATAAGCAGGATTTAATCAAACATTTATAGGATTCAATGTGATCCACTTTTGAAAGAATTCACACAGTCTCATCTTTGTTTTTCTGTTGCTTTTCTTGGCTCTCTCGTTCTGTACTTTGGCTCCTTCGACGATCGTGTTTGTCAGAATGGTCCTTGCTATCACTGTGATCATGTTTGTGGGAACGTTCTTTGCTTCTGCTACGCTTCCTAGATTTTTCTTTGCTTGGACTCTGATCTCGTTTTCTGGACTTCTCAACACTATCTGTTCTTCCTCTGCTTCTGCTTCTACTTCGTTTATTTGACTTCTCCTTATTTTCATTTTTATGTTTACTTGATTTTTCTTTGCTCCTGCTTCTGCTGCGCTTACCTGTGTTCCTGCTTCGGCTCCTACTCCTATGCTTTCTTTCCCGGCTTCGACTTCTACTATGCTTTCTCTCTTTTTTGGAATCCCTCTTATCGTCGCGGTGTTTCTTCTCATCTTTGTCATCCTTGTGTCTCCTCTCCTCTGTGTCACCCTTACTTTTCCTTTCTTTTGACCTTTCTCTAGATCGATCTTTTTCCCTCTCACTACCTCTTTCCTTATCATAATCTCTCTCTTTTTTCCGACTCCGCTCGTTTTCTTTCTCTCGCTCCCTATCCCTGTCTCTTCTATCTCCTTTCCTGTCACGACTTCGACTCCGGCTTCTGTATCTGTCCCGGCTTCTGCTTCGCCTCCTTTCTAGTGAGCGATCGGTACTTCGAGATCTCCGCCTTTCTTTTTCTCTCTCCTTTGCTTCACGCTCTAATCTCTGCCGTTCTCGTTCTCTTTCTAGTTCTCTATCAAAACTAGATGATCCATGTCCTTCCCGATGGTGACTTCTGCTTCTGGATCTTCTGGGAGACCTCCTGGGACTGATGGATCTCGGTCTTGGAGACCTTTTAAAATAAAAGACATTCTATATGAAACACCTCCTTCAATAGTTAAGAAATCCTCTTTCCAATTTATACTTTACAGACAGAGCTTGTCTTTAATCTTAAATACAAACTATCATCTGATTATTTTAATCCACTAACATCCATAAACTGTTGCCTTAAAACCTATTTCAGTGAAAAGACAACATGTTGCAGGTAGTAAGTAGTTCAATATTAAACTTTTAACATTCATTTAAAAAATAATGTTTATGTGACCTTGAACGTCTACGTTCTGCATGCCGGTCTATTTCTTCCATCCCCTCCTTGCCATCTTTCTTGATTTTTCTAGGTCTGCTTTTAATTTGCTGGTCAATGGCTTTCTGAACTGGCACAGGAATTCTTGGAAACAACGTGGAAAACCATTCAAGCTTAGTGAGGAAGGAACGAAGCATCTCCCCAATGGTCATAACGCAACCCCCACCTGCCTTCACATCCAGGTCCTGCAAAATACAAGCAAAGAATATCCTGATGGTCAAAAATATTCTTTACTGATTAAAAAAAATGCTGCTACATTACTGTCCTACTGAAGTCTCATGATTATGAAAGTTTACTTGTCTCATATTCTAATACATTTCCTTAGAGAAATTCAAACTCTGCACCCTTTGGATTTGGCAGAATGTTACAGATAGGGAATGGGACTTAATATATATGCATGCAGGCACATACTAATCCTGCAGCCATCTGGATGGTAAGGGACTGTCGATGAAGAGATTAACACAAAATCCCCTTACACAGTCTGGTTATATGGTATGATCTTGCATTGTACTTAAATGCCACAAAGTTGAGAAGTCCTCTGAAACTACATTTAATACTCCATTTTGTGGATATACAACTGTGTACCATCATACCCAACCCTGTGGCCTAAATCATTTATGAACTACATCATTGCCTATCTAAAAATGATCATAGAAAAACCTCTAGTACAAAATGGCATCCTAACAAAATTGGAAGCAATAGCAAACCAACTGCCATGAAGCAGTGAGGTTTCTAATTTAGAAATATGTAAAAAAATAAATAAATGAACAAATAATTGGAAACGCATAATCCATGATGACCATTGTCTCTGAAAAGGGTCATTACCGCATGAAGGCCTTCTTGCTATGCCCTCTCACAGCTCAGGACATGTTAGTCAGCTATTGTCAGTCCCAAACCTATAGTGCAAGCACACAAGGAAAGTGAGATTTGTTATCTAAACAGGAAGAGAAAATCTGAACGTAAAACTGCTTGCACTCACACACATTTAAGTGTTCAGATATACAGTTTTTCCAAATATAATCGCTGCAGAGATCTAAAGAAGAAAAAGAGGAGTTAAACGTAGCACCTGGAGAGTACGTACAGTTAAACAAAATAAACATAAGAAGCATTCTGAAAAGTAACTCTGTGTCCTGGGAAGGTTTTCACAGCAGCAGGACAAAAGATGAGCTGCTTCCAGATTTTTAAGAACTGGAGGGGAAAAAAAATCCTGTAGGTTTAAATAATTCCATATATAAAAATTTGCTTCATCCTACTGAATTTGACCAGGACTGGTAAGAAACTTAAGCAGCCTCAAGCAGTTTTTCTACATAACACAAAGCTACTGATAGCAGCTGGGAAAGAAAGACTAATTCCAAAAATATAGTGGGAGATTTTAAGCAACAAGAAATAAACACATCTTGACACCCAATATCAGCAAGAACTGAAATGTATAAACTAAAAAATATGCTTTGAATAATGAACCAGTTAAGACCTGCACAATGCATTGTACTTGCAACTGCTTTACTGTCCTTGGAATTACTTTGTGGGACCCTGAGAATGAAGCCAGCCCAACACTTCTCAAAAATTACAGTCCAATGTTGTGGAAAAGAATTCATATCAGCCAGCCCCAGCTGCGGGAGAAGGACATTACACTGATTCAAGTCCAATTCGGTTTCATTTTTGCTTAAACTCTACTATAGCAGGGGTTTACCTGAAATCACCAGTTGTTTCCTTTGCTCATTGTTTTTTGATACTTAGCATGAAAGAAGCCGTTTAAAATAAATACACTGCATTGCAGTTAGATACAGGTATAATTAACAATATTTTTAATACCAGTATTTGGACATCATTTGCAACTACAACATTTGAAATTTCTTCAAGTAGATGTCTACTGTCACACAGAAGTGATCCTTCCTGTTCTAGTCTTAAATTTAGGATGTAATTTCAAACCTGCTCAATAAATCTTAATTGCAGCAGTATGTAGCAGACTGTGTATTCAACTTCATAGCCCAAGAAACCTCATCCACCAGCTCCCCACTGTTTCTCCAAACAGTAAATGAGGCCTAGAATAACAAAGGTATTCTCCTATCTGACTGCATAATAATGCAACCTTTTTACTGAATTTCTTCAGTTAGCAACTCATCTCTTTATCTACCCCATTAACAAAGACATTAAGATTCCAGAAATAATGCCACCTTATGCAGTAATCAGGCTTTTTGCTTCTCCTCTGAAGAAATCCTGGGTTTAGTTGTTCCAGGACATGAATAATAACCACACAGATTTCTGGCAGAATTTTCTAAGGTGAATGTTGGTTTCTACCACATAGAAACCCACTCTCTCTTTTATGTGAGCACCAATTCCCCTATCCCAGTAATAAACAGATAATACAAATTTAGCACTCGCATGACTTACTACACCTTACCTAAAAGTAACTATGATTTAAAAAAACACAGAGAAGACTCATTCACACAGCCTGCAGTCTGCATTCTGATTCAGTACACCTGTTCCACATGATTTTGCAAATCTGACACAGTAACATCTTAACCAATGAAAAAATCTGTTAGATATTCAAAATCTAAGAGAAATCCCCCAGGTCCCAGCTCGAACCTGTTTCCTGCACTAATTAACATACATAATGATGTAAACAAGAACATCACATTGTAACATTCAAACTACAGAAATCTCTATCAAGCAATGCTTAAACCTAAAGAAGTAACATGAAAAGAAACAAAAGAAAATAAATTATTACCCTCGCCGACATACCTCTTCATCATCAAGAAAGGATTCAAACCAGTCCCATAGATCTGTAGGTGGCTGTGTGTACCTTTAAGCACAAAAACAATATAAAATTTTAATACAGCTTTCTGCATATTAGATCAGTCATTAGTTGATGATATTGATACTTACCTAATATACATAAATCCAAGAGCCCTAATATATGGGGAGTCTGTATGAGTGATAAGGCCCATCACTTGTTTACGAGTGAGCTTCAGTGTAAATAATTTGTAGAGCAGACAAAAAGCAGTAGACACAATTCCTCCAGTTCCAACACCACGCACCTTTCAAAAACAGAAAGTTAGGTGAGGATGCAGGAAGTCACAAAGACATTATCCCAAACCTACAAAAGAATATGAGAACTAACACAGGATAAAATCTAAATCTACAAAGCTATGTGGAAAAAGGAACACTACTTACATCCACAGCTTTGGAAGCAAGAAGTATCTACTCTTTGTAATAAATATTGTATATCTAGAGACCAAGCCAACATACAAGCACATTTTATCTATGCTTTGAAAAGTTATTTACCAGACAGAAAAATTCAAGAAGGCACGTACTTCTACTTACCCCTCCACACATCCCTGTCTGGCCTGCTGTTTTTCTGCTGCCCTTTTCCCATGGTTCAACATGTGTAACCTGAAAGGGTGAGGTGGGGGACAGGAGGAAAGAAAGAAAATGACAGTTACAACCTACATAATGTTTAGGTGACCACACAAGCCTGATTTAACAATGGATATCCTAAACCAATCTTAAAAAACTGTCTTCTAGCAAATTCAAGATCAAGTCTGCTTTGTCATTACAGTAAAGCAAAGCACTTGGCTATTTTAATTACCACATTAAGAAATTACAGCCAAAATCTTGAAGGAAATTTAAAACAAACAAATCCCATAACCCCAAAGGAAACATCCATGCTTATTCTATACTCCATGAACTTTCAAATACTTTATGACTAAACCCCACCATTACTATTTCCTTGGGTGATTGAATGACTGCCTTTATTTAAACCATCTCCTTACAAGTTTAGTGATAACTGCTGATGACAGCTAAAAAAGTCAAAATATACAGTCTCATATTCCTAAGTCTCATTTTTGAAGTAAACTAACTAGAGAGTTCTTTTCTTTATCACTTACTATTAAGGCAAAAGAAATGTGTTTATCAAGAGTGGTATTTTAACATAAAGTCAATGTTTCTTCTCTTAAGACTGCAGAGATGTAAAATTGCCCAAGACAAATCTTGTGAGATACGTTTAGGGATGAGTGCACAAACAAAATTAATCAACACCATTCATAAAACTCAACAATTAGAGTCATAAAAAGCTCAGAACCACATAACTGCCATTTGAAATTCTGAAATTCAGAGAAGCAATATCTGGGTCAATAAACAAGTGTAATTCCTAAACACATCAATTTAAAATATATGTAAAAGACAAAAAAAGATACAATGGTGCTACAGTGGATTGGGAATAAGAGTTCATGCTGTACGGTACTTCACAAATTAAGATTCTTTAACAGTACATGAAATAAACCAATTATGTACACAATCACATGAAATCAGAGACACACTAACAGCAGAAGTTGTTGAACTGTTTCTCTGGGTTCTTTACAGTTGCTGTCTTTGCCAAACAGGAAATATGAGAGATGCCAATACTGTAGAATTCAAAATCCACTATGACTTCCTGTACTGTTAGCATGAGAAGTTCATAAATACTACATAAATAATACTGCATATCCTTCTGGTTATATAGTATTGCCTCTCACAGGAAATGAAAAGTATTTTTTTGTCAAAGGTTTGAGTATAACATTATCACAAATGCTAGTCTTCAACTTTAATTACAGTCAATGTAAACATGCTGGTTTTGACAGGTATCAATTAGAACAAACAACAAAACCCTGAAAACAATATTCATTTCAAAAAGGAGTAATTAATGTTTTGATCCCACAAAGACTGCTTTGTATGCTTGTTGGAAATACACAGATGAAATGAAGCTGAGGACATGCACATGGTGTTAAGGTCAGGGATAAAGAAAGAGGAAGTCCTGCACTTCGTAGATACAGAACTGAAACAGGAGCCCAGAATTACGAATTAATTAAGTCAAATATCTGCACACAATCCCTATCTCCAAAGATGGTCCTTATCACTAGCTGCCTGTTTGACTTACAATCACCTTTGCTCATAATCCAGTGCAGCATTCTAATATTTTCTAGAAGAGCCACTTGTTTCTTAGATAGACAGATACACTTGAAGATGCAGCTGCTATGACAGGTCATTAAAAAAAACCCCAACAACTCATTAAAAAATACCAAAACAAACTACAACTACCAAAAAAAAAAAAAAAAACACCAAAAAAAAAAACCCCAAACCCACAGCAATTACTCAGGAATCTTAAAACATGAAGAGAATTCAGATCTTCCTAGTATCAATGAAGCAGCTTTAACCATCAGGTTATCTTCTCCCTCACAGCCGTTACTCATGAGTGAGTACGGGGCTGAGTTTTCTCTTTATTAACTGTCAAGATCAGTAAATAAATCAGATCAATATGCAGGTTTTTAATGGCTTGTCAAAATTCTTCCCAAATTTAAGATAAAAGCACTTTTGGAATTAAACAGTAGGTCAAGCAAATGAACTATGTGACCTGCTGCTGAGCTCTACCAGTACAAAGATGACGAATTGCACCAAATACTTTCAGTGAATCTGAAGGGATTCACTTTAAAAATAGAGT
The DNA here is from genome assembly GCF_017590135.1 of Pyrgilauda ruficollis. Taxonomy (NCBI): domain Eukaryota; kingdom Metazoa; phylum Chordata; class Aves; order Passeriformes; family Passeridae; genus Pyrgilauda; species Pyrgilauda ruficollis. The sequence continues at coordinate 1,231,360 of NW_024526488.1, read as the reverse complement.
AAGCTCTCAATTTTTCTGAAAATATGTTTATTTCATAACTTTTTGAGCTCTAAAAATCAACTGCATAAGTAAACTCCGCTACTTTCCATTCAGAGTCGTGAGTCTCTCACACATGCAGCATGTAGTAAATTAACTGGAGAGATGCTGCCGACAATAAATGTTACACTAAGTATTAGGAGAAATAAATAATCAGCTCCAAATGACAGAGCACAGGCAGAGAAATGCTATCTTTACATGAAAAAAGAGTAGCATAAGTAAGCACAAACTGCCAAAAATCTCAAAATACTGTGGTGGAATTTTTTTTCACAATTATGGTGCCTTAAGTAACTTGATTTGGCTTGGATAAATGAAACAAAAATACTACCTTTACTTTTTATTTTATTTCAAATATACTGGAACCCACCAGCTGACACAATAACATTATCAAGCAAAATGAATTCACCTGAAAAAATACGCCAATAACGACCAAAACACAGGTGACTAAATGAATTATCTAACTTCGAATTATCTAAATTTTGGTCTCGTTATCAGAACAAAGAAAGTGGCTGCGTTGATTAGCATTAATTATGCATACCTCTACCTGGGAGAGTGGCTTGATGGAAGCCTCGGTGCAAAACTGATTCAATCCTGCTAACAAAACAAGAACCGAGACATGGGTGCCCTGATACAGACCATTCATCTCCCCAGCACATCTTACCTAACGCCAAGAGAAGCACTAAAACGAACTCGTTAAGTCGTAAGCTGAGTTACGGAGGAGGGAACCCTAAGGTGGAAGTGAGAATGAACGCCACACGCAGACACCCAGGGTCACCAGCATGCCTGCTGGGTGTTACGGGGCGCGCAGGCGGCTCCGCGCCGCGGGGAGGGCCGGTCTCTGGCGGCGGCACAGATCGGCGCCCTCGCCGCGCTCCCCGGCTGAAGGCGCAGCCCTCAGACGGCCATTTCGCCCCCACCAACCCCGGCTCACGCTGCCCTCTTCGAAACCCATTTACAGCTCGGCAATTCCAAATCCGATGCGGAACGCGCCTTTCTGGTGAGGCAGAGAAGGCAATGCCTTGGATTCCCCCAGCTCAGCAACACAAGCGACACTCACTCCCAACCCTCACCGCAAGATAAGGGGCGAAAAGGCGCGGGCCGCAGCCAAACCGGGCCCGGCGCCAGCGCGGCCCGCGGGCTCACCTTGAAATAGATCTCGTCCACCACTTCGTGGTAGGTCTTGAGCTCGTAGAGCTGCACCTTGAAGTAGGGCGACGATAGGATGTTGGTGAGGATCATAGGGTTCAGATTCATGGTCTTTTCGTTGCCCCACAGCGGTAGCACGTTGCCCTGCTTGCCCGAGGCCGCCGGCTTGGGGCCCCCGCTCTGCAGCGGCTGCTGCACGGGCGGGACGGCGCCGGGCGGGTGCTGGGCCACCTGCTGCCCCTGGCAGTTCGCCACTGCGGGGCTGTTGTTGGCCATGGCGGGTCGGCGCTCGGGGCAGGCGGGCCGCGCACACGGAGCGGGGCCGGCGGGCGCTGCCTCAGCCCCGACAAGATGGCGGCCGGGGAAGTGACGGCGGCGCCTTCCGGGGCCGCGTCACCGACCCGCGGGGAGCGGCGGGGAAAGGGCGGGGGAGCTCCGGAGCCTTGGCGCGGCCCCGCCCGCTGCCCGCTCGGCCGTTTGCCGCGGCTCTTCCCGCGGCTCTTCCCGCCCTCACCTCACCTCGCCTCGCGGCAGCCGTGGGGCCCGGCGGGCGGGACATCACCGCCAGGGAGAGCGAAGGGACTCTGTGACCCGAAGGGGGACAGCTGCTGACACCGTCATACGGAGTTCAATAGATTAATCCACGGATTTAACAAAGTTGAAAACTGGTCCCCTCGGTCCCTTGTCGTTGGTAATGAGGCCACGGCATAGCTGGTTCTGGCCGCTTCTGCCTCCACGGCAGTGGAGAAGCAAAGAAGTCACAGAATGCCTTGGGTGGGAAGGAGACCTTGAAGACCATCTCTTTGGTTCCAACCCGCTGCCATGGGCAGGGACGCCTTCCATTGGACCAGGCTGCTTTAAGCCCCATCCAGCCTGGGCTTGAAGGGATGGGGCATCCACAGTATCCCTACTGGGGAGGGGGAAAGGAAGAAATGTTGGGCACGTTCAGCGTGCTGTAGCCGCGGAGGGCAGTGGTGGCTGCAGTGATAGCTAGGGCATGGCCCAGTCTGTTCACTTGATGCCGTGCTGTGTGTGAGGCCCGCTGCTCTGGCCCGGACGTGGCTGAGCAGCTTCTGAGAACCCTGTCAGACACCCAGGAAACAGTAACTGTTCCCTGCTGCTCAATTCCAGCTCAACAACTCTTTCTGAAACTCGTAGTCCTACGTACAGACTTGGAACAAGCAGAATTAGGTTAAACAGCTAAGAGAGCATCACTGTCTACATATAATTACTAACAGCAAAGAGAAAATCCCTGGTTTTGCCTGCAAAAGCAAAAACCCCAAAGCCAATATAACTAGCTATATACTTTGGTGTCAGTCTTTAAACCTGAAGTACAAAAGCGTGATTTAGAAGAATTGCCAAAATATTCTAAACATCAAATGACTGTGCGAAAAATTAACTGAAAGTTCAGTGAAATGACTGCAAGCTGTGCCAAAGTATGCTCAGTTGTACACAGAAGGGCTCTCCGTTGCTCAGTGCATCAGGAAACAGGTACAGGGAGAAGTTGGTATAAAATCATCCATGGGAATAGCATCTCTACATGCTTAAACTAACCCAGATTTTTAATGTAGAAAACAGGAGATAAGTACTGTTGGAAGTAACATAAAAATACCTTCACTCTTCATTACACATTGAAACATTGAGAAACAGTTCATTTTCATTACCCTGGCCCTTCAAGTACCTTAGAGTTTGTGCTATAGCAGAAAAGTGTTATCAGGGCCCTGGCAGCTAACAGTTTCTCTAAGCTGCCTGTTTTGCTATCGAGGCTTTCCATTCCTCTTTTCTAGAAATAAGCACCAGTCCTCTTTTGGCCTCCTCCTTCCATGTTGGCTGATTTCCAAAGACATTCACAAAATTTTCATTACTTGCATGGCTCTACCATATTGATGCAGTAAATACCCATTTAACTATCTCATATCAAATCAGAGAACTAATCAGAAAAACTAATTCCAAGAAAGTGATCTTGTTCTGGCAGTAGTAAGCTAGAGCAGTAACTTTTCTTTGATCACGAGTGGTTTTGTTATTGTTGTTTGGAGTACTTAATTTTTATTGTGCAACCACTTCAAGACAGACAATACTTCTGTTATAATTTCTATTATCCTGATTGTGTTTCCATGCATTTACCTTTTCCTGTTGGAATATTTAGGCAAATGCATTCCAAACCTCAGTATTTTTTACGCTCTATAAGATCACGTTTTTATACTTCTTTCACTCTCTGGTGGTGATGCTGAAATCTCTCATATAGTGGCAACCTATAAATCCATTTGCTCCAAATTAGATTTTCTTCCCTCAGGCATCCCAACTGGTTTTTACAGAGTACAGCCAAAAGGAAAACCACTGGGCAGAATTTATAGAATCATCTAGTTGAGATGTAAGTACTAAGTGATATTTCAGGGTTAATCAATTACTCAACAGCCAAAAAGAGTAACGTGCACTCTGAATAGGCCACGAAACTTAAAATGTTAGCCAAAAGTTGGCATATACATTTCTAGAATATTCTGAAATCTTAATGGGCATAGAATTGTCTAACTTACCTAACTTTATCCTCACTGCCACCAGAGTCCTGCGTCCTTCTAGGTCCCAGGCCTACACTATATCTTCATTAATAACAGCCCTGCCCTGTGATTAGCAAACGCTTTACGTGCTGTTAGCAGAAGAAATGGGACATTTAGAGCCAAGCTTTCCTTTCTACTTTCACCGTGCAGCTACACAGCTGCCTACTCACCGAGAGACGAATTTGCCCTAGCATGGAAAATACTTAATGAAACGCTGCAAAAGACATCGATTTTGGGTGTTTGTTCTCTCTACCGCACTCACCCAGGCAGGGCTAGTGCACTGTATGTGACAACCAGCTCCACAGCGCGCTTTCCCTCTGCGGCGAGGACACACGGCTTTAACACAGCAGCACCCCAAGGGACTTGCATGAGGAGGGGCGAGATTTTCGGGGTTTAGTTTAAAAAAAGTAGGGACACCGCTCGCCGCCGCCAATCACCTTTTAATGACACTGAGGGAGGTTGGCACGGATCAGTAGAACAGTGGACCCGGGGACGGTCATTGGTGCCGAGGTACCCTCGCACAGAAGTGCCTTAGGGAACATCCCCCGCACTGGCGCTGTCCATTGCAGCTCCCGGCGCTCCCCGGAGGGGCCGCACCCCGTAGGGGCGGCCGCTTGTGCCCGGCGGGAGCTCGCCGTGGGAGAGAAGGTGGAACGGGAAGCGCGGGGGAGCCCCGGTAAGGGCAGTGGCTGTCGGGGTTGGAGGCAGTGGCTGTCGGGGGTCGGGAGGTTGGTGCCGCGGGCGGCCCCTCACGCGGGCGCTGCTGAGGGGAGCCCAGCAGGCCCGCTTAGCTCCCGGGGCGGCGGGGGACTGGCCTGAACACCGAGCCGGCTTTTGTGTCATATACACAAAAACATATTTTTATTTGTGTCATATACACAAAAACGTATTTTTATTTGTGTCTAAAAGACCTCGTAGAGCAATCGAGTTGTGTGCAGGCTTGCCCCAGATGCGCTTGGTTGTAGCGTTTGGTTATGGTCTGTGTCCAGGTGTGCTGGATGGAGAGTGACAGATTATGAAATTTGCTTTTTTTAGATTTGTATATGATTTATAGTCGTTTACATAAGGTTATTTACATAATTTCACGTGGAGATAACAGCCTAATCTTTTTTTTTTTTTTTTTGTCATGTTTTTGTAATTCTTTGACTAGAACTCAGATCAGGTCTGCCTCTGCTTAACTGGGACTCAAACACCACTGAAAACAGCAAACTTTGTAATTAGATGTGTTATGAAGTGCTTCAGAAAATAAGAGTTAACTTTTTATTTTAGGGTTGCCAGAATACTATGGATAAGAACTATAAAGAAGAGTTTACACAAATTATTAAATTTGAACCTCCTTTGTACAAACAACGCTACCAGTTTGTTAAAGATTTAGTGGAGAAATACAAACCTAAGAAGGTTGGTATGTTTTGTGTCTTTAGGTTATAAACTTGAAAGTAAATTGACACTTGGCATCTCAGGAACACAAAATGGGTAGATAACCTGTTGACCTAATTACCAAACAATAGTAATGAAGGAACTCTTAAAACTGGACGGCCTTAGCAGATACCTTGCGATATGTTGTTTTTCAGGGGTGCATAAAATTAATGTTACTTGGCAGGAAGAGGTGAATATTTAAACAAGAGAAATGCCTTTGACTGTTTTTGAAAGTAGTGGGCATTCTGTTTTTAATTTAACGCTGTGGAATTTGGTTCAAGTTGCTTTCCTCATAGTTGGGTTTTACTTTCCAGAGCTGTTAGTTCCATGTAGCGTATCAGGTTTATTTCATCGTTTGCATGAATAGTCTCAGATAAGAAGTGACACTGAAAGTGTGGAATTATGTGAGGCTAACTCATCTCCACTTTCTTATGGTCTTGTGACCCTCCACCTGTGTTGTCACCTGTGCCCCCCAATATACCAGAACTTTTGTTTTACAACTCGCTGCGAAAAGTTAAATTATTTAAGTAACAACCTTTAGTGTTTGCTCTCTTCTAATGTGTCTTCCCCACTTCCTTCCCAAAAAGTTGTTCTCAAGTCTGCAGTCTTTAACCCTTAAACTGATGTTAATATGTATGGGGGCATGCAAGAAACTGATGCACCTGCATTACTTATGTAATCATACTTCTAGTAGCTAATAAAAATCTAATCCAGTCTATGATGCCATGGCAGTGTAACATGCTTTAAAATAGAATGTATTCACCAGTGTTGCATCTGTCTTTAAAGGTTTGAATTTTCTGATTTAGGATGTGGAATGGGTGGGAGGGTGAATTTTCTTTTACACAGACAGTAGATAAACCGGATACAAACAACTCAGGATTTTCATGTGGGGAACAGCAGTGTGCTTCAACCTTGACTGAGCCTGAGAAAGAGCAGTGGGGGTTGGTTTACATACTCAGCTATCTCTTTAGCTTACAGGAAAGAATATCTATTATTTGGCTTCATGGTCTGAATATCCCCAGAGTTCCCACTGAAACATTAGACTGAGCCTGTAAACTTGTTTTATGCAGATTCTTTGCTGCTAACTTGGCTGCTGGTGAGCCTGTTCTCAGTGTTTTGGAGGGAGAACAGCCCAGTGAAAAGCAGTGGTGAATGTGAAAATAACTGCAGCTTTTGTACCTCAAATCATACTTTACTGTTACTCATGTGGAAGACATTCTCCAGAGTCAGTGGGATGTCCTACGTATACTTGTTTATAGTTGTAGTAACAAAAGGTGAATTATTTTTTAAAAAATCTTGCAGGATCTTTATATACATCTTTTAAAAAGAATTTTCAAATCTGCATCTATCCTGCTTGCTCACAGCTGTGAATTTTAGTTATGATTCTGAAATGCTGTATCATTAAAAAGTTATTTTGATAAGTATGGAATTTTAGTTTTATGCAAGTCTCTGAAATTACTTAGAACTATATAGCATTTATATGTTTTTTAATATCTAATTTACAGGTGGCAGATTTAGGCTGTGCTGATTGCAGCCTTCTCTGGATGCTGAAATTCTGCAGCTGCATTGAAGTGTTAGCTGGGCTAGATATCTGTGCAAATGTAATGAAAGAGAAAATGTAAGCTCTTTAATTGTTTTGAGGTTTGTGTTTGTCTTGACCTAGTGGTGTGGTGAGTTGACCCTGGCTGGAGCCAGGAGCTCACCAAAAGCTGCCCTATCATTCCCCCTCCTTGGCTGGACAGAGAGAGAAAATAAAACAAAGTGTTGATGAGTTAAAGGGCAGGGAGAGATCACTCATCAGTTACCATCATGGGCAAACCAGACTTGACTTGCGAAAATGAATTGAATTTATTATCAAAATCAGAGTAGGATAATCAGAAGTAAAGCAAATTTTAAAAATACCTTCTCCCTACTTCTTACTCCTTCATGGGTTTAACTTTATTGCCTATTCTCTACCTCTTCTCCTGCAGTGTTGCAGAGAGATGAAGAATGGGGATTACAGTCAGTTCATTGTGTGTTTGCATGTTATTTCTGCTGCTGCTTCCCCCTCAGGGATAGAAGTTGTTCCTCTGCTCCAATACCTGGTCTGTCCCATGGGGGAGACAGACTTGCATGAAGTGCTCCAGCACGGGTCCTTCCCACCGGCTGCAGTTCTTCATGAGCTGCTCCAGCCCGGGTCCATTTCCACAGGGTGCAGCCTGCTCCAGCATGGGTGCCCCACTGGGTCACAAATCCTGCCAGCCAAGCTGCTCCAGTGTGGGCTCCTTTCTCCAGAGGTTGCTGCCAGGAGCCTGCTCCAGCATGGAGAAGCTTCTTCTATAGCCCCCTGGCCAACTTGCCATGCAAACCAAATACAAGTGGCGTGGTGCAGCATTTCTTGTAGAGGCTTTCAAAATTAGGGTAACTGCAGAAATAGCAGCTTGGCAAATGGAGAGTCCTGTCATGGTTAGTTACACTGGATCTGTGCCTGGGGACTCCTGGCCTGCAGGTGCCCATAACATCACCTAGTGTAGCCAGAGGTCTGGGTCATGCAGAGGCCTCAGGGTGTGCACATCTGAGAAATACACTGTTTGTAAAGGCACTAATGCATGCTATTAGGAATATCTATATGTACTTATATGTGACATTATTGTCTTGAGAAAGATCAGTTTTGATCTTTTTGAAATGTACGTGGAACTTTAGTCACCAAGGTGGGGACTTGTTTATCATTTTCAAATAGGAAGGTTAGCTAAGTGTGTGGTATCTGGTTTAGAACCTCTCTAAAATGAGAGGTTTATGTGATCTTTGAAGCGTTGGTCCAGTGGATGAATGTAGATTTACTGAAAGCAGATCAACACAATTTCAGTGAATATGCAGGATCTGGATGTTATCTCTTGCTCTTTCTCAAGAATGAAGAGAGGTAACCTTTTATATATAATATTTATTGTGTGTTTTGCCTAATGCTGTACTTCAGAATGAAATTTGCACATGTACTTTGGTTTCTCAGTATATTTTACTTGGAAAAAATAGGTAATATGCTTGCCTAAAACTACCCCTAAAACCCTGCAAAGCTTGTCTAAGGCAGAGTTACTGTTTGTCTGGAATTGAACTATTATCAGAATTTACAAGCGGCTTTCCAAGTGACTTGAGAGTATAATGGAAATTTTTGTAAACACGAAGGACAGTTTCTGGATTAACTTCTTTCTGTCCTATCGTAGGTAGTTAGAAGTGCTTGTATTGCATATGCTTCTTTACATCCATGTAAAATAGTTAACCTTTTTGAAATTCATGAGGTATCTATGCCAGGTGTTTGCTAGTTCATTTTCACGCACTATGAATCTTGTCTTAAGGTCCTTCCTGTAACGTCATATTTTTAATACTTTTGTAGGCATACGTTGTCTCCTCTTCCTGTTGATTATTTGCAGCCATCTGAAAGATCCCTAACTGTTACCTTGCATCATGGTTCAGTTGCCCACAAAGATCCTTGCATGCTTGGTTTTGACTTGGTGACCTGCATTGAACTGTGAGTATTACGACAATGCAAAATGATTTTTAAGTCCATTAGAGTTCGGTTTGGAATTTTTCCATATTCCAAACAGGCTTGATCAAACCTTTCAAGCAGAAGAATAGAATTAGAAAAGTAGAAAGTAGAAGAGTGGCTCCTAACTTGCGTTTAAGTTAACCACACTAAGTAATTCAGGTAGTGCTTATGGCAGGAAGAGGATACTGATGAAAAAATACAAAATGCAAGAGGAGATTTGCTCAGACAAAATGCCATGTGCTGCCACTTGGCCACAGTGCCTGTGCTCATATTGCAGAGATAGGTGTAATTACAAGTTACAGATATGGGTTTGGAGTTCTTTTGACTGGTCGTTAAGATTATAGCAGTGTGTTTTTAAACACAGACATCAATTTATTTTTTTCAGAATAGAACACCTGGAAGAATCAGAGCTGAGGAAGTTTCCTGAAGTGGTGTTTGGTTTCATGGCTCCAAGCATAGTTGTGATCAGCACTCCAAATTCTGAATTTAACTCTTTGCTTTCAAGAGTGATGTTATACAGGCATCCAGACCACAAATTCGAGTGGAGCCAAGCACAGTTTCAAAGCTGGTAAGATACTGAACATCATATGCTGGCTGCATATGGTGCTGCTCTGAGTGCCCAGTAGCGTGAGAATGAATGGCTGTGCATTTTCAGAATGGTTCACTTATGTGGTTTTCTGTCAGTGAAGTGTCACCTCCTGATTTGGTGGTTTCTTCGCTGTAGAGAGCAGTTAAGGATATTCTGTGGATTTTGTATTTTATGATGGTTGTTAAATTGGCTTTTACTGTAACTGCTCTACAAAAAAGATTTAAACCTTTTACTTACTCTTTATGTATCTTTATTACAATTAACACAATTGAAATGTAAGGTATCAATCTTGTTGTATAATACCCTGCTACAGTAATTCTTCATAAAATCCAAGGAGTGGGCTTGCTTTATATGGTGTGTAATCAAAGCACTCAGTAAGAGTATGCAAGCAGATTTATCAGATAACCACAGCAGTGGGGCATGTTGAACACAGGCTAGTTTAATGGATCATGGCACAATGAAGGATTTAAAGCAAATCATATGCATGTGACAGAGGGTTACATGAGATCTATCTTACCCTTAATATCAGGAATGTAGTAAAAATAAAACAAAGGGAAAATGGGATGCTCTGATAACATTCAACTGTCAAGCAGTTGTGGAAGAAAATACATGGTACAGTAAAGAATGCCATACCTCAGTAGCCAACTCTTGGTGTATCTCTCCTGGAAATTTTGCCCCTTAAACTATGTTGTTTCTGCCATACACTTTAAAGTATCCAGTGATTTTTGAGTAAATAGTTTTGCAAAGCTGGAAGCATGTATTTTTCCCTACAAACTGATACTAAAACCTGCCTGTAATTAGCTACCTTAGGGCATCTTAGAGAAAATTTCTTTGACTTCAAGTATGTTTAGATTTTGCTTTTAGATAGATCTGAATTTAAAAATATCTATATCACTGAAGAAATCTGGGGGTTTTTTGCGCTGTAAACATGAGAAAGCCTTTGTGTTATGAAATAGAAATATTACATTATTCTCTAAAATACATGAGATATTAATTTAGTTTTCTTCTTTTCCATGGAGAATGATGCAGGTAGGTAGCACAGTTTTGGTTCCTTGCCCCATTTGTTCACTGGCTGATATACTACAAGATACTTTTAATTTAGGTGTTATATACACTGTTGTAACCTTGATTAGGTAGATTTTAGTTTTTCTATATTAACAGCAAATCACACTTTCTCTGTTAAGTGGTCTCTTGTGGTTTAAAGGTGTGTATGTTTTTTACGGGTTTTTCTCAAATAATCTTGTTCTTGAAAATCAGTTTTTAGCTGACTTCCAGGTTGGTGACTAAGCAACTGTGAGCATTAACATTCCAGGCACATATTGTAGAAGAAACAGTAATGTTTGGATGGCTAAACTACTGATACTAAATGATTCAGACTATGGTAGGCATCTTACAGCTCTGGTACAACAAGATGTGACTGCTTATCTTTAGGCATGGAAGTATTGTTAGAGAAATGATGCTCAAGCCTTTGCAGCCTTAGAGTCTTGATTCTCCTTAAGAATGGATATTTATCACATGGAAAGATGAATATTTCACATAATTGGAATAATTGATCTTTCTTAGGGCTCTAGAGACTGCTAGATGCTATGATTACTCAGTGGAATTTACTGGTGTCGGGCACCCACCAACGGGAATGGAGAAGGTTGGGTTTTGTACCCAAATAGGTGTGTTTTTTAGAAAATATCCTCAAACTGCTGAATCTGTTCAGTCTGAGAAACCCATGGAAGCAGTTTACAAAACAGTAAGTATTATTTTCTTCCTTTAGAGGTATAAATAATGAGTAAAGTTGTCTGTGACTACCTGTGAGGTTGTTACCATGAAATATTGCTGACAATCACAGCAAGACAGTCTCATTCTTTGTATTTCCAGTTGTACAAAGACCTTAAACTTTTAGGGTATTTGCTAAATAACAATATGGATAATCATTCTTATCTTAAGATACTCCTATTCTTGGAATGAATTTTTTTCTTTTCTGCTAGCTATTTTTCCTCTAGTCATTAAATTTATTTATTATATGGCTGTTGGTAATGACACAGATTTTTCAGATACATAAAATTTTTTAAAGAACATTGCTTACTAAATGTGACCTGAATTGAAACGTAAGGTTGTGTTATGGCTTTATCTTTTATGATTTCCAAGCTATAAAAACATTTGTAATTTCTGTATTGGAAATTTCTATGCATGTGAAATGTTACCTGTCATCTATTGCCCTTAATAGATTAATGAAGTGCTCTTTAATGCTTACCAGAGTTGGAAATACATCTAGGTGATGGTGATTTCTTTCATTAGCCCCTGTTATAGGGTCATTTTGGAGAGAGTTTTGACATGGGTATCTTTTGAGATGAAACAAAAGTGTTAATTTTGTGTGTTTCTTAACAAATTAATTTTTATAAGGTAACTAATTTATGGGAATAATTCAACATTTCAAGATGTAACTGGAAAGTAAGAAATAATTATAGACAATGGAACTTCATTGGTAGTGTGTTGGTATAAAGTAACCTGGTGGGATTGAGATTGCCTGCTTAGTTTCCTTTATTGCCTTGGGGTATAGCTCAGTGTAGAACACACTATATTTTCACAGATTTTGAAGTCAAATTTATTTTTAGCATTCCCTACAGCTGTGAGAGCATATTTAATGTTTGACTTTGAAAACAATAAATGACATGATGTAGTCTTGGTTTCCAGATGACAATTCAGGAGTAGTTTAGAATCTCCATCACTATAGAACTGTCCCCAGAACTCCGTAATGCGAGAAGAGAATTATTAAGAAGAGGTAAAGAATTACAGGGCTTTACCTTGCCTGATCTGCAAGTGTTGCTTGCAGGTATAGCCTGTTGGGTTTTGGGGTGTATATTTAAGATTAGTTAACTGCCAGTGTAGCTGTAATAAAGCAAAACAGCTCATATTGCCTGGTTTTTGTTACCTAAAACTGTTTAATAAGTTAAACAGGATTAAATTAAAAATTATATTCACATTTTAGCAGTTTTGGACAGCAAATGTTAAAATCTCAGCTTGTGATAGTGATAAACATTTTATGTATTCTTGTATATTGTAAAGGTCTTCAAAGCAGTGTACCCAAGTCTTAAAGATGAGAAGTACTTGCAGAATGCAGTGATCAATGAAGTTATTTTCACAGCCCAAATCATTAAGCACCGTTTAATGTCAAAACGTGAGGAGTATGGTGATGATCCTGAGAGAAAATCCAAATTCCAACCTTCAATGGACTGTTTTTCTGACTATCTTGGAAAACTGGTTGTTGAAAAAAACATGGAACCATTTGTCAGTGGAAATGAGGTTTACATACCTCTCAGAACAATCTTTTCTTTTCCCAAAGTGAATCGACTTTGTGGTACCTTTGAGAAGTTATGCAAGCTTATTGCGGGCAAGGTCACACTGAGCAGTGATGGTTCTGCTGTGATGTTCAATATTGAACAGGAAAATGAAGAGAATTAGATCAGATTTCTCACACAAAGTTCAGTTGAAGTAATGAAAGTGCTTTTTTTAGAAGCTGTCAAATGGTATGTTCTGTACGCTAACTAGACCACCAAATCTTTTCTGACCTTCCATCAGTGGTATTTATCTGTCAGCACCTCTCATTGAGTGAAGGTGAGTGCTTCTGACAAAGGTAACAGTAACTCATAGGGGTTTCAAGTAGAGTATCAGGGGCTAAAAGCAAATAATTAATTCCCAAGAAGAAAATTAAGTATTTCTGTTTGCTTTCTATTGCTTTATTGTAGCTGTTGTTACTAGATTATTTCTGGTAGTCTCTCGTTAGCTTCAAAGATAGTTTGTTTTACCATCTACTGTGTTGTGCTGAATAATGTGAGTCAGACATAAGTTTAGGGCACGTTTTTTCTTAATTTTTATAAAATTTATAGATGTCTTTTTCAAGATGAAAACTCAGCCTCGATGAAAACCAAATGTTGTTCCAGCTGAACTGAAATATGAAACTGGCACATTTGTTCTGTTTTTGAAAAAAAAATTAAAGAACTGCAGTAATTGTGAATGCTAACCTATCTCTGGTGTAGCTGAAAAATTTTCTGTTTTCATGTGCAGCTTTTGTTCAAAACTGTGAAATGCAAATAGATTAGATGGAAAAAAATTTAACAAAAACAAAACCCCACAACACAACCAAAAAAACCCTTCCAACACCAACATCAAGAAAAGAGTGCAGTATCCCGAATGTAAGGGAAATAATGTGGGTATCTATTGTTTGCTTATGGTCAGGATAGTTGAACAGAACACTTCTCATCAGTGTTCTGAATTTAAAATTTTCATTCTAGATTAGAAAAAGAATGGGATCTAAATGACACATTTTCCTGATAATACAGATGTCACTTTGTGTTAACACAGAAGCAGAACAAAGCAAAGCATTTTAAAAAGAAGTCATTAACTGGAAGAGAAACTCAAATAGACTCAAACTTCCAGTTAAGTTTACAACTTTTTGCATTAAAAAAAAAAAAAAAGAGACAATTGTTTAGGAATGGATTCCAAGCTGAAGACATGAGTTTATTCAATGTCTGAGAGATTTGTATTCAAATACAGTTAAAAAACCACATAATCCACCAGTACATCCCAAACAGTTAACAACATGGAAGTCTCCAGTATTCATATAACATATTTTACAAAAAAGAAAATACAGCACCTAAATGTGAAGGTTATGTTCCACTTACATGATGCACAATTAGATTATCACTTCATGAAGAGTTGTAAGTCAAGTGAGAAGAATAAATGACTAAGATACAGTTTTATGAAAAGCTGGATTTCTATGTCAATTTCCCTTTTATTTAAAATATCTGCTCAGGCAAGAAGATACTGTTTCTAGTAAACAAATTATCTAATCTATGACCATCAGCTGTGTCACCTTATCAACTTATATGGAAATTCCCTTGAGAATTACATAAGCAGCTGTACAGTGTTTTTTAAAAGTCTGTTTTCCTCAAACTACATTTAGTTTTCCTAGTAAATGTAAGTAAACTACCATTTAACTACTGTTTGTTTTAATGGATTTGTCAACAAGTATAGCAGTGTCAAAGACCACTGAAAGCAAAGAATGTATTCAAATTTCTGGCATCTTTTGCTTGCAAGGGGATTTTTTGGTATGAATTAGTTATATAATAGAAAAGGAGACTATAATATTCTGAGAGAGAGTTGTATACCAGCAGTTGAGTAGTTTCTGTTTAAAATTCCTGTGGAAAACAGAAACTGATAATACCACACTTCTATTAAGAGCAGCTAAAATAGAATCTTTGTATTAATTCTTTTACCTAATTAGATACTCTAAAGAGATTATAATTAACAGTAGAAATACAAGTATGCAAGTACCAAAACTGAGAAATAGCTCATATTCATCATTTTCAATAACAGCATTCTGGCTTTGAAGGCTGAAATTTCATTAAAAATACAAATAAAAATTCAATAATTCTATATGGATTTGTGGAAAACAAAGTCTGCTTTTGCTAATTTAACCTATTAAATATGGCCTACTTTGACATCAATAAAAAGGTGTCAAACATTGCTCTGAGCAAAATTTGAAGCATTCTGAGCTTTCAAAAGTGACAACACTATTTTTACGTATTCCAGGCCTTAACTGATAAACACTACCACTAAATTAAAAAAAAAAAAAATTAAGTCATTTGCAGTTTACAATTAATTACACCTATTTGTTACCCGACACATCCCTCTAAAAATGGATTCTTTCATATTCTCAATGAAAATTTAAAAAGCTCTTTCTTGCTTGTCAGGCAAATCACTACTTGTGCAAATTTAAATACAGTACATTGACCTAATGTGACAGTGGACAGATAGCAAAAGAAGTGTTCAACAAAGCTGTTGCACACTAAGACTTTTTCAGTGTGCAGAGTATGTCTACAATAAAGTGCTTCTCTTAACAAGTTATATTAATAATAGTACATATAGATGTTTACCTAGTTTTAAAGCTTAAATTCCTTAGTAAATGGTTTAGTCTCCCTGTACACCCTCAATCCTGCAAGGCACATTCAAAACACAAGCAAAGCACTGACTGTGAAGGATTAAACTACAATTTAAAAAATTAAGTGGTAGTAAACTACTGACTAGGTTTGTAAACAGTACCATCCCATTGAATCTCAATGTTCATGCATTATGGAAGTGAGTTTCTGTGGGAGCAGCTGTTGAACTCCAGATTTAACAATCAAGGCAGCTTTCTTAATGAAACGCTATTGTGCCTTAGTGTTTTGGTGTGGAATCCCACCTTTTTCATCACTTGAATGAAAAGAAGTCGCATTTGACGCATTTAAACCTGTAGCCTTAATTTACAGTTCACACAGCTATTAGTGGCTGGTTAGATCTATTTAGTTTTGGGGGTTTGTTTTAAACCTCTTCTGTTGAAGTTGTGCTCAGTACTCTTAAGAGAAGATTTTGGTTATATTAAAACATAGTTGGCCTGTTTTTTGGAGGCCATAACTTTGACCTGATAAAAACTGACTTGACAGGAGTAATTAGCTTCTGTAAAACTAAAATGGCATGTAGGATCAAATTCAGTAATTATTCTTTTCAGGTTCTTTTAAGACCAACTTTCAGAAGTTTCTTTAAAAACAACGTTACAAACAAAGTCCATCACTGCAAGTCATCTCTTATATAAAATATTGAAATGGGACATGCTTCCACAGATGTTTCACAGAAATTAAGTAATTCCATCAGCATCAGACAGCTCTTACAAAAACAGTCCAAATGCTCTCACAAGGTACACATATAGCTAAACATTGCCTTCATACCACAGAAGATGATGCTCTATGAGCAAGAGGCATTCCACTCCTTCTCAGAAAAAGATCACATTGAGTTAATTTTGTCATTCTCAGCTCTTGCAGCAGAGCAAACAATACCAGAGGTATCAACACCAGAGCTCCAAGTTTTCCTCATTTGACATTCCAGTTTAGCGTTTTATCACCACCTGCTCGTATGCTCCAGATCCTACTCTGAAAGTTTGAAAAAAGTTAGTTCAATGTTAATTTAAATGGAAGCTACATAGCAAGTATCACATATTAGCAAGTGTATTATTTAAACAACCCAACCAACAGCCTTCCCAAAAAAGCCCCAACAAAACCAACCAAACAGGTAAATACCAAACCAGCTAAATGTGAAGGGTAGAAAACATTTGTCATTATTACCATGCCATGGAGTCACCTACTCTTTAATGCACTAAAGAGATTTTGCTGTGCTACAGTCAAAATGAACAAAGAGTAATGTTACTGAACAAGAAGTTACTGTTGGACTTCACTAGAATTTCTTAAACATCACATTTAGGGTACCCATCCCCACAGCTGTATCATATGCAGCTAATACTCTTTATATACATTTACACATAAACAGGTCAATGTGTCTGAAAAACCCAGAAACTGATTGTCATCTTACATTAGGATACAGGAAAAACATCTTCAGTCTTTTGTTCACTCTGAATTGTAAACAAAACTCTCTCACCTCCCACATCACAGCCCATAGTGGGTGGTTTTCCATAGAAAATTGCAGTACTATGTAAAAAATTAATAAGGCAAGCTCTGCCTTAGTACAGTGCCTGGACTGTTCTGGCAGCTGCATTAGGACAGATCTGTGTGCTGCAGGAGTGTGTTCTGTACCCTTTGATGTGATCCTAGACAGGTATTGATGTGCCCAGTTTGCAGATGAGCCAAGTAATTTAACCATTAGTATTACATGCACGTATAAAATCCAGTTATTTTATGACTTTCAATATATTATCAACTGCCTTTATACCTAAGTCCATAGTAATTGCTGAAATACTGAGGCTATTCTGATTTCTTCAGCTATAAACGTTGAGTTACACTGGACTGCAGAAACACAGTATTAGAACATATTCTTGCCTGGTTTTCATGGTTTTTCATGTGAAGATTAAAACATTCAGGTCAAGTCATATATCAGGATTGAAGAAGGTTTAGAGAAGAAAAAAAGGTCTCTGGTTCTAAATGATAAGATAACCTGAAGCAGATTATCAAAAGAATTTAGGGCTGCAAGTAGTTGAAAGATGAACAAGATTGAAACAAGTAATATAACAGGAAATGGGATTTGTGAGAAAAACTAAACTGAAAAAAATGAGGCTTGTTATGAGGAAGACATAACAGTTTGATACTGTAAAGGCAGATGCGTAAAACACTTAAAATTTTCTTCCCGCTCCAGAGTAACGTAATAAGGCTGTACAGCTCCCATTTGAAACTGTTTCCTGTGCCCATACTGACACGTTGCTCAGATCTGAAAACCTCAGAACTGAGACTCCTCAGAAACTCTGAAAGTTAAAATTCTTAGGCTGACACGTCAGTTCTGTTTTGGAACTATGTGTCCTATTTTAAAAACTGACAGTCTGGCTCTTTGGTGCTTTTAAATGATACAGAATAGAAAGATACAAAGGTCAAGAATATAGATACAGAATAATTGCTGTAGAAGATGCAGAAGATGAATACTTTCATTTAGTATTGCCTATGGATTCGTTGTTCAGGCTACATACCTGTTAGGTAGATGGTGACTTCCAAAAGAAGTGCTTCCACCAGGGCCCACAAATAATCTTAAACCTTCTTCTAAAAGACAAATGATTAAAATATGTTAGCTTTCTTTAATGTTGTCCTAGCTAAATCTATGTAATTTTACATCTACCCATTTTGCAGCTGACACTTTCAGATGCAAATACTTTAGGTAATGAAGAACCAACTCCTACATGGTGTAGGTTGAAGGAAGTACCTTTGTCATAGATTTGCAACTGCTCTTTTAGGCTTAAAGTAATCATCTGGGAAAGCTTCCTGTGTCATGTAAAATGTTTTCAATTTCTGGTGGATAAGATAAAGTAGAAAATGCAGCACAGTCCTTATGAATACAAACAGCAGGGACTGTGAAGAGAGTGAGTTTTCCCTAAGGCCTGTAATGTACACAAATTTTCCCTAAGCTTCCTTATTTGTTGCCATACCTTCTGCACTTGAGTCTAAACTGAAGTCTTGACTCTGGAGTATTTTTTCAACTATATCATCAGCATCAACTCTGGTAGCATCAACCCTCTTCAACTGTGACTCCACAGAGTCTTGCTTTACAGGATGTCTGCAAAAATAAATATATTTAGGCTCTTAGACATGATAAAGTAATTTCCTTGTGCTAGATAAGGCTTTCAGATTAAGTGTACCTGCATTGTTTTTCTGGTGGTGCATCTTCAGTAGATGTATCAATATCAGCTTCAGTTACTTTTGGCTCAGTCTCTTCACATGGCTCTAGAATACTTCCAGTTCCTGTTGAGGTACTTCCCACTGAGGTACTCCCCACTGAGGTGCTCCCCACTGAGGTGTTTCTCCTGTGGCAGAGTTCAGACAGACTGGATGATCTAGAGTGACATGTGCTATATCCTGTTGGGAAAATGCAGGAGAGATGGGTTAGGTATGTTCTTGACAGGCCAGGTCTATCCTGAAAGCAGAATTTGTGTTTTGTCTTCGTATAAAGGGACGTTTAAAAGCCCTGTGAATGTATGTGCGTACATCAACTAGAAACCGACTTCAGATTTTGTATTCTAGCACTTGGCATTTTCTTTTGTTCTAAGTAATTCCTGTTTATATCTGAACAGTCAGAACGACAAGTATCATCCCCTTCAGCTTTTAGAGCTAAGTCTCCATTTTTTTACTCATGGAAGAGGTAAAAATCTCATTCATGGTAATTGGAGGGAACAAAGGCAAAAAGCTGTCTTGTATCTGAAGAGATAATCCAGCGAATGCAGTAAATTTTAAGAGGGAAAAAATGTTACCGTTGCCACACCTGAAACTTCTAGGAAAAAGCTTTCAATGCAAACCCTTTTTAAAACATAAACTTATTTTCCACTGTCTAAGCCTGTGAAAGAAAACACAACAACTCATAACAAAATTGTGAACAGCTACCTGACAGTTTTGATTGCTGACTTGCATAGCTTGATGTTCTGGAATGTCCACATGCACCAAGTTCATCTGGGACTGAGGCACTCTTTGATGACACATCTGCAACATGGGCAAGTCACACAGTGTTCCTAAAGCCAACTTTATTGCTACTTTGCCAGTAATTTTGATTAGATTCAAAAGTCACATTTCCCAGAGGGATTAGAGATTTGACACTGATTTTCTACAAACCTTTTGGAGATTCAAGTGCTGCAAAAATACCATGCATGTTAATGATATACATTCTTTAACAAATAAAAGTCTTAATATGTATCTGAGCAAAACAGTGAGTACCATTGGGTTAGGTAGATTTGTATGAAATGTAGTTGTAGATGTGTCTAGTGTCAATATTAAGGAGATAACCATTCTTTCTCCAGTATCGTAGTAGAACGTTGGGACAGATGTTTTCTGTCTGAAAAGCTAATCTGCTTAAAAACTTCAGCTGTATTTGAAGCAGAAACTCACAAACCATGTAAGAAGGTTCCTTTGCAGGCCAACTGTCAGCATCCCTTTCAGATTTAAAGTATTTTGAACATCTTGAAACTATGAGACCAGTTATAAAAGCATTGAAAAATTAAGAGCATTATTCTGTACCTGCTATACCCAGATGTGCTACTTCTAAGTTTTCTCCACCTTTCCTATCTTCATGCAAAGACTCTGATTCTCCAGCAACTGCTATAGATGTTGCTGTGGAAGGAGGCCTGTAAGAAAAAAGGTGGTTAAGATTTGCTGTACTTCTGTAATTCCTCTAAAATGATCAGCACGTAGTTTTCCTTTCAAATGTGTTGGCATCATTCATACATGCATCAAGTTAACAGACCTACAGTTTTTTTCTGGAAACATGCTGCCTAGTTCCCCATTAAGGAAAATGAAAAAAAAAAAAAAGGAATGTTTTGCTGTTGAGCTTAAGGACATTTTACAGAATCAATCTGGTCAGTCCTCAGGCTTCTGGGGATCTTGGCAAAGGCTTTTCCTTTTCTGATGAGTGGTGAAGTGATTTGTCTTTAATTTGAAGTTGTTTCTTATTTTTTTAAGTGTATACATCACAGGACAGTTTACATGCTAAAACTATATGTAATTCAGTACTTGAAGTAATACATGAGAAGGTGGTAAGTATAAAAAAAACCCAATGTGTACAACAGTTGGCCAAGTTGGCTTCTGTGCTGGGACATAATCCTGGCTTTGTTTCATCCCTGTCATAGAGCAGGAAATTATACATATATATATATATATATATATATCTGGGCTGATAACCCTCCCAACTCCTAAAAAAAGGACCTATGGCACCATCTCCATGTATTGCACTCTAAATTTTACCTTCTACAAAATCAAAAAGCATCATGTATGACATGGTTTTAATTTTACTTCAATATTAAAAGCTTCTAATAAAGCTCAAGTGCTTGTTTGAGTTAATACCAAGACCCAAAGAGAGGTCTCATTTAAATCAATAAACCTCTCAGTTTGTGTTTTGCTAGTGCAGAAGAAACTAATTAGAAAGTGACAAAGTACAAGCAATCTCTTGCAAGCAAATACAACCAAAATACATTTCAAGATGTTACCTACAGGATTTTTTAATGCTTTGGTATTTTCTACATTGGGAAAAGACTGTTGGTCTGCATACAAATGGGTATTTGTTGACATTTTTAGATTTGACATAGTCAATAAATTAGTCATTGTCTTGACGCAGAGTACCACAGCCCCTCTTAGGATATGTTTGAAAGTAAAGAGAGAAAGAAAAAAGCACTTATAGAAATACAATGCCTGTGTGACTTAACTGTGTAACATACTTTTGAAAGCAAGAACTGAATGGTTTCAGGGATGTCATCCCAGATCAAACACCAAGCCTTCTAGGCTTCTTCATAAAATATGTAGTTGATGCCAGATTGTGAAACTGTTTTAAGGTTTATTTTTCCTTCTACAAAGAACATCTGGATTATATAAATTGTTTGTTCTGTTTGTGTTGAAAGTTTGTGTTCCAGGAAATGGTTATATCACCAGTTTGGAAGAAAATGCCAAGTCTGAATAATTTGAGTAAGAGATTTTTTCCTAGGAAGCCAGAAAGTTATTTCATGCTCATTTCAACTCCTTCAGTACTAGGCAGTAAAAAACAAATACACTGCTTTGTTAGTATCCAGGACTAATGATTAGTTGCCTTTGAGGAATTGTTTATCAGTTCCAGTGATGTATTTGTTAGTACGTCTGACTCTAAAGTAAATCTACTAAAGTTGTTCTGAAGTAAAGGGGTGCTAAGTAACTTGGGATACAGAAAAGTTTTGCCCAATCAGAAAATTCAGATAATACCCTCTTGCTATTTATTCAGTAAGCACAAGATGAGATTCTGCAGTTGTTCAGTGTTCTATTCTTCTCATTAAAGGTTAGTAGAAGAGAAAAGAAAGGATATTTAGTGGTGCAAGGGGACATTGAAGAGTGCTGTGGAAAATCACATAAGCCAGACTGGTACAAAACCACAGCACAACTGTTACACTTCCTTAACTACAGATTAAGGAACAATGAGGCCAAAGGATCCTCAATGTATAGCATGAATTCTCCTAGCTACCTGCCCCTCAGATGTTACCTACTGCATCTTTTACCAAGCTGCATATGTCTTTGCTAAGTAAATATCTGAAAGTGCTTTCTCTTGTACAAAGTCAGTTCACACTTCTGTTGTTTATTGGGTTTTTTTGCAAACAAATATTTCAAAGTCATCAGAGACTTGTGAATAAAAGGTATAGCAGTACATTCCCCCTGTACCAAGTACATTTATATAAGGTCGCTGCAGGAATAGTTTCCCTGAAGTGGTTTTTCTTTTTACAGTACAGATGTACATGTGAATATTCTGTCTTGATACCAAGTACCTAACAGCAAGAACTGTAACACTTCTACTGGCAATTTCACCATGTTAGTCATTATTCAGCTACCATTCAATTTTTTGTGGCTTTTTTTTTTTTTTTTTTAATACTGTTGCCAGATTGGAGAGATGTAAAAACACAAATTAGAAGTGTAATTCTCAACATGGGATGTACAATCAAAGCACCACCCCACAGAGTGGGGTGTTTTACAAACTTACATTTTAAAGCATGGGTCTCCAGACATCAGCTGCATGTTGATCAAAACCTACACATTAAGAAAACAAAAGCCATCATAAGAAAAAAAAAATTGTTTGTGACACATACGTGGTCATGTAAATAAGTTGTATTTGCCACAAATGTTATATTTAATGAAAATAAAATGTCATAATCACACATGCAAATAAACACACAGGCAAAAAATGACATCATTTTTCTTAGGCATAGAAACAACACAAAATACAATTTAAAGTAACATAGTTACACATACAAGATTCTGAAAAAGACACATATATCAAGGAGAATCTTAGAATTATTAATAATTAAGATGGCTTCAAGGGAAGAACCGATCCAAGAAACCTAAAACCTGAATGATCAAACAGAACATTGTTTAGACCAGTGGGTGCTGAAGTATGTTCTTTGCTGAGGGTGTTCAGCAAACTGCTGGCTCTCAGTACGGGTTGTGCTAACATGAGAGACAGCAAAAGCACACAGGTTAAATAAGCCATAGGACACAGTGCATTGAAGGCTTGTTAGGCAGGCCAAAGCCATCCATAACAAGTGTTCTGGACAGTCTAGGACTGTCAGATCAGAAAGTCCATGCACAGACCATATACTGAATAATGTGGAAAATTTATCCTGGTGTCCCAGTAGGAAAAAAAAATTAAAATTACTTTGAACAATCTCAACGTAATTATTTTTAGGTTTATGGGGCTTCTTCAGGTTTTTTTAGCTCCCTGGACTAAGGGAAGAGGATGTCAGAGTGGGTGTCTTGCAAGAATTCTCCCCAGCTGTTACAGTGATTACTATCAAATAGAAAACAGGAAAATCCCAGGAGTCATCCCAAGTATTGAAGGTGACTTCTACATATAAGCGCCAATTAATAGATTCGCTCTCAGAAAGATGCACAGAAGGTTGCCCAGTCTTGAAGATACCATACATTAACTTGTTCATTTTTCAGCTCTTAGACTAGGAATACCTTTTAAAAGCTTTTCTTTTACAGCTATCCAGCTCCATTTCAAGATAGGGCAAATTATATTTTTGACTGTGTGGATTTTAATTACTGTCTCTAAACAACACTTTAGGTTTTACTTCAAATAGCTTTCCTTCCAGAAAGAGATTCAGCAAATAAGTTTTAAATTTCATTAAGTGCTTAATAATAGCACTTGTTCTCTGCTTTATTACTTCAAGTATGATAAAGGAAAGAAATTACTTTGAGAATGGAGTTGTCTTGTCTTGTATTTTTGGTATCATAACCTTCCAGTAAACAGCGACGAGTGGTATTTCCCGATCCAGCAAATTCTGCTAGATTTAGGTCTGCAAATCCCAGCTGTTAAGAGAAAATGAAAATTAGTAGTAAGTATTTGGCTAAATGAAGGTACTTGCTAATTACACATTGAGTACCACTCAATAGCAGTTTCTTTCAAATACGTGTGAGAGAATGCCTGTTTAAGGGAATGGACTTAGGCAAAAAGCAGAAAACAACCCAGAGTGTAGAAGTCAGCATAGTTCCATTTTCAGTTAAAAATTTTAAAGTGCTAAGAGAGAAAAAGAATGAAGAGAGTTTTCTTTGTCATTTAATGTAAATGTTTACTTTTACTAACCCTTTCCGCATACCAACCTGAAAGAAAAAAAAAAAAGTTTTGGTGGTATAACATTTTTACGTACTTACTAAACACACTGATTGAAAGTTCCAACAGCACTGTGTTACTATAATGTACATTATGAAGTCATGGGTATTAAGTACTATTCTGGAATTATGTAAAAGGGCATAAAATGGTAAGAAAGAAAAGCTTATCTGTAGGCAAAATTAGCTACATCTCAATTTACCTTTGCATATGCCTTTCCTCCTTTTAATTCCTAGGAAAAAAAAAAAAAGGAAAAAAGATACACCATTAAGCCATTAAATATATTGACACAGGATTTTTCTTTGGTTTTTTTTAGAAAAGCAGATATTAATCTTTATTTTATAATATCTCCCCACACATTTGCTAGACTATGCTGTTGTCATTTAGACCTTAATATTCATAATGCCTTTGGAGCAGGCCAGCAAGACACTGTTGTCCTGGAGAAAGGAATGGCAAATGCCCAATGCCAGCTGGCATCGGGCTCACAAGGTCTGGCCCCAAAGGTAGGATGTACTGCATGCAAAATTCTGGTACTTAGCACAGTTCAAGGCTTCTAAGCTTACTGCTGCTTGCTGGAAGTACCAATCAAGAGCTAATTTTATAAACACTGAAGAGAAATTCCTTTGCTGCCCTGCTGGAAAAAGGGTTTTCTTCAATAAAAACATAAACCCCCCCATAAAAAGTAAAAGTAAAAGTCAAAGTAAAGTAAGTAATAAGATTACTGCAAAAATTCTGCGTAATGGAACAGCTGATGTGATTTCAGCTAAAATTTGCTTTATGAAGTTTATCAGACATTCAAAAATTAAAACAAAACGAAGAATGAGCAAGGAAAGAAGAGGGGGGGAAGAAAGCTGCTTACCTTCCGTACAGACACCCTGCAAGTGCAAGTATCCAGAATCCCTGTTGTGGCACTGGCACTGATCTTACACATAAAGAAGAACTTTTTCTTCCAGCGGACACAGTTTGCCTGTACTACTTCCCTGCAAGTAGAGAGCATATGCTCAGTGTTAGTTGCACATAGACTCAATAAGACAGCTCAAGAACAAACAGTGGTTACTCTTTGCAGAGTGGCCACTTCATGCAAATTTTGGTCCAAGGTGTGAATAATAACAATAATCCCCCATTCTGCTCTTAACAGTGTGCATGACTAATAACTGTTTCAAGCTTTGAACACAGTATTAGACCTCCAGAAGAGTTCAACAGCCATGTGTTTTTTCAAATGAATGAGTCTAATTTCTGCAGTTTGCCTCAGGAGAGTGAAGTCTTCCTGAACATCAGCTCCCAGGCACTGTCTCCCAAGCTGCTGAGCTTTGCAATGTGCTGAAGGCAGTATCTTTGACAAGTAGTGTTTCAGTTCAGAGGAAAGGAGCGTCATACAAGCAAAACTACATAAATTTGAGGCCTGGAAAAGTAGAAAGGAAATGATGTGCAATAACCAGACACAAAGTAATGCAGCTACATACTGTGAGCTTGCCATTTGAGAGCAAAATAAGCTGACACATCTGAAGGGATCTGTTTCTCACAGGAGAATAACAATCTGACAGTATGATGCAGTGAGAAAAAGGCAGGATGAAGGATGCTTTCAGTTATGGATGTCATTTTATAAGGCTCAGACAGAATACATTCTGTTTGGGTAATTCTGACCAAGAAACAGACTCCAAAATGAAAAGACACAGGGAGGACAACTAGAAAACCCCTGTATCTTAAAAGAAAAAAAACCCTGATAATTTCTTCTATCAGTCTAACCACTGAAGTACCGTCTTCACATATGGACATAGTTCTCATTTTTCCTCTTCCATTTTCCTAATGCATAAATTCCTATGTTTTATACTAACTTCTGACAGCAGCTTATTATTGAAGAAGCAGTTCAAAGTCTTTAGCAGATAGAATCCTATGATTCTGCAGAAGCTGGAGCCAGAGTTTATCATGTGTATAGTAAAATTAAGAATTGCAGGGCGCTCACAAATGCTCCCTTTGCTGTGCTGGTGAGACTGCCAGCTCCAGGGCTCACAGGCACTGTGACTTCCTAAGGTGGGAAGAAATCAGCCAGCCTAAAATGAGTCAGTGTAATGACCACAACAGACTAATAGATTCTGATGACACAACAGTGAGTCACATTCAAGCATGTGACCTGGAAGGAACATGCTCTGTAAACACCATGATCTACTCTTTATCTGGGATGTTTTACATTGCAAACTTTCCTGTATTGTGGGGAAAAAAAGAATCCTATCCTGCTGTCGTGTGAGTTATTTGAATGCACAAAAGAACCAGATTTCAAAAAAGGCAAATTACAAATAGTTGCATCTCTATTGAAACTGGCTCGGACAAGAAGACATCACGTAAAATTCACCCTTAAAAGAGATAATAGCTGCTAACATTTCTGACACATATAAAACAGTGCCACTAAATTGTAAGAGTTCACTTGTCATCCATAAAGGTCAGAAAATCCTTTCTCATTACATCTGTTTGTTGCAGAAGTAGGAGAGAGTCATCATCATCCTTCCCACCCTTTCCTTGTCACCCACCAGGACACCACTGGGCCTACCAATAACAGCATCACTTCTGCTGCTATTCATCATTTCACTAAGTTCTTGGAGTGCTTTTGCTTCTGTAACTTTTCCACTTAGTAATAATGATACTTTTTTCCACTGAAAAAGTGTTTTTGTAAACTGATAGAGTTGAAGCGATGTGTCAAAATCTTTGTACTCCTCAGTATAATGGTTCAAGTTGTTTCTGCTTCTCAGAACAGCCTTCTGTCTCTACAGCAAAGTCAAAGCAGCTGCACATTCTACAGTTACAGTGTTCCAGACATCACTCACATTGTAGCAAAAGATACTGCAGTGAACATTAAACGCACTTTTGCTTGTAAATGCAAGAGAAATGTAAGTAACATCTGCTTGGGAAATGTAAGTATCCTTAAAACCTTCACGGATTTTGAATTTATTTCAACATACCAATACTACTATATGGCTATAATGGTTCAAGTAAGGAAGAGAGCACAAAACCACTCTGCTTTTGATAGACTCAGTCCACTCATATCACAGGCCAGGATTTGCAAACAAGAAGTAGAAGTGGCAGTAAAAAGGCTCTGGATACTGATGGTCTAATTTTTCTAAAAATAAAATCAAAACCAAATTCCTTCTCATAAGGATGTCAGAAAAAAAGTATCATTAGTTTCTTTCACTGGCATATACATCACAAGATATTTGAAAAATTTGCACACACACAAAAAAAAAACCAACCAAAAAAACCTAAACAAACAAAAAAACCCCAAAACCCAACCTACTGCCCCTATTCCCACTAAACAGTTCTTCTAATTCCACTATGTAAAAGAAAAAATTGATGTATTTTAATTCAGGAAATTTTTTTGTAAAGAGGAATACCATCTAGCTATTCTCATTGTACTGAAAAAAGGTCAAATAATCAGAACATTTAACTTCAACAGTAACATCTAAGTTTATAAGAGTCTTAGTTAATTGCCAGGCCTTTAGAAAATAAACAGCTGTATTGATTGGCTGCTATGGAAATGAACCCAGGTAACTTCTGGCAGCTATTGCTGTGCTGAAGCACGCTGGGGAGAGCTTTCCGTTCTGAGTCAGTTTCCTACGAGCTCCCCGTCACTTTACCACATGCACAGCAAAACCAGTTGTTTTCTTAATCAAAATGTATCTTAGTTACTAAGATGCACTGGAATACATACTAGGCTGTAGTGCTTTGGTGTAATTGAACAAATGCTGTCAGTACTATGTAACCAAGAATAAATTCAATAAACAGATACTGTAGGATAAAATTACTCCAAACTATAGTGTGCTACCATCACTATTTTTTCTTTAGAGGGACAATTGCACATTGACTTAATTTCAAATGCAAGATTTAAGCTGTAATCAAGTCCTTAATTTGCAGATATTTTGTATACTGTGCACAATTGTCCCTTAAAATGTTGAATGAAAGTATTGGATTTTTCTTCTGACACACAACAGAGAAAAAAATAAACTCAAATAATAGACAATAAATCCTAATCCAGTCACCACCTCATCCTAAAGCATTAAGAAGTGATGGATTTTTTAAAGGTGTTTATGTTCATCAGATTGTTTGTTCATTTCCACGTGGATAAAATCTATGAATAATGGCTTGTTCCAGCAAATAGCTACAAATGCAAAAATAAATCACTTTTAAGGACTTTCACTGTCATGGGGAAAATCCCTTCTTGCTAAATGGAAAAGCATTAGCATGAGAGGCTCTGAAATAAAGAAGCCAAAACTCCTTGTGGACATCTACCAAAAGACTGTGTTCCATTAATCAGAAAATGTACTCAAGTTCTTATCTAAGTTATTCTAAACAGCCTATTAGTATCTTTAGCCATATGGGGATGATTATGTTAAACGGCTTGTGTTTGTAGTGCAGTTATTTTAGATTTATTGGTCACCAAAGAAACAGTAAATTGGGATAATTTAAGATGCCATTCAGTCTTTATATCAGACTACATTCACATGAAAATACTTCCAGAACTACTTTTGGATTCAGCTGGGTCAGTACACTTCTTTATGTCAAACAAAGTGGTGTTTGCTAATGCATCTTACAGTGTGTGAACAGAACATGAGTTATCTACTCGCTGTAAATACTGTGAAAAAACAGCTTTTTCACTACATGAGGTAAATGAGAATATCTTTCAAAGCCGGTAATTTGATGAGAGAGTCACCTAAGTTTTGCTTGTTTGTTTTAGAAGATCTCTCATGTTGATAAGATGGCCTGGGGGAAGTGAGGCTGCTGCAGCTGCACTGTCAGACCCAGCAGCAGCGAGGCTGCGGAGGTGTTCCCGGGAATCCCCGCTCCCAGCACACAGCCAGCCCGTGGGGCTCTCACAGCCAGCCTGCGCCGACAGCCTTCGCCACCGCTCGGGCTGAGCAGGACAAAGGTCTGCTAGACATCCATAGATAGAGACCTGTGCATGGCTCCCAGGCTATCCACCTGCTCACCGTCCAGCCCCATCCCCGAGTGCGTTTGCTCCAGGTGCAGGCACCACAGGCACGGGGATCTCTGATTGCTGGTCCCACCCCAGTGGCTGGCATTTGCTGTGACCCATCCGGGCTCTGCAGGTGCTGGCACCCAAGTGCTCTGGCCCACAATCCCTGGCACAATGGACACAGAGGGCCCGTGACCCACAGTCCCACTCCCATGGCATAAGCGTGCTCACTCTGGCCTCTCCTGCTGCTGGCAGCTCTGTGACACTCGACTGCAGTTGCTGGCACTCAGACATCCCCCGCCCCACAATGCACACTGAACAGAGAGCCCTTCCCCAGGAAAGAGTCACAATGTTCTTCAACAGGAAGATACAGCAGACATTACTAATTAGAAACAGATTAGACAAACGTACCAAACAGCAAACTATTTACATCCAAGTGGCCCTTTATCCCCTTAACTCCCTATTTTTCCCCACACTTGTTCCTCCTCAAACTTATGCCTTCCTCCACCTTTAGTTCTTCCCCAAACTGTCCCATGATAAGCCTCTTCCCGTGTATCCCATGATGCTTCTCATAGGGAGCAAAGTCCCCTCAGTCCAAAACATGCTTTAGTTTTAGTTCAACATGATGGGTTTCCTGCCTGGACAATGGGGCTAAGGGTCTCCTGGGACAGGCCTGGGAAGGGCCCAGAGAGGGTGTCCCCTTGTCCAAACCCATAAATTTCAGTTCCCCACCTGCCTGTGTGTCCCTGGGCTTGTGTAGATGGGCTTTGATGGGCTGATGGTTCCTCTGACAGGACTGGGATTAGCTGGAGCTGAGTATTATTTTAGGCACTCCACCCTCCCCTGCCTTTGCTGACTGCAGTCATTTGTGGGTGTGCAAATGGACTTCTATCACCTAAAGCTTCCTTTGATCGATCTCCCTCTGAATAAAGTTAATACAGGTAGCTCTGTCCTTCTGATAAAAATACAGTATTTAGCAGCCTGGAGTTACTTTTAGTGTAGAAAATAGTCTTCTAAAATGGGAGCAATATCCCGTTCATATAGATATTACTATATATATATATTTTTTTTTTTTAATATATCTAACATCTTCTGCAGAAATCTGGAACACTTAACAAAGGCCAGTGTCACCTTACAGACAGGAATTAAGGCATTAACCTACAATCTAACAGTGTAGCCACACTATCAGTGGGTTCAGGCACTGGAAGAGTCAACCTTTCCTAGGCTATTTTTAGTATTAGGAAGGTATTGTTGGATATAGAGTTCTCATTTATACTATACGTTAACACAGAAGGCTTTGGAATACAGGAGTTGAATAACTTCTTGCACTCCTCCTACCCAAAATCTACTTCTATGTAAAATTCATGCAGTGTCATAGTTGAGGGAAATTTACAGGTAATCATGCAACAAGGTCCTGAAGCAGTACTAAGCTACATTTTAGATTGTTATCCAATAACCAAAATGCTAAATTTAGGCTTCATATAGAAAAGTGCATCACTTGAAGTGCTCAGAGCACGAGCTCCAAAATATATGCTGTAGCAATAAGCTTATGCAAAGTTTTAATGTATTTCTCCATTCAGGAACAAATTCAGTTGACTTTTCCTTTAATATTCTGTTTTCCCCATGCCTGAGGCGTATAAGATGATGCATTTTCTCCAACAAAAACATTTTTTCCTAAGCATTGCTACAAAACCGAACAAAACAAGTCATTTACAAACAGCTTCAATGGTTCACAAATTTCACGACTAAGCAAACAGCTGGCTCTGCAGGAAGAGCTCCACTTGTTTACAGTGCAGAGCTCCCCAGTTAATTTGCTGTTAGTACGTGCAAAATTTGAACAGAGTAATCATTTTATATTCCACATGTTTTTATTCATAATAAAACAGGTTACATTTTTAACTATTCCACGTGTTTTTATTCATAATAAAACAGGTTGCATTTTTAATTAGCAGCATTTCATGTCAACAACTTCTTATAAAATATGTATAAATTGATTGTGGATGAAAAACTGCTGGTTACAGGCAAATACAGAGACCTAGAAGAGAACTAGCACTGTGAAGGGTAAACTGCATTAGAAGACTGTAGTCAGCAAGTCAGAAGGAACTGAACATTTGAGACTGTATCTGCAGCAGTGTGCTTGGTTTTGGGGCCTTCTTGGCAGAAGACTGATGAACTGAAGGAAGTCCAAGGGTGTGAGATGAGGGTCTGGAGTCAGGGATGAATTCTCTGATGCAGGAGAATTTGGAAACATGGGATTTTTACAATCTGATGATGAGGTGAAGGAAAATCTAACTGCCATCTACAGCCCTCTCTACTAAGTTAGAAGATGGAGCCAGACATTTCTTAGTGGGTAACAGGGAAAGGAAAAGAGGCAAAACCAAGGTAAGTGCCAGTAAAGTAAGGGAAAAAATGTTCACAGTAAAAGTGAACAGCAGGGCAGGTTGTCTACAAGGACTGGCATCACCATTATTGCAGATTTTCTAAAGCTGACAGGACAAAGCTCTGAGCTTCCTGATCCAACTGAAATTAGTCTTGCTTTCAGCAGGCGGCTGGAATGTGTGATCTCTGGTATTATCCTTCACCCGAAATTATTCCGTGAACAGAAATAGTCCTTAAAATATGAAGGCAATCAGGTGCTATGGTACTGGCAAATGGCAAGTTTGTGGCAGAAAAATACTGTACTTCATGTACTGTGCTGAGGTCAGGGGGAAAAAAGCCAACAAAGCAACACCAGCTCTTAAATCCAAGTGCCAGTTCTGCACAAGGCAGGCACCTTAAGTATGAAAGCTTTTCCCACTGTCTCTCTCTCTTTAACAGATGTCTATCATGTATTTCAAATATTTTTTGTGACAAGTTAGCTGTTGATACATTTCTTATCAGTTTTTACAATTACAGTTAGGGAAGTCTCCCAAGACTGAGCCTTTTTTATATCTGCAATAACCAGTTACACCCCATGCAAAGAGCAGACTATACAAATATTTTCTTTTCCTCTACTGTATCCCAAAGATAAACCCCTTCAAAACTAATATATTCTTTATTCCTCTGATTAATTCTTTATTTTTTCACAACCATATTTTTTAAATCAGTTCACTAAACACATTTTACTGTAACTATTAATGAAAGGAGAAGTACAAAGAAAATACATGTTGAAAAGTTGTACTTTGTGTAGAGAACTTCTCCTCACCTTTTCCTCCCTACAGAGGACAGTGTCTGAAAGCTGCATAACCAACTATCTCTTCACAACTGAGGAAACATTAAGTGGGCATTTGAGAATCTGAAAAAAGCAACTACAAAACTGCAAGGTAGGACTTTAATCCCACTGCCAGTATTCCTCACAGTACTTGGAAACTTACTTTGTTTCAAGTTCCCCAGCTGCAAATCCAGTTACAGCCGAAAAAGCTATTAGAAGTAGCATTATCCAGCTCTGAAGAATGTCAGTAGGATTCATACATCATATAGGAAGATTAGAGTGATAGGGACAGTGATTCCATGTGACAGGTATGTTTTTCTAACAAGTACTGTAATTTAAAAACAGAATTAGTTAAGCTGTGTTACTATCAGGAGAGTTTCTCTCTTTCAAATGCAATAGCATCAATCAGGAAAAGAATGGCAAAAAGACAACTTGAAGAATCCAGTGAGGCAGGTGGTGTCACAAAAAAATAGATGTAGTTTTAGACAGTTGAGAAGGAGGTAGCCATGCATCACTAGAAGCAAGAAGTATTTATCTGGCAGATGAGAAGCCAATTTCTACAGAAAACAGTTACATGCTCTAGCCTGTACTTATTAGGAATAGGAATATATTAATGCATGATCTCTCAAGACGTCCCCTCAGGACTCAAAAGAGTACATAAAAAAAACTCCCACATTGCTGAAATCCATTGGAAAATAAAATTATTTGATGAAAAGCTTATAGCTCTTGTCCACTTTGATCTCTGTCTCTCACATATAGCAATCATAATCAGCTTCTTCGTTTAAAATGTTGTGTAAAAGAAGGAAGATAGAAACATCAGCAGTCTAAACTGTCAGAAATCAGATCTGAAAGGAAGGGGAATATGACCAAGCTGAAGGCTGCAGTCAGAAGAACACACCAACCAGGTCCTTTTCTTGAGTGGCATGCAACTGAAATCCAAGCTAAAAATGGAACTAGCAGGCTTACAGCTCCTGTAGCCTCAGTCGATAAAGTAGAGCATTGAAAGTACACCCTCAAGAAATCAGATTCTGATTCCCAAAATTTCTTGGATTTCCTCATATTCCATCTGTTCATTTACTGCTGACTGAGCAACAGCTCAGCCTATGAGCCTCAGTTATCTGCTCTAGGGACCTATTAATTTTTGATTCAGCCTTTTAAAATGAGTGCAGTTGCAGAAAGCCTATACTTGCTATATGTTTATATCTACATTAGAATGGCCACAAATAAACATGGTTAGAATTTAGTCAAGTCTGTACCTTAAAATAGTATTTTTTTCTGTTCAAAATATTAGTAAGTGCCATTTCTGCCCTGAAATAATTTTGTGTCCTTTCATGGTTCATTGCCATTATGTGCACACTATTTCATGACCAGGCAGTATATAGATACACAGTATCCTGGAATCTGCGCAAGTGTCATGTATTAACTTATCCAATTTCAAAGAGAGATCTAATGTCTTTGGCCCGGGGAAAGGTAGAAAGATGCCTTGCCACACAGGAAACCAGGCTTAAGCTAGGGAAGTTTCCTAAATGAAAGTGAGGTTTGTTAGCATAACTTTGCATATATCCACAGTCTACTGGCTGAAAATCCAGCTTTTATTCTAAAACACAATGGTAAAGATCCAGAAATCGTGCTAGAAAGCAATTTCAAGAAGGGGAGGGCAGGAATTACACTGTATGGCTGATTGTGAGTTTGCTAAAACAACCAAACTTACCCTTTTCCACAACACCCTTCAAAACTTATAACACATTAATTCTTGCCAGAATTCCAAGGTCCTGCTCTTGCAGAAACTCTCAAACACTTTTACCAGTTTAAACACTGCTGCCACTTGGCTTGGTCAATGTCCTTGGATAAAAATATTATTTGGCACTACCAGATTACTTTAAAAGTCAATATTCTTGTCCAGTAATTTAGTGTTATAATCCAGAATTTTCCCACAGTAAGGATTCACAGATGTGCATAGGGATGTTTCAAATAGAAGTTTTCTAATAGGAGTTCTAAAAAAGTATATGCAAACACAAAAATGAAAAGTGGTGTGGTTTCTATTTACACACCAGCCAGATCACTGTGTACTGCA
This sequence comes from Pyrgilauda ruficollis, assembly GCF_017590135.1. Classification (NCBI taxonomy): domain Eukaryota; kingdom Metazoa; phylum Chordata; class Aves; order Passeriformes; family Passeridae; genus Pyrgilauda; species Pyrgilauda ruficollis. The sequence continues at coordinate 1,197,249 of NW_024526488.1, read as the reverse complement.
CTATACACGCTGGTCTCACCTGGTCACAAAATTTCTGTATGCTTCAGGCACACATCTGTGGGAGCCAGAAAAGTAACTGGACTGTGACAAGTCTCCAGTAACAAAAATAAAATAAGGCTATTGAGAAAACAGAGTCGGTATCCCCCTGTATTATAAAATTTTTTGAATGAGTTTGTCTATAACTTTCTGAAACAAGAGAACTCTGAATATCTTTTATAAAGCTAAAAAGATCACTACTCTAGAAATTTAACTGCCAGCTCACAGCAAAACTAACAAATGCATGCAACTAGGAGATTCTGGCCATCAAAAAGTTTGCAACTGCTAAGTTTTGAAATACTACCGTTCCGGTGTAAACTTAATTTCCTCCTTATTTATTTAGCCCTTTGCTGAATCACCACTCTGAAAATTCATCTGTTAATTCTTAAGCCAAGAGCAAAGGCACTCCCTAAACTGGCACTGAAGGATCACTGCAGAAGAATTCTTTACCTCCCTACCAGCATACTCAAACACTTCTCAGTCCAGCAGGAATGAGTTACACTCACAGGGACCTTGACATACCAGCATATGTTCCATTGCTGTTAGTTTTTAAGTCATAGCCCCAGAAAAAGAAAATGGAAGAATTTCTAAGCTTCAGCTCCAACATCATTTTTTACATCAGTTTCTCTACACACACTGCATCCTGCCACACACATTTTACTCTAATGAACCATTCAGAAAGATATGAATGTAGGCTTTCAAGCATTTTAGCGTCATAAATAGACAAGGCAAAAAAGACTAAGATCACCACAACGTGTCAAAACCATCTGCTCAGCTGAAAGCAAGTCCTTGAAAATAGACATCCTGTCCAGAAGATGTATGTCAGCCTGTGGAAATGACTTCAAGGCAATAAGGGCTGGAGTAGGACAGTAATGGCACATTAGTGCCTGAATCACAATTGTTATCATCATCATCTATTACTTATGAAGTCGTTCACAAGAAAAATGTTGAGGAAGGACACGAAATGAGATCAGAGCACAGACGAGTTGAACAACTTCCAACCATACAGAAGAAAAATTTGTCTTCAATTATACATGCTAGTATTATGGAATGGTTAAATAAGGAGGTTGTAGGCGAAAGTTCAATTTCTAGTCTTTCTCCTTGATTAATTTAATTAACAGAATCAAAAGCAGATAATTTAGAAAGCTCTGTAACAACAGTATTTTAATGAGAAAATAACTGAATATTCATGGATTTATTACTGTCTTCTCCCATAATTCTATGATACATTTTCCAGTAAATCCTTTTTGCAATAATATTAAAATAATAACTGCTACAACAAGAACACGTGTAATGGGAGGGGAATCTCCTCCTTCCCAGACCTGAAGCCACAGCACACACCCTTCCTATTGACAAGGTTCTGCCTCTGCCAGGTACTTGGAAAAAAATAATACACTGTCCCTCTATTTACCCATTGCTACCCGTGGATCAGGGAGCCACTGCCACAACAGATGGCTGCTCCATTGCTGAGGCACAACTGAAGGAAAAGAAAGAGGAAAAAAAGACATCTGCCTTGCACTTGCACTGCAGAACTGAGCATGAACAAAGTCAGTAATACATGACCTGAGCACTTAGAGGAAACACTGAGGACTATTCCATGGAGCATAGCTCTCCATGTAAATATCCACAGAACGAAACACAACAAGCCAATGTTCAATAATTAAACAATAAGGTCGCACGACTCACAGGGGACAGCTCAGACTACAGGCTTGGGGACAAGAAATTCTCCCCTCCTGCTACCCGTCCGCTCAGCAGCTCCAGCTTTATGGCACAAGAGACCCGTTTCTCTGGGACAGCCCTCATCACTCAGGGATTCCTCTGTTACTCCGCGTTTAGGAGCCTCAGTATTTATTTTACAACCTTACGAGTCCAGGCAGCGAGCAGCCACGCAGACGAGGAGTTCCAAGTGCTACCACATGTGTTCTCTCGCCGTTGATGCTGGCAAAGCAGGCGGGACGAGAAGCCTGCCCGGTGCCACGCCGTGCCACAGGAGCTTCCCCTTCGGCGAGGGGAACGGCGAGCAGCACGGCCGCAACCGCCAGGAGCCCCAGGGCAGCCACCCCTCCTTCCCCCGGGCCCCCGCCCGCCTGCCCGCCAGCGCCAACCGGCTGAGCCCCGGGCTCGCCGCGGGAGCCAGGAGCGGGCGGAGGGGCTGCGGAGGCGGCCGTGCTTCCCCTGCCCGCGGGGGGACGCGGACTCGAGCGGAGCCCGTCGGACGGGGGCGGCCGCGGCCCGCCTGGGGCTCCCTGCGAGGGGCGGGCAGCCCCCGGCTGGCGAGTCCCGGAGGCACCTACCGGGAGGACTCCCCGCTGAAGCTGCCCCCGTCCAGCAGCCGCACCTTGCAGAAGAGGATGCCGTTGACGAAGGGCACGGAGGAAAGCTCGTCCAGTTCCAGCTCCACGCGGAACTTAAACTTCTTCTTCTTCATCATGATGAAGGCCATGGGCTAGGGGCTTCCCGGGGGCCGCCCCCACGGCAGCTCCGCTCCGGCCACCCTGCTCCGCTCCGCTCCCATGCCCGGGGCGAGGGCGGCACGGCGGGACGGGCCGGAGCGGCGGCCGCTGCCAGCTCAACCCCTGCCGGCCGCGGCGCTCCCGGCCAATGCTTACATGGCAGCCGGCGCCTCCCTTTCAAACCCGCCCGCCTGCGCCCCGCCCGCTGCTGGCAGCGCCGGCCGGAGCCATTGGCGAGCGCTGCCGCCAGGGGCTCGAACGTCGGCGTGCGCTCTCCCGAAGAAGTTGGCCCGGGCAGGGAGGCTATTGAACGAAGCTGTTCAATACCGGGAGCTCGGCGTGCCGCTCCCCACGCCCCGCACGGTGCCCCGAGCAGCGACGCGGCCGCGCTCCGACCGAGCGGGGCTTGTGCGGCCCGACCCGGCAGCTCCCCCGTCTCGCAGGGACCCCGCTGGCGCGGGGGCGCGTCCCCGCAGCGGAAAGCTCCTCACAGCTCCTCATTCAGACAGCAGTAACACCACAAAGCATCGTTTAGGCGTCGACATTTCAACTCAGAATTTAGTTGCCTTCTGCTGTAATTTAAACCCTATGGGGGTCGTGTGCAACCGTTCAACCTGTAATTTATAACAGCGCCGCTTCCGCTAAAAGCAACAGATGCTCACGGTTCTTGTAGAGAAGTACACATCTGTGTTTACATTTAAGAACGCCCTGTGGCGTAGATGATTACGGCAACACACGCGCGACTCTCTCGTTTAATGTATAGTTCAACACCAGCATATGCTCTCTAGGGAACAGCTTTGTCTTATAAAACCATTGCAGGAGATTTGAACATAAAGCAAGCTCCGAGCAGCTTCCATCAGCAGATCAGTTTCCTCTTTACAGCGTTGCGTAAGGAACACACAGCATGTCTTCCCACAGCCAAGCGCTTCATCACATGGTAAGAAAAAGAACTTGTAGGACTACGTATGCAGTGTTATCTACCCCATAATCTTATTGCAGCTCGTGGAAGTAGTGCTGCCCCTCATTCAGTATAAATACATAGAAATACATTTTTCATAGAATACATACCTGATGAATCCAGGTAGCACAAATAATATGCAGCTAAGTATGTCAGAATGTTCCCAACTCTCCTGTAGCATAATCCTAGGGGGAAGAAAAAAAGTAGTAGTAAGGAGTAAAAACAAAAAACACAAACAAACATAAAAATGGAGTGTTCTGGAAAAGAAATGCTCCTGTTTTTTTCCTGTCCTAAAACATACAGAAAATGAATTTTTTATATACAGTTTCCCAGTAAAAAATAAACTACAAGGGTAGTTCTGACACCATTGTCAGTTTTGCATTCCTAACAAAGAATTCCCTACAAAACTCCTAAATGTCAAGGAATAACTGGCTCTGAAAGAAGTCTTTTTACTGGAGTAAAATTAATAAAGAGATATCTTAGAGAGGAGATCTAGGCATTTGGCCTTGACCTATGGCTTCCCTTTTCAGAACATTTCTTTGGTATGCCCTAAAGTAATCCTGAAAGTCTTTTCTGTTTAAGACCACAAGTGCCTACAATATAGCATACAAAGCAATTGTCTGGGTACTGCACTCATCAGCTCTCTCTGTTCAAAGTGGAAGGTGAAAAGCTTTCAGCACCTAAAGGGACTAAATTAGTACTTAGTTGGTACCAAGTTGTATGAAGAGCCTCCTTTCTTTTTGTGTAAAAGACCCAGTTCTAGAGGGCTGGTTTTTTTTTTTAATGGTTGATATACATTACCCTAGAAGGTCCATTGCATTAAGATATAGAAAGAAAAATAGGGTTACACACCAGATAATTTGTCTGATAAAGTTCAATAAATAGAATTGATCCAGCTATTAATCAATATTTTCAAGAAAAACTGGATTACTTCACTTCTCAAAGAAGTAGATGGGTAACCCTCATAAATCATAAAAGCCTATGTATACTTTGAGTACTACCCCATGCAAGCAGCTTCCCTGTATAACCAATCTCCCTAGGCAGCTGTGAGCTTACCCACCAGCAGCCCTGAGCAGCCTCACCCGGGCCCTCACCCACCCCTGCTCAGGGACTCGTTTCAGCTCAGCCATGAGCCAGCAGTCCCTGTCTGAACCTTGGTTTAGCTCCCTTTGTCTGCCGGATCTTTGTTGTGTTGCCCGTGCCTTGCTGAGGGCCCTGACCCACAGGCTGCTTTCTTAGCTTGATTTCAGAGCTTTCTTCCTGTTGTAGGTGTGCCTGGCTGTGGCTGCTGCTGCTGGAGCCTGCGGTGCTTTCCTCCTCTCCCTGCTCAGGTCCAGCCGGGTGGGCTCTGCCTGGGGGTTCTGCCCTGCTCCCTGGGCTCTTGCACTCATCCTGCTGCTCCTGGGGAGAGAGCTGGCCCTTGCTGTGCCCTGCCTGAAACAAAAAAAAAAAAACAAGGCTGACTGCTGAAAAAAAAGTACAAGGGTGGGGGTGCCAGATGGTTTTAGGAGGTTTGAGTCAAAGGCAACCTTTGTCTGAAAAAGCCCAATCTATTCTAGGGCTATATTTATGTTCTGAAAAGGTGACTAGAAAAGACTCTCTGTATTCAGTACAACCTTCTTGACCAAAAGAGTCAAAGTCAATAGTGTCAGAAGTATAGATTTTAAAATATATTTAGAACCTTTAATCAAAAGATTCTCAGAATAGCAGAAGAGTTTTTAAAAAACAGATGAACACAGGTGATGTAACAATCCTGTGTTATCATTGATAAAAACTTCTGTAAGATTAAAGCACTGGAGGTTTTTTATGTGAAATTCCTAAATCTTTAAAGAAGTTGAATGTTACAGGTACAAAACTTCAAGTATTCAAGAAAAACATGTTTTACAAAATGCCCCAGTTTCAGTAGAATAAAACAAATAATTCAAGAGCTGTTTGCTCTCCTAAGAATGTAAAATTTCAGTTACAAAATTGCAGGAGTTAATAGGCAATGTTCTTTATGGACAGGTGATTCAGTGACAGCTGAAGCACAGCTCTCTGGGAGGTTTAAATCCTGCAGAGCATCATCATTGTTAGAGGTTGTGCTAATGTGATCTGTATTCATCCACTTGGCCTGTATATTTTCTGTGGCACCGGTTTCCTCCTGGGCACTTGATTTCTGACCTGTAGCTCTTTTTCCTGAGAATAGTAGCGTCAGAAAAGCTTTGAAATGCTTCTAGGTTTGGCTTTAGATGGATCTGATGTAAGGCCTGGGCTCCAACCTATACCCAAATCAGTGCTTCCAGCAGCAGCACATTGTAAGCACTTTGTCTTGGTCATGGAGAGATTCATTTGGATGCCTGAAATGAAATGAAACCAAAAAGTGAAGCTGGTGGGAGCTAAATGCAATGTGTGTAGGTGAACTCTTTAATAATGACATTTCTGATGCTGCTAAAGTCTCAGTCCTTCAAATGTGTTTGCACCTGTCTAGCACAGACCCACAGGGCTGTCCCTCTGCGGGATCCCTGCCTTCGTGTGGCTTGGCTGTTAAAGCTGTGCTGTAAACAAAGCTCAGGTAACAGCCTCTGGCCTGGGCTGTTCAGTGCCCTCCAAAATGGGGATGTCACAAGAGAAGTCAGAACCCAGCTGAACCTCCACTGATGGTTTTAAATCATGATTTCTTGCTTGTAAATGATATTTACCTGAATTACAGCACCAGTCTGTCTGAATTAGGACACAGTACATTTTCATGCTAAACCAGTCCAATGCCAAAGAAAAATATGTGGAAAAAAAAATCTAAATTTGCTATAGTTTATTATACGATAATAAGATTCCATATGGCTTTTTAAAGAATTATTTTATAATGTTAGTTTAAAGCTGAGCTAATTACATCTATATAATGAAGCAAGTATTCATTTTACCTTAAATAAATTAAAACCACTGAACTTTGTTGCCTCTTAAATATTTATTGAATATATGTTCTTTAATTATATCCTCCCATGTGTGAAGACAGGTGACATAAAACTTTTGGATGTACTTAACAGACTATTTTAAATGTGTAACAGAACTGGATTTGATCTCATAATTTAAATATCACTCAACTTCCCTGCAGTCCTTGGAGTTACACCAGAAATTATTTCTGGCTCATGCAGTAGACGATTTTCAAAATCTTAGGATTATTATGAAGAGCTTCCTTCCTCAAGGAAAAAGAGCTACAGTATCTAAAGTAGACACCTAATAATGAAATTCAGCTGAGTTATCTTTTAGTCTATTAATAATATATATTAAGTCTGCTTCCAGTCTCTGAGGTTTTGTGGTATTTATAGCACTTCATCTAAGTGGATTGTATTGATGTAATTTAAATATTTATTGTATATGTATTGATATAACACTAATTAAAAGTTTTTTCTGGTAAGTTAAATGCTTTTTTTTTGGCTATGTTTTTGCTCTTCTGATACTAATCAGTTTTGATAGCAAAAAGCCATATAATACTAAAATAAATATAAATGTAATAGAATTTAAAAAAAAACCCAACAAGACAACAAAAACAGAACCCCCCATTCTAATATTTAAAATAAGATATCTTGTGCAAAAGTATTTCTTGACTCGCATTTTGTCCTTTGCAGGTCCTTTGCCGTTCCTTCAAGCAAGGTAAAAATCAGTGTGCAAAGTCATGGATTATTCAAGACTCACTTTTAACAAACAGGGATTTTGTAAATGAAACAGCTCCAAAACAAGCCATACAAGGTCATTTGTAGAAGAAATTATAGTTGTGGTAGAGCTAGTTTCCAAATAATAGGGAAGATTCATTTTCTTATTGATATAAATGAGGCAGATTTCTGGATTTGTGTTTGTGTCACTGTCTCAGATGTCCCTGCAGGAGGTTAGCTACACCCAAGGAGTGTCTGTATCTCCCAAAGAGCAATGGCTTTCTCAGGAGTGTGCCTCATGGTTCATCTATCAGCACGAGTGAAATACCTGAGGCTCTCACCTCCCCTTTATTGTCAGCCAGTCATACTGGAGTCAAAGCATTTATGCCTTCTGCACAGCGCTGTGCTACTTACTCCATTTTCAGGGAGACCAGAGCATCAATTTCACTGCTGTATCCCATCGTGGATAAACAGTTGGATCAATGATACACAGCTGGTACCTCCAGCTTCTGCTCTGCGCACAAGTGAAAGCAGATTCCATTTGCACATGTTCATTGTCAAACCAGCGAGCTATTATCTGCTTTTTCTCTGTGGCCTCTTCTTTCTTCCTACACAACTCTGAACAGTATGGCACACCATATAAATTATACCTATGCAGGATGCATTTATGAAAGCCAAGCCTGCCACAAGTAGTTTTTTTTTTTTCTTCAGGAAGAACAAATGCATCTCTTCCTCAATTACCTTGACTTTTGGACTATTGGCACTAACTTTTCACATGTTTTCATGACGCAGTGTTGATGTCACTTTTTGAGTGGTTCTAATTTATGTATGTTATTAATATACACATATAGCACTTAGAGTGATACATAAGAAAATAGGTGGAACACTGAGACCTCAGACAGTGACAATGCTGGTTATTATTAGGAGCCTACTGGTAGGCAGTGAGAGCTTAGGGTAGCACTGTTTTTCATTCCCATGTATGTCATCTGTCTAGGTATTGTATTCAGTAATGAGTTTAGATACTACTTGCATATTCTGGTTAGGGACAAAAGAGAATTCTTCATTTGATGAAGATGTAAGGATGATGGTATGAGGAGAAAAATGGAATCACAGGCTGTACTACTTAGCAGTATTACATTGCTGGGATGCAGTGACCTTCAGCAGTATTCACTTTCCTTATTCCAGACAGGGGTAAAGTATGTTCAGGCTCTGCCTATTCCAGTGTTTTCCAGTATTTCCCAGAAATTGTGGAGGACACCGTGGTGTGCTTGTCATTCAGAGAAGCTGGAGGAATGGGGTGACAGGGACTTTATGAAATTCAATGAGGACAAACATGAAGTATTGCATATAGGAAGGAATAATCCCTTGCAACCACAGGGAGCAGCTGTGCTGAGAGGACATGGGGGTCGTGGCAGAGAGCAATCTGAGTGTGGGCCAGCAGCATCCTGGGCTGTATCAACAGGAGCATGGCCAGGAGATGGGGATTACCCCCTCTACTCTGCACAAGCCAGACTGTATTTATACACTAGTCCAGTTCTGGGCTTCCCAATACCTAAAGATCATGGATAAACCAGAGTTCAGCAGATGACCACCATGATGTCTGGGGGTTGGAGCACTTGCTCTGTGAAGAGGGGCTGAGGAAACTGAACTTGCCAACCAGGAGAAAATAAGGCTTTGAGGCAACTTAGAAGGAGGCCTCTACCTTGCTGGTACCTACAGAGAGTTTACAAAGGAAATAGGATCAGGATCCTTGTCATGGAGTATGGTGGGTGACAAAAGACAGCAGACACAAAGTGAAATGAGAACGGCTCCGTTTTTAGAAGAGATCTTCCTCCCTGTGAGGACAGCCAGGCTCTAGGCCAGTTGCCTGGAGAGATTGTAGTTTCCATCCTTGGAGGTCTTTAAGGATGAAATAACCTAGTCGGAGTTCATGGATAAGCCCACTTTGAGCAGGAGGTCCCTTCCCACACCACTTTGTGACACAATGAACCCATAACATAATCCAGCAGTCTTTATATATGCAAGTCCTAGTAGTAGCCCTCTTTCAAGCAGTAGTCCATAGTCTGTAGCTTTATTAATTACTCTGTGAGCAAGGTTACAGAGTTTCTGCTGTAGTGCGGAAATACATTTTCCATGGCTGTGTGTTGGCTGAGTATGCACCAGGAAACCAAGGCTCAACTCAGTGGCAGCTGAAATTCCTTTTCACTGCAACTCTCTTGTGGAAAGAGAGACTGTTTGGTGACATTTTCTATCCATTTGCTCGTAGACAACCTGTGCACTTTTCCATTAACTCCACTAATTTATTTATGAAGCCATTATGAAGAAAAAACCCCTAGACGTTTCCTCTTCTAATGTTTATTCTGTTAGGCCAAGTAGCCAAGCTCTTTCAGACTGCACTTAGGTTGGGATGCTCTTCATACACTTTCAACAGAGCTCTCCGCAGCGAGACTACAATGGGGGGGGGGGGGGGGACGACTAGAATGAGCCTAAGCATCCAAACTCAGTCTTTTGCAGCGTTTGTGGTATTTCTCTGCCCGAGCTGGAAGCGTTCAGCTGCTACAGGCGCGTTAGTGCGGGCGGGAGCGCAGTGACGAGCCCGAGGGGCTGCGGGCCGCTCCCTCCCTCAGCGCACGTTTCCCGCCCAGCCGCGGGGGTGGAGGGAGGGCGGCACGGGCGGAGCGAGCCCCGCCGCTCCCCGCCCCTCGCCGCCGGCGGGCTCGGGCCGGCCCTTCCCTGCTCTCCCCTCCCCTGGCAGCTGCGAGCGCTGGCAGCATCGCGGGTGGTGTCTCGTCCGCGCCCAGCCGGCGGGAGTCGAGGGACGCTGTTCGTCTGTACGCGCTGCACGGCCCCGACATGTTCCAGCTCCTGCGGGGTTTCCTTCTGCCGGCGGCCGCCTGCGACGGGAACAGGGATGGCGAGTCCCGGTACGCCAACCTCTTCCGAAAGCTGGACCTCAACGAAGACGGGAGGGTGGACATTGCCGAGCTCCAGACGGGCCTCCGGGCCATGGGCATCCCTCTGGGGAAGGAGGCGGAGGAGGTAAGCGCGGGCCCGCGGGCGCTGCCGGGCGGGCGCTGCCGGCCCCCGCGGCCGTGGGGAGCACAGGGCGAGGCGGGCCCGGCCGCTGTGCCCGAGGGACGGGGCGCGGCCCGGCCGCGGCTGCAGCGCCCGGGAGCCGTGTCCGGCGGCGTGGGGCCGCTCCTTGGGGGAGGCGGCCTCGGGCCTGGCGTTTTCCCTCCCCGGGCCGCAGTTCCAGCGGCAGGGGCCGTGTTGTACGGGCACGCCCCGGGTTGTAGGCGAAGGGTCCCGAGCGCGTACAGCTGTCGGCGGTTCCTCTGCCAAGTGGGTTTACTCATCGTGTGTGGACTTTTGACATCCTTTGACTTCTTGTTGAGTGATTTTCGGTACATTCCTCTTCCAATACGATAAAGGATGGTAATTTACAGCTTTTGTCCGCTGCTCCACCCATGCATAATCTAGATCAGAGTAAATTAGGGTTTGCTTTGGGCAGCAGGTAGTGCAAACCTGCATAGCCGTAGGTTGTAATTTCAGAACTAGTTATTTAAGCTAAACACATAGACATGGAAGTTATTATTCTTGACATGGACTGTTGTCAGATATCGAGGTCCTTTATTAGAAAATGCACACTTGTAACAGTGGCCATCAAACCGTGAAACCGACAGTGCTGAAACTCTTGGTGATGTGGCTTCTGCAGTGATCAGTTGGACTATTACATTCCTTTGTCCCTTGTATCAATGCTGTGACCTCCGAAGTCAGTAAAACTTAAGTCATCAAGCATTCCAGTGTGATGCTGATTTACACTAGCAGGTCTGACCTGTTACCTGGAAGAGAAACTTCTCTTTCCTAATTATTTTCAGTAATCCCCAGGGATCAGCATAGAAAATAATTTAATACACAATTCTGTGGGCACAAGTGTTTGTGTGGTAAGTCAGGTGTGCTGACAAGACACACATAGGTTTATTTATGCTGAGCAGGTACACGTGAGAAGTGTGGGGGAAGCTACTATTGTAACAATTCTGCTTGTTTCAGTTTAAAGAATGATTCTCTGGCATTCCACTGCTGTGCCTGTACTAGCTGTTGCATACTTTCTGAAGGAGGTGCAGGAAAAGGAACTTAAATTTCAATTCCATTGTTAAAAGGTGTCTTGGGTCAATAATTCAGTGACCTTATGCTGATTGTGTGACAGTTTTTCCCTGTGGTCTGGTTATTTTGTCTCTGTTTTGCTCCTTCTGTTATATTTAATTCTCTGTCTCCTATACTTAAGAGAAAAGTATCCAACAGGCCTCTTGAGATGAATGGTGTTTATTCAAGAGTATAAATGAAAGCACACTTTCACTTCAGTGTTGCTGCTGGTCAAAATCATCTTTACAATAGGCACCTTTTGTGTTCTTAGGTTTTTGTAATTAAAAGAGGGAGAGGTTGGCCTTTTTGGTTATCCATGAGAGTTGTCAGTGTTCGGAGCATGCTAGCTGTAAACTCCAGTCACACATTTATACACACATTGTTGTAAACCTGTTGTACCAGTTTGATTGTAACAATTTGGGGGTTTTACTTATATTGAACAATGGGGAAACAGGTGACCAGCTAATATTCTGGTGTTTAACAAAGGTGGTCTTCCCATATAATTCACTGAAAGCCCTGGTGTGCTGCTGAATATTTGAGCAACTTAGAATTGAAGTTCCAAGTTCTTTCTCAAAATCAGTGATCTTCATTAATAGTGCAATAGGTGTCAGATGATTCTCAGTTGCTTCAGGATAAACTGAAAGAGATAGCCATGAAACAGACATAATCTAGACATACCTGGATGTAACAGAGAGCAGGAAGTGCTGCCTTAGTTGTTAAAGACACACCGAGTAAACAATATAAGCCATGAGTCACCTTCTCATTTGGGAGGAGTGGGAGAATTATTGGAGTGCAGGGAAACTTCCGTGTGCTCACAGAAGCTGAGCTAACTGTGGTGGGCAGAGTTGGAACCAGACACTAGAGTAGTGCCTTTCCTTTTTGTGGCTAATCTGCTTCCTGTACTTTCTTGCAGCTCCATACTGCTTTCTCCCACTTCAGGCTCTAAAGTGGTGTTCAATTAATTTTTCTTACTGCTTGGTAAAAAGATATTTTAATAATGAAGTCAGATATTGAATCATCATATTTGGAGAGGCAGAAGTAGTCTTATAATTACTAATAACCAATGAGTAAGGAATTGAGATGTAAAAATGTTATACGATGGGGCAAAGTGTTTTCTTCTGAACTGCTCAGCCCTGCCAGCACAGTGGCACCATGGCGTGGGCAGAGCTTGGCATGTCCTAGAGCAGGGTCAGTTTTGGTGCCTCATGGGTGCATCAGAGACTCAAGCCTCATTATGTTGATGCTGATCTGTGTTAGGTTTTCAAAAATCTCTTGCAAGGCTGACTTCCAACACATAGAATGAAATCCATATACCTGGGAGTGTTGGCCATTGTCCTGAGCTCCACAGCTGCTTTCTGGCTAACCTGTGGAAAAGAGACTCTTTGAGTGTTCCTGGGTTTCACTGCAAAGCCAGTTGGTTGATCCAAAGTTGTACCACCTTCACAGTATGGTGTTTGTGCTGCTAGTACTGTTTTACCCTTTTGTCTTTAAGTGCAGTTCCTCTCTAGAAGGAATATGCATGTTTTTAGAAGAGTAATAGACTACAGGTATGCACCTTCCATCAGCTGTGAACCTTGTGGTAAGCTTTGGAGGTGGCTTGCATGCCCCTCTAAGGAAGAATCATTTTTCCCCCATAGCTCAACCTGACAGAACCTCCTGACTATGTTCTGCTTGACCTGCCTTTTGGCAGTATCTGACAGACAAAAGTAAATGACTGGAAAATCTGGAACACGTGCTGCTTATATTGTAGGATATACAATACCTGCCAGGAATGGGTTACTTTGCAAAGCTTTGCAGAAGATTCCTGACATAATGTATCCTTATCTATGAAGGAGGAATTTAGGGTGGTAACTATCAAATGTTGCTTTACAGGCAATATTAACAGCTATTGTACAGTGACTTTGATAAGCAGGGACACAAAATAGATGCTGGGATCAAATCACACATGATCTCATGCTGTGTCTTCAGAATGCCGTGAGTCTTGTAGGCGGGAGCACCATAAATGGTGTGAGTGGTTGGATGAAGTACTATTTTTGTTCATCCTTTCCTTCTGCTGCAATCAGTCCTTACAGTAAATCCGTAGGAGGTGAACCCCATATTTCAAGCTTCAGTTTAGGATAGGAACAGCCAAGTATTCAAATTCAGGTGCTATTTATACATTGAGTTCTGGACTAAGAGTAGGAAGATGTTACTGAAATGAATAACTATATTCTGGAACCAGCCTAATGATCTTATTTGGACTAACTCTCTTAACATTTTGATATAAGCCTTTGGCTACATTAAAGCTCTTTGGATAAAGAAACAGCGTGAAGAGGCCCCTCTGTGTGGTGGACACAGGGCCTAGTGAGACTAAATTCACAACAATCACACTCTTATCTGTTTAGAGTAATTGACTGTTTCTGAAAATTTGAGTCCAATCACATCTAAAAGTACTCAGAACACTTGAAGTATGTTTCTGCATTTAAACTACAGGAAATTCAGAATTCTGCCAAGTGAGGCAGGCTCCTGTGCTGTGTTCCACTGCTGTGTCTCAGCATGGGGATGGCTGACAATGGCCCAGGTGTGTATTGTTTCCTTCTGTGCTTTTCTCTGGCCTCTAAAACCTGCAGCTAGATAGTGCTTCAGAGCCTGAGCTTTCCTGAGCAGTTCTTAGTCCAGAAAGCACACACTTGTTTAGTGACTGAGCTAAATGTGTCCTTAAATATTTCTCAACTGCTTTATTAAGATTTTTGCACTTATTTTAATTTTGGTAACTTCCCCTATATGCAAAATTAGAAGGGTAGTAGACCAAGGTAACTGAAGCCTCCTTAATCATGTTGTAGCTAGGCTAGAAACAGAAGAAACAGTGATTACTTTGGTAACTTGGAGGAAGATACATGGGTATCTTGTATCACACTGTACCTACTCTTAGAATGATTCATACCTGATATGCAGATCCACAGTCTTAAAAGCTTCAGTCCTTCCCTGTCTCTGTGTCATTCTTTATATGAATTGAAGCTTTCTCTCACCTTATGAGTCTGCCCAAAACCTGGTACTATTGAGTTAGAGTAGTCTGGCATCTTCAACTTTTTATCAAAACAGATGTCATGTCATGTGATTGTAGAAAACTGGAACCATTTAGTTCCTTTAAACTTCCCTTGTCTGGTCATAATAGATGTGATGATTATGACTGGTTATGGGGACTTAACTGTGAAATACCACAAATATCTTCAGTAATGTGTTCAATTAGTAAATTGGAAATTGAATGTATTCAATTTGCTTCACTTCCATTGTAAGCAAACATGTCAATCATTATTTCATTTCTATGTGTACAGCTTCAGAAGCTTATAACTGATACGTGCTGTAGTCTCCAAGTCTCCATATGAAAGAGCAAGATGAATCTTAAATTTGTTTTCATAACACTTTAAACATCCAAGGAGATAAAATGAATTATTTTTTAATACTAACTTGATAGGTTTTTTTCTTGAACAGTGACAAGGTACAGTGAATGATTAATTCTTCCTCCTGTTGCTGCAAAGTGCAAGAATGCCAAGAATTCCCAAATATGGGAAGCCTCACCTCTGAGACCTCCCTTAACTGCTGTGTTGAAATGCTTTGCTAAATCCCTGTCTTGAGACAGCAGTGTGTCCCAGGTGAACAAACAAGGGAAACTGTTAAATCTTTGAAATTACTATGGCTGGGATGCCTCAGTAGCAGAGTTGTCCTATTTAATGGGAAAACTCAGTCTACCAAGTATGCTCAAAGTCAAAAATACTAGTGTAACTTGCAAAGAATGCTGAATGAAAGTTCAAGGGATAGTTTGCATCTTCCATGTATGCTGTTTCAGATTCTTGAAATTTAATTCATAGCTATGAGTTGAGAGAGTTTATCCAGGTCCTGAAGGAGCAGCCTCTGCAAGGCATTTTGGGAGAGCATACTCACACTTGCATCTTGTCCTTTTTTGTCTCGTTTTCTAGAGATTCTGTTAGCTGAAATGGACCAGGGAGATCTCTGCCCGTGCTGACCTGTAGCAGGGAAGAGCGGTGCTTAGGACAGGGAACAGGAAGGGGAAGCTCTGCAGCTGATAGCAACATCTGCGCTGTCAAGGGTGCAAGTCTGCTGTACTGGGGTGGGGGCTCCTAATGTCTGTAGCAGGTTAAAGAGCCTGCTTGGACACTGTTTACATGTCAGTAGTATCCTTTGGGAGGCAAGAGAGCAAAAATGAATGCTGAATTTGGGCAAGTTGGGAGGCCTTTAGAGGCAGTGCGAATTCCGGTTTTACCCAGTGTTATGCTGGATTTCTGCATGTGAAGTGTCAGTCGAGCTCGTGTGTTATGGGGCTCACTGGGCTGTAATGCTGTGTGAACACATCCTCAGGCCCTGTCTCTTTATGCTGGATTTCTCTCCCAAATGATGTAGTTTGACAAGGCTGACTTTAAGAATCTTTGCTAGAGATTTTTGGGTTATCGTAGTCTGCATAAATTTGTGTAGTCTTAGCAGATATAAATAGGAAAAAGACTGTTGTCTGCTATGTGTCCAGTAAAGGGAGAAGTGCTGTGTATACTTCAGCTGAATTTGGCATCCAGTAATATTGCACCTGAATAACTTAAAACTGTGGACTGCAGAGCTATGTGAATGGTTAAAAAGTACTTAAGAGGAAAAGAATTGAAAAAGGGGAGAAAACAATGTCATGATTGGTTTTATGTATATAGTAACTCTGATTTTAAAAGCAAATGTGAAATTTCCTTTAAAAGCAAATGTGAATGTCTAAAGACATGATGATGTTCTTACTGTGGTGCTGGAGTTCTTTGTATGCAGCATTTGTATCTGTGCCCTTTGGAACTCTGGCTGCAGACTGCAGAACACATAATTGCTGCTTGCACCAGTGATGTATCTTGAAGTGCTGTTTTATGCTTGTGTCTTGTAGATAGCGTGATAGGAAGCAAATAACTTCTTGATGAATCACTTCCTATTAAATATTCTTTACATTATATTAATTAGCTGAAATTACAAGCTAATTAATTAATTGGTAATCCTTTGTACTCAGCAGCCCCACCTTCTATGCACAGTTCAGTTTTGTAAACAGAATGTGAAGACATGCACAATACACAAATAATACTAAATACTAAATAATATAAAAATTAGACTGTGAATTTGAAAGAAAAGTCTACATAAAAACATCAAGATATCTAGTGTATTGCATTCATTGTCTTTACGTTGTAACCATGAATGTGTTAAAGTTCATAACTTTGGCATAGAGCAATCTAATAATTCATCAGGACACTTACAGAGAAGGGTAGGGAGTTTTTGATGTGTATATAAAGCCTGTCTGTAATTCTTTTTTTTTTTTTCAGCAGACCTGCTGACTAACTTACATTTCCACACCAAATACAGAGGTCTTCTGATGGAGTAGGAATTCAACACTGCAACATGATTTATATAATGGAGAAGTTTTTTTTAAAATACCTTCAGTGTTTCAGTCTGCTTGTGGCCTCTTGTGTTAGTTGTGCAGGACTTGGAAAGCAGCTGTATTAACAAAATATGCAACAGAAAAAGAACAAAAATAGTAGAATTATGAAGAAAAGAAAAGAGGAAGAAAGAGGTGACAGTATCATGACCAAATAGGTCAGCACAGGAGCATTTTAGTCGGTTTGTGTGAAGGCTTGTAGCATTAAAAAGAAAGATCACAGAATCATAGCATTGTTTGGATTGGTAATGATTTTTAAAAGGTCTTGTAGTCCAATTCCCCTGCAATATAGCAAGGTTGCTATATCAGGTTGCTCAGAACCCCACCCAGCCTCACCTCAGATATTCCCAGGGGTGGAGCATCCTGGGCAACCTGTGCCAGTGTTTTACCACCCTCATTGTAAAAAACTTCTTCCTTATATGTAATCTAAATCAACACTCCTTACATTTAAAACCATTCTCCATGTCCTATTGCTACAGGTCCTGCTAAAATATTTGTCTCTTTTATAAGCCCCTTTAAGTACCAACAGGCTGCAGTGAGGTCTCCCTGGAGCCTTCTCATCCTCAGTCTGAAAAACTCCAGCCTTTCCTCACAAGCATCTCACAGGAGAGGTGCTCCTGCTCTCTGATCATCTTTGGGGCCTCCTCAGGCCCCGCTGCACCAGGTCTGTGTCTTTCCTGTGCTGAGGAGCCCAGAGCTGGATACACTACTCCAGGTGGGGTCTCATGAAGGCAGAGTAGAGGAATGGAAGCTCCCTTGAGCTGCTGGTCATGCTTCTTTTTCTGCAGCCCATGTCATCATCCAAACTGTGTTCCTACATCTGTCAGCAATTAACAATTCTTTATGTGGTCACCATTTCATTTTACCCAGTGAATTATCCTTACTGCTTGTGATTACAGTTTTTAGACAATGAGAAAAAAATGGTGTGCCTTGAAAAATGAACATTTGGATCTGAGCCTTTGTGAAGGTGAGGTGATCCCACAGTAAGGCAGTAACAAGAAATGGCAGGTTTGATGTGGCAGGCATGCCAAACATTGTTTCCCAGGGCTTGTAAGTGAGTGTTGGCACCTTGGTTCCTGCTCTATTGTAAGCATGCCTATTTTAAAATGCATCCAGTGCTCCTCCATCTGAGAAGCTGGTGACCCAGGCACTGGGAGAGTGACAAGTGGCTGTAATTATACAAAATCTGGTGGTATATTAAATTTAGAAGAGCAGAGTTGGATTCAGTGTTGAACTGAAGTGGGGAGTGATTGACTGATGGAGTAGTTTGTGTGTGGAGGCTGTGGAATCTCCTTTCTTGACGATGTCCAAGACTCAGTTGGATGTGGTCCCACACAACCTAATCTAATTAGATCTAATTAGACATGCTTTCAGCTGGGGTTGAGTTCAATGGACTCCAGAGGTTCCTTCCAACTTGAATTACTATTTGATGCGGTGAAGGGGCAGTTTGTACCAAGGACTTAGTGTGCCAGGCTCCCCACAGAATCCAGAGGTGTCTTCCTGCTGGCTATGCCCATGGGGTATGGAACCCCCCCAGGAGGAAGTTTCTGCCTGCCAAGTAGAAGACAAGCTTCTTTCGATGTTCCTGTTCCACAAACTTGCAAATTACTGATTTTAATCTGAAACCTTAACACCCACATAATTAGTTCACCTCACAGACAGCAAGAGGCTTTTGTTTGCATGAGCTTTTAGATTTGTACTGAGAGAAAAACACATGTGCCATATGTTTTTGTTCCCTGTCATTTCTGTCCTGCTTCGCTGAGAGTGGCTGAGACTGACTTGAAGTCTGGAAAATAACTGTCAAAACAAAAGTAGGAAATGGAGAGTACGTTTGTGCTTACCATTTTCTCATTGTTGCAATATGGATTCCATTTCTTTTGCAGATGAACTGAAAAGTGTCCCCCTTCACATACAGAAATTACCAGCTCTCTAAAGTAACATGGAGTTTCTGTTTTCTTTGGCTCACAGTGGAGGTTCTCATCCTCAGCAGTGGAGGTTCTACTATAATTATAATTTAGTTCAAGTTTTGTCCTCACAGATATGTGACACAGAAAACCACTTTCCTTGTTCTGCATTTTGGTTTGTGTAGTTCAGCTAGCAATAGGGAACAGTAACAATTGTTGTGGAGTAGAACTCACACAAAGTGATTACAAGTGTCACATAAGTCACCTCTTCTCAGGAAGGCGTGGGAGCCCAGCAGGACACTCAGACCCTGCAGCATGAGGTGCCATGAGTGGAGTAATTGACTTGATTTTTACTGTGCACAACTTGCTGTATTATGGAAGGTAAATAAGTTGCTCATTTCACTGGTGTACCACGTCAGTTTGCTCCATTTCATTGAGAAATCCTTGATAATCTTATAAATTTTGGTTTTTTGAGATGAAACTTTGAAGTACATTACTTTTTGTAAAGGGATAGGGAAGATGAAGGAGGCAACATAAATTGTTTAGATGCCCTCAGTCTTTTTCAGACTCCTGCAACAAATACAGCAATATTCTGCTTCCTCTGTGTTTAGTTTCTGTAGCCTAGAACTTGTTGGACTTTGGTCTTTAGAGTCCTCTACTAATTAAAGAGGAGTAAACAAAATTAAAACCAGATTTTGCAGATTAGTACAGCCATTCAAATCTTGTGGAGTGTTTCTTTATTCAGAAACTACAGTTGCGCAAGGCAGTCTGCTGAATAGAAGATACGTTGAAGAATTTTTGGTGTTTGAAATTCGGAAGAATTTCAGCTGCAGAAAAGAAGGGCACCGGTGAATTTTCCAAGGAGCAGGAGCATATGCAGCTGACTGTGCTTGTGAATGAGCAGCTGCTGGATTTTTGCAATTCCCTTCACTGTGCACAAAAGCCCGGTGCTCTGCTGCTTCATTCTTGGCCTTCTGTGATCTGCACAGGACTGAAGCTGAGCGAGGCTGTTCTCATGTGCTGCTTTTCAGCATTTCTGCTACATGTAGGCTGCTACATGTAGGTGCTGGGAAGCTGCAGTTGGTGAGGAGATCGTGCTGTCAGCTCGGTCTCCTGTCTGCTACTGAGTGCTCCCCCCTAGGATTTTGCACATTGAGGGAACCCACAGGGACCAATGTCCAAAGGAGGGGATAAGACACAATTTTCCCTTAAATCTTGTGTTCTGGAGCAGGGTTCTGGGCTGGTTTCCCTGCAGCAGCACGAGGAGCGATGGCAGCGGCTGTGGCCCTGCTGTGGCCTTGGCTCTCCGTGCCCAGAGCTGCCCTTGCTGGGGTGTAAAACCCAAGCTCCTAAACCCTGCAGAGCTTCCCTGGGCTTTGCCTTGAGCACAAGGCTTAGCAGTTACAGGCTGCTGCTTGCAGGGCTGCTCTAATTGCCCTTCTCTAACAAGTAAGTTTTCACACATGGAGATGGTGAAGTTTCCTGGCCCTTTGTTGGTGGAGAAGTGTCTGCCTGGGCTGTGTTTGAGACTTGTTTCCTGCAGTCCTGGCAATTGCATACCATGCATTCAATGCATAGTTAATTGTACATGAAGTGTTTCTATCTGCAGGACAGTTCCTAGGAAGCACACACCAGGAAGGAAGATAAGTGTGTTTGTGTTTGTTTAAAAATGTAGTCAGGGCTTCAGTTTGGAGCAGAAAGCTGTGTTCTCTCAAACGCTGAGGGCTGCAAGTACCAGTGGAGCAAGATCTTTGTCGTTTTTGGTCAGCATTTAAAATTGCTGTTTGTATTTTTTGTCTTCATCATTTGTAATTAATAGACTATTTATTAAGATGATAGCGCAAGGTTCTGCTTATTTTATTGACAGATTTCATATACAGGAAACTCACAGGCTTAAGCTTGTTCTCTCTCAGGTTGTTCTCTCTCAGGTTTTTCTCTTGTCCCCCATGTCTTCCTCCACAAATTATTTAATACCTGTAGGTATAACTTGCCAGTGCTGGCAAGAAACCTTAAAATTTCTGCACAGAAAAGTTATGTAAATAATAAATAATGCTTTCTTAAATATATATTTACTGCCAAGTGTTTTCTCTCTTTATGCAAATATTGAGTGTGTTAAATTTTGAAAACAAAATGATGCTTTGTGACCTGCTGTAATTTGGACAAATAAAATATTCATTTTTCTCTCAATAGAAAATTTTTAAAGCTGGGGATACTAACCAGGATGGACAGCTGGATTTTGAAGAATTTATGCAGTATCTTAAAGAACATGAGAAAAAGATGAAACTGGCATTTAAGAGCCTGGACAAAAACAATGATGGTATACCTTGATTTATTTTATTTGTTCAAACATCATCTGAAGAAACTGCATTAAAAGTAGTGTAACCTATATTTGTCTGACTGGAAAAAAAATTGTGAATATGGAGTCCTTCTTTTCCTTAACATGACCATAATTAAAGTTTGCTACAGATAAAAAAAAAATAGTCTTTATTCTTTCTATTTTTTCCAAATACACTGAACTGGTGCTTCTTGTTCCCCAAATGGAGAAACTGTGAGAAAATTTCTGACTATTTCTAGCTATTAAAGATAAACCAGTTTTTAACTAACTGTATATTTGCATCTTATTTGCTTCATCCTTGTAGTAGACAATCAAAACACATTGTCTGTGCTAAGCTGATTTTTAGATCATCTTTGCTATTATTCAGCTGTTGCAATGAGCTCCAAGATGCTAAGTTTATTAAGATGCACATTTTAAATACGTATCATCTTTGTTTTAATGTTTCAAGGAAAAATTGAAGCCTCAGAAGTTGTCCAGTCCCTCAAGATATTGGGTATAGACATTTCAGAAAAACAGGCAGAAAAGATCCTGCAAAGGTCAGGAATTATTATTTTTTGAAGCAGCTTAATCTTCCTTGTATTGTTAATTTCTATATTTTTCTGTTTCAGAAAGGGGGTAAATGGGATTATGACTTTGAAAGGTGTTGGTAGTTACTATTGGAGCATCTGGTTCTGGGAGGAGATGTTACTTTATTTCTCTGTAAATATTGTTGATTGAAAGAAGCACTGTATTAAGTTTTTAAATGGAATAGGACAGATGCACTTGGATAAGAGAAGCATAGTATTGAAAGGCCATGGCAATTCAGCCTTGAAGTCACTATATGGAATTTACAGTCAGTTTGGGATTTACAGTTGTTATTTGAAGAAGCGTGCAGCACAACAGTTATTGATGTGATAACATAAATTTTAAAAAAAGGGTGGGGGGAGGGGGAAGAAAAGGCAGAAAACCAGAACAAAACTCCACCATTACTATTTCCTTATATAGTTTTGTTCAAATTCTTTACAGTATTGATGCTGATGGGACAATGACAGTAGACTGGAATGAGTGGAGAGATCATTTTATGTTTAATCCAGCTACAGACATCGAAGAAATAATTCGATACTGGAAACATTCCACTGTAAGTTCAACTTCCCTTTTAACCTAGTGCATCTCTTAAGTTCATCTCTGATGTGTTAATTTGTGATATTGAGTATAACAGCTTCACACTTCTTATATTTCAAGCATATCTCTATTGTTTGGTTTTCCTTTTCACTTCATGCTCTCCCATTTACAAGCAGGATTGTGTTAGATGAGTTCCTTCTGAACGAACAACGTCATCTAAACTTTGCAAATAATTATCAGCAATTCTAAGGACAGAATCTTTTTCCTCTTTTGGAGATATTTCACAGAAAAATAATAACCACAATATTAAACATTTTTCTTCGCACATTACAGTACGATTTGATTTGTTGAAACAACTTATATAGACATTTTAACTGTTTCTTATGTTGAAATTTGTATTTACAGTTATATAGTATCGTTATAATTATCATACAATCTCTGGTTTCTTGACAGGTGATTTTCTGTGCACATTGTGCTCTTTTGTGCCATATAATTTAATTTAAGCATACAGAATATACAGCAATAGTTTATCCATTGTGCAGACAAATTTTTTAAATTTTTACTGTGTGGAGCTGTTAACACCTTAGTTACTGATTTTTAAGAACAATGATAAAGTAAGTAAACCAACAGTAATCCTGTTTGCTAAATATCCTTCCTGTAGATTATTGGAGGAAATAAAGTAAGGTTGGATGCCTTTGAATACAGTGAGTCCATTTATATCTCCAGGGATTAGTCAGCATTTCCATAATAAAAACCATTTTATGAGATCTGAGAGCTTTGAGTGTTTGACACTGTACAAGCTCAGCTCAGGAATGCTTGCCAAAAGGCAGTTAGCTCCCTGTTTGCTGAGGAGAGCACTTGAAGCACTGCTATGAGATCAAATAGTCCTGGTCCCAGCTTACTTAGTGGAAAAAAACTTGGCTTTAATAAAATGCTCCTTAATGTTATTAAACAAAAGATCTGTATTTTTTGTTTTTTATTATGGAATGTCATTAGTTGCCCCCAAGGAACAACTGAGGGAGTCTCCTGTGATCTTAGTGTTGCAGTCAGCTGATGACCCAGTTATCACAGCAGGCAAAATCCAGCAACACAGCTGGTCTTTGAGATAAGAGCAGATGTGAAACCTCCCAGCCTGGCTGGCATTTACAGACAGCTCTTACAATTCTGTTTTTATAATATAATTGCTACCAGACCCTTCCAAGCAGATAGCTACATTGGCATAGAATTATTATGATAGCTGTGGCCTTTCTGTTATAAATGCCCTCAAATTTATCACGTTTATAAATTTATTTATTTATTTCCTTAGTTGTGTTTAGGTCTTGGTATACACAAGGTTTAAACCCTGACAGATACACATATTATCTCTTAGAACACTGAATTTATGTTTTGAGAGTTTTGATTGATTGTTTGATGTTTCCATAGTTGAGCAACTGATGACACCTCACTTTGAAACCTCAAATGCAAGAAAGATGAAAGGATTTTGCAATTAATCTCTTCTGTGTTCAATATCCAGAATAGGTGGTGCTTATCCTTTTTGTTCAGTGGCTATATTTGCACTCTGCATTCTGCAATTTTTGTCCCGAATGACCAGGACAGTATTCTGTCTACTGACAGAGAGAGAATGCAGCATAAATTAGGGATATAATGTCTACAATTAAAATCAATGGTAGTTCAAAAGTTTATCAGTTAACACTTTCTAGTCAGTACTTATCAGTTATTAATATATTTTTGCTCTTTTTATAAATTTAATTTATGTGTAATAGCAGATTTGCGTTATCTACAGTATACTTTTTCTCATGTAGGATGATTATAGGTTACACTTAAGAGCAAAAGTGATGTGAGATTTCATAGTGTTCTGTCTTGGTTTTATAATTAAAATCTGTATTAATGTTGTTATTTGGTTAAATCCAATGGCAGTACAAAAGTGCCCCCCTTAGTGAAATGTCAAGCTCTTACAGCTGAAAAAAGTAATTAAATGTGTCTTTGAGTGTAACTGATGATAAGAAAATCTATAAGGCATCTGTCAAACTATTCATTTGGTAGGATAATACACAGCAGTCACTGGAAATAGAATTTTCTGTTATATCAGCTGTTAAAACCCTGCTTTGAAATGTTGGGGAGTGTGGGAGAAGGAGACATCCCACATGTGTGAATAAATTACCGTGAGAGAAATCTCTTGTTAGCAACCTTAGGAGATTACCAAAGTAATCCCACAAGACTGTCTGGTGAAAGGTTAGCTGCAACATATAAGCATTTGAAGGACTGCTGATCATGACAGAATGTCTTTGCTTGGACCATACTCAAGGAGGAAATTTGTAGTAATTTTTAATGATGATGGTTCAGTCTTTGAAATGGTGGGTCTGTGGTGTTATTGCTCAATATCTATGCAGAAGTCACTTAAAGTTGCTTTTCAGTGAATAGCAATGTATAGCAAGTTAATTATGGAATGCAAATTAGAGATATTTTTTATTTGTAACTAGCACTTTATTTGCACATTCTTAGGTAGTATACTAATTTGGAATTAGAACTGTGGATAAAACTGAGGTGATGGAATGAGATAGTTACTTGCGCATCTTTGCTTTGGATTCATAAAGGTATTGGATATAGGAGATAGTTTGACTGTTCCAGATGAGTTCACAGAGGAAGAGAAGAAGACTGGGCAGTGGTGGAAGCAGCTGCTGGCAGGAGGAGTGGCTGGTGCTGTCTCTCGAACAGGTACAGCACCCTTAGATCGCCTTAAAGTCATGATGCAGGTAGGTGCAATGTTCAAGAATTTCTTGGTTTCCAGTGCATCACTTCAGTTTCTAGAGATCTGCTAGGAAAAAATGGGGGGCCAAGGTCGGTGTTTAAATTGCAGAGGTCTGGCTATGTTTTGACAATTCCATTTTTTGTGTTTATAAAAATGCTCTTTTATAGATGTGTGAAAAAATGTAAGAAAATGTTACAGTACTTGTGCTGCTAAAATTAGATTTTTTTCAATAGTGCACATAGTTTTGCCAGTTGATATATTTAATCAATTTAATACTGATGAGTTTTATAATCTAATCAGAGCCATGTTCTGTACTGTGACTTTGGTTTTGGTTTTTTTTAGGTTCATGGTTCAAAGTCAAACAAAATGAATATAGCCAGCGGTTTTAAGCAAATGTTGAAAGAAGGTGGTGTCCGATCCCTTTGGAGGGGAAATGGTGTAAATGTTGTGAAAATAGCTCCTGAAACAGCTATTAAGTTCTGGGCTTATGAACAGGTAGGATGATAAATCAATAATGAAAATAATGCTAACTAAAGTCCTAAATCACTCTCACTGTTCCTTACTGGCACTGTTGTATTATATAGGATTGTTGTCGTCTTGTCCCCTTGTCCCATATTGTCCCCATGTTGGGGATTTTGTCATAGTAATTTGAGTGACTTTCAGATTTAAAATAGTCTATAGAATACTTACTATTAGGCAGATTTAACTGTTGCATTATAAACAGTGCACATGAATTATATCTGTTACATGTTTTAAACTGTAAAACGTATGTTTTACATGCATGGCTTTGTGTGGAGTACTGCACTCATATCTAGATTGTTGCTGCAAAGTGACAGCAGGCAACAACTTGGCACACTATGCTAGCTGAACTTACAGGGGATTCATTTGAAGTCAAATATCACAGTGCTATGTATGATGCCCTCATCCTGGATTTCAGAGTTATATTTACCTCTGAATCAGCTTTAAGCATCATGTTAAGGCCTAATCCTCCTTTGGAAAATGAACTCCCATTCTGGTGTATTTAAATGAGCTTTATTTTTGCTCTGTGAGGCATACTAGTGACTCAAGTAAGACCAAATGAGCACACTGCACATCTCTGTAGAAGGAGGAGATAAAAACAACAAAATACCAAATAAATTTGGGGATGTTGAAAGACTGAACAGCAGATTTTGGTGCCACAGAACAACTTTGGGCACGTTATTCTTTTACTCATGGAATGACACAGTGTGTACAGTACTTAAATGCTTCTGTGTCATTGAATGTGTGCTTCTGTGAAAACTTCCATTCTTTGATTAGACAACTGGATCTGCAAGGGAATTTGGTCCCTTTGTTTTCTGGAATTCTTAATATAGGTACTCTTGAGTTGGCTGTTTGCAGAACACTGATGATATTATGGGTGACTGAGGTATTTAATCTAAGAATCCTTGCAGGCTGGAATGTTTTTTATTGTGTTCTGGAGAATCTTTTTGGGTTAGCAAATGTGACTGTAAATGCATGAAAAACTAAGAACAGGCACGTTCTTTTGCTCTTATGTTCTTATGCTTGAAAAGACATTTTGTACTGTACTCTTACCTTTTATAATAACTGTTACCACTCCTAAACAAACCATGTGTTTGTGTTTTAACTATGCAGTATAAGAAGATACTCACTAGGGATGATGGAAAGTTAGGCACTGTTGAAAGATTTGTATCTGGTTCTTTGGCTGGAGCAACAGCACAAACTTCTATTTATCCCATGGAGGTAAGAGAATCTGCTTCTATTGGAGCCTGCAAAATGTTTGGTTTGTTTCCTAAATAAACCCCATTTTGCTCTTGAAAAGATTGTAGAAATTCCTCTCTTATCTGGTACCCTGATTTTTTTTACTTTGGACTTCCTTTCAGACTTTCAGTGCTAGGCATTTCAGAATATACTAAGTTCTAACTGATTCTTGTAATGTTTTGCTTTATAATATTTTTAAAAACAGTATTTAAATAAAACCTAGTGCAGGAAGAAAGATCATCCAAGAGCAATTAAAATTCAATATGTATTCAAGCATTTTGTAAATTGGTCATAAATCTTTTTCCTGCTATATGTAAGCAAGGAATAGTGTTGTCTGGACAAAACTGAAGTTCTGTTGTGTTAGGATGGGAAGCTGGGTCTGATAAGGAGAACAGTGTGGGGGAAGGATGTAACAGCTGCAGCTCAGGCTGGGTGGATTGGCTCCTCTTTCCCTGTAGCACATACCTGTAGGTGGTACTACACACTGCAATTTAACTAGTGTTAATGTAATAACTGTTCCAGTGTAACTGTAACACACCATTTCACAGAAACAGCTTGTATTTTCTTTACTGCTGGTTCCCCAGAAGGTTTATCACTTGTGTAGAACCTTGTTGGAATAGATGTTGGGGCTGGGACTTAACTAATACAAACATCAAGTTTGGTAGAAATGGCAAATGTAATCTAAATAGCTTTTTCATTGGTTGGGGATTTCAGTAGGAATGGAACAGTTTTCATTGCTGAAGTAATAATGATCTCTTTAAAGAGCATCCTTGCTGTTCCAGAGGGTGAATCCCAGCTGAGCTGAGTAAAGAGATGGGTTAAATTAGGGAAGAACTGAAACATGATGCAGATTGTCTGGATTACACTGATCAGTGGAGACAAGGGAACTGTTCTACAGTATCTTCTGGTCTTCCTCACAGAGATATGGTACTGTCCTGGAAGTGTTTTTAGGATGTTTCTAAGTAAGAGAGAAAAGCCAAGTGCCAGGAAATTCCTCAGGAAGATGCAGTCTTTTGAGGCTTTAAAGTAGACCAAATTGTTGCTCAGGAAACTTCCTCTGTGGTTTCTTTTGGATGCTGTTACTAATTTCTTTGTTCTAAGATGCAGTACAGACTTGCTTGCATTATTAATCAGGTGCTGGGTTTCAGTAGTGAGACACAATTATTCCTTGTATTCCTCAATTACCTCTCGAAGTGTCACACTTTTTGAAATATTATTTTCTTAATAGGCTTTAGTGTTCCCAGATCAGCAGTATCATCTGCTAGCATGTTAGTACTCTCACTGGAGCCTTAGCTAATACTTCTATTGAATATTGCCTACACTGTTGCCTTCAAGTTCATCAAATAACTGCCTGTTTTGATCAATAAAATAAAGCTAAAATGCAATTTTAAAAGGCTAAGAATTTGTAAGCTAGTGTATAGTAATGTGTGGTGCTCTGAACTAAGGACAGAACTTGAAGAAGCCTGCTGGTAACAATGCCTTACCAGTAATCAAAGGAGATTTGCAGCACCAAAGTGCAAAACGGTTCTAGAGAATTCAATAAACAGAAATATACTGTGTATCTAACTAGATTAATAAATAGGTATGTAATTAAGACTGGTATTTTTTTTCCTTGTAGGTTTTAAAGACCAGATTGGCTGTGGGTAAAACAGGGCAATATTCTGGGATGTTTGACTGTGCTAAGAAGATTTTAAAAAGAGAAGGTCCAAAAGCCTTCTACAAAGGCTATATTCCTAATATTCTGGGTATAATTCCTTATGCTGGCATTGACCTTGCTGTTTATGAGGTGAGTTTAAATCAGTGAATGCATGTAGCTGTCATTAATTAATTTACAAAAAGCATCAATATTTTTAGAATGTTTGTGCTATTGTACTATTACAGCTGGTTCAATTTTAAAAAGACAAGTGAGACTTTCCACTAACGTTACGAGACCTCAGTGTTTCTGTTTGCCCCTCTTGAGGAGCACCTGGGCAGATGGGCCCTTCCATGCAAGAGTGCCAAGCAGGAAATGTGCAATGAGAGGATTATACAGACCTTGGCAGTACCACAAGCTTTCATAGTAACCTAACCCTGTTAGACTGGAACATACCCATTTTATAGCAAATATATGCCTTTAAAAGGATAGTCACATTATGATATTATGTTTATACATTTTTTTGCCAGTTGTTAGGTTTATGAGTGGATTATATTAACCTGAATTCCTTCTGTGTCTGTGCATGTTACCAGAATTCTTTCTGGCTGACACAGCTTTTCTGAGGAGCTTGAAACATTGCTGTCTTTCCTTTCCAGAGAAACTGGCACCTATTTCACCCACCAGCAATGCTGAAAGTCTTTTATCTATCTTAGATAATATGTGTTGCTTCAAAGTGTCTTAAATAACTCAGACACACAGACTTAATTTTTTTCTAGTCTAGACAAATCTTTTTTTGACACTGCATTAGCCATCACCAGAACTGTTTGAACAAACATTTTCAAAGCTGTATGGAATTTCTTTTCTACAGTTTGCATCCTTGTTTCTGCATTGGATGATGTGCACAGATGTGTGAGCTTTCCTTGCACTCTGTGGGGTGCTGGGTTGTTTCCCACCTCCTCTCCCCAAAGTATTACAGGTGCATGGGCCACTTCCTGCTGCTGGATCTTTTAAGGATTTCTCTTCTAGGTACTAACTGTTGTAGTCTGGTGGAAGTCCTTCCCTGTGTGCTAAGGTGTTTACCTGTGCACTTCAAGCATGTAGTGAAATTGGTCCAGTGAAATTGGTGCTTTTCAGGATTGAGCCCTTAGGATTTGTTATGAATAAAGAAGCACTTGTTTAACTTTTTGAATGCAGATCTCTTGTCTTACTGTTTAATTTTGTACCTTGGCAGCTCTTAAAGAGTACGTGGCTAGAGCACTACGCATCGAGCTCTGCGAACCCAGGTGTTTTTGTGCTCTTGGGCTGTGGCACCGTTTCCAGCACGTGTGGGCAGTTAGCCAGTTACCCTCTGGCTCTCATCAGAACACGCATGCAGGCTCAAGGTGAGTCTTCTTTCCTGAAAATGCTTCTATGTGGTCACATGAAAATTGCATCATGTGGGATAGCTCTAGCAGAGACATAGGAATAAAAAAAAAAAAAAAAAAAACAAATTGGAAAAACTAAGGATGTATCTGGAAAATTCTTTTTAATGTTGGTCTCTTCTCCCTCTTACCCCCAACACTGTTGTTCTTCATACTCAATTTAAAAAGTAACATCTCAAGAACTGGTGTTTTATGTATTCTGAGAGCCACGTGCCATACAAGACTACCAGACACAGCCCCTGTCACAGTGTGGAAGCACTCCTCTAAACTTTACAATGTTTTCTGAATTTTAGAGATTAAATGACAGGGCTTGAATTGTCCTGTGAGGGTAGACAGCAATGTTTGCTCTGTAGGGCATTTCATTAGGATAGTTTCATAGCTGAGATTTTTGTCTGATAGGTTTCTGCATAGACTTAAGGATGGGAGCCTAGATTTCCAAGGTACATAGGTGGATCATGCTTTCCACTGGGATTAAGACACATGGATATCTCAAATGTCTGGGATTAAAAGATCTCTTTTCAGTGGACCTGAGATAGTAGGCTCATGATCCAAGTGTTTGAGACTTGCTCAAGATTTTGAATCTTACCAGAACTGTTTTATAACACATTATCTTTTTGTTCTAGCCTCAGTGGAAGGAGCTCCACAGCTAAGCATGGTTGGTCTCTTTCAAAGGATTGTTGCTACAGAGGGACTCCGAGGACTTTATAGGGGCATAGCCCCTAATTTTATGAAAGTGCTTCCAGCTGTCAGCATCAGCTATGTTGTCTATGAAAAAATGAAACAGAATTTGGGAATAGCATGAAATGAAGGAAAAAGGTGAGATGCTTCTAATGCTGTTGGAAATACGAGAACAATGTTTTCTCAAGTAATCTGCTCTCACAATTAGAGACAGATCTTTATAGAGAGATGCTGCGATTTCCACATTTGCCCTTAAGTGGGAAGAAACTTTCTTAAATTTTAGTTCACCATTTTTAAACAGATACCTATATTGCACTTTAAAATGTCACTGAGTTGAAAAAAAAATCAAGAAACTGTCTTTAAATCAGCAGTATGTTTTTATTTTTAGGAAATCATGCATATTTTACTCATTGGGGTTTTTGTAATTTGTCCTTTCTAAATGTGTATTTGTCTTGGATGAAACCAAAGGTAGGAGAAGTTTATGCTGCCTTGATACTGAATATATGAAAGTGACTTTGTGTTTTGTCATGCTGCCTACACTCAAGCAATTCACAGGCGACATTCTGCATGCCTAGAAGTGAGCACTTTTGTTATTTTGGAAGACTTAACGTTAAGTTCATAAGAAATTGCGTCTTGGATACACACAATAATGGAATAACACATTAAAATATAGCCCACCACCTTTGTCTTCAGGCAAACCTTTTTTATTTTTCATTATTTAAAGAGCCTGAGAAACTGCTGTTCTGCAGTATCGGAATACCTCAATGGATTTACACGGTATTTTTGTAGTACAATCAGCAATTTTGATAACTTGCTTCACTGGACCTGCTTTTCATTGCACTTGTAAATGTCAGCACCATTAACCATGGCAAAATTTGGGTTACAGCTGCTGCATGTTTTATAGGATCATAATACAAAGGAACAGAAAAGGCTTGGATGTTAGATCCATTCCAAACTAGTGCAAGTTGCTATTTAAAAACAGGATGGAGGATCCAGTATGAAGCTGGTGGTAATTGTGGTACAGCCAATGGCAGAGCTGTCCATAGCTCTGGGAACAGGAATGCTTGTCATTTTGGACTCTCCATTCTTTCCCTTATTCAGAGGGCTACATCCACTCTGTGCTTTTAGCCAGTAGAGGATTGCATTATTATGTAAGGGATTTTTACAGTTTTGTCATGCGAGATCAGTCTTCCCTGCACATCGGCTGTGGGTGTGAAATTGGGATAATAAAATACTGAAGTGTTTCGTCCAGGTGACCAAGTGGCAGTGCTGACCTCAGGTGCCCATCAGATTGGTGTTAATGTAGCATGCAAAGCATGCATGCCGACCTGCTAGTGCTTGAGAAACAGCTCCTCCTCAAAAAACAAAGCAGCCCTTCCTCCATGCACAACATTAGGTGTTTCCATGTACAAGTCCTTCCAAAGTGACTTCCCTTTTTATTTTTTTTTTTTTGTGTGTGTGGAGGGGCACACAGTTGCCTTCAGGCCTGAACACTGAAATAGATTAACAATTGTTAGCTGATTCATTTGTTTAGGCTTTTTCTGCTTTCTGTAATGTGTATTGTCTTAATCTTGGTAAATTCGAGATTATACTTACCTTGACCTTCTAAAAGCAACTGCTCTTAGACCACTTGCTGAAATTGGATTATTGAAGGAAGAACTTTATTCTGTTACGGTCATTAAGGGTCTTCTTTTTAATTATTTCCTTTTTCTGGGTGGGCATGAGGGCTGCATGGGTTTTTTTGGTTTTTTGTTTGTGTTTTTTTAAGCAGAAAAATAAGCAAGCAAGCAAAAATAACTACCTGAATCTCCCATATGCTTTGGGCCATATTTTTCAGACAGCAATCACATGTAAATTTGTGTTCAGCGCTTCCATGGCTGGTGTTTATTCTCCATAAACTGATACACAGCAATTCCGTAAAATCTGTATTATAAAATTTTTTTATCACATTTCAGAAAATGGCAGCTCTAGCTGTATTTTGGCCTTCCCTTTAGGGAAACGTTGGACTTTGCACTTTAAAAAAAAAAAAAAAAAAAAGTCATTCTATCCAAATCATTTTTATGTATAATGCCTTTCTGATCTGAGTTTTCCTTGGTTTTGCCAATATCTTTGTACCTTTGTGGGATTTGTGAGATCCCTGGTAATTTTGTTTGACTGTGACCAATAAGCAAATGTATTGTGTGTGTGATGTAAAGATGACTTCAGCATTTCTATCTTCCAGACTTGTTCCATTTTGTTCATAGTGTGCAAGTGCCGTTACGAGTATTGAAATCATGGTAACATTTTCAAATGTTGAGAAGATGAGCTGTTTCAGATTTGATTTTTTCATTATGTGCCTTGATGATGACTGTGCTCAATTGTGTATTCTTTGTCTCTTAAATGTATGTTTACCTTTCTAGCTCTATAAAACTACCAGTTTCTAATAAATCTTGGATTCCTTATCTGACTGGAGTGTGCTGATATGTTTTTTTCAAGGTCTGATAGACAACACTTCTTTATTGCACCATATGCATAATACTCAACGTAAAAAATGAAGGCAATTGATCTAAAAGTAGGTTTCAGACTAGACTATTCTTTGCTGTTACACTGATACTTGAAAACAGTTGCAGATAAGTCAATTGTCATCCTGTTTACAGCTGTCTCATTGCTTAATGGAAGACCACATGTTGAATATTTTTGCTTTACATTGAACAGTATTAGCCAATAATTTGCTTCTGTGTACGTTGCGTGACAGAACTCTTCAGAATCAGGGACAAACATACTGCTGATCTTGCTTTGTTGTTAATCTTAGTTGTTAGTCAGAGGATCACTATAAAATCTTTTCAAGGTAATTGACTTAATTTACTCTGCATGTGTGGTATGACTATGATGCTAAAACCTTGTTAGCAGCTAGCTTTGACAACTCCTTTTGAGGTTTTCACACCAATCCTTCAAATGTTAAAG
Organism: Pyrgilauda ruficollis; assembly: GCF_017590135.1. Classification (NCBI taxonomy): domain Eukaryota; kingdom Metazoa; phylum Chordata; class Aves; order Passeriformes; family Passeridae; genus Pyrgilauda; species Pyrgilauda ruficollis. The sequence goes on along the minus strand of NW_024526488.1, from coordinate 1,164,065 downwards.
ATAATTGTAAACAAATTAGGGGAAGCTTTTCTTGTCTCTGCTGCAAATAAAGTTCTTGTAACATAAGATTTAGAAGTTTTATTTTAAGTAATGGAAGAGGTAGATGCACAGTGTATGATTCCTGACTAAGTGAACAATTTGATCTTCAATTTGACTTGAGGCAAGAATGCTTTTAATTGCAAATGCTCTGCAAGAAGAGCCCAGAAGGGAAAGGGAAAGATTATTTTCTTTTCCCTTCAAGATGTATGTGGAGTGTGACAGCTATTCAGTACCATTAACACTAGAAAACACTGCAGAAATGGCATGAAATCTAAAATAGTGCTGCCAGCATGTGTCTTTCCCTCTTTCTTGTGGTGGCTTCCTGGCAGGGTGTGCCTGCTGCAGCAGGGGCATTCCTTACAGTGGCACCAGCCAGGACCAAGCTGCCTGGCACAACTGCCCATGGAAAGGTGAACACTGTGTGCTGAAAGCCCCTTGGCAGCTTTCCCTTCTGCTGAAGGATGCCTGGTGCCCAGCAGTCCCAGGTGTGGGCCTGCCTGGTGCCCGGATTAGCCTTCAGAGGCCCGGGCTGAGGTGACTTCTGTCCTTTCCTGCCTCGCTTCACAGCTCTGAGCCGGTACAGGCAGGATGCATTGGCAGCTTTCTCTTTGTGACTTTCTGATTTTAAACGGTTGGATAAGGTGTACAGCAAGAAGTGTGTTGCAGTAAGTGGTATTGCCATGTATATTTATATAAAATATGAAGGATGTCTCAACCTGCAGGCTATTTGCTGTGCAAGGAAATGTGGTTTTTAAATGCTTCCCCTTCTGATGTCAGAGTTGTCTTGGGAATGGCTTTTAGGACTCGAATTAAAACAAGATACTGATCCAAAACTGTACATTGTGGAGAACATAATTGATAAGAACTGTATATTTAACACAGAGTGATTTGGGAACATTGAACAGTCTTGCTGTGTAACTTAGGAGCAGCTTCTAAGCCCTCTTGATATCTGAAAATGTGTAGAAGTATTACCTTTTTTGTTGTTTGTCCAGGGTAAAAATTGTCTGTGTTTTGGCAACTAAATAAATGTTTGAGTATTGCGCACCTAAACTCTTACACATTGCATCTGCTTTGCTAAAGGGCTAACAAAGAAGTCTGTTATGTACCGTGCAAGTTTTAGAAAACACCCATAGTGTGTATACACATATGCATTTACATCTATTTAAGTATATACATGTATAAAACCTTCTCTTCTTTGCACCAAGTTTGTGCATCTCCTTTGTGCAGCAGCTGGAACAGCTTCCAGAATGGCCTTTTACTTGAACACTCTTGGAGCCCCGAAACTGCTGTCGCTGCAGAGCTTTCCTCTGCGAGCTCAAAGCAGGAGATTGAGAAGTAAGCTCTCCTAAATAATGTGCCGGTGGTACTCTTGCTAAAATCCAGAATGGTTTGTCCCCCCATGGCTCATGTGAACTGGAATATCTGGTGCCCATCCCCTTGAAGGAGGTGTTGGCAAAAGCCTTGGCTTGCAAGGTGGGAGTACAGTAGGTGACCTTTGGATGGGTTCTCGTGCCATTTTAAACTAAGCCTTTTGTTAACATACTTGCCCTGTAGTTTAGCTCTTGCTGAGGCTCTGATACAGAAGGACTCGCGTTTTCCCTAAAGCAAATGCCATGGGTTTTAAGTGTTACAAACTTGTGAATGAACCACTCTCTCGTCCAGCCTAACAGCCCCTCTCTGGGCTGTTTGCAGGATCGTGCAGGCTCGGACTGCATTCCAGCAGTGCCATCTACTGTCGTGCTGGAGCACCCATTTCTGAGGGATGGCTGTCAGGCTCAACGCTGGAGTGCATTCCCTGCAGTTACTATCTTCACAGCGGGGAAAAAGCACTTGATAAGAGTGCAGGGTAAGCCCAGCTAAGCCATGTTTTTATCACAGAACCATGGAATCTGTTGGCTTGGAAGGGAACTATTGATTTGCTGTTGGCCCTGGTGTGGGTCTCTGTGATGGCACGTCCCTCCAGCCTTCCCCAGGCCTCCCTAACCTGTGTGTTGCAGTTTAGTAACGGGGCCATTTTGCTTTCCCTAATTAAACAAATTCCTTAACTTTAACTGGCTTGCTGTGTAGTTGCAACAGCCTCTACCTCTTCCAGCAGTTCCATTCATTGCATTGATACCACTTTTACAGGGGATTTGTGTATATTTGCTCCATCTAACCCTACTAGGTTAAACATAACATAGCTTCATGGATTTTTAAGCCCACACTCTTACCTCCTTTTATGGCCTCCTCTGATAACTGCAGGCCAATTAGCTTCATTAAATTCAGTGTGTGTCTGTATCTGTCACATTCATTCCTTCCAGTGTAAAAAACCTTTCAAACAGCTGAGGCTGCGAAATAACTGTCTAAAGGAGGAGGGGTTCAGAGGCTGGGGTGTTTTAATAGGACTTGGTTTACAAATAGGATTTCTGAGTAATCTTGGTGGTACAGATTACTGTCTCAATCCTGGCAGTAGCTCTGATGCCATCCTTCTGAAAGTAGACACATAAAAAATGTCACCTTTGCACAATAAATTCTAAAGCTAGCAATTCAGATTCTGTATGTATCTCAAATGTAAAGATTTTTACTGTAAGCTCAAAGACTGCTTGTAGTATACAGGAAAGAGCTACATTTTTGAATTCCTTTCCCAAGATTGTTGCTTCTTTTTTCTCACTAGCTGGATGGATTTTGCAAAGGTTTCAGTAGGTAAGAAGGACTGAGATACAATTGCAAGTTTTGATGGTGATGAGGAAGGTTATAAAATTCTGACTCATGCATCACCACAGTGATCTTGTTTGTAAATTTCAGAATTTCATAAGTTCTGAAATTACTCTCTATGGCTTAGGGAAATGTTGTGCTGTGTGCATGGAAAACTCCTGGACTCCCCAAAACTCCATGACTTGCTCAAACAAAGCCTTCTTGGCTGGGGTGGCAGCAATATGTAACCTATCCTCATTAAGTGTCTGTACTAATGAATGACTGACAGTGCACACATCTGATCCATCTGCCACATAAATGTTTAATTTTTCTTTTGCCAATCAGCCAGAGTCTGGCAGATGCTGCGCAGCAGAGAAAAAGCTGCAAGTGTGGTGTTGCATTACTCCTCAGGGAATTGGTGCTGAAGTAGGAGCATTTCTGAATCAGTCATGACACTGCCATACTCTTGAAGTTAATTTGGCTTAGACATCAAATATTACTCACTGGTCCCTTAAGGAATATTTGATTTCAGTTTGCTTCTCCAGTTGCTTTCTCTATCCTAGAGAAAAAAACAATAAAGGAAGAGTTTTTTTCTCACTTGTGTGTGCAGAAGAGTATTCTCACTTGTTCCTGCAGACTTGTACTCAGTGTCCATACCTTGCTGTGAGGCATTTGCTGAGCTGTTATCTAATGGCACTTATTTCCACAGTATGGCATTTTGATGGAAAACAGTGTGATCCTGTAGATAAGAGTGTCTTGCAGATGGAGATTTTCATTTCAGTTCTGCTACTGATCTTATATATGTCCTTCCCCAGCATCTCTGGTCCTTGTATTTTCTTGTCTTGTAGGTGTTAAGCTCCCTGGGACTGCCATCATACTGTGATGGTTCAGTGTGTAGCCTCAGGTTGTGCTATGATACAAATAATATTCTGATTAAAAATTGAGCCCTTGGCCTACACCAATGCTTGTTAAAGTGTCATGCACTTTATTGACAGAGATTTTTCTTTTGGTTTGATGATTAAGATAATACCACAGTGTGAGAAGAAACCTAATGGAAGCAGGAAATCAATCATATTCTAAAAAAAGTTGATTGCCAAAGCTGCCTGCTGAGATAAATTAATATTAATCTTACAGATAGTCTTTCATCTCTAAAAAGAAATTTGTCTTCCTTCTTGATTATTGTTTTTAGCCTTTTCTCCTAGTTTATTTTTAATTGGCAGTAGTGTCTTGCACCCTAATAAAGCAATCTCTAACACTGCCAAGTGAGGAGTGCATCTCTCTCGGAGAACACTGGGAACCCGCTCAACCGCAGTGGTAAATTCTGCTTTTAAAGAAGAAGGAAAGTGCCAAACTCCAGGGCCCAGTGGTTTAACTGCCTTCTCTCACTGGAAGTACCCTCGGCCCTTGGAGAATACACGTGGATGGAGGGGGTCTTGTGCTCTCTGAATTGCAAATAATAATAAAGTGTAAGGGTTTTGCGCAGGCCTTTCCATGCCGGAGCCAGTCAGAGCTGCGGCGGGGAGGGCAGTGCCGGCAGCGGCCGCTTCCCGACTCCTTTCCCTCGGTTTTCCCCTTGGTTTTCGCTCGGTTTTCCCCTTGGTTTTCCCTCGGTGTTCCCTTGGTTTTCCCTGGGTTTCCCCTTGGTTTTCGCTCGGCTCTCGCCCCCTCGGCGGGGCTGGGGGTCCCGCGCGGTCCGGCAGGGGGCGCACCCGCGGCCGCCGCCCGGCCCGAGCCCTCACGGCGGGCGCTGGGGATGGCGGCCGGGGATGGCGGCCGGGAGCGATCCGCGGCGAGAAACGGCGCCGCCGCATGTCCCACCCTGCGCTTGTCCGCTTCCTCAGGCTCTGGGCGAGCGGAGGGCTTCCCACCGCCGAGGTGGGATCGAAGTGAGCGATGAAACCCGAGGCTGAAGGTCAACATTTTTTTTCCTGACAGGGCAGAAATCTTCCCCCGGGATTCCTATTGCTTGAGACACTAATTAAAAATGGAATAATTCCAGTCTATGGCAACATGTATCACAGTCAGCCCTTTACTGCTGTAGGTCACTTAGGGCTGCCATCCCCACAAAGACAAAAGGTTTTTGATCGCCTTCTAGCAGTCAGCAGGACTGCCTGTTTCATCCCAGAATCTCGATTCTGTTAACATTTTCTGCTGGATTTTGAGGACCTGGGATGCCTCAGCTAAAGAGTCTCAAGCCTAAATGAAGTATGTAGGCAAATGCAAAGGCTTAAATAAGCATTCTGGGCTGAAATCTGATGCTCTGTCTGACCACACTAATTTCTCATGAGAAACTTGGAACAAATAATTGGATATTTCATTCTTGCTAGTTGCATTAATCCTCTTGAGTCATTCTGTATGTTCATCTCTTTAATTTCCCATTGTGCTGTAAGAAACAAGTCAATATCTAAGATCCCCAATGTTCTGAAAGCTTCCCAGGTGCCAGAAGTAGACTTTTAGGTGATTTACTCTATGTAAAGGTACAAGGGCTGGAGTTTGCCATGACAGCTGGTTGGTAAATAGCCAATGCTCAAAGCATCTATCTCTGTCCTCAGAAGTTGTTATTCTGTGGAACTACTTGAAACTTGTAATTACAGGGTCTTTGTTTAACTTTCAAGTATACCTTATTCATAGTTGAAGTATAAACACAGGAATGCATGTGTTGAGAATGGGCCTTACTTTAAAAATGACCCAAATTCAACAAAAGCCTTTCTGTGGTTCTCTCTATAAAGTGCTTTGTAATAGGGGAAGCTACCTCTCATGACCTCCCTAAGTGAGCTTCAAGTTTGAAGTTCTTAGTGACTTGACTTTCAACTGCTTGTATGGAAATCATTCAAGTGCCTTCTTAGAGAGAGGATGTCATGGAAAAGAGCATTCCTGCATGCACTGGACTCTCCACAGGAGCTCTGTCCAGAGCCTCAGCAGGGTTGGAACGGGTCTGGAGCATGAGCTGCTTCCTCACAGCTAGCATTGTTTTCCACAGGTCGAAGTTCAAGGACCTTCTTAGAGGCTTCAGTAGCCAGCATGGGAATAAAGGTCATTAATTGTATTCTTGAAGCACTTTGTCCCCCATTGCAGGCTCCCACTCTCCCATTTTTTTGAGGCATTTGTGAAGTGGCATATATGGGATTAAAGTGGTCTGTGTGTATTTGGGATCTTATCAGAATGGATCAGTGCTTAATGTACATAAGCGGTGATCAATTCGGTACAAAATAACAAAAACAGTTTGTAAGTTTGTTTTACTTTTTGTCAGTTATACCTTTAAAGCTATTGATCTGCCAGAGAGTGTTTTGGAGGTTTTTTCTGTTTTTAGGGATTGCATATTTTGATGTGTCACCAGATAATTATACAATTAAGACACAAATGTAGCTCAGCTTTTAAGAGCTGAAATCAGTAATAAATATTTCATTAAGTTGTCTTAAACTGTCAGGGTGAGGAAATATACAGTGTTCATGATTAAAATTATGGATCATGTTGTTGAACCTCAGTTTACAGTTGTGTATCAGTAGCTAAGTATAAAGTGTAAGGTCTTAAAGTCCTATTAGAAAAACTAGAAGCATGAGATGGAGACATTAATAAGAGATGTAAAAATATGGGGCATTTTGACTGACACCTTATGCTTAATTTCTCTTTGGTTCTATAGCCAGTCTCCTTTCAGAAGGGCTCATTTTAAGAGACAGAAAATTAACATCTGCCAGTAGATATCAAAACTGAGAGGATAAAGCAGCCTTTCTCTTGTATCTGTGTACATAGAGACATTTCAGTGTCTTTATTTAAACAGCTTATCTCCTGATGATTTCTCACAGCTCCTTTCCTAAGAACATGTCAGATGTTTTCCCTTTCTAGTGAAACAGGCAATTTTTATTCACCTTTTGTTTAAAATCTTACTAGGGACCTTGTGAAAAGATGTTGCACTAAAGCAGAATGTGTTCAGCATCTGGTTTGTCCTTCAGTAGGCACTGGCCTCATGAATCAATGTCACCTAAACCAACTAAAAGCCCTTTTCCCTCGTGCCTGCAGTGTGCTCCCTCTGGGGGCGAGTCCAAGGGCTGAAAAGTGCTTTCTTTTCTGACTGGCTCTAGTCAGATCGAGTCACTCGGGGAGAGTCTGGATGGCATTTGCATGCAGATTGTTTTCACGTATGAAAAATGCATGAATATTCCCTCAGGTGTTAATTAATGCAATTTTTAGTTATTGAGAACTTCAAGCAAAAAATCAGTGTGTTCTCAGACTGTATTCAAATGTGCTCCCTACACCTAATTATTTGGACACACTCCTTAGGAATGTCTGGCAGACAAACTTCTCCTTCCTTCTATATTCCTGTGACTAACTGTATCTTTGTAAGAGGGAGAATGTTGGGGTTTTTTTTCAGTTTTCCTTAGCTGGTTGTAGAGTAGGAGAATTTATTGTCCATTTCTGTTCACAGTAATTGAGTTTGTGGGTTTTAATTTGTTGGGTTTTAATAGCTGTAGTAGGGAGGTAAAGAGGAGGAGCTTGGACAACCTTTGATCAGACTTTAAATACTGTATTTTATACTTAATTTAATCAGTAAACAGCAGGAGATTATTATATTTCTTGGGAAGTTTTTCAGATTATAAAAATAGTTGGACAAATGATAAAAAAAGAACTGTTTCCCTCAGGACAGTGTTAATGAGGCTACAGTTTGGGTGGGATAAAGACATATGCAGCAGCTTTGTATGTTCATGCTCTGTGTAGGATATGTGAACCTCTGGAATGAGGATTCCTTGTTGTTGACAAGGAATTTAATGCATGTGGAGGAAAAAGGTTAATTGCTACTGGTTCTGATTTTCAGCTTCACCTCCACAAAAGGAAGGTCCCTGTAACATCTCAAACTGTGGCATGAAAACAGCTCTACTCCTTCGTTAGTGGTGGCACTCACACTGCTGCATTGGAATCAGCTTTGAAAGCTTAGTTTCTCTTGTAGTCTCCATGTTGGCTCTTGGAGCTTCTGGGAGCTAAGACAATGAAAATTAACAGCTTCATCCCATTAACAGCTTCCTTTTTTTTTTTTTTCCCTGTACAGAGCCGTCCCTTTAGACATAGATGCTACAGGAAAAATATCAAATGGTTCTGAACAAACTAGTTTTCACTGGAGGACATGATTAGCTTGAAAGCAGTGCTGTTAGTACCAGTTTGGGTGAGAAAGAACTTCATTTTTATACAATCCATATTTTCAGTCGAACAACAGGACAGTTTGACTTACGGTTCCTGTCATAGTATGAAAGGAGAACACAAAATTGTGTGCACGCTTGACTATTGCTTGGTGAAATACCAACCAACACAACAATGTTGCAATTGTGTTACAATTGCAGAGAAGCAGATCTGAGTGTCTTGTTCATACTTGGGGATGTACCCTAATTTCATCAACATTTAGTGATGGTAATTTTAGTAATTTAATTTTGGTAATTTAGTGTGGAGCACAAAACCTATTGACCTCCTCCTGCACACCCAGTATACTCACAGTGCACAAGGCATTTCCAGATAATTCTGTGCATAGTGGCCTTGCAGGAGCAAAACTTCTGCACAGGAGCTCCACGAACAAAACTAGAATTAGTATTACTGCAGTAGATCTGGTATCATTGCAGTAGAAAGTTGTGAATAATACAAGGCAGCAGAATCTTTTAGATGGCAATTTCACTTTGCTTCTATCTGAGAAATTAAAATGTCTTTTCAAGACACCTATAATCCAGTGCTCAACAGCTTAATTTAATATGAACTATTTTTGAAAGTGAATGGAAAATCATAGGTAATGGTGATCGATACAGTACTTTTGATGAAGAAAAAGATTCCCTAGGATGACATCACTTCTTGCATTGTTATAGCAGCCCTTAAGCTAGGCAGTCCCAAGGTTGAAGAGAAAAATACGGAAAAGAAATTATGTCTCCAACTTTTTTTTTTTACCTCTGTTTCACACTGAGTTTATTTCGGTCTCTGTGTTCAGATGATCCACCTGAAATTTGTTTTGTTGAGGTAGGTTGAGAACATGAGCTCTGAAATTAATTGTAAGTTCCAGTTCAAGGTTGTCTGGTTATTTACATAAGGTAACATTTTTTTCTTTAATGTCAAGATTGAAGAAATTTATTTACACCGGGTTCACAAAACAGCTGCCTTCAGCTTTAATTCAGATATATAGTGTTTGAAGTCTGTCAGTGGAAGCCCTCCTGATGCCTCCTTCTATTTGTGAAATTCAAACTTTTTTGCAAGCAATAGTTTCTAAGCTGCAGAAAATATTTCAGAATGTGATTAGTGTGCCACCTCCTTGTGTGTCATCTTTCCAACCAGCTTTGCAGGAGAGCAGCATCACAAAGCACATTGTTTGGCTTTGTGTCAAAATCTGTGTTAGCACTGGGAATTAACAGTAAAAGGATGTGTACAAATACAGCTGCTCCTTCCTTTGAGCCATGTGAGTTGTGTCACTCAGGTGGACACTTGTTACACTGCACTGGGCTGCTGGACAGCAGCATGGTGAAAATGATGAAATACACCTAATTACAAATAAATGAGGTAGACATTGAAAACCTTCAGTAATTGTTTGATGTGCAATATTGATCTGATAGCAGTTGTCTGGGGAGGGATTTACAAGAATTACATATAAACAGTATTGCTGTTGAAAATTACCGTAACTGTGAAGGTGGAGTGAGTTCAAGATGTGCTTGCTTTGGTTGTACTTGCCACATTCCTCCCTCAGGTGCAGAAAGGTAGGTATATTTGAATAGTTACCTCTCTGTGCCTTGACACTGTAGATAGCATTCAGAGATAAAGACACTATATATTTGATGAAAATTTTAGTCAGTGAGAGCTGAAATGCTACTAAATACTGCACCATGAAATAACAATATTTTTAACTCTTACACTGCTTCCCATCCATGCCAAGCTATTAAATTTTCCAAAGGTATTTCTTTCTATTAAAGAGTGAAATTAAATTGTTGTGTTGTACAGCAGATAGACATTTTGGTGAGTGGAGAAGTTTGATAATTCTCCCAAAGTCACAAGAGAAGTTGGTGACCACCAGGAATAGAAGGCACACATGCTGACAGCCAAGTCTGTGTGAGCCACAAGACTGTCCTTCCTCCTGCACACAGAGAAGCACTAGCACGTAAGGGAAGTAATTTCTGTGTGTTTGGAGAGGCCTTTCCGGTGATTCTGGCAGCATCAGCAGAAGAACACACGGTTTGGATGGGAAGGACTGTCTGTGTGGCTCACATTGTTTTGTAATGTTGGTAGCTTTCAAACTGATCTCATTTTATGAAGGTTGGCCAAATATTCCCCATGCAGGTAGAAGACCAAAGATGAAGCTACCATTTTTGTTGAAGATGTTAGTGAGTGGGGGATAAAAAAAGCCATATAATGCTTGTAAAGCCCTTTGGCACATGCGCTGTAGCAGGCGCATGTGCCAAGGAAAAAGCTTGTAAAACTGGTAAGAATTGTTCTTCAGTGCCAGCTTTTAGATCTAGCTCTGGCATAAATAATGGAAAATATGTATAAATTATATTCAGCTACCTATTTAACTAGCAGTTCTCATATACTCTCATATTTTCAGTGATTAACACCAATCCCCAGTTTTCAGTAGTCAAATGTCAAGACATTTTGTGTCCCTCCACTCTCTTTTCAGGCTGTAATTCCAGCAGGAACCGACAGTGTGAGTACTAACACTATGTAAAGCAAGACCAAAGAGAATAGCAACCCTCAAGAGAGTAGTCAGACAGCCAGCTGCTGGCTGGCCTGGGTCACACTCCATGGATGCAGCTGAACTGTTTGTGCTGGGGAGGGAGCAGGCAGGGAACACAGCCCTTCCTGCCCACACCATGGGATGGGTGCTGCCTTGGAGGGTGGTTATGTGTGGAGAAATATCTTTTCCTTCCTCTGATATTTTGACCCAGAAGAGTGGGTTAGTAGTGTAGAAGCGTCAGGATGGCTTTCACAGAGCTTGCCCCTGCCCATATGCTAGGTTTTGTCAGTATTAAAAATTGTCTAGTCCATATTGCTGTAATTACTGGAAAGACAACAGTAAAATAGTTTTCTTCAGGAGCCTTTGTTTATCCTCATAAATGTTTTCACAAATGAAGGAGGTAATTTCTTGTAGTACATTAAATAAACAGTGTGATTCTGCAGTTACTTTATACTGTCATCTTGGAATGGGTTGAGGATAATAAAAATAAGTGGTGTTTAGTCATCTGACATCTGGCAATTAGTATGAATACACTTTTCCATAGGCAACAGAAAGCAAAAGGATTATAAATGTAAAGTAATTCTGTAATGTTAATGTTGCAGTAGTGGCCAAAGACCTTAGATTGGCAGTCCCATACTTTTAGGTGTCGTGCAAACAGCTAGTAAATATTTCTGCCTTAAAAAGCTTACAAATGCTGACAGCCTTTTTTTAGACAAGACTTGCTGTGAGTGCAGAGGGGGCTCTTTTTCAGTCACGACTACAGCAGTCATCTTGAAATTGTGAAGGAAGCACAAGGTAGAAAAAGTACAAATGAAAGTTGTAGAAACGGAAGAGAAAATGCATTTGTGGAATGAAAAAGTATTGACCACAACTTGTTTCAGTGGAAATTTATTTTATGTAGCAGCTGGTAAGATTCAGAGACATTTGGGTACCCGAATGTACGTCATGCTCTGGTTGGCACTGCAACTTCGGATGTGGGAGTCCACCACATTGTCCTTGACACAGGCTGAGCAATAAGGTACATAACTCTCCCTGAGCTCCACTGGGGCTTTATTGCAATGAGAGAGAAGAGACTCTTCTAAGTACTCAGGCCCAGATTTTTGGTGCGTTAGATTCCTGAGTCTTAATTCTGCAGTCTTTTAATAGTGAGTTTTCAATATCTTACTACATTTAAAGAAAAAAAAGTAGTCAGTGCTTTACTGCAACCAGTTGGATTGATATTTACATATGCTCCCTTCTGGCAGCTTTCCTTCTGTTAATGTCGCTCTGATTAGCTGTAAAAGACTGAGGAGATATTCTTGAAATAGGTTGTTCCTAAGGGCCACTCTGATGTTTATCCTCTTATAGTATGGCACAGCTGGGAATGGCAATTTGCTCTTGTAACAGGTTGACCAAGGATCAGCTGCAGTATTAACAGATTAGTACCCAATAATTTCCAGCGAGCTGTTCTGTAATAAACTCAGCATGTTGATGTGGATTTTCAATGTTTGAATGTCTGTCTCCTTTATGTAACATTTCATTTCAAGTCAGCAAAAACTCCAAACCCCAAAAAAACTCCTGCCGAACAAAACTCCCCAAAAACCACCACCACCACCACACCACCCTCCCTGTTCTATGACTTGACACTCTGATGTTAACAAACACTTTGATTTTAAACTTGTAAATTATGTAATGTAAATTATGTAATAAATATATGTATTTAGACATCTGGACAACAGCTCTGACAAAGCAAACAGGCCACTCTTAACCAGTAGGTTGCTATGCTGCCAGCCAGAACAAATGAGAAGTATGTGGACTCAGTAGGAAGAAAATCAACCAGTTAATTTGTTTTCAAGGTTTATTATCATTGTTGAATCTTACTTATCAATGACCTCTGTACATACAATACTGAATACATCTGTTATAACAGTGTTTGTATTTATCTCATCACCCTGCTGTAAGCAGCTATCACTGTAGCATTACATATTCACTTACATCTCTTTTTCCAAAGTGCATACCTGCTACATGATGAAACAACAAAACAGCATTAAAATTGTTAGCATTTAGAGGCGTAGCAGCACTCTTATTTCTTGCTGCCCTCTTAATTCTTCATAGTTAAAGATGAGGACTTGTGTGGGTCTTACAAGAAAATTTCTGTATGGGAATTGGTAGGCAGGAACTTTGGCAGCCTGGTGTCCTGAATGCTGATGGATCTTTTTCCAGTGCCCTGGATACAAGAGTGCTTTGATGTTACTTTGGATTTTAGCCATGGTAGATGCTACAACTCTTTTTCTCCAGAGAAAACATGGTGTTCTCTCACCAGTTTTAGTCAGATGTTTAATGTTAACTTTTATATGTAAAATCAGCTATGCAAGAAAATGGAAAAAAGCCTTTGCCCTCAGAGTGACACTGTGTTTCTTTAGCCTCTGAGCAACACAAGTAGGAATTACAGTGTTTGGCTCTTGGGGTTTGGAGCTGTCATAATGTCAGTGAGAGTTATGAGACGCTTGCGCTGACTTTGTACTGTGTTCACAGCATCTCTGTGCCCAGGACACTGGAGTGAGCGATTGCAGATCTTCTATGGATGCTGTGGCAGGTTCTTTTGAACTGCAAAAGAGTTGTGCCAGATCTGCTCAAAATAATTTAAAGCGTGCTGGATCTGCTTGCTTGAGCTGTGTCTGATGAAGCTGAGTGTGTGCCTTTGTTGCAAAATGTAGAAGATGCGTTGGAAATTTAGCAGGTTTTGATGCACTGGATGTTGTGCTCATGAGAGCCAAATTTTTCATCCTTTAAACAGCAGCATCTCTGGTTCACATATGATAAGAGGCAATGCTATTTGTAACAATGTGCATTTGCTTGTTTTGCTATGGGTTGTTTGAAAAAATCTGTTCCTGAAGGGTTGTTTTCCTTGTTTGCATGGCTGGCTTGTGAGGGCTTTAGTCACTTGGTTCAGGTTTGCTGCTGCTCCACTTAGCATCTAAAACGTCTTGGCAAGGAGCATGAAGTGTTTTTCCTCTTCCCGGAGGCTCTGCAGAAGCTTCTGCACTGGCTGAGCCTGCCCCTTCACTGTGTGTTTCAAAAGGAAAAGGCAGTTTCTCCTGTTGTCAGGCAGCCTGCGAGTAATGTGCCTCCTTGCCTCAAGAAGGATCCCAGCCCCTCTCATTCTCCACGTGTAAGGAAGGGGAGCTCATAATACTGCAAAATAAAATCCAGGATGGTGCTGTCAGCCTGTGATTGCTTTGGAGGTTGAAAAAGCAGGGAATTTGACAGAAGAAGCTCTGAAGCCAGTAAAGGACTCTGTTTTGCCCTTGCTAGACTTGGCTTGAGATAAAAGTAATTGTGGATGATGTATTTGATTGGTAGGAATCACACATAGTGGAAAACACATTAGCATTTCAGATCTATGGTATTTGGAGGCCAACGTTATATGTCAAACAATAGCCAGCAATTTCAGCAGCAATAGTAAAACCCATGAGAAAATTGATTAAGCAACAATATGTCCAGAGGGCAAGATATTTAGAGTGAGTATTTGGCCTTCGTTCATACTTAAATGTCTTTAACCTTTCCAGTGTTATAAGTGGATTGTAGGTATATTCGTAGTATGCATTGGTGTTTGCAGTCAAGCAGAAATCTTGAGCTAATGTTAGAACTCAGTAAATAAGATGCAGGAAGAGGTATGTCACAATGGATACATTTTTAACATGCAAAATAGTCTTTGTTCACTATATTTTAGAAGGGAATGTTGCTAAGATAAATAGATAAAATTCAGGGTTGAGTTACATAAAGCTTAACTTCAAATCAATACTCTTTAGTCATGTTGTAAATACCTGAAAACAGAACTTGATCATCAGAAGACTACTAACATGCCAAGCATCCTTGACAGTCACCACTACTTTGAGCCTCACACTGAGATGTGAAATTCAACCTCTCTATTTCCTGTGTTGAGATGCAGTTGTTGAAGATATTAGCTGTATTTAAGTTTTACAGTAACTTCATGTACCTAATGGTTAATTACATTTTGTCATCCTGCTGTCCAAGGCCTTGTAACTGAATGTCAGGCTTCAGCAGCTTTCGCTTGGCTCAGCCAAAACTCTTCTCCCAACCTGTTTTAGTTGCAGCAGCTGCTTCTCTTCTGACAAAAGTGTTGTTGAGAGGATGGATTTACAAAAGCATTTCTCCTACCCTCCCCAGGAGGAGAGTACCTGGGAAACTGAGCACACGGTAGAGATCCCCAAAGGACTTGGCACATTGTAATGCAGAAAGAAATGAGACTTCTCAAGCTGGTGTCAAACTGATACCTCTGAGAATTACATTGTGCCCCTGAGCTTTGTCATCTGGAAGTGAGAGTAGAGGAATTGCCTCTTTTCTCTCAACTGAGTCAAACAAGTGCAGCAGAGCCTGGCTGTGTCGCTTCCTTAATCATCCATCTGCCTGGGAGCTGCTGTCTTCAGTCTAAAGGAGTCTGTGGGTATCTTAGGTCATCTTTGCCTCACAATGAATCTTGTGTCTGCCAACAGACATTCCCAGCACCAGGGCTTAAGGTGTTTCTGTAACACTCAAAAAAGTTTTGCGGATTTTTGGAGATAAATAGAATCCTTCTCTCTTCTCAGCTTTTTCAACTTCTGTGTTGTTCTGTCTCATAATCTTTCTTTTGTACAACCATGTTGTGAGATAATAGAAGTTAAAAATTTTGTCCAGGATGAGAATGGTTGTATGATGACTTACTAAAAAAGAGGTCTATGGAGTGTTATCTTTTTTCCCTCCTAAAATCATTGTGTGTTTACCCACCTCTGCTACCACTTAAGTAATTAAAGAAATAAAGAACCAAAACTAATTTTGCTAGCTCAGGCAGAGAAGTGAAAAAAAGAGAGTGAGAAAATGCTGCCTTGTGCACCTGGAACTACAGTACTGAGAATCATACAAGATAATAAGATAGAAATAAATACTGTTATATACTTGAATTGTAAATTTTTCGCAAATATCAACCAAATGCTTGATTGTAATTGAAATGGAGGAATTCCTGGTCTTTCTGTATAAGCAGCAAGTGATTTAGGTCCACAGGTGGAAGCTACTGATGGCTCTTAGGAGTTGCACCTGGCTTCCTCAGTGGAGCTATGTGGACAGCTGCTCTGAGGAAGCATCTTCCGAAGTTATTTTAGTTGCTGTCTCAACTTTCCAGGCTGTGTCTTTACCATCTTTCTTTGCTAGAGTTATAACAGTAGCATAAGGCAGAGGTGCACACTGCTCTAGAGCAGCCAGCCCTCACAAACCCCAGGCTGCCCCTTCCTTCAGATCAGGAGATCTGTCTGAATGCAAAACCAGCCTTCTCACTCAGCTGCACCAGAACTGTCCGGATTTCTCACAGAAGTTTCATAGGAATTAATGCCAAGAAAATTTGTTGTGAGATTTTAGTATGTAAGGCCTGCATGTTGCACTTCATTCTTGCCTGCCTTAAGCTGCGTGCCACTATTTTCACAGGTGCAGGGCAAGATGTAGGAGTGGAAATTGCCACCAACTCAAAACCATAACAATTTGCATATTGGAAATGACTAATCAAGGTGCAAAGCAACAGCTTTCAGAATGTGGTCTTGAGTTACCAATAGAGGAAGGGTTTTGCTAGGTCAGGAATTGCACAGCTGTTTGGTTGGGGGGTTTTTGGTTTTGTTTTGATGGGTTTTTTGTTTTGTTTTGGTTTTTTTTTTTAATGTTCCAGTGGAAATAAATGAACTATTTTTTAATCTTTCTCATAACCTTTTTAATTTTTCACTAGCTAGCATGCATCTCAGCGCTGACTCCTGGGCTCTGCTTTGATACAGCTAATGAAAAAATTGCCACTCCTCTCTGCATCATTAGCTTAATGTTAGTTAATAATACTTAGTATTTTGCAGAGTCACTTGTATCTTCAAAGCACTTAACAGTTATTAACTAATTAATCCTCACAACATGCCTGTGAGTTGGAAGGTAAATAAATATTAACATTCCCCTTTTAGCAAAGGAGTAACCAAATAGGAAGATTAAGTGATTTGCATGGACTTAGTGGCAGAGCTGGCAAGAGAACTCCTGTGCTTTAATACTTGTGCTTATCCTTCCAGCCATACTGGCTCAGTGTGAATTAAACCCTTCACCATTACCCTGTGTAGCCTTTCTAAATATTTCAGTACTTTTTCAGATCTAAAGTTTATGTCTCTGGTCATAGCCTATCATACTGAAGGATGGCTGCTGCCCTGGGGTGCAGATCTTCCCATGTCCCATTACACAAAGTGTGGGCAATATTAGAAAGGAGGCTACAACTTCCTTGTGCTTCCCTCAGAAAATCCATGCCAGGCCTGTATTTAGAATGTTTAGAAGAAAAATACTGAGCGTTCTCATCAGGCCTGATTAAAATATGTGTAATGTCTGGCCATTGCTTTTACATAACAATATTAATTAATTATACTGCTGTTTCACTCAGTGCTGAATCAAAGCTGGAGCACCTGAAAATGGTCTGTGGAGACCATGTTGTCAATGACAGTCTTCAAGAAGCATTTGTGAAACTATGGGAATTCTGTCTGATATGCCTAAATATAGTGAATATTTTAAAATTATGTAAATTATTTTAAACAGCATAAATTATTTTTAACCAAGCCCCCCTGCTTTCCTCAAACCTTCTGTGAGATCATATCCTAAGTGAGTCCAGAAAGCTCTGAATAAGTTTTTGCATTGACAAAGCCTTCAAAAAAAAAGTGGTCTAAATACTAGAAAAATGTTTATGTAAGTGAACATAGAGGATGTAATTTTTAATAGATATGTGGGTCAAAGCTCAGCTTCCACCTTGCCAACCTCCCCTGCGGGAAAAATAATTTCCATTCTTCTACCAGAAGGGGGTCACGGTAAGGGGAAATGCCTTGGCAATAGCTTTGGCACCAAAGGTGGAGCATGAGTTTGTGCCCTGGGATCCACTCCAGCAGCTGCAGTGGCCTCACATGGCTCAGTCGTGGCCCTTCCTACCCTGAGGATCCTGCTCTGCATTCCCTACACTACAGCTTGAAGGTGGGGAAAGCTCAGCAGTGTCAGCCCCAAGGCACCCAGGGACACGCTGCTGGGGTAGAGCTGGGGCTGGATGCCCTTTGCTGGAGTCAGCTAACATGGGTGCACCCATGAGGAAATGTGGCCATGCCAACCTCCATACCTTTCACTGTGACAGCATTTGAGCTTTTCTGTCTACTCTTAGACATATCTTGGGGGCTTTTCCACAGCTGAGGGAATTAATGCCTTAATGCTGCTGATCTTCTAAACCTGGTGGCTGAGATATTTGTGTCCTCTCTTCCCCACAGCCTCACTGTCTCTGCTGTCTGTAGTGTGCATGCCGAATTGTTAACAGTTGCCATGATGTGGGAAGACAGAAAGCTGTGGGACAGGGATGTGTCAGGGAGCAGATTCTTGTGTCCTCCTGTGTCAGCTTCTCCTGATCACCACAGCCTGTCTTTATCCAAATTGCTCCTGCTTGTCATTTTGACATCTGTCAAAATGAGCCACAACTGAGAGGAATGGGCCAGAACTGAGCTCAATATTTTGTTGAGCTATCCCCTGTTTTGGAGGAGTTGCTGAGTTATCTCTGTTTCATGTTTGTTAGTTGTCCATTAGAGCTGGGTGATCTGCCAGAGTATAGATTACAGAAACTGGAAGCCTAAGTAACTTTAACTTGAATTCAGTAAAAGCTTTCAGACAGAGACACAAGGTAGAATTAGGATACTTGGAAAACGGTTTAGTGTTTTCTAAATGCTTTCTGCTTGTAGTTGGCACTGGTGAGGTTGCACCTTGAATCCTGTGTCCAGTTCTAGGCCCTGACTATTTTATTATTAAAAAACAACAGAAAAACTGGGTTTTATGAAAACCCAAATTTAAAACTTATTGAACAGCATAGTTGCTTTAACACAAAATGGCAACTTGGCTATTTTTCCTTTTGTTCTGATGGTAAGAATATTTCACATTGAATGAGAATGTTTTGGATCTTTTTTTTGATCCCAAGTTTTTTGGTAGGTCAGTCACTAGTCCAAAAACTATGGTTTGTCAGATACTAGGTTTATTATCCTGTGCATCTAGGTGGAATTATTCCTATTTTTTTCCTCCTAATGGTTGCATTGCTGATGGATTTATTTTATTCAGAGCAGTAAAATACCTCTTGCCTGTGCCAGTTTGTTTCTATGTGGTGGCTGGCATCTCCTTGCCCTGCTTGTTTGTAGGAGCTTGGAGATAGCCACCAAGAGCAGCCTGAGCAGGAGAAGTATGTGGCCCCCTGCTGCTGGTCAGGGAAGGACTGGGACATACAGCGTGCCTGTAACAGGGTGCACCCAGTAACTTCTCTGTGGGGTTTCACTCACACTCAGAGCTGGCTACAGTCCAATACTGCTCACACAACCACTTGGGGAGCTAAGAAATCCTAGAAAGGCCAAGGGAAATGGTACCTGTGTTCCTCTGTGCAACACAGAGCCATTTCAGAGGATATTCACCTCTCACTGTTTAGACCATAGTGTGCATTCTAAAACTGCCCTCCAGTTCCCAGGACTCCTGCTGGCATCCTGTTAGCCAGTTAAATGGGCTCTGCTGCCAGAGGCAGAGGGACAGGGTGTAGAGAAAACACAATGGCTTTTTATAAAATGTTCTCCTGATTTCCCACCCACTTAACATCAGGGAAGGCTTTTCTGATTCAAATACATATTTAATATTCTATACTTAAAAATTTTCCCTGCTCTGTTAAGCCAGTGTCAAATCTCAGTGGAAGCAGATTTTAAGAGTCCACACAGCTGCACTTAAGAATGACCAATTTTTCATGAGAGTAGGTGCGGCCAGCAGGATCCTCAGAAAGTGTGGGCTAAACAGTTTTATTTTCAACTCTTGCTGTAACTAATACATTGGGTCTTGTGGATTTTCAGAGAAGCAAAGTGATCCCAGTTATCTTTCTTAGCAAAAAATAAGCCACAACATCTTCCTTTGCCTTAGTGAAGTAGGACAAGTATTTGGCAGGGGCAGCTACAGAGCTGCCAGCAGGCTCTGGGTCAGAGTTGGAGCTGTGGACTGTTGCAACACTGCCTGAGGCAAGATGAAAAATTTGATTAAAAGAAATTTTCAAACACAGGCTTATATTCTGCAGATTTCTAGGTATGAGAAAGAGGGTGGGAAAGAAGTGAGCTTTGTGACAGACAGCATGGCTGTGGTGTTCAGGTACCCCCTCACTTTCTGGGATGAAGACTTGTGTGTTCTTGTTTTTCAATTTCACATAAAGGTGAAGTCCTCCTTTGGCTGCCTCAGGACCAGTTATGGGTAATATATAATGGTAGCAAATTTAGCAAGGGTGCCATTTGTGTTCAGCATGACACACTGAGTCGTGCATCCTGTTTGCTGTAGGCATTGCAAAACTGTATTTAAAATGTCAGCTGGAGAAAGTGGGGTTTCCAGATTGTTTTTTACACTTTTTCTTCTTTGATCTCTGGCTACCTCCAAAATGGGGGCTGGGAAGATGGCCTCAATATGTTGTGTCTTTGCTTCCCAGGTGTTGCACCTGAAACTGTGAGTACAGCTAATGCTCTCTTACTGTTTTCCTGACACCAGCAATAGCTGGGACCATGGTAGTCTTTCCTTCCCTCTGTCCAAACCCAACTGTTTTCCTTGTGCAGGCACAAGCTGCTTGGCCAGTTCTCTGCAGCCATTCATCCAGCTTTCCGCAGTTTCTGGTATGTTTTTAACAAACACAGATGAGGGGAAGTATGAGACACCATGTTAAAATGCTTCCTGCACAGTCTCCCAAAGAAAGGTCCTTCTACAAATGCTTGACATACAGATCATATTCGACCTTTGATCATCTGTCATTTTATTGTAAGAGAGCATGCCATCATTTGCCACCGTTTAAAATAGACCCAGAGGAAGTGAGGGCTTAATCTTAACCTCAAACACATTGAGCCCTGTATTTCCTATCCAGCCATACACTGTGCTATCTGGTTTCCTACACCTCAGGCCTGCTAAGTTTAGTTCCTCTCAGCCAGCTGCTAAGAAGGAAGGGAAACTGTGTTCACTGTGGATAAAGCATTTGCTGTCCATGGCTCTCCCAGCTTTATGGACTAAGTGGTAGACACCAGTACAATTTTGAGGTTTCTCAGTTTAAAAAAAAAAATGTATTTTGAATTCTTTTCTCTCTTAATTTGTCTGTGGGTTCATACATTTAAATTTTCAATGTTGTGCTTTCTTGGGGTTCTCTAGGAAGAACTTGTATGCTTAGGAAAAATTATTTAGCATTTATGACTATCATGTGGTTAGACCATTGCTGAATTATACACTGGAGTGTTATGCATTAATTAATATTCTATCAAACCCAGAGCAGTCACTCAGGTCTTTCATCTTAGAAAGTAGATGAATGTGTGGAATATATAATATACCATACAGAAATTGAGATTGCTTCACTAGAAAATCTTTATTTATCATAGAAAGCAGCTGCATAAAATAGCTGAGATAAAACTGACCTATTTTTCCTCTATATCAGTATCATTCCTTGTCCGTTTGCTTCAGGCAAGCAGATTGGAGGAACTGACTGATTTCCTTCTTGGGGATATTCTCAGGCCCTGCTATGAAAGCTATGGATCTGTTTCAGCAATGTATTTTCTGAGGACCTTAAATATTTATTAACGTTATTGCTTTCTTTTTCTCCCTAATGTTTAGTAGAATTATGATAATTTTGATATAACTGTACCTACTGGGTTATTGTGCCACATCTGGCAGCCACATGCCACAATGCACACACAGGTGGTTCAGCATCCACAAGCTGGAGCTGGCTTTTTGGGGAGGATTTGGGAAGCCTGTATCCTATACATTGCACAGCAATGTATTTTCTCAGTGTAGTACACACTTCCTGGCAGAATTTTGGGTTTGGAATATTTCCAAAGCAAAACTCTTAGCAACATTGATATCTCTGTGAAACCTACAGGACTGGGAAAACTCACTCTTTGTCCCTCATGATTGTACTAAACCTTGGTTAAATTCCTTCCTTCTGTTGTGTCACACACCTCCAGCATTTCAAATCATGAAAGGGGAAAGTCATGCTGATGGAAAAGATTTATACCACCATTACAAGAGACAGAAGGGGCTGAACACCTTATTTCAGTGTTTCTATAAAGCTGCTGTTTTGCTTTCCTACAGTTGCACGTAGTTTTATCTGAGTTGTTTTGATGTTTCCATAGCCTTATATCCTCCACCCCTGCTTGGTCCTTGCTTTTGAGTGGCAGCACTCATAAATTCAATTTCGAATTTGGTATCAGGATCCCCTTCTCTTAATGGCAGGGTGAATAAAAACATCCAGTTGGACCTAAAATACAGTAGACTTAGGTGGAATGTTGATATAGGACAAAAAAGAAGGGTTAACTTCATCAAATGTTAAACAGGGTAGGAAATGCTACCCTGCATTTTTATTTTAATACATGGATGTATCTTATTTCTCCCCACGACCCATCACGTAATTACATAATTCCAAAATTGCATAATTTGTGAGCTTCAACATTCTCATTTTCAGTTAGAGGCAGATTGGTCCTGATGCCTGCATACATTTTTTTAATTAATTATTTAAATGTGTGAAGGAAAAAGCAAACCACGAAGTTAGTGCAGGGTGTTGTCCTACAGATAAGGACAAAATGCACAGAATGGGGTTGTAAAACAAATGCTTAAAAAAATATTGTCTGGACCATGTAATTGAATTTATGTAATCCAGTCATGAAGACAGAAGAACCTGTTGGTACTGCTGTATTAGTCTGCTCACAGATGGCTGAAAACATATTGTGAAAATACTTAGATGCTAATGGCTCCAGAAAACTCCTATAACACATCTTGGACCAGTCAGGACTGGTTAATGCAAAATTCAAAGCTGAAGGCCAAAGGAGGCTTTTGTGATGAGGAAGGTCCTAATACACTGAATAACCTTGGCAAATAGTTGCCAAACTTACTATGATACCAAATGAGAGTGGGGATATTTTTGTCTAATTATTTTTGCAAGTGTGGGGATTCACAATCTTCCCTCTCTCCTTCAGCTGGTGTGTGTATATAGCTCATCTCGCTGGCTTTAACACAATGTGCAGGAACACTCAGCCTCAGTAAGGATGGCTAAGTAGCCCAGATTAAGGAGCTTTAGTAAATGCTTGCTCCAGGCCCAGCTGTGTTGGTAGAAGCATTTTAGTGATGCTTCCCAATTACAGATGACTCAGAGAACCATTTATTATACTTATGCAATTATTAAGGTTTTGTGTTGTAGGTTTGCAGTAACAACTTTGGTTGATATCAGTAATCTTAACACTTCACCTGTATTTCACTTAATAGATTCAGGAGCAGACACCTCCATTCTCTGGAGAAAAAAAAAAAAAATCAGCAGGAAAGCCTAAACCCATCCTTTTGTTTGTCATGTGTTGAGCAAATGCTGCTGACACCAGGAAATGTGCAGCACTTGACACGTGCATTCTGTAAGTGCTTGGATGCAGCTAGCAGGCATCGTGTGCCGTCAGTGCTTCATGGTGCTGACAGCACCCTGGCAGCTCATCACGATGGACTGAAAAGAGGATAAACGACTATATAAAGCATATAATTACATTTTTATGTGCATAAATATGTACATTAGTGAAGACTTCAAAAAATTAGCACAGACTAATGTATTAAGCGACTTTTTGAGGTGTAAATATATTTTAAACTATTTTAAGAATACAGTATTTTTTTTAGGATGCTAGTTCAACTTTGAAGGTTCCTGTGGTGGGTCAGAGGAGCTGTGCAGGTTGACTGGCAAGTTATTGTTCTTGTAACTGCTATTCCCTTTGTAACAGGAGATGACCGTGGTGTCTCCTGCCTACAAACAGAGGGGCAGTTTGTCAAACTGAAGCAAGAGCGAGGAGTTACGTGATTGCCTGAAGAGGTGGAGTGACGTGAGAAAGTAAAGGAGGGAAGAGGCTGGTGATTTCCAGACCTCTAAGGAGACATACTGATGGCGGACCAAGTCTTGGAGGGAAATGCTTGGAGTAGTCACATAACATTGCAAGCTTAGCCTTATCTAGCTCAAGTGTGGATGCACAGCCAGGCTGCGCAGACCCTCGGCAGTCAGAACCAGGCTGCATTTGCACAAATGTGCTGCTCAGCTTCTCCTGTAGTGAAAATACAGGCAGAGACTGTAAATCCTGTCACAGTGTCCTGCAGCCACCCATGAGGCAGAGCAGCCTGACCAGCTGGTGACCCCAGTGCTGGCAAAGCCCCGTCTCAGTCTGAAGGAAGCTGGTAAAACTACAGCTCTGACTGGCAGGGTCTGGATGAGAGGACAGATTTCTAAAACAGAGTTTAAGAAAAATCTCTGTGTATAAATCAGTTCCTTCTGGAGCTTTAGGAGAATGCTGAACATGGGGTTTACAGGGACATCAGCTCCTGCCTTTGCTCTTCTGCTCAATTCTCACTCTTCTACCCAGGTCCTTCAGCCATTGGTTAACTGTATGAGTAGAAGAAAATATGTCAAGATGCCTTAACCATCATCCCACTATTTACACCTTCCTTGAAAACTTGCATTGATTGTCTGCAGCTGCAGGCAGGCCACAGCAAGCCAGGGCCTCTGCCCCACTATGCCCCCTTCCAGTTTTACCTCTTCCTGCTACATTTGTGTTTTGGCTTGGTTGCACCCTGCCTGCAGGGCAGCAGCCAGTTCACTGCCCTGGATGGTGTGAGGATTCACCCTGGGGACTCTGGCACTCAAGGGAGTCCTCTCAGAGATTGCGAAGAGCAACCCTCAGAGCTGAAAAAACTTGTTCAAAGCTTTTTGAGATCTCCATAGGTAGTGATGCAGAACATTTATGTGTGTACAGCATCTAGCTATCCATTAGGAGAAAAACATGAATGAACTTGGAAGCAGGGAAATATTCCTGACATTACACTACTGAGTTTCTGTACACATTGCATGACATCTGTGCAGAGCCTTGAGTAACAAATGACTAAGTATCATCTGATTCTCTGTTAATAAAAATGAGGTGAATATGCATGTTTCACTGAGGAAGGAAATTATGAAACTGGGGCAAAATACTTGGAAAGGACTGCATTTCAAAACCCCTTTTTCCTTCCCAGGACAAAGTAGATGCTACTAGCAACTTGGCGGGGGGGGGGGGGGAGGGGGGGTGATGGGATGGTTTGGGAAAAGCCAAAATTATAAGAACTATATAGAAAATTAAGGAAGCAGTCTTATGCTTTTAAGTCTTTTTGAGTTACAATAGTGAGTAATAGAAATTTCATTGTATATGTTTCCAGTGTAAAGCTATGGCGTGGGCAGGTTTCCTTCTGCCTTTAATAAGAATTGGGTAATTCAGACACATGCCCAGCTGTGCTCTGAATTTAGAAATCAAGCATAGCTTTCAGCAATGACTTTTTGAAAAATTGATTTTCTTAATATAAATCATCTTCTAAGGTGACCTTGGGTAAGGCAAATCAATACAGGATTGCTGAGCAGCACTTGTTCTCAGCAGAACTGCCAATGCCAGAGTCGGGCAGCCCCAGCCAGCCCCTGCCCCATGGCAGCCCTCCCACACCTGGCCCTGGCCTCTTGTCCTGGCCCTGAGGAGACCCCAGCACCCTCACATGCAAGAGAAGGTAATGTGGAGGGTGGCTCGAACTCATGGAGGTCCTTGGATTGTAGCAAAGCAGCAGGCTCTCAGGGAGACACTGTGGATCTTCAGCTTGTTGTGCTGGTCTGTGAGATGGGCTCACTGGGATCCTCTGAGCAGGAATAATGTTCTTCAGTCAGTTTGTAGCATCCCTGGGATCCAAGGTACTGCAGACTGAGCAATCTGGCTGTGGCAATGGAGTGACCATGATGCACAGTCCTCACTCATTAAAGGTTTCTATTATTTTAAAGAAGTGCAGGGAGAAGTTACTACTGTAATGCTATCATGTACATATATGCAGGCTTATCTTCCTTATGGCTTCAGATATTCCTGTGAAAAACACAGGAAATAACAGAAATGCAAAAGAACACAAGAAACCCAAATAGCCTGTGCATCACTGTAGTTTCCATTATTTCCTGGATTTGACTAGCTCAGAAATACTGCAGGAAGTGCTTTTTCTTGTGGTATTTTTGCTTCCTCTCCCGGAAGAGTGGAAGCATTACACAACGACATGTGAAAATGAGAGAGGAATTCATGGTGCCGGTGGGCTGGGTCATGGGAGCACTGGATTTCTGCTTTCTGTGGCTGTTCCCATCTTTGCACTGGAGGGCTGAGGCCCGAGGGCTGGTGTGGCAGCGCTCGCCAGCTCTGAGCACCCAGGAATGCATGGTCCTCTTTGGGAAGGGTGGGCTGTGGGCAGGCACAGAGCTGCTGTGAGGGCACTGGGATCACTTCTCTCTCCTCGTTACTCTATGCTTGCATAAAAGCTGATCAGCCTGAGGCACTTCTTTGCAGCTTTAGGCAAATTTTTATTCTCAGTGAATCTGCCTAACACTCACATACAGCTTAATAAACACCCAGGAGGTTGAGCCAGTTCCTTGTGTGTACTTCATTGTTTTGACACATTTTGAGATCTCGTTTGGAGATGTGAAATGCCTGTGATGTTCCTCCATCCAGGCTGTACCCTGGCCAGTCAGCATTCACTCTGGTGAGCCAACGCAAATGCATTAAATCCTGCATTAAACTCTGCTGATAACATTGTGCTTATTAAATAATACAACCATTTTTCCTGTTTGCCAACCAGTGGGGATCCCTAGTACACACTGGGGAAGCATGAACTATAAAAACCTCTATCCTTTTTTAATTAGGCCGTATCTAATTAAAATTATTGCCTGCCAGTACTAGCATTTATAAAGTATTTTCCAACCCAGCATGACTCATGGGGCTATATGGAGACAAATTGCACTGCAGTCTATTTGGGATGTGTTTGCTGTGCAATTGTCCTTTATCATCACGGGCAGGCAGTGTTTGTTCAAATTATTATTCGGTGTGTACTGCCAGCCATCTAGGCCTCCACAGTTCTTTTTATAAATTCACTGATTAGCCTATTTTGAATATGAAATATGGGTTTGAGATCCAGCTCGAGGCTCTGAACAGACAAATCATTTGGAGGACTGTCCCTGGAAGTCACTGATGGGGAATTTAACAGCTCAAGATGCCAGGCTAGTTTGGGACTCAGCTATTGCAAATGATGTTGAAACACCAGCAGTCTTTCTATTAACCTGTGTGGCAATGGGAGCCATGACATGTGCTCCAAGCAGCCTGCTCAGGCTCAGCCCATGAGGACTGACTGCTTTGTAGGGAAGCAAAGACCCTGGAATGGCATGGTTTAGGGTGCCATAGGCAACCCCAGTAAAACCAAGCTTAGCCAGCAACACCCACTGGAGTGGAGCCAGGTGTTCCTCCAAAGAGAGACCAACCAAGAGCATGCATGGAGAGATGGGAAGAGGCTGTGGCAGGCAGATGCTTTGCCTACATTTGCCTGAAGAATAAAAGTGTGTCTGATGAGGGCATGGGGTGTGGTTGAGCATGGATGAAGGGAAATGGACTGGGAGGGAACTGCATCCAGAGGCGTCTGAGCCAGCTGGTTTGTGCACGGCAGGAGCAGTCTGCAGGCAGTGGTGCTGGCTCAGTGGTGAGGGATGGGTGCTGTTGTGGGGCAAGAGGACACTTGGGGCTCAGAGAAGTGCAGGGAGCTGCCCATGGAGCCGAGAGCAGCTGCTTCAGGCCAGGCAGTAGTGCTTGGAGAAATCCTGCTGGTTTGGCAGGATCTTGGCTGGAAGCATGCGAAGTAATGTGTGACACGTGAAACCCCCATGTTTACAGGCTGAGTGCTGATTCCCAGGCACGGAGGAGGACTGTGGGTATGTAGGCTATAGGGTTTAGAGCAGCAGCTCAAAGGGGTCAGACATCATCTATTCAGGAGCTGTGTCTGCACTGGAAGGATGCAAGGAGTGGATCCCCCCACTAGAGCCCATGTTACTAAAGGGAGACAGGCAAGAAGCAATGCTTCTGCTGGGGGATGTGCAGGGCTGCTTTCCTTCCCTGCCCTGCACAGCCCCTACTGCATGCCCCCCACCCCACCTTCCAGCTCCCTCTGGTTGGGTTCCAGTGGTGGTGCAGATGTGAGGGGAGAGAAGCAGGCGAGGAGGTGGCAGCGGGTGCTGAGTGAAAGGACACAATGGCAGTGGCGGCCAATGATGGAGCAACTGAAAGTAAAAGGCTCAGCTCCACATTTACAGTGTGTACAGGTGAGCTGAAGCCATTGCTGTGTTAGTGCAAGGTTTACAGTCATATTTCATCTCCTTTTTTTATTTTTTGTGGTACGTTTTTCTTCCAAGGGTTATTACAGTGCATGAAACAGAGGTGTGATGCTATTATTGTCTTTCCTTTAAGTTCATCCCAAGTAAGACATGACAAGACATGGAATTAAGTTAAAATTAAAATCTTACCATATAAACTTAAGTTTTTAGTATAGGCTTGCCCATCTGAGATTATACCAGCTTTATTCTTAATAAAATATTGTACCCAATACAAAATAAGATGTAATACCTGCTCTGTGAGCTGATAATCTAAAAGGTAGGGCCTTTAAAAAGAAAAGGTAATATTTTTAGCTATAGGTGAGGAACTGGGACACACAGAATCAAATTACTCCCATGTGATGCAGACTAGGAATTAACATGTGTTTTGAATTTCCAGTTTCACCTTAACCACAAAAAAAATTTCTCTTTGAGTAGGGATAGTATGTTTTGGATTTTAAAGCATTTCTTATATGGAGTGCTAAAATAATTTAAAGTTCTTGCTATGCTTTGGTTGCTCCCTTGATGCTTGGACAGCTACTTTTATGTCTGCAGCATTTTCTTCTCCCACTATGGATCAAAATACAAATTTTCTTACCTTGTTCAAGACAGTCTTTGCTACGAGTACTTCTTTCCTTCACTGTACCTTGAAGAACAGTTGCGTGTATCATCCAATATGAGTTTTGCAGTATTTCTGGAGTTAAAACAACAACAATAAAACCTCCTGGTGCTCTTTCCCACAGCTAAATAGCGTAGTAATTAATGAGAATACAGTTATTCGTAAGCTGCCACTCAATTGGCTTTTATGGGTCATTCTTTTATTTCCCTTTAATTACATGGTAGAGAAAGAAGAAGCTGAGGTTGTGCATGGGACAGGGCTGGTTGTTGCCATCTAACAGGAATGAGCTTTGGACTCATGGTTTCCTGCTGTAGAACACATAAAGAGTCAGTGAGCTAACACCCAGGTTAGGTGCTGCTGTGACTGGCAGGTTGATTTTCACCTCCACGTTGCTGCCAGAGCTGAGTTTTTTCTGAGCTGCTGCTGTGCTGAAGCTGCTGCTGAGCCATTTAGATTGCTGTGATCATGTTCTGCTGGGAGCCTGATTTGCCTTCAAATTTAGGCCTTGCACCTCGAGAATTGAAGGCAGCAACCTGGGCAGATTTTCTTAGGGGCAGCTGTTTTTGCCAGCAGAAGGCTCTGAGTTAGACTGCCTGAATCCCAGTGCCCTTCAGCAATTTGTTTCTCATTTCTTAATGCAGCAGTGTTATTCCAGATGCCTGAACTTCTCACAGGAAAAACAGTGGGAGGAGGATGCTAAAATTAAGTTAGGGGGATAACAAGTTTATACTTGTTTCTTCTGCTCTTTCCCCTGCCTGGCTGTAAGAAGCAGGAAATAGAGGGAGACCAACCTTCATGCTAGACTGCAAAGGTCACTCACCACTTTACATCTCACAAAACCAACTTCCCCACACCCCAAGCAACACTTATCCTCCATTGCTCGCTTGTGTGGTGTCTGGGTTTGCTTTCCTTCCTGAGCTGAACATGTGAGTTCAACGAGAGCTCACACACCAAAGCACAGGAGAGAATGGGAAACCTGCCTGTTCAGTTGCATCTGGTTTCACCGGTTTGCAGCCACACCGAAAAAAGTTTTCAGCCTGAAACAGCACCTTATGGCAGAGGAGTTGCTTTTCAATGCCATTGAACTCAAAATGGTTGCAGGTCTTCAGTATCACATCTACTCCAGCTTCAGAATCACATCTCCTCCAGCTCTGGTCTTTCTTGGCACCACTGGAAAGATGGACCTGCTTTAGATCTCCTGGGCTTTGGCCAAAACTATCTGTGTCTGAAAGCAAAACACTGCCAGAGCAGTTAAATTTAGCTTATTAATTATTCCTGGCAGCCCATGCAGTGCCAATTAAACAAGGATTTAAATTCCCCAATGATTTTTGAAAAATTTTCACTTTCAATCTGTCTTAAGTCCTAAATATGCAATCTGTCTGTTAGAAGGTGGTCGCTTCCCTAAATAGTTTAAATTCATGTTATTTCATGAATGAAAAGAAAGGGTTTCTTTACTGTTAGAAATCACTAGTATATGTGCTTTTAACTTGTCCTTTTTATTAGCTCTACCATCCTACTTCTTGCTTGGTTGCTTTTGTTTACCTACTCTCAAATTCTAGGGACTCATTAACCCTAGATTTCTATTTGTAAGACTTAGTGTAACAAAAAATGTGGGGGGTTTGTGGGGGTTTCTTAGTTTGTTTTCTAAAGAGTACAACCAGACCACAGGCAGGTAGTGTTGTGTAACTACTCATTAGAATGGCACCAGGACAGCAATTTGAATGCCTGTAAGCTAACAGGATCTTATCCCCAGGTGCAGGGCTGCCCTGGCAGGCCCTGAACCCTGCCAGGAGGTGTGTGGGAAGAGTGTAGCCATGCAAACCTGCTCAGCAGCAGAGCTGTGTTGTCACTTTGTCCTACTGTGTGCTGCGTGGACCCCTGCTGTGCGCCAGCCTGACACCCTGGGCAAGGGCAGGAGCTGCCCCAGCCATATGTCCAGGCACAAGGGTTCGTCTGGGGGTGAAAAATGGGTGAGTGGCATTTCTGTGGTGGACTTTTCTATTATCCCTGCTATCCAGGGATCTGCTGGCTGTGATTGTGGGACATGCAAACATGCTCTGGAGACATTTACCATATGGGGTATGGAAATTGCTCCTTCCTGCACTAAGGCTTCCATCATAATTGCTTTAATAGTTGTCATAATTTGGTGGGTGTAATTGTGAATTTCATATAAACTTGTGTGTCCTGTGAATAGGTAAAACATGGAGTGTATGCTGGAAGACAGAAGCAGATGTTTCACATTGCTTGATAAACACATTCCCAAGTTGTCACTTCTTCATCCTCTACATGGACCACAAGAGAATCAAAGTAAAACATCTGCTTGTAAACATGATCAGGTGTGAGTCAGTAAAAGGAAAGAAGTGCAGTATGAAATGATAAATTTTGCATGTTTATATGCTCATCTATCATAATAGAGTAGGGCCTGGGAAGAATTTTAGCAAAAAAAAATTAATCACAGTATCTTAAAAAGGAGCATCACGTTACAAGGGTCTCATGCTAATAGTGTTACTAAACATGAGCTGTGGTCACTGCAAGGATTCAAATAATCCTTATTTTCAACATGAATTTTGTTTCATAAGCAAGCTGTGACAACTCCATAAAGCCAAAGAAGCCTTCTGTGAGCTCATGTGATAAAAGCCAGGATCATTGCAGAATCATACACAAAGTGCAGTGCAGAGGGACCACGTTCGCTCCCAGTGTAATTCCAGCCTCTTCAGCTTGGTCTGGAGCAAAACTTGGCTTGACCTTGTATCCATCAAGTTTGTTTATTCCTGAGATCTAGGATCTGGCTGGCCATGCCTGTCCCAGGGATGGTGCAAGAGCCTTCAGGCAAAGTGCAGCAGACAATCTGCCTAGGGAAACCAGATGCTTAGAAACATTGTCTTTAAAAAGAGAATCTTCTGTAAAGTTGCAGCAGCATTACATTAGCTTCTAGTCCTTGTTGGAGAGTTGAAGGCAAACTACCTATGAGAAGTAGCTCAGGGTTTCTGCAAGACTAATACAGCTGGTTTACAACAGCATTCTTAAGAGTCATCTCTATCAGATGTCTTTTGTTTGCCTGCCTGTGTTTTACAAGGGGATGCAGCTTGTCAGCTATGGGATTGCTCTTGAAAGAATTTGCTGTGATCGTAGGGCATCAGGAAACCTCTCTTTTTCTGTAGAAAGATGAGGGGATTTGGCAAATACTGAATAGCATGATCAAATAATTTACAAATGTGACTTAGAGTTAGTTTCCTTTCCCTGAGCTATTTATGCAGCACACGTTTGAAGACAAGCTGTATTATACAAAGAAATCTGCTAGCATGCAATCTCCAAGAGGAGATTTAAGATTTAATTTCAGGCAGGATCTGGATCACAGGAGCTAATAGGAAGAGCTGTTTACACTACTCTGACAGCCACACTAAACATTTAGTGTTTAATGCTTTTATTTCCGTACTCCATGTCGCTGTGGTGAAGGGCATTTGCATGCATGGACTGAATGAATGAAATGCCCTCTGATGTGAAATCATGTTTTATCACTAACTGCAGAAGCCAAGGTGAATGTAAGAGGGAACATGGAAGCTCTATCTCACCCACCAGTGTTTATTGCCATAAACCAGTGGTGGGTGTTCTGCTCGTGAGCTCAGGTGAGCTGGCTGTTCTCCTGTGGCAGCAATGCCTCAGGACTCTGGAGTCTTGCCCCAGAGCTGAGAGGCAGCAGAGAGAGGAGCAAAGGTATGGTTTCCATCTGCCCTCCCTGTGTGAACATGAATTAATTACCTCCTCTTTCTCTAGTTATAAACCTTTAATGTACCAAGGGCATGAGCTCAGTGCAGTATCCTGGGCTGTACCGCTGAGTTCATGTAGTCCAGCCAGAAATCAACAATTGTGGCTCTTGCCTTCTTTTCTGTTTTTGCACTGTAAATGGTGCCTTCCCTCCAGATACCACAGCCATTCCTTACTGGTGAGGAAAAGTAGTAATGCCCTGTTTTTAAAAAATTATAACTTTGGACTGAAACACCCCTTAGTTGTGATCTCAGCATGGTAAGGAAATGCAAACAGTCCATACCACTCCATCCTCATCAGCAATTCCATCCTTTCCCAGAAAACAGCTAGATTCCCTGAGATCCTGGGGACTGTAGCTGACAGGGATGCAAGCCCTGGCAGTGCGGGAGAGCCAGAGGTTGAGATTCAAAGTATTACAGAGGCTCTGCTGAGCTGGCAGCTCCCTGCTGTCTGCATCATGTGGTTCTAAGGGTTTGCCTTCCCTGCCTGCGGAGACAGAGGTAACTTTTGGGTCTTAACTTTCCGAATACACACAGAATTTGACAACTGCTTTGAGTTCCTACTAGTTCCGCGTTTGCACAAACCCAGTACTTTGTGACAAATACTGCAGCTAAATGCATTAATTAAGAGAAAGTATGAAGTGGCTGCCTTCTCCTCTACTCATGCTCTGCTTGGGCTGGCACTACAGTCAGGCATTATCCTGCTGGCTTCCAATGTCCTTTCATGCCCCACCACTTTGTCCACATCAGAAATTTCATCTTTTGGTAAGTTAAAGCATAATCTCTCTAGGGCCTTTCTCTGACCACTTCCTTTTTTCCTCATTTTTATCCCTTTTTATCTCACATTCTCCTTTTTTTTTCCCCTGTCATCCTAGGCTCCCAGATCCTCCTTCTGTTATGAAACACATGCAAGAACATAATGGCAATAGTTCATGTCAGTTGGTATCGTAAGAAGCTCTAAATATTAGGATACTATCCCTGAAATTAGAGCTGGTTGCATTATTAATTTTTTTTTAGTTCGGGTGTATTTGAACATTTCTAGTGAATGTATTCAAATACTTGAAAATAGGATTCTTTCTGAGAAAATGACCATTTGTCCTGGTGTAAACCAGCAGAGGGATACAATTCATTGAGGAGGAGGGACTCAGCACATGGCATGTCTGCTTGGCTCAAGTCAATGTCAAGGCTTCAGCTGCCTTCAGTGGAGTCAGGATTTCTCTGATAAAAGGAGGCTGTACTGCTAAATCAAACTGTCTTGATTACTGTCACTGGAAGCTCTGCTTGATTAGACACAACAGAATTTGTCTCATGGAAGAGGTTCAGGAGAGGGAGAGAGCACAATGGATATCAGCCCTGGAAAAAAGTCTGGTTGTAAGAGGTGACTTGAGCTTATACAGGAGGCCTTATTAAATGGAGACCATTCAGTCCCACAGTTACAATGGATGTAGGGGGAAAGGAGTTTTTCATTAATTATTCAACAGAAGGGAAATCTATATTTTGCCTCAAACTGACACTTTTTACCATCTGTTTCAAATGTAACTGTCTCCTAACAACTATTATCCACATGGGCTTTTTCTCCTTTTTTAGAATAATCATTATGCTGAACTTCCAGATTGTTTAAGGTATCTGAGGTCCAAGTATGAGCATGCTGTTGCAAATAGCTGATACTTAAAATTGCTCTTCTTTTTCATATGTTTGGCTGGCAGCTCATTAGTACATTTGTTTTTCTCAGTTGTCATTGTGATCCAGCAGTGGCCTTGATCTTGCTAACTGCTATATCTGAGTTTAACTGCAGTCCTGTAATCCCAACAGCCTCATTTTGAACGGACATAGTGACTCAAATTCATGCCTAGTATAACTATTGAAATTAGCATTTTTCACCAGGGATAAATTTATCTCAGTATCTACAAGTGCTGTGGACACATACAGAGGGTTGTTAGCTGTGGGCCCTGAACATGAAATGAGCAACCAGACCCTAACTGCTTGCTTTGAAGGTGTTGTTTAGATAAGATTTTCTGTGTGCTCTCCCCAGGTGTCCCACCTTCACTCCTAGGAAAAAAACCCAAACCAAACCCCTCCAAAAACCTACATGTGTTGCCTGGGGTCTTTGAAGGGAAACTGAGATTTATGCTGAACTCCATGAGAAAAGCATCGTGAAAATGGAAAGGAAATTCAGAAGTTTCCTTTCAGGGGTACCTGAATTCCAAAACAAATATCAACTAACACCTCTTATATGCCAAGAAATATTTAAAAAGTAGTTAATGGTAAATTAAACAGAAATTTGTGGCTCTTGTGTGGTGAGTGTTGCTGCAGAGGACTGTCATCTTCTTCAGTCCTGCATTTTAGCGTGCTGTTGAGAAATGTGACATCCAAAGGGCCACTGTCGCTCTGTAGGTGGCTAATCCTTCCTCACTCGGAATGCCATCCCACCGTGGGAAGCCAAGACAAGTGGAGGCTGTCTCCAGAATATCATCCTGCACAAGTGGAGGTTGACTCCTGCTGCACCCTGTCCCTGGAAGCTGTGCTGGAGCTGGCACAGCGGGCGGTGAGGAGCCGTGCCCTGCAGGGCACATGAGCAGGTGGCTGCGGGCTGTGCTGCACAGCTCCCACCCGAGAGTGCCGCAGGACACCTCCTCAAGAAGGGGTGAGAGACCATGCCAAACATTTTCAGTGTTGTTCTTATCTAGAAGGGGAACTTGCTTAGATCTATGCAACTCAATGTTTGCCACACTGTCGTTTTGGAGAAAATGGTGGTAGATGGGTCATACTATTGGAAATATTTATTTAATTTTTAATTGTAGAGCAAAAGGACACTGTAAGCATATCATTGTGCATATACTTTATAAACTTTGTATACTTTAAAAATCCATTTTGCATTCTTTCCTGTTATGGTAGTGGATTTGTAAGTTCTCTCTCATCCTTGCAGACTGGGCTGGAATTCTGAGCTACGGGTTGGGACCTCATTATCAGACATTGCCATGCAAGGCAGTGCTTACTTAGCCAGCCAAACAGCAGCTGAATTGCACCTTATCAGCTGTGCTCAAACATAGCGCATTTCACCACCCGGGTGGCTGAAACGTGCTTCTTTTCAGATGCCTTTTCAGATTCATGGCAGACTCTTTACATATGCACCACCTGCAAACAAGGGCTCCCGAGTGACTGCTGTCCATAGTTCTGCTGTCTCCAGCGGCAGGGAATGAATGCCACAGCTGGTGGAATTAAAGGTATCTATTATCACTGTAGTATCTATCATTCTCGATAGTTCTGGATCACTACAAATCCTTGGATTATTGCATTTATAACACATAAAGTGTTTGAGAAAAAAACCAAACCCTTTTATTTCCATATAAGGATGACGTTGATAAACTAGCAGGGCAGATAAATTTGTAGGAAACCTGCCAATGACAAAACACTTCAAGAACAGCTTTCAGACAAGTTTAAGCTATGTTATATTCACTTAGACACCCAAGAGGGCCTTCCGTATGCCCACATGAATTCTGTTCGAGGAGGTTTGGTTTAGCACAACTGGGTGCCAGAGCAGTTAAGCTCTGGCTGAGACACCTGGGAGCCATTAGTTTCCCCGGAGACTAAAGACTGGCTTTTGGGAATGGCTATTGATTTGCCTTGCATCACTTCCTCAGGTGTTCTGCATACCTCCGGGGCTTCTTAGAGGCCAGCCTGGGGCTCGGCCTTCCTGTCTGCTCAGCTTTGTTCCCGCTTCAGGGACTGCCAGGATAGCTTCTCTGCTGCCAGACTTTTGTCTGGTCCTTGCCCATGCTTCATCTGCCCTTGGTACCTCCTGGGAACAAGAGAAGTAAGAGCCGGCAAATCAAATTCTGTAATTCCACCTGCATGCATTTATACATCCTATTTGTAAACCCAGTGAAGGAGGCACTATAACACAGCAATTTGGGAACTGAATTGGTAGGAACACCTCTCCCTTGGAGCAAGGGAAAGTATCTTTTTGTGATTGCAGCATCAGTTTCTGCTCCAGTTCATGCTGAGAGGATTTGCTGGCGTTGAATTTGTGCTGGTCATACTTGTGTCTTTCTGTTACTGGCATGTTTTTATTCCTTAAAAAAACCCCATTGCATCAGTTTATCTAATTTGGACCTGAAGCCTTCTGATGTCATGTAAGCCATTTATTGCCATTAAAATTGTGTCTGGGGTATCGACATTTTCAGGCTCTTTTGTAAAGTGGCCTTTTACACGGGGTGGGGGAAGTGCTGCAGTGTGGTACATAGGTGGTTTAATTTCAGCTTTGTTTCCTTTGGTTGAACCCTGTGTGCAAGTTGCAGTGGTTTATGAAGGTTTGACTGCAGGAAACGTGGAAGAATAAAAATGAGAGGCAAGTTAAGTGATGTTTGGACGCTGAATTTTCTCTCAGTTTTGCCTGTTTGATCAGTCTTTTAGCAGACACCTCTGCTATACCTGGGGGTGGTTAGACCTTTGGCTTGCTCAACTGAAGTCCATATTAGCTTCACAAGCTCTTTAAGGCAAGCTGTGTTTGTATTCACTGTGCCTTTAATACAACCTGCATCCTAACAGAATATTGCTTCTTAGCTGTTGCATTCCAGAAGTACCTTTTTACTTCTTCAGTGAGCTTTTTTTCTGGCAATCCCTCACGTTCTTGAGGATGAGCTAGATGGTGGCTCACAGAACACAAAACAAGTTTATAGATAGGCCACAGTTGACTGTAGGACTTTTTGCAGGCAGTAATGGACCTGCACTCCTATTTTAGTCCTGGTACCGCTTTTTAAGAATAACAGGGAGAGGGTGACATAGTTTTACAACTTGGGTTTGCCATAGGGACCACTGACCTCAGCTCACAGAAACCTAAGAAGCTATAAATGCACCTTGCTACCAAAGCAACTTCTTTCTTCTCTACAGCAGTTTTATGATTTTTTAAGGTATAACATACCTGACAACGAACCCCTGAGAAACTTCTCAGTGTGGCTCTTTGTTTTTAGTCAGATATTATGAAGTCCACTTTCCAGTGCAGCAGGAAGAGGGGCAGTTAATGACAGGCATACTTCTCATGCCCCTCTGCTTGGTATTTTCATATGATGGGTAAATCTCAAGTGCCTTAAACAGACACACTTCTGCCACAATTTCTAATGTAGCGAGAGCAGGGTAATTAATCTCTAACAATAATCTATATAGTAGATCTGAATTTCAATATTTTTGTTTCAAAATGATTATTTCACTCTGATAGTTTTATCTCAAGAGCAGTATTTCCCAACCA
Source organism: Pyrgilauda ruficollis (assembly GCF_017590135.1). NCBI lineage: Eukaryota > Metazoa > Chordata > Aves > Passeriformes > Passeridae > Pyrgilauda > Pyrgilauda ruficollis. The sequence goes on along the minus strand of NW_024526488.1, from coordinate 1,126,784 downwards.
GGACTGGGAAAGTTCTGATATCAGCATAATGGATGGGAGATGATGTCTTAAGACAGAGGATAATTTTTGTCTGTGGTTGATTTAGGACACTACTGGCCATATTAACATGGTTTCTAATTTGGATCTACAGCTTTATAACCCAGGTTACTGGCAGCTATAGATACCACTGACTTCAACTGAGGTGGGGATTCTAGACAGTAAAATTCAAGACTTAGGATGAGAAGTGTTTGGTTTTTTTCAAAATAAATGTTCTTGGCACCTGGGGGAGCGGGGTTTCACACCACGTCTAAAACTGAGCCTGCAGAAATGGAAGTAGACAACATTCAGAGACATCTGAGGATTCCTGTCCTGAGCTTGTGATGGTTTATTTTTCTGAAGGTGAAGGTTCCTTGGCCCATAAGACTCTTGTTTACCATGGCTGTCCGTGTTGCTGCAAATTCAATCCCAATGGCCTGAACGAAGAGCCCCTTATCTCTTAAATCTCTGCTGATTTGCAGTCTAGTGTTGGCCCAGCCTCATCAGACAAACAATAACCAGGTACACTCACTTATAAAAGGTGGAAAAAAAGTAGGTAGCAGAATGTTCTGAAATATTTATGTTCTTTATTCTTGAGATGAGACAAGTATGGGTAACTTTAGAGATTAAGCTTCACTGCCTACTGAGTGTTTAGAAATATTTTGCCTGCTGAGTTCTCTAAAAATAAATTTGAGTGTTCTGTTGTTAAAAATTATTAATATTTTTGACTCTAAGCATAAAAGGAAACTTTTATTTACTGAACTTAGATAAGTATGTAAATACAGATTTAACATTGTAAATGGAAAACTGGAACAGTGTCTCAGAGATTCTGTGTGACTGCCCTATTTATTCTAGCAGTTAACCCAGCATGAGGCTAGAGACTGCTAGTAAATTGTGCCTTCAGGATATGAAAAATTCAATTGCCTAATAGCAGTAATTTAAAATAAATATTCTAATAGTAAGAGAGTTAGAAACATGACTCCACATAGTCTTTCACTGTTTGAGTAGGTATTTAATGAATGGGACTTTTCAGTTTTTCCAAACTTTAGGTAGATATAGATTTTTTTATTTGAATGTGAAGTTTTTTCTTGGTTTTCTATATATTTAGACCTCATCCAGTGTACAGTGTTTCCTGTAAGTGTCACACTTTCAGTAATTGATCACTTTTTTCATGGGGGAAAACCTTTCTGGATTCGTGGTTTTAGGTACTGAGTAGACTATGAAAAAACATACCCGCCCCCCCACCCTTCAAATCTTTTCCTTGCTTTAGGGCTTACTTGTGCCAGTGTCCAGCTTTTCATATCTTGGTTATATGCACTTGAACACCTTGACTCCTGATAAAAATACCATTTTCTTGTCACCTGAGACCAAAAAACTATTTTTGTCAGCATCTATTTTCCTTCTGTCTTGAACAAAGAGGGGATTTTTTTCTATCCTGTAATCCTGTAATCTGATTTGGGTTTGCCTTGAAATCATCATCTGATTGTTGAAAACAACCTGTGGAAGATGAGAAATGGAGATGAACTGGGGAAAGGGGTAAAAAAACAGGACGAAGGCTACTAATTTATTTATTATATCAAGTTGCTTGGATTCTTAGGAAGTCTTTTTGATTTTGTGATTAAAATACATAAAGTCATACAGGACAATTTCTTTTTTTTTGCCTGCCCATAAATGTTTTCCTTATCATAAATGCTATGGCTTCCCTCTGGCAGGAGGTGAGTGGCTGCCTGAGTCTGGCTTCCCTGTTTTTCAGCACAAACAGGTGGCACATCAACAGCTTTCTCCTTTTGTATGAATGGTTTTTACAAAGCTGAAACTTGGCCTTCTGGAAGTCAAATATCCTATTTTAGGAATTCAACACAGGATTCTGTGCAGTAAAATGGGACAAATTTCTGTTAAGTTCAGTAAAAAGGATGTTTTTGTCAGAAGAGGTGAGCCAATGCCTTCAACTCTTAACATGATTATTTGGTAGTTAGTTGTTAGAGATAGGCTGGGTCTTGGACTGCTTTAATGTCTTGTTTTCACATTGACTGGTCTGGGTGGATCTTGCCTTGCAGCAACACTGATTCTTCAAATGCTCAGATGCACTTTATGTATTCAGGTAATTTTTTATTGAGAACAGTATCTTAGTGTTCGTTTGGTGTGTTAGTGTTTAGAATTCCTTTCAGTTTATAACTACCTATACATTGATATATCAAGTAATTTCTCTGCATCTTCCAGGTTTTTAATGAAAACTAAATTTAATACTGAGCTCCACACATTATCTTACTTTATTATTTCCTTTTTATAATTTTTCTTTTGTTTTCAATGCTTCATTTAGATTTCAGATCAGTTGTTTTACTTCTTCCATACTAACTTGAAACACTAATTTCAAGTAAAACATAATGCTTCGCTGAAATTCAGGTGGTATTGCAGTATAAGACAATAACACAAATTATTAATAAGAATCAAGTAGTGCTGCTTTTTCACTTTCTGCAGCAAAGTTCCCAAAGTAATTCTGAAACTGGAGCCTGTAGCTATAGGATGCAGCCAGATGCATCTGGGAGATCTTGATCCATGCTGATACTCATGTGCAGCAGCAGCAGCCAGAAATTGCTGAAGAATTCTGGCCAGCCCTCTTATCCTCATTTACTTGCACTGCAAGATAAGTAGGCTCCTTATGAAATCCTGGACTGTGGCCACCTGCCTGTTATTCCCATCCAGCCAAAAGGAAAGAGGCTCAAGGGAGGCTTCTGGCCAGGAGCAGTGGTAGTTCAATGTGTATCCAAATGTGAGAAAGATAGACATGGCCAAGACACAAAACTACGTTTTCATTTGCAGATGAGGTGAAACTCAGATTTTTTACTGATGTAATGGAGTGGATCTAACTGGGATGTGAGCCCTGAGCATGGCTGGCTCAGCCAAGACTTCAGTGGGCCTTTGGTACCCACAAATGAGGACAGTTCTCTGCTTGTGCTTGCCCCTCTTTCTGTAGCATTTAAATATGCACTCAAGAGCAACCATCACAAGGCAGGAAAACTTAAAGCACCAGAACTGATGAATGCATTGGTAAAGGGAGTAGGAAGGAAAAGGAAGTGAGGAGCTTCTTTTTGGGAAGAGATCTACCATTTTGTTATCCTTGTTTGGTACCTTGCACAAACTGGGTTTGTGCCTAGGGCGCATGGCCACTATTTTATCTGCAAGAGTAACTGAAGGAGAGGGAATGTGTGTACATGTTGTTGATTTCTTATTAGCTGTATTTCATTTATTCATTTTCCCCAAGCTGAGAAACACAAGTAGTTTAAATACAGTAACTGTGGTGATACCAAGAAGTAATTATTTCAGGAAGCTTGCAAAAGCTTATTCAACAAATTGAGGTAGGCTGGTTTTGTTTGTTTTAAGTAAAACAACAAGAAAAGAATTGGAGAAGTGCCACCTTCATAGGATGCAGTACAGGATACAAGTAAAGAAAAAAAAATATGTCCCCAGTAGGGAGACAGTTGTCTCCTGGAAGAAGAAAAAAACCATGCAAAACCTTGGGGTTTTGTGCCCCTTTTGGGGAACAATTCTCCTTCAGGTTTGCTGTTCTTTTAAGAAGATTTTTTTGTTTGTTTTTATGTTGCTACTTTACAGTATTTTGAAAGGGGGAATGTACATCTGAAAGGTTTTCTTTATAGAAAATCCAAAGAAAATACTGCATCAGCAAATGGCTTATTGATGTGTTAAAAATAAAATATGTGATCTACATGGAAAATTGTGAAAACCTAAGCTGAGATCTGTATGCCAGATCAGGCCTAGTGGAACTGCAGAAGATGGACAGAGGTGGCTGTAAATCAGCCCCTCTTTCAATCCAGATCCATCTGTGCAGGATGGGGAGAAGAACAACATGGAAAGAGGACAAACTTACAGTGTATATTCAGCAACTGGTTCATTTAAAGTACTTCATATTTGAGGTATAGACTTTTTTATCTTTTTTTCTTTTTGATCTTTTTTCCCCTCCTTCCTCCCTCCTTCCTCCCTCCTTCCTCCCTCCTTCCTCCCTTCCCCCTTTTTTTAAAAAAGGCTCATGTAAAAGAAGCTTTTGAACATAAACAAATTTGAGGATTCAAAGAAAAGTTGAACCCCTTCCAGTAAATGACTGAGGACAATGTAGGAGGCTGAAAAAGGTTGTTAAAGAGTACTTTGAGACTAGAAAAGTGAATGTGCAAATATTTCTGCCTTCTACTGTAGCAAGACTGTGCTGACCATGAATTTTGGCTTTGAATCCATTTGCCTCTTACCTTCTCTTCAAGCATGTAATTCCTAATAGAGAACTATTTTTCTCGAATTTGTATGGTTATATGGATTCTTCTCCATTTGGAAGAATGTTGCTCAGTTAATTACATGAGATACAGTAGAGAAACCAGTGTATTTTCAGTGAAATTTAGTTCTAACAGTCTGCTATTATGTCATATTATGTCATTTCTAAGTCATAGCATCCTATGACTTAGAAACAATTTAAAACTGCAGTGTTTGTTTTTCAGCTATTTAGAACTTCAATCATCACCTTTAAAGCATATTTATTGTTTAGATAAAAAATTTTGGATTAAGGAGCTTTGGATTGCTCCTATTAACCATGTAAAAAAAGATTAGATCAATTTGAGCAACCAGCCTGAAGTGTTTCTTGCTATTTATCAATCAGAACAGTGCTTGTTTTTCTGTATCTCTGCAAAGGCATCCCAGCTCTTTGTATTCCTTTCAGGGTGCTGTACCACCGATCCTGGCTGGAGGCGGCTGAAGTGGGAATGTGGATAATGTAGTGAAGATGGTTTTCTGTTTCTTTTATCTATTTTGCTTTTCTGCTTTCTGCATTTGCTTCAGTGTTATGGTTGCTGTCAGCCTGAGAGTGGATAGCTTGTGGGCACACAATTCTACTCACTTATCTGAGTTCAGTCACAGATAAAAACATATTTCTATGAGAAAGTGTTTATTGTAGTCTTGATCAAACTGCTCTATGTTCATTTTGATGGATGCTGATATCCAGATGATCACAGTGCAAACTGTTAGTTTCAATCCCTTTTGATTTCAATTAGGAAAGAAATTCTCTCTAATTCTGCCTGGTTGCAAGCAGTCTGATACTTTGATAGCATGTTTGTGTTGCAACCTGCCCTCTCCTCCAGCAGTTCAGGCATAAAACAACCAAATGTTGGTCTGAGGAGGCAGACGTACCTGTCACTGGTGGTCCAGTGTTTGGGCTGGGGTTGTTTAACAGCAAGTTCACATTTCCTGAGAAATGGGAGCTGTGTGGCTGTCACTGCCCAGCTGGCCACAGAGCAGGAGCGGCCTGTTGGGAAGGAGGCACTACTGCAGCAACTCGACCTAATGTCACACTCTCCCATGTAAGAATATATTCAAGATTTAAAGCTCAGCTGCACAGTCACAAGTCCTTTGGAATGAGGATCTCTCTTTTGATTCATGCAGAACTGCTTGCTGCTAACTGGAGTTTGCTTTCTGTTAAAATGTCTTTGACACATCAGGCAGGCTTTGTCAGCTCCTTCTGCACGGATCAGACCCGGGAGCCTCTTTGCTTTTCCAGCCCAGATAACGCATCCAGAGGGCTGAAAACTAAGGCAGGTGTTTGCAACTTTGTGCTTCTTTAAGAGTGGAAACAAATGCCGTTCCCAGATGACCTTGACTTGTGCCTTCTAACGAGGTAACAAGTCACACCTGTCTCATCCCATCCCTGCTGGCCAGTGGCACAGGTGTTCCAGATTATGGAGCTGGATTCTACATTTTGTGCCATGATTCTTTCTATTTTTTACTGCCTGCAATGCAAAATGGTGAGCTGTCCTGTGGTGTGTTCTGCAGCCAGTGCTGCTCAGGAAACTACCTGGAATAGCAGACATACTGCCTATTTAGAGCAAGAAAAAAGTGAATTAGCATATTGACCTTACTGGAACGTGCAAATCACTTGCTAGGACTCAGTTTCTGAAATGAATTACCATAATGTGTGTATTAATTCTCTCAGAAATTATTAAAAGCATTTGTGGGATTATTCTGAGCTCAGACAACAATAAATGTCAAGGTTTTAACTGAGGTGGTGTGGAAACCAGCAGTAGTTGTGGATTATCTTGAATAACCATGTTAGTGTTTTGCTCTTGGAAGACTTTCTCACCGTGGACTGTGTGTTGTGGGTTTTTTTCCCCTCTCCCATAAATGTTAATAGTAGTTTTAAAGAGTTCTCTGGTTAAAAAAAAAAAAAAAATAAAATCAACCCAAAAAACCCCAACACGTTTCAATAGCAATTTTTGTATTCTTTAATGTGATTTTTTTTTTTTTTTTTTTTTTGGTTAGGATGTTTTTTGTTTGTTTGTTTTGTTTTAGAAATTAAGTTTCCAGCACTGCTTCAAAAATATAAAAGAAGTAACAGCTTTTGAGTTTTAGACGATATTGTGAACTCTGGTATTTGTGTTGTCTGGTTATAGAGTTTGTCACACTCGGTAACTTAAAATCACTTGTATTTTTTTGGTTTTATTTTAAGTTGTCTGAATGCTTGTTACAAGTTATTACGTATTTGTAAACGTTATTTAAAATGCAAATTAAATTGAAGTCATTGCAAAGTACTTTAGGGGAGAACAGATGGGAAAACAATGCTATGCCATGATGTGTTTTCTATCGTTTCTAGAAGTCGCTGAGAGCATTCTGCTTGAACCTCTTCTGAGCGCTCTGCTGTCTGCTTAGCGAAAGGACAAAGGACTGACAATAAGCGAGAACATGCCACTGCGCCGCTACCTACACCTGCCTGTCAGAGCTGCCTTGTGTGTCGCAGGTGCTGTGTTTATGCCATCAGACGAGACGATCAGCCTCACGGAGCCACAAGAGCTGCCGGCGCGGGGCGACGGGGGCTGCCACACGCTCACCCTCCCGCGGGGCCGGGCTGTGCTGTGCTGGGCGGGCGCGGGGCGCGGCGAGGGGCGGTGGGAGCTGCCGGAGCCGCCTCCCGGGGCGGGGCGGGCCGGGCCGGCCGCGGTAGCGGCGGCGGCAGGGCGCAGCAGGGGCCGCCGCGGCCGCAGCATCGCGGCGCGGTGGCGGGGATGGAGCCCTGGAAGCAGTGCGGGCACTGGCTGATCAGCTGCAAGGTGCTGCCGCCCAACCACCGGGTGACCTGGGACACGGCCCAGGTCTTCGACCTGGCGCAGACACTGCGCGACGGCGTCCTGCTCTGCCAGCTGCTCAACAACCTCCGCAGCCACTCCATCAACCTCAAGGAGATCAACCTGCGCCCTCAGATGTCCCAGGTGAGGCCGCTCCCCTCAGCCCTGTCCGCTGCCCTGTCCCCCAGCCTTCGGGCTGCCTGCGGGGTCTCCGCGTGCTGCGACTTGTGGCTGCGCGGAGCGGGACGAGCGGGATGCGGCCGCTGCCTGTCTGCAGCCCGGAGCCTCCGCGCCTGCAGGGCGGTGAGCGTGAGTCGAACCCGGGGCAGTCCTGGCCGGGCACCTTCCCTGCGCCGTGTGGCCGTCCAGCCTGGGCTCGGCGCGTCCCGTCCCGGGTGCTGGGACAGGGCGCAGCTGCAGCGCCGGGCTGGCGGCTCCCGAAACCTCCGTGAGGGCTCGTCGCCCGCAGCCCGAGGCGGCTCGGGTGGGAGTCCCCCGGGCCCGTCGTGGGGTGGCCGTGCTAAGGAGAAGTTCCCGCTGTAGTCCCAGGGTCACCATTTTAACATCTGCGTGCGTTACTGTTTAATGGGAGCGGGTTACAAATCAAACGACCTCTTGCTTCCAGTTGTTCTGGCTACTCCTGGGGAGGTTGGTGGGGCGGGAGGGCGGCGGAGGACGCCGGGCCGGGCCGGCGTGGCCGGGGAGCTGAGCGCGCCCGGAGCGGCGAAGGCAGGGCAGGGGCTGTGGAAGCGGCGGGTGAAGAAGCCCTGGTAGCGCCAGGCACCTCTCTTCCCAGCTTTTTGTGACTTGCAATGGTGAGGTGAATGGAGAGGACTGGTTAGTAACGAGAAATCGTGGTCTTGGTAGCTGGTTGCCTGTGTAGTACTATTTTTAATTTTTTTTTTAAATTATTGGCTTTTTAACTTGATATTTGGAATCATTATTTAATGCCTAAGTGTAATTCCTAATTCTGCTCTGTTTTAAGTGCGGTTTTTAGTTTGTACTGACGTTTTGTTACTGTGACTCATAAAGTTGGCTTCAGATATCAAGATAAGATTATATTAATAATTCAAGAAGAGACTATATATACTTGACTTCCTGTCACTGCTTCGTGCACACCTATGCCTCGGAAGAGATGGTGGCAGTCAAGCCGATGTTGTTAGGAAGGAAACTAACTTCTGAGACTGTCATGCGTTTTAAAACATTAAGAAACAGATACACTGTAACATTTCAGTGTTGTGGTTCTCTTTTTGATTTATAGTAACAGAAATTGCCATTCACGTTTATGATGTTAACAAAAAGCAGTGGAGTGAATTATACTACTTGGTCCATGTCTCTGTCGATGTTTGCTTACAAACGCAGTCATTTTATTTCTTAGTAATTCTTTCTTTTAGCAGCTATGTCTTACTACCAAGGCAGGATTTTCTGGAAGTTCAGAGTGAAAAAAGGAAAAACGTAGTTCAGCTAGTCAGAGTCAAAGCTCTGAGACTCTTGCACTAGATGTGAATGGCTATCTCTCTGTACTTGAGAGCTCAAGTGCCTGCTTGAATGGCATATGCAGAGGCAATACTTTATCTGAGTGATGGAGCAAAAAGGGTGGGCTTCTCTCAGTTGCAGAAATCCAGTTCAGCTTTTTCTCTGCACCTTTATAACTTGAGACTTTCAGCACTTGCTACACCAGAGCCTTGGTATATATATATATATCTTTATATATATTTTTTTCTTTTAATGAATTAGAAATGTGTCATCATGATATTTTTGAGATGGCCAACTCATTGCATCAACTTGAATTCTAGATTAATGTTGATTATCTGGACTGTTGTTACTTAATTTTATTTTTGATGAATTAAAACTGTAGTGGTCTCCTGTCTACTGAATCTAAGTTATGAAAATGCTTTGTTGTCTTCATTGTTAGAGCAGTTTTGGGAATCAAGATTAATATTTATTTCTCTAAGTATGTTTGAACTATGGATTATAATTGTAGATCTTGGATTATTTACGAGTTGTCTCTTTGTCTTCTGTATGCCTGAGGTACCTGCATCCACAGTGCTGCAGACAACTCTCTCCAGTGGTGCATTTCTCTGCCTACACCGATTCTAGCCTTTAAACAAAGGGAACTGTTGTTGGATCAAAATCTATAATGGATAACTCTACGTAGTGTTGAATTTACTGGGAATGTTACCTTTATGTTCTGTGAGTTCAAGATTCAGTGGTCTTACTGAGGTTCTGTGGGTTTTTTGAAAGGTGGACCCCCTTTCTGTTGGAAATGATCACTCAAGCGTAAATTTCAAAAATTACTGAAATTGAAGTTCTGCCAGTTTCTTGTAATTTGTGGCTGAGACTGTAAAGAGCTCATAGTAATAACTTCTGGAGAAGTCTCAATGGCTTGAAGATGATTCAGTTGGTGAGATCTGCTTGGAGTTGTGCCTGAAGCTGAGAGTTTTGTCAGAATAGTACTTGTCAGTAAACTAATACTGCATCATAGTGAATTTGTATCACGAAGTTGCTGTATCATAGGATCTTGGGGTCTTGTAGAAACACTAGTTAGCTCACCTTTCCTTGTGGGGTAAGGGGTTATAGGCACTGGAGACAGAGCAGGGTTGGCATTAGGGTGGGAGTTATCTTGGTCACTGACTGCAGTCTATCTGAAACTGCTGCTGTGCCTGTACAGCTTAGTTGAGCTGTTTGAACTTCATATGGCCCTTATCCCTCATCTTCTAAAACTGAGCTGCAGTTCCTGTACTCCCTGACCTGATGTTGGTTTCTTCCACTAAGTCTTAGAATGGGTCAGGGGACTCTTACTGTACAGTTCTTAATCCATAGGGAGACTGAGAAAGGTGGACGAAGGCTTTGTGAATGGGCCTCATTGAGGGCAGACTGTTTGATTTTGGCCTTGTCTCTTACTGCAGTTGATGTTTGTCAGGCCTTTCTCTATGGACCAAGTTTTCATGTCTTGGGGGCTACTTACAAATGCAGCAGTTCCAAAGAGCAGGAAGGTGAGAGGTGGTGCCTCAGGCAGACCTAGGAGTAGGTGTCAGTTGTCTGAGGAAAGTATCAAGTCTTTTCCATTTTGTTACATATTTATTTTTTTCAGAATAAATGCGGCAGGTCACACATCAGTGATGCTTTGCCCGGTAGCCCTTGGTAACCCTTTATAAGCCACATCAAACGTGCAGAAGGATTGTGGCTGATGCTGCAGTGCCAGATGCTGCTTTTTGGTGGAGCCTGATTCAAACAGGAGCACTGTTGCTTTGCTGGGGCAGGAGCAGAAACTGAGATTGATGCTCAGCATTGCAGCAGAAATGTGCTTGACTAGATGGCATGGGGTGTGTTTTTTAGGCTGACTGGTATGGGGAATCACATGCCTTTGTCCCATCACCAGCCATGCACCTTGCTTCCCAGCTGTTCTCATGGGTGGGCTGTTTTATGTTTGAGATCTGTGGATTCTGCCCCTTTACCTTTTTGGGGGTAATGCCTGTAACAAGAGAAATGTCTCAGTGGCTTTAGGGTGTAAAACATTAGGGTTTGAACCTTTTGAATGCTGTCTGTTTTCATCTGCATTACTGTATATTTATGAAAATATGTATATTTGGTTAGTGGAAGTTGTTCTTTGAAGAGCAGAAGCTGATTCAGTCAGTTACACTTTCCAGAAAGTGAGCCTCAGATATTAAAAGTATAAACCTTGCATATATAAAAGCTAAGCAGCATTGAGCTTTTCTCTTCTGGATTGCCAGCTCAGTGCTGCTGGGCTCCTGTCTGAGAAGCTGGTGTGTCTTGGTGTGAGGTCCCCTGTGAAAAATTACACATAGGCTTTGTATGAGGTTGGAAATTCAGGTTCAGGGGCATGCATGTCCAGGGTTTTTTCCACTTTGAACAGAACAGGAAAATGTTGGTTCTATTAAGAGCTCTTGTGTCAAGGCTCAAACTCACTTTGCTGTTTGAACTCCCACAAGCTAACAATTTGAGTTACTTCAACCCGTGTGTGTGCCGTCAGAAAAGGAAATGTAAGAGTGGATCAAGTAATACCTTTTGGCCTTTAACTGTAGGGGAGCCTGCCTGACTCGGTGTTGTGGAAGTGGTGTTATTGCAGGCACCAAACACTTCAACACTAGCTGCTGGGGATGAAGCTAGAAGAGGGAATTTGCTAAATGAGTAAGGGCGGTGTGACTGTGCTGGTGTGTTGCAGGGTTCCCCTGAAGTGGAGCATCAGTCCCTGGTGACAGTGAGGCAGAGGATGGAGCACTGAAGCTCAGTGTCTGTGTCTTCAGAGCTGTTCACTGTAGTCATTCACTTGCCTCAAATGCTGCCTCTTGGCAATGTAGGCTGGTGAAAGTAATAAAAATAGAAGTGATCCATAACAGAAAGTACTAATCCTAATATTTAATCATCATCAGACAAGAACTTTAAGTAATTTATCACCAGAAATGTAAAACCTAAACCAATGGATTATGATGGATTTGCGGAAGATGTCATCTGTTTAATGCTTATCTTTTATCTTTAATACTTTGCAAGCTAGTTTGGAAGTGGTTTTTGCAAGGCATTTATTTAACTCGTGAGAGATTGCTAAACAGGAAAACAGCACTTAATGCAATAGTGCCATGGGAGTTTACCTAAAGGGGATGCTGACATAGATTAAATATTAAAAATAACTATTTCCTATTATTCTAATAAAAATAAAATATCCCTCACTTAGTATTAAAAGTTCAAATACTTTCTAATTTTAGGGAGTTACTTTTTTTTTGTTGTGACCATATTGTCCAAAGGAAGTTGGTTATCTTGTCATTCATGTCGTATTTTGGTGCGGTGACGGAGCTTTTGTGCAGGAGTTTATTTTTCTTGATTCCGGTGGTATCAGGTAGTCTCAGGATGTGGGAGTGCTGAGGGAGACAAGCCTCCCTGTTTCCTCTGCTACTGCCTTTGGCTTGGAGCTTCCCCATTCCCCCCCTGCTGACAACCCTGATCTCCTCCCCCCAGTGTGCAACCCCTCTGTAAGCTCCCTGCAGGTGGGTGTGCTGTGTTTTCTTGTTATGTTAGGTGCTAGGAAGTACCACAAAGAGACAGCTTCAGAAAAACTGTATTCATCTAAATGTGAAACTTGTTGGGCTTAAACACAGATTTAGAAACTGGTTCAGTTTTTGTCAGTGTAGAAACAAGAGATGTATTTAACCAGCCCCTATTCTTGAATTGTTTGAATCTTACTGTGTATTCACATACATTTAAAATAATTCAGTTCTTTGAAAAATATTTTTAAACTTTTCAAATATTTTAAATCTCTTTGCTTACTTGCTGGTGCTTTGGTCCACTTAACATCTTCACTACATTTATTTCCATGATTCATTTAAATGAAAACTATATTTGCCATGAGATTTATTATCCAGAAAAGGTGTATTTATCCATGTGTAAGTTATGTGTACATATGCATATCTTATATGTGTTGGACTTGATAAAATATTTTGAATAAGTATTTGTTCAAAGCAAAACCTTAATATGACCTCTGTTCTGTTCTAAGAAAAGACTGATGAAAAAGTAGTGACCTGGTTTTTCTAGGTAATTCTTCCATAAGAAGGTGAAGAAAATAGCTCTTGAAAACTGATGTCATGATTTTAATTGATTCACATTGATTCTTTTTGTCAGGGGGAAGGGAGAACTGTAGTTGTACTCTATGGTAAAGCTTATTTTACATGCTATGTTTATTGTACAGTTATTAAATGCAGCATATGCATCTTGCCAAGAGGTGTCTCGAATGTTCCCTTCTGCACAAAATTTTGGTGTGCTGACAGCTATGTAATGCATTAATAGAAAAAATATTCCTGCTGGTTTCTCACAGAGGCTGTAGCATCTGCCAGCAGTGGATGATATAAATTAATGTCTGTGTATGGCATGCTGCTGTGTCATGTGGGAAAAGCCAAGTTTTTTTCCAAGCCTTTTCTGACAAAGGTGAGAGACCCATGATAGTGGCAAGCTGAAGGACTGCTTATGAAAAGAAACAAATCAAAAGGGTTAAAGAAGAGAGATACGTATATGAAAAGTAGGATATAATCAAGGGAAACAATACTAACTACAGAGAATGGTCATAAGAAGTTAGGAAGCTGGTTTGAAAAGGGTATCAGCAAGCAAGACACTTAAGAATTTTGAAATTGATCGCAAGATAAGTACAAAAAACCAATCTGGATATGCTGTGTTATTCTTTAATGATAATGGATAATGGCTTTATCAATGATGGCATGCAAGTCTCTGTTGTAACCTGCTGCCTTAGGCCTGTGAGGTGCAGAAGGTTATGTGCCAGGCTGCAGCTCTGCACATCAGGCTGGGTTAGCAAAAATCAGCAGTACAGTTGTGCATTGGGAGATAGAGGGTCTTGGATTTCTCACATGCATCTCTTTCCGCTCTCCTTTGAAGGTCAAAAGAGTTGATGAAGTCATTGTTGTAAAGAAGGAAATACAGAGGGTAAGGAGAGCAAGGGCTGCAAGGTGAGGGAGAGGCAAGGCAGCTGCTAGGGGTGGGGGGCAGACCCTGCAGGGAGTGTGGTGGTGCATCCATTCTGGCCATGCCAGCAGGGAGTGGCCTAGCTGAGCCTGGCTTTTCCTGGTCTGGGTGCTGGGGAGCAGGGTTAACTGGGAGCAGCACCTGGCAGGCTGTGAGAGGCACGGGCACAGAGGGTTTCCAGGGCACGCTTTGATCTTGCTGAAATGGAGGAGACCCTTCTGCTGAGGTAATGTTGGCTCCCAGACCAGCAGCTGACCCAGAGGGGAATAGGGCAGTGTGTGTGGCTGCCAAGGAAAGCCGCTGGGGTGTGCTCCCCTCTGTGTGCTGCCACATGCTGGGGGAGAGGGCAGCAACTGTCCAGACCCGAGTGTGTCACCATGTCACCGCCTGGAGCAGGCTGGGGAGTCCTGGCTTGTGCCCTGATTGCGTGGGTGTCTCAGTACAGAGGAATATTGTTTTATTAGATCACTGACAGTTTAATCTTCTTTAAGTTTTGCTTTATATACAGGTGCTAGTTTTTGAACGTGTTCCTACAATACTAAAATTGTGCCTCTAGTTCTTTAAAGACCAAACTGAACAAAATCCCCCATCAGAAACCTTAGATTTTTTCTCTTCTTTCTGTTGCTGTGAAACAGCATTGTGGTACTTCCATCTCATTCCATAATACTTCATAGCAATGTTTAGTACTAACTTACATTCTATTATTTCAGTATTTCAAAAATTCAGTTTCACAGAGAAATATGAATTGATGTGCAATTTATAAAATGGCTATTAATTTCTTCCCCTGTGTTTTTTAGTGTACTTGGCATAATCTGGAGCTACCTTTTCTTTCCTCTTACTTTGCTTTGACAAGTGATGTTGAAGACTTGAGGCAATGTGAAATACCAGCTCTTTGCTAAGACTTATGATGTGTAAAATGCAATCTGAACTGACATCTTTGAATTTTTATATTTAAGAGAAAGATGTTCTCTCAAAGCTCAGTGGATGCTCGTGGCTTCAGTTCACCACATTGTCAAGTGAGAATATATCTTCTGGAAAAATATGGGTCAATAACCGTTTCTGTCATCCTATACTAAATGTCAATAGTGAACGTCTTGGTAACATGAAACACTGAAGGACTATTAGTAGGATATTTGTTTCTTTGTATATTCATAACATGAAATATTAGACTCAAGTTGCATACTGTGGAGGTATTGTAGCAATTTGTATAAAAGCCACTCATGTACTGTTTAAAATGCTCTTGCAGACCTACCAGGTATGGTTCAGATGTCTCATATTACAATCCAAAATATTTTTGGCCTTTACTTTCATTCAGAATTTTATTTTATAATTGGTTAATAGGTATTCAGTTAATCTCTCTCTACTTACTTTTTTGCTCATTCTAGTCCTGAAACTTATTTTAAATAATATGGAGATTATAGTATGATTGCCTTGCAGAAACAAACAAATAACAAAAAAACCCCAAACCAAAACAAACCTGAAACAAACAGAAAACCCAAAAAAGGCAACAAAAAACCTCACTAAAAAACACAGAAAACACATTGTTGCTATAATAAAATATTTTTGGAAAAGCCTCCAAACAACGCAAACCAAAACCACCCAACAAAGCATGGCATTTTTAAAGCATATTTTTAACTGGTAAAGCTTAGCAGAACATGATGATTTGTATGTCCAAAATCCTTAGATATACCCTTTAATCCTTGGTGCCATCAAATTTACCTATTTGTTTCTGAGTTGTATAGTGGTGTGTGCTGTTTAATCCATGCTTAGGGTATTTTGTACCATCGCTTGTTCCTTCATTCACACTGTTTCTACAGGGAAAGAAGTCTGAGAGTCAACTAAAATAGAATGGTTAGAGCTCGGCCCTTAATATTAATTGTCAAAGCAGTCTGACTTCACTGTTGTGCAGGAAGTTTGATGCTTTAAGAAATGAACATGCTATTTTGCTTGCACACACTTGAAATTAAGATACTGCAGTAATTATAGCATCATCATAGATTGTATAATTCCTTGTGCTCTGCTTGTATGTTAGCAGCCAAAATTGTACTTATATGCTCCAGTGCGTGACTTCAAGTTCCCATCAACCACTGCCTCATGTAGCAGTGATGCCTTTTATCAGCTGATAAAAGGCCATGAGGGCCATGGCATTTTTCCTCTGAATTGCTCAGGATGTATGAATAAGGATGTCTGATTCCAGCACAGAGAAGGTTAAAGGCAGATGGAGGACCACACCTTCTCTGCACTAATGTTCTCCTCAGATTTTAGGTGTCTCTGGATGGAGGTATGGTGATGACATAGTGCTACCCATGTGAATTGTAACTTGAAGTGAACACTCATTAATCCCACTTAGCTCTGTAGGATTTAGATCAAGATTCAAATTTCTTTTTCCTGGGAAAGAAGTAGTGTAGGAGAGAACACCAGAGATAATGTTCAAATTATTGCTATTGCCTGAAGCATCTTTCACTCTCAATATAGAAAGAGACTCCCTGAAGTGCCCTTGCAGGCTGCTGCCTTTGGGCTTATGGTCAGTTCATGTGTGGTTGGTTGGAAAGGGATTTCTGCCAGGCTTTTAAAAGCTAACTTATTTTGAGGCAGCTAGTTTAAAAGCCTCTTCATCCTACTTTGTGGCTCAAATTTTGCATTTCACCCTAGTACCAGCTTTGCTAAATTGTGTGAAGTTGTGTCCGGAAGTATTTAGGTTTCACTTTGTCTTAATGGCTTACCCTCCGTGTGTGTGTGCAAAGCGATGCAGGGTGTCAGGTCGGATCACATTCTCTTCTGGATTGGGAAGTTTTTATTTTTAAACATTGATGAAAATTCCTGCTGAGCTCTCATTTCCCAATTTTTTTTTTTTTTTAATATTTGTTGTTGTTGTTGTGTGGATCTTGCTTGGCTTTCTGGGTGCTTGATGTGAAGCAACAAGTTTTGGGCCATACCCCAGAGGGCTTGTCTGGGATGTGTGTGTGTCCTCTTAGCGGAAGTATTTGGTTTGTCTGAATTCTTAGAACATTTTTAAAAGTGCAGAACATGTTAGAATTTTAAGTGGTTTTTAACAGGTGTGTCATGTCCTGAGGTTTTATGGGAGTCAAGTAGGGTTAAATTGAGCCATTTTGTTTTGATTTCTGCCTGTCCTGATCTTCTTTTTCTCCATCACAGAGTGCAGTGCATGTTTACCCACCACTGTGCCTTGATGTTAATCACTACAAGTAGTCATGAGAAAGTTATTCAGGGTCTGTGTTCATTCAGTTTGCATTTGTGGTTGGCAGCCCTGAATATGGTGATGCATCTTCTCTGTGGATTGTGCTGAGGCCGCTGGTTTCACTGCAAGTATGCTGAACAGATGGCACTCTTGGTAAAGCTGAGGTTTAACTCCCCAATTGTTTTCAGTGATGCCTTCAAGCAATATTGTTGGTTAGAAGGACTGTGCCTCAGAAGGTGCTGGTAGCTACTGGTACTGTGCAGGTGCAGGTTTTATGAAGCTCTATGGAAGTGACTCCTGTAATCCTATTGGAAAGCCTCTACAGTTGTATCCTAGCCCTATAGTTTCCCTTTCTGCTGAAGACCCTGGTGAAATGATTAGTTGAGATGAAAGGCTTTGCTGCCTGGGACGTTTATCTGTTAGTGCAGAGGGTGATGGGAGAGTGTGGATGTAGGGATAGCTGAGCCGTGCTCGCTGCAGGGTGGGCTGCACTTCGTGAGAAGCTCCTGAGAAGTGCACTGGAACGTATTTCAAATCTGTGTGTCTTCCCAGCTATAATTGCTCAGATTCATAGACCCCTGGGGAATCTGCTTAATTTAAGCTATCTGCTTTCTCTTTTCTGAGAATGTAGGTTTTTTGTAGCTTGGAAGCCCCATAGTGCATAGTGTTATTTCAAGAGCACAGGCTCTAGCAATATTAATGTTATGTGAATTATTCTCTAGTGTTAAAAATACCTGCTATGAAGTAAAAAATTTACATGATTAAAAAAAATCTAATTTATTTGCCATGACCAATGGGAGAAACATAGGAAAACAACAACTAATTAAAAAGTCCTGAAACAAGAGGGGGAATGTATTATGTAACACAGTCTCTTAGCATACCTCACTAGAAATAAGCCTGAGGAGTGGATCCTTCCATCAGTAGTATTACAGTAATTGTGAGTGCATGTGGCCTATGCTTAGCAGCGAAGAAAGGCTTAGATGTTCTTTTTTGGGGTGACATTGCTGTCTTGGTGGGCTTTGTCTGTGTAGGCCTTCTAAAGGTAGTTGTTATATTAATTAAGGACTTGTTCCTTCTGGCGCAGAATCTGTGTCCATTTCCACACATTGGAATGGCTTTTTAAAAATGCTTGTCAAAACCTGAGGCCCGAAATGCAGGACCACAAATATATTTTGCTAAATGTTTAGGTTTGGAAATAACTCCTGAGTTATGTATCTTTTAATTCTAGTGAGAAACAAGTGATTCCATCTAATCTTGTGTCTAATCTAAAATTTGTGGTGAAGCAGTTCAGCAGGAAAGTTAGCCCTGAAAATGCTGTTCTTGGAAGATGCTTTTAAAACTATTTGGAAAAGAAATGGGATAGTATTCAGCTTTTTTTTTGTTTTGTGCTGATGAATATTAGAGTTTGACCTCAAAATCTAGTGTTTCAATAAAGTAATGTTAAAGTTTACTGAACTTAAAATGCTTTTCATCTTGCTATTTGAAAGAATAGCAGAACTTTAAATGTTAGGGTTTCTGTAGAATATTTCATTTTCCTGATGGATCTGCTAGTGACAACCTTTTTCCAATCTTCCCTGTTTCTCACATTTTTCTATCTTGACTCAGGTGGCTTGATGTCACCTATCAGAAACCCAGACTGCTCTGTGATTAATAAGAAGTGCTGCTGGGATGGGTCTGGAATTTTAAAAATTATTACTATTTTCCCCACCTTTCCTTGTCTATAATTCTCATTTGTTTTGACTCATCTGTTCTGCAGCTTGTTTGTGCTTGTGTGCTCAAACTGGTCTGTATTACTTTCACCTTTTACATTTGCCTTCCCCTCCCACTTGTATTTTCTTTTCCTGCCAGTACATCTGTTTCCTTCCTCACTTCATTCCTGATGCTCTTTCTTCCGTTCAACTGTTTCCCCTTCCCTGTTGTCTCTGCTGTTCCTGTTGGCTTCATTCCTCTGCAGGTTGTCTGAAATCTGTTTCCTACATGGTTAAGAGTGTGTCTCCTCCGGAAGCTGCGTGGATGTTGGGCATGAAGGCTCTGGTCCTATGCTTTTAGGACCAGTGAAAATGGGATTCAAGGGACCAGATGGTGCTTGACCAGCAATCTCATGTTGGACTATTTTAAATTGCTTTTCAGTGACTGCTTCTGGTAAATGATGATTACTTTGCTTTCACCATTATTTTAAAAGTTTCTGCTGCATCCCTGTTGCAGTCAGAGCCTTGCAAGTTATGTGAGGGGCTCCCAAAATTGTTTTGCTCCTTTGCTCCAGGTGACTGGGCAGATGACTCTGGTGGAATGATGGCAGCTAGTGCTGGCAGCCTGCAGTGTGAATCAGATTGGAAACTTGTTCTTTTCAAAGGCAGAAGCACTTGATTCCTGCCCTTGTCACCAACCTCTGGAGATTTGTGCCACCACTCCAGTGCTTAAGCAATATTCTGTGGCTGTGTCCTGAGGAGCAGGTGGGGATGGGAATGGTAATTATTTTTAACCACTTCTCAGATTGATTTTCAAGGTTGCTTGCAAGGCAGAAATAGCCAGTCCTGCTAGCCGGCGTGTTCATCCTGCATCTCCTTTGTGTTGGACATCAGTCTCAGTGTATCTTTCCAGTGAGTTCCACTCACTCTTCAGAGGCTGATAGACGTGATAATTATATTTTTGCTTCCCAGACTCACTATTTACATTCAAAGTGAGACAACCACTACACTGATGATCTGTATTGTGAGATACAAGCTGCTACGCAATGATGTCCCTGAGGGCTTACCTTCATAGTGAATAGTTTGTTCCTTCAGGTTTCTGCAGTTTTGCTTGTTTGCTCTCTGTGGATGGGCACAGTCTTCATAGGCCTGCAACTTCTTCAAGGAAGTTGCAGGCAGGGAAGTGGGTGATGGCCAGCTGGTTATTCCATGGAAGCGGATGTGCTGTCAGTGATAGCTCAAGAAGGTCAAGACATCAGTGAACAGTAACTGTTCTGTAAATGTGCACCTTTTGTCTTGGTTTGTCCGTGTTATTTCTCCACTTGAGGCTGAAGCAGTTCAATGTTACCATTTGTTAGTTATTTTTTTAAAGCTTCCCATGGGACTAAATAAAATTATTTCCATGCAGTTTCTTGGTTTCATGGAGAACATACATTTGAACAGTAGTTGTCATACTCATCCCTTTAGGCTAGCTGGTGTTATGGCTTCATATAATTTGAAGTACTAGAGCAGCTTTAAACTATTTTTTTCACAATGAGATACTGATGAGAACTTAATCCAGGTCAATGATTTTTGTACTTTAATATTGGATCTTAATCCAGGTCAGTGATTTTTTTACTTTGATATTGGATTTTTCATAACTTGTGAGTAATTTGCCTCAGATACCTTTTCAGAACTGAAACATGCTGCTGTGAGGAAGTGGCTTTTGCTTAGTTTTCTATCATGCTTTCCTCATCAAAGTTCTCATTGCGAAGTCCAGCCACCTCTTTTATGCTTCCTTTAACTTTCTTTACTGTATGTAATTGTGAGAATGACTTTAACTAGGGAAATGCCTTTTAAAATTTATTCTACTCTAATTTAATCATCTTCTTTTTCAACCATTCTAATTTCTCTATTTTCTTGCCAATTATTAGTGTCCCCAATGGAAAATAAACTAGGGATCTTGCGTGCTTGTAGATTTCGCTGTGAGGGACACATGATAAGCAAGTAATTTGTGTGTTTTTTTTTCTCTCCCTCTACTGGCTTTGAAATGGGTAGGATTTTTTTTTTTTAAATAAAAACTTTCAAGTTTTCATAACAGTAATCACTGAGAAAAAGAAGTGATTTCCATATTGTTCTTTTAGGAGGTCTTTGGATTTCTTATGCATGTTCTTGAGTGTCCTCTATTGCAAAGAAGAAATTACCACATTTAGTGGACAGTAACGTGACTTGCTTTGACAGATAAGGAAACGGGACAATTTACTTTTTGCTAGTTCTCTGCAGCTGTCAAAAAAATTAATCAGAAATACCCTTGAGTGGCAAGGTATACAGGTATTGAAAAGGGAATGTCATTTGAACCACAGTTCAAATTGGTCCTCTTGCCATTCTTAAAGAGTCATTTTCCCTGTGAATTACAGAGAGCAGACTTGTACAAACTTCAGGTTGTGTTCATTGATGGCAGGGTGTACACCTGACAGGCTCTAGCAGATGTGTGGGTTCCTTGTGTCTTCCTCAGAGAGAGGGAGGGAGCTCCTCGCTGCCCTGAGGAGACTCTTGAAGCAGGTGGGAAGACTTGAGCAGAGAGGCTGTGGGAGAGTTTGTCAAGAATTTGTGTGGAGGTGCTCGTGTCCTGATGGGGTGGCCTCTTGCTGGTAGCAGATCGGGACAGATTTTGGTAGAGCTGTGACTCATGTTCAGAGGCTCACTTGGGTCAGTTGTGTGTGGCACAGCTGTTTGCAGCGGAACAATGAGTCACAGACTTGTGAGTTTCCAGTCCTTGCTAAAGAACATACCCACATAGCTGCTCTTGTGGTTTCATTTAGAAATAAGTGAGCAGTGCAAGAGTTTAATAATTAGACTGACTAGGTCAAGTAATTACTGTGTACTGATTTCTGGGTTTTTTTAAGAACACATATTAAGAAGTGGCATGTTATTGTCACAAATAGAAAAAAATGCTTATTTCGGAAGAAAGTGAACAGGATCTGAGTACAAATATTTCCTATAGCCAGAAAATTAGTTGCAGGGGTCTATTCTAATTGTTTTGCCTATTACTCTCCTGTCCTTGTCTCACGTAACCTCACTTATTCTGATCCATTAAAAGGCTGTTGCTGAATATTTTTTTCTGTCTAGTTGTTCACACTAAAGTATCATCTTGCAACAAATCAAGCAAGTTTGTCTTCTGCTACATGGACTCCATGCTGCTATTCTGCTTATCTGACTTAAAGGCAAGAATCAGCCTTGCAGTGTTGTCGTTTCCATTTTTCTGAAAATCCCTATTGTTGCTTCTCCAGTGCTGAGAATCGTCTCCATAGAGAGGCAGAGAAAGAGCTGTCATTGTTATAAATTCCTAGTTACAAATTGCATATATATTGATTTTTCTTTCTAATCTTGTCTCAATAAGCTATTATGCCTTTTAGACGATAGTCACTAATCCAGGATCATACTGTATTTTATTTAGATTTCATTTTATTTAGCTGATAGAACAGCTTTATTTGTCTGTAGAACAAAACAATACTAAACAAAACCAGACATAAAATGAGGTTTTCTAGACATTCTTGCAGCTTAGCTCCAATGTTTGCATTCAATATGTTATTTGTAAAAACCACCTAAGGAACCATTTGTGTTGAAGTGATGTTCTGTTAGGCAATTAGTAAGCCGATGCTTGTGCAGAGGGCTGGAAGTATGTTACAGCAGCTGCTTGTACTGCTTCTGTATGTGTTCTTTTGGATAACAGGTTAAAAAAAATATTTGCCTACAACTCGCAGGCAGATGCTTTCACTGTCCCTATATTAGGTTGTATGTTTTCCTTTATGCATGCATCAGTGCCAAAACCAGTTATGGGTTACTGCTCATGCAGAAATTTTTAGCCGTGACAGGAGTCACTGTTGATTTTTATGTAGATTTGTGTCAATAGCCAGTATCTTGCTGTGTTTTTGGTGTCCCTCTTTAAACTGAATGTTATTGATGATGCTACATTGAAGATGACAGGGACGTATTTATACAACCAACTTAAATTGTGTTGTGCTGTCATACACTGCTGCTAAATTACTAAATATTTAATTAATTCTACATGCATGAGTATCTTAGATTTTAATAGGATTAATTTTATGAATAAAACAGGATCCAGCTCTCTTCACTAAGTTCAGAAGACCAACAGAGCACTGAATGAGGACTTCCCAAATTAGTGGTTCTCAGGCTGCCTTGGTAGATTAGTTTTTCTGGCACTCTTGTGTATGTCTCTTGTAAATTTAAGGGAAATGAAAATACAAGCATGAAACTAACATGAATAATTTACACAGCCCTTCTTTCAGGAATGAGGAATACCTTTTACAGGTGCTTTTAAAATGCTTCAAGAAATTTGCTTTTCATGAGGTCACCAATAATGTGTGCAGTGTTGTTCTGAAGTAATTCAGCTGTGACCCAGTAGCATAAAGACTGGGATGAGTTCTTCACTTGAAAATGATCCTTAACACAGTTTGTCTATGGGCACTTGGAATAATGTGCCAAAACTCAAAGCACGTTGTACTTTAATAATTAAAATTATTATTTTGGTGCAATGTTCTGTAGTTCTCTTCCCAAGGTGATTGTGTAGCAAGAGAGTGGAAACATATGGTGGCAAGATACTTGTATTTGACAAGGTACTGGTGGCAGGGTGCTCTGGGTGGTTATTAAAGTGGGGCTTTGATCTTCTGCCCCATGCTCTGAACAGCTAGTCCTGGGTTCCATCAGCACCCCACCATTTTTGCAGTCTAAATCACAGGACCTGCCAAGATACAGTAACAGTAAAGCTTCTGCCAGTGGCTGGGGGCCTTTTGCACTGCTGAAGGGTCTAGTCATTGTGGCATCTGAGGCTTGGGGCTCAGGGGAGACATTGAGCTTGCTCTGCATCTTGGGCTTCATGCTGCTCTCTTGTTGAAAAGGCAGCTTTCCTGTGTGGTCTTTGGTGGTCTCCCATGGACTTTACCTGCTGAAGACTGAGCAACAGATCTTGTCGCAATTACATTGGGCTTTTTAGTGAACCTGCCTTCATGTTGTTTATTAATGAGCTGTTTGAATCAACCATCTATGTTACAGTTATTTAAGAACAGTTTTCCTAATTGGATTGTAGAAAAATAAGGTATTAGTATCTTGAGACTCAGCACATAGTATTGAGTAAGGCAGATTTCTCACTGGTGCTCAGATACTCCATTTAAAACCCTGATTGTACCACATCAAATTGCTCAGCAGACTAAGAGTCCAGATGAGGCTAAATTATACTCTGCTGCTCAGGTTTCAAAGTATTTGATTTATTCACAATGTGATTATTCTAGGCTATTACAAATCCTCACTTGTGCTCTAGGATTGGATTTTTTTTCTTTTCATTTTTTCATAAATCTTCATTCTCATGAGACCATGCTCTTTCTTTTTCCTCTGTGAGATTCCAGATTGATATCCTTTGAAATGAAGTTTTGGACCATTTTTTGGTGTACTTCAGCTGTTATTGTGAGGGAGACAAGGTATCAGTATGATTTGGCTGTCACATGAAATGGGACACATACAGAGGTGACAGATGAATTTCTATGAGCATCCACTAACTTGCCTCTGCTGAGATGATCACAGTTGTTAATTCATAC
Organism: Pyrgilauda ruficollis; assembly: GCF_017590135.1. Taxonomy (NCBI): domain Eukaryota; kingdom Metazoa; phylum Chordata; class Aves; order Passeriformes; family Passeridae; genus Pyrgilauda; species Pyrgilauda ruficollis. The sequence goes on along the minus strand of NW_024526488.1, from coordinate 1,102,693 downwards.
CAGTGGAAGTAGGTATTTATGCAATTTTGACACATCTCCCACACAAATTTGTGTTGCCTTCAATGATGTGTTTCATCTTGGCAGACAGCTTGGAGTGAGTGAATGCAGGCTTTTAGACAGCAAGTGCCTATGATGGTGTACAAGTGGAACGTTTTATGTCCACTGAACCTTTCTTTTACTGTTTGTTAGCCTTCTTAAGGAAGTAAGCCTACTGCAGTTTCACTAAGATTCATCTGTTTTTAAGATGGTGGTGTAAATAAAGGTTCTAAAACTTACCAATTCTTGTTATATAGATACTTCACTTGAATCCCCTAATTAGGAGGGTTACATGTCACTGAACAAATGAAGTGCAGTTTGCCTAACACGGGCTGGATTTCAGAGTGTCATGGTGGAAACAGTTGTGGGGAAAAGGATTTTAGTTTCTACATTTTTAGATTTGTATTTTAATTGCCTTTTCCCTCAGAATTTTTGGGAGTTGAGAACTCTTAATGGTTTTGTGTCCTATTTATCGCAGGAATGTGGATCAAACCACAGTTTCATCTACTTCACCATTGACATCCAGACCAGATTCTTCAGAATAGTAGTCTGTTCCCATAGGGAGCAGTGGAGGATGTGACACCCAGGGAATTTTGCAAAATGCATGTGCTGAAGCTTGTTTTGTGCCCCAAACATTCATTATGCTGTTGTGCATTACAGCTCATTATGCCATTGCAGTCTGCTGCATAAGCCACAGTGCCCCAGTAATCTGGAGTTGTGGTCTTCTGTTTTAAGAAGGATTTAAGAAGGATGTAATAAAATGAAAAAAAGTCCAGACAAGGGCAGTAGAGGTTTTAAATTGTATTAAACAAGCAATAGAAAATGAGGAATTTGTCAGCTTTTGGCAAGAGGCAATATAGGGAGGGAGACTAAGAGAGGCCTGAGAAAAGGGAAAATTATTTGCTATCCTTTCCACTGTGGAAACAGAGGGGGTGTCCAGTGGAAGTGTTAGGTAGCACTTTTGAGATGCCACGGTATGGCACTCAGTGCAGGAAGGATGGCATTTGGTGGCAGGTCAATATGTTGAAGCTGCAGGGAACATCACAAGGTGTGAAAATGTAGTCAGTACACTACACAGTTACTGAGTTTATTCCTCCAATCCTGCAAATTTACTTATGGAGTTTGTTTTTCATTCATGACTGTTCCCACTGTTTTGTGGTTTGGGCTTATCTGTTCTACTTACTTGACTTGCAATCCTTGAAGTATTCTCTGAATATATTGGAAACCCCTGTCCTTGCCACGGAGAGAATGGTCTAATAAACTGCAAACCTGAAGTGACACACCAGCAAAAATAGAACAGTGAATTTTTAAAATAGGTAACTAGAGGACAGTCAGATTCATACTGGGCAATTTGTAGAGAGCTGTACTTGCATCCTTAAGGTCTTGTAGGAATTTAGTCCATAAGCTTAAGAGTTGGGAAAAGAATACACATATGCAATTCAAGAAAACATTTAAAGTATTTAGTGAATCATGCATGTTAACATTAATGACTGTTAATAAGAATATTGTTCCTTCCTCGTACAAATCAAAGACCTAGTACATGATCTGTATCTGCTGGTAAGAAATGGAGAAGCATAGGAATTATTTGGGCTAGGTTCACCTTCAACAGAAACTGACAACCCTGTGTAGGTCATGAGCGCCCCCTTCCCCTCCCCAGTTATGTTGAATTTCCATGCAGGATTCAGTGCTGACAGCTTTTGAGAATCTTAAGTGCTTAGAAAATAACAAGTTAGTACATTCTAACTGGAACATGCTCTTGAACCTGCACTGTAGGTGTTTGTAAAGGGATTACATAGTCGAGGTCCGGGTCTGGCTTGTAGGGCCTGTGTTCAGGGCACTACAGCCACAAGTTCTTCACCAAGAAGATCCAGTTGAGATGGTGAATTCAATGGTGCTTACTTTTAGGTGTGGGGTAGAAATAAGCAAAAGGAATTATGGTTCTGTAATGGGGCTGAAGTCAGGTGTGGATCCCCCAGTGAATTCTCTGCCTTTAGCCTATGTGTCACACCAGGCAGCTTCGTGTCACACCTTCATAGGGCTCCTTTAGGCTCACCCCAAAATTAATTACCTTGCACAGGTATAGGGAAAGTAAGAGGTCTTCTCATGTTATTGTGCTAACATTAGAGTCTTGGTAAAAATCAAGCACAGTCATGAATAAAAGATACCAAGATGCAATGGAAGCAGCTCTTTACTGTGCCAAGCTAACAATATGGAACAGATGTGTTGGGTGTTCTCTCTTGCCCAGATGTCAAGATCTGTTTTATACTGTTGCTCTAAGGTTTTTCATGGTTTCATTGTGAATATAATTTTTGTTTTCTCTGACTGTAAAAGTGTTGAGCGCTAATTAGTTTGAGGCTTTCCATTCCTTTTGCTGTTTAAATGTATTAGTTAAGCTGGAGGTTTTAGGGTTTGCCCCTCCCCTACAATAAGTTTAACTCCTTTAGGTAGATACAGGTTTTGAGGTTTCTGACAACTGCTAATATTTCATTAACTAAGTTGAAATGTTGAGTGTTTAGAAAGCCTGTGTTGGGACCAATGACAATACATCCAAGTAGAAAATCAGTGTCCTTAACAGTTTTGCCATTTACAGAAGCAGTTTTCCGTGTCACAATTTTAAATACATCTTATGGCACAGTGACTACAGTCTTACTTTAAATGGCACTTTCATAAACAGTTTTGCCTGGAGCATTTTAACAACAAAATTTTAACACATTATTTTCTTGTGTTTGGCTTTTATTTCATGTCTCACACAATTAATAAATCAGATATTTTATTATTTCAGTGCTCTTTGCTCCTGGATCTTTTAGTTTATTTTGATTTTCTTTTTTAAACTTTAGTTTTAGTATGTGTCTGCCCCCTTTCCTGTTCCTTTTCCTGAGGTCCTCTTTTCATTTCCTTGTTGTTATCTTTCTCCTATTCATGTTCCCTTTGCCCTCCTTCTGTTTGCATTTGCTTGTAAAACACTCAGATCTTTCTTGAAAGACATGTTAGAGATGCAGCTTTGGGATATAAGACAGATAGGGCTACTTATTTGAAAGGGTAACTGAACACAGGAACTCCCTAGCCAATCTCTGTGCTTCATGTGCTTAATACTGTGCTCCAGCTGCTGGTTTTTTTTACAAGATACTGCAGAATAGATTTAGTTAAGTCTTGCTAGTGGGGAGCAAAGGGCTACTCTAAAAACTGCCCTTTGCAACAGGGTGCTGTCCTGAGTTCTCCCATCATGTCTCTTGCCAATTACTCCAAGGGAATTCCTGTAGTGGGGGCTTAGTGGTCTAAGTATTCCCATGTATTGCCAGTGTTATGGCTGTGGGAGCACTTGACTTCAGAGACACAGAGAATTCCAATGTTTCTTTGCTCTCACTTGCTCAACCGATGCTATAATGCCAAGGAGAGATTTAGTAATGCATAAAAAAATCTTGAACTTCTTTTCCCTGCCCTCTATTCACTCCATATCAGTATTAATAGAAGTGGTGCATCCTTTGTGCTTCCTCAGCTTTTTTCCAAGTTTCAATTTCCATTTTCTTTCTTTGAAGCACAGAGAAGAGCAAACATACATAAACAAAACTTCATACTCAAGCCAAAATGCAATAGACACAATTGAATAGTAGTCAGGAATTTTAAGAGCTTTCCTATGAATATTTAATTACTACATTAACTGAGCAAATAAAGAACATGCTATTAATATTCATACAGTGTTAGCAGTGGTTCAGAGGAATTTAATAAATTTTGTAGTTCATACAGCATCTTGTGTTGTGCAGCCCTTCAAAGAATGCCCACATCTGGAAAGGTAATAACACTACAGGTCTCCCTGGATGCTCCTTAATCCTATGAATTAAGGTGTCTGTTCTCCTTTGCATAGCACATTTCCTAGTAAAATGCTTCAGTTATGTAATGCTATCAGAACCTTAAGCAACTCTACAAAGAGCTCAGTGTGGTGTCTCCTCCATATTTATTAGTGTACCTGCTTTGTGGTTTTTGGAGAGCAAAGTTTGGGAGGTATTTAACATTTGCTTGGTCTGCTTCTGCTTAGAGCTTTAGAAATATTGATCCTCTGAATGACTGAGGAGGTTTGCTGAACAAGAGGTCAAATGCAGAATGTAAAACTGAGTTCCTTTGATGTGAGTGACGTGCTTTTCCTGTGTGTGTTAGTTTCTTTTTTAAATGTAATTTGCAAGTTAATTGATTTTATCTAAGATTAAGAAAAAGAATAATGCTTACTTGCCTGGTAGCTTCTATTTGCTTATTGAAAATAGGAGCACTCATCCTCTCATGTTGACTTGCTCTTTAAATTCCTTATTTCCTTATGGCCCTTTTGCCTTCATTTGGTAAGACTCTGGCTTCAAAGATTTTTCCAAGAAGAGCTGCACACATATGAACAAGAAAAATGTTAAAACGCCATTCCTGAGTCCGACATTGCTCTTTTCTCACTTGCTGGCTTATGAAAAGAAATTAATAGATGTTGAATTAAGACTTCATCAGTGGGTCCATACTTCATTCACTTACAAATCATTACAGCTATTTTTTACTGCATATAGTGATAATTACTCCTTTTGGCAGAGCAGAACTAATCTAATGTACTTTGGCTGCTGAAACTTGTGAAGAGCCAGGAATGAGTTCTGTGTTGAATTGTTAACCCTGACTGTACAATTCTGTCAGTACCACAGTGAGGCTTTGTCTGATGATAATCTTATCTAGTAATCTGGTGTTAATTAACATACAGGTAGTAAAAAGAAAATAATTGTGACATCCATTAGAAGTATAACATGCTGCTATTTTGGTAACCCTCCTTTTGGGATTGTTCTGTCGAAGATGGCATGTGTTGGGGAGCTGTCCAGCCTGGCTTATGGAAAGGAGCTCTTGATATATGAGCCGCTGTATCTCTAAGTACCTGACCTTCTCCCTTTATTGGACGTGGCTGAAAGAATTGTAAGGAAGCTGGAAGTTTACTGTGCACACACACACTGTGCAGGCGCTGATGAAACCCTTGGATCTTTATCTCTAGTTACCATTGCTCTTTTATGTGTGTAGGTTCAAGGTACAGTTTTGGTCTTGCTGCTGTGTACCTTTGCTATGGTCACAGGATCTTGGCTTGGTGACCAGAGGTGATGGTGCTGTTTTCTCACAGTAGCCAGTTCTGGGATCTCTCTCAAATTCAGACTCAGCAGCATTTGAACAGCATTTTAATGAAGTTTGTGCTGTTCCTATCAGCACAGTTGTTGCAACAAATATGGAAACAAGTGAGAAGACAAGAATCTGCAACCCTCAGGGCATGAATCAACTTCTTGAAGGAAATTTTGAGGAGAGAAGTTCTGTTTCAGTGCTTTCTTTCACTGAAACAACTTGCACTTAGCAATCTTGGTGACAGAATGTACAAAAGCAATTACTCCAGTTAAATCCATTATGGAAATGTTCACATTTCTTCTCTTCCTTAACAGGTATAAGTGCAGTATTTTCCTTTTTGCATGTATTCTCAGGAACAGAGTGGAAAAAAATGAGAGATTCCCAGCTAATCTGTTCTCATCATCATTCCAGGAACAGATAGGAAAGGTCAGGAGCTCATGTATTGTAGTAAGCACTGAGGGCGTAGAAAGTGCATTTAAGTGTTATGGCAATGGTTTGCTCTTATGTTCTTCTGACTTCTATTCTTGTATAATTCTGCTTTTCTAAGAACACAAATATACAATGGAAAAATCTCACATATTCACAAACCTGAATATGCTTCCTTGCATGTAATCTCAGTATTTCACAATTAAAAAAAAAAAAGCAATTGTACCTTCTGAGATGTGTGAATTGAAGCCACATTTGCTCCTCTCATTGCTTCTTTTATATAAGTGTTTTGAATGTTTGGCCTTTCCTCAGCTATTTTTGTTATAACATGCTTGCTGTAATGTAAAATGCCATTACTTTTTAGCTTTGCATGTAAGGCTCTTTAAAGACAAGGCAAAGACAAATAGCTGCAGCTACGTAGTTTACAGGAGGAATAGGAGGGGAAGATTTCAGGACTTTGTGTGTTTGACATGCCTTGTTTGTTCCACAGGAGATAAAGTGGGTTTAGTGAGCAGTGGGCTAAGTAGAGTCCCTTTTCTATGTTTTTACTCTTTTATCATAGTTTCTACATGATGGTGGCTAGGAGCAACTGGTCTCAGTCCTTATGCAGTTATTGGGAGCCTCCCGAGTGTGTGTGGGGCTAGGAACACGACATGCAGAAAAGCCAGTGAAATGCAGTGATGAAGGGATGGGTATTCCATGTCAGCAAAAGTGAATCACAGTGGGGGGAAAAAACACCTTTCCTGACAGTGAGTGACAGTGATCCAGTCTGGTTTCAATACCCCTTACAGCCTAGCATCTGTTTAGACTGCTTTAGATAACTGAGGCTTCAGTATGCTCCTAGTTTGTCTAAATGCAGTGTGGATGTCTGATCCAGACACAAGGGAGCTGCCAGCTTCCCAGGCTTGTGACTAAATATCTGTGCTTGTGACTCAATCATCATCATAATAAGGAGGTGGAAGTTGAAACAAATACAAACAGCTTTTTTTCCCCCTTCCCACTATTGGTAATTAAAATAATAAAAAAAAAGTGAATTAGAACTCTGTCTTTCCTGAATACTTGTCATTTCTTGGCCTTTCACTTTTCACTTGCCTGACTGGTGTTGCTCTGTTGGAATTTCATTAAATGTCTTGTGGCACAATTTGATCTTCAGAGCTCTTTGTGTTGGTTTCTGAATGCCTGTAGAAGTGCTTTTAGTACAAAGGATACATCTAGATACTGAATATTATGGTCTGTACCGAACAGACCTTTATTCCATTGAAGTACTTCAGTGCCAAAAATATATTTTTTGAGAAATACCTCTTAGATTATGGCAATAGAGGTTGTATGATTTCCCCCCACCCCTTTTTTCTTTAGCATTTCATCTTTCACTTCATCAAAGGTCTGGTTTGAGACATCCTTCTTCCCTGTGGGCAGCTTCAGCCCTGCCTGTGCTTTTAGTATCTAATTAGCCATTTCTATTCAGTAGCCTTTGTAAAATATTTCTATGCATTTCTGTCAGTGCACATAACCATGTGTGGAAAAAGCCTTGAATAAATGTTTTTGTATGAAGTGGCAAATCTTGTGGGAGAAAACAGCATACTATTTTGTGGGACCTGGTATAATTTGATTTGCCCCCTGTCTTGTGTTTAATGTTCAGACAAATACAATCCCACTTATATAAACCATACTTGCTTTTTTAAGGTGGTAGACCTACTTTTTTTCAAAGTTGCTTGTCATTTTAATAAATGCTGTGTTAGTGCCTCTTGCAAATTTACATTCAGTGCGGAGCAGACCAGAGGCCACTAGAACCTATTCCATAAAACCACAGTGGTTTAGCACAGGAGTTACACCATTTCAGCAGCCTTGAAAATGGTTGCATTATGGGTTTGTAGTAGAGAAACATTAGGATACTTGAGAAATGGCTTCATAATCTATAGCTGTTAATATTGAAAAGTGTTTTCAGGCTCCTGAGCCCCTGTCACAGAATCATGGAATGGAGATGGGTTGTGATTTCTGTCCATCTGTCTCTGGTGCTCGATATAGTCTCCTCTGATGATGTGTCTGTGGATCAGCAAGAGAGAAGTTCTATTTCTCACTAGTGTTAACTTTTTTGTGCTCATGGCTTATACTACCCTACTGCAATATTTTACTGATCTGTGTACTGAGAATTCTGGACTGCTGTCTCCTAATATAGCTATGTAGTTTAAAAAGGGATGAAAAAATGCATCATTAACTGTTCCAAGGGAATGTTTTTAAGTTTTTTTTTTATTTTTAAATGAAGAGAAACCATTTCTTGTACTGGAAGACAATGTTTGCTGTGGAGGAGACTCTGAGTGAGGTTTAGCTCTCCTTGCATCTCTGAAAACTGGGTACCCAGCTGCTCTAATGATCTCTCTTGCGGTGTGCTGAACTGTAATGTTTTCTTTTGAAAAAGAAACACAATAATGCAGTAGGTTTCCAAATATCCTGAGGACTGTACTTACTAATGAGAGACTGCAGAGTGATGGTGCTTTTTTCTTACTGCCAGCAAGGAAGGTTGTCTTTTGTAGAACTTCCTAGATTTTAGCAGTATGCTCTTTTTTAATTTGGAGGCTTCTCTTGCTAATCTTTACATCTTCATACAATAACCATAGTGATAAAAACCTTTGTTTTCAATGAGGCAAACTGTTTCTTTAGAAGATTGCAGTATAAAGTTTTTGAGATAATTCTAAAAGTTTTCTGGGTAATATAATCAAAACTTTTCTGAAACATTAGTGACATATAACAAGGGGTTTTTAAAGACTTTTTTCCCATATATTGTACTGCAAAATGCATTCATTTAAATATGAACATGCTTTTGGTTCTAGTAATTTTGCAGCTTTATCCTTGTAGCTGCTGTGGTTAGCTTAATAGTAAGTAATAAGAATTTAATTTTAATTTTACAAAAGAGAAAACTGATGGATATGGAATGATTATAGGGCCAACTCAAACTCACTAAGCAGTCTTTGAAGTGGCAGGTTGTTAGATTGTGGTGTCAGGATACCTCTCCTGCTGAAGGCACTGCCTGGCACACACTCAGTGATGATGTGTTCCCATCTCAAGCACAGGCAGATTTGACAGATGCTTACCATGTGGTTTCTAGAGCCTACAAGATGTGTTATGTGTTATATGGCTATTGAATATTAGATCATAATTAGGTTAAACCTGCTTAACATCATGTTACATGCTAATGAATTAGTATTAAAAAAAAAAAACCAAAAAAAAAGGGGCAGAGGAAGACAGGCAATTAAATTCTTCCTTGGTCTTACTGTAGAATATTCCAAAGAATTTGATTTACTACTTAGAGTGTAGGTGCTTTAATATTTCCTTGAAAACATGTGAGCTTTTAATTTCTTGTACTATGCTTTCAATCTGCTCAGATATAATTCACAGTAACAATAATTTAAACAAAAGGCTGATGGCAGAAAATTGCCTCTAAAATTAAAGGAATTTGAAATAACTAATAAATCCTGTTGGAAAAATGCTGCCATCTTTATCTTTTATTGTAGGAGATGTCTGTTAAGAATAGTTGGAGAGGTTTTGCTGAAGGAAGAGGACATCTTGTTTGTGAAAAACTGCTGATCCCTTAAATAGTTCTTTTAGCTATATTAAGAAGCTAAATGCAACTCACTAAAATGCTCTTTAGCGAATCTAGGTCAGATTTTAGGCCCATGACAGCTCCTGTCTCTCTCTTAACTTCTTGTTCCCTTTAGAGGTAAACAATTTAATGCAGCTGTAAGCTTTCTTTTCACTGGGAGACTTCAGCACTAACTAATACAAGCTCAAAACTTAGGTTTCAAAAAGGCAGCTGAGTTTTCCAGTGGGAATCATATCTGTCAGTGGTTTTGAGAATTTTGATGTAAGAAAATAGATGGGTATTCAAGTTGAATCAGTATTGTGCATTGGGCAAACCTAGTGGTTATTGGTAGCTTTTACAAAAAATAATAAAAAATCTGGGGAAAAATACAGCAGAAAACAATAATAATGTTGTATGTGCCATCTTGTTTTTAAAACTCATTTTAAAGACCTACTCATTTTCTGATTCTTTCTGCCACTGTGATGGAGGAGGATGCACATATGTTGAACATCTGTTGGCCTTGCAACGTTGCAATTTTGACTTCAAAATTATAATCGTTGCAAAACTAGATAAGCTTGCCACATTGACTAAGCAAGCTAGACTAATTCTTAAAATTCTGCTTGGCATAAAAGCAGTCTGGCATAAATGCAGCATTGTCCTTGAGCAGCTCAGTGTGTATCCCAGGATGACTGCCCCGTGTGAGCTGGGAAGTGCATGCTGCAGAGGCTCTTCAGAAATGGGAGAAAGGTGGAGGCTGCAGGTCCACCCAGCATAGCTGGAAATCCTTAATGTTGATGAGGCCCTGGTCAGTCACAGGAGCTTTCCTGGCAGCTTTGGGTTGCACAGGGATGGTTTCTGTCATGCTTTTTAAGGAGTTTGTTGGCTGCCCTGATGTCCACAGCCATTGACTGAAGCTGTCTGCTCTTGTAGCATCTCTTGTTGATCAGCGCTTTCATATGTGTGCCCTTGCTGCAATTCTGGTCTATCAGGTGCTCTGCTGTTCCTGTGTCTCACTGGGTTGTTCTGTAAAATGTGAAGTAGGTCTGCCTGTTGAATTGGTACAGCTGTGACATTCAATATTAAAAATACTGCTTTGATCAAAACAGGAAGTTGTAATATACAGCAATTCTACAATCCATCCTATTATGAGTGATCCTCATAAATCCACTAAAACATGCAGAACTCTGTTGTAATATTGAGTTGCTGTGTCAGTACTTCTAAAATGCATATTCAAAGCATGGTGCAGGGTCCTTTGAAATGCTGCTGCTTATAAATATTGTATTTGCTTTTCAACTGTGGCTCATAAGGCTACAACAGCATCCTTATGAAGCCGATGTCCTCACAAGGTGCTAGTACCTCATGGAGCTAATTGTTATCAAGAGTGCATATTGCCCTTTTTAGCTATCCCTCTGAAGTTACTGATGCTCTTGACAGTTACTGTCTTTTGGCCTGGTAAGGTCTGGCAAACAAAATAATCCACAGGAAAATACTTTAAAAGCCTTTTAAGGAGATCATTGTGGCAAAGGCTTTATTCTTTTTCAGACTCAGATGATCATTGATGCATGTGGATAACTTCAAGAGAAATAGCCTTTGATTCAGTACAGAATTCAAGGTGGTCTGAGGTCTTAAATCTCTGCTAGGTAAATCTAAATGACTTCACTGCAAGCTTCATCTGCTCCTGTATGCCAGATGGAGAATATGTATTCATGAAGTCTTTCGTGTGTGGAAACAGTGCACATGCATTCCTTAAACATTCAAACTAGAATTTAACAGATGATATGATTGATTTGTACATGAATAATAACTTTAACATGTTAATACACTTTTTTTAAAGTAACTTATCTGTTTTGGTCTGTGCTGTCTGTAGGGAGCTGAAAAGTAAGTCTGTCTTTAGACTATTATGTATCTAGTAGCACATTGCTACATTTTTTAATGTAAAAAGAGAGAAAATTGTTCCTGTTTACAAAGTGTCTACTCAGAATTTGGTTAATTATTTTGAGTCTGAAGAGAATTCGTTTTGTGGATGAATTAGGACCAGTGGAGGATCACAGCATAGTGGAAGTGCTGACAGAACTAATTGTACTGGTTAATTATATGGTGTGTTTGTAACCAAAGTGAGCTTGTATATTGGTAATTTACACACTTGACACTTAGCATTTCTGTTTCCTTTCCCCTAGTTTCTCTGCTTGAAGAATATAAGGACCTTTCTTTCGGCATGTTGTGAAATCTTTGGAATGAAGAAAAGTGAACTTTTTGAAGCATTTGATTTGTTTGACGTGAGAGATTTTGGAAAGGTAAGGATGCTCTTGATTGTATCCCAAGTAACACCTGTGTTCTGCTTCTTGCCCATAGAAGACTTTTCTGGTAGCTGTGATATACAAGTTGTGTCTAATGGATGGGCATTTATTATGAAAAAATAGTGGGGAAGAATTAAGCAGAAAAAGTAGGTTTGTATTGGAGGGGCTAATAAAAGACAGAAAAATACTTGGCAGGAAAGTTCTGAGCATGTGAAAAGCCAAGATAAATGGTTTGAAAGATGCTGAGTTAAAAGGAAATGAAATGGAGGAAGATAACAAGTGATTTCTGGTGAAATCACTTTAGCATAAGCTGTGTGGATTCAGAAACCCCTGAAAAGGCCTGTACATTGTGAGCCCATGTGGCACAGAACATGTTTCTGTAGTCTCAGGTGCTTGAAATTCACTCAGATAATTTGCCCTTGTACAATTATTTTTTGGCAGTGTTTTTTTTTTTCTAACCAGCTGTAAAGCTCAGACACAGCTATGATAGGTTAATGTGACTATTCTAATTTACACAGTATATTTACAGTATATTCTTTAAGTCTGACTACTTATTCTACATTCTTTCCAGTCTGTTGTTCAGCCTCCCACATATCTGTTTGATCTGTCATTGCCAACATGTTTAGTTCAACTTCAGTTTCTGCTTTTGAGTCATAGTATCGTTACCTTAATTTCACAGGAAAATGTCTAAAAATTACCTGAAGTAGCACTAAAAATAGTTATTTATTCAAATTTAGTGTTATCTTAAGCATTATTGCTTTTTTTAAGAGATCAAAATTTTACTATCTGATTTTTATGCACTGGTCTTTTTATAAGTAGCCATAGAAGTAAAGATGATGTAAGAGTGCAAGAATGAATCAGGGCTGCAATATGATTGTTTGAAATGGCTCAGTGACCATCATTAACCAAAATATCTAATTATTTTTTTCAATGTTTGTCTGGTTTTCAGTCCTTTGAGCATTAAATTAGGTAATCTGGTAATTCCACCCATTCTTCAGTTTTGCTGAACATCTTGTCCTCATAAATCATATTTAAGACCAAGCTTTTTGTTAAAGTATGGTCCTTTTGTACAAATTTTGCTCATTAAAAATGAGATTTGGTTTTGTTTTGATTGTGCAAGTAACAAAGGAATTTAAAGTAGTTGGATTTGATTTTTTTTGTGTGTGCTAGCAATGTCCTATTTAAGGTATTTAAGTCAGATATCTAATGCTTGATTCAAATCTTTGATACCCGTGCCTAAGGAATTTTTGTCATATTGCATGTTATAATTGCTTGCTGCAAGTTTCTCATTTTGTGCTATGTAAAGATATCATGTTTTAATACAGTCTAGTTTTAAAAAAAAGATTTTACAGTGCAAATTATTCTTGCTGCATCACTGAATACCCTGCAAAAAAGTTTCTGAATTAATAGCGAATTTAACCCAAAAATGTTTCTGGTGCCCTTGATATGTAATTTTAGCAGAATTTATTTTGGAATACGATTTTATGTAAGTAGAATAACTGCTTAAAAAAACCCCTTTATTTAATTCATGTTACTTAGTATTTAATTGCTCTTCCCAAAGTCAACTTGAATGTAGAGACATGGATTCTTTTACTGTTTGCGGCCGCCATATAGCACAAATAGACTAATTATCGCTGGAACTTGTCTTCCAGTTTTAGTGCATCCAAGCAATGACTTCTCTAGTCTAGGTCACCTTTCTTGGAAAGCTATCAGGTGAAACTGCAGTGACAAATTTGAGAGGTGCTGCTGTGTGTGATTCTGTCACGAGATGAGCTCTGTGTGTGGGAGCAGCTGCTTGAGCACCGGTGGAGATTCTGAGTTGAACAGGGCTGTGCAGCCCTTGCTGTGGTTGTGCTGGGCAGCTTTTGGGTGCCTGATGGCTGTGCTGCTCAGCTGCTGCCTTTGGGTGCTTGTGTGGAAACTTCCACACACAAGTGGAGCTTGGCACAGGCAGTGTTTAGAAGGGCTGAGCTGTTTTATAGCCTGGGCAAATGAGTACATAGTGACCTTCTGAAAGGGGCTGTGAGCTTCAGGCCATCTATGGAAGTGGAAGGAAAAATGACAACTCTATTCAATTAATAAAATTGCAAGTAAAGACAAGGTATGCTGAGCTATTTGTGTACCTTTAAGTGTATTGTTTGTACAGTTAGCAGAAAATATCTTGAAGTGGCATGAGATTTCAACTCCATGTCCAATAATGTACTTAGTACTTTGGAAATTCTGATTGTTAGTAACAGTGGTGAGAATAGGAAACTCTATATTTTTCAAATTGTTCGTTGCTTTTCACTTTGCTTTGAACTTTTCCCTTCATTATATTTTCCTGGGAATAACAACTGCAATACAGCTGTACATCTTCAACTTCCTTGAACAGAAGTTGTATGTATGCAAAAAGCAAAAAAAATAGTGCTGCAGATTTTTCCTGCTACTGCAATCAAGTCATCCTGCCATTTCTGAAAAAGTTCTTTGAACTGCTCTCTCTAAAGGTGTGCAGAATATGAATGATCTTAAAATGATTAGAGGTGTAAACAAAAAGAGGAGTATGGTTTTAAAACTGTTTTCTAAACCCTTGTTCAAATAGGTGATGAGTGTGTGCATTACCTTTTATGTATTTGAATGTACTGGAATGTCTTCAGGTGTCTTAGTTCTGGTGAGATATAAATAAACTGTTGCTGAAGTGGCTCTGTAGCCCTTATCTGGGACTTCTACATGTTTCAGTTCAGTTTATAAAGAAATTACTATTGAATTTTTTATCTTAAGATGGGATGTTTTGTTTAGTATGACAGACTTCAGTGACTATTTAAACACACTAGTGGAGGGGACAATAGGAATGCGTCAGCTGTAAATGAACAAAATGCCTTCAAGGAAGTAAGGTTGAAGGGGACAAATAAGGTGAGAGACCTGGTGAGGACAGCTGTATTTCTTAAAAGTATTCTGATATTTTTCAATGCTTTAAAGAAAATGGCAGACAAACCCAGAGCATTGTAGAAGTAGCAGCTGTATCCTGCCAATATAGTCATAGGACTTTTAACAGCCTTTTGAAATAGTGGTTACAAAATGTTGTAATGGTGAAATTTGCACTTAGTAGTTAGAGGTAAATGAGCTGTTTCCAGATGCTTTGACATAGCGTATGGAAATTCTGCTTGAACTTTGTGCTCCACTTTTCGGAGACTTTGATCTCTCACTGATTAGAGAAAAAGAAGGGTGTATGTGGAGTGGATGGGAATCAGAGGTGAAGCTGAAGTAGCAACATGTAAATAGCTAAAGAATAGGCTAACAAATGGAAGTGGGTAACCTCATGTGTTTTTAATATGTACATTCTGTATGAATATTGATATTAGCTGTTATGAGTTTTCTTCTTGTTTCACACATAACAGCAGACTTTCTTATTTTTACTGACTGTGGTTGAAAAAGGAGAGGCTACATTACACAGGAGTAGGAAGGTTCTTTAAATCGTGCTTTTAAAAACTATGTATAGCTTGATTTTCTTGCAGTTCTATGGTATTCACCCATTCCCACTCATTCACCTTTCTATCAGTAAATTTCAGTGTTACTGCATTAAGTTCCTGACAGAGCATGAAATGCTCTCCCACACACTGGAGGTGCCAGACAGTGTTTTCATTCTGAATTCCATGCTGGAGAGTCATTTTTCACTACCTCAGGGCTGTCAGGTTCTTCCTTTCTACCTGAGTGCCAGAATAAGCAAATACTGTTGGTACTTGTTCTTTCAGCTTGGAGCCCTGCACACTGCTCCAGCAGCCGCCTTTGTTGCTTGGTGCACCACAACAAATTGTTGCTATCCCTATTCTCTGAAGGAAGCTTGTAACTAATGTGTTGCAGAAATGGGAATCTGAGGATTAGGTCGTTGATGTCAACAGATGCTCCCTGGATTCAGAGAGCTGTGTTTGGGGTCCTTTGGGGGGGAATGTGTCCAGCAAGTGTCAGAAAAACACCTTTTGTGTGCTGTGCTTTAAAATTTCCTAAAGAATGTGTAGCTGAGCATGAAGTGTTTTCATGATGTAACTGATCTAATATGAACATAGCAATCCCCCTTGTAGGGATCCTGCATTAGATGTCCAGCAATAATGTACAATATTCAATTGTGATTTTAAAAAGACAAACAAGGAGATCAAATATCAAGTGCCACCAATGAAATAAGTACCTAATTGTTTAAAAGCATATAACAGTGCCTAGTGTAGCTCACTGGTGACACTTAAAAGGCTGCTTTATGTAAAAGCAAACAACTGCTGTGAAAATATTGAGTTGCATATACTCGAGTCACATAGTTGGTGATCATTTTAGTCACTCCCTTACTGCAAAGGAAATCTGGGCAATGATGCAGGGGAAAGTCATTCTGAAGTTGAGAATCCTGGTGTATTAGTATTCCCTCAGGTTTAATGGATTCCAGGAAGATTGGACAGATGTGCATGAGATACACACACCAAAAACAACATAACAAAAGGCAACTGTTATTAGAAAAATTATATATCCTTCCAGGAAAAGTGTCTAAAAAATCTTCAATAAAACTGAAACAGTTGTGATTTTCTGCAGTTGTTTCATGTTTTGTTTGCTGAGTTTAATCAGTGGGATAATGAAGCAAAATATGCTCACTTTTAGCTCGTAGAGTTGTATTAAAACTGCAGAACATGCCAAAACATTACAGTATATTTCTGTAAAGATATTAAAATGAAGAAAGAGATTGAACTGATAAAAACAAGCCTATCATTAAATGCAGAGCTCTGTATCTTCATTGTCTGAGCTCTTTTAGTTGTAAAATCAACTACAAAAAAAAGTCGTAGTGGTTTGCTCAAGTAGCTAGCTTGGTTTCAGGAGTAGCATTCAGTGAGATGGACTGGTTTGGGATAAATGACACTTGAACTTCTCCATGTTGTACTTCTGCATGTGGAGGAAGGAAGAAACTGAATAAAGGGAAAGGTTCTCCATGGAGAT
The DNA here is from genome assembly GCF_017590135.1 of Pyrgilauda ruficollis. Taxonomy (NCBI): domain Eukaryota; kingdom Metazoa; phylum Chordata; class Aves; order Passeriformes; family Passeridae; genus Pyrgilauda; species Pyrgilauda ruficollis. The sequence continues at coordinate 1,086,286 of NW_024526488.1, read as the reverse complement.
GCTTTGGACAAAATGTACAAGAAGATAGTAGCTTGTTACAAAACTGCTGAAATGCTTGGTATGTAGGGCCCTTTTTGTTAGTTATCTCTGCTGTTTGTGTAGAAATAAAAGTCAAGCACTTAGTAGCCTCCCTAAAAGCATCCTTTAAATGGTAAAAAAAAATCACTTCCAGCCCCAAAGAACATAAATCATGGTTTTGGGCAAAGCATTGAGGTAGGCGAAAAAGTAGAGTGAGTCATGGTATAGCTCATGTACCACCTTTTTGTAATGTCCCTGAAAACTTTGCAGAAATGGTTTGCCATGGTGTAACCAGGGAAACTATTACCAATGCTAGATAAATTTAGTGTCCTAATTTAGTAACACTTTGTTGCAGTGATCATTGCCAGGTAGTCTGCAAATGTCTAGGCATATAACTTCAATAAACCTAATAGCATTAGCAGGAGCTTATAGCTTCTGCATGAGCATATGTATTTAGGCCAGAATATTTCAGGATTATGGTCTTGCATGTTTCTGTTCTAGAGTACTCGTGGACTGTCACCTCATTGGTTTTTCAAAATGGATTTTTATTAATTTCTTTCAGGTCTGTCATAACTTTTCAAGTTGCAGTGTTGGCTTCCAATTGATGAAAAGGGTAACAATAATGTTTGGGTTTGACCATGTAACAAAGCATTGAAAGCAGCACAAATATGTGATCGTTAATGAAAAATTCTAATCCAAGGGAGTGCTTGGGATATTTCTCTTCTATAATGTAGTTCTATTAGTTTTTCAGCAAATGTTATCAGTTAGAAAGCCAAGGTTAACAAGGAACTGTTAATATGAGAGAATAAAGCTGAGTTTCTGTGCTCATTTCTTTGTTCTTAAGGCAATCTTGTCCAAGTGTTATCTGTGTCTGATTGACCTATCTTGAGGACACTGAACTCATAACATGGAATTCTGCTAGTGTACATTTCATTTTGAGGTGAAAGAAGTTTTTGAGGAAGAGGAGAGTTGAAGCATGAGTAGCTTTAACAGGTTGTAAGACTTAAATCTTCTCACACATTTGTTTATACAAATATTTTTAAACCTTATTAATTCCCTGTAGTGCTTGTAATACAAGCATTTAAATAACCAGAAGGTGGTGAAACTGACGTCTAAACCCAGGCTTCCTGAATTTACAAATACTGGTCTAAATAACAATAATATGAACTACAAATAAAACCAGAAGGTAATAAAGGAGAGATTTGCAAAGGAAGTTCATATCAACTTTGAAGAGGTTTGTGTGTGTATTTTCTTCAGTGATAGTGAAATTGTTCACTGCCAAAGAAGGGTAGGAAACGTTTTTTGTCTTGAAATAAGAAGGTCATGTTCAAGATACAGTAGGATGCTTATTCAAAAGCAGTAGTAGAGTGGGCACCCCATTTAAAATGGGAAATGATTTTGTGTGGGATCTAAATAAAAGATATTCTGTCTCTTTTTGGGTTATCCTTGAAGGGGTTTGATTATATCAAGCTTAGCTTAATTACTATGGTGCTGGTAAACTCTTCTTTCCTAGTGCTGAGTGTGGTTCCTCTGTGCCTGGCCTTTTGTCTGAGCAAAAGCTGACTCAAGCAGCCCTATGAATTACCTAGAATACAGTTTTGCACTCTTCCCTGCTTTTCTTGTTGTTTCCTGCAGTTCACTTTGCATGTTAGCTGACTGTATCTTGACAGAATTGAAGATAAGGAGGCAGAGAAGTGCAAACAAATGAAAATGGTGTTGAAAACTGATGAACTTGAAACATTTATCAATACCCCTGTTTCTTGCCAAATGTCTTTCGTTGTATGCATTAATGAAGACAACAGTAGTTCAATTGGCTTGATATATTATTATGCATAGTTATAAAATAACACATTTTATTACTTTCATTGCTCCATTCTACCAGGAAGAAGTTAGAGAATTACGAAGTAAAATTGCTAAATTTGGTTTTTTGCGCCTCCTTTTTTTTTTTTTTTTGTTTTTTTTTTTTTTTTTTTTTTTTTTTTTTTTTTTTTGTTGGAATGATTTGAAGTACTGAAAGATGCCTCCTAACCATCTCCTCTCCCCTCTGCCTTTCTTCCTGCCATCTCTTCTGTATCATGAGTTTCAAAGACGATTGAAGGGTGTCTCTGCTAAACCTCCACCAGAGTGATTGGGCTACTCTTGAACTCTACCTCAGAGGCACAAATTGGCAGCTAGGGGGATGTGGTTTAAACCATCACCTAGGCAGTGTTGTGATTTCCTCTGGAGAGTTAGGTGTGTGGAGCATTCTCCAAGAGAAGCTGCTACTGACATCCTGGGCCACACTTGGGAGGTGTTCCTGTGCTGGGGGAAAGCCAGGCAGGCCAGGATTTCTCAGTCTGCAGAGATCCCCCTCTTCCTGCAGGCAGGGGGGCAACTGCCTTCAGCTCTGTATGGCTGGGAGGTCTGTGGAAAGCAGGAGTGCACTTGAGTGAAAAGTCCAGTAGTTGCTCTTTGTTTCTTTTTCAGTATGAAAAGCCCAGGATTTGTTTAACCTGGAGTATGATCTGGTCATTAGATGGCTTGTAAATTCATCCACTGCTTTTTCTGTCCAACTTCAGTAGAAAGTGAAAGCTTCAGTGAATGGTTTGCAGCAGGAAACACAGTTTGAGTATTTCATAAAGAGGAAATAGGTATGAATTAATGAGAAGTGTTTGCAAACTGTGTTGGAGGTGGTGACAAGGCTAGAGAAGTGTTTGCTGATCAAGAATTGTGTTCTCCGGTTCTTAATTCTGGAACAATAATTGTGATATGAATAAATGTCAGCTGCACATGCTTTTGAAAAGCATGGATACTTGAATAGATGGGTAATGGAAAAATATGTGAGAAGAGTGTATTGCAATTTATTTGTTTATCAATCTGAAAAGCTTACATTGTATTTTATTAGATCACAAAGACTATTTTGCTAGGAAAATTAATGCATCTTTCTGTGTAAACACTGAAACATTTGGGGAAATGGCTTTTTCTTTTTGTCAAAATGTATTATAGCAGAAATGTGGAATCATAGGTTTTGGGTCTTAGATGTTGTTTATGAAACTTCGATCTATGAAATGAGATTTATTTGGAGAAGTTCTATTAAAAGGTTGTTTGCATTTTCCTGGCTTTCTTCGTGAGATTTTGAAGGTGAAACATTGGTAATTGAACACTGAGGATTTAATTTCCAAACCAACAATTCAACAACTAAATCATTCAGTGTAAAATTTTATGATGGCTCTATTAGCTGGTAAACTTGGCAGTGTGTTTAGAAACAGTTGTAAATAATGACAGTTGCTAAGTAGAAAGTAATATTACAGAGCAAATAAAACTATTAGCAAAAGTGAAATTAAATGGCACACTTTAGCTACTGCTAACCTACAAGTAAATAAGGCCTTGGGCTTCAATCAGAGTCTTGAAACTGTGATATGCCAGCATGGGTCTCTAGACCAGCCTGTGAAGAGCCTTAGGTAATAATGTGTAATGCAGCACGATGCTGAAGGGGCTGACAAAAGGATATTGCTTGGATTTTTGGAATGTACTATTCTGAGCATATTTTCATACACAAATTTTTACTTTAATATGATACAACTCTAATTTGGCAATTTTATATAAGTTTGAGTAGGTTGCATTTAGGTCTTCAACTGGATCCCATTTTAGGTCTTCAACTGTTCCCATTTCTGGAAACATGTAAGGAACACTTCGCAGAATTACTTTGGAAAAGCCAACTGAGGGCTAGTTCACATAAGTAAAATTTATTCCCCAAGTCAACTTGAAGTTGCTGGAAGGTTTAAGGTGTTTTTAAAGTAGAACTAATTTGAGCAAAACTCCATCAGTGACATTGTGGAAGCACATGATGTGTGTTTCTTGCAGTGGGTAATTGATTCGAGCTGCATATTTTAGTGTACTATGTAATCCATTTTTTAACCAGAATATGCAGATTACTTGAGGGAGGGTTTACTGCCTGTGCCCCTGAAGAACAGTAGAGCAAAAAATTGAATGTAGGTCACCAGTGGGATGGGGAGTTTTACACGAATTCCCATTCAGCCTTCACTGTTTTCCAAAACTCACAGCACAGTTTAAAGAGATGCTGTTGACTGCACAGTGACTCAGTAGGGCATAATGTAGCTTTTTCCTCCCCCAGTGATAGACAAAAATAGAATGATCTTCCTGAGTGGTATCAGTTATAGCCCCAGCTGTGTGCTCTCTGACTGTTGGGCCTGAATATACCTTGGGAGTTGTGTCTGGGCTCGGGGAGATAACTAGGAGGTGACAGAAGCTGTGGAGAATAAAACATGGCATGAGGAAGGGACACAATGCTAAGCTTGTGGCAGGCCTCTCCAAACAGTTGACTTAACTTGTCTACATATTACCACCATCAACGTCCTGATAAGGGGTTGTAGTTGCCATGCAGTGGATGCTCCCCTGTGATGTATTCATGCCTTCAAAAGCTGCAGAACAAGGAGTAAGACCTAATTTCTTAATATTTATTTTACCTTTGAGTTTTCTTTCAAATGCTTTCCTCACTTAAACAGCTATTAATTTATCATCTGAAACGAGTGGCTAGCCAACTTAGCAGTGCACACTTTTAAGATTATTTACTTGGCTGTTGCAATTTCTTATGATTTAATCATATATTTTGGTCACCACCAGCTTGTTTGAAAAGTACTATATATATATACACACACACACATGTAAACATCTGTTGAGATTTAAGCACTTGTGTATATGGCAGCCTCTTGTAGAACTTATTTGCTCTACTAAATATTGTTGAGTGATGTAGTTCTGGTTTTATTTTGAGACTAAGTGTTTTGATTTGGGGAGGACCTCCCTTAGAGTTTTTCAGCTAACTAAAAGGAAAGTTGAGACCAACTGAGTACCTTAAAGAGTGGTTGGACACAGTCTGTGATCTGTGAGAAACAATCTGGGTACTAGTAGACAAGCTTCATTAGGAATCCTGAAGTTCAATTAACTCACTGAAGTTAATGAAAGACCTTAAACCACCTGATTAGAAATGTCATCATACCATTTTCAAAGTGGTGAGGTCTACATTTTTGTATATGCGAACTTGGAGGCTGGATATAAGATGGTTTTTCTCAGTTGCATATTTTGTGGCAAAAACATGTTTGTTAAAAGCATGATCACACAATATTAGAAAACAAACAGGTTTTTCCTGGCCAAATTAGTACAAAGCTGCTTTAAATTAGGATAAATATTTTTATTTTTATTAATATTACTAACACATTTTATCATGTTGTTTTGTCATGGAAGAAGTGAATTCTAGACCAGACACCTGATATAAAATTCTCAATACTATCTCTTATTCTATGGACATTTTCTTATAAAATTAAGGAAATGGCCATGTAAATTAAGGAAATTGGAATATGAATTAATCTTGTTTTCAAACCATAGGGAATAGAGTAGTTCTCCTATATCTAGCAAACATCTAGCCAAAAGTTAAAGAACTTGAATGCTAGGAACATATACTTTGATTTTTGAACTTTTACAAAGTAATTCACATTTACGTTTTGGGTTTTTTTTGATGAAGGCTTGCCACCCACAACTGGGTGGCATGAATTTGGAATCTGTAGGAGTCACAACCAAACTGATTTTAAATCTTGCCTTTGTGTGTATTATTAATTAGATTAACCATGCTGATGCTGGATACAGCATCATGGGAGTGCAAATGGGAGTGCATGAGAATATTTCTATTCAAATTGTGGGGCTTTTAGGTAATTGCTTATGTCTGTTTCTCTTGTGGAAGTGACTAATCCACCTGTGTCCTGAACAGTCTGCTAAATACTAGAACAAGGTGCCACTTTCAGACTTCAGGTTTACAAAGCCATAACCACAGCAAGTAGCAGAGTGCTCTGACTACATGCTCTGGGCAGCAGAACTGCTGCTTTCCTTCTTCCATGCTTGCTGCTTGGTGCTGCCCTGTGCTCACCCTTGCCTGACACCCAAAGAAAGCTATCTGATCATTCCTACTTAGGCTTTCATCACTTAATGTTTAAACTAATTTTCTGTGGTTAGTTACTATTTACTCTTCATCACTGCCTTGTCGCTTTTGCCTTTCTCATCACTCTGCTCTGCAGTCTGCTCTACCTCCCCATCCCTGCAGTGCTTCTTGGGTCTTTTCCGTTCATGCATTTCAGATTTGGAGTTTTGTTTTGTCTCTGTTTTGCTAGAAGACTGGTCCTGTTGTTCCTGTGCTAATTTAAACACATCTTTAGATTTTTCTGCATAGCAGACAAGTACCCCCTACTCATCAGTGGGAGAACTATGGCTCTGTTGAAATTCCTGCAATTCTTTAGAACCTGAATATGAGAATCTCTTCCTTAATTTCTGTTTTCTAAAGAAGAAATATTCAATTTGTTATCATTGGCTTCCTCTGGCATTTGATTCAGAGCATATTTTTGTATGTTCTCACCGTACAGTTTGTACTTTGATGTTGTCTTGCATCACCAAAAGTCAGGAAAAGAGTTCTTAGCACTGATATTTTGAAGTTTTATTTTCTTTGTCTAAGCAGAACTTCCCTTCCCCCCCCCCCCCCTTAAAGATGCAATTGTGAGAAGGAAAGTAGAATTTTGACAGTAGTTGTTCAGTAAAATTACTTTAGGATTTACAAGCCATAAGATGCTCTCATTTATTTGGAATCTGTCAAAGGGAGGTTTTAACTAAGCTGTATATTTTATTTAGAACCATATTTTCTTGAAGAAAGTTTATATTAAGCAGTAGTCAGTTTGTAGTGCAACAGACAAGTGTTTTGGCAAGGTTATTCATGTAACTGTCTATACTTCATGTATTGTTCTGTAATGTATTTTGATCAATATATGCATATATGAATGCTGGGATATCTCAAGAAATCAGACATGTGGACCTATACCAGATTTACTTTTTCTGAAAGTCTCAGAGCTCATTTATCAAATTCCAAGATGAAGTTAACAGATTCCTCATTTAAAACTGAAATAAAGAACATTGAGAGGAGGGCTTGGCTTTCTGTTTCTTATCAAATCAGTACTCAGAAATGTGACTAAAAAATACATGGGGTGTTGGAATCCCAAAAACAAGGCTTGTGTCAGAAAAAACAAGGCAGTAAAAATATTTGAGCAATAGCACCTTTTAGAAGCCTGGATTATGAACTCCAGAAGCTGATCAAGATCTTGCAAGAGTGAATGCTACGTAGAAAACAGAGTCTTGTGCCAATACACAGTTCTGGGCTGACCCAAAAAATGCCAGGCAAGGCAGGGAAGTGCAGTGTGCTCTGTTGTGTGTTCATGCTTTAATGGGGCATTTCTGCTTGTGTTTTTGCAGAAGCAGGGACTCATGGTAGTGCTGGCAGTCTGAGCTGTCTGAGGCATAGAAAGGTCTGAAAGACGGGTCTTCATCTCCTACTGTTGATGTAGATGTAGGGAATTTGTCAGGATGTTTCTGGCTATGACTACATGAAAAGATGTCTCCTCTAGGAAAGTGAGCACAAGTTACTGAGCATAGACTTCTTTCTCCTTAGATACATTTTTCTGGGAGTCATGCAAGATGCTTTATTGCATTACTCTATTGAGAATGAAAACCTAAAATGCTGAATTATTTTCCAAGTGGAAATGGAAAATGAATACAGATGCTGGTTTAGAGGCAGTTGTTTTCAGAAGCATTTGAGAGAAAGTATATTTTGTAAAAATAATATAGGCTCGTGGAGAAATTGAGCCACTTTCTATGCTAATTCATGAGATGATTTGGAAAAAAAAATCAGTCCTCTAATACAATGAAAAATATGAAGCCTGTAATCTAAATTTACTGGCATGAACTCTTCTGCTCTTTTTGTGCACATTGAAAACAGTTTGCTCAGGCAGTGAAATTGGTTGCTTTGGTAGGTATGGTACCAGAGTAATGACTGCTTCTTTGCTTGTTTGCAAGTGTAGAACTCTGGCTATGGAGGGGAATTCACTAAATTTGTTTTGTAGTGCAAGGTAAAATGTTAAAAGCCAAGTCAGCACTCTCAAGCACGTTGTGACCTTGTACCTTGGTTTCAAAGCTGTTTGGCTGGAAGGAAAGAATCCATCTGACAGGATGCCTCAGACCTTATGATGGCTTTAAACTGATCCATCTTAGTTGACTTGGCAGACTAAAGTCATAAGGGAAAAAAGCATCCTTTCTGTACAGCTTCTCATAGACAGAGGAGCCCTGAACTAGAGAATCCCATCAGAAGCTATTTTTCTTGCCTGTTGGGTTTTAGTGAGCTGTAGTAGGAGTTGTTCCGAAGATGCGTGGTGCATGTTCCGAGTGTCAAAGATAGTGAGAAACCAGAGTACATCAGTAATCAAAAAACCACTGAAAACTTGTCCAGCGGTAGTCTGGCCTCTTTGTTCTATACTAATTTTACTTTTGACCAACAACTAGACCTTCATCTTAATAGAAAATCAATAATTATCATTTGTTGTATTCAGGTCTTAAGGGCATTTCTCCATAGGCAACAGTGTAAAAGTATTGGATGAGGGTGGTTTTTATGGCTGTATTATCCTTGAACAGCAGTAATTTAAAGTTTCCAAAAGCTAAATCTAAATTTAGACTCTGTCTTGTCCTCATTCAGACACCTCACAAAATCTCTGTTGTGTGTGCTCTGCATGGGATACCTCAGCTACAGCAACAAGCCAACAGCGTTAATGCAGCTTGCAAAGTTTCTATGTTGATATTTTTGTTCCTTTTGGTGGAAAACATGGATCATCTCTTTAGCAAATTACCATGGAGGAAACTCTTACTTTCCTTGTTCTCGTTTTATATTTCATTTGCTTTACAGGTTTTGTTTCAGTTTCCTTACCTTGTTTTCTACTTTTTGAGGTGATATTTTGGTAATCTCAAACCCCTTCAGAAGGTGACTAGATTAAGTCTTTTGAATTATGTTTTTCCTCTCCCTCTAGTGCCTTGTTCTCCTTCCTTCAACTTTCTCACATCTTTCTCTTGTTGACATTGCTCTTATTTCCTGAAACTTCTGTCTCTCCAAATCTTCTTTGTTGTTGTCTGAAGATTGTTTCATGCATCTGTCTCAGTTCAGCTGGTTTTGGTACTGTTTTATTGCTACTATTTTTGGTATGAATGCAGTAAGGGAATTTTTGTGCTGTTGGAAATAACTGTCAGCAATAAAATTAGTGCCTCCCAAGTAAAAATGAAGATATGTTGAGGAACAGAATTTTAAGAAACATTACAGGTAGTGTGGGATAAAATTACAAGCTGTAATGCTGAATAGCTTTAAAAAATTCAGCATTGAGGCTGTTTGACTCAATTTAATGTTCATCAGCTTGTGTATAATTTGATCTTGGTTTTAGATTTGAAGTTTGATGTAAAAAAGAAGGTAGAGGTATAACTCAGATTACTGCTGGATATGAATTGCAACTTTCAAGTTGAAATCCCCCCCTGTGACATTTGACCCATAAAAATGTAACACTCTAGCACAAATAGTGGCTTTCATTGAGACCATAATAACTATGCCAGAATGCTAGGAGGATGTTGGTATTGGGCAAGATTTATCTTTCATGTTGTATGTTTGATAAAACCACTTATGCCATGTTGGTTAATTGCAGTGTATTTTTTCTGAATTTTATCTACCCAAATGCCTTTCTGCATTGACTACAAACAATGTGGAAGCCTTTGTTTTTACAAAGCATGACCTTTTCTAGTGTGTTTTCTTGGTGCATCTGCTTGCCTGCATTTGGCTCTTGCGTTTGCTCACTGTAGGCTGCTGCTGAGATGGACTGGAGCAGGACTCATAATGCTTGGGATATTGGGCTTGGTTTGGACTCACTGTATTGGACTGAAATGCCCAACTGAATCCATGTCAGGAGTTTCATTGAACTCATATGTGCTATTGGTGTTTTTATCATAAATAGTGATGACTGAAGTTGGCCTTAGATGAAGCTTTTTGACTTGTTACCAATCTGGGATGTGTTCAGTCTTGTGCCCTTTCACAAATGTTTTGAAGTACAATTCCACAATAAGTATTTGGGAATGTCTATAAACCCTATAGAGCAAAAGTTAGGTACAGTTCTGTGTGCTTCAAGAGGCTATATTAATGTCAGAGATGACTGCCTCTGCCATGACAGAATGCCTATTGAAGTGGCAGAGCTGGGAAATAAGCAGTGGACCTTAGCTGCCCTTCAGAATAACATGCTAAGAAATCTATCCCTTCCTCTGTCTCTGCCTATCAGTTCTCAAAGGTAGTTTATGACATGACCATAGAGTTGGGTTAGAACAGTGGGTGAAGAGCACAAAGTAGAGGACAAAAATTTCTGTAGTCAGCAGAGCTGGTGAAATTCCAAGAGACATCTTAATAGTAAACACGAGGATATGGTTAATAATAGGTATCTCCTGGTTTGCTCTTATTTATCACAGTATCTACATCTGAAATACATACTATGATCCCCATCACAGAGTTTAAGAACTGAAAATGTTTTTTTTCAAGCTCCAGATAAGTGAATACTAAAGAATAACATTTTTAAAGTGTTAAAAAAGAAAGGAATCAATCCCACTTTATCTTTAGTTCTGCAGTGGCATTTTGGAAGCGTAGCATGTAGATAATACAGCCTGCAAGCTGCTGCATGTTCAAGGCATTAAGACAATAATTTGACAGAAAAAATAAAAATAGCAAGTTAGTTTTTCTCATTCATTTTGTAATTTTCAGTATAAGGATCCAGCTCAAGGAGAATTTGGTACAAACATGATGGGAATGTATTCTTCTGCATATTTTCTTCCACTACTGCAAGTGTACTTAGTTTTTTTAAAAATCTAAGTGAACATATGATTAGGGAGAAAACCAAACCACTGCTCTTACCAGAGTTTCAATAATAGAAGCTGACAATGCCACTTCCGTTGCCTCATGTCCTCCCAAGTTTAATTTTTAAAAATCCCGTATCAAAGCTGATGATTTTTAAAATGAGTGGAAAACAGTGAAATGTCTGAGCTATGCCATCCTGTTTACTGTGTATCTTTTTGTAGTGTTGGAGGCAGTGCTTCTCTGTTGGGCCGATCTAATGCCTTGTCTCTTCTGCTAGAGAGATCTCCTAAGAGTGTGGGGCCTGAAAGAGTGCTGTGGGCTTTTGTGAGCCACTGTGAGCGAGCTGGAGGGTAACTGCAGCACAGAGAACAGCTCACTTCCCTTCGCACTGTAGCACAGAAGTTTTTTTTCTTGCAGAGAATAAGGAGATATACAGTGTGTATTTATGCCTACTAAATATTCCTATCTTCAGTGATTATGTACTGGAGTAAATTAAATTCTTGGTGCAGGTGTGACTTGGTACCGCTAAGCAAAGCCACACAATAGTTAAATTTGTGTAGTCAATGGTTAAAGTAAACTCAGAAAAGGGAGAAGTGTGGCAGTGACTGGTTCACCCAAGACAGGAAGAAAAACTCTTCCTCTGCTTTTAGCACAAGAGGAGAAGAAAAGCTCCATTGCACAGCCTCCTCTGAATAATGTTCTTGCAAGGGTCAAAATTGACAAAGAATCTGTTTAAATATTAAAGTGAAATAACACAGTGGGAGTGAGGAAACCACATGCCATTTAAACTGCAGGATGCATACCTAAAACAGTATTGGAGGTGCAATCAATAATGAATATGTAAGCACCAATTTTCTTCTAAAATATCTGTATGCCAATTTTAAACATCCAAGGTCACGAACATCCAAAATGTATGTATGAAGTGTACAAACTGGTGGTTGCAGTTTAGAGTTTAGTTTTTTGCTTGTTCTTTTCGAAACATGTAAAAATAGTCATCTGAAATCTGTCAAAGGGCAGGGGCAAAAGAAATGCAACTTTGGAAAACACACAGCACTGATTTCTGTCTTTCATATTTAAAAAAACCCCAATTGTCCCCACTTATCCAAGTCTGAACACCTTGGATAATGTCCCTGTTCAGTCATTAGGGGTTTTAAACGAAATGCTTACATTTAGTTAAGAAAAGCAATTGTATTAAAATATTCTGTTTAAAATGCAGGAAAAAGCCATTTCTTTCATGATTGATTATTGTTATGACCTATATAAAATATGGTAAAAAAATAATGGTATCTTCAGGAAGTGTTCAAAAAGCATTGAAAACAAGCGCTTGATCAAAGCTGAATGCAGCTCGAAGATGTTGTTTCTAAATAGGTTATCCTGTAGTGTTTATTCTGATGGGAACTGGAATGACTTAACAGCAGATAGGTTTTGCTGCACTGTCCGAGGAATACCCTTTGGTATTCTTTTGCCCTTCATGCAAAACCTCAAATGTAGTACGTGCACCAGAAAGGACAAACTCCAATTCCATGTTCAGACGAGCTCTGAGGCAATCTGCACTTTTGCTGTTAGTTGCAGTGTTTATAACACAGCAATGCTTCAAGGTTGTCATTCTTTAAGCAAGATCTTAAAAAAAAAAAAAAAAGAAAAAGGAAAAAAAAATCCCAAACCCAGCCAAAAAAACAGCCCCAAACTTAACACCCCAGAAGGCACGGTGAGGGCTGGAAGGTATTCAAAGAATCAAAACCACGAGCAGCAGACAGGAAGCAGCTGCTCAAACTCCTTCCCTCCATGCTTGCGTTAGGGAGTCTCTCGGCCTTGTGGACAAAATGAGCCAAGGGATGAGCAGGACTGTGCTGCTTGTGCAATTTTAACTTCTTCATTTCCTTGTAAGAACAGAGCCATCTAGGGAACCTTTATTGCTTTTGGACTAGCGACTGTAGCCTTGTCAGAGACCTAAACTTTGAAAATGGGGTTTTAAGCACAATTTAAAAAACTATACGTACATTTGTGTCTGTTGTTGCATATTGATTAGTCAAGACTTGCTCATTGTAGTTCTAATAACATGATATTGAGTTTTACAGATTCCCAGAGAGCATTTGGTTTTGCTTTTTCCTCCTTTAATGCTTAGGATTCCCGTGTGCAGCTCTGTCAGCCAGTCCCATTGTTCTAGTTCCAGAGTCAGCATGATCAGAGTTATCACTTCTGATAAACGGAGTAAAATGTTCAGTGTGCCAAAGGGAGTAAATATTCTTGGTATCAACCTGTTCTTTTGGACATGAGGTCATCTGTCCTCATATCTTTGAGTGGTTTGTAAAAATAGTGTTCTAGAAGCTTTACTTTCTTTCCTGGTTCCAAACTGCCCGTCTTGCCTCTCTCCTTCTTAGAAGGCTTTGGAGAAAATGTTGCATGTTCTGTAGCTGTTAATTCCCCGGGGCTTTTGAAGTCCCAACGGTTTGCATCTCTGTATTTAGCTTATCTACGAACAGATCGGCAACACCCAGGAGGTTTTTTGTCTTTGCTATGTCTTTGCTATTTTTTTCCTCTTTTTTTCACTATGGAGAAACTTTCCTGCCACTTTATTGTGGAGGCACTACCGCTAGGGCGAATGCATCTGAGATGAGACTTCCCTAGGGCAATGTGTGTAGCGTATGAAGGTCAGCATGCCCAGAGCCAGCCAGGCTTTCCCCTGCGGCACAACAGCACCTCTGAGCTCTCCTCTTGCAGCTGGGGCTCAGAGGAAACGTGCATGACTGCCAAAACCAGCTTTTACAGCAATCGTACCCTTGCTGCCTCTGCATGAAAGCATTTGGCACCTGGTTTCAAACCTTTTTTTTTTTCACAGTTGCTGGCGGGCTTCTGTCAGTCACCAAGACTTGGCTCGGGGTTGTGAATTTCTCTGCCATGGTTCCCTGGGACGGTTGGTCTTTTTTCCTTACTGCTCCTTTGCCAGTGCTAAGCATTGATGGGAAGGAGGGATGAAGTAGTCCTCAGATATGTTTCCTTACGGTGTAGTTCAGTGGAAATGGAAGAATGGACATGGACTGTGGGAGAGCCAGAATCAGGATGGCTGAAGGTGATGTCAGTGAGCAAACAGGCAGCATCCCACAGCTGGGGATCACCCCAGTGGAAAGTAAATTTGTGCCTTTCCTTTGGATTGCGCCTGTCAGTGCTCTACACCTAAAGCCCGGATTTCATTGTCTGAACGAGGTGAAGATCAGGAATGTGAAGCTGTGTGTAATGAAACACAGAGGATGACATTTCTACCTGCTGGAGGTTTGCATTCTGTCCTGTTCCTAAGGAGGTGTTGGTGCAGTGCCAAGACTGTAAATTGTCTTTCACATCTTTGTGTCTGTATGGCTTTGACACTTCAGTGCACGCCACAACAGTATTTAGTAGAGGCATATTTGCATAGCTGGCATTTGAAATTTGGTTTTTGTTTTTAAGGGCCTATTAGAGATGCCAGTATGTGAAACCAAGGTTTGCTTTTAGGTCAGGTTTTTTCTTCTCTCTTCTTTTTTTTTTCTTTTCTTTGTTCTCTCCTCTTCTTTCCTTTGATTTTTTAATTCATTTTGCCTTTTGGAAAAGCCCTCATCCTTTCCCCTTCTCTAGAGGCTTGTAGTTTGATTAAAACTAACCTGAACCAACACAGACTACTAACACAGTGCCCGAACAAGGCAGATGGAGAGAAAATGTTCAATTTAAGTTATGAACATGCTTTACTTTGAATAATATGCTCATTAGATCAGCAGCTGTGTAATCATCTTGGAGTTGTCTGGCTTCATGTTTGGGGTTTTTTTCCCCCCTTTTTTTTTAATCTGTTAACAAGTAAAGTGGAAATACGGCAGTTCCTAGAGGTCTTTTGGTTCAAAAGTTAGTGATGGATTAGTGTACAATATTAACACATATTAATCAATATATATATATATCTCAACTGCCTCCCACTCCGCTTTGTGCCAAATGAAGTATTGATCTGGGGTTGTCCAGAGCCTGGTAAACTCTAGAGTAGCAAAAGAGAAGTCTTTCTTAATATAAGGAATCTGAGAATATATTTATGTATAGTATTTTCATCTTATATCTGAGTGACAGAGACACAAAATGATGTTCTCTTCCCCCTTCTCCTCACCAGTCTGGTGAATGAGTGAAAACAGCTTCATGAGAACTCACTCAGCATGTGGGCATGACTGGCAGTTCTGGCCTTAAAGGGCCCTGGAGAAGTGGCACTTAAAATTGGCCTCATAAAAAAGCCTCACCCCCTGTCGCAGCGAATGTATTATGTTGTGTTCTCCAGAAACATTGGATTTCTATATGCATTGGCTTTTTATTTTTCATGATCTGCTCTGACTTTTACCATGTTTTAGGAAAACACAACCTGATTTAAGTGCCTGCATGGAAGCAACTGCTTTCATGATCTAACCACAAGTGAGTCTTTCTAGGTTTTATTGGCATAAGCTATGAAACTAATGCCATCAATATTTGTTGATCACTTAACATTTTCAGTTTAGGTAAATATCAGAAATACAAATATGGGCATAGTTCTTATAGCAGCTGTCAGTAGCACACAGAATTATTGCTTGTTTGGAGAGACAGTGAGTTGCAAAATCACTTCTCTTTCTTCTAAAAGTGGAAAAGTACTCTTAAAATATACCCAATCTGTTCTTTAATTGCATGATTTGCAAGTTCTTTTTAAAGAAGTGAGATTAAAATGAGACACCACTAAAATACTTTAGAAAGGGACATTTTAAACTCAGACACACTACTGCTATGGAAAATTGTAAAATAGTCCCTCTAGTGTACTGCTGCTGTAAGCAGGCACAGGAATATCTGATGTGATTAACTGAAGAGTATGGTGGCAGAAAATGACAAAATAATGTTTTGGCAAGGCATATTAAAGTTCTTAGATAAACTGGAGAGTCTGACCTACAACTGGAAGTCAAGTCAAGCCATAATAAATATCAAGCCAAAAAAAAAAAAGCTGTTGAGTTCCAAATTAAGTAAAGAGCTAATGATGTATAGTGTGAGACTATTGCTCTTGCCAGCAGTGCCTGAAACGTGAATGAGGGGCAGAGCCACTCACCAGGGTGTGGGCTGAGGTATGCTTCCTCTTCCAGCACTGTAGATTTGAATTACGTGTCATATTTTGCATAAACTGCCTATGTACTGAAAAACAAACTTGGATGTTCACATCTTCTTGAAGTGAATGTGACTTTGATGTGACTTCTAAAGACCTGCTTAACCTCTGTCTCATGGTGTTAGGCAGTGCAAAGGAGCTGTACTGGGGTGGGTGCAGTGAGGCTTCCTTTTATGCCTGGAAGCCTCTTGCTAATGTCTCCCAACGTCAGGCTCCCTGCAGGCCAATCACAGAGTTATTGTGCTTTCCAGTGTGAAGGAGCGTAGTCGTTGTGGGATGTTTTGGAGTATAAATGTTTCTTTTTTTTGTGTGTTGTAGCTGGCCAGAATGTCGATTAGGAATCTTTACTGAGTACCTGTTTTTTGCTGACTGTTCCTGCTGGTAGTGCGTGTGCAAAGCTCTGGAGCCCTTTGTACATTTGTCTGTTGCAGAGCAGCACCAGGCATAGAATCCCTGTTGTTCTGGACTTTGTACAAGCAAGGAGTGCTGCTTTTGCACTTAAACTAAGATCCAGTTAAGACTCATTCAAAGTACAGGAGCATCTGTCAGAGTCCTTGCTTTGGAATAGAGCTGGGCGATCATTTAGGGTTAAATGCATAAAAGGGATTAAAGCTCTGCTGAAAGGAAGAGAGCAAAGCAAAAAAAGCACATGCAAAGTGCTTAATTGTATGTTAGGGACTTTAATGTGTATAGTACATTGTAATTTTGGAGTTCAGAATTGCACAATATTATATGTTCCATCATATCAACTGTATAGGGCTTCAAACGATCACTGTTCTGAAAAACTCCTGAGTTTTTATTTTGTCAGTTATTGAAAATCAGACATTTTGCTGCATTTAAGTTTGTTTTGCCGAATGACTATTGAAATTTTGAAACTGTTTATCAGACAATTCAGCCCATACATAACTGCAATCGTTCCCATGGACCTTGTGGTTTGAGAGCTCTTAGTTGTTTCTGTAGTGTCTCAGAACCAAAGAACTGAAGTTTCAAGTAGGAGGAGAGTCTTGCTTTGCCCCACCTTTTGTTGGAGCAAATATATGTACACGTATATGATACTGGAATAGTGTGTTGACCAGAAGTGGTAACTCCATGTGTGATTACTGGTGTAAATATTCTTGACATTTTCTCAGAATTCTTTAGGGAAACCACAACTGCAAGAAAAATGCCTCTTGGTAGACTTGTTTCTTGACAGCACTGTTTTAAGCTGTGGTTTAATAGGAGTGGTTCAATGGGTAAGCATTATCTTTTATTCTGTGGAAGTTGAAGCTGTGTTCAAATCTTTACTAGAGACTGGAATGCTTAATGGTTTCTGTTCTAAGAGCAGGGAAGATTCTTGTAGTCTCCTGTTGTCTCTATTCATACAGTTCCTTTCTCTGTCCTTTCCTCTGCATGTTTTCTGGTAAATGTTTCTCTGGCTTCCCCAGTGTGTGTGGGTGTCACTGTGGGCCTCTGTGCCTGTCCCCTCCAAGTTTTCACATCAGTTCCTGAAAAGGTTTTTCTATTCCTCTTATGTATAAATCTTGCTTTTGTTTGTGTTTATATTGATAGCTCTAAAATGTAACTTGGCAGTACACTTTGGGAATAATGTTTGTTAGCTACCTACCTAAAATTAATAATTTTATTTGCACAGCTTTTTTTTTTTTTTTAAACGTTATCTTGAAGGAGCTGTAATTAGCTGTGAAGAGTGAGCCATATGTCTACTGGGTTTGATTATGCTAGATAAGTGAGAATCCCTCTAAGGAAAAGGGTCTGCGTGGGTGGAATAGTTTGCAAGAGATTTTTTTTGTAAGCTGGGAAATATCATGTTGAAACAAGCAAGGGATATTTAGTTCACCAGACTTGCCCCTCTTTGTTTTGAGAACCATGAAGCCTCCTGTGGTTTTGCCAATCAATGCCCACCCATGCATCAGGACAGATCATTTTGTCATTGAATCCCACAGCATCTTGTCTCATGTGGCTCAGGGCTCCTTGCAGCCCTGTGCTGGGATTCCTGCAGGTGTGCAGGGGTAGGTTCTGGTCTGGTATGGAAACCAGAACTCCTCTGCAACACCAAGACTTGTTAAAGGCCTCTTTTTCCCCTTTTCATCTTTTGAGTAATGTGAAATAGTTTTTAATTAATATGGTAATTTATTTAATCAACTTTTATTCACAATTTCTAAAGCTTATTCTAGAACCATATTGCATTTCTTCTGTTCAGAGGAGAAATATGTGCCCCCATCTTTGATTATGTTAATGGCATATTTATTTGTTTTTATTATTCTTTGCTGTAAGGCAAAACGAGATTTTTTAATGGCATTAATTTTCACAGCAGTTTAAATGAACTCCAAATATTGCTTTCACAGGATTAATCTAACATTAATTCTTGATTTCGCTCATCTGCCTATGAATTATTATTCACTATGGAGGCTTTGTAACTTCAGTTCAAACTGTAGTTTGTGATATTTCTCTGTGGTTTTTACTTTGTCATTCTCCTGTGTAAACATGTAATTTTCCTTCCTTTGAGAGATGCACTTTTAACTCTCTTTTATGGTCATGGTAGTCTTGTAATTAGAACTTCAAAAATAAACAACTGAAATTGTAGTGATTATTCCCAAATGCCTGTGATATGTAGAAATGTAGAGTTGCTGTACTGAATTTTGACATTGCTGATAAAAAGCTTATTTTGAGATTTCTCTTCAGCTTAATATGGATTTTGATTTGAAAAGATACAGGCTGAAACTTCTGAGGAGTTCAGGGGAAATCTTGTCATTGAAGTGTGGACAATTCAGGCAGGGTGTCGTTTTGGGTCATTTTCCCTCTCTAGCAAATAAGTAAATAGTTGTGATGGAGACTGGCCAGGCAGAGTCAAAGTAGGTCTTGTGTGAATTCAATTGCCAGCAAAACAACTCGATGTATGTGACCGTGTGTGTGTGTGTGTGTGTATATGCCACCTTTCCTAATGCTCTCCCTCTCTTGGTGTGTAACCTCAGCGCTTACAGGAGGTGTTCTCTTAGGATGAGGTTTCCCAGACTGCTGCCATATTCCAAACATGAGGAAGCGTTCAGGGTCCTGTGTGCAGCTTTGGGGACGATGGGAGGGCTCAGCTTTGGCCCCCGAGGTCGCGGAGCTCTGGCTCTGTGTCGCCGCTCCGGCTCCCAGCCGGGGTTCCCGGACTTCTGCTGCTTCGGCCTCTGGCTCCCTCTGCTGCCCAAACTCCTCCTTTCTGCAGCTACTCGAGGAACCCAAGCAGTCTTAGGACAAAATTTGATAGCAAGTTCATCCAGGTCCAATTGCAAATTGTGTTTGGCACAGCCAGATTTTGTCTCTGTTTATATAATTTGATTTGAAGTAGTGATGCTGATAATGAAACAATAGAGAACAAAATATTTTACTGCTTCTGTTCTACAACTAATCTTAATTTCTGTTTCCCTCTCCTGCAGGTGATAGAGACACTTTCAAAGCTTTCCCGCACTCCCATTGCACTGGGCACAGGCATAAGGTATGTTATTGCTGTCGGGAACGTGGCAGTAATGCCACCATTCTTGG
The DNA here is from genome assembly GCF_017590135.1 of Pyrgilauda ruficollis. Taxonomy (NCBI): domain Eukaryota; kingdom Metazoa; phylum Chordata; class Aves; order Passeriformes; family Passeridae; genus Pyrgilauda; species Pyrgilauda ruficollis. The sequence goes on along the minus strand of NW_024526488.1, from coordinate 1,066,883 downwards.
TGGGGTGCTCCTTGGCCAAGTTGTTAGAGGCAGTATAGGCTGTGTCCCCCGCTAAGAACTTCTCTAGCTGTGAGTCTGAGTGCCAGGTGGGCAGCTGTGCAAGGCTCTGGAGCTCTGAGGAGTTCCAAAAGGTGTATGCTACCTGTGGTACTACACTCGCTGAAGGGCGTGAGTCGTGTGTACTGCTCGTGCTGAAACAGGAGGTGAACAGAGGAGCAGCTGGTATTGCAGAACTTGTGTGATAATCTTAATGCAGGGATCAGAAGTCAAGCTGATGCAGTGCTGATTTATGTAAAGACAAATGGGGTTTCTCTTCTTTCTCGCTTCTAAAAAAATCAGCAAAATTGCCCAAGTTTGTGATTCTTGTTTTTGAAAAGAAACCAAAAAAAACCCCAACAAGACCTAACCTGAAAGTTTTGATGATTTTTTCCAGTTGAAAAATGTCAGTGATGTGTATTAGTGGTGATTTATAAAAACTGTGCCCAGTAGGGTTTTTATTATATTAAGTGTCAATCCACATGAAGTACAAGTATACATACACTGCTCATCAGAGAAAGGGGGGAACATATAAGCACATTAGTGTGCAATAATCTGTGTGAAAATTTTGGAAACCAAACAGAAATATACTATATGACTAGGCTAGTGGTGTCCGTAACTAATGCTATTTTTCTTTCTATAGGCCCTTCCCTACAGAAGAAAGCGTTGATGATGAAGATATATACAAAGGTCTTCCTGATTTAATAGAGTATGTTGTAAATACATTAATTACAGATTTTTGTCTTTCAGTTGCATACTATTGTTTGTATTGTGTTGTAGAACGTCTAGTTTTAATGAAAAATGTGATATTTATTTAATTTGTAAGTATTTTGTTAGTTATTATGCTTACCAGGAAGAACTACTTATGAAAACTTATTTGAATTATCATGCTACATTTGTGTATATAAAGCAGCATGTTTCACAAGAGGACTTGTAGCAAAGCAAATAAAGAATGCATTTCTAAGTTACCTGTCAGTACTATTAGAATGCTTTCAGAAGAATGCAATATCACTTGTAAGGAAATTGTCTTGAACTAGCAAAGAAAATGAATGTTTGGATCATAATTCAAGTGCATCTTTTCCCTAAAGTCAGTGAAATTCTTAATGTGAGTGCATTTACCTCTTCTGGATAAGTGTTTGCAGGATTGTCAGGATACTCTTGTGTCCTGTGGTTGGGATCTCTCAAGATCTGTGAGGAATCATGTTGGACAAGAGCCAGGACAGAGGTCACTGTTCCAAGGCTCAAAGTTCACCAGCACTCCTTGTATGTGGGAAAGAAGCTGCTGTTCACACCAGGGATGAGTTTCTTCAGTGCCTGTAAAGAAGGGAAACCTCACTGTGACTGGCATTGCTCAATTTACCAGTTCCCCTGCAAAGCTTGTCCTCGTCTCTGCAGCTGACTGACTGTCTCCTAAATAATTGCTTTTCACTCTGTGTAGCAGAGCGTGCCAAAGGCAGGAGCTGCAGTCTCCTCTGAGACCCAAGTGGGCAAGAGGTGATGTCCTTATCTCTTAGATGTGGTGGCATTATAACTGTTTGAAAATAGTATTTCCACCAGTTCTTAAATGGGTATGTAAATTCAGCATTGTGAGACAGTCTTTCATTAAAAAAAAGGCTAACAAATCATACCAAAGAAATGGATTTGTAACTCTTCTTGTGCAACAAATGATGAAAATTATTAACAGAAATTTAATAGTTGCATGCTGTCTCAATTGTGGAGGAAGCAATTCAAGAACAAGAAACAAATGTGCCAGTGAATAATGCAAATAGCTCACATTTTTTTGTTTCCCTCAATTATCAGTAAGTTTATTTGAAATTGATTTAATTTTCCCTCAGCTTAAATGGTGTCTAAAGAATTTAAAATTAATTTAAAATTAATTTAAGTCTTTTTGTCAGAGCTGTAGTAGTTAAATGTTTCTATTATTACTCTGCCTTTTTGCCAGCTTTTGTTCCCTGGAGCAGAGGTGGTAGAATGGAGTGTGTGCTGCATCTGACAGCTGCCAGTGTTTAATGTGAAGTGCCAGCACACCATCACTGCTGGTGGGAACGGAAATGCTGGACTAACCTGTTGATTTTTACTCTGAAGGATTTCAGTGTTGTCAGGATAAACCTCAAAAGCATCTGCATATCTGATCCAGTTTCTATATTGTTGTTGTGACTTGACTGCTTTCAATATCTCTCAGAGTTGTTTCGCAGAGTTTTTTTACCCTAAGAAATAGGAGTGAAAGATATTATAGGCTTGATACAGTCCTAGCACAAAGCAGGTAACTCTCTAGCAGGGCTGACTGTAATGAAGCTGAATTAGCTGAGGGCAGAGTTGAGCACTGACTTTCTGCTTTATTTCTGTGGTCTGGGCAATTGGAGGGCATCACTTGCTCATACTCGGTTTTGTTGGACTGTCTGATTTTCAGTTTGATTGGTTCCTTCTTTCATTTTTGTGTAGCTGAAGGTTGCATGAGATGATCCAGGTTCTGGTTTATGATGTGGAGCTGCAGTGCCTCAGTGCTGGCTCTGCAGTCTTTGGTGTATTTTACCCTGGCTCATTTCTTCAGACAGGGAGAAGACCTGTAGCAGTGTCTCACATCCCAGTGCAATGGGATGCCAGGCAGGAAGGACAGGCAGCTCCTCTTCACTGGATGTGGTGGGAAAAAGGTCAAGGAGAAGAGGGCAGCAGGATTGTACCTTGTGCCAAAACTGTCCAGAGCTTTTGCTGCTGGTTTAGTTCCCATGTGGTTCTAAATTCATTAGTCTTCAGTATTGTGTTGATTTTGTAAAATGTATTTTAAATGAATTGAGAAAAGAAAATTAATTAATGGACTTAATTTCCCTTAATGAGTTATTTTCATTAGCTATTCTATTAATTAATCTGTTTGTTTACTGTAGAACCTTTTCCTATGAGTAGTGCCTTGCAGAGCTGGTGATACTTTGTGCTGCACAGTTTTTTTTCTTGTCTTGTCTTTTCAGTGAAACTGGTGTTGAGGAAGATGAGGAGTTGTATGATTGTGTCTATGGAGAAGATGAAGGTGGGGAAGTTTATGAAGACCTAATGAAAGATGAAGCAGCACAGCAACCTGTATGTTTTCCAGTTCCTAGCTGTGTTGGAACAATAGTAGTTAACTTTTTGAAAGTTGAAATGATGTCTTTATAGATAGTTTCACTGACACTCCTGCTCAGCTCCATACAGAGTTCTCATGTGCAGAGTATTATCTTCCATGTGAGACTTAGCAGGCTTTTTGGGTAAAGGGGAAAACATTAACTATAGTAAGCTTAAAAAAAAAAAAAAAGTGATTTTTAAAAGAAATACAGTGATTACTTTAATAGTTTTGAGTAGTAAAATTTACCAGCTGTATTAAGAGCAGTTAATTATTGCTTACTTGAAAGTGTCCTACCTTCAAAATTGTTATGATTTTGTGAAATCATTGTGTATAATATTATTTCAGCCATAGTTTGGACAACTAGCATAACAAGGACAACTGATTATTGTTCCAAATGAATGAATTTCCTGTTTATTCAGCCATGTAGGTTTTGTTGATCATTAGGTTGTCATTATGTTGCAAAGTAAACTATTCCACTAGGTTTTCTCTAGGAATAGCTGAACTTCAAAGGCAGCTTTTCTTACCTGTACTGGTGTTGCACATTATCATTTATTCCCTCTTTCCTTTTGATTATTGCACTCAAATTCTAGATGTTTGCAGTGTGGATAGAAAAATTCATGTGTCAGCTTCTGCCAAAAGTGTCTGTATTAGTGATCTCTTTGGGTTAGGTGAGCACAAAACTGAAGTGAATGGTTTTAACCAGAATGCCAGGATTTGTTTGCATTGCTCATACAAGTACTGATGAACAAACACCCAAATTTTGCAAATGGATATAAAGTATTGAGTACAGCAACTTCTGTAATGGGGCAAATACTGCAAACAATTTGGGCGGTATTGAGCTAAAGGTAAAATATAGCTGAAAGTCTATGTAAAATTCTAGCTGAAATAATGTAAAATTCTAATACTTCATAGAAATTAATTACCTACAGTTAACTGTGACAGTGTCTCCTTCCCTGTACAAAACAATTTGGGAATAAATTTGAGATAAGGGTGATCATGATGATGCTTACAAAGCACAATTCTTCTGATAAGACTGCATTTTTTGCAAAATGGTTACTTGTGTCTGCATCTGATAAAGACAGAACCATACTGTTCTTTGTGGGAAAATGAAGAACTGCACAAATTGGGTTTTCCAGAGTAATTTCTGACATATTAAAATTTCAGTCTAGAAATTCTGCTATTCCTAGGGGAGAAAAGTCTTTTGTTCAAAAGCTAAAAGTAGTTTTTCTGAATGGAAGGAATTCGAGTGCTAAATTTCTACTCCTGACTCTGTATTTGAACATCATCTAGTCATCTGGTCTATGTACAGCATAGGCATTCTCTACATTGATGAAAATAAGTAAGATACAACCAGGGATATGCTGAAGGGTGTTGCAAATTGATAAATAGGCTTCAGAAAGTATGTTGTTAGTTCTGTTGCTTGTTAAGATACTGCTTGTTGTTGTTGGAGCAAACATTTTGGATTAGTCACTGCTTCTAACTGCAAGAGCCTATCTAGTTACTGTGTCAAACCTCCACGCTGACCTCTAATATCTCCAGAACCTCTGTGCCTTGCTTGGCATGAATGGTTCCATATCATCTTCCAGTAATTTACTCTTCTATTTGAAACAGGATTTTATTGAAGCTGTAATGCTGTAAATCCTGTCTTGGGTAAGAGTGCTTGTAAACTATTTTTATAGAGTCACATAATTACTGATAATTACTTCCATGTCCTATGAGTCTGGTGGTTTACATGGAAAAAATCCAGGGTCTTGTTGGAGACACAAATACATATGCAACAGTTGAACTTTGAGGTCACTGCACTTCCTGATCTGAGGACATACTCCTGTTGAGTCTGAAGAGAAAGCTCCCCTTGAGAAATAAATGGAGAAAAACTGTAAATAAGTACAAGGACTAAACTGAATCCAATATTTATGGCAATGCAAAGTTGCTTACGTGATTTAGCCCCATTAAGTTTAATAGAGTTATTAACTGCTGAGTATTTTAAATAAGATTTCTCAGTCTGGATGTAAATTAAATGTGACCTTGTATTTCAGCTTCCAGAGTGCATGCTGATACTTCAGTGTTTTATGTCTAAACATTAATTTTTCATAATATTACTTTGATTTTGATTTTACTAAAGTCATCAGCTAATTGAACATGAAAATAGTCTTAGTTATTTCTGTCATCTTTGGATGCTGCAGTACTCAGAATTTCAGGAAGCAGTTATCCTAATTGTGTAATTCTAGACAAATAAAACCATTTGTTATCCATTAGGTGCCTGTTAATGACTTAAACTTGACTCCATTGTAATTGCAGAAATGTCCTGAAAATGACATAAGAAGCTGTTGTCTTGCTGAAATAAAGCAAACTGAAGAGAAGTACACTGAAACTCTGGAATCGATTGAGAAAGTAAGATGCTGCTTAAAGACTTGTAGCATGCATTTTTATAGCAGTCTAGAAGACAGAATTACTATAACTAATGTTTATGTAATTAATTTCTTTCAGTTTTTCATGGTGCCATTGAAAAGGTTTCTGTCAGCATCAGAGTTTGATACTGTTTTCATCAACATTCCTGTGAGTAATCATATTTAATGAACAGATACGAGGTTCATAGCTGATTGTGATATATTGGTGTTACATGTTACTGCACGAAATGATTATTTGAAATACAATGCATTGTGTGTTTATGTGGATATTAGTTCATTTAAAAAGGTGCGCGCTACCAATTTCTGTTTTTTCTGCTTGAGGGAATAAGGTAAGATATATAGCATTAGCATGTGAGATAGTGAATTGTTATAAACTGCAGTATTTTTGATCCTTGAAAGCTAATAATTTCTAGAAATGGATTGTCTTCTAATTAATGCTGATGTTTTAATGGTGGTACAAAGTTGTGACTGCTAAGTTATCTATTGCTGTGTACTGACTATCTGTAGGTGCTCTGTGAATCCTTGTAGCTGCCCTGGCTCTTACATCATCAAGCACACTTGAAAGTTAACATAACTCGGAGTTTTTGAACTCAGAATCTGGTGCTGGAAAGGATAAGGAAATCCTCTGTGAACTATCTAGGAAACCTCCTATTTGATTGAAACAATAGTGGTTCCTGTGTTGTGTCACTTATTTTCAGCTTAATCAAAACTGTGTGACACTTTACATGTATTTTTAGTTGATAAGAGATCAGCATGTCTTTACTCTGTCTAACTTTAAAGGAAGACATCAGAAATGGTCTGAAGTCTCTCTCAACACAGACAAATGAAAGCAATGTTCTTTTGTGAGGCCTTTGTAAAGAAGGGGTCTCCAGAGTGTAGCCCATGGGCCGCATCAAGCAATTATTGCTTGTAAAATATCACCTCTGGTTTGACCATCTCTGGCATGTCCAACAGGCTCTCAGGTTATAGGAGGGGGTGTTGGGGACTTTATTCTATTCTGTGAGAACCTGGCTTGTCTGTAAAAATGTTTTGGTTGCTGTTCCAGCATCATCCTGGTAGAAGGTAAGTTATGACAGTTATTATGCAGATGATACCTGACCCCTTACCATATTTTTCCCTCAGTTAAGTTTTCACTCTGCCTCTTGATTGCTGTCATGTCCTCCACTTTGAATATTAGACCAAAACAAACACTGTCACAGATATTAGTAACTAACTTGTCTTCTTGAATTACATCAGCTCCCCACAGAAGTCCCTTTGCTTTTGAAAACAAATTTATATTCTGTCCTGCATTAGTATTTCTTACTCATTGCAAATAAAGCCATGATCTGTCCTAAGTTACTGTAAAGCTCTTTCCTAAGGCTCTGTGTGCCCAGGCATATTGACTGACTTTTGTTGAAAGACCTAATTCCAGTCAATGGAAACACTGCACAAAGGTACAGAAAGGGCTTGAATGCTGTAAGCACAAACAGGGAGGTCAGCCCACTCGCTGCTAGTTCAAGGATTGCATGGGATCACAGAAGATTAAAAAGAGCAAAGCCTGTATGTTTTAGACTAGAGAGACACATAGTAAGCTTATGTTTGGGTTGTTTTCATTTGTTTTTAATTGTCAGCATTCAGTATTCTGCTATTAGAAGAAGCTGCTTATTCCCAACTCCAGGAGTGTTTCATATGCATTCAATAACCTTAAAAGAAATACAGGACTTGCCTAAGCCAAAAATATTTGCAAACGCTTTGTCTGCTCAGACCTTGTCTGTGCAGCAGTTCCTCAGCAGGAAGGCTGGAGGGCAGTGGAAGCTTGTTTTAAACTAAAAATAGCTGTTACACAGAGCTCTGCAGCAAAGTGAGATGTGAAGAGCAAGTGCTGTGTTCTCAGAACAGAAAGGATTTTCTTCTGTTAAGGGGTTGTGGTGAAGGATTGTTTCCTTAGGGTGATGTTATATTCCTTAAATAGACTCTAAAAGATGCTTGCTGGATCAACTGCTGATATCAAAATACTTCACTTTGAAGAAAAAAACCAATTACCCCAAATTACTCACCAGTCTAAAGAGTGACTTTCATTGGCACTCATATTTCTACGTTATGTTCTTTAAAGTGAATATATGGCTCTATATTTGTGTCTGTATATGTCTGTCTATATTGTGTATATACGCATTTGTATGTACATCTATGTGTGCACCTATATATAAATGCAGTTATATGTGCACCTGTGCATGCCTTTGAATTATTTATATGGACATACAGGGAGAAAGAGAGATGAAAGTATGTGTAACAGATACTGGAGTGTTGGAACATTCATTAACTTCTAATGATGTTACATTAGTTTAGTTTAAAATTTGATTTGAATTAGAGATAGAAACCCAGAAAGATCCATTGTCCCCTTAGTATTAAGCTGTTTTTCAGGGGTATTGCTTAGCTGAGTCCCTGTGTGCTCATTAGAAAATATGCTCCTGTTCCAAATACATTAATTGGGAAGATTTCTGTAATGATGTCTGTGTACTGCAACTTAAGATTCTAAGGATAAGGCCATACAGTTGCTAGCAACTAAATTTGATCTGTTTCAAGATTCTGCACCCTCATCAGTGATGGTATTGACCTTGTATGTACTGTTAGTTTTCATCAGTGTGAAGTGAAATGTTTTAACTTAGTTCACAACTCATTATTGAATATTATTTTTGCAGCGTATAATTTCTTGCATTAAATCATCTCAGTGGCTTGCTGTTAAACAGTCCTCTCTTTTTCAATCCAATGGTCTCTATACTACTTAGTTACCCAGATTTCAAAACTTCTTAACCATGACTTAATTTCTTGTGAATTTTCTGACAGTGTCCATAAAGTGTTAAAGCTGACACAGTCTCCTATAGTTTGTGTGATGGTGTATAAGCAAGGAGAGTTGCAACAGTAATCAAAGAACAAATCTTACTGCAGTATTCCTTCTCTCAGACATTAGCTGAGTGCTGTATTGGGAAACTCATTATGATTGCAGTTAATTTAGCATTAGGACATCACTAATTGACCAATGTAATGTACAGAACTAATTTTTCACAGCTCAGGGACAAGAATCATTACTTTAACTTGTCACTAAAGCATTTACTTGACTTGCTTAATTTTAAAATTATCATTATAAAATAAAGGTGAATTAACAGTGCATGTTCCAAGCTAGAATAAATTAGTCTCTAATAGGTAGTTCTTGGAGTTTAGTTTTTCTTGTTGCACTATAGGGAAGATGTGCCAAACCTTGAAATTAGATTCTACTCTCAAATAATCTGTTTTCCAATTTATTGAAATTAATGGGTCTAACACAAAATAATTTATTTTTATATTCAAAGCTTTAAGCCATTTTGTTTTTACAAAGCTTTTCCCCTCTCCATTACTGTTTTTAAGGATTTGGTGAAAATTCACAGGAATCTTACACAGGACATCAATGATTCCATTGTTAACAAAAATGATCAGAACCTATATAAAATTTTTATTAACTACAAGGAAAGGTAAGACTTAAGCATTCTTACTAATCGTGCTGATATGTGTTCATTTTGGTATTTTAATCTATTTTTATTTGATGAATATTTCTGAAACAGGATTAAGTAAGTAAGTAATTAAGTTCAAAGTAAGTATCCTTATCAAGCTAGTTTTGGTCTTTTGAGCATGGAAGTCAAGATGCCACCTATTGCTTTATGAGCCCTTGCTCTTGTTAGCCCAGCTTTGGCAATATTTTTACTTAGACAGGTAACAAATATATTTTTAAGGAAACTTAAATTTTGCGCAGCATTTTTTTTTTCATGCACATAATCCCAGATATTGTATAACATGTATTAGTATTGTTTAAGAGATTAAAGAAAGGATACTTAGTAGGGATATTTCAGATTAAAGAAAACAGAGGAGGTCATAACTGGAAAGAAGAGGCAGCATATGTAGAAGAGAAGAGACTAAGGTCTTGCTTTATCCTGAGTCAGAGGTGTGATAGTAAAGCAAACACCCTTTGCCTTCGAGCTTTGAAGAGCAGCCAAGCTGATAACAGGATAGCTGTGGCAACATGCCATACCCTGTGGGCTAATTGCCAATTTTTACCCACCTTTTCATATTGTTCCTTCTGCCAGCACTGAACAGCTGTTGGACTCTACAGACAAATTTATATGCCAGTGGTACTTGGCTGAAACACTTGTTCTGTTGGCTATGTTGCTGACCTACCTTAAAGTAACCTTTGGGATTTGGTTAAAATTAAGTTCTAAGCAGAGTCAGACTTGAGGGAGCTAACTGGGTTTGCTTCAGGGTGAAGGAGGATTATTGCAGTCATAATTGGTGTGTGAGAAATTGGACAGCAGCATTCCAAGAATGTTAGATGGGACAGTATTCCAAGGGAGGAGGGTGTCCCAGACTGCCCATAAACAGTCCTGCCTTCAGAGACCCTCTGTGTCAGCTTCTAGTTTGGAGCAGGAACAACTATTTCCCAGGCTGTTGCACTTTCTGCTGCTGTAGGAGGGAATCAGGGGACAAAGAATTGTTCTGGAAAATGCTTATCTTTCTAAACTTGTTCTGAAGTACATGCTAAAAGAGGAACAAAAGACACTGAGAAAAAATACCAAGTTGACATTATTAAAAAAAGGGAACAGAGGTTGATGTAGTGTCTGAACCATACAGTGGTTAAAAGTAATCAGATAAAAGTAATCAGATTATAAGTTTTAAATCATTGTCATCACCTTATTGCAAAAAAAAAAAAAAGAATAAAATAAAAGGGTAAAGTTTAGGTGAGAGAAAAATAAATTTAGCCTCAGTGGAAGGCTCGTGGGAACCCACCAAAAAGAGTCTGAAGCATACAGAAGAAATCACCTCAAGAAATAGATGAAAAGGTGAAAGAAGAGGGCACTCTCGGAGCTGGGAAAGAAGCCCTCCACAGAGAGGCAAGAAACTCCTGTCGTAAAACCAGATGCCTTCAGGAAGCCTTGCTTCATTTGACATCTATTGAAAATTTCTTGAGATTTCATACACTATTATTTTGATCTGAGAGCTCAGACCTGATAGAAAATGTTGGAGACAGATGAGTTTGAATAATCTACAAGTTCTTTAAACGATGGCTGTAATTAATCCTCTTAGGCCTCCAGAATTTATTCGTTACAACCTTGGAAGTCTACATTGCTGTGAACACTATAGACTGTTCTGTTCCACAAAAATTTTGCTGCTTTTTAATGAATCCTGTGTTTATCAGAACATATTTATATATATGTATATGACTATTAAAGGAAAAGGCAATAATTTTAGACTATTTTGAAAGTAGAGCAGAACTGTTCTCCTGAATAGTCTTTATTAATTCATGTTGTCCATTGAACACATGGTTAAATTCTACCCTTGCTTATATAGGCACCGCTTCTTTTGAAACAAGGATTGTGAAAAAATGATCAAGGGCTGTTCTTAAATAAACAAATGTTCCTTTCATTCTTCCTCTTGCTTTGATTTAGGTTGGTTATTTATGGACAGTACTGCAGCCAAGTGGAGATAGCAATATCGTGCTTAGACAATATCTCAAAGACAAAAGAAGATGTTAAATTGAAGTTAGAGGTATCAGTATTTTTTAACATGCATATATATGTATACACCTTATACCGTGTATTTCTGTGATTATGTGCTGCTTTCATTGAAGTCAAAACCTTTATGATGATGAAACTAGCTGGACTGATGAGTCAGTGTGTTTCTCTTCATCCTTTTGGGGCCTCTGATCAAATGAAAATGTGCTGCATGTACAAAAGTGTGCATCCTGGTCCTGAAGTGAAGGGAGCTTTGCCACTGACATTAGTAGATTTAGGGTTTTCTCTCAGGAAGTGACCATCAGTGGTACCCTTCCATTAATCAGTGTATCTCAGCTGGAACATAGAGTCTCAGGATCACACAGGCTGGGAGGGACCTGTAGGCTGCACAAGCCCCTGTCCATAGCCTCAGAGCTGTCTGCCAACCCCTGGGTCTTTCCTGCAGAGCTGCTGCCCACCTGCTGAGACCTCAGGGTCAGCATGTCCCTGGCTAGTGCCTGTGGGGTGAGGCACTTCATTGTTGCCTTCGTGTGAGGTTTGTGCTGGGCCTGCCCTGAGGGCTGTCAGCTGCACCCCGGCTGTGCTGCCTGCAGCCCTGCTGGGGTGTCCTGTGGCTGCTGCTGCAGACCATTGCCCGTGGCACTGAAGGGGAGGGGGCCTTGGACAGGGCCCTAAAGAGCTCTGTTTGCACCTGTCCCTCAGGTGGTGCAGGAGACATCAGTCACTGCACTTTTTGAGCCTCATAATTCAGTCAGTTTTTTATAGACCTGGAGCATAACATCCCAACCTGGATATTACTCTACTGTGAGAGACGAAGCTGTGGAAAAGTCAAGGTAGACTGTCCCCACCCATTTACAGATCTAGTCAAGTAGGTCAGGCATTGGCTTACCTGTGGTAAATCCATGCTAGATATTCCCATATACCTTCCTCATGTGCCCAGATATTACTGCCAAGAGGACTTGTTCCACAATTTTTGCATTGAAGTACTGAAGTGAGACTTACTGGCCTGTAGTTTCCATGATTGCCTTTTGGGGTTTTTTTTGCCCCATAGGAAAATATTTTTTTTTAGTTGTATGGAATGGCTAATTTCTCTTGCCTTTGTTCTACTCTCTCATGCATGTTGAAACATCTGAGAACATGTAACTCAAGGCAGGCTTTTTTTTTTTGCTGTTTTTGGTTTTGCCATATAAACTGTTTTTCTTCATTTGTTTCTGCTATTTATCACAAACTTGAGATAATTGCTTATATGTCATTGAATTTTCATATGTATCATTTGAATAGGTTTATTTTCTAGCTCTATTGCCTTATTCTTTCTTCTGCTTTGAACTAGGAATGTTCCAAGAGGGCTAATAATGGGAAATTTACATTGCGGGATCTCTTAGTGGTTCCAATGCAAAGAGTGCTGAAATATCACCTACTGCTCCAGGTATTTTATTTTTGAAATTTAAGGGGGCTGAGAGCAAAATTGTGATTGTTTATCATCAGTGGGTTGTAAAAATGAAAGCCAAATGTCTTTATCAAAGGAAGATGATTGATGCATCCCTAGATATGTTAAGAAATAAAATTCAGTCAAGTGCAAGGTTTCTCCCAGAGATAATTTCTTAGAGCTGAAGCATACCTAGGGAAAATAGAACCAAACTATTGTTTCCTCAGTCTCTGGACCTTTTATTGTTTGTGTGTTTAAAATGGTTAGTAGTACCAAACCATAAGCATGGTACTTGGAAATGTGAACCATTACCCTCCAAAACAAGAAGCTGGGCCATACATACAACATACTTTCAAGATACTTCTTCACTGTCATAAATTGCAATTAAGCCATATTTATTTTGAAATGCTTCTTGTTATAACCCACAAAGCATTAGCTTTTGCAGTTAGTCCTGTAATAAGGGTGGAGAGTCTTATAAATTTAATTTGATAGCTGTGCCAGGAGACTCATTAGTTCAGTTCCGAAGAAATGTATTACTATATTAGACTGTCAACCCTGCTGATGCTTGTAAAATGTCATTTTAAAAAGATCTACTGCTTATATATGGAGCATAATTTTTACTCTGCAGAACAACATACATTTTGTAATATTAAATGTTTGAAATACTTCTGTAAATGAGTCATCAATATTTTGATCAATGCAAAATAGAAAAAAAGCAAAATTAATGGTACAACTTCTTAAAAAAAACTTAGGAGATCTGACTCATGATTTTATAGTCATCCTGCATATTGTGGAAAGTTGATATACAATGTCACTATGCTCTGTGTAACAATATAAATTGTACGAAAATATTTTACAGACTTGGAAAGAAAATAATGAGTAAATTATTAGAATTGCAATGCAAATATAAGTACTAATTAATATTAATTGTAATATGAGTACTAAAATACTATTCCATTTCTTATGATTTTACTAAGTTATCTGAGCTGAAATATATAATTATTGCCTCAAATTATGGAAGAAATGGCCTGATTCCCCAAGAGGTTGCACTTCTACTTCATAAAGCCCCAAGAAGACTCTGTATTTTCCATATGGAAGTGGCTAAAAGAATTCTTTGAACATGTAAATTTGATTTCAGTATGTTTTCTGAGTCAGCTTCCTCTTAGCTATGATGAGACAGTGACTTTTAAGCTGTGCATGCTTCAGCTGAGGTTTTACTGCCAGCATGGATCCCTGTCTGTGGACAAGTGCATGCTTTGGAATAGGATGAAATACCATATAGCAATGTGTAAATGAACCTGAGTGTTGTTTACCTGGGCTTCCAGCATGCACATAGTTATGATCTGATTTGGCAAGTTTTAAGTGCTAGACAGACCAAATTCACTTCTTGTGATGGTTCATTAGCAACTGAAGTCAGTGTTTAGGCTGTGCAGCAATCATTCCTAAACACTTGCCAATTAACTGTTTGCAGTAGTCCCCACTCACTGATAGGCTGCTCACTCTGGGGATGAAAATGCCTATTCTTGGGCTGTGTTTTCTGGTTTTGGCTTCTGTATTTTTTGGGGGTGGGGATGAGCAATGATGATTTCAATTTATAAAAATGACAAACAGTGGGTGGAAAGTTTTAACTGCTCTGTCCACAGGAGCTGGTAAAGCACACTACTGATGCCATGGAGAAGTCAAATCTAAAACTGGCACTTGATGCAATGAAGGTGAGTATTTATGGCAGTGAAGTATTTATGTCTGTTGGTGGTTAATGTCTGTTGGAATGGTAACTCAGAATTCTATTTCCTGGAGGAGATCATGTTCTTCACAACATTTCAAACATGTTTTCACAGGTTCCTGTGAGCTTTGTCTGTCATGGCAAGTGTGAAGTTGAGGGTTTTACTCAAGTCTGGGAAACAAGTTCAGTAGTTTTCTGAAGCAGAGGGCTTGTGAAATGGAACTTCCACATTTTGGGTTGCTTTTGCATTTGCTGGAAAACAGGTGTTTCAATCATATTGGTCTTGCTTCTGAAATTTAGGAGTATTTCTACTACTGTAAGTCAATTTGAATCAAGATCAGTAATTTCCCAGTGAGATGGAGAGCTGTCTTTGTTTACAAGGCCTTTTTCTGTCATCTTAATATGATCTCTGTGGCATTACCTTTGAAAGCAGTAGTATCTTTCTGGAGGTACTGTACTTGTCACTATAGATTCACCTGCAAGTGGTACAAACAAATGCTTTATAGAGTATCTGTGCTGCTTTGTGCATAAGGTAATGTATTATGTGCTCCTCTGCACAGCTTCAGAAACAAAGCACAGGTCTGCTTCAGTTGCCTTCGTGGCATGAATGGTGACATTCATGTGCTGGAATTGGAAAGATTTTTCTGTGCTCTGTGGAGAAAGGAGCCAACATGACATAAATTAAATCTCCTGTTGTAATCTGTATGGTCCACAGTAGATGCTGAAGTCAGACTAAGTTAGTCTTGGGTCACACAGCTGTCTCATATTTTGTGGCTGCCTTGAATGTCTGGAATACAAAGCAGCACAAATATGAGATTTTTATTGCCCTTTTTTTGTTATCCATCCCTGTGCAGTGAACATAGAGGGATGGGCACCATGATAATTTCCCTCGGAGACTGAAAAGAGATGGCACAATGTTCATCCATCTAGTGGCAGGCCATGCATCCTGCTTGCTGCTAATTGGCTTGGAAAATAACTGTTTTAAATTTACCCCTGCTTTTTCTTTCCAATTTGCTGGTTTTCTTCATTGCTGGTGTCCGTTGGATGTAAAGATCAAAGAAGTCTCTTGCCAGAGTGGCTGTGGCAGAGATGTACTGGCAGAGTGTAACCAAATAAAATACTACAAAACCTCACCCCCACCCCCTCCAAACCCACAAACCCCTGAGGTATGGGTGTCTCAACCATCTCCCAAGGTTGCAGCATTGTTCCCATTCTGATTTACTGTAGTCTCTGCCATTGTAGTAAAAATAACAGTGTAGCACTGGTGTTTTGCTTCTAAAAACCCTGGTGTCTCTCACCAAGAGAGAAAAAAAGAAAATGTCTTTGGAAAAACTGCTAGCAAAGTGGTACTGCCCCCCAGGAAAGAAAATTCTTAGAAGAATAATGCTATTGGATTTCTTTTGGCAGCAAGAAAGGAGGTTATTTAATTTCTAACCCAAGCCTTTTGAGACTGACGTGAATGTATTCTGCACAGATCCATTTGGGAAGCTAGCATAATGACTGCAGCTATTCATAGGTTTTGATTAAAAACATCTTAGGGAGAAGATGTGTTTTCCTCCCACCCTCCAAATTTGTGACCATATTGAAGGGATACTGTAAAAGCAAGTTAGGAAGATGAGAATGCCTTTTCCAACTGCTGCTCTCAGCATTCCTGACCCTGCCAATTACCTCTTCTGCTCACTCCTCATCTCTACCCATAAACACAGAAGCCCCAGCAAATTGTCACTATTACTCAAGCATCTTCAGAGCATTTTAAAGGCTTTAGTGAAATGTGCACAGTACATGTTCTGGTGAAGGGCACAATAATGATCTCACCCTGTGACTTCAGGCAGTATATCCCTTCAGAATTTTAAAATCTGCTGTGTAACGGCTTCTCTCTCCTGTGCAACAGTAAGAGCAAATCCCCCTGCTGGGGCCGTAACTTATAAGCACCCAGGTTTATGATTCATTTACACCTTACATTCTGCTTTTGAGCTGCCTTATATATGTTTTCTGCTATATTCTCTATTTACCTCCTATTTACCTCAGAGGTTGGATATTGAGTTCAGTAGTGAGCTGCATAAACTACGTTTCCATCTTCAATCTTGAAAATAAAACACTAAGGAAATTCTGAAAAAAAAATCAGCTCTTTTTAGAATTCATTACTTGTTTCTCCCTTTCTTGATAGTAAATTCATGTTCCAATAGATATCATGAAGAGTGTTGTAAATCTTATTGAAGATATGCAGACACTTTTTTCCTTCTTTATTTAGGCATACATATTGGTAATTCTTGAATGTTGAAGAGAATTTCAAAAGAAATTACTAAATATGTAGATAAGACAAAGATAAAATTAGAAATAAACATGTCAAAATAATCTATTAAAGCAGTCTGTTATATAAAAGTTATTCTTTTCCTCCCTTTTGCTGTTGATACTCTAGGACTTGGCTCAATATGTGAATGAAGTAAAGAGAGATAACGAAACACTTCGGGAAATTAGACAGTTTCAACTATCAATAGAGAATTTGGTACGTGATTTTTTAATTTATATATAATTTTAAAATCACTTTTGATCAAACATATTGATGCATTTTGTCCTCATTTCATACGAGTTTATAATATTCTTGATAATATTTAAGTATAAGTATGTCTTGCTTGGTTTAGAATGACTTGCATATTAAAGTACATGAATCTTGCTGTTCTGGCTGTCAGTAGTTAAATATGTTTGTAGGTGTACAGTGACTCTCAGAAGTTTTTGTAATGGGAAAACCTTTCCCATTTGAAGACAAAAATAGAATGGACTGATTCTTTGTAGTATTTTGTTTATGTTAGTGAGGAAAAGATGTTGTTTCCTGGTCTGAAAAGTCCTTTATTGGGGTAAAAGGAATGAGTGTCTAACATTTGAATGTGTTATCTTCACAGTGTTGCTGTATGGAATCATACATTTTACTTCTATTTCAGAACCATTCCCTCTTACAGTATGGCAGACCTCAAGGTGATGGGGAGATAAGGATAACGACATTGGACAAACGTGCAAGGCAAGACAGGTGATGGCATAGCTTGTGGTGTTCGCTATTGACAGCCTGCAAAGTAACTCTTGAGAGATGGGAGGTCAGCTCACTGATTCTTGAGGGCTTTCCATTCCACTGGGCATTCACAGAGCCTGTCTGCCACTGACCAAGTGAATGTGCAAAGTGATTAATGGACAATTAGTTGTTACATTATTGTCTAAGATCGCTAAGTCCCTTACAAGGAGTTGGTCTTAAGCAAAAGTACTTTCAGTGTTGGCTGTTTTATTAGCCAGTAGTTTAGTTGTTCATCTTCAAAAATGTAAGTGCCACTGGCAAAAGTGTGTAAAATAAGACTTTTTGGTGTTAGTTTTCTGGAGTGTTTTTAACCATCTCTATATTGTATTTTCATAGGCATATCTTCTTGTTTGATCTAGCTGTCATTGTTTGCAAACGGAGAGGGGATAATTATGAAATGAAGGAAATAATAGATCTTCAGAAATACAAAATTACGAATAACCCTACTACTGATAAAGAAAATAAGAAGGTAAATATTTGTTGCTAATTCACATAAAATGTTTATTTTTAGCAAGAATTTGAAGCATTTTATGGGAGTTTAAAATGTAAATAAAATTTCTTTAAGATGTTTTTCATTTTAATTGTAAGCTGGAGTGAATATTTAGATTTAAATTTTGTTTATTTTGAAGTAATTGAAATGTTTGAGTAAGTCATTTTAAGGGAATGCAAGAAAGTGGTCTTACTGTTCCCAAAATTAATTAAAGAATATACAATGCTTTGTTTTTTTTAGAGGTCCTGTCCCCCCCCCCCCTTTCAGTTCTTTATAACTGATGACTTTTGTATTACCAATCTTCTTATGCAGTGGTCTTATGGCTTCTACCTCATTCATATCCAAGGTGAAAATGGTTTAGAAGTTTATTGCAAAACTAAAGACTTAAAGAAAAAATGGCTTGAACAATTTCAGATGGCTCTGTAAGTATATTTTTATTAAGGTAGAATCACTTTCATCACTCATGTAAGAATTTTGCTTAAATTATATGGAGCTTTTCTCATGTTTTAATACAGTCTAGTTTTCTATTTTATTTGGCTTTCTGAGAAACAATTGATTGACATCTTCATCAACAGTATTTGAAATTCCTCTTGGAAAAGGAAGAGGGCACTCTAGGCTATGTAGTATTTTCCAACCTTGCCACTAAAACTGTTTTAGTAGTGCTGTCTTAAGCAACCATGGGGAAATAATAATTATATTAACAATAAATATCTATCAGAATAGTAACGTTTTTCCTATCCCATTTTAATTTTGACTAATTGAAGTATGCTTTTGAAAGGTGATGCTGGTGGTTTGGGAGGGGATGCTAGCATCTTTCCTAGGGGGTTTTATCTAATTTATTAGTTAGGAGGTGAATCAAGTTGCTTGGCATATTAGATGGAGTTTCAAAAAGCTGATTTCCTTTGTATGTTTCAAAATGAGAGGAGGTTGCTTTAGACTTCTTGAAAAGTAAGTTGTTCAGTTGCAGCACTGCAGATTACATTATTGTTATGCAGCATGGACTGTATTTCCATTTCTCATTCTTGTCAGAAAGACAAACATGATTATTGACACTTTGGGTATTGTGATTAAATTTAAAGCATGCACAAGGGAATTGGATGACGGGTGATGCTTGCTTTACAGAAAGAAAAAGTGTGAGGGGGAATGAGAGTCTCCCAAGTGAACACAGCATTAACAGTGGTGGGTTTGGATGTGGTTGTAAAGGGGTGTGGATTCAGGAAAAAGGGTATTGTGAGCTGGTTTGAGTGAAACTTCCTCCAAAATTATACATAATTTTTATAAACCTCAGTATGATGAGTGTTAATGATATAACGGAAACATATGGAAGGAGAACCTGAGGTGGACAGATACAATAAAGCCTGTTTACTACTTTTCCCATCTTGCTGATTTTTATTGAAGGCAAAATGACATGTGTTTTGGCAAAAAATTCTAGGTGGCATAATTGGGATTGGAAGGAGGTATTTATTTGCAAGTGTACCTCTTTCTGGCCCTCTGCTCTCCCTGCTGTGCTTTGTGTAATACCATAATTGTGTTTACTTAGCATTAACATGTGTGTGAGAAGTGAGGCGCTCAGACTTATCACCTTCAGCATTGTGACTCTTCATCACTCTTCAGGCATCCTGGCCCAGTTCCCCAAAAAACCAAGCAAACCAGAAGTGGGGCAAGGAGCTAAGAGTGGGGAGAGCACTATGATTTTTTCCCCAATTCTTCCCAGCCATTTCTATGGTTGTGTGAGGACCATTCTCCCCTGCCCCTCCATGTGTTGGTGTGTGAGTGCAGCTCTGCCCTCATACAGTGCTGGGCAGCAGCCAGCACTGCTCAGCTGTTGGCAATGTGCCTCTGTCACAGGAGTTATGGCTGCTGCTGGTCTGTGGGAGCAGAGCAGGCAGCACCTTAATGGTTGGTGAGTTTGTGTGCCACTCTTTCCTCTCTGGCAGATGGACTTGTTCTTTGAAAATGGGTGGTGGTGCCTTGCATGGATGTTTGTCTTTCTTGTAAAGCCATACCTGTAGTTTAACCTCTCTCCATGTGGTTGAGGCGCTGGAGCAGGAGGATCAGGGCTCAGGTGCACCACGATGCAATGGCATTATTGCTTTATCCTTTCTGGAGTTCTCACTGCTTATCCCCAACTCTGCTACATGGCTTTGACTTCACTGCATGTTTCCCTCAGCATCTCTCCCAAAACATACCTTGATGCATGTAGCAATAATGGTCTTCTAATGCATGTTGAGACACAAGGGTTTGTATTTGGGAACAAACTAAGCCAAGTGTGTTGAAGGGTCACTTGATTGGTTTCATTTGTAGTTTTCAGGGTTCTCACTGTCTACTGTGTAGATTAACTTTTCTGCTCTGAAAAGTAGCTGTGATGGAAATTGTGCTCTTATTCATTGCATTCAATATAATTACTGCTTCCATGGGCAAAATACTTCTCATTACTTGAAATTTTACAGGACTGCAAACCCAGCACAGTTGAAGGGGTGAATAACTTTGGATTGCCAGAAATGATGTTGTTTACTGAGTTCCAGACAGAAATTTCAATGCCTTTGGGATAGCAGTGTGTTGAAGTCAGGTTTGCGCAAGTGTTAATCTAAGAACATAATAACAGAACGAGCTAGGATCTCTTTTATTATTTTTAAAGTAAGAATTAACCTTGTTGCTATTAGAACAGTCTAAGAGGCATAATTATTTCAGCTAGGCTGTAATTTCTCTTTTTTTGGGGGGGGGGGGGAACTTAAATGTTTATACTGGTGTATGAAAAAGTGATGATAGTTTATTTGCTGAAAAAGCACCTATTGTGGAGACGCTGGTGTTGTTGAAATGAGTATTTGCCTCCAGATATGGGAAGTTTATTGATGAAGTATGAAATAGAGAACACGGCTTTGCTGGTTGGACTTGATTTAGGTGCAGAGGGCAGGAATACATTAGGCATACTTGGTATGGAAAATCCCTAAAGGAAGGCTAGATGAAACCCCAGTGCTATTTCCAGAGTGTTACTTTTCAGAGTAGTAAATTTCTCTTGGAAAGCTAATTTCAAAAACCTGTGAAAATATTCTACCTCTTAGCCAGCTCCGTTAGTGTAGTGTGTGGTGAGTTTTGTTTTGAGGGAGGTTGGAAGTGCTGGGTTACTGGTCATAGGAAACTGAGTAAATTGCTTTTATTTATTTTATTATTTATTGTTTTTTATTTATGGCAGCTCTGTTCCTACAGTATGTATATGCTGTTTTCCTGAGACTATTGCTTTATTAGAAAATACATAATATACCAAACACCACAATTTCTTTTTCTCCTGAGAATTTCATGGGTGTTCTTGAAGTTTCTTCATACAGCACATCCTTATACAACAATGATACTGTGGTCTGGCTGCACTGTCGACCTAGACATAGTAATAGCCACAGCTTCTCATTTACCCATACCACCCCAAAAAAGTTTACTGTGTACAACCCAAAATTGCTGCTTCTTTTGGAGTACTGGATTTTCTAGATCACAATAAATGAAGCAGGACCCTGGGGCAGCTTAATAGTTAACATTGCAGTCAAGCTTAAAGTGGAAACTTTGGTTGGTGGATTGGAGAAGTTTTCATAAAGCTGTCTGTCAGAAAGCACTGGAGGATGTTTCAAGAGGAGCCATCATTGCCAGTGCCTGAGTTGTGCCTTGATGTGCCTCTTCTCTCACTGATGTGAATGCACGTTCTGCATGCACAGGGGGTGTAACCTGCTTATTCCCTTGGAAGAGATGTGGGGCTTGACTGTGACAGTGGCCAGCTTGAGCAGTTGCTATTTTGTTCTTGGAGCTCTGGTTATTGCAGTGGATGAGCCTTTAGCTGCAAGGGTAAATGAGCATCTTTTCAAATACAGTGCTGCGAAGGCTACTGTACCAGACATGGACTGCTTAAATTTGGTCTAGTGTGTCAAATAGCATTGGTTTAAATGCAAAGTCATTCCATATCCAGGATAATATTGATAGAAGTGTACAGCCAAATTATTGTTCCCATTCAGCCAAATTAGAGACATCATGTGTTAAATGAAAGATTGTCAGCAATGTGATGAAGTGCATGGTTTATTTGCTATAACTGGGCCATTTAAAACCTCAAAAACTTGATTGTGTGAGACACAAATCTTTTTTTTTTTTTTCTAGTAGCACATCTTGTTTGATTTCTTTCCTCCCCTATTGAAAACACCAAAAGAATCAGAACAAATGTGTAATACTTTCATGTTATTCAGCTTATGCTAAAAAGTGGGAATGTTGATTGATATTTTTTCCCTAGAAAGCTCTTCTACACATGCTTTTTGATTTTAAAAATTATTATTTTTAAAAATAGTTGGCTAATATTTGTGTCAATGAATTTATGCAAACCATTCTTTATAAAAGAAAATATTCCGTGAAAGGTGAAGTGTCCCTCTGTTGTATGCCTGTGTACATATTCTGTGTATGTACCTCAGTTATATGGTTACTTAGCTGACTAACTACAAGGCTTAATTTCTTATTATATAGCAACTGCTTTTCTCATCATTGTTGGGAAGAATTTAATTCTTCTATTTTCTCATGAGATGATAGAATAAATGGTGAAAGAAAATCTGTTGATTGCTGCTATATCGGTCCCATGCTGACACTTAACACTCCCTTCCATCCACTAAATACTTTGTGTGTAGTTTGTTTCTTGATCACAGTAGAGCATGAAGCAGGTGTTTGTTCTCATCACCACAACAGCAGAGATTTTTCCCATGAAAAGCTGCAGATTATATTTTCCCACTGACAATATTTGAATCCATTAGTGTAATATGACATGTAATATCTTATGCTGGTTTATGCTGAATTTATTGTGTCATTATGTTGTCCAGTTTCCTAATTTAATTAAGCCTTTCTCAACTGGGTTTTGTAATCCAGTGTAAAAATGACTGTCAGCAAACTTGAGTATAGAAACATCTTACACATAAATGCAATTTAAAGAAGCATTTAGGTTGGAAGAGGTGTGTAGAGCTTTTTGGCTTCAGTCTCCTGCAAGACTTAGGTTGCTCAGGGCTGTGTCAGCTTTAGTCCTGCTGGATTTCAAGACACACAGAACCAATAATGTAAAGTTCCTTGCAACAGTGTTGTAACACACCTTTTAATTAGCCTTTACTCAACTATTGCCTTTTGCAAACTGAGAAATTTATGAAAAGATCTTGCAGGCAGAGGAACAGTTAAAATTTCACCTTCTGAAGTACTATGATTGTAGTTTCTGCTTTGACCTAGCTGAAATAGCAATATTAATGTCATGTCTAATTAGTAATGCCTGAAAAAATCAGTGGGAAACAGGTTCATTATAGTGATTAGGGTATGCATTAATTGTATGCAGTTAATGAATCTGATTTTTCTTTTAAATACCTAAAAAAAAAATTTCAGACATGAAAGCTGTACAGCCCTCACAAAATAGTGGTTTTAATTTTAATTACACTGTACTTTGTTTTGGGTCACTAGAGAGTTTGTGCAGCAGCTCAGGTAAAGTCTAATGTGTTTTTGATAAATTGCTGCATCAATTCAACATAAATTCACACCTTGCAACTCAAGGGACACAGAACATATCATCTGATGGTGAGGAAATAATCCTGAGATTCATTGATTATCAAACCTGGTAAGTGTGTGCACAACAATTTAGGTTAGGAAAACTACATAAATTGCACCCAGAGCTCATTGGTTTTCTAAATTTTAGTGAAAACTAGTACAAGACACAAGGTAGGTGCAAAGTGTCCTCTCACCTATTATCATTTGTGTTTTCACATTGGCTGTGCACTCTGTGACTAATGACATTGGTCAGATTCCACTCCAATAGATCTGTTCCCTCAGGTAGTGCATTAATAATGCATGTGCATTAAGCTTTCTTCTGAGAGAATATCTGAGCTCTGACATATTGAACACTGGCATATTAAATTAAAGCTTTCTTATCAGAGCATCATAAAAGCCTTAAGATGTCTGCTGCATTTTTTAAATAACCTGCAGAGATGTTGCACTTGTACCAACCTCACACAGGTAACCAAAGCAATAAACAATCATGTCTGCCTGGGGTTTTTTCATCAGTATAAGTATTGCAATACTGCAGAAATGAATGCCAAGTTCTTGTCTGTTAAAGAAGAATGTTTGACTGTTCTTTGCTGTGACTCCAGTTGCTTTTGATCGAATTTTTTCCAGGGTCATAAGCAATCATTCACAACATATTTATAGTTATAAAATTTCTTTAGATTACTCCAGACACAGCAAGAACTGTGTGAAGATGTTGGATATGATTAAGAGCACAGTGTAAGGACAGTCTAAAATGTGAAAGCAAACAAGAGTTTATGAAAACAGTGGGTAAACACCTCAAGGTGATAAATATACTTCAGTATTATGTCTTCCAGTTCACAAAAAACCAAAAATATCCCAATCCTTAAGTTTTTACAACTTACCTTACAGTATCTGAGGAATATTACTATGAAAATTAGTGCTTCTTAAAATTCAGTGGAATAAATTGGTAGTGACATTACACCATAAAAATAAAGTCCCACCGTCTTAATATTGGCCTTTCTTGTGCAAGGAGTTTTTTCAGTGCTAAAACACGGAATGCTGCATTACATGTTTGTCTTAATACTCTGGTTATAGGAATAGATGTCATAGCTTCTCTCTGCAAACCAATGCTACCTTTTTTCTTAGCACATATGGGTATTTCTCTAATAATTTGCAAGTTAATGGCAGTATAAATCCTGTATTTTCAGAGTTTTTGATTCCAAAATACAGACTTATCTTCAGTTAAGTCTAAATATGATAAAATATTTAAAGCTTATCAATACAAGCAACTTGGTAAATGTGGATTTGTAAGACTTAGGGCTTTCATAAATAATATTCAGCCATTGAATACAGATGTATATAAAGTATAGACGCTCTTGAATTGCAAATACTGATGTCTGACAGAGCTTTGTTCCTATCAGGTAGTGTTCAACAATGTTGTACAGGAATAGATTAGCTCAAAGCAGTTCACCTCCCATGCTTTTTGGGGAAGTAGACCGATAAAGAAAAAGGAAAGCAATTATCTTGTTTGAAACAATGCAGTATGTTTCCAAAAAGTTAACAAGATAATTTCCTTGATCTCAAAAAAGCCACTCATCATATGATCAAATAAGCAAATTTCGAAGCAAATTCTTAGAAGTTGTGCGTTCTTGATCAAAAGCACAATTTACTTGTGATATGGTTAATTTAATTTTATAACATGTCTTCTTGATGAAGACTCTTTGATGTGACAAACCAGAATGTTTGAGTATTAACATATGGAGAATTGATTGATTGATTACTTCAATAAATAGCATTCTCAAAGATGATTCTGATATATAACAGCTGAGCAGGAACAGAGAAAATGAATTAGCTGTAAGTAATCAGTGTTGCTCCTGAGAAGGTAAAAAAGAAGCTGCAAATTGTCCTTTGTGAAATGGCATTGCTCTCCTCTAGTGAAAGTATCTCTTAGGAATGCCTTTTTTATTTTTCATGTTTTGGTAAATAACAAAATCCTTGTAAAGATTTAAAAACGAATACTTATTTGTATTTTACTTATTTGAAATTACTTATTTGTGGTTTTCTCTCTGCCCTCTTACTTTGTTATTGACAAATGCATTTTCTAGTAGATGACAGCATGTTGTGTGACCAGTTGAAATGGTGATGGTTGCACAGAGCTGAAATGGCTGGAGTGTAAAGTCAGTCCAAATGTAAGGCTGGCTCTGTGTGTAGGGACTGGGATCCTAAGGGTGAGTCTGTTGCATGTGTCTTGGGACCATCTTTGCAAGAAATTCTTCATATGAGGTTTGGCTGAGAGCTTTTAGCCCTGTTTGACAGTAACATGCTGTTGTGGGGTGGGGTTTTTTTTAGTGCTAGTAAAGTTTTCCAGATGCTTAGTACCAATTGTCATGGCTGAATTTTAGAGGTGCTTGAAGTTTTGAAAGGAGGTGACTTTGGCACAAACTAGCAATTTTAACTTTGGATGTCTTCATAAATAATTTCTGTTAGCAACTAGTATCTTAGAAATAGTTACATTACATCTGAGTTTACTGATGCATATTCTGCAGTGATGCCAATTTTTTATACAATAAGTAAACCTTGAATAAAAAATTTCAGTATCCAGAGGTATTAACCTGTGCTGTTTCCTTTATAAGCTATACTGCATGAGTACAGCATCAGATTTCACATCACATACACTTGAAAATGATCTTCAGCAGTTCGTGCTCAGGGTGTCCATAATGCTGAACGGTTCTGGATAGAGCATTTTAAATTATTATAAACATAACATGGAGTGCAGGATAACATCAGCTCTGAAATACAAAGGTCTAACTTGAGGTTGAAAGTTGAGGAGAGTTCAAGGTATGGAGTTTTATCTGAGCTCCCTGTAGTATTTCTTCTTTTAATACTTAAAACAATTGCAATTCACTGCAGATTCTTTATCTGATACTTCATGCATCTCCTTATTTGTTATGCCTCTGGGCTCACAGGTGGGCATACATGCATTAACTATTCTCTAAAGCCAAGTTTTAATCAAGTGAAATGCCTATTCAGTTTCAAATACAATGCATTTCAAAAATGATGGACATTTTTCAAGCACGTTACATACAACTGAATTCTGCATAATTTCTTGTGACACGATTGCATTTCTTGAAGATAGTAAGGTGGGAAAATGATCTTTGAGACCTCACCTAAATAGTATTTTTGTGAAAAGAAGTCAAACCCCAAAATAGGAAGTATAATTAGAACTTCCTAGCATGTTTTTTTTACCCCTTTTGGGGAGAACTGTAAACCCCAAAGGGCAGGCAGCTGTCTCACTGCACTGTTATGCAGAGCCCATGGCTGCTCCACAGCCTGTTTCCAACCCAAGAAATTGCTGCTGTTTCACGTTACTCAGAAAACTGCTGTGAGACTGCTGCTGGGGGAAGAGAATGTTCCTCTGCTCTCCAAGATGCCAGTGCCACTGAGCTGTGGCAGATAGAGGAGCATCTCTGGGCCTCAGTGATACCTGAGAGGTTTGTCATCAGTCCTCTGAGAATGACTTGATTCAGTCAATATTTACAAGGTCTGCTTGCTCTGTATTTAACAGCAGTGGCCTACCCAAGGTTATCTGGCTCAACACCTGCTCTTGCTGATACCCTCTTTTTTGCAGACAATTCACTTTTGAAAGGAACTTTCTTGATCTGTTTACAAAGGGTTACTTTTGCATTTATCTTTGTGTGAAACATTCATTCCTTGTTTTCCTGTACATGCTCTGATTAAGCATGGATGTGCTTCTCATGTACATATATCCGAGTAATATCAAACTTCTTCAGAGGATTTTTTCCCTCCTGTAATACATTTTCCTTTCCAGTTTAAGAAGAAAAATTTAATTTAAAAATACTTGAAGTTTGGGAAAGAGAAGTTGAGTTTTTAATTAAGTACTCCAGAGCAGCAATTTTTCAACATTAATTGAATTGTTTGTAGTGGGTTTAAGCAACACCTTTTCAGTGGCCTAGACCTAGGGAGGGGGGAAATCTGTTAAGGTCTTAATTGCTGAAGTCAAGCTGGTATTGAAAAGCTGCCAAGGAAGCAATTAAAGGAAATGGCCCTCAAAATACAGCAAGAAAGAGAGAACTGGTCACTAGTGGAGGACAGCACTGGACCTTGCAGGTTGTTTAAACTACAGTTTCTAATTGGTAGCATTAAATGCAATGGTAACTAGATTTATAGTAAAAGAAGTATTTTCCCTTGTGCTGTGTTATGAAGTCTCCTTCCTTTAACTCCTTGCTGGAGGTGAAAGATGGTAGATTTGCAGTGCTCTCTGCTGCTGAATAGCTTCTTGTTGCTTCTTTTTGCTTGTTTTGTGCTATAAGATTGACATTTCTAACCAGGAGCCAAAGGCTCCATGTTCTATTTGCTTCTACTCTTTGCATTTTCATAAAGCCACTTTTTCGTGCGCTCTTTCAGTAAAGGCCCTATGGTTTGCATTTTATTAATTTCCTATTTAATATTTAAACTTGCTCTAAGGATGTAATTAATCTAGCAAATGTAATACTTCATTTTATCCCTTGATTATATTTCTGTTAGATTTGGCAGCCTGTAAGCTTTCAGTAGTATGTCCATGCAAGACAAATGTGGGACACTAGTTCTTGGTCTCCAAGGCTAATACTGAAATATCTGAATACTCAACGTTCAAGGAAAGATATACTCAGTATAGAAAAATTATAAAATAAGACTACAAGACTTTTTGGAAAGGACATATTTCTAAAATTAAAACTTAATGGGATTAATGGGATTTTAATATACTTAGTTGCCACCTGGGAAAATAGGAGGAAGGGGCTATATAGTAAGCTATCTCTCAGCCATTTATTTATTCTCTTGGGAAACATCTGTAGTAATTACATGTTTTGGAAAAAAGACGTAGTTTTATGGCTGAATGTTCAGTAGTTTTCCTGGTGCATTTTACTTCGTAAGCCCTACCTGTGTAGAGGAAGTTTAACTGACAGTAAAATAAAGTATATTTGTGCCTCCCTCCCCAAAGATGAGGTAATTTGTTTGCTCCAACCTGTTGTGGAAGGTACTCTGTATAGTTTTCCTTGTAGGAAACAAACATGAATGTAAGAATGCTGATAAAACCTAAATTATTGCTACAAGAGACCAAATGCCTGTGGTATTCTACTGCTCTTCAGAAACATTCTGATTTAAATGTCTTCTAATCAGAATATGGTTTTGATTAAGTAAGGAAATTACAGTAACAAGTCTTAGATAAGTTGCTTGATACTAATGATGTATTACTTGCATATACACCTTGGCAACACTTTGGACCAAAGATAATCAAAGTTCACATTTGTAAAATGGGGCTCAGGACTTACAGAGTTGGATATGTCAAGGTTACCAAGGTTCATTGGTTTTTTTTTGACTTGATTATTTGTCTTTTGATTGTGACATGTTTGTGCTTTGAAGGTTAAGCATGAGTTTTAAATCTTTGATGTGTTATCCCAGCTGCTAGTGTGAGAAAATTGTAGCTTAAACACTTTCATTTTTTTCATATGAACAATTATTTTTTGGTATTTTGAGGCAGGATAGGCAAGATAATTTATTCCTCAGTCTATAGGCATAGGAATAAGCACCTAGACATCTTGTCTGACAAGACAATTTTGGGCTCTCTGTATCATTAGTCTGTGGTCAGCTGTGCCATTAATCTAGACAAAGATGATTACTGGAATGGATTTTGTCTGCAGAAGCCTGTGGGGGATGGTTGATAACGTGACACTTCTTGACACCATATATAAAGGTGTTGCATTATGTGGGTGGGATGAGATTGGCCTATGATCAATTTACTCTTCTGAAAAGAACAAGTCCGTAGAAAGAAATGGCACTGCAAATGTGGAGAGAATATTTTTAGAAGGGGAATCATTCATATGCACAAAGAGTGCTCCAAAGGCTGAGGATATGAAGGGCAATTGAGTAAGACACCTGGGTAACTCTTTTGTACACTGAACTTTCAAAACTTTAACACAAAGGGATTGCTCAGAGATGGAGGACTGACTGAAGAAGATGGTCATTCTGCCCCTGGAACTGTGGCTGCCATGGCTTGTGCAGCGACAACAATTGCATGTCCAAGTGACAGAGACTCGTGAGATACGGACCTGCAGGTCTCTGGCTTGGTGGTGTAGCAGTGAATTGGTCCCAGTGGGACTAATATTCTGGAAATAAATTGGAAAGAGAAAGCTTTTGCTCAGAAGGCTCAGGGGCAGCCCAAGGACATTGCAGTAGTGACTGGAGTAAATCTGCTTATGGGGTTCCAGCACTGTGCAAGAGAGGACACTTGTGGTTGTCCCTTATAAAACCTCTGGTGCTGAATTGAGGAGAGAATTGGAAAAATTGTCCTAATAGCAGATTGACATTGACATTTTGTCTCTGCTAGAGCGAGGAAGTTAAAACTGCCTGAGGAGAAAGTAGAAGAGACAAAGGGAAACTATTTTCCCTCCCGCATTGCTGTTGCTTGTAGAAAAAAGAGTTTTACAAGAAAACGAGGAACGTGTTCTGTGTCACTGTTTATGTCAGATTAAGTATTTCTAGGGTATGAGTGAATTCCTGCTCTGGCCACTCTCAAGATTGTTTGACAGCAGAAATAGAAATTTTTTTTGCTGCCTCATAATAGCAGTTCGTTGCGGTACCTTATAATAGCAGTTCGTTGTGGTACCTCATAATAGCAGTTCATTGTGGTAGTAGGGACTGAGGAGTCTGCAGGAGGGCTTGGCTGTCCCACTGTGATAGTGAAGGAATGCAGTGTAAGACCCAAAAGAAATGTTAATTGCTTCAATACATTTGAATTTTGCTAACAATTACATCGGCGTTTCTTTTTTTTTTTTGGTCTCCAACAAGAAATCCTTCTTCTAAAGAGGAAAGTAATATTAGGCTGAAAATTAATATTGACATAAATACTCAGGGTTTTTTCTGTCTTGCAATATGCCTACTGGTTGGAAAGTAGAAGAGAAAAGAAGATTTGAGAAGGATGAAATATTTCCTTTGCTGTGTTGTGAGAGCACTGCTCTCTCTTCTGAGGGTATCAGTGTAAGGCTTCCATGCTGTAACCAGAAGAGCTTCTTTATGGTTGGACATGGCTTTGAAAAGTTGCATGTTATGCCATGACTATTTTGCATTATCAACTTTATTTGCTGTATTTGAAAACTCAAGACATAGTATGTAATTTTCAGTTTGAGAGGTTTTATGGGGAAAAAATTCCTATGGTCCCTGTGGTATTTGGACTTAGTCACAGATGAGTTGTGCTTAATCTCTAGTTGTAAACCTTCACATATTAATCAAGTTGGGTTATTTTTGCGTTGTATTTGATTTCAGAAAAAAATTATTGAAAACTAAAATATCAAACCCCTAGATTCATTAAGTTTCTGACTTTACATTTAAAGGCTTGCTGCTCCATCCATGCTGCTATAGTGAATAATCTCAGCCTTGTCTGATATGACTACAGAACTGGATTTGCCATAATGCAGCATTACTGATCTGGTAGCAGAATGTGCAAGAGTCTTCCAGCCCACAGTAGCACTGCACTAAATGTTCTTCTGCAGAGCTTTCCTTATTCTACCTCTACATTTGGAGTATACAGCACACCTTGATTTTATTTTTCTGGGTTTTGTTGTGTCACTAATTATCTTTGCATGTGGTTCTTCACTTTACAGCACTGTGTCTCCAGAGTAAGCAGACAATTTCTTACTTTGCACTGTTCTTTTCAAATATTGCTTTTAATATAATGAAGAATGAATACAGTGTATCATCTTTGTTCTGTTAATAGGAGGTCTATTTTGAGTAGTTCATCTTTGTGGAGTATAGCCTGAGAGAAGAAGGAAAGAGAATTTTTACATATGGAAGAAAGTTGTGTAGTCACATCCATGTGTTAAACTACTGTCTATGTAAGGTTGTAACGTTTTTTTTTTTTTTCTTTTGATCCACCTATGCTTATTATTTTTGAAGATTGTGTTCTAATTAAATGAATGGAATTTTTTCTTTGGTTTATTCTTGAAAAATGGTCAGGTTGTTAGGTTTAATTGGATATGCTTTCAATCTCATGAGTCTTGTGCTTTTGGCTTATACTTTGAACACAGTTCTGCAAGATGTCCTGGTCTGAACCAAATGGTCAATAAAAATGAGCTTTTGTTGCGAGTGAAGTACTGCATCTTGTTCTAGGGATTTTTCAGGATTGCTTGGAGTGTAGCCTAAGAAGTTTTGGCAGCCCTCTGGCAGACACATGAAATACAGGCTGCACCTAGTTAAGAACCAAAAAATAATAATTCTTTTTCTCCTGGTTAGAAAAGCTCTTTATTTCATGAGATGAATTGTATCATGCTGCTGTACCTTCCTGCTGTGGATGGGTAGTATGCACACCTGCTTCAGTTAGCAGGAGTTGTGGAATTGACATTTTGCATGTTAGAGCAGAAAGAGAGACACAAGTGAGGTAGTTAAAACAGTACTGATTGTAAGGTTTTTCTCAGGCATAGAAGCAAAATTCCTTTTGCTTTTTGAGTACGGTTTCATTTTCAGCAGGTGGATTTCAAGATGGACCTTTCTGACACTGGGTACTTAAACCGATTCTTTGAATGGCTTTTTGTAAGCCTTTTAATTCCATCTAAGAGGGAGTGATGCTTGTATGGTTATCTATGTTTCATTGCAGTTTGTGGCTCATCTGTGTTTTAGTCTGGGACTTATTTATAATACATAAGAATTAAACTTATAAATATCTCCAACTTCAGTGGAAGATTATGTAATTTTCTATGTTGTAAGACTCTCCTTTGAGTACTGTAGATTCTTGCATTCCTGCCCTCATTTTTTCCTGTTTTAATTCCTATCCATCGTGCCTTGCTTTGTTTTGATAAAAAAATACTAGAAATTTATGGAGTCCTGAACATTTTAATATAAATAATAGTAAAAAATTAATTAACCCATACTATGTATTATTTTTTCTTATCTTATACAGTCTAGATTAATATTAAATTATGTACCTAGCATTTGAGCATTACTGATTTTGACAGTGTTAAGCTAGTTTGGGGATCTTATTGAATTAAAAAAAGAAAAAAGAAATTAATTGAAAATGCCTATTCTCCCATTCAGTCTTGGAAATGGGACAGATGACAGAAAAAATTGGATAGATTACTTAATAAAATTTAAATCTGAAAACAGTCACTGGTACTACAAATGATGAATGGTTTACATTTAAATTATACTCCTGCTTTTAAAAGGGATCAGTAGGGAAGGTAAACAGAACACAAGCACAGTAGTGGACCAGTGCTTTGTACCTAAACCTGATCTTTGGCAATAAGTCTGCTAGTAGTGTGTTGGTATCTTGGCAGTGTGAGTAGTGATCTTTCATTTTGTTTAGTTTACTATGTGCATCTACAGCTGTGGGCTCTGTGCAACACATTTAAACAAGACTAACCAAACCCTGGTGAATATTTTCTAATTGTTTTGAAAGCACTCAGGTTATCCAGTATCTTGCTGCGTAGTTACGACCTAACTGTCCTAAATTTGCTGCTCATGTTTTCAAATATGGTGCTTCTCAGGCTGTGAGGTTATTTTCATTGTGCATTCACATACTAAAATATTGTTGAGAATGATCCCAGTTACTCAAACAAGAATAAAAACCAGATGTTTAATTTTCTATTTATTGTGACAGCTAAGGTAGTTATAGGATATATTTAAGAAGTCTGCATAATACCATAATCCAGATTTCATTTCAAGGTGTTTGGTAAAGTCCATACTTCTGGTTCTTGTCAGTGAAAAACATTCAAGTCTAAATAAAACTAGTTGTTTGGGGATTAAGATTTCGTGCTGTGAATGTTGCCTCATTGCCTAGATTTCATTTAATGCAAATTTTCAAATTTTGTTTTTAGGTCAAACATCCGACCAGATTACGCAGATACGAGCTTTCATGAGTTCAAAATGCACACCTTCAGTCGGGTGACATCTTGCAAAGTCTGTCAGATGCTTCTGAGGTATTGTAAAGGGTTTTTTTTTTGGGTGGTGGTCTCCCCCTTCTTGCTTGGATGTAAGGTCAGGCCGGATGGGGCTTTGAGCATCCTAGTCTAGTGAAATGTGTCCCTGTCCATGGCAGAGAGTTTGGATAATCTTTAAGGTCTCTTCCAATCCCAAACCCTTCTATGATTCTATGTTGCATATTGTTGGTAGTCTGAAAAATGAAGCCACAGCACTGGCATTTGAGTGTGGGTAGTGCCTTTTTGAAGTACAGGCATGGAATAAATGAACTTCAGGTATGTTCCTCCTTGTTATATATTTTTTCTTCCTTTAGCAATGCTTTACCTGACTAGTCAGACTGACCTGTGTTTTCAGAGATTGTTTTTTCCCCTCAGTGCATGATCCAGGTGACTATGAACAGTGGTGCAGACCTCCTGAACTTAAAAGTCAGGAGAGCTAATTCCTGAGTTTGGAGCAGTGTAGTTGAATTACTGGGTCTGCACCAACTGCTGTTCTGAGGAGCAGCTGTTGTGCAGTCAGGACATAGCCCCCAGGATGCTGCCTGGATTCTCCATGAGCCACCAGCTGGGTATTCCCAAGTGCCAGCCTGTGGTACAGAGATGTTTAGAGGAAGTAGCAGCTCTGAATATTTCCTGAAGTGTCCATGATATATGGTTTTTAAAAACTGAACAAATTTGAAGTCAAGAATATTTGCCATACAGCCTAAAAAACTACTTAATGCTTAAATATACATTCAAACTTACAACTCTCTTGAACTGGATCCTGTTCTTCATGGTGCATAGGCAAATTCCCACTGAGATGAAGTGGAGTGTAGACCTGTAGTAGGATAGATGCGTAATGGTACAATTTCAAGTGTACTGTTCCGAAGTAGCTTTGGATTACATTGAAATGGAAGCTATTATTCTACTAGTAGTCTGAAAGAACTGTCTGGTTGTGATTTTTAAATGGCTAGTAGTGACAGAAAGCAGGTGAGCTAGCTGTTTGTTTGTCAGTTGTCACTCTCAAGCCTTTAAGGACTACCATTAGGCAGAACAACAAATGATTTCTAATACCTTCTGCCATGTCTCTTATGTCCTTTATGTGTGGAATTTGTCACCTCTAATGTATCACTACCTAATTTTATTTTACAGGGGAACATTTTATCAAGGCTATTTATGTTCTAAGTGTGGAGCTGGAGCACACAAAGAATGTTTAGGAAGACTAGACAATTGTGGCAGGGCTAATTTAGGTGGTAAGTCATTTTAATTGTTAGAATACCATTTTTAATTAGGACATAAAACTTGCTAGATATACTTAAGGTTTAATTTACCTCTAATTTGTGTTTATTGTAACATGCATACTTGTGAAGCTACCATTTATAAGCACAATTAGAATTGCATTTAGGATTCATAGGGATTTTTATTACTACTAAATTGAAGTGTTCCAAAGCAGGAGAGAACTGTTACAGGTCAAACCAAATTTCTTCATCAATGTTGTATACAACAAGGAATTGCTCTCATTTCAGTTGTGGACTGCTTATATATAACGCCTACAGTACAGCACATCATCTATCATCCTTGTGCTTCTCCCTTTATGTCAATTTTTGTGTTTTCCTCTTAGTTCCTAAAGCTGTTTGTGTTGCCTCAGCTTCCTGTTTCATCTCTTTGGTTTCCATGGTTTCTGTCCACTTGCAATATTCACAACAAGGTGATTGATGGCTCTCTATTTCCCACACCTAAGAACTATATTTTTTCTTCTTTTAATCAATTGCTCTGTGAATTTCTTCTCTGGCCACTGTCACTTTGCACTTCCCCTGTTGTTTTGCTCTTTGGGACCTTAAGGAATCTTTTGATTCCAACTACTGTTTGGCCTCCCACAAATAACTCCAAAAATTTGACATCTTCCTGTTCTGCTCAGTATTATAAGTCTCTTTCTGTAAATCACTTTCTGACATCTTCTGGATCTCCCACTGCTAAATCTCAGTGTTAGCCCCCAGCACTGGCCACTCTTCCCTTCGCTGTACCTGCTCTGTTGGTGGCAGTGAGTTTGTTACACTGTTGCCACAGTCATATAATCCTGGTGCCATTTTGGACTCTTCCCTCTGTTCAGCTTCTCGAATGTTCTTTTTTTCTAGAGATTATTTTGAATTGCTGTTGTGTTTAAAAAAGAAAAGCCATTGGGAGGACATAATGATTTCTGTAAAGTGGAGTTTTCTATGTTGGGGAGGTTTCTAGTCATGTATCATTCTCACTTCTTTAAAATCCTTGCATTCCTTTTCAGAATTATTTTATAATAATTTGTGAAGTTTCTCATTTCTCACATACTTCACATAAGCTACTGCAGCCTCTTCCCATGGGTTATTTTCTTTTTAGTATCTACAATCTTTGTAGAGTGCTGCTGCAGAGATATTCTCTCTCCTACTTTTGAATTTCGTGATGACTTCATGCACTGCTCTTTATTAAACTGCTGTTTCCAAATTTTGACTTTAGCTTGTTGTTCCTTTCAACGTTGTATAAGCTTCTTTTGGTCTTTGCCCCTGTATTAATTACTTCTGACTTCCACTTGGCTTTTGGCTCTCTGTGCTAATTACCTGTCCCAGTCTTCTATGATTTCAACAGGATTGCATTCACTGAATTTTGTTGTAGCCAGTAAACTTTTATTTGTCAGCTGCTTTTCTGTGTTAGATATCTTCCATGCTATCCTCCAAGTCTGAACTCTACAAATAATCTTCTGTAGATCTAAAAACCATACAAGCAGTCACAGTATTTGTGACTGAAACCCTTTTTGGAATACAGGCTTTTCACAGAACCTCCTGCAGATATTCTAAGGAAAATAAATATTTAAAATTATCTTAAAAGTTGAATGTTTTAAAGCAATTACTTGAAATTAATAGAGTGGAAAAACAAACACATATTGTTCTTTCCAAAAGAACTGTCTGCTGTGGTATAAACCACACTTACTTCTATTTTTTTTTCTTGCTCCTTTTCCTTTAATCACTTCTGTAGTTTTTATTTTAATTGGATAGCTGGCACTCCAGGAGGCAGGAGCTTGTCTTTCTGTTCCTCTGTGAATATCTGTGGACACATATGGTGCAACATGCATCAGTAAGAATGACCATAAATGCCTAGATAACAAAAGGTCTGATTTCTTTTAATTTTCTTGCATACTTAAGCAATGCTGTAGACTTGCTAGAGAGAACAAAATAACAGTAAAAACAAATCACATTCCTCCTTCTTTTTAAGTGGAATGAATTATAATTTTAAAAATTCAAAGAAGCAGAATGGTTTTACTTTAAATCATTTTCCTCATGTTTGTAGAATTATCCTGTACTGAAATTGCAAGCAACTGGATTGCTAAGATCCTTTTTTGTACATGTTTTGGTTGCATCCAGGTATTCAGCTCTCTGTCCTCTCTTCAAACTCCACTTTCTCTTCCCAGTCTGTTTCTTCTTCTGTGCCATAACTCTGGTTGCTGTAGCTCTCATACAGACAGGAGAGTTGTGCATCTCCTACCTTCTCC
Organism: Pyrgilauda ruficollis; assembly: GCF_017590135.1. Lineage (NCBI taxonomy): Eukaryota > Metazoa > Chordata > Aves > Passeriformes > Passeridae > Pyrgilauda > Pyrgilauda ruficollis. The sequence goes on along the minus strand of NW_024526488.1, from coordinate 1,030,145 downwards.
TGTATCTTTCCTTACAGTCTGCTCTGGGATCACAGCTGCAAAATCCAACTCTAAACTGCAGCTCTTGCTGTGCTTCCCCTTCCTTTTTCAAGCTGTGAGCATGGAAGGACAAGGGTTTTTGCTTGCCTAGCTGAAAATGTGTCATCCCTCCACCTGATACTTTGGCCAATGAGTAGGAAAGGAAATTCTCAGTTTTTTCTCTAGTGCTTTCCACTTTTACTCTTTATTTGCCTTTCTAAAGAAAGAAGCATTTATTGAGCTGTGCTGGCCATTTATAATGTGCACAGACTGAGGAAAGGTTTAAGGAGGAGCTTTACCAGTACCTGCTTCCCTATGTGGGCCTGGAAGGGATGAGACAATTAAAACTCTCTAAAAGATTGATTAGTGTAACTTGAATTAATTTTTTTTTGGAGCTGTCCTTTAATTATTTCAGAGCTATACTGAGAAATGAGGTCTCCCATAAATTACCTTTCATGCCTGCTAAGGTATGAAATGTTATTAAAGGCATGCAGACATTAAGGTATAATGTAAAGTTCAACATGTTCACTGCACTTTGTTGTGCCTACAGAGCAAACTTCTTCCACAATCTAACACAGTTTGAATTTTGAATGCTTTTCTTTTGAAATATTAAGAGAAATTAATTTATGGTAAATATAGTATTTTTTAGCAGTGTCATTTGCTGCTCCTGTGGGCAATGAGCAAAGGCTTGTACAGCAGCAAAATGCGTGGAACACTTATTGTATTGCTGTATTGATGAAACTGAATCATCCTTTTGGGAAACTGGACATTTTTATTCCCCAGTCATGTGGTATTAGTTATGGCCACAGACATGGAATATATATCTAGATATGTGTAGATTTATGTGTTTTCTGTTTAATCTGGTGTTCTGTCACTCTGTCAGTGCCATTCCAGATGCTTCACAGCAAAGTGCAAATCCTCTGTGTGGTAGACAATGTCCAGGAATGATGCTCCTTGCTCTTGATCCTGTTTAACGTTCTTCCTTTCTTTTTTGTGTTTGAAGAGTTTTTAGATCTTGCTAATGCTTTTGCATTTTCCTTTTTGGAAAGGTTCCACTGCAATTCAGAGTGTTAGAACAGTGAGTTCTCTGTGAACACGTGACTTCGGGCTTTTGTGAGGTCTTGACTGACTGCTTCTCTATGATAAATTATTTTGACTTCTTAATAGTATATTCTCTAAATGGAACAGTTTCAATTTTTAAATTATCTTATAAGTGTATTTTTTTCTATGTTTCAAATAATTTTCATTCCTACTCTGTAGATCTCTTTTACTTCTGGAGGCTTATTTGGAAAAAGATGATCAGAGTTCAAAGCACTGCATTGGGAATATGCCATTAGGTTTCTCAAAGGCATTTGAATTTTCCTCAGCATTTTCTGGTTTTGTAAAGTTTAAGATTCTGTTTCCTTTATAGGCCATGAGCAGATGTTTTTGCCATTCTTTCTGAAATGATGCTTAGAACTTTACTGAGTGGATTAAATATTTTTGAATTTCATTCCAAATCGCACTTCGAGAAAATTCAAAAGACACACATCCAAAGATAGATGAAACCTTTTGAATGACAGAATTATTAAGTGTCAGATTTAGATGATACACTTAGGAGAGAAACATTGACAAAATCTGAAGATAAATTGCTGTGTTCTCATGCTATGCCTTATACACAAACATACGCCAGTTCTTCAGATGTTTTGCTTCAAAGAAGGCCAGTTCAGCAGATTGTAGAAATTTTAGTGATAAAAGATGCAGAGTTAATCAGTTGAATTAATAAACAGAACAAAATGTTTCCATTTAGCCCTAGGGTTTTCTTGGTTGCTGTTCCTGCCCTTGCTGCTCTAAATTAGCAGTGCTGGTTGAAGTCATCTGTGGCCGTTTCTGTCATTATTGATTTAACAGGTTTTTTCCCCCTAAAATGCTGTCCTGTATATCCTCAAATAGTCCTCTACATTTTCATATATTTTACTTTTCTGCCCTATCACTTAGTTTTTCTGTGATTTGGAATCCTTGCTAATGTTCTGATGAAGTCCTTTGAGTCTTAAACAGAAACAGACTATGAAATCCTTAAACACAAGGATTAGAAAATGGATGGACATATTTCTGTCACAGGCCCTTTATAAAGACATACGTGGTGTTCTTTTCTCTGCTGGCTATGAGGGCATCTCCTTTCCCTTGTCACATCTTCTGGCTTTTCAGCTGCATTCCGGAGTCTTATTTCATGGCACAGAGCAATTTCTCTCCTCTGGTGATGCTCTCCCACTGGCTGGAAGGGTTTGTGTCTGGGAATGTTTAAGACTGGGGCCTTGGGTAAGCAAGAATGAATAAGACACACCTGTAGTAGCCAAAGGGAGAAGCTGTATCCCTTGTTCTTCCCACTTTTATTGTACAGTCTGTTCTGTCTCCCTTGCAATTTTTTCAGAGACCTCATAGGATTGATAAGACAGTATCACTCTGCCCAGGACATACTAAAGAACTCCAGTCTGTTTCCTAGTCTAAACCAGCAGAATTAACAATTAATTTTTATTTCCAGGCTGGAATTTTTCCAAGTACATCAAATTATGTTGAATTAAGTATTTTCAGGCAAATGCTTGCTGGTTCTACTGACTATTTAATATTTCAATTAGAGAAAAACCGCCAATGATTCTAGAATCTGAAAGTGTTTTGAATATTTAAAGTATAGTGCCAAACCCACAGAATTTTCTTCTTTATATTGCTTTTCCCAGGGAATGTTGAAGGTGTGTCTCATCAGGTCATAAATAGATTAGAAAAACATTAGCTGGTCATTTTTATAGTAAGTCTTACTTAATTTATGCACTATTTCTTTCTCATTTGGATAATTTCATTTGAAAATGTACTATATTTCTTGTGATGGAAAAGAAGTTTCTTCAGCTTTGAGATGAACTAAAAGACAATGCTGGCATATGAATGGGTTTAGAATTGCTTTCATACAGTAATGTGCATGCCCAATGACATGTCCATGCTGTTCATGTCCTAATTGCTTGCTACAGCGCATTAGAGATTATTCATTAAAAGCCTGTGGTCTTGACATCTCAAAAGAAACCAGCAGCTTTCACTATTTACGTTTTTGCTGACTTAATCAATAGTTGCAAAGTTGCTGGCTCCCCTCCAAACCTCTTGTGTCAACTGAATTGACAAGTAAACGCTCAAATCTCACAAAGTTCGTTGGAGTTATACCACTTTTTTAAAAAAACTGCAAAAGAGGTTGAGCTGTATTGCTTAACTAATGATTCTTGCTCAGCCTGAACAAAAGCCAGTTAGGGCGCTTGATATTTTTTAGGGTCCTACAGTGTGGTACATCTGGGTCACATTTCTAATTTTGTTCTGATTGAGTAATGACTGGCTAAATGACTGGAAAGGAACACGTAGTCCCACAGCTCCTTCCAAGGGACTTAGTTTATAGCTCCTGCATTTTAAGTATTTTCAGTTTTGTTTTAAAGTAGAAAGGTGAGTAGTTTATTAAATACACTTTTTATTTACACTCTGTTTAGTTAGCATGTAGATCCAGCTGCTCTGTTGCATCCCTGAAGAGCAGCTTACTCCTATTTTCTGAGCTCTGTTCCCTCACTTACTGAGACCAGCTGCTGCTTCTCTTGCTTCTGTAGTAAAATATAATTATCAAAATGTGACCCAATGGTAATGTGGCCTCAGTGAATAAACAGGAAAAACTCCAAAACTGTGCTGAACTATGGCATTAATTAAGTGGCTGTCAGAACTGAGGACTCACTTGATGATTTCATTGGCACACTGATGCTGAGCAGAAACTTGAATTAAAGCTGTTGTGTGTAAAATATCTGCTGGTAGATATCCTCAGGCACTACTTTTTTCCCCCTCTAAAAATAGAAATGAAAGTTTTCTTGGTCTTGTACTTGTGTAATGTTTGGAAAACAGGTCTTTCATGAGGACATGATACAAATATTTCAATGCAGGATATTCTGAAATACAGGCATATTTAAACTCTAATGAAATAACAAGTCTTAATTTTTTGAATAGGCTTTTAGGTGGAAATACAGACACTGGATATTTTTTTCTATTCCTGAAGTGTTAACAGTGAAGCCACAAATGGCCTTTTGGTCCATCAGTGTTGGTTTTCTTTCTAATTCAAATCCCTCACTTCCCTTTTAATGAAATTTATTTTACATGAATGATCAGGAGTAATTCTTATCTTCTTATATAGTGATTCCTTGAACTCAGTTATTCAGTTATTGAAAGTTCATCACTGAATTTCCTAATTATTTATTATAAAAACCTTTGGGATGCTGTGATCACCAGGTGGAACTTGTTCATCTAGTTGGATTTGGGATATTTTCTAGAGGTAAAAATAATATTCAACAGCAATATTTAAAAATCAGATTCATTCATTCATTCCCATTGGAGGATAGAACAACATTTCCATTTCAACTTTTTGATAAATGATCTGCTGGAATAAATATAAGTCTTTAGAAACAGAAAGGAAAGAAAACCCCTAAGTCTGGGTTAGAAGTTTTGGCCTCCTTTGCAACTACTTAGCTATATAATTTGCCTTCATTTCAAGTCATTCATAATGCTGAGATCAAACATTCAAAAGAGGAGATTTTATTCGGATTTCGGCCAAAATTCTGAAAGGCATATCAGATTGTAAAATACCAAAATTTTCTTCAATTTCAGCAGCGCTTGGGCAACTAATTCCCTCAAGCTGTTTGGAAAACCTCTACAGACTACGTGCATCTCCTCCTTTGGGCGGGCTTATTTTTCTTCTCTTTGCTCACTCTAGAAATGCCAGCTAATCCTTCTGGAAGGGTGACAATCCCAGGAGCGCTCTCCGTGCACTGTGGGTGTACGTGCGCGCAGCGCTGCCAGCGCTGCGGGGCCGTGCCCGCCCAGCGCGCAGCCTGGGCTCGGCCCCGGCACGCCAGGCCTTCTGCTTTCCCACACTCCCTGCCTAATGGAACCTGTGTTTGTGTAGCAAAAGTTAAAGTTTATTGTTTGTTTTACTGTGGGTATGCCTTCCTGTTCAGAAGTTAGTGAAGTAAAAGTTTTCCGGTGTCCTGAAGTGCACAGAGACCAGGGACGTGCAGCTTGTGCTGGGCTTCCGCGGTGTGTGCACTGCCAGAGGCAGACACAGGCAAATACAGCTGTGTGTGCTTTGGTAAGGCACCCACCCAAAATCTAAAGTGCACCCAAATACCTGCTGTCAGATTAGACATTCAAAGGACATGTAGAAAATATATATTCTTTTGTGCCTTTTGTGTGATGTGTGGTGCTGTGTATGTACTGAAGTGTTACTGGCTTTATTCAGTCTTTCTGATGTCTCACAGGATTTTTTCCCTAAATTTTAAGTAGTATCATGAAATTTATAGTAAAAGCAAATAAAGCAGCAGTGGTGTTGGTCTCTGGTATACTAATGCAATGTTGAATTGAACATGAAACATAGAACACTTTGAAGCTAAAGGTATACCTTTAACCTTGATACACCTTGCCACACTGTGAAAAGACAGAAAAAAAAAAAAGGTGTGAACTCGACTTGCAAAGAGCTGTAGCTCTGAGTTCCCAAGGAGAGGCAGTATTTATGCAGCATGTTTGCAGTGTTCTCAGGGTTTGTCAGGTGTGCTGTCCCGGCCTGCCGTGCCGCTGCTGGAGCGTGCAGGTGCCCTGCAGCCGGAGGCAGCCCGGCCATGGGCGCAGCCCGGCGGGGCCAATGAGCAGCGGCAGCGCGGCGGGCTTTGCACAACAGCGCCCGGCGCGCCCCGCTCTGGGGCGGCTGCACGGATCAGGTGGCAAAAGGAGGCAGCGGGGTTTTCTGTTACACCACGCAGCGCAGGCTGAGATTGCTTTATAAAACGTGCACAATTTGCAATCAACAATAATGCCAATTTTTACTTATGTTTCAGAGCACGGAAACGTGAAACATGAGGTAAGAATTTGTTTTCTTTTGCATGTGATGTTTGTTTTGTTGGTGACATAACAGCTCCTTATTTCTCTGTGTACATGCTGATGGAGAAGGTATGTTTTTCTTCTGGGTTTGCAAACAGATTTATTTAGAGTGCTGTCTAAGCAACAAGGTATTCATGTTTAAGTACATATGTCTTCTGCTCCAAATGTGACTTCAACTTGCAACGAAATGACAGTGCTGAGAGCACTGAAAGGGGTGGAGATGCTTTTTTAAGCTACAGGTAAGAAAACATACATTGCTTCATTACTGCTTCATAGATCCTTACTGTTTCTAGACAAAATCTGGCTGTAGAGTTAAAAGTTTTTTTTGTTTTTCCTCTGCCATGCCAGAGAGCTCTGGGTTGATGAAGGATTGGCAGGGCAATGTTTGCCTCTTCATGTGAAAACACTATGTTTGCAGAGGTATCCTGTGGTATGGAATTTATGTAATCTGGAGAGAATGTTAGAATAGGACCTGAGCAGAGGAGCTGTGAAAACACTATGTTTGCAGAGGTATCCTGTGGTATGGAATTTATGTAATTCCATGTAATTAAATGCTGTGATGCACATAGTGTGGCTTGCTGTCAGCCTAGGAAAGCTGCAGGCCACCCTGAGTCATTTTTTGGCCAGCCCCTGGGACCTCTTCACTGTTGTACAGGAGGGCACAGCAGCTGGGTTTTGTCTGTCCTGTCTGACAAAAGAGAAGCAGCACTTCAGACCTAGAGCATAATAGTTTCTAGCATATATTTTCGATCAGAAGTTTATGGTAATTGCTTAAATGGCATGTCAGTTATGAGCAGCGTGTGAGTATAAAAGTTGCTGCTCTCCATAAGCATGGCTGTGTTTGATGCTGTTGCAGATAGGGGTAATGGGAGGATGTTATTGCTGACATGGCTGGTGCAGGGGTAGCTATGTGCAGGGCTGACCACAACTGTGCTCTCTGATGTTTGAGCTGTTTGGGTGTCACTGTAACCCCAGACATCAGTGGGGTGGGTGGGGGCAGCTCTGCACCCTCTGCTGAGCTCCTGGCACGTGGGCCCCAGGTGGGCTCCTGCTCTGCAGGGGAATTGTGCGGTGACAGGGGAGCTCTGGCAGAGGAGAGGGGTGTGCTGCCTGTGCCTGCTCCTTACTGCATCCTCAGCCATGCCTCTGGCCAGGTGCTGCCCAGTCTGTCATGTCTCTGCCTTGACAGATGCTGATTAAGGGCACTCAAAACTTTGGGAATCACAGTGTAGTCCATTTGCCTGATGCCTTTCCAGTCCTGCAGCTGGCAGGCATGGCTGGAGAGCTGTGGGCATCTACTGGGTTTAGTGGACAAGGCTGCCAGGCTTCCTAAAGCTAACTGTGGTGACCATACTGTGTCTGGATGAAAAAATAGGTATACTGTTTTTTTCTAGTTAGGAAAATTAAGACCTCCTTTCTGGAGCTATTGATTTGCTATTGCCTATTGAGTTGATCCAAAACATCAGGATTACGTTCATTTTCACCAAGACTCCTACTGAAATCCCTGCTTTAATTCTCTCTGTGCAGAAGAAAATGTAAGCATGGATGAGGAACTGTCATTTTGGAAAACATGGATTTAGGTTTTATACCAGCAAAAAATCTACTGGTAATTTATTAGGTTTAGGATATTGAGCTCATTTTTATAGAACTCAGGAACTATTTCCTTAAAACCATTTTCCAACCAGTCCTTTGGTGTATATGACTTGAGTTGTCACAGTCCCTCTGTTGTCTGTATTTCAATTAAGCATTTCTCTCTCTCCCTTTGTACTTTCCCGAGTCCTGCCCCTTTCCCTTTCTTGTGCAAATCTGTGGTTGCTCAACAATCTGCATCAGTCCATATCAGTAACATGGCTTCCATCTATAAAAAACAATAGAGGATATAATGGAGCATTTTGCTTTTATCTAGTACTATTATCTTCATTGTGGTATCAGCTTTAAATTTTTATTCTATCCACTACAGATGAAGCAAAACTTGTATCCTTTATTTAATTAGACTTGTGGGGTGCAGAGAGAAAAAGTCCAAGAACTCGAGAGTTTGAGAGCTAATTTCAAACCAAGCTTTTGATTTTGCTTGCCTGCTACAGGGCTTGGTAATTGGGTTATGCCTCAGGTTACTGCTTTCTGGCTTGCCTTGGTGTGTGTCCTGCATCAGCTTATATCAACGGCAAGTAAATCAGAGCAACCTAATTGTTCTCTTTGTTATGCAATGTGCCTTTCTCTGCTTGGTTTGATTAAAAAATAAATAAATGCATGAATCATCATGCAAGTTACCAGATAAAGCAAGTTTGCAAAATCAGATGAGTGGTTTGCAGATATGCGTTATTGCACATTGAAATTTCCAGGGATCCATAGTAAGTGGCTTAGTGTATAAAATATAGAAAATTAAATAGTCTGAATCTTGTCAGAGAGTTTCTGATTTCACACAACTCTGGTTCCTTCAATTTTACAGAGACAGATGAGTTGCTAAATACATTTAAGTACTTGCCCAAAAAATAAGGAAATTAAGCATTCCATAGGGAATTGTAGTTAGCTTCAGTTTAAAGTAGAAATAATGGAAGTTTCTACCATATTAAAGTAATGCAAGTGGCTTTGACTTTTGTGTTGGTGGATGTTATCTGGGGCAGATGATGCTAGACTGCATGTTTTTCCCCTGTCCTCTTCATAAATGATTAGAAAATACATTTGTTCTCAGTATCAAAAAATGCTGATTTATGAACAAACCTTCTATGGACTCAGTCTTTCAGCCTAGTGTCAGGAAAAATGGGATATATGAAAAAGCCATCAACATTACTAAGAATATTTTTCAAAGTGTGATCTTTTGACGAGATAAAGATAATTGTGTTGGTGGTTGGGGGAAATAACTTAAGAAAACCAGCTTTGCCTAGTAGCTTGTGGTAATGAAAGGATTACAGTGAGCCTCCATGAAAACATGTTTATTCATATCGTTGATTCTTATTTTTGCTCTGCAGAAACGAACAAATGGAATTAGAAGAAGCTCTAGACACGTGGACCCAGGTTTGTGTCATGACTTTTTAATACTTAAACATGAAAAAAATAGAGTAAGAAAGCTATGACTTGCTTTGTTAAGTTGCATTGTGAATGCTATTGCCATGCACACAGTGCTGAGAACTTGACTGCTAAAGTCATGAAGGTCTAATGCAATTGCTTTGTTTGGGATTTCAAAGATAAGGTCAGCTGGTTAAACTCTTAATTTTTTTCCCCTTGTAATTTCTTTAAGTAGAGCTCTGGTTCTATTTGAACAACAAAATGCCGCTGGGCTTTCAGTTAATATGACCCACCCTACTGTAGTCTGTAGTTTTATAAGAAATAACTAAGGGATGAATAGCAGACAATTGCTTATAAAGTTCAGGTTCTAAATCTTCAACTTGTGAGTATTCTCAGCTCTTATCTGTAGTGGTGCTCAGTGCTTAATTGTGAGTTGTTTTTCTGAAAGACATAAACCAATTGCATTTTTACATTGAACTTCAAACTGATTTTATTTTTCCTGCTAGTTTATAGTAGATAGTTCTGTGGAACCACAGCAGAAACAGCCCTTAAGAATATTAAATGCTTGGTTATAGGTTGTGTACTCAAGTGGGTGAATATTTCCTCTGGAGACCCATTATGTGTCTGTATAAAATATTCAATGTTTTTCAGTGTAACTGTGTGATATTTTTAGTGTCATTTTAGTGTCAGTAATTACATTTCTGTCCTTTATGTTTCTTGTATAGTTTAATTACTGGAGATTTGTCATGCAGATATTATTTGGAATAAAAGTAAGCTGTGGATTATTAAATATTTCTAGATGTGGACATCTGAGAATAGTTGGAGTTAAACATTAAACAGGATGGCAATTCTGTGCACCACATTACAGCCTGGCAGAGCTAAGCACTTTTCAAAAAGTAGGAATGCTGGTTGTGCCACTAGCATTGCAGCTGCCTTGGCTTGGAATGTCTAAATGTTGTAACTAGCTGAAGCAGACCACACCTTTCTTACTCACGTACCTTTGACATGTTTTGGAACACGTATCGTCACTTTGTTCCCTCTAGCAAAATAAACCTGCTTCATTATTCTAGAAATTGTTCTGTGTGTTGTGACTGCAGCCATAAAGGAAAAAAATGAGCAGCCTGTAACTCTGAAAATTAATACAGTTGAGAGGGGAAAACATCAAGGGTAGGAATTAAATAATGCAGAAGGGGATGATTTCTTCCAAGTGTTTGCTAACAAGACTGAGTTCTTCCCTTTCATTGGTGCATGTTGCAGTGAAGTGTAATTGTGTGCTTGCAGAATAGTCCTTATAGGTTCAGTACCTTTAAACACAGCTGTCTCATAGAGAGTCAGAGAAGGTCAAGTAATTCAGCTTTGAGAACCTTTTGAGTATGTTGGTGATTTTACTTGCTGTTGAAGTCTGATGGAAGTATTTGTGGGATCTTTGTATACAAGGACACTTTAAAAGTAGTTTTTATTGAAGACTAAGTACCACTGAAATCACCAAAAATAGTTGAATTAAGTACTTGTTTAAAAGCTGTATGTAGCCAATGCCTAAAATACAGTTCTGCTTGCCCTCTGCCTTGTCCTTTTACCTACACAGAACAGTTCTTTGAGTTGTTGGGTTAATCTTGTTATGGAGTGAAGTTCTTCGTCCTCATATTTTTGAAAGCTGAAAGAATTGCTGAGTGTTTGCATGAACTTTTAAGTCCCTTTCTTAGAGACATGGCTCTAGAAGAGTTCTTACAGAATTGCTTCTGACATTTTAAAGGTTTTAAATAAACAATAATGAGAAACACGCTACATACTAATGTGCTCTATACATATACTGATAGTTTTCACATGAAATTAGATTTTTGTTTTGCGTTTTGTCAAGATAGGCATTCTGTGTCCTACTGTAACTAGGTGGGTGTAACTTTTAAAGTCTTTGGTAAACTCCTGGCATCTATTTTGCATAATCTAAGTACTGCTGTTCATCAGCTTGCACACTCCTTGAGAGACAGATGCTATCCAGAGGGCAGTGCTTGAAAGAGATCAGTCATGTCAGGCATACATTACTGCATTGAGTCTCAGAGCTTGACATGTAAAGAGCACTGACATGTTAAGTTCTGAAGAGTCTGAGCACCAGGATGCTCTTTTTGCTGAGAGAGGTGGTCAAAAGGTTGACTGCCAGACTGTTTTAGAAGGTTTGGTTGGCTGCAGCTGCTGCCGCCAGTGCTGTGATGGTGCTGAAGCTTGGGTGCTAGGTTAGGGAGCTGGTACTTGATGTGAATGAATAACCATCACCTGCAATGACTAAATATTGGTGGAATTTGATATCACCACTAAATGCAAATATTTTGGGTTGTAACTTTTCAAGATTGTTTTGTTATGTCTGTCTTGGCTATTTTAGGAAAGAATTATGAATAGCACGGTCAAGTTAATGCATTGGTGCTTCTCTTTTTATGTGTAAAGTCAAATTCAGCTTTTGCTGACACAGCTTAGCCCAGAATGAAAAATCATTTACATTTGATGAGAAGTATTGTAAGTTGAAAGATGGTCTAAACAAAACAATGGGAGGATACTGGATTAAAACATCTTGTTTCTTGCTGGCAAAGCTCATTGATGAAGGAACCTTTTTAGCTTAAGTACCCTAAAGGCAATAAGTTCGTTTATAGCTTTTTCATTTTTGTTTCTTTGAAGTTGGGTTAAAAGTTTTGACAGTGACAGTTTCCTCCTTGAGATTTGCTTTGTGCTGGATAGGAAAGAAGGGTAGAATAAAAAATTATTAATGATGAGGCAGAGAAATTCCCATGAAATGAAAGCAGTCATGAGAAAAAAATGTGTACAAAAAGAACAGTGTACAGAAACTGTACAGGTGAAGAAAAGACTGGAAATCCTACAAAATATAGCTTTGTCTTTATGCCGTGCCCTTGGCCTTCAGCCTGCAATCCAGTTGCAGAGAGCCTCCTGAATTACTTCATCTACCAAGTTTTAGTGGGACAGGTTTTAAATAACCTTTCTTTGGATTAAGCAGGAGATAATAAAAGCCATTGATGAAATGAACTGGTGAGTACATTTGCAGCTATAAATCCAGGGAAAATTTGATCTACAGCTTGCATGTGACTAGAACAACATGATTCTGCTTAAATACATTTGAGAAGTGATCAGACGGATGTCAGTTTTTGCATAGAATGGTTATGTGAAATGATAATTCTACGACATTTTATGCTCATGTAGGGAACATGTTTAAGCATGGAAAATACTTTGGCTTAAATGACAAATGAAGCATTCATATGTATATTCATAAGCACAAATTCTTACTGTGTGAATTCTTGAGAAGTATAATGCAGTCTGACCAATGATTTTAATGGAAATAACTTTGTATTTATTTTGAGTAAAAATAGCTGTCTTTCTCAGCTATTGAAATAGTACAGTGTATGTTTGCTGTATTTTTTTTTTTACAGTATAAAGAGTCTAAATATGATAGATTCACAGCTTAGTGTTTTTGAAACTGGTTTTACCCTAAACACTTCTGCTAATATAAACATGGGAATTTTAATCTCTAGAAGTGTGAAATTATATTTCATATCAGAAGGATAAACTTGGTAAAAATAGAATACTTGAAGCCTTATAGTCAAGATTCATTGTAGATTAAATGCAAAATCTGATCTGTGAAAGATCACTACTGAGCATGTTCTGACTTCTTAAACAGCTGATTTCTTTATAAGCAAGGATTAAAGATTAGAAAGGCTCAGTTCTGAACCAATGGCCAGAACCAACATTTTTCCCATCACAGAAAGTAAAATATTGTAGTAAAATATCCCAAATATAAGTAAAATATCCCAAACTTTTTTGGGATGGAGGGAAACAATACTAGCAAGTAATGTATACAGTGCAATAGCTTGGGAAAATGTATTTTTCAGCCCAGGAATTCAAAGTTCAAATAATTTAAAAAAGAGGTGTTCGTATTTCTGGTTGGTGTCTGGTCCATACTTGCTTTGTGAATCCTCTAATATTGGTTTTACACACATTATTAGAAACCCCTCGGGATCTGAAGAGTGTCACTGGGTTTAGGGCCTGAAGTATATGCATTAAACAAACCTCAACAACAATCTGTGTAGGGAGAGGTACAATACTGGAGATACATTTGCTTCATTAGCTATAGCGGGAAATAAGCTACTTTGTGCTTCATATTTTGTTCAAGTTGGATTTTGGTATCTTTTAACTAGTTTGTGTGTGTGATTAGTAAGCAGTGAAACAACGTTCAGGGGTTTGTCTAGTGTGGTAGTGTTTGGATCCTGTCTTTGGAGTAAAAATTAGGAGTAGTGTCATATTGGCAGTTTAAATTTTCTTTTCAGTTAAGCATGAAACATGCTAGACTGTGACATATTTGCACAAATTCTTACACAGTGTGCTCTATGATACGCAAGTCTAACTCTGATTTCCATTTCAGTGCCACTCCAAGTGTATGCCCAGCCAAAAGCAAAATCTGGCTCAAACTCAAATGCTGGGATATCCCAACCAGCAGATAATTCTTTGCGAAGTATGCAGTTGTTACAGATAAAGCTACTCTTTAACTAAGATTTTGAAGCGTGTCGCTCATTTTCTTGGAGCTATCCAGGCGCATCCTCAGTAGTCCTGATTGACTGTTGTCTTCTCATTCAGCCCAGTATAGAGAATACCCAATTTCATGCATGAGAAAAAATAACCTTCTGCAGCGTGAAGCCCAGTGCATTCAGGAATGTATTTCTCCATGTCAACAGTGGCAGCAGCTACCTGGGAGTCTGGCTGTGGTTTTGGTGGCCCAGTACTAACTAACTGGCCGTTAGTATCAGTGTTGAGAGCAAGAATTTATCTTGGTTTTAAGCCACAGAAAATGGTCTACCAACAAAAAAAAGCATTAAATAAGCCCCCTGTATTTCATGAGGAGTTGACTGATGTCATTGATAGTATCTCCTCATTAGGATTGTCTTCATCAGGATGAATTAGACCAAGTAGCATCTTTTTGCTTTGGTAAAGGAATCCCTGTGTATAGAGTCACGAAATACACTGATAGGTGTTTTTCATATATACTTAATACTGTTATTTAATTATATTTCCTGTAAATAAAATGTACAAGTGAATAGCAATCCCTCAAAACTAGAATATAAAATTAGCATTCTTTCCAGCTTCGGATACTGTTAGCATGTGATATGATGTATTTTAATGGCTGTACAAAATGAGTGTGACTGTAAATTAAATTGAGGAAAGCCAGGAGGAATACTGGAGCAAAGAAAAATGTTTTATGGAACTTTCTCTAGTGAAGAAATAGTTGTTTGAGGTCTTTTCTAATGTTTGTGGAGCATTAGATTTACTGAGTAACTTAGGACTTCTCTGCATGCTTCTGTTTTAAGCAAGCTATAGAACTGACAGTGAGGTTTGATTGTACAGATACGTGACACATTTTAACTTTAACTTTTTGGCTGGGTTTTATGCAGCTTCTTCCTTTTCTACACAGCATCTAAGCACTTTGTTCAAGGTGCCTCTACTGTATCCAATACATGTCTCTAGGAATCTTTGTGGAGCAGAGGAATTGCAGGTCAGAATGGGTTTAATGGGGAGCTGGGAGCACACTTGCTGCAAGGAGAACGCTTCTTGGCAGGAGAGATGTGCTGCTGCTCACTGACACGGTGTGCAATCTTGGAGTTCTCTGAGGGACTTGGATTGCAGCTCTGACCTGACCATCTCTTGGTGTTGATAGACATGTTTGAGCATGTTTTACATCAAGTGGCTGGGGTGGGGGTTGGTGTTTGAGACCAGAATCAGTGAATTTCTTTGTGGTCCCATGTCATGGGACAGGTTCTCTCAGCTGGGCCTCAGTGGCTGTGAATTCAGAGATACACTGAATTGTGTAGCCTAATTAGTGAGATCAAATTAATTTATCTCATGTATTTATTAAAAATATGCATTACATTCAAGATCTTTGCCTTTTTTTTTTTTTTTCCTTTCCTCTACAGTGCTTCACAAAATAATGAATTCATCTTTGTTGTGTTACAAGAAAAGACATGTCTAATGTTTTGCACGAAGAAATTTTCCACTAATGCGTTTCTGGAAGGTGAAACAGAGTTTTGTCTTCCAATGAAGCATTTCAAATGCAGTTTAATGATTTTTATTTGGGTTGTTTTATTTTAAATTAAAATTATTTTCCATTCCTGTTGGGGAGAGGTATTTGAAAGGTGCCTGTCCCCTTGGCATCTCAGCAGTGAGCTAACTTTCAGAGAAGAACATAGCCTTTAGCCTTTTCTTTTAATTAAACATCAGAAGACCCAGATGCCAAAGGGTGAAATGTATTTATTTTGTCAAACTCTTTCATCCTTGTCTGGTTGGATTGCAAGATTAGTTTGTAGTTGAGTGATTTAAACTCTTCTGTCTTACTGGATGTGTTTTTGGGACTGTCTCTATATCTTAAGTAATTAACATTTCATCTTTCTCTTACAGAAGTAATGGTGTTCAATACATACTTAGCCATATGCTAACATAATTATTAAGCTGAGGTGGATTAAAAATCATACAGTATCTTTCTCCTTTTCTGCATAAAAACACTCAGAACCAAGTATTTAAGCAAAACATCACTGTTTAGAGATAACTGCAAGGATGTTGTCAGGAAGAAAAAAGGAAAAGGTCAAGTAGAGGTGGAAAAAATGGGCGTACAAGTATGATCAATAAAACAAAAAAATACATTGTTTTGTGCTTCAAACACACACAAAAGTAGTGCAGCACTGTTTAATAAAAGGAAGAGACCTGTGCCAGCAGCTGTGCGGCCTAAATTTGCCTTTACTTACCTTGGCAAGTGGAAGGGAATTGCTTGGTATTTGGTAAAGTTTTTTGGGACTTAGAAATCTCTTATTCATCTTCAAGAGGAATATTGCATTTACCCATCTATTTTCATATCTGATTTTAATCTTAAGGGTGCTGTAATTCTCAGAAGGCAAAACAAAGATAATAAGGCAATGAATGATTAAAAATAGTCAAAAGTAACTGAATTTTAACAGTACTCTAAAGCATATGGTTTCTTTTTTTGTGGCTCACTCATTTAACTAAATCAGTATTTGATCGCTACTTCAAAGTAATTCTCACACAAAGAATTTGGGAAACACTGTAAAATTGAAAACAGCCATCCCATGGGAGAAAAAAGACTACTGAAAATTCACACAAGAGAAGCTCCCAGAACTGCCTCTGCCTTTTGCCTGAGGAAGGTTTTAAAGCTTGGTAGAAGAGGCCAGAGGCAAGAGCCTGAGAAACTGATGCTGCTTTTCAGGAGAGTTTTTAATGTGCTCACCGCTTTGAGATTGCCAGAGAAGGGAACAATGAGGCTGAGCTAGGCTGCAGGCCAAGGTAGCTCAGGATCTCTCCAACAGCAGCCAATTAAATGGATGCTGAAGGAGAGAATTTGGGGTAAGGTGCTGTGGTACTTCCTGCCTTACCTTGTGTATTCATTTGTTAGCTCTTAATTTTCCTTCCATGTATTTTCATTACCACTTCTTTAAACCAGTCTAAAATCTTCACAGCATCCTTTAACTGTCACTCTCATAATTAGTTGTGTGAATAAAGCACATCTTGTTGTTTGCTTTTAACTTGGCAAATATAACAACTCCAATGCCTGTATGTTTTTGGATCGAGAAAATGATTAATAAATAAAGAAATTAGTACTTTTTTTTCTATTATGCAACTCATGAGTGGTCTGTCACATCCCCTCTAGTCATGTGTCCTCCAGCCTGAACAGCTATTATCTGCTTAATTCTGCTGATACAGAAGCTCTTCTGTATGTCTGACCAGCCTGTTTGCTTGTTTGCGTGCTTCTAGGTCTGGGAGTAGTCAGTCTTTCTAGATCTGTGTCTGCCACAAGAAATTTCTTAGTGTTGTTACAGAGCAGATTTAGATTGTGATATTGAAGAACTGATTGTAAAAAATACTTAGTAATTACTCTGAGATGTGTTGTCTCTGTGATGATATCTGCTTTTCACTCCATCATTGTGTATGAGTATTCAATCCATATGTTACTTTAACTTTCATGAAGGTGTGACCAAATGGCCTCTAAAGATCCTTCCAGCCAGAGTTATTCTCTGATTTTGAATCCTGTTGTTCATTAAATCTTCCTTCAGTCCTTTGCAAGTGCTGTTCTTTTTAAAGCAATGCTTTTGCACCTTCTCCAAGACTTAATCCACTTGTGCTACCATTTTAATAATGCTTATTAATTTTTTGAACAAGGAAGGACCAAGCTCAGATTCCTTCTGGATAATGCCTTCGATTTGAAAAAAAATACTGATGTTCTAGCCTTTTTTGTCCTGTCCTGTTGTTGTTTATTTATTGGGGGTGAGGGGAAAATTTTCCTCTTACATCATGTAAGCTGGAAGAGAGCCTCATTGTGAGTCCTGTTAAAATTATTTTGCTAATCCACATTAATATATAATCTTACTTCATTATCTACTTTAAAGAACTCTAAACAATGTCCTTGACTTGTTCTTAAAAAGTATTTGTAGTCTTTATATTATATTATCCATATACCTGTAAATTCTGTTTCTATAGTAGTTTTTACCAGTCTGCCTTGTACAACTGTCAGATATTTGTGGTGAGACATCTACAACTGAGTTTCTACAACTGATTACAACTGAGTTTCTCACATATAACTACCTATTTTTATGGTACTGAGTTGTTTTAAGAAATAGCTTGCAGATCATAATTAGCAGCTCAGAGATGTAATGTTTGAATTTATTTGATACTTAGCATTTTCAAGTAGTGACATTATAAACCTGATCTGATGATTTTTCAGTAGAATCAATTTATTTGGTTATTTTAATCCTTAGATGTGGTTTATCTAGGAAAAAAAGGTAAAGTACTTAGGCATTAAGAGAAAGAACTTGGAGTTCAGCCCTCATTGCTGCTCTTGCTGACCTGCAAATAAATAGAAGACATGTTCAGTCTTGCTCTTCTTAGAACTTGTGTTTCTTAAGCTTCAGTATGCAACAGGGAATTAAAAAGTAACTTCATTATCTGATACCTTGAAAACCTGCCCCAGTCCCTTAACCGTAGAGGTTATTCTTTAACCAACCTGTTTGGAACAGGGCATGTGGAGAGGGGGGAGCATGAGGCACTGTTTTTTAGTTCAGACAAAGCGTGATGTTTACTCTTCTTGGACTTTTTCCTTAATCGGGTTTGACAGCAACAAATAGCATGAAATATAATACAACAAAAGCTGAGTATGGATCACAGTTTTCCTTCCAGAACAACATTGCACTCCTGGCAGTAGCAGTCTTCTTGTGACTGGCAGGAATCATTTCAGTACTCTGGAATTCACTTAATGGTGGTATATCTTCAACATTTTTTGCTTTATTTCTTCTTTACAGAAGACCCTACAGGTTGCCCTATAATTTCCACCCTCCCCCTTTTTTTTGCTTTATCATGGGCACAAGAGAGGCTGAAAAGGAAAAGAGTATGAGGCTTAATGATAGGGACTTAAAGCTCTGACTGCTCCTGTGCATTGTGTGCAGCTTTCTTATTTGTCCATTGCTGGAGGTATTGATTTAAACCCTGTAGTTTTGTGTTGCCCTGCACAAGGCTCAGGCACCTGAGAAACACTGAAGGACCAACTAAGCTCAAAGAGCCAGTGCTGGGATTTAAGTGTCTGAGTGTATTACATACACTGAATTAAGTGTATTCTTTGTCAGGGCAGTATTTTGGGAGAAAGAACCAAGTCTGGGTGTTCTGCTGGTGTCATTTGATCTCTGGTGATTCTTGGCTGTAACTATGGGCTGTTGCCACAAGGTGTGGCGTTTTTTTCCCACCAAGGCGTCCCCTTACTGCCTTTCCTTTGAGCCTGTGGATCACCCAGTCATAGGCTAAATAACTTCAGTGAGGAAATGGCAAACTGGTCACGGGAGGCAGCGGGGGCAGCCGCAGTGAGGAGAGAAGTGAGATAAGCCTGACTTAGCTGGGATATCAACCCACAGACTTTATTGCTTTCGGGTATGGTTTCTGTCTTAACAAATCTCACACTCTGCTGGAGTATATAATCTGCATTCAGACTGGAAACAGAAAATGGAAGGAGAGCCTTCACTATTGAGCAGATGAATATATTACATGAGGGTTTCCTTGACAGGGAAGGAAAGAAGCAAAAATTTCTAAGATGCAGTGTGATTATTATGGCAGCATTCATGTCTTGACAGGGACTAAACTTGATATCCATCTTTATCGCCTATGATAATTTACCAATAATGTCTTGATTTTGCAACAAAGATCAAGTGATGGATTATTTTATTGTATGTTTTCATTTTTGCATTTAAGAGAAAGTCCTTTTACAGCTTATTATTTATTCATCATGTAAGCACTCTTCAGATTAAGAAATTATTTATATGTAGATGTAGAAAATTATTCTCAAATTTGTAAACTATTTTGAAAATTGTTACTAAAAATTCAAAATATTTTTCTTTGATAAAAGGGAATATGTAGAAACAGTATATCAGAATAGTATAAAATTTTTTATATGCTAGCTGTGCTAGAAAAGAAAGGCTGAATACAGTAAATGAATACAGTAAAAACTTATATGTAAAATATATATTTTTATGCTCAGTGGATATTTTCATTGTAGTCTGAATGCCTTTGTCCAGATATATCTGCTAACTGAGGCTAGGGATACTGCAAATTCATGGAAAAGCTGGAAGCATCACAAAATGTGAGGCATTTTGGATTTCTAGAATTTTTTTCATAGATGGCATATTTTCAAATATGCAAAGTATGCAGCATAAAAGCAAAATCCCAAGTATATACTATTTAGGAATAAACAATTTTAACTGCATTTTGATGTTAACAGTGAAATGCATATTCATCTTTTTTTTACTTCTATTGCACAAATAGTTTGTAATGAAAACAAGTTTTGTTCTCTTTTCTCAAAGAAAATAATTTATTTGCTGTAGCCTATACAGACCAGAAATAACTAGGCATATTTTTTTAGAGCAGGTTTGTTTTAGCCGAAACAACGGTGTCTTTTCGTTGCTTTAATATAGTACCATAATTCTTGGCAACATTTGTCTATTGATACTTGCATGCAAAGGTGGTGTATAAGGCCTGAAATTTTTTTGCATGTGTGCTAAGAACTATCAGTTAAGAAGTAAAAGAAGTATCTGCTGTAGTCAGGGTAGAGGCCCCAGTGAAGAAAAATTGCTTGAAGAGTAAGATCATGAGAGTGACTTGAAAAGCTGAAGCATTATACAGCATTATGAAGAGGGTGCGTGCAGGCAAAATTATTTGTCATGTGCTGAGACCTGCCTGCTTTGCCAGGCATCAGCCACTTCCCTTTCACGTTATGTAATAACTAAAAATGCTTCTCTTGCCAGAGAATTTAGTTCTTGTAAGTAACACAAATGGGAGACTAAGGCCTTTCATCTTAGAGGCAGATGCTATTAGTCAATACTGAGCACAAAAGAAATTGCCTGAAAGAGAACTGAATTCTTATTTTTGCAATTCTTGATGAATAAAATGTCAGCACATATTCAGCAAAGTGTGTTTTTAAATTTGATACCTGTGAAAGATTCTAGGTGGTGTAGGCATGTATTTTCATGGATTCTATATTGTTAAAATTATTCTGTCTGTGAATTCTCAACATGAGAAAAAAAAGGTCTACGTCCTATACAGGTTTCATGACATTTTGCAGTATTAAACTCAGTTTCCAAAGTGGGGTTCCTGTTTTCAAGCCTTTTTCCTCTTACTACTTGCTGCAAAATTATCCCTTCCCTACTACGGGGAAGTTAGTATTTATAATATATAATTACTTCTATGGAATAATTACTTCTATTTTCCAAGATTTGTCCCTCTTTTTCAGAGCCTTTTGCAGCCTACTGTCTGGACCCACCTTCATAGCTCATCTGCCCAATGCAAGTTGTTGGCCCCTGAGGGCAGGTGCATGTTTGAACAAATACACGAATTAGAATGCCATGCCTGTCTATGGCATCACATTAAAAGATGTGATAATTAACACTGGTTAATCTTCATACCATGTGTTTTTATAAAAAGCAGCACCACATGTACCACACTTTTTAATTCATATGCCAAAACTCCATTTTGCTTAACTTAAAAAAAAAAAATTAAGCTGCTGACTTTTGAGGCAACATGATTTTGTATCCCTAGTTCACCTCCCCGAGTACATTAAAAGGATGAGATTTCATTACTTTGTCAAAACAAGTCAAAACTGTGTTTTTGAACCTGATTATTCTTTGTTGTTTATTCCCATGAAACATTTAATGCTCAGCTGTTTCTAATGCTCGTTCAAAGTGCTGAGACTCTTTTCAATCCAGGCAATTCCAAAATTGTTTCCTCTCACAAGGATAGCTGCCTGTGTCACTCCAAGTAAGGAGTAGTTGCCTGAATAAACATTTGAAGTTAGAATTGTACAAGAAAACAAGAGCTTGTCCTTAACACTTGTATGGAGGAAAACCTGCTGTGAAGAGGAAACTGAGATCTGTCAGTGAAGGAAAAATAGTTTTCACTCTAAATGAATCACAAAATTTGGCAATGACCATTAGGAGGTCAGTGACTTTTTTAGCTCTCTGCTTTTCTTTCAGTGGAGTCATGGAGCGAGTCCTCCTCTTTAGAGAAATTACCTGGATTTGAGTAGAAAAACTGAGACATAATTTTGGAATTGCACAAGAAATGTCAGTTATTTTAGACATACTTGCTTGCATTTGCCCTCTGAATTTTTCAATTTGGGGCATGTTCAGGTTTTCTGAATTAATATGGATCTACAAAGACGAATATGTGTATTATAGGGGAAGACTGAGTGTTTGAAAGATGAAATACAGTTTATGAAAATGCTTGCTGTGCAAATGGGATTGGGTTAACATTTGTAGATTCTTTCAGCAGCATACTTGACTTATTTTTGTATTTCTTTTGTGTTGTAACACAACACAAAATTTGTTGTTGTTGTGTTGTAATTTTGTCACCTGATTTCCCAAAATCTTCAGAGTTCTTTTCCTTTTGTTTTGAGACACAAAAGTAAATTGAACCTCAGGAATGAATCTGTGAGAGTTATGAGCAGAACCACCCTTAAGGGCATGAGAGACAAATGGCCATTGGCCATCTAAATAAGAATAGGGTCATTCTTTCCTAAAAGGCAGCCATTGTGGCTTTTCAGCAGCATTTTTGTAGTGCTAGTTTTTTTTTCTTGCACAGGGATGAGCTTCCAGGCTCCTTAAAATGAGTGTCACGATGTGCCAAATATCCCTGCTTAAGAGTGAAGTAAGAAAATGCTTTCTGTTGGAGTTATTTTTCTAAATTTAAAAAAAAAGTAGTTCTGAAACTTAGTTTGGATTTTGGATTTTCTTGGCTAAATTTCTTATTTCTGATCAAAACTAAGTGCTGTCTTTAAGCAGCAAAACTACTGTAATATAAAAACAAATAAATGTGTAGAAATAGAACTCATACAGTTTCAAAAAGCAGCCTTGTAAATTGAATAACATTGCTAGTCTTGTTTATTTTCCTTGCAGTGAACTCCCGCTATGAACTGCAATGTAGTTCCAAGTTTTGTGTGGATCTTAACTAGAAAATGGAGATACAGCCACTTATCAGGAGGCTTTTTGCTAATGATCAGATCTACAAAACCTGGGGAAGCACAAGGACTTCCTGAGTTGTGGTGTTTTTCTGTTTCTCATAACAAGATGTTGATCAGACTGTTAGCAGACAGATTTTTTCCTCCCACACATCTTCATTTTGGTTGATAGTTGACCATTTTTGCAGAGGTCTCTGCCAAGAATACAGTTTCTATATATGCAGCATTAAGGAGAAATGGTGGAAAATTAGAGTCTTCGAAAAACATAGATTTGAGAGGTAGTAAAGGACTGAGGGAACCAAAAAACCTGTTTCGGTAAGGTTTTTAGGAAGGAAAAAATGTTAGAAGAGAGGACAGTGACAGAAAGCATGGCTAGGACTGTGAAAAACGGGTGTTTTTTCCAGTAGTTGTATGTGTTCTGGAAGATGAGTCTTTAAATCTTCCATTTTGATGGAAGAGAAATGTGAATGTTTGTCAGATGTGGTTTGGAGTACATTAGAGATTTGTCATCTGAATTTTGAGATAGTGAGGAATTTGCTCTCCCCACATCCTTCCCCCATCTTGCCGCAGTGCTTGCAAGTTTTCTGTTTGTGGGAGAAAGGCCTGCTTTACTTCTATAAGCAGAAACTTCACAGTTGACTTAAGGCTTATGGTAGCTGATAAATATTTTAATAATCAGCCTTGTGTAGTGTTTTCACTTCAAAATTAAGTGGTAAACTCCAGAGTTGTGGTTAGTCATATGCCAGTAGTGAGACTTAATTGAACAGTACACAAAGGCAAAGCAGTTAAAGAGAAGACAAGTGGAATATTCCTGAGTCCCAGGATCTGTCAGCATTTCAGCCACCTTGCCTTTAAACTGGAAGGAGGAAGGTGTGTTTAGGAAGCAGTTCTTTACTGTGAGGGTGGTGAGGCACTGGCACAGGTTGCCCAGGGAAGCTGTGGATGCCCCATCCCTGGAGGTGTTCAAGGCCAGGCTGGATGGGGCTTAGAGCATCCTGGTCCAATGGAAAATGTCTCTGCCCATGGCAGGAAGTTGCAATGAGACGATCATTAAAGTTCCTTCCAACTCAGCCCATTCTGTGATTTTATGAATGTAAGGCTTAAAAGCAGTATCTAAAATTAGAACTTTTAATAACAATTGCATACAAAAATAATGACTTAAAACTGGGAGAATATAAAGTTCAATTAAAATATCTTCTTTGGGGTATGTGTACTTATTGTGTTAATTTTGTCCAATAGTAATTATTTAAATCACTGCCACTCTGAAGAGTGCTCTTAATAGACTGTGCTGGCATCTTCCATCTACATGAGTTCTGTAATTTGTGTTATAAGTACTTGGCCTAAAAATTAAGAAATCCCACCCCAATCTAGTCTGTTTTGAGGCATTAATAGACCACCTCAGAAACTGAATGTAAGTGGGTTTTTTAAAGAGATTAGTAGTGTTGCTTTCCTCATGCCTCCTCCCTAGCTGAGGCCTTCTAGAGAAGTTTTGCCTTGGCAGTAACAAAGCCATTGACTTGCACTGGTTGTAGAGATGGATGACACTGATAAGGAGTTGGGAAGGTGCTCTCCTGATAAATGCAAGAGAGAAGAACCAAGTTTATGGTTTATTCTGCAATACAATGATTATGAACAGGATTTTTAAACAATGAAGGTAGCAGAGCTGATTGGAAGAATGTGCAGAGAATGCCAAAGGACTTTGTTTTCATACAGCCCATGCTCAGATTAGAGCTTTCCTTTAATTAGCTTTTAATATTAGTGTTGGACCTAGATGATGTTGCCAAAAAACATGTCAAAGCTGGTGATTTTGTGTCATGGATGCTCAGATTGTGGGTATAACAGTTCCACCTGTTCTTCACACTGCTGTCCTTATCAACCCATCTGTTTTTCTCTTTCAATTGTAACTCCTTGTTACTTTAGTATTTGCAGTTATGCTTCTTGATCAGAAGCCTTCAAAGTGTAATTTTACTTACCATGGTGTAAATAGTATATTTTTCTTTCGATATGAGTTCCCCTTTGCCTGTGTCTCTAATTTCTGCTTTTTAAAAATTGTCCATGACACTGTTCAGACATTTAATCCCATGAGACACTGCCATGAGTTACTTAGCCCTCACTTCCTGGCTGGTGTGTGAAGATGTATGGAAATGTATCTGCCCAGAGATTTCAGGTGGAATATTCCTCCTGGTCTTTACTATGGAAGGCTTATCAATCACTAAATGTCAGCTTCTTTCTTAGCAGGACTACATTCTCTATGTTAGTAGCTGCAAAGATATAAACCAAAAAGGGTCAAAGCAGGTTCGGAGGTTCCAAACAGACACCCAAAATGCTGTTGTGGTGAAAGAAAGGACAGAATTAGTGAGCCTTGGTGTCATTTCCTGTATGAAAGGCAGTGTTGTTTTCTTGTGATTCTGGAAACATCAGGATGTGGCCTTGTCAGATAGTCTAAAATTCTGTTTCAGGTTCAAAGCCTCATGAAGTCAGGTAGCTTAGTTCCATTGCGTTTGTGGGGTTTTTTTTCCCAGCCAGGTTATAAATATTGGCGACTAGGCTAAATTTTTCATAGAGAAAAAGAAAGTCTTCAATTAAACTGAGAAGGGATGTTTAATGCAGACAAATTTGTTTCATGTATAAATGAATATAGTATAAATTTTATCCACAAATTCACCTTTGAACCCTGCTCTCCGATATGCTGAGTCATTATTTTGTATGTTAGAATGATCCCTGCCCAAAGCATAAACCATGTTTTGCGTTGCTGGAAATAACAGATGCTGGAATCAATTTTGACAGATAGAGGTCGTAATAGGGCGTGCATTATGCATGTTGTTAGCAAAAAATAACATTTTTGAATCGTTGCATGAAACTCTGAGGGTCATTCAGTGTTGTTTAGAAATGCAGAGCTGCTGTAAGGAATACAAGTAGTTTACTTTTTTTTGTTTCATATATAATGGATATTGTAACTTATTATGTACTATGTTAATTCTAAATTGTAGCCTCCTTCCTTGACTCATAATTATCAGATGAAATACTCAAATGCATGTCACAGTTTATGAAAGGTCTTATTTTTGTATAATGTAACCTAATTGGTACCTTATAAATCTTCATCTATCATGCTTTCTGTTTTCCTCATGTGCTACAATTTAGATGATCAATTTATGTTAGTTCTGTGGCCCAGAGCCTGGCTATGGAGAGTTTTCTAGGAATCTGCGGTTTTTTCCTGGTTTCCAAGTGAAGTAAGCTTTAGCTATTTGTTGGTGTCATAACTGGATAAGTCTGGTTTTTGACTTCAGTATTGGAAACTACCAGGCTCTTTTGTGTCTTTAAATTAGAAATTTTCCAGATAAAAAACTTTGTCATGTGGAAATCCGACTTAATGGAAACCAACGGGATTTTTATCATTAATGATAATATATGGATGAAATCCTGATCTTGTCCTTTGTGTTGGAATTTTACCCTATCTTTAGCATGTTCATGAGTAACATTTTTGTGCCAGATATGTTTCTGCTGTTGTCAGACACTGTCAGTACTGCAGCTATGTCCATTGCAATGGCAGTGTCTCTAAATGCTTAACATATTTGACATTTCAGTAGTTAATGCATAGAGGTTCTATACTGTTTCTGTCACAAATAATCCATAATTATACTCTAAATAATTAATAACTCTAAAGCATTTCAGGTTTCTGTAGAATACCACTTTTTCTTGTCTGCATTATTGAATTACAGCTAGTTCTCAGGATTCTTAATGAGTATATTTGTTACAAATCCATGTGCCAATTAAAAATGAAACGTCAAGATTAACAAGGAAAATATCCTAGATCTTGCCTGTCTGAACTTCTGTAAAGCAGCTGCTGTACTGCCTCAGAGGAATTGGTCTCTTATGAGAGGAAGCTAAAAAGAACTTGGCTCGTTTAGCCTAGCAAAGTGAAGGTTAATAGGGGTATGATTGCTCTCTTTAACTGTAGTATGAAAATAAAAGCAGACAAGGAAAAGAACTCTGCAGGCTCCTGTTTCTAAATGGAAGTAAGTTGGCCATGAACTAATTTACATGAGAAGTAGAATTGTTGTTGTGGTGTAACCCCAGCCAGGAACAAAACACTAAGGTGAGAAGACTGTGGGTTGAGATAAGGACAGTTTAACAGCTAAAACAAAAGCTGTACACACAAGTAGAACGAAAGAGTGGTTTCATTCATGGTTTCTTGGCCAGTCTCTTGTGCAGCCATCCCAAGGAAAGCAGGACTCCATTGTTTGTAATGGTGACCTGGGGTGACAAATGCTATCACTCCAAACATCGCTTCTTCCTCCTTCTTCCCCCACTTCATATCCTGACCATGATGTCATATGGATGGCTTATCCTTTTGTCAGTTGGGGACAGCTGTCCCAGCTGTCCCACCTCTCAGCTTTCTGTGCACCACCAGCCTACTGGCAGGGTTGTACAAGATGCAGAAAAGGCCGTGACATTGTGCAAGCAAGCCCTGTTTTCAGCACAAATTGAAATCACAGGTAGCCTTCATACTGCCTTTTCTGAAGAAAACTACCCCAGCCAAAGCCAGCACAATGTAAGTGCTCAGAGTATAGAATTCTAGAATGAACAATTGGAACAAACAGGTTTGTTTTAGGCAAAACTTGTTAAACTCATAGATTGCTTGAGATGGTTGGTACGTTAATGATGGATAGGTCTGGATACATCAAACCCCAGTGTTTGTCCTTTGTATATGTTAGGAGATGAGGGCTTGACCAATTTCTGCCCAATTAAATGTCCATCAGCACAGTGTTAATCTACTAAACTCTTTCTGAGTTACTATAATCAAATCTGTAATTGCATACTGAAAAGGAAGTTAAGCATTCTCTTTGGGGCTTCTTGACTCTTTCCCTCAATTTATTATTTTTTCTGTACCCCATTTATTTTTTCCATGCTTAGTGGTGATCTAAGGGAAGTTCTATGAGGAGAACACTTACCCATGAGAATTTAGCTATTCCAGAATAATGCGTACTTGTTTTTCATTGATGATTCAAAGACGTCATTTAATCTTTTGTTCCTGGAAAAACTGATTAAAAAAAAAGTTTAAAATTATATGACAGGGATAAGTCCTTTTGATATTTTCATATAACTAGCAAAAGCTATTAGTTATGCACAGCAAAACCATTTAGTTATATACTCACTGCTTTTGTATCTTTGATTGATACAGGCTGTGTGTGCATGTGTGTTGTTATTGGTACTGAAATGAATATGGTCCTCAGTGACTCAGACACTCCTGTTGTTGGAGAGTGAATTTACCTTTATTTGTTTTACTTGGAGCTATAAAGTGCATTTCAGAATCTGAGTCAAATCTAACATGTGCTAAAATAAGTAGCACCAAAATGCCATTTCTCTTGTTCATCCATGCATTTTGTTATCCATGGCCTTGAAGCTAGCAGGCAGTATCATTACAGAAGTGTCTGAAAGAATGAAAACATTGCAGTGTCAGTGATTACTGTATGTTGTTGCAGTATACTGGAGTCCTGGCCCTGCATCCCAGTTACTCCAGGTGCTGGTTTATGTGAGTGTGACATTGCGCTAGTGAGTATTCATAGCAACGGCACTGAGCAAAAGGAGCTCCTCAGTAGGCCAAGGACAACAATTGGATAAAATAGGTGGTAAAATTCCAGTAGAAAAATAAGATTTGTGTGTCACCATAGTAGAGACCAGCTACAGCAAGCAAATGAGCACTGTAGTTATCACGGTTTCTGTAGGCATTACCACAAACAAGTTTTAAGGAGGGTTCTGAAGCAAGATAATAAACTCCATTAAGGCTGTAACCCAAAAGCCTGTTTAAATGATAGGATTATTTCTAGTGATGTCAAGAGGTGTTAGATCAAATCTTCTAACCTTATATCTGCTAAGGTAACTTTATAATGAAACTTGCCATAGAATTTTACAGAATCAAGCATACTGAATTATACACAAGTATGCTGGGCATAGTACATTTTACCAGGATTAATTTTGTATTACCTTTTGAATAATTCTGCTAGTTGACACAGCACAATTTCTCCTTTTTTCCCCAGTTATCTTGCCCTGGTTTTCAGATATGCCAAAATCATAATTATCAGTGGAACAGAAATAAAAAGTACTTTTATTCATGTTTATGATTAATAACTTAAGCACTATAGTATCTTAAAAAAACCACCAGGACTTTAATTGAAAAGTACATGATTATTTCCTGAGTGTATTCTGATGAGCTCAATCCAGGGGTGGGGTTTTAAGTATATTGTATCTGCACACTAATAATGTGATAAACTAAATCACCAAATACATGGTTTTATAATGTGAATAATTGTTTTGTGCATTTGTTTTGACTTCCATGTATGTCACTTAGAGGAGTACCTGCTGACAGTTTGTTCATTGCATGTGCAGAGCTATAATTGAGTTTCTGATGGGGGATTTACTTCCATTAGGACAAAGTTGTCAGTTTTCAGTAGACACTTGTATGCAACATTACTTCTGTTTGCCATGCAGTGCATGGAGCTTTTGTCGGTGCTGAATCAGTACATGAAAACATGAAAGCCTTCAGTTTAGAAACAAAGTAATGTCTAGTATTTGCCTAAGTGGAATAATGGCTTACTAATAATTAGGTGCTCATTTTAAGTATGCCAGGTAACTTGCAGAAACAGTAAAAGTTAAGGTGTCATTTGGGTTGAGTAATGTAAGAGCTGGTATTACTTTGCTTAATGTTTCATCAGCACTTAGGATTAGTATTTATTCATTAATACAGAGAGTAGTAATTATGGAAGGTGATCTCTTTCATGTTTCATACAATTTAGAGGAGATCATGGATATTTGTGTTTGTTGCCACCTAAATTACAGTAGTGATCTTGCAACAGAAATAAGTCTTCTGAGGGCCTGCTGATCCTTTGTTGTTACAATGAAATTAATGGTGACCTTCCAGCAAGAAACAAGTTAAATATAGCAGCCCAGTGACCTTGACTGTCACTCTTATCTGTAATTATTATTATAGATTTTTACAAAACTCTTACTTAACCAAAAACTGTCTGGTTAAGATTTGAAATTGATGTACCCACTTCATGATAATGTTTTTGAAAATCCCATGTTTAGTTAAAACCAGGAAAATTATTCTATAGTTTTTTTTTAAAGATAGAGGGAGAATAATTAAAAATAACTCTGTCATAAAATGCTTTCCTTCAGAAACAGAGTGCAAAAATGCTTTTCTAAAAGCCTGTCTTTAATAAGTTTATTATGGAGTGGGTGATGCTTCACTTGATTTCAAGTATTCTTATAGTATCAGAGCACACTCTGAGTGCAATACACTAGCTGTCCATAATGCTTAAAATGTTTGTTTAAAAAAAAAAAAAAAGCTGTTAAAGTTATAAGAACATGGGGTTACAGTATCTACAGTTTTATCTTCTGACTGAAGATACAGGGATTGCCCCCCCCATTTGATACATGCCTGCGGAGGATTCTTGAACTGTAGTTACTAACAGTGCTTTAGTTTGTACAAGCAGACAGAATGGGTTGCTCCCTTTAAAAAAGAAAAAAAAGAAATCCCCAACCCAGCTTAGTTGTCCATGATGCAATCAGTATTGATGTGGAAGAACTGGTGTGCACCTAGAGTTCTTGTCTTGAAAATGAAACCTTCAGTTGATCCAGGCTTTGCTACAGGCACCCAGAAATCGTGTTATAACACGAAAATGTAAAAAAAAGTGTTGTGAGAAATCTAAAAGAGTTGTGATCCTGACTCTCCTGGCCATGTTCACGTCGGCCGTAGGTTTTTGGTAATAGTGTTATAAAGCAGATGACATTATCCATATTGGTTTTTTTAATGCTAATTCATTGAAATCTTTGCCTTAAACTATAAAGATAGCCTTAATATTTGAACCCTATGTAGAGCCATGGATGCACATGTACAGGGAAGAGTCTCCATAAGCCTGAAATCAACTTTACCCCAAGAAGAAAGGGGGATAGAGATGTTTTTCCAAAGTAATTATTTTCTTTTTGGTTGTGCCTGGTATAATACTAAGTATACTAGGGCCTTAGTCAAATACCTGCTAAAGGCATAGTGCTTCTTTGCTTGATTGCTCTCATGGTTTTCAGATTCTGTAGACTGTCATTAAGTAAAAAATGATTCTGGCTTTTGGGATTTTTTCTTTTTATGTTATTTATTTTAATGGGGTTTTTTTTTCAGGTTTACCGAAAATGCAAGTGATTCGGAACTACAATGGAATCCCGCAGCCAGCAGCACAGGATGGGCCACCATTGCATATCCAGATTGGGGACACTATTGAACTCATTAGAGGAGATGCACACAGCTTATTTTGGCAGGTACTGTGTCATGTAGCAAATGGCTATATTCTGTTTGTCCAGATATCAACTTCTTATTGATATTTTGCTCTCCTAATTTTTTTCTTTTTGAACAACAACAACAAAATTCTTTGTGACTTATCCAAATAAATGCCAAATACAACTAATTTTGCTTTTAAATTGCCAGTGGTTCCTATATAGTGTAAATCTTTATTCTTGCAGCCTCAAAGTAAAAGTCCTGGTGAATAAATCTGCAAGAGCGTGACATTGGTGGCAATCCTAGTGAAATTATAAGAGTTAAGGAGAGTGCTGGGCACAAAAAGCAAAGCTTTTGGATTTTCAGTGTCTGGTTCTGTAACACAACATAAGTAAAAGCTATGTTGACGAAACCCAGTTAGTGAATATTAGATTTATAAGGGAGAGAAATAGCTCTGCAAAACAGAACCACACCTAAACTACTTGATGCTGAGTCAAGTCAATTAAGGATAGGGGATTTATATACATGGGAAAAGTATATCCTATTGATGGCAAAATTTTCTGTCATGTGATTCACATCACTACTTTTGTTACTAAAATTTCTTCTTTAATGAGAATTATAAATGTTTAAAATGCTGACTTGCATTCATTTTAACAGTAAATGCATTAAAATGTCTCATTTTTCTTGATTGCTTTCTTAATTGTTTGTATTATTGGATGCATGGAAATACAGCTAAATAGAAGAACTATCAGGAGATTAATAGAACAACAAGTGGAAAATGTCTGCCTTTTTGAATTGGTGTTCCTGTGTCGATCTTCCTGATTTTCTTGTTTCTTTTTTTAAGCTATAATAAGGTAATGAATATAATATAAAAACTGCCTGGTCTGTTTCATGAGTTAGGGTCATACTTTTTCTTGTTTCTTTTGGCTTTTGTTTTTCTGGCTACAGTTAGGATGGAATCTCCTTCATACTCTTGAGGATGGGATCAGCGACCTCTTCCTGTGTCACTGTATCATCCTGAACATTTAATTGGGAGAAGTAATAAACAATAGAGTTACTTCAACTATTGAAAAAATATGTAAATAGGTGTAACCAAACCACCTTACCCCCTCCCAAAAAACCCTCCCAACCTGAAGAACCAACCAACTCCCTCCAAACCCCCCAACCTGTTACTTAGCAGACCATGGGTGTTTTGCCTCACTAAAACCAAATCTTTTCAAATGACAGAGTTTGGCCTGTGTAGTTTTGTTTGTAGGACTTGGTTCTGCAAGGTCTAGACTTCTGTTCTGGAGAAGCATTTAAACCTGCTCTTGACTTAGGACTGGCTAGAAGGTAATCATCTGACGAATACAATTAGTACAAGCCAAAATTACTGCTACCGCGTGGGACTGATTCTATTGCCATGTTCATACACATCTGTCAACTCAGTTTACTGGAAATTGTCTTAGAGGTTGTTTGTGATTATCATGCTAAAGAATTTAGCTAGAATCTCATTGTGTTTAACTAGCAGAAACCAGAAAGTGTGTTAGGCTTTTCCCTAGAAGCCTCAGTAATAGATTTGAATCCTAATGGAAATTGTCATCTCCATTAGCATCATTCAGGAATTTTTTTTCCTCTCGTCACAGACTGCTTAATACAGATTTTTCTAAGTCTTTTAATGACATCTACATTTTAAAATGCATATTAAGAAAGAGCCTGCAAAATGCAATTCATATTAAAATGTTTAATTATTCAGAAGGGCTTTTAGGGTAATTTACAGCTGACCCACTACACTAATATTACAATGGTTTTCTAAGTTGACCATTTAGAAATTCAAATGATTGTAATAGATAAGTATGTGTGGTTTAGGTAAAACTTTTTCATTCTTTACAGCACATCAAATAAATAATACAGGTTAGTAAGCAATGCTTGAGCTGTAGCTGAAGTGGGGTCAGTCATGTCTTGATAGACATTAATATGTTTTGTTCAGTGGCTGGTCTTACTGAGTGTGGTACCGCTTGCTATTCAGGTAGGATTAGCATTGAAAATAAGTGTCACTTGGATGGCAGACTGTTTCAGAGCTCTGCTTAAAATTACGTCTGTACTTGAGAGGGATTCATGTTTCAGGAGTAAATAGAATATACGGATACAAAGGGCAACCTGTATTCAAGCAGATGATGTGAAATGGAGTAAGGAAGTTTTGCTGAACATAGGTTCAAATCTGTGAGATTGTCACTTGTTTGCACAGAATTATTTTTTTTAAAATCACTGGTATAAAGTACTTTTAGCTTAAATTCTGCCTATGTGCTTTTTCCTCTCCTCTGCTGCCTCTGCACTTTTCTGTGTTTTTAGTTAAGGTGGTAGCTACTGTGTGTGATAACCTGCATGGTGATCTCCTATGGAGAATGATACACTCACTTATTGTGCTTAGGATAGCACCAATCAAAGAATGTTTTTATTTTTTTCATAACCCCTTGTTATTTTTTTACATTCAGCTCCACTCTGTTGAATTTTATGAGTTCTATTTTTTGTGGTGGTATTATGGTAGAATTACACATTTAGTGTTGCAGAAACAAAATGAACTGAACCCTGAAGAAATTTCATTTATGTTTGAGGGATTTTTCCCTTTTTAAATTTTTTTATGTTGCAGGTATGCTATCAAAAAAAAAAAAAAAAGGGAAATATAATTTGCATGATTTTAGTGCTTGTAAAGTACTCACGCTTAACCTCATTGCAGAATGCTGAGAGTATATTTACAGTCAGTATATTACATTTAATGGAGGTTGAGTATTTATGTGCTTTTAAAAATCAGTTAAATTAAGACATTTGTTTGCCTAAATACACAGGTAAGTAGGCACTTTTGATGCCTTCATTTTATGAATCTGTGTTCAGGATTTTAGGTATGTGCTCTCTTCTACTCTGAAATGTCTTCACTGCCAAATATTACTACTAGGAATAAAAAGACGTTTTGAGGTGTTCTTTGGGAGAGCTTGGTTGGTGTTGAACTGTGTGTGAGCTGCTGATGCATGGATTTGTGATGGTCAGGTCACTTTTGGTGCTTAGAATTTGGGGTAGATTGGTGGTCCTGCCACTCTGGGAGGGCAGCAGCTGTGGCGCAGGAAAGGCTCAGTTCAGGCCGTGCTGGATGCATTTCTGCTCCAGTCTCCCCATTGTGTGGATGCCTCTCCAGCACGTCAGTACATCATAGTCAGAGAGTCATCTTTAATTCTGGTAGTGTTCCCCTGCCCAGTTGATTTCCACTGACATTCATCACTTATGGAAGTGCTTAACGTGTTCTCTGAATTGGCTGTTGGATCACTAGCTCTGAACTCCTGCCGGAGTTTGCCCTCTCAGGTGCTGCTACCCCTGCTGCACAGTGCTGTAGTCATTTTGGGGATCTGCAAGATTGCAGGATGGCAGCTTTCTGTAGGATGCCAGCTGAGGAGGAAGTAACTTGAAAGGAGATAATTAACATTAATGAAGATATCAGACACTTTCAGACATTGACAGAACTGGGAATCACGTTGCAGTCTCCAAGCTCCTTTCTTGCCTCTCATCTCTCAGAGCTTTCACATCTATCAGTTACAATTATTACTTAATTATATTAAAACCCCAACCAAACAACAACAAAACCCACAGAAATACTGAGAAATGCTTTTTTAGAACAGCATTTTATTTTAAAGACTCTTGGATATATTTATTGTCCTAAATCCCTGGGCATTTATTATTATTTACTGTTAATCCCAATTATGTCTCAAAAATGGAATTATTATTTTTTTTTTTTAGGGAAGAAATCTAACAACAGGAGAGCTTGGATTCTTCCCAAGTGATGCAGTAAAACCTAGCCCATGTGTAAGTACAATTGTTTAGTTCTGTTTGCCACCTTACAGGAAAACTGCCCAGTTCATTAGTTCATCAAGATAAAATTAATCTTACAAAAATAATATTGTTTCTAGTTCCTTGCTGCTTTCATGGTGGGTTCAGTATTGCTTAAAGTAGAGAGTTGTAATACTTCTGGTTATTGGATGTAAGTGGGACATGTCAAGAAAACAAGTTTTATAAGCAGGTTTAACTTTTGGGAATATTAATAAATTGAACTGTCTGAAGAGTTTCCAGAGTGTAGATCAAACGTATTTTCTGTGAAAGTGAACTTTCTTCCTTCCCCAGCAGGAAGGTGAGACTGCTGTGGCTCTAATCTATTCCCCAGTCACTTTGGGTTAGAGAGAGGGATTACAGCCTAGGTAGTAAGTTTAAAAATTGTAAAACTAATATAAAACTTTGAATTCTGACTGCTTGATAAATTTTCTTTTTTCTTTATGTTCTTACCTGTCTGTATTTCACATAAGAATCTTCTCAATCTCAAAAAGTTTGTGAAAGTAATAAGAAAAATAATTTTATAATATGTACTCAAGAGTTTTATGTACAGATGTGATGTATTAATATACTAGACACTTGTTCCTTTTCTGCCCTCTGTAACACTGTGCATCAGTGCCTTCCTTTGTTGAGGTTAATTGAGAAAAACCCATAAACCCTGTAATCAATTGTAGTCTCTACTTTGCTTTAAGGTAGTTTTCATTTACTTTAACCTGATTCTCAACAGTTTGATTTATTAGTAAAATTGCTTTTATGCCACTTCAATGGCTTTTATAAGCATGTGGGGCAGCTCTTAGTAGCTGCATTTTGATATCTCTTTGGAGCTTATTGTGCCTTAGTTTCCAAAATAAGAACACATGAGATCCTAAAGAGTGTAAGTATGTTAAAATACCATAAGTCATCTTTAACACCCTATATTTTGTTTGAAGAGGAATGCACAGGCTATTTATAGGTACATGTTGTGTTAGTTTGGGTGAGAGGGCAAATATGAAATAAAGATGAAATTGTTGTGCAAATATAGCTTTCATCTCTCCACCCTTGGCTTATTGTTAAATTTGTGAATTTCCCACCCCTTGCTTATTGTTCAAGGGTGGATTTCCCATTCCATGGTGTCACTGTCAGTGACCCCATCAGTCATTTTGTAGTCATTGACCCCAGCTGTAGCAGCACTTTCAGTAATCACCAATATACTTTAAAAGCACTGGCAGTGTGATATCTGAAGTTAGGAAAAATGCTGCTGGGGTGTTATGTAGTTCTCTTTCTAATGGTAAAGCTTTCTGCTAAATTTAAAATATACTATTTAGAGGAGCATTGAAAATAACACAGTTTTACAGAATGAATAAATACTATTCATGAAATGTTACCAACTGGTGTCATGATCAGAACAAAAAGATAAATTGATGCTTCACCACTGTTAACTTGGAAGGATGAAATATAAGCATCTTATTATGATAAATGATGCAGTTAAAGATACTGAAACATCAATCAGATTTTAAACATGCTATAACTTTTACTGTTATTATTAAGTCTAACAGTCTTTACAACCATCTGATATAAAAATGCCCAGAAACAGCATAAAATCCATATATCAGAAGACTTCAGGAATGAATATTGAATGAAAAACTGCTGAGCTCCAGAATATCTATATTCCAGACTTTTCACAGATGTCCCTATAAACAATTTTTTCCCTTTAAAATAAGTAGTATATGTCAGCAGACATTTTATGCACTAGATGAGTAATATCTGCTTCTTCCAAGCTTTCCTCCATTTTTCTCCAGTTCCTGTAGAGGCATTGAATACATAGCACAGTATGATCCAAGAGCTTCTGGAATAACATTTGATTTTATCCTCTTTATGCCAATGAACAACACTTGTTATATGAATATATTTGTCCATTCATAATTTACAAAAAGCAACTACTCATCTATCCTTTAACTGCTCTGGAGGATGGACTTAAACCATCTTGGAATTTTTATATCCTTTCCAGTTTATTAGCACTCCTAGAAATATTGAAACAAATTCAAAATATTTAAGAATATCTTGTGACATGTAAAAACTTTGTCATTTTTGGAATTGTTGCCTTGAAGTGTGTCATCAGGTTGATCCACTGAAACGTTTCACTTAGGAATTGTTTGTCAGCATTCACACAGTCCATTAACTTTCTGCCATTAGAAGCAGAGCTGCCTGAGTAGCACCATCAGTATCTGCAGGGATGGGAAAGGCCAGTGCTGCTGCCAGGGTGACACCTGGCTCTCCTGGGTGCCCTGCACCCCTGAGGGGTTCAGTGCTGCCAGCACTGCAGATGCTGCTGTGAAAAGAGCCCTTTCTCTACGCTGTCTGGGAATAATGCACGTTTCCTTTTTCTCTCTCAAGAACTAGACTAAATGACTGTTTAATACCTGTTAGGATTTACTGCTACGCAAGCCAAACACATGAGCCTGGTTTTTTCACAGAGAACTTTAATGTGTTCCACACTGAAGTTTATTTCAGGGTCAAGTCTAGAGACTTGATAGAGATCTTAGTTGATACCTGAGGTCAAGACACTGGGAATTGTAATTGATTGCAATTCAATCAATTTAAGTTTATAGGCCTTTGTAATAATATTTTCATGACTTGATTTGTTTTTGAAAGTCTCTTTTGGTGACATTCCATATATCATGAATAAAAAACGTTGAGAAGAATATTACTGTAATTTCTTCGCTATTAGAGTCCAGAAAAGAAAACATTCATTGGTTTTCCTTGAAGAATAAAACCAAAACATGTTTGCTTACTAAGAATATGTGACCTTAAGTTGTAAGTGTGTGAGATTTATGTTAACCTTTCACTAAAGTCCATTTTTCAGCACTGTGCATTTTCACACATTGTTCTAGAAGAGTAGGGTAATACAGACTTATCACACACTAATGGGGGATGATACTGTGCCTCTTGTGCATGAATAAACATTTTTTATGCATATGTTCATGTACATATAACATCTATTTTGCAGTTTAATTTTTAAATTTAATTTCAGAATCAAATGACATGCTTAGAAAGATTACAGTACAACAGCTGCTCACGTCAAATACAAAGGAATGAATGATGTCATGTGATAGAAGTTGTGGAATATCCTCAGGTCTCTCTGAAGATTATAGAGCATATTTCCCAGTGGACAGTCTAAGGCCACACAGTCCTGAATACATGAAATGAATTTTATACATTACTGTAAATTACTTACATGTTTTAGTGCACTTTTTTAGAATACAGAGCACTGTGCTATTTTGTGTATGAAATTTGAATATAGGCACTGTCAGAAAAGCTTTGAACAGTTCTGTGAAGTAAAAATACCCAAAACAAACTATCACAGAAGAAAAGAGCTTAAAATATTCTATACTACTTTCAGAATGATATGGAATATTTGTCCTTTATTATAACTTCCTTTAAAGAAAATAGACTTGTAGACAAATTAGATCACCTGGATGTTAATAGTTAAATCTATCTAATTTCTAGTCTTTAAGAAAAAAATCTTGATACTAATTTTCTTTTGATATCCTAGGTTCCTAAGCCAGTAGACTACTCTTCACAGCTGTGGTAAGTCTGTCTTGTCTTACAAGAATCTCTGAAAGAAGCGGTCCCAGAAAGTAACTGTGTTTACTACAATTTAAATTATATTGGTTTAACCTTTCTAGGCTTCAGAAGAAGACATTGTGTAATGGTTTGGGAAAGCAATAGCATGCATTGCCTAAAAGCATTTCTGATATAATAAAGTGCTTCATGATTTTGATGTTTTGTTTACAAGTCTGTGGCTGTACAGCCTTAGTCCCAGAGGTCTGAAATAGAACAATGAGAGATGATAATTATATGAAGCATGGACGTATATGAAGTATGTTGAGTGAGTAAAGGAAGGAATAATGTTGAACACATCTTGTATCATGAATAATTTTGCATTTCCTTGAAAACCCCCACCAACACTGAAGCTGTAGAGATACAGGTGGGATATAGTTTAGGGGTGTCTGTGGTGGTGCAAGGTTGGACTAGATGAATCTTGAAGGTCTCTTCCAACCTTGATGAGGCTGTGAAAAATTGCTGTATCAAAACTGCAACCACTGCTGCTCTGGGGTTTATGAAGTGTGTGAACTCTTTTCCACAACTCAGAAAAGACGTGGTGGCTCTGAGAGAGCAAAGTAAGCATCATTTGCGTTCTTTCACTGATTTTATGCCTTACCATTTAGACATGAATTCTGACTTCCTTTTAACTTGCCAAAAGTGAAACTAGGATCACATCTAAACAAATACTGGTTTTTCATGACAAGACAAGTAAAATATTTATTATTTAAAATTGATCCTTTGAATTAATTTCTAATATTTGGTCAGTTTATAATTTTGTTAGAAGAAAGCATATTACTGGCATTAGTCTTTATCTTCTATGGATTTTTAATAAACAACTATTTTTTTACTTAAAGCTCATTTCTAATTGGTTGTGATGTATTGGTGTGAAATTTTACATAGGGGTGGTCTGTGGTGCTGGCAGCATTTGTAAAATGGTAAGATAAGCATAATTTCCCTGGAAGCTAGGTCACTTTCTCCAATTAACAGTTTAACCTGCGGTTTTGCAAATGAGTATCTGCTGACAGCTCTCATGATGTCCTACACAAACCACAAGGCAGAGCAAGGGCACAAATCTGCTCATGCAGCCAGGCTGCAGAATCAGTGATTTATTTGTCTTAGCTTTCAACACTTAGCATCAGCTTTTCAAATCTGGATGGTTTTGGCTGATTTATTTTTTTTCCTGTGGATGTTGGGTATACCCATTGCACTTTAGCCTTTAGAGGTTATGCATAGTTATGAAACCAAATAAAATACTGTCTTGTGTAAGTACCAAATTTTCATACAAGTCTTCCGTTGACTTGATCTACCTCTGGTGGCTGCTTCTCCATTCTGTTGTGATAAATCTCCCTAGAACTCAGGGAGGTTCAAAGGTTCTGGACCCCTGTTGTATTGCTTTTCTTGCAGAATTTGATTCAGATAAACCAGTTGATTTTATGAACTTTTAAAGCCAGTAGTCATTCAGCTAATGCTTGGGCTCGAGCACTTTCCTTAGCAGATATTGTATTTGCCATGCATATTAGTACTTTTCTAATTAGGAATTTCACAACCCCCAGCTGTGGAATTTTTTCACGTTTTATTCTTCATTCAGAAATCTGGAAGTGGTATTCAGTTGCAACTGATATACTTTTGGTCCTCATGATATGTAGAATATTTTCACTCTCTATTGCATATTTTATAGACCTTTGGAGCTTTGAAAAAAATCACAGGCAATTTTTATTTTCCTTGTTACAGGTTTGCAGGAGCAATGGAACGATTGCAAGCAGAAAGTGAACTAATTAACAGAGTAAACAGCACTTACCTGGTGCGGCACAGGACCAAAGAATCAGGAGAATATGCAATTAGTATTAAGTAAGTGGAAGTGGAATAAGAATGTTTCCTGTTCTCATTTTGGTCTAGATAGTAAGTGAAATAAATACTGGAAATAAACCACAGTTTCCATTACATAATTATGTGCAGCCTTTAAGAGAGTCAATATAGGAAAACCGAAGTTGCTGTCAAAAACACCCAGGATTTATAGAAGGAAAGAAGCAATGCTTCTATAATGCTGATGTAGCAAATTGAGGCTACAAAAATAAAGGTTGAGTATGTTGGAGAAGACTAAGCATTGTTTGCAGTACAGTGAGATCTGTTTCATTGACTTTGGTGAGAACTCGAAGCCCTTTGCATCTCAGACTATTCAGTAAAATGTGGGTTTGTACATTTTGTGGGTGCAAATTATTGTTTGCTTTCATGTTGTTGATCAATATGAATATAAAAGCAGGAAGTACATGGGAATTCCCAATTAGAGTAAGCAGTTAGCTGTGACTTTCTTTTTCTGATGACAGATTACTTCTTTAGCTGTACTTTAATAAATATGTTTGGTTGATTAGATGTCAACTTTGTTTTGGCACAGATATACATTTTGTCTTAAGAATTTATGTGTGTGGTGTTCTAGGGGCATGCCCTCAGGTAATTATTGATTGTGTCTGATTAAAAACACATTTATATTCATAAGTTATTCATTGCCCACAGGTACAATAACGAAGTGAAACACATCAAGATTTTAACAAGAGATGGCTATTTCCACATTGCAGAAAATAGAAAATTTAAAAATTTAATGGTAAGCATTGATTAGCTTTTTAACATTGTGAGATTTTCTTTGTAGCTGTTTCTGTTAGAGGGAGCAGCTTTGGTTTATGAAATTCCAGAAAGCTATGTGAGTGAAAGATTTGAATTTTGTCCACTCCTGCTAATAGGATTATTTTTTATGTTTATGGTTTTAGCTCTAAGTGATAATTTTATGTGCTTAAGACTACATATTTATTGTTAGGACAGGACTGTGTCCCTTTTAGTGAAGTGAAAGAGAGGACAAATTTGAATCCCATGCATCAGCCCACTCTGGGGTTAGGCTGAATCTGGAAAGGAGAATTTGATTTCTTTGGAAATCTTGGTTTTTAGGAATCAATTTGACTAAAATTTATGCAGCAGCCTTCCTGCACACATACTCAAGTATGTGAAATGCTAAATAAAAATGAAGCATAATACAAAACAAGGGCAGGGAGAAGCTTTAAAACCAGGAAGCCTTAGAAATTATTTTAGTTTAACCACTGATACTCTGTAAAACAAGAGCATCCTAGGAGTGGGGAGAGATTAAATTGTAATCTGTAAGTGCTCATTAGAATGGGAAGAACATAAATTTCTTGATGAATGCACCAAGCTGTTTTTGCGCTCTTATCTTCATTTCACACTTAGAAGCCAGAGAGTTGTTTAGTTTTAGGGCTGGGGACCCTGAGATCTTTTCACTGTTTAGCAGCAGAAGTGATGGTGTTGCTCACGTACATGAGGAGGTGGCTGCTTAGCCTGTGAACCCTGCAAATGATGAGCTGGAAACTGATCTTGGCAAAACACAGCTGGAGAGCCACACTGCCAGGTTTCTTCTTATGGCAGTGATGCAGTTTAATGCACTGGTGCAGGCTTCAAAGTAGACCAGAAATATAAAGGACCACGTTGGATGGAAAATGAGCAAAAAGAATTGTATCACAGAATTGAGAGGACAGAAGAAATTTGTTGTGTAAGGACCTCACTGCTACCAACTTAGCCATGCTAGCATTCAAGTAGGGAAGAATTATT
This sequence comes from Pyrgilauda ruficollis, assembly GCF_017590135.1. NCBI lineage: Eukaryota > Metazoa > Chordata > Aves > Passeriformes > Passeridae > Pyrgilauda > Pyrgilauda ruficollis. The sequence goes on along the minus strand of NW_024526488.1, from coordinate 988,347 downwards.
TTAAATCACAGATTTAGACTGTTATGAGTTCTGCCCTTGAGAGTTAAATACACAAGTGGTAGTGTGGTGTTTGTACATGCCATGGAACAACTGCTTTGTTCTGGATAGATGCAAGAGAAAAAGTGTCTGAAAGAAAAGAGGAACAAAAGTAGTCTAAATAAAAGTGGGAACTGGAGAGAGACAAAGGCAGCATCCATGGAAACATTAAGTTGTGATCTGCAGTGACACAGCATTTTGTACTGCTTTGGAGTGGAAAAAAAAGTAGAAGAGCTCTTGTGTCTACTTTTCATAGTACATTTGAAAAATTTCCACTAGAGTAATTAAAATGTGCTGAGTGCATAAAGCAGGGTGCAGTGAAAGGTCATTTTGGCTGCTGCTGTGAGTCAGGGTGATGTGACAGGCTCTTGAGGAGCCCCATCCATGCTGGCACAGACTGCTTACCTCACACATCTGTTTGTAAGCTTGCTACTGTGATTTCTGCAAACCATGTTTTAGAGGCCATTTGTCAGTCAACCATTTTCATGGAAGAATGGAATTAAAACCTAAGCTTTAAAAGTAACTGAATCTGTGACATGAAATGATTTTTTCTTTTTCCTCAGTTTAAAACCATTTTACTTATTTTGCCAACAAACATCATCTGTCCATGTGGAATTCTAATTACTTTTACCAAACAACACAATTTTTACAGACTTACACTGTGCAAAAAGATAATAAAAGTTTCATACTAATTGTATTCCATTTATCCTACTTTGAATGCTGCTTACTTACAAATCAACACACTATTGTCATGGTAATTTGAACGTCTGGATATTCAGTGATGATATGGGAGTAAATTTCATTGCAGACTTTCTAGTTTGTATGATGTGCTGATATTAAACAGCAAAGCCCAAAGAGTCCTTAGTATTACTGATGCAGGTTATAGTAGGCTAAACATTTTGGCAGCTTTTTTTGGTGCTGGCTTTTTTTTGTTTGTTTGTTTTGGTTTGTTTGTTTTTTTGTTGAGGTTTCTATTCATAGAAGAAAATTATTAAACACAGTATGATCTCCTAATTTTGACCAAAGCTTGGCTTGGTCAACTCTGATTTTGCAAATCTAAATGTAAATAAGTGGAATGAAGTGAAGGGTTTACAGTAAATACCTTGCTTTGTGCTTGCATTTCTGAAGAGTGAAATCCCCCATTTGAATGGATCAATTGAAGTACATTGGCTTTGAATTGTCCAGTCACTTTCAATCTTTTTCTAGCTCCATGTACAATGTGATATTGAAGTTTCTAGGGCTAATTCAAATCTAACAGACAATGGCAGGGGTTAAAGATTGCAAAGGAATAGCATGAGCTGTCAGAATTTTGATGGTGTTGCCTTCTTTGGAGTAGGAATTTGAGTAACTTGTCTTCTTGGTTACATAAACTATTTCAGCTATTCTTTTGTATTTACATATGTGAAATTTTGCATATGTATGTAAAACATTCCTGTGTGTAGCTACGAATGCTTGTATAGATGCACACACAGAGAGATGATGAAAGTTTTGCATTGGGCACAAGGAGAATGTAAAATACTGGATTTTTCAGTCAGTGTGCACTGACACCCACCAAGCCTGCCCTGTTGTGGAAGTTTTACGTCATCTGAGTATCTGCACATGAAGTTGCTGTTAACTTATAAGCCTTGTGCTTTATTTCAGATCTGTGTGCTTACAAATACATGTGTATATAAGCATCATTTATTATTGCAAAAGAGATTTGAGGAAACAGGGACATTTACCACTCCATCCTTAGCAAGCAGCTGACTTTGCCTTCTGCCTGACTCCAAAAAAGCAAAGCCATCTTTAGCCCAACTTAAAGGAGCAGCAAATGTTGACTCTGACAAAAAGATTTTACTGAGCTGATTTTTGGGGTGTCTTTTCTGGTTTGTTTGTTTTGTTTAAATTTTTTTAAGTGGCAATATGAAAGCTGGCACTTTATATTTTAAAAAATAACCATTTTCTATGGGATGTATTGTAAAATAAGGTTACTTACATAATAAAACTGTCATTGGCTGTACACCAGAATATTGAATGGTATGTGATTTCAATTTCCAATGCAAGTGCTTTTCCTTTCTGAAAGGAACTCGTAGAATACTACAAGCACCACTCTCTCAAAGAAGGTTTTCGAAGTTTGGATACAACTCTTCAATTTCCATACAAAGAATCTGAGAACTCAGTGGGACAGAGGAGTAACAGAACAGCTGGCAATGGTGAGAATTATAAATTTTTGTGTATTACTTTGTCATATATATATATGTGTGTATGTATATATATAGTAAAAGGACAAGGTACTTGAAACATTTTCATCTTCCATTATTGACATATAACCAATTACTATGGCAGTGCTTTTAGCTAGGATTTTTGGAAGCTAAGCAGATTCAGATCTGCCAGGAGATTTATAAACATGTCTAGCAAGCTTGTCTTGCTGCCAAACTTAAAATCTCCCTGATATTCAAAAATTCTATTAGACATGCTGGTGAGAGATTAAACTGCATCTTGCCTAGTTTCTTAAGAAATTTCCATATGTGCAGCTACAAGTGTTAATATATGACAATTTCTAAACCTTAAAAGGGGATTTAAATAAATCAGTCTTGTAGCATAGCCCTATGAAGTAGCGTCTCAGTAATACCAAATAATTGTGTCAAAAAATTAGATTTACTATATCATAATTATTTTTATGCATGTTTTTTAACATTCCATGTTTATTAGAGTTCCCTTAGTATGCTTCAAAAGTTAATGAACTACTGGCCAATGCAAACATCAGTTTAAAAAGTTGTGAAGTTTAGAGATAAACTGAGAAGGCTTGCAGTGTATATGCTGTCCTTTCTTTAAGCTATTACAATTTAAGTGGAAGTTAGCATGATTTTTAGGACATGGACAGGTTCAATGTTAATGATAAAACCTACCACATGGCTGGCCTCTGGAAAATATATAATGTTTCTGTCAAAGAGAAAATATTAGATTTGCTGTTCTGCAGTCATTGGCTGCATCTTTGTACTGTAGCAGATAATGAGAGGAAAATAAAAATTAATGGAGATTTTAACAATATGAAGACTGCTGTAAAAGCCCTGAAAGCCCAGTCTAGTCTTTGTGATGATGGTGGTGGCTTTGTTACTTTCATTTGCTGTGTTTGTGAGCTTTTGTTTTCTTGCTTGCCTCTGTTCCATAAGATTTCTGTAACTTTGGAGGCTTTCTTGCTCTCCTAGTTCAAGTGAAAATAATTTAGGACAAATGAATGTGAGAAACCAGCGTGTCCCTGGTATTTCATGTACTGTCTCTACTTCCCAATTCATCTTTCCATTTCTGTTCTCCTTCACTGCTTCCCAGGACTTCTGTCAGTTGTCTCCTCTCTGTGGTGTTCATGTCCATTCCTGGTGAATTTCCTTGCCCTGTTCTTTCCTCTCCCTTTAGCTCGTGGTCTCCCTGTGCTTCTCTCTTACTCTTGCCTTCTCCTGTGCTTTCCTCATCCCTTGCCTCTGCACAACACTGAGGCTTTAATTGTTGAGAGGACATGTCCTGCTTGATTTACTTTGCATTTTTTTGAGTTATTGTTGACTGTGAGCAGAACCAGATTGTTTTCTGTTTTCTTCCTTAGGCCAGTTAGAATGTATCTCAGTTTGAATGTATCTATACTATCCACCAACTTCTTAGTCTGCAAGAGCTCAGTCCTTTCCTGCTTTACAGGAGACAAGATTTATGGCACATCCTCATTCACTTCAGTCATCATACAAAAGAAAACATCTTCTTTTACAAGATCTTTTAGGCAGTATATGGGAGAGCAAGAGAAATGACTGAGGGATGCTCTCATTTTAGTCCAGAGGATGAGGAAGGGCTACAGTAACTGTCAGCCCTTTGATGCTACAAACTGTGCTGGTGGAAACTGCAGGTTTTGTCTTAAACCAAACTGACCTGAAAAACCTTTCAATTCCCAAACTCCTCATGTAAAATCTAATAGATTTCCATAATTCTGCTGCTCTGTCTAGATTTACTCTGAATGACACTTCCTTCAATGGATTGGACAGTAAAGTGTGTCCCCAGTTGTGTGGTGTTTCATTTGTTGTTGTTTTTTGTGGGGTTTTTTTTTTTTTCTTGTTTGTTTTGTTTTGCTTGTTTAACCAAAATGTCCATGATTATCAGTCCATCTGCGGGTCACTCTGCTCGGGTTTTAAGCTGTCTTGTTCATTCTACCAAGCTGATGTAAGAAAGGCCTTATTTTTAGGCTGTGTGAACCCTGCTGGGCTGAATTTAGAATTGGGGAAACCTGAGGCTGCGGTTTGGTTTAGTAGAGGAAGCAAATAAGTCCTGTGGGGTAGCAGTTGGACATGGAGTTTACTCAGCCCTCACTGAGGACCGCCACACAGCTGATTTTTTGGATCTCTTTCCACATCACCCAAGTGCAAGAAAAAACAGTTTTTGGAAGGAAGCCAGACAAAGTAGGCGAAGAGAGCGGGGGCACTTCTCCATATTTTTCCAATTTTGCAGCTACTCAGCACAGGGCTGAAGCTAGTGAATACAATGGGCTTTGGCAGTTTGAAGCTAATTTAAAGAAGGATTTAACGCAGTATTTTTCTCTATACTATTCACATATCTGGATTTTTTAATGAAGCCATCTTTTGAAAAGACATCAGCTTTTTTTTTCAAAACAGCAGATCTTTAGGATATATAACTGACAGAATAAGTGGGAAAAGTATTTCTAAAAAACATTAGTTGAACCACTGCAGACTTTGACAGAGTTTTATCATTTTCTGCTGCCAAGGTCTTTGAGCTGCTGTGAAATTGGATGGCAATACTGAATTGACTTTACTTCCCAGAAAAGAATGAGAAAGATGTATGTTAATTTTTTTTGGTGTTTGTTATGTTTTCATTTAGCCATTTGGGAAAAGAAAAACAACTGGTATTTAATTTAACTTGTGATTTCTAACATGAATCATAATAAGTCACCTTGTAGCTTGCTAAATTTTCAGGGAATTTGATTCTTGCTTCAGCATCTTCTTGATTTTTAGAATAGTTTTTTAGAATAAAAATCTCCTAGCGGGATAATTATTTTGCCTTTCCAGTTTCTGGCTTCCCTCTTGGGTTAGAACTTTGCTTTTCAGTCTCCTTGTCTTGCAGATGTCACCTGTGTTGTTCTTGATTCATTGTACACTTCCTTTAATGTGGTTGTAAAAGCTGTCAGATGTTTACTTCTGTCAATATATAACTTCAGTTTAATTGGGAAGATATTTTAGGAAATGATTTTTTCTTCTCAGTTTTTTGGTCTTAGGCTTTTCTAGTCACACACAGTATGATCAAGTTTTGTTTTGCTACACAGAAAAATACTAATTCTTACATTAGATTACAGGAATGATCAACCAGTTAATGAAATAAAGGCAAAAAGGGAAGAACAGTAGACATTACTCTGTGGAGTAGAATAATGGCACTTTATTCTGATTTGCTGATGCAGAGCACAATCATATCGAGAAATTTGAATCTTAATGAAATTTCAATTTTAATGTAACCTAAATAATGAAGCCAAGTCCTACCTGAGTGATATTTTTCTTTGTCAGTTAACTAGGAGTAGGTATATTAACTAGTTATCACATCCTACTTATGCTTAATGCATTAACTGCCTACTAATGCTTAATGCATTAACTGTGCAAAGGAATCTGTTAGTAAAGTAAAACAAAGCAAGTATCATCCCAACCCTTAGGGAATCAAAGGAATTCAGCCTTTCTGCTTAGAAGCCAACACCAACACCCTATCATCAAAACAGATCAGTTATCAGTAGAAATCTAGCAGGATTTCCTTGCCCACATAGGTTTACTTGTCCAGAATTTGGCACATAAAACCAAACCTCCAGCTATACCAGAGAGAAAAACTGGGATAAAGTCTGCTCAGTTAAGGACCAGCCATCCTCCATACAGCACCTAACCTGGGTGTGTTCCTGTGGGCTGCTGTTCCCCTCTGCCATTGTGCTTCTGGAGAAGTAAAGGCAGGTTTTTAGTTTGCCTCTAAGCGTGGGCACTGCTTTTGAGTCAAGTGGCCCTCTTGGTTTGTGTAGCACAATTGCCCACAGAGCTGTTACTTGGCGTTATTGTCTCCAGTATAAAGGAACCCCTCATGCATCCCAGATAGTCCATTCAGTGTTAGAGATAGAGAAAGCATCATCACTGGGAAGGATAAGAAGGGAGCTTCCAGAGTATAAGAGGCCCTGGAGCCATGGTTTTCTTGTCCTGTGAGACACTAACCTAAAATGCTGTTGGTTTGACTTGTGGGATATTTTCTATTTCTAAACCCAAGGTTTAGCAATGTTAAAATACAGTATCAGTTCTGTTAATTTTATTCATGCTTGTAGTTTGCTTGTCATAAATGTATCTGTTGTCATCCAGGTAAGATGCACAAAACTGTACCATTACCTCCACCATGGATTCTTGCATAAAATCATTCTAGTCATCATTCCTGCAAGTACCATTTTGAAGCAAAATTACTGTGTTTCATGTGTAGTCAGAAGAATAAATTCAGAGAAGTAGCTGTAAGTAATAAATATAACCCTCCTACTTTTTGAAGGAAAATTCTTGTTCAGTAATTACAGATATTATTAGCTATAATTTAGAGGCTGCATTATCATTTATCCAGTTGAGATGGATGTACCTTTCCAAATCACAGCTGGGAGCAAAGATCCCAACTTCATTAGACATGCACACTATATATCTTTATTGCCTCTTTAAAAGAGGGACAAAATGTGAGAACAGGTCAATAAACTGTAGTTTCACTTGAAGCAATGCTTGATAATTTAATCTAATTTTTGCATTTAAAAGTACATTGCCCCTAGTTTTGTTGACCACAGAGCAAGTGCACCTGTGGCTTTCACCCAGGGAAGCTGCTATAGGGGCTGGTTCTGCTTGGGCCAAGCTTTCTTTGCTTGCTCAAGGGGTTTTTTGCAAGTTGAGGAAACTACAAATATGAGCAGTTCTGCTTGGGCCTTAGAGGATGTAGTTGAGTGTGGAATTCCTATTGTTGTTAATGATTTACAGGGCAAAATGCATACTTTTTTTCCATGCCACAGTTTGGAGTTGACTCCAGGTCAACTTAGACTATATCCTAATTAAGGACATGTGACTAGTGTTGCCAGGGTTAAGAGGATTTATGTATGCACGAGTTCTTGCTTTTGTAATGGTAAGAAGTGGGGCACTAGAAGAATTAAAAAAAAACTTCTGTTAAATCTGAAAATATTTGCAGGAGGCTGCAGTTACAATTTATTTCTCTGAAATCTAAAATGGGTGACTTCTTCCAACTTTACTCTTTGAAAAATGCAATTGTTAAAAATTAAATCATAGATCCAAATTTTCTAGTTATTACAGTCAATTTCCTTGCAGACATCCTCAGTAGGGAACCTTAGTTTCCTTATTATCAATGAATTATATAGTTAAAAAACTATTATTCAAATCTTATGCCAATATTTCAATGTTCTTTTGCTTTTCTCTTTTTCTCTTTTTTTTCCTCTAAGCCCCTTCTTTGTTCTGTGGGTTTTCTTTTGTAACTCCTCCAGACTACAGCTTTGTTCCCCCTTCCTCCACTCCTTTCTGGTCAGGTACTGCTTTACTGCTTTTATATTTCTTCTAAATTTGCTTCTGTTGTTTCTGTGTGCAGCAAGTGAGGGAAGGGACGAATCTAATACTTCAGCTCTTCTCTGACTCAAAAAACTTGAGTTACTACTTGTTTTTCTTGGAATGTAATAAAAATAAAACTCTTAAACTTTTGAAATATTACTGCTTATTGCAGTAAGCTGTTTGAATAGGAGTTGCAAAGCTCAATAGTTGCAGCAGATTCCATCAGTGACCACTTGACTGTTAATTTGCTGTGCAGTTGACATCTGTGAGCTACATATTTTTAATGTATTTGTTCAAATGCACAAACATGGAAATCTCATTGCTTGCTGGTAAATAATACATTCGTCCCATCCCTGCAGCAAACCATAGTGCAGTAGCATCTTAGAATGCAGTAGGTTTTTTTTGTAGAGAATGCTTTCTTTAAATTCTGCATTAACATTGTTAATTAATTTTGCCCATCTGTTTTTTAAATATGGTTTTCTTTATTTCCATTTAACCATCTCTGGCTTTAATAGAAGCAATCATTTCAAGAGGCTGCATAAAAATGCTAAAAGTAGTAACATTGATAGCCTCAGTCAGTGCATCAGTATGGGTATCACCTGCTCTGATCTCTAAGATCTGGTCTGCAAAGAGATGAACTACACTGCTGGACAATTTAAGAAGAATTTTGCCAGTAGAAGGGTGAATGCCTTTGAGGAGCGCATGGAAGGAGCTCCTGATGTGCAAAATGCAGTACTTGCTCACGTTACACTGGCCTGCCTTTGTGTACAGGGGTGGAGGACACTGCCTGGGGTGCGCAGAGCAGGATTGGGACTGGCTTTTGCTTAGGGAAGGGAGGAGTCAAGCACAAATGCAGAAGGAATCATCAAGATCTCAGTGGGCAGTATGTTTTACACCTGCCCCACAGAGTTTGTCCAAATTATTTAGTGCTCTGAGAAGGATTCTTGGGGCTTTCCATAATTTCCTGAGAGGAAAAGGACATAGATGGCAGCTCTCTTACTGAGCTTACTTGTGCTGAGAGCATCTCTGCTGACCCCTCCCTTGACTCACCCCAGCGATTTCAGTCTCCATGTCTTAGACTACACTTGGAAGTTTTGCCCCTCAGTCGTTTCTTCCATTACATACAGATATTTTTGGAGCAGATACTTCCTTTCACTTGTCACAACCATGACTGAGAATCCAAGCTAGAAGGTGCCCTTCCAGTTGCCATTTGCTTTTATAAAGGGACACATCTGTAGAGAGCCCTTTTGGTGTAGCTGTGTGCCCTGTGGTGATGACGCTCAGCTGACTCCCTGCACTCACCTGATCTGAAACAGCATGGAGTTAAGTTTTAGCTCTTTGCTCAGGGTAAATACTGTGAGCTTTTGTCCTTTTGGGCAGGGATAGGAGAGGACATCTTGCATTCAGCTTCCCAGTATTTGACTGTAAATTCCATTCTTACTGAAACTGGTATCTGTTCCATGAGAACAAAATTGTGAAGTGGCCTGCGGTGATAGAACAGCAATCAAGAGTCAGTTACTGTAACCTTATCACACATTCCCATAATGAGGTTTCAATAAATGATAATAATGTTCTTTCTTTTCGTGTGAAAAACTGCTGTATCAGAAAATTCATTAATAACTGCAATAATAGGTATCACTTCAATGTCTTACATATCATAATATGCCAGTTTAAGTATTTTGTTACAGAAGTACGAAATATTAAAGGAAAATATTGATCTGCAGTACTTAAGCATATCTACCCATTATATTCTGAGTGCTAAGCTGCATTGCTTCATATGTTTGTAGTAAAGCTTCTTTTTAAAAATAGCCCAATAATTTGTCTACATTACAAGACCAAATACTTCTTTCATGGTATTACGAGTATTTTTTTCAAAAGTATCTTCAGAGCTGACTTATTAGTTCTGCTGATCTGAAAGCTGGTAACACTGGAGAAGGTTAAGCTGACTGCTGAGCACTACTGAAGGTACTGCCTGTGCCTGGATAAGGGCACTGAGGTTTGGTGAAACAGTAAATGTACAAGTAAATGTACAAGGCTTCAAGGAGCTTGGAAACTAATACACAGGAGCAACCCTCAGGGCAATGGCTGCAGATTTATGAGGAGACTAGAGCACAAGGAGAGAGAAACAACTACTCTCAGCTTTAATAATACTACATTGACCTTCATGGAATTCAAGCATGTGAGCTAGACCAGCCTGCTGTGATCACAGGAACCTCTGTTGTTTGCACCTCAGATGCATCATCAGTGGCTCAAACTAGTATTAAAATTCATTTGCAGCACATCTATTTCACTGTTAATGTCCAACATACTCCAGTGTAAGTCAAAGCTGATTATAGTTCCTGTAGTCATCATCTTGTATTTGCAGAAGGCAAGGCTGGATTAAGTAAAAACACATTTTTCTCATTCACATATGCACTTTTTATTTGCCTCCTTTGGACCTCTCGCTCTATTTCCAATTAGCTCTCTGAGTATCTCCCTTTTATTACACAAGATTTATTTATTACTGCTTTTTAACAGCTTATTTTCTTTTTCAACACTTTCTCTTTCCCTCTCCCCTCCCTTTAATTTCTCATTCACTTTCATCCACCTGTTGGGCCCTTTCTCTTTCCATGGATCTATGCTGTTAATCCTATTCTCTCTCTGTGTTCTTCCTGTAGCTATCCTCTTTCCTGTAGCTATCCTCTTTCCTGTAGCTATCTTTCACTCTGTTCCTTCTCTTTCCCATCTGTCCTGGTGTCCTTTCCATGTGTTGTCTTCCCTCAATTTTATTTATGCTGGGACAGCACTAATTGGGAATTCAGGGCTGGTAGTCTCTACTCAAGGTGTTTTTGTGATTGTGTCAGCAGAGAGATACGGTTAATATTTTTTCCCAAAATTAGCACTGTCATTTTCTTGTATTCCATCACTCATCTGGCTTTCTTTTATATATTTCCTATCACGAGCTTCACTTTTATTTGAAAATATGGATCTTGGATTCGAAATTAATCTAAATTCTGCTACTTTCTGCCTCAAGACTTTTGAAGATATATGGTTTTGATTTCTCTTGCTTCTTTCTCCTTTTCCTCTCTGCTTTGTGACTTGAAAAAGAGTCAAAAGTCCTCCTTTCTCCCAGATGTGCTTCTCTTTCTTCTCTATCCTAATTTTCCTTGCTATTTTCCATCTTTATTATTCTTCTATGCATTTCTTCCCTTCTTAGTTCTTTTCTTCCCCCTTTCCCCAAATTTGTTCACCTTTTCTTCCTGTAATTTTTCCTTGCCCCTTTTTCTTTTTTCTAGAATCTGAAATTATACCCTGCTCCCCAGAATCACTCCTTGCATCCTGCAGTGCTTCTCCAAATCTGTCAGTGAATGCTGCACGCCTGCGAATGCTTACTGACCCTCCAGTCAATAACTGTTCTTTTTTCTTTCTCCCAAACAATTGCTGCCCATGATGTGCTCTTTCCCTGTAAAATTGATTACTGCAATGCTGATAAGGTATAGGACATTACATTCATGTCAGGATCTAAACAAGTAGCATCTGCATCTGACTGGCTAAGAGGGGGGGAAAAAAGCATGTTTGAGCTTTGATGTGCTTAATATATCACCTAGATTTTTGTAACATCAATATAAGCAATAAACTGAGATGCTGATGCTCTGTTATATGGCATCTTTCACATAATTTATCAATGTCTGATAAGCATACTCTACATAAGCAGTCAGAAATGTTGAACTAAATTTTAGTGACGTGATATAAACTAGGGCATTATCTGTTGTCAAAACTGCTTTTTAGGCATTCTGTTTCTGTGATATATCTAACAATATTTTAAACATCATATTCCTTGCTAGTTTAAAACAAATTGTTTGTATTTTCTCTTTAAGCTGAAAGTAATTGAACACATTATGATTTTCAGATATTTAATACTGTTACATATCTATGATCCAGTGGAGTCAGAAGAAAACTTAAACACAAGCAGAACTGAAACTGTTAAGGTTTCTCAGCTCATCTGCTGTGTTTTGGGTTCTTGATTTAAATTAAAGGTACCTAGATATGAACCAAATATAGTATTATATTGTTGAGGGCACTGCCAAACTAGAACCTTAAAGGCATTTCCTAATGAAGATTGGGCATTTCTAAGAGATGTGAAAGGGTTCTGAGGACAGAGATGATTCTATGTACATTATATTAAGTCATCCATCATGATCATATGAATTCATCTGAAATCTTTTCAAAGGAAGCTTGCTTGTGCTCCTGAACTCCTCTTACAGCAATTTACACAGGAAAACAGTGGCATTAATGGGAAAAAACCCCTGAAAAATACCTTGGCCAAATAATCCAACTACAAAATGCCATGGGGTAGTAGATGTTCTTTCTAAAATGCTCAGGTCCATGGTCTTTTGTCTGTTAGGCCATGCTTACTCTCCTCTCATTGTTCTCACACTGGAATCATTGAGGATTTATTTTGCAAGTTTGGACATTCTACATCAGCATTAGAACAATTTCCTATAAAACTATTTGAAACAAGGATGGTTTTTGAAGTGAGGCTTTTTGTACCTTTGCTTTTTAAAAATTCTTAACAGCTTTTTATTATTTAAAATGTCCATTGGCAAAATTCTTCTATATTGAAGTACTGTAAAACTATAAAGTGTGAATTTCACTGAACCTTAATTTTATAGAAAAATTCAATTGTGATTTACAGAACAAACTCCTGAAAAGAACAGATTTACATCAGTCAATATTAATGCAGATTGTGACAAATGATCCATGGAAATTTCCTGTAGAAAGTCTGTAACTTTTTGCTCATGCTGATGTTAGCTTCCAGTTTTAAGTGCATTAATATTTAACTTGGGAGTTGTTTTTTGAAAGAACAGCGCCTTATTCTGTTTGTTTTGCTTCATTAGAGGTCTAAAGTTAAATCAACTGTAAATGCTAATAATTCTTTTGGAAAGAAATTAGTGACCTGTAAAATATGTTGATGCGTATACCTGGCAGCAAGTTTTATTATGAAGCACAAGAATAAAATAATTGCAAATGTATTTAGCAATCTCAGGGTGGGGAATATTTTATTTATGGCTCATCTAGTTTGATTTTTCTTCTAAAAATAAAGAGGACTATTCAAAAAATGACAAAAAGTCACTTCAACTTTTACACCATTAACCTATATTTAAATTTTCGTGATGTTTGTAGTGCAGATGTTTTTGCACAAAATGAATGCCAGTGTATGTTGTTGTTGAGTCCTTGTTTTATATTTTACAGTATTTCTGTTTACAGTAGTTTGGTAGCCTTCATTTGAGCAGTCCTAATAATATCACCGTCTGCTTCCTTCCAGTGCTGAGCCCGAAGGTGATCGGCATTGCCATAGCCAGGTATGACTTCTGTGCACGTGACATGCGAGAGCTGTCCTTGCTGAAAGGGGACGTTGTCAAAATTTACACCAAGATGAGTGCCAATGGCTGGTGGAGAGGTGAAGTAAATGGAAGGGTAAGACTATTTCTTTTTCTCTTCCCGTGTTTCTTTCCGCCTTCACTGACAGTGATTTTGTTTTAAAAAAAAAGTGTTCCTACATTGTGTATTTAAATTCAAAAGACGGAACATGTTCTCATCTTTGTTTCATAGGAGCAAGGCAGAACTCTTGCCAGGTAGCTTTCCCAGCATCTAAATTATTGGTTATTTAAGGTGACCTAACAGGCTGAATATTTGGGCAAGGTTCTATGTTTGGAAAATACACAGGATTAATAGCACTGCTACAGTTGACCTTTCTTGAACTGTTTTGCACAGCTATTTGGGGTCAGGCTCCTGGTGCTGTGGAACTCTCTTTAGCCCTTTACCACAGAATGATTTCCCACATCTTTCTGCCAGAACACAATGCAATGGAATCAACCACCTTTTTATAGAAGGCTGCTTCTTTGATCTCTAGGAATGTGGCCCAGATGAAGTGACATATTTAGCAGGGATTTTTATGAACTCACTTTACACCCTGCTCTGAGACTTGGAAGTGAAGTTTCAGTTTTGACCTATAAAGGGTTTACTGTTTCAATCTTAGTTTACTGCCTTATAATGCAGATTATTCAGAAGCATTTGAGACTGCTCTTTCCATGTTTAAAGTGCTGAGATGCAGGGTCAAGGAATGTGAGAAGAATGTAAATTGTCTGAAGCTGGAAATGATAGTTGCAAGTGCAGCTGAAGTGAATGTCCAGACTTACTGCTTTATGCAATTTGAAGAATCTTTTTTATTGTGTACATGAGCTTGGTTATGTTAAAGTTAAATGGCTAAAGCTTTTTAAATAGTCAATTAGACCAGAAGAAATAGGGAAGAAGAAGAAATAGCCATTGTGCTATGTACATTTTACATGTGAAGAAAGCTGAGCAACTCATTGTGACGCAGCTGCCTGCATTCTAGCAGATGCCCTTGTTACATGCTGCCATTCCTTGGTAACTTTCATAGCCTGGACTTGATATTATAAACTCACCTCTGGAGATATTTTGGCAAGGTAGTCTAAAAGTTTCTGCAGTCACCCCTTCTAGTTGTGCTCTAGACTTGGTTTTGAGTTCTTTCATGTATGTTAAAATGACTTTCAGTAGAAAGAAATCTGAAGAAACCTAAAGGAAATACACAAAATAAGAAATATATGACATCGCGTCACTGTATGTCTTACATAAACTTTATTTGGCACACTATTAACTTCAGAATGTAGATAACTTTATAACTTCTGAAGTGTAGGACACTAGACTCTGCTGTCTCATTGTGTCATGTGTAACACCTGTTATTGGTGGCAGTGGAATTCAGCTCCATGTTAAGCAATCAAATCAGTCAGTGTTTCCTTTAGAAGAGGATTCTGTGGACCTGACTAGAGCTTGTTAGATGTTAAACTTCTCATTCAAAAAATAGTAGTGTCTTGCCTGTAGTAAAACTGTTTCCACTCTTGGCATTTTCTGAACTTTTAGACTTCCAATCTGGGCAAATGTGTTTTAGATTTTCTGGGGGAGGAAGTGACAAGAGGGTGTTGGTCTCCAAATTGTCATATCTGCAAGTTATTCTTTTATTAAGGGTACTTACTCTGCGTCAGGTCAGCCAAGTTTATCTTTGTAATCTTATTAATATATTTACTGAACAGACCCATCCTTGTTGTACCTAGCTCAGCTATTAAAAAAAAAAAAAAACCCTTGTGCATCTCATGCATTATTTTGTTCTGCTTTTCCCCTTTTAGGTGGGCTGGTTTCCATCAACTTATGTTGAAGAGGACGAATGAATTAAAAACTATCCTCTGCTGATCAGCAGTTTCAGGGATTGTAAAAATTTATATCTTCAATGTGCTATTGGTCTTGTTAAGTATTTAAACAGCAACATTTTTGCCTGTCTGAACCTTCCAGTCTTAATGTTGGGATTTATACAGAAGTTTGGGCTGACAGATTATTACCTTCCCCAGAGCTGTGCAAGAAACAAGCTGCCAGTTTTCCATCACTGGGGATCAGTACAAAGTCCAACCCTCAACTTCCCAGAAGATCTCTGGAAAACAAAATTCTTTGTTCCTTTTCATTTCACCCTGTACTAGACCACGAGTACTAGCAATGGCTGAATATTTAACATTTCTCTTCCAGCTAATATCTGTGATGGTACAAGGAGATGAAGGCTTATTATTTCTTATCACTGCATGCAGAAAACAGATTTCAGTCATTCCAGTGGGCATAAAGTATAGTCAGCAGACTTGTCTTGAGACATCAAACTACTTTACTTATCAGCTTACAAACCACTTTACACTCACAAAACATTCTGAAGAAAATGTGTAGTAAATATGAGTAGAATTCATGCATACGAAATTACTTAACTGGCTACTTTGAGGTCCTGCCTGGATCTTCTAACAATCTGTTTAAAGGCATTCTAAAAAAGTGTAGTGATGTGGTATGGCTTTAAAAACACCTTCACAAAGTGGAATTGTGTGATCCTTTTGTTGTCATCTCAAGCCTTTTTATGTGAGGTTTTTTCATTTAAGCAGCTGACAATAAAAGTGCAACTGGGGGATAGTCATGACAAGATGAGTTGAAAGTTTTCAGCAATAACATTAAGTAAATATTGCAGACTTATTCTGAAGGAGAAAATACTAACGCAAGATGATGCCATTTCTCAAGAACAAAAGTGTTTATCTTAACCTCTTGACTGATTTGGATGAGCTTCGATGCTTTCAACTCAGTACTGTCTTTTCCTGGTTATACAGAGTTTCTATCACCTTTTGTGACTGCAAATGGAACTTGCAAACTTCTTTCTGTCCTTTGCTTTCTTGTTGCCTGGGATGTTAATGGCAGTTCAGTGAGGCAGTTGTCTTGTTGCAGTGTTCTCAACATCCCCAAATGTGTCTAGGTTAGCCAGCATGAAAGATCAGGACTTGTAGAGTGGTGTCCACTGCTTGGTGAGGCAGTGTTTACTGTAATTAGGAAGAGGTAGAAATGTAGTTACAAGCTAAAATAAATGTGGATGATGTCTTCAGATATGCAGTTCTAAATATTTATGTAATGTCACTTCAGAACTTGAAAGAAAATCAAGCTCTTAAATGAAGACAATTCATCCTGTCCCTTATCTTCTCTTTTGCTTTTTGCCTGTTCTCTTTTTCTGTTGGCATCTTAAAATTAGTGTGCACTGACACTGCACAGTTTAACCCTGCAGTGCTTTTCCAGTCTACAAGCAACGTAATCTCCACTATTTGTCCACAGAGCAGAATCTGCTAGTGCATATTTGGGTTTCCCTTTGGCTGTCTTCAGGATTCTTTACTTCTTTCTGGCCTTTCCTGGCCATCAAGAAGAATCAAGCACAACACAGGGAGTTCACAAAATCCCCTTCATCTCTGCAACTGTCTTACCCACCTGCCACACCTGGCAGGCCGTGCTGTGTGACCAGGGGAAAGAGAGGAGCTTCTCATTAGAAACTTGAGAGATTCAGCCTTGCAGATGAAATTCTGCCAATGCTCTAACTTTTCAAGGATTTACCTCAAAATTATGTAAACTGTGATTGTGTTGAGTACATTACTTGATGGAGTAATTGAGAGCATCTGTAAATATGTAGATGATGCATAAAATTTTTGTAAATGATGTGTACAGCAGTGTAGGCTAGAGTAAGCACTCTTTGATCATGTTTTGCCATGCATTTTGATTGTCTGTTGTGAGCTTAATCCTATATTCCTTAAGGAGACAAAGATGATTCCTTCCCAGTTTTGTCTGCTTAAGGGGCAGAGGAATAGGCTCTAGGTCTGTGAAGTATTGAGTGCTTTACTGTCATATAGTTCTGAGAAGAGGCAGTTAAATTCAGTACGAGTTAGAAACTATAACAGTCATTTTCAACAGCTTGGCTTTAGAATAATTTTGAGTATTCTCTCCATCCTAAAAATGTTGTAAAGCTTTTAAGCAATTCCTGAGTCCAGCAGTCATCCTTGGAGAAGAATGAAAGCCATAGGTAAACTTTACTTTTGTGGCCTAAATCTGCATATCATTGTCTGTGTTTAATGCCCTGTATTCATTGAGTTAATGCTGCATCTTGAACTATATTTTGAGTACCAAAGACTTCCTAAATATTCTGGAGCATCTCTTTCATGTGCTGCTTTTGCCTCTATGGAGTTGTTTTATGTCATGCAATAATGGAGTTACAGTACTTTTAATTTGTACTATTTTGTAAATATGTTAAATATAATAAACTGGTTAATTTTTTTGTTTAATGACGTGTCACAATGTGTAGTTTGCTGCTGTGAAGGCTGTGCTTCATTTGTCTCACCACTTTCTCATTGTGAAAAGTTGATAATGGTTTGTTTTGGTCTCCAAGATTTATATAATCCTTATTTAGCTGTAAAACTGAGCTGTCAATGTAAGTGGGATAGTATAGCTTTCCTTGAGAACTTTTTATTATCAGGATAATATGCCTTGTGCCAGGAAGGTGCTGAGGCTTTTTTTGTTTTGTGTGGGGTTTAAAAAATTTATTATTATATTTTTAGCTATAGAGACTCAGCCATATACTACTGATTTTTGATACTTGAAGTTTTTTTTTTTTTTAAAGTTGTGCCTAAAAAGTTTAATTGGTAACTTGTCACAGCAACATCTTTTCTCTTCCACCTTCTTTTTCCTTTCTCTCTCATATGTGAATTAACAAATTCAGGCTGAATTGAGTTTAGGTCTGAAAATACAATCTGTGTCTGATTTCATGGGCTACTTGATAACCTTTTTGTGATGTAGGCCATTCATGTATTTTTTACAATGTAACATTCATTATTCATGTGTTTATAGAAATAGTTCTGGACAGGTGAATTAACTCAGCAAGGACAGTGATGATTCAGTTGCAGTGGTTTTTTTTGTGTCCCTTTCATTTTTCAGTAAGAGATTTTCTTGTGGAACTGCCCTTCTAACAGATAATTATTAAAGCTAATGAGGCATTTACACATCTCTGCTGATGTAAGGCATAATTTTCCTGTCACCCGTGAACATACCGCATAACGAAGAATCACACCTAATGTGGGATGCAAAAATGTGTCCCAATTAAATGCTCTTGTTAACAGTATCACACTCGGTCACAGACATCCTCTCCTTCCCCTCGTATGTGAGAAGAGATATGTCCTCTGATGGGTGAGAAATTGAGAAAGCACTGTAATTAGGGCACAAGAGCCACTTGTGGCTGTGTTCTCAATAGTTTTTTTCCCATTGTAAGGCTTGGAAGTTTGAAAATCTCAGCTTGAAAAAAATCTATCTTGACAATGAAAATTATGCCAACCAGGGTTCCTTTCCCCTTTGCCTCTCAGGCAAGCCTGATATGCTCTGTGAAGAAGAAGAAAAGGACAATTCTTGAGGTTTTAGCCATTTATAAAGGTGAGCCAGAGGTACATCTAGAAAGAGGTGGGGTTGTTTATACAAAATACCCAGCCTCAGACCCAGGTTTTGTTCTGTTGATTTTAATGTTCAGTTCAAAAGTATTTGTTTCTATTAATTCTTGTCTCCTTGCTGGAAACTGGGCTGCTGAGAACCTACATTACTATTTTGTCTGATATTCAAGTTGTTCTCTTCAGAGCACTGCTTATTTCATCTGAATGACAGAGGAAGCACTCCCTCCTCTCCATTTTATTGCTGAGCATGGTATTCTATGGCAGAACATTTCTTTGGTTAGTTTGGGTCTCTACTTCTTTGTGTCCTCCAAATTTCTGTTCACTGGGGGTCATGGCATGGAGTTAAAAACAGAAAACCTTGGTGGAGTGCAACGCTGTCCCCCAAGACCTGAACCCTCAGTGTGTTGTGAGCACTGTTTTTGCTGCAGATGTAAAATGTGAGGCTGTAAGAGCGGGGATGATGGCAGTCAGCACCACTGGGGCACACCCAGTACAGGCATGAAGGGAGCTGCCAGGCAGGGGTGCTCTGTGTGTGTGTAATGCTCAGTCCTGTCCCAAGCTACTACAGGAAGCAGGAGCCAAGCAGTGAAACATGCTGTGGAATTTTGGCTCTTTCCTCCATGTCCACTCTGTGGAGGAGGGGTTGTTTTGGGTAATTAAGCATCCTAAAGTTGTGAGATGAGATGTTAATCATAACCACTTTCTTGCAAAATGCTGAAATGTACGATGCATATATAATTAGCAAAAAGAAATACAGAAAGGATTAAGCTTCAGAAATTGACTGCGGAAGGGTGATTCACTGCATTATCTCTGCAACTTCCTTTTGAAGAACAAAGAGACGTTTGTTTTTATAGCAAATGAAATTTGGGTTTCTAATTTAGTTTTATAATTCCTGATCTGCTGTAGTGTATTCTGCCCATTCATTATGAGGATCTCTGCTGCTTACATGACTGTGAAGTTAGATTTTTATTTAATAAGCCTCCTGGAATATTTAAGTTTTTGGTGATTTTTTCTGGGTTCCAATTTTCTACTTGATAAATCTGCTTTTTGGAAAATATGTGAGTTCATTATAAAAGGTTGAAATCTGACCTTAAGTAAACTTACAGGTGCAAAAAATGGCAGTTTCAGAGGTGGCTGTTTACCAAGGGACATCAGGCTGGTTTGCTTCTTTCAGAGCTGTTTTTTTAATATTGATAGTGGCTTTGGGAAGAACTTTGGGAAGAAAGAGAGAAGACCACAAAACAAGAAGTAAAAGGTTGATACCACACCATATGTGTTAAAAACAACCTGGTGTGTGGTAACTTTTCTAAATGATTGCCCAACATATTATATGTCTCTTGATAGCATTGGATTGGAAAGAGAAATTCTCTTATGTCATCATGTGGGAAAACATTTGCTAGTTTGGTCCTAATCAAGGACTCTTGCACTTGGTCTGGCTCTTACCAGATAACTCTCTAAGTCTGTTTTCAATTAGTTGTCTTTTTTTCCCCAAAGCAATTGAAAGGTCTCCTCAAGGAGATGCAGTATTATTTCTAGGGTTATAATTCTTACCTGTGCATAAGGCTAATGGAAATATGTATAATTGAATAAACCTTTTCTCTGGTAGTTTTACAATTAATGTCCTTATGGCCTGTAGCTATTAATAGTGTGCCATGTGCCTGGAGACCCCCACCCTACTCAGTTACCTGGGTATGTACCAAGATCTTTTCTACTTCTCCCTTCCCCATTCCAAAGTTCAACTGAGGTGTGGTACAAGTCCCACAAGTATTTACACCACTTGTGTGGGGAGAAGAAAAAGACAGGCAGATTATCAAAGCAGTATGCCTGATTTTTGCTTTTGTAGCATTAATTTTTATTGTTTGGGAAAGGGCAGGATGTGACTTCTGTTAGGTTTTGTATCAACTGCTTTATTCCCAAGAACAGTTCCAAACAGAGGATGCAGTTGATGGCAGTTGGAGAGGAACATGGTTTTTGCAGCTGTGTTTTAATGTAAGCATGTACATTGGATCAGGTAAAGATGGAATTAGATGATGAAAAGGTCAGTTGATTTCCAGATCAGTATGGTAGGATATGGAAAATCAAACTGCAGAAATCTAAACAAAGTCTAGATTCAGCTTCTCAGTCTTTGAAATTTTGATTCATTTAGGAGAACATACCTTTTTTTTTTTTTTTTTTTTTTTTAAATGTGCTACACTGACGACCCACGTGGCTTTAGAAAAAGCAAGTTTCCAAAAGCAAAGGACTTTGCACATTCTTCCCTTTCAAGTCACTGATGGTCTCAGTGTGTCTCTGGGGAGTTAAGATCCCATGCTCAGGGATGTCTTTTTCAAATGTACCCTTCCCCCAAAAAAATTCTTGACAAATACTACTTGGTTGTGTCTAGAATAAATTTAAAATATTTTGAGGTGATATCATGCAAGGTGTGAGTGGACGGGAGGATTGGATCACCCACATACTGATAAACTGGTAGTTTAGGAAAGAGTAAGCAATTAAATATCCATGAAGTTTTATTTACAGGTGGGAAGAATTATCTGTACCAGTTAAGACTGGGCTACTTGTGGCTAAGCAGCTGAAAAGAGTAAAAGTGAACCATGGACAGGACAGAAGTTGACAGGATTTTACTGTGAAGAAGGTAAATACTGTATTGATGCCTAGTAATGGAAACATCATCTACAAAATGGGAAGTCCTCATTTAGTTCATTTCTGGTAAGGTTTCAGCTTAAGTTCTTTGTTCAGCTTTGGCCACTAAGCCCTGTATAGGATACAGGGAATAGGATGCATTGAAAGTATTCCTGAGGAGACTTAGCAAAGGTGAAGAAACTGGAATTGTCTGAATGGTAGTATAGAACAGGCTAAGAGGGGTGTGGCAATAGCATCCAAGTAATGAAAAGGTTTTACGTAACTTAAGAGACTGAACCCTTAATTCAGTCCTAGTCAGTTCAGTGAATTAGTTCAGTTCCTAGTCAGTGTAAACAGTAACAGAAAACATCTTCTTGAACTGAAGAAAGGGGACTCAGTTTTTAGGAAGGTTTTCTGAATAACAAGCTACATAAGACACAAAATTATCTGGGCAAGTTGTGTTATCTGCAGCCTGAGGTGTTTCAGATGTGGTTAGCTAAATGTCTATCAGGGATAGTTTATGTGGAGTTAGAGATGCCTGAGATACACATCAGGTATTCTTTGGAGCTCCTGCTGTACTTCCTTCCTGTAACAGCTGTGCAGGGCTGCAGTTGGCTGCTGGTGTTTACCAAAATCTCATGGAAATGTTATACCAATGTGTAGAAGAAAAGGTAAATGAAAAGTAATAAGGTGAACATCCATAGCTAGCAGGCTGCTAAATATGCATTGTTTGAATGTTGATGGATTAAAAGTTTCTTCAGGAGATGCAATTGGCTCATATTTAGCTCATAGTGTAAAAATGTTGTAAAACCACAGTGTTTAAGACTTGCTTCACAGTGGGAGGCATGAGCTGAAGAGCATTATTGCAGTTCACAGGTTTATTTTTGATAGAACATACTGTTGCTGCAACATATGTAGGTTTGAAAATCAAAACTTTTCTTAAATATGTATTGATTTCAGGGAAAATTAACAAGAAAGGCAGCTAAGATAACATGTCTTTCTGCTTGGTTCTGAACTTAAAGGAAATGGCAGATGTGAGAAAGAAATTACTTTGCTTCAAGCATTCTTCCCTCAGTTCATCAAAGACTACATTTTTGTAAAACAAGCCCAGTTCATTTAGTTCTCAGGCAGAATTTGCAAAAGTACTGTAGTATTGAAATTTGTCCCTAAAACAGAGTAGCAAGCAAGCCATCAGCTTGAGTGTACTCTTTTTTGAAGTCAAATGGTTGAATACTAGTGCTAAGATTAATTCTATTTGGTTTCTGAAAGCATCCTTTCCTTGTTTGACCTTTTCTAGGTAAATAACAGTGTTAGCTCTTGCTGTGGCATCCTTTTTCTCTGTTCTAAATGTGTATAAGGAGATGCAGGGACTTCTCTTACATGCAGCTGAATTTAGTCTCAGTTTTCAGATTGTCATGAGTATTTTGTAGGTAACAGTAAAATAAATCAACAAGCTGTAGTCTAAATGAAATGCATCTAATAAAATCTAGCTATTTTCTCTTTCTGGCTCTTCATAATGAATGCGCTGTGAAGAGAAGTTTTATTTGAATGTCACTGCATGAGCAGTTCTAATTACTAATAAAATTCATCAAACAATCTAGTAGTGTAGTGACATTAAGTAATAATTAATGAACTGTGTGATATGTGGGTGCATGAAGTGACAATGATTAACCTGTGGCCTAACAGGATGTGCTTGGAAAACAAGTGGCATATGAGATGACACTTTGTTCTTCCCTGTGTCATTGGAGTTTGGCCTTGTCTTCATTCACAAAATGAACCTGGATTCAAAATCAAGAACGTGTTCATGTGGCTGGCGTTTGGAGCATGTATATATTTCACTGCACTTCAGCCTGGGTGTGACATGGCTGCTTATTTTGGAGCTGATATGAATGGGTCCTTGTGTGGCTTCACTTCACCTTCAAAGAGTTGGCAAAATATCAGGATTTGCTCTACTGATACCTTAATTTTTTAAATAAATTGTAAGACCTGTGTTGTCTAGACACTGAAGTTACAGCTATATCTGTGTGATGTGAGGATGTGACATAATGCATTCAACTGTGCACACAGAATATTCTTTAGCCAGTGCTGAGAATCTTGCTGCTTCTAGGAGAAGAAATGGGTGGGAAAAACCAAGTATTTCATTGGTACAGCCAGTATACTTACAAGGAGTGTACAGATTTTTCCTTTTTCCAGATGAACAGTCCGTTTTCTTTCTAGAGACTGCTTTTTCTGACAAATCCTTTGTCTTTTATTCTCATTTGTGACTTTCTTCTCTGCCTGTGTAGTGTTTCTGTGGTTCCCTACACTCTTTTGTATCCTTTGTTCCTCCTCCTCTTGTCTGATGACATCAACAAAAGAACACTTCAGTCAATTCCTCATCCCTTTTTTAGGAAGCAGCACCAGAAGCCTTTTTCCAGCATGTGTTAAGTTTTCACAAAGAGCACCTTGCCTTGGGCACTGGTTTCTTATTATACTTACCAGTACAAGAAACATGTAACTTTTAATTCCCCACATAGTCAGTGTGAAAAATGCTTAGTAGGGCATTAGCTTCTACTTTTTGAAGTATACATAATGGAGCAGCTTTCAGAGCACTTCCCAGCACAGTAACAAGCATGGGGTGTATATATAAATAAAAGAAACCCTGTTGTAGTAGGAAATTCAATGGCAAAACACACACTGAAAGTATAATGAGTATTTGCTCTGGGTTTTTGAAAGTGAGCATTTCTAGTATATATTGTACTTTCCACTTCTCTTCAAAAATGACAGTGTTTTATATTGCATGCTTTGATGAGAATAGAGCCTCAAAGAGAATCAGCATGTCACTTACTCATTGGTGGCTTTTTCATATGGAAGGGTTTATAGGATACTCTTGAGTGTGGCTTGTTGTGTGGCAGGGAGGAAATTTGTTGTAAGAGAGAACTGAACACTTATTTTAACAACATTCTGTTACATAATGGAACTTTACAGAGTTTTTATGTTATTTCAGAATATTTTATACTGTTCTTCAGTGATCCATTGTGATCATGCAAAAATTAGGCTATTATAAGAGAGGGAGAACTGTAAACTCAAATGCCCTTTGAATGTATGTGGTTATTTCCAAGATCAGAATTCACTATTACATTTACTATTACACTATCACATCCTGGAGTGTAGTTGGAGTCATGTTATATTTTCTTCTAAGCTTTTGAAATGAAAAAAATGTGTAAAGCAGAGACCATGGAGGATATAGACCATATCCAACAACCTCAGAAAAAGCTCAAGCTTGACTGGCACTGACAAGTTCTGTTGTAACCATGAATCTTTCATTCTCAAGAAGACAAAGACTGGTGCAAACTGAAGCCATATGATTCAGTTAGGGTGTGTGCTCTTGAGAATTACTCAGCTGCATGAGTTTTACCAGTGATGGTGCCTGAGGCTGTATCTTAGAGTTAAGTCATAGTTGCCTGGAAATCGCATAAAATAACTGTCCAGAAAATTATATTCCAGCTGCATCTCAAGGAAACTTATCTCCAGTGCATAGAGAGGAACATCAGCATCCCTGTATCACATACATGAAAGCTAAGGTTAAAGACATAACAGAGTTGCACAGACTGCAACCTCACGTACTGCAGTGGGAGGTAAGCATTCCTCACTCTGAGCCGAAAACCTACAGTAATCCTACAGTGTCAGAAGTAAAGCAGACCAAAATTCAAGATCTATTGCTTTTACCTGGTTCTAGTTGTCTATCAAAGGAAATGCTGTGAGAACAACTTTTTATATGCTGGATGCTTTTTTACAGAACTCTCTAGGATGAAGAATCTGCGGAACAAAGTTTGAGATGCATTAATGAGGACTGCTTCCTCCCTGTTTGTTATTATTTGTTTTGGGTTTCTGATTTCAACAGTAAAGATAGAAGAAATCCAAGTATTTTCACATTTGTTGGATTCAGTTACAATTTACCCAAAGGGCAAGAGAGACCTGTTAGTTGAAATATGCTACTTTGTTTCTGTGTTCTTGAATTATTAAGCTTGAGAAATGAACAACATTCTTATTAAGCACATTAGTATTGCTAATGTTAAAAAGCAACACTCCATCTACACTCTTTCATAATATAAATGATGGTCAACAACTGTCCTATGTATAACAAAGTCAGAAGTTTTCAATTAAGTTTGCACCTCAGTCCAAATATACTAAAATGTAAAATCTGCAGTTACCAATCCTAAAGAGTTGTTAGGCCTGTTTGTAGAAATGAAATGCACTAACTAGGTGAACAGAGGGTAGAAACTGGACTATTGCAGTCTATAGGTGCCCAGGCAATTTGTTGACTTGAAGAGAGCCAGGGAGACCTGATACTGGTGTTAGGGGAGTGTCAGACAAGGCTGAATCTGCTTTAGACACACTCTGAATATTGCTGGGTATTGCACACATGGTCAACAAGGATTCAGAGATGTTCTGTTTAAATCCCATAGAGAAAAAGTTGTAAACTCTCCAGAGTAATGGTTGTGACAAAGATTCCACTTTTGCTGACTGTTTCCTTGCTCTCTAGCATGGTCAGAAATGGTCAAGGACAGACTCTTTCAGTGGAGAAAACTTTTTACCAGTGAGTTCTCCCTGGAGTGCCTTGGACAAATGAGTGCTCACTGGTTAGTAGTTAGATAAGTGTTTTCCTGTTTTTTTTAGAATGCTTCATGTGTACCTAAGAATTTCTAGTAGGTATGTGTAGGCACACAGTTTGTGGTGATTGTGAGTGGGGCTGGCCCAGCCTCATCCCCAGTGGGTGCAGCTGTGAGCAGCAGGTGAGCAGCACTGACAGCAATGAGCCATGGAGTGCCCAGGGGCACTGAGCAACCACCGAAGGGAGCAGAGGGCACACAGGGGCACTGCATCAGCATGAGGGGGTAAAAGGCTGGGCTAAAGAACAAGAAGGGCAGAGCTTGTAGCCTTCTGAAGTGGTAAGGTGTTACTCTGTGTGGAATGAAGCTTTCTGATAGTGTATGGTGACACTCTGTGTACCATGGTTGTATCAACAGCCACACATGCAGCAACAGGTACACAGAAAGGATAACACAGAAAAAGTTGCTGGAATGGTAAGTGATCATGTTTATCAAACTTCTTTTATTTTCCTCTTATTTCCCTTTCCCTCATCTTCCTCTTAGGAGCTCTTGAAAAGCTTGACATCTTTTGTGTTAGTTATGTTGTCAGACTTGTAAAGTTTCTTACCTGACAAAGAACGTGGCTCAGTGCTTGCTGTGTGAGCTGCTGCCATGTTCAGCTTGCTTGCTCTGAGGCATGTGGTGTTACACTGGAGTCCCTGCCTGTTTACAGACAGTGTTCACAGTAACTAGGAATCCCTTGTAAACAGGCAGCACTTCTCCCTGCTATTACATACAGATCAATAGTCTTTTTGCAGCTGAGCAGATCATGCAATTTCTAATATAACCAAACAGGCAGCAGCACGAAGATGGTATTGCCTAAAAACAGGTGCTAGAAGAAAACAAATGGTCTTATTGATTCTCCTAAGTTTAATTAAATTTTCAAAATGTTTCCACCCCATCACTTTCTTTGGCCTTATGAATTGTTGTTACAGTGTAGGTACAGTTTTCTAATTAGTTTCTGGTACTTTAAGAAAAGATAACATCAAACTAAAGGATATATTCTGCAATGTTTATACATGGGAAGAATAGATACTTGTAGTGAAGGGATTACTATCCCAAAGGCTTTTTCTCTTTTAAAGTCTCATTCTGCATAACAGTGTTGGAAATAGATTTTTTTAGAGATTTTGAGAATTCTGTTGCTGAAGAAAAGCATTGTATTTGTGAGGATTGGGTAAGGGCTCTGTGTGTGCAAGAACAATCTCTGTGAGTACGAGTGATGAAGCACTGGGTATGAATGCTGGAGTATTTTGGAGGCTGGGTAGAATACAAAGGGATATTTTAAATTCATTTTTAGAAAACACCTAAGTTTCCAATCACTGCAGAACAGGTAACAGCTGGTGCGTAAGGTGGTGCTTAAGTCAGTGGGTTTCTAAGAGCTGCTCTGATTATAGTTCCATAATCCATTTGCCTCACAGTGGGCACAAGGCTCTTCTCACTTGTTTGGCAATGATTAGTGGCTGGTGTAGGAATAGCAATCCCAAAGTCGGGATTACCCTGTACTGCAGATAGGTGGGAAAAGTACATTCATTATTTGGATCCATTTTTCCTCAAGGGGAGACAAGGACTACAACTGGTGCATTTGAATGTAGGAAATGAGACACTACTCTCACAAATGCGTGCTGGAAGATGTTTAATTCCATTATTTTGTTGTGCTTGGTGCAGTCCTGTAGAGACAGGATTCAGGGGAAGCTTTTGATCAGTATTCTAATTATAGCTGCAGTGGAAAGACTGCTACCTGGAGATTGCTGCTAGGACTGGGGAGAGGATAGAGCAGTTCAGGGGCACTCTGCAGGGTACAGCCTAAAACTGGTACTAGAAGGAAAGAGACATTTTAAAAGAATGACATATAATTCTATCACACAATGTCCCTGTAGGAAATACAAGTCAAGTGCACCAATAAATGGAAGAGAAAAATGCCATGGAAGGCAGTAAATCAAAATGTAATTGATTGGAATATTTAGAGAGCTTAATTTCAATTACTGAAAGTGAGACAATGGCATACTGCAAAAGTCTGAGGTTTGGAGGGAGAGACTTGCAGCACTTAACATTCATCCCGCTTCTTTACTTCCCAGAAAAGGTGTGCTGGGGGAACCCAGCAGGTGACCCTGAGGGACATGGCCTTATTGCTCATTTTGGAACAGTGTGTAGAGCTTCAGCCTTTGAAATAGTTGGACAGTTTAAAACTGAGGAATTAGGCCATTAAGCACTAGATTTGGTGAGAGTGGAAACAGTTCTAGGAGCTTGGCTGTTCTCTGGTTAGCAGTGTGAAGCTCTTACTGAATCTCAGAGTGCTGTAACTACCATTTCAATTTGCTTTTGTGGTTTGTACTGTACTGAATCCTTATTAGAACTAAGGCAATGCCAGTCAAGCTACTGATAATTCCAGTGAAGTTATACACTTCCATCATCTCCCCTACATTTTTCACTAATAATTTCATGTCTGATTTCACTTATATTTTAATATTTTCAATTGAAATGGCAATTATTCGTTGTCAGAACCCAGCCATTACTCTTGTCAAAAAGACATATGATGCATTAGCTTAAGGGCAATTGGCAATAACTACAGAGGTGACATTCAGTTACACAGGATGGGCAGGTTCTACATAGATCTTCCTCAAGTGGTCAGGGTTTGCATGCCCTGCAGTTTGCACTGTTTGGGAGTGCTGCTCAACTAATTGTGCAAAACCAAACCAAATTTCAGTTTGGCTTTGAGATAATTTTGCTATAATTAACATCTGCTCTTTCCTAGTTTCATTGAAGTCTTTTTATGTTTGTGTTTTATAACTCGCTGAAATGAGCTAGTGGAAGGGGAAGCACTTTGTTGCCATGTAGTCTCCCTAAGCATTTGTGATGACAAAGCTTTCTGATTCCTGGGAGGCAGGGATCAAATGATATTTCTTGCACTATTTCATTTTGTGCAAGATATCCTTTGCTTTTCTAGATCCTGCTATCCTTCCTGCTGAGGTTATGCTTGCTTTCACTTGCTACCTCTTGAGAGAGATTTGGAACATGATAAAATATCCTTTGTTTTATTTCATTGCCGCTGGACTTGTGGGACAGATTTTAGATGCATTCAGGAATTCTACATAATTTCTGCATCTTTGGAGCTTTAAAAATCCAGTTCCACTGATGCAGCTGAAAGAGGCCCTCGTGTTTTCTCTCTTATAACAGGAAGAGTGGGAGTTATAGTTAGCTGTGCGTGAAGGGAGGGGAGAAAGCTGCAGGGATGGTACGATGCAGAGGGATTTTATTTTCCAATGACAAAAAAATTCTCACCACAAAGATTTTTTATTTAATATTGAAGTATGCAGTGTTCCTCACTCCATTTTTGGACACAGTTTGACCTGATACATTTTTCTGGATACACTGGAGTTAGTGGCAGAACTAACTACATTGGTGTTAGTGGCAGAACCCATGAAAGCTCAGGAAAACAAGATTTCACATGCTTAATATGGATGCCTGTGTTTGCTAATTCTGCTCTCAGTGATTAGTACACACACATTGTTAGCCATGTCATTTTTCTCTAATTCTGTGCTGTTTTACCCTTCTTTGCCTCATTTAGCTGGGAGAAGGCAAACAAGGGATGATTTTACTTTGTAGGTCCTTTTCATTTTCTGCCTTGTCTTACACAAGATTTCTCTATTGGAGTAGCACTCACCACAGGAGAGTGATAAACACTGTGACATTTCAAGTCCAATGAACAATATGATAATTTACATCTAATTACCTAAGCTAGTTGTACCCATAACTTCCCTTTAAGGCTTCAGGAGGCTCATGATACCCACCATCCTTGTTCTGAAGAGATCCTTGGCTTATCAGCTTGTGCCTCTCTGAGTGGAAGGGCTGGGCTTGCTACTCTTATTTTGATGCACCTTCCTGCTTGCTGGTAGTACCTGCCCAGTCTGCTGTCAGCACCCACCCAGCCTCACTGTGTGGGTCCAGTGCAGCACCATATCTTGTCTCCTTACAGGGAGTTCAGGGGTAGGAACAGACCATTCCTCCTCAAACCACGTGATTACTGACCAGCTCCTGCAATCACTTGCCTTCCAAAAGCAGTGCTCCTTATTTATGCTTTTAGTTATCTAAGATAATCTAGCTAACCCAGCATTTCCATATTTAAAATGTCCCTTTTGGAGAGTGGTAGCTTTTAGCTGATAACCAGTGCCCTTTGTGCATCTTTCAAGGCTCACATCTTGAGCCTTTCATCTTTCACATGATCATCCCCAGGGAAATCCTGGTCCTCAGATGAATACTCTGAGAATCCAGTGGCAAAAAAGCCCCATGGACAGCATTGTGGATATACAGGATGATTTCTTCCTGGCTGTTACTTCCACCAGCATATTTCCATCTCCACTTTAGTTTGCATCAAAAAAGCATAAATCCTTAATGAGACAATTCCACGTGTGTCTTCTGCAACAAGACACAAGTTGTGAAGACAAACTGGCTGCAGAATTTATACAGATACTAAGTTCCTTCCTAGAAATGCAAACATGTATAATTGCCTTCTTAATAAGATATGAAGGAGTAGTAAATGTTTCTCTTTTCTGCATGTTACAGTAAGCCACTTGCTCACAACCAGAGCAATTAGAACAAATCCCAGAGCTCAAAGGCTGTGGCAGTTTTCTTGTCAGTATTAAGTAAGAACACCTTTTCCCCCCAAATGAACAGAAGCTGTAATTTATTGTAATGTGCCCCCTTGAGATTGGCTTTCAAGCCACTCCTTGTCCTGGCAGAATTTTCCTGAGCCCATGAGTGTCGTCATCATCTGGGAACACTCATGTCTACCTCTAAGGTTTATTCAGGCAGTGCTACATTAATGAGATGCAACTTTGTACTTCCCATTTCTTGAAATCTACAGTCATTAACACTTAATTAACAAACAAGCAACAGTTCTTACCTGTTGTGGTGCTTAAAATCCGCACTGGAATCTTTTTCACAAAGAATGAAAACCCAGAGCTGGCCACTGAACAGCTGCACAGTACCAGCAAGAAAATGAAATGAAAATCATAGGCTGGAAGAGGTGAAGGTGCAGGTTTGTAACAGAGTAGAAAAAAAAAATTCCCAGCAATGTTTTCTGGCTCTCTGAAGATAATGAGTGCAATGATGCCTTAACTTCAATGGGAACAGAAGCAGACCCCTAGAGAATAGTGGGATCTATAATGTAAACCCCCTGGTAATAACTCTGTTAAATAGCTTTGGTGTTGACTACAGAAGTAGCAGCTGCACACACTCTTGGCTGGAGAAGGAGAGTGGGGAGATGTGAATATATGTGGGAACATCTGGTGTGGAAACTAATCAAACTGCAGAAATTATTTTCTCTGTGTTATTGCTTGATTGTTGTTCTCTATGCCAGAAAAGGAGAACAGGAGGTGAGTGTGAAACCTCTTCAGACAGTGCAGCAAATCCTCCTAAAAGGAAGAATCTTTTTTCTTCCCCTGAGTTTTGAGTTGTTTTGCTTGAAAATGAATCAAAAGCAAAACTTTTTTAGGAAAAGAAAAAGCAGTTCCTCTTCATAGCATGGGCGTTTCCCCTCTCTCCCCTGCTAGGCAGGTATCCATGCTATGCCTATGTATATAGGCAAACCCACTCTTTGTTTCCTCATTTCTCTTCCTGGCTCAGAAGACATTAATTTTCCTTGTGCAGCCTGCCTGTACTCAAATTCCGCTCTTGCAGCAGGAGTGGTTTCATTCCTGTGGCAAAAATTGAACTAATATTTAGTAGCCTCAAAAGAATAACTGCAGTTACTCCAGAAATGCTTATTTCAGATTAGATGGCTTTACAGTTTTGAGCAAAATATCTGCTGTAGTCCAGCTAACCAAAGCTCTGCCTTATGTGTAACTGTGGTTTACCTTTAGAGTCTGTGCCAGTTTGTCTTACCAGAACATGATGCTGACAGCACATCGCATCTAAGTAAATGAAATAATCGCCTTGCATTGCTCAAGAGCTGTTTTGTATTTGCTTAAATTGTACAGACATTATTCTGCTCCTGTGTGTGGGGATGGTATTTGGGTGTTTGGTTCAGCAGTGTTATGTCCCTCACAGCCACGAGATGTCAGGCTGAGGAGCAGAGCTGCGCTTGGAGTGCTCTGCCTGTCTGTCTGTGTCCTTAAGTGAAAATGGTGATGAGCGCAACCATGAAATTTTGGCTTTTTAAAGACTGATAAAGAAGTCAGATGGTCAGTTCTTTCTACAGCTTAAAGACTTTGCTTTACAATATTTCCAATTATTTACAACTCTCAGCCTTTCCTGTTTCGTGCTAAGACACGATTAGAAATAAAGTGCACAGTGCCCAGTTCTCTCACTGGGTGCAGGGATTTGGAGTTTGGCCTCTATTCCTTTGAGGCAATGCCCCACTGTCTTCAGCTGGGAGTGGAGCTGTGTGAATAATGAATCTGAAAATGCAACCAACACATGATTCTAAGAAGGCTTTATAAGTACTATCTCTATTTGCTCAGCACTGTTGACAGAAGT
Organism: Pyrgilauda ruficollis; assembly: GCF_017590135.1. Taxonomy (NCBI): domain Eukaryota; kingdom Metazoa; phylum Chordata; class Aves; order Passeriformes; family Passeridae; genus Pyrgilauda; species Pyrgilauda ruficollis. Next base: position 956,187 of record NW_024526488.1, on the reverse strand, counting down.
TTACAAAGTTCTGAAGTGTGTTAGAAACAAGATGTTTCTCTAGATTGCGCAGGGGAGGAGGACAAGTTGCTATTTGTTTGTGGGTGAGTTCTTTAAAGTTTTGGAAGACCTGCTCTTTTGCAAGACATGGAGCAGGCAAGACTCACTAACTGGAACCTGACTGCTCTCAGGAGCATTGGCGTGCAGCAAAAAATTCCAGGGCCTAAACTAAAAATTTTCTACTTTGGCAAATTACTTAAATAATACACCTACAGTTGAGTCCATCTTTAAAGACTGTCTTTTTCTGCTTGTCTAAAGTCTATGCATTCCATGTTTCCCAGGTTTTGTTATTTTGCTCCTTTGACCTGAGCCTCTACTAGACAGAGAGTAGCCTTTCTGTCTGTGAAAACTTCCTAACCCAGTGTGACAAGATCCAGGGGTACATCAGTTGAAAGTTAAAATTGAGGATATGTGTCCTGTCTTGAACTGTGTTGCAGAGTTGGAAGACTTCTATGTGGCAAAGAAGCTTGCACTTTTAGACACAGATAACAGAGAAAGAAGGTGGGAAAACTACAGGTAGACACACTAGAATCTTCCTATATTGGTAGAAGTACAGACCCTGGATGGAATAGGAACTTCAGAGATATAGAAAATGGTCAGTCCCCTGTAGTGCAGGCTTAATCTGATGACTCATTACAACTTCTGGTGTAATTTATGAAACAGATGTAGGTTTTCAAGTCCTTTTGTAAATTAATAGTATTTTTGTCACTGACTATTTACATGTGGTATTAACTGGTGAAATGAATAGGGAATTTAAGGCTATTTGCTTCTCAGGCACTTGGTAATTTTGATTTATACTATTCCTTCTTAATTTAGTGTCAGTTCTGAAGGAGCCTGGGGGACACTGTGACCTCTGACAGAGATCATTTGGTGCTGGCTCACACTGTGTGTGTCTGGGTACTGGGTTCTTAACGATACGCCAGCCAGCTCCTATGCCGGCAAAGATACAGAGAACATGAATGAATTTGAGACTCTTGATTTGAATAATTTTATCTCAAGTCCATTTAGTTCACTTAGTCGTGGAGTCATGACAAATTGGGCTGGAAAGGAAAAGGTTTCATATATCAGCCTAACAACCTGAAATGTCATTATTTTTCTTGTGTTCTTGTGAACCCTTGCTGATTTTGTCCTGCTGCATATGTCTGTCTCTGTTCCTTGTTCTCAGTGGATACCAAAGACATCCCAGGTAGCCTTTTACCAAATTTTAAATGTTTCTATAAGAAAAATTATGCAGTTTTAACAGCATGTGCAGGTATTTGTAGAAAAGCAAATGTGTTTCCCTCTTGGCTGTTTAGTTGTCTGTAACAATAATGTCATAAATAAATAATGTTTCTGTGAGGGAGAAGAGGAGATGTTTATCAGCTAGAATACATGCCAGCTAGGATAACTCTGAACAAAATGTTAACACGGATTAAACAGGAAAACATGCTGCTGGCAAACAAATTGTTGGTGAGAACAGTTTCAGCTAGGGAGTTCCTTTCTCTGTTGGATAGAAATGGTGCCTGCCATACCGACCAGCATCTTAAATTAAGACATTTGTCACCAGAAATGCTGGGTCTGTGGAAACATTCAAATGAGAATAATTTAAGTGCTGCAGTAGAATAATGCACAATAAATAGTACATGGAGCTGTACAAATGCTACAGATTATAGGAGGATCAGAGAGGTAATGCCTAAGGGATTATTTTTTCTTTTCCTGAAATTATTTTTCAATCTAATTTAAAACCTGATTATGTTTTGTTGAAATCAAGGTGAAGTTTTCCTTTGCATTTAATGGATTCAGGAGCAGGTTGCTAACAAATGCAAACTGGTCTCTGCTTGAAGAATGAAACCTAATTGTTCACAGAATAGATATACCATTTACACTGGAGTTCTGTGTTTTTTTAGAGTGTTTTGTAATTGTATTTCCTCCTTCTCTGAGGCCTGGTTTTGAGATATGCAGGGTTAGCTCATCTTCATTTCATCTCCCCTTGGCTTCCTTTGCTAAGATTGACAGCTGAGGAACAATCCACTGATAGCTTTTGTTATCAGCATGCACATCTCCCTTAGCAGCTGACTAATTGCCACACGAGAATTACCACCCAGAACTGAAGTCTCCAGACGTAATGACAAAGCCATGCCTGTCTCTGTTTGTCTGTCTCTCTGCTTTTTGTGTTTTGATTTTTCAAGTTGGAGCAGGCGGGATGACAAAGAGCATACAGCTCACAGGTGATACTGTCTCACAGTGATCCTACCTCTTCTTAGCCATCGTGAGCCTTTTGAGGAAAATAAAGTTGGCATTATAGACTAGAAAGAAAAAAATACACTAAAGAGGACTTTGGTGTTATTTAAGTATATGCTCCAAGTTCAGCATGTCCTTACACTTAATTTTTAAAATATGGTTACCATCCTGAACTGACTTCCAATTCAGACTTTGACTTCTGTCACTGGAATTCTACATTTGTGGTTTTTGTCTCCCCTCTTTTAGAGACGTTTTTTGGCGTAAGAGTTGGCACAATTTTATTATTAGTAAATGTCCCTAGTAATGTGAAATTGGAAAGCATGTTAAAATTCCTACTACAGCATCCAACTGATTACTCTGTGATTATCTAGTTATTTATTTATGTACTTTGTCAGCCCACTGTGCTTGGTTCAAAACACAGGAAAAATCTGGTGTTTAATACAGATAACGCTTATTGGCTAAATAATGTACATTTGAAGAATAGGAAGAGAGAAAATAGTGGCAAAATAATGTCTGAAAGCAGCAGAAGAAAACACAGATACATTGGAGATAGCTGAATTACAAAGAAAGTAAGTACATTCAATCAGTTGTTCTCTATTGCCTTGAGGGTAATCTCTGCCATATTACAATGTACTGATTTATGGACTAATTAGTTGTACAAAACAAAAATATTTAGAGAAAATATTTCTCTCAAGCAGTCAGCAAAACAACCAAACAATAGGAAAATGAATTTTGTGTATTAAAAAATTAAATTCAATATATATTTATGAGCCTATTCAAAATGTAGAGTTTTTTGCTACCAGATTTCCAGTAAGCAAGAAATATCTATGTATCAAAATCTAATTGGGTCAGTATCTAGACATTCCTAGAAGAAATTAAATGCCTAAGCTATAGGTATTTCAAGCCATAAAAGACATTATATATATTTATCAAGTCATAATGTTATTATTATGTGAGCTCTAATACACCCAGTTAAATAAAAATCAGACAAGGAGGGGGAAAAGAAACCCCTTAATAATCTCTTTATTTTGGTAGAGAATTGTAGTCTCTACTGTTTTTCTGTATGCATGTCTTTTAATATATCAGGCTGTTAAAATGCTTCCAATTGCTTTGACTCATATGTAACATCCCTTCACAAAACAGTAGTTGTGGTTTCCTTCTAGTCTTGAACTGAAGTGCCAAAGACAAAAAACCAGACCAGCAAAATCACATGTGTGACTTAAATATCACAACATTGAAACTCCAATGTTTTGGGAAGTGTAATGTAAAATAGACTTGGATGGGATAATCTGAAGTAAGTGGGTGGCAAAAAGATGCAGATGGGAGACTGTTTAACTTCAGATTTGTGTAATTTGGATGGAGTAGAGAACTGTAGGTCTCAGTACTTATTGCGGTGGACGAGGTGTCAGAATTAATCTCTCTTTCTGTAATTGAGTTTGTAAGTCTCTCAGCATCGTCAAGCTTCAGTCCTTATGAATAAAATGGAAATAACATACTTCCTTGCTTTGCAGTAGTGTCATGAGGCTAACCTCAGTACAGTCTGGGAGATATTCTGATGTTAGATACTGTCAGTAAATGAGAAAACTGTCAAAAAATTGTTCAGCACTCCATCTACATAGTTTAGTCATCGTTCCTTACATCCTACTCAACGAGCAAATTGTAAAAGTCGTTGTGCCTCTATCAGATCTGGGAAGGCAGAGGAGCACTGCCAAAATTAATTCATAGGTACCAATCCACCTACTTAGTGCCTGTGGGAGATCTGCAGAGCAAAGGAAGAAAAATAATTTATGAGGGCATAGAAAAAACCCTGACATGAGGGAAGAAAGCAAGCTGGAGTATGGCAAAAGAAAGCAGTATAATAAATGTAACTACTAGGGTGTTCTACATGTCACTTCTCCCACCCTTCCAAGCAACAGTAATTAGAGGTAAGAGCTGTTAACAAGACATGCATCAAATGAGTCAGTGCATCCAGGGCCTTTCAGTTCCTTGTTGTATGTGGGGACTGCAGATGCCAATAGAAAGGAAAATATTCTCTTCTGAACACACTTATTTTTCTATGTCCTCATAAAAATTACTTTTAGAGATTTCAGAGGTGTGTTGCAAAGAGCCAATGTAACTGCTGGCGTTACACAGATCGTGGCAAGGAGATGGGATTCCTCCTGCACTGTGCTTACTGTGCTGTGGCCTGAGCCAGCCCTGTGATGTGCAGGAAAAACATCTGCTTCATGAACATCTGGGCTCATGGGCCTGGGCTCTTCCAGCAGGTGAGCAAGCAGAGCATCACCCAGACACAAGGGAAAACCCTCAAGTGAAGACTTGTCTGCGTGAGGCTGAATTCTGCAATTTCCAAATCAGCAATTACAGTGCTAAAATCTGTGCCGACATGTGAGCATGGCTTTTCACTGAGATCTGGCATATTTTTAGTCTGGGCATGGCTTATGTTCTCTTTCTTTTCCTTCACCTGGTGTTGGGTGTTCCTCATTGTACAATATTGTAAGTCTGGATAAAATTGGCCTTCTTTTGCTTTTTGCGTTGTTTTCCTCTGGATTCCAGTACCTTTCATATACACTTCTGTTTGGATTGAGCTAAAATTTGTATCTGATAAGTAGTAAGAACAACACTTTTGGCTCTACTTCGTCTTGATCTTGCTGGTCTGCATCTTCAGTAACCTGTTTCTGCTGTGTGGGCTCCAACATTAATTTCTGTGTTTCATCTTTTCAGTTTCTACACTGTGAAGCTGAAAACTTTAATATTAGAATTCCATTTCCTGTGAAAGCTTTTTAGTGCTATTAGATGAGCAAATCTCAACTTATAAATGTGACTGTCGTTATGTTTTAGCTTACTGGTTTTTGGCATACATAGCTTTTAGCTGGACATGTGTTTTGAAAGAAGAATGAAATACACATACTTTGCATAAGGTCAGTAAAACCAGCAACAAGTAAACAATAAAATAAATTATTTTAGTACTTGTCTAAATTTTTAGTGCATTTTTGTAAATACATTATATTCTCCTGTGATTAAGATGACTAATATCAAGTTATAGCAAATAATTTGAGATATCATGATAGTTAAAAACATGATTGTTATAATTAATATATTAACCACTATATGTTGTTTATTCTCATGAAAATACCAATACAGGAATACTACCTTTTTTATGACCTTGGTATTCATAACCCTGAATAAAGTGAAGAAAGAATGAAGTTAAGTAAGAATAGTTACCTGTTCAGGCAAGGAATAATTTCACACCATTTGGGATACATCTGTGTCTTGCTTGTTCCTTGTGAGAACAAATTTGGTTTGATCCTCATTATAAAATGAGCAGGTGTGAAGCTGTATTTTCTGATCAGTGGCATAGGTTATGCATAACAACATTGTTATGTGTATTCTAATGCTATACATAGTGGTAGTTGTAACCAAAGTTACCAAGAACTTTTCAATAGTCCTGTAGTGTAACACTATTCACATTCAATGTGCTGCAAAGCTTGAGTGTGGTGAATTTGTTCCTTGCCTTTACCAGCTGCTTCTTGGGTTGTTTCAAGCAACTTCATTTACCTCTCTGAATCAGTTTCTTCATCTCTGTTAAGAGATACCTGAAGTATCTGAACATTTACAGACTATAGAGAATAAAAGTCTAGCCCCATTCTATCTTTGAGGGTTTTTGAAGTATCTCACTTGTGATAAATGGAAGTGCTTTCACTTTGAGTGTCATTAGAATCTTGTAAGAATGACTTAGGCTTGTGTTTATTTAGTTATAGCAAGCAAACACATTTTTTCCTTCAATGTGTTTGCACAATCTAGTCAAAGGGACCCAAGCCTTTGAAGGGGATTTCTTGGTATTGTCAATTGCAAGCAACTAATATAGGCAGCAGCCACTAATTTTGCATCTACAATTATTTTCAGGCGCAAGGTGAGCCATGTTCCCAGTAGATGTACAAGGCTTGAAGTGTTTTCATTTATCTGTTCAGGTAACATTGAATACAGCCACTTAGAGATGTGAAAGCATCAGCTAGATCAAGGCTTCTTAAAACCAGGGAACTTAGAATATGCCTTACACAAACTGTCAGGGTAAGGGCCTGAATGATCTACATCTCACCAGGTAGTTTTGTGGAGGAACGGTGTTGCACTTCTGAATGCAGAGAATGTGTTAATCTCTAAATAACCAATGTCCCAACCAGAAAAATTAAAAAAAAAAAAAAATCCATTTGTTCCATGGAGCTGAATCAGAAGTCCGAGAATTTTTTTTGTTAATTCATGAGAACTCATGTTCACATATATAAACATTAGAATTTACTTATTTGTTCTTGGATGTCACAAATACTTGCAGAGGATACTTGAGTGAAAATTACACTATATGAGAAATGGAAAATACTCATCCCAAACCAGTCCTATTTTCTCTAACAGACAAGCATAGCCCCAGAACCCACCTCTGACCCTCTTTCACTTCCTAGAAAACACTGCTATTACTTCAGTTTCTCAACAACAGTTTGCTTCTAGCACAAGAAGGGTATTTCCAGTGACACCAGTAGACTTGAGCATGTGTCCAGCAGCTGCACTGGGCAGCACTGTGTACTCAGGAGTGTCCTGGATGTGGAACAAGCACATCTGCAAAGACAGTGCCAAGGCTTTGATGGGGGAGTGATGCCTGGTGTGTCCCCGTGTGAGATGTGCCCCTGCTGCCAGGCCCACATCCTGCTCTGGTCCTTTCTGTAACTGGGCTGGCACTTTGGTTCTCTGCCTGCTGTGGGACACCCACACACTGCATTCCATGGTGTGATCTTCATCCCAGTCCTCTTCAGAGAAGAATACTGGATGGCAATGTATGCAGAAACTCAAGCCCAAAGCCTTTACAATCTGTTCAGGTCTCAATTGCATAAATTAGTCTTCCCTGTGCTATCTGATGCTGTAAAAAGTCTTAAGCAGTATTTCATTGTCTGTATGTTTGTGTCTGTATAGATAATGATGGCCAGAAAAACAATTAAGGGAAGCATATGCTTAGTACTGGAATTTTATCTGTTGCATATTATGGCAAAATGGTGTCTTGGTGAACATACTGCTCTGGTGATGAACTTTCATTTCATTAAATGAAATGCACCATATGGTACAAAATGCTGCCTCTCTACTTGTTTGTTTTGCATATACTTATATCCTCTTCTTTTTGACACTCTGTGAGGGTGGGAAAGGTATTGTTGGTTAATATAAAATTTCTAATTTATAATACTAGATCTGCATTGTAGTGGATAAATGTTTGCATCCATAAATAATTAAATGTACAGTTTTTCTTAGGAATGAATTATGTCTTAATATTTACATCTGTAACTTTGCATTTGCAAGGACAAACATGAATGCTAGGCTGAAGGTTGCCTGAAAATCTGGTCTTGCATATTCTATGAAAAATATTACTCACATTTCTCACAGGTGAATAAACTGCACGCATGGATGAATCTAGTTAATTCAATGGTTTAATAAACCTAGAATCCCAATGAGGTTATAACAAATCCCTCTGGTGTCTTGGAGTTATGAGAAAGATGTATAAAATTATATGCAAGCAGAAGAACTCTTTCTAAATTTGAGGAGTCTTTTGCACATTATTTTTTTTTCTGTTCACTACATGAAATAACTTCTCACCTGTGGCTCTGTCATAATAAAGTATTAGATCAATTATTTTTTTTGAGGCCAATATCTGGGGTCAATTTGCATTTGACTAAATTTTTTTTTCCAATTGGATAGTTTGTTTTTGAAACAATTAGGCAGCGTGAAGAGAGATGCCTCTCTTAATTTCCCTGTGATGAAGATGTCTGGTGTGAAGTGGAAATACCTGCAGTTCTCCTGTCAGGGAGCAGCATCTTGTCACAAGCTGCCCCAATTTCAGATGTTAAACACATGTGGATCCTGGATCAGAACCAATGCTCGAGGTACAAACACAGGAACAGCAAGATGATTTGGAGTGACTGATTTAGCAAAGCAGCTGGGACTAATATAACTGAATAAATATATGATGAATGCCAGTTTTAGGGTCACTGTACTCTGAATTACAATCTGGACAACTCAGCAATCTAAAACCTGGTCAGTTCTTAAATGAGAAACCTTCCAGGAAAGAAGTATCAGGCAGAAAATGATAATTCCATAATAGGCTTCTTTTGCTGCGTTTTGATATAGAAGCAAAATCCTAGCCTAGGGACTGGGTTGGCCTTTTTCAGTATCATGAATGTGTTGTTATTTTACAGGCACTTGCAGGGAGAGGACAACCATTCCAAGAAACCTCAATATGTTGGAAGGGGTCTATATTTTCTGGTGAAAAATAAAGCAGATGCTGCGACTGCATGTTATCATGGAGAGATCCTACTGCATGCTCAGGAAAAGGAATCTGTTGTTTTTCACAGCTTCTGAAGTGGGGAACAAGTTCTGCCTTCATTTTACACTGAGTTAAGTAAAAAATTGCAGGTAAAGTAATGCTAAGTGCTGTAATCTCTCTCAAAGGTCCACACATAATTTATAAATATACTTGGAATACAGTAGCAGAAACTTACACTTAAATTTTCATTTAGTAAAGTTCTGTGGAGTTTAGAGGAAAAAATAATGAAGCTGAAGAAAAGCACAATTGATACAAAGACTTTCCACTGAATATATTCCTGTATAAAATTGTAATTTGATTAACAGTTGAGGGAGGATAAAATGCACAAAATGGTATCTAAATATGTGGAAAGCCATATACTCTGCCCTGGTTTAAAAGATCCCAAGTATATGAAATTGAAACGTAGCTGAGTTGATTGTCATCTTATATTCATTACTCTTCAGCACTGCTGGCAGAATCCCCTCTAACCAAATGAGCATAATATGCTTACTTAGCACTTTCACAAAGCCATGAGTTTATAACCACAATTAAAGCACTTCTTTTGCAATAATTATGCAATCTGAACTGGTCTGTGGTAATAGAAGAAAATTTTAATTCCCCATCTTAATATCAGAAATCCACTTAGTAGGATCCATTTTTAGGTAGTCTCCAGTTCTGTGTGCGACCTGTATTAACATTTATATTCCTCATTGAGTCTGCTCAGGGTACTCTTCTGTTTATTTCATGAACATACTTCTAAAATATACCTGCAATCTTACGTAGGCATGGCTGGCAACCAGCAGAGCCCGGGCGCCGCCCGCCCCGGGGCCGAGCTGCGGCCGCAGCCGCCCGGCTCCCGCTCGCAGCGCAGCTTCTCGCACAGGATGCCCGTGTAGGCCGGCGGGCACTGGCAGCGCACGTTGTTGATGCAGGTTCCGCCGTTCTGGCAGTGCAGGAGCTCGTTGTCACACACGTTGGCTGCAAGATAGCAGGGGAGGGGGGAGAGAACAGGGAGCGATGTAAGTTCGATTTCAGCAGAAATGCACCAGAGCCAGAACTGAGGCTCCACCTCCCTCCTCTTCCTGAGACATATGATAAGGGGCTCTGCTTCTTCAAATACTCGGATTTTTTTTCCCCCCCTTAAGGCTGTATTCTTGGAAAATCATCAAATTCACTTAACACCACTGACTAAAGTATTGATTAATTTTATATGAAGGACTATTTAATAATGAAATAATAAGAATTTTAACACATGCCTTGTGCTAATGTCTGCATCTTTATTCCTGAACTGGAACTGTAGGTGGTGTGTGTTATTTGAAAGGGGCAATGCATCTAGAGCTTTTGGAAACCACGCACAGTGGTTAAAAATGCAATATGGCTTTGCTGAAGTAAAAAGAATTGCATGAGAGGGCAAGGTTTTATAATCAAGAACTGCATGTATTAATGATCTGAAAAAATTATGCAAAAAAGATAAGGCAAGCACAGGCAGGAAATTCAGCATGCTGTTGGATGGGGATTATATGGTACAGACATCTGGAAATAAAAGATAATGTTATTTCCATTATAGATCAAATATTTCTTCCTGATTAGATTTGCTACTTTGGTACATGGCATCTTAAAACTATCTCAGATATCTTAGATATTGTAGCCTGATAATAACTTCAGAAATCAGATTTGACAAGGGAGTTAAGAGACAATATAATACAGGCAAAACTTTTAGACCTGCATAATGTTATAGTATTTGAAAAGCTGACAGCTTTACTTTGTATTGCTTAATATCAATTCAAATATTTCATGGGTAAAAATGCAGAGGTATGAACAACATACTAATTAAATGTGTCAATCTGTGTTTTATTTCAGATGATACCACTAGTATGAGATGTGTTGGATTACAGCTCTGCCTTCCACAGAGAGGCAATTTTAGTAAAGAACTTGCACCTATGATCTAGGTAGAAGCTAACTGTACAAATTTTAACTTAGAGAATTAGGGAAAAGATTATTTGGGTAAGAAGCAGACTCAACATCATGTGATATTTATGTATACCTTAGCCTGAAAATACTCTAAATAATTCAGAACAGAGAAAGTATTGTTAACTTTATCTTAAATGTTACTGCTATTTTGCTACAAAGAAATACAGTTTTGCAAATATTTAATTACTTTTAAAAGCAGTCCAAATATAATGAGAAGTACAAGTGAAATAGTCCAGGTTCTTAAGTGGTTTAGTTGTACATAAATCTGTACAATTTTGTGCATCACTAACCTCACTGGTAATCTTATCTGCCCTGGCTTGCTTTCAGAAAAATAATTTTCTCACCCTAGAATGTCTCTCCAACAACTGCTTTCTGATGTTCTGCATCCAAGTGGGCCAAATCATGCAGTATGTTGGAAACTTGTAGATGCAGTTAAGAGAGATCAGTAAATCATTATTTTTCTTAGTAATTCCTTTAGCAATCAGGGTTTTTTTACTAAGATCTATGGATTTAATATTGTTGTCCAGTTTCTGAATTGCAATGGAAAAAATTGAACAGTAAGGTACAACAACACATTTTGTTGATGATTCTATGTCTGAATTTTAATGTTCTACGCATACATTAGAAAAAATGTGTAAGAAACAGTAAGTCCCCACTAAATAAATGTGATCAGATTAAAAACCCAGAAAATACCATGGTAACAGGCAGGAAAAATTAACTGTATTTTAATACAGTCAATATTTGCATTACATCTCTTATAACTGAGGCTATGTATTTTTGAAGTTGACTTTATTATTTAGTTTATATATATTTAGTCATCTCAATACGCAAAATCAAAGTACTTTATCTGATGGTACAGCTACTGGATCTGTTCTAGACTACTCATTGCTGGGATGCTTCCTACAGTTCAGGCAGTGAAAATTGTGAAATATCTGCCCCATCAATACACACCCTTGTTTGCCTTGACAAACTCAGTGGGAGTCCACAGTTCATTAAATACCACTTGTTAAACAGCAGAGGAGATATTTCGCTTCACATTTTGCCTGAAATAATTTATCCAAATTTTCTCAAGTATTAAGTAAACCGTATTTTTAAAAATGTATTATAATACAAATATCTTTCCTATTTTAAAATTTATTTTGAAGACTACAGCCTGTTATTTGAAGAGGTCCTTAGCCCAGATCTGCTCTGTAGTTCCAGGTGGCTGGAGATGAGGGGCTGAAGAGGTGTTTTGCTGGCTGTTCTGCCTGACACAAAATTCTGCCATCTACAAAACACTGCTATCTACAGAATTCTGGATACAATGTTACAGATGCTGATTTCTAAATCAGACCATTTATTTCTCATTAGGAAGCTTTTGAAATGCGATTAAAGAAGGAATGGATCAAAAGCTTCATCATTATTCTTACAGGAATGTTTGCCCACAGGAAAGCAGGTACCTTTTATTGTTCTCAGCAAAATAGCTGAAAATTCTGGAATTGTTGATCTTGTATTAACACAGCTTTCCTAATTTTATGCTTGTATCTCTTTCTCTTGCACACAGACATGTATGCATATATATGTATCATGTTGATAGCAATTTTGAGCTGGAAGTTATAGAAAAAAGAATCTTGAAAAGTTATGAAATCCCATTATTTTTTGCCAATTTTATTTTATTTTATTTTAATTTTATTCTGACCAACTCTTTCATTTCTCTCTGCCTTACCTTATTTAGCCCACAAATGAGTGCAAGTGTGAACAGCGAACTTGCTACATGATGGAGGGTCAGGGTGACAGCCTGAAGAGGCAGCAGCTTGATGTCATCAGCATCTTCATAGTATTCTTTTAGAATCCTATTTCTTTTTAGAAATGAAGACCTGGTTTCCCTACCCGCTTCTGGAGGCTGGATACTGTCCTGCAAAACTTGCTTCCTCAGCAGAAAAAGGTTCTCCAAGAAAGCAGTGCCCTAAATTCTGCTGTTCACCGTTTGAAAGAGGCAGCCAGGTAGAATTTATTTTCTCAGGAGTTTTTCTTTTGCTGATTAATTGTTTTCCACACTAGGCCATTATGTTGGTAAAATATTTATAACCATTATGATGAAAATTGCCAGGAAATGAATTCACAGAGTCCTGCTACCTTTAGAATTTTTTTTTCCCAGGACTTTGAAACACTGCTGTGGTTTGGGCTTGCTTCTCTAGTCTTGCTATTCTTTTCTGTCACACTCAGTAATTGGCCTAATAAAAGGCAGTAACAAGAATTTATTATACCTTGGGCGATACTTGAAACAAACTTTATTTGCTGGAGCAGCACTTTTTATCTAGTCGCTGCTGTATATTTTGACAGTCTTTCTAAATATTAAATCTGACTTTATTAAAAGTTAAATCTTGGTGCTTTTTTGTGATTGCTGCTGTTTTTGCAGTTTCTTAAGCAGACTAGTACATATATAAACATATCTTTTTAATGAAGCTTTTGGAGAAATAATGTAAGCTGTAGATCTATCTGCTTATTGCCAGAATCCACAAAAAAGGTATGAATTAAAGACCAGCTTCTATGAGATCTTGTAATTTAGTTTTGGAATAATGTATGAGATTAATTGAGAGAACAAAGATGAGAACTATTCAACTTTTCATACTTTTTTCAAGATTCAGATTTGATGAAATGTTCCTCAAGCAAATGATGCCCTTAACATTTAAAGTTCGCACAGTAACAGCAGTAAAATTCAAGTGAGGTAAGATTGCTATGATGTAATTTCCACTTTTAAATCTGGGTTTCTTCCAGATACTGAATGGTAAAACCATAAACTTTTTTTGTTTGTTTGTTTTCTAAAAAGGCCTTAAGAAAGAGCAGTAAGTCATCCTGGAACTGTTTATGCAGGAATTTTTATTCTTTGAAATCTTCCAGTGTTAAAGCAACAAGAAAACATTTATAATGTCCTTTGGTGGAATCTTATTACACTTGTTATATATGTAAACTGATATTCTTTGATGCCAGCACGTTGCCCATACAGAGAAATCTCTGCACAATTAAATGAAAGGAAAAAGAAAAGGACTAAATAAAAAGTAATAGTTTTCTCTTACCTGATTAGAATTAAATACATTAATAAATTGTCTGGTAACACAAATAGGCAATAATACAAAAAATCTACATTGTACATTATTTCAAGAAAAATAACTTCATTTGAATACAAAAGGATAAATACACTTTTTGTCCTATAGCCACTCTTGTACAGTAGGTGAACACAGCATCTTACTGATGCAGTGCTGCTAAGGTATACAAGGATATGACTGGCTTGAGTTTTATTGAGGGGGCTGTTACACATGTGCATCACTAACATCAGACAAAGAAATCTTTCAACCAACAAGGGTTACAGAGCAACGTTCACTAAAGCACAGGTTGGAAAGGATTTGGGGACTGAAGCAGGCCAATATGGCAGCTTTTACAGATTTCCTTATAGCCACAATGCACTGACAGCAAAGAATGCCTTGGTTTGGTCAGTCCACACACCGGGCGGAGGTACAGGAGCGCACCAGAGAGGAGTAGCGAATGTTGTTGGAATTCTCTTCTGCTCCGCGGCTGTCAAAGCCGTGTCAGTCCCGCAGCCGATTGATCCGACAGACAGGCGGCTGCCGACGTGCCTCGAGTCCGAGGGGAGCAGTCTCCACTCGCAGCCCTGTCCGTGGCTGAGTGATATGGCTTAGTTCAGTTCGGCCTTCCTAGTTTGTATGTGGATTGAGCTGGAAGTTATAGAAAAAAGAATCTTGAAAAGTTATGAAATCCCATTATTTTTTGCCAATTTTATTTTATTTTATTTTAATTTTATTCTGACCAACTCTAATACCATTTTCACCTTTCTGAAAGTGTGGTCATGATTACTTTCAGAACTTTGATATTGACTAATTATTATCTGAATGGCATCAGGTACCAAGTTCTGATCAAAGAATGAAACATGGAGAAGTGACACAAGTAAAAGACCTAATTCTGAAGTCATCGCATTGAAGACTATTAAGACCTGTGTGGCTGAACTAGCTGTGAGTTTGCTGGCAGATCTTCCTTAATTAGAAGCCAGGACACCAAACTGGTCACTTAAAAACCAAAACAGGTATCTCATTTGTTTTGGAGAGCTTTGCAGGCCTTTTTGAGGGATGTTTCTGAGCACAGTCTCCAGATATGTGCTACTGCATGAAGTGAAATATTTAAAGTAAACGAAAGGAAATTGTTTTAAAGTTATAATTCATGAATTTGCAATCTAACTATGGTCCAGTTATAGCATACTTAAAACACTTCACAAAGAAGACAGAAAAGAAGCCACAACATGCCTTGCCATATGTCACAAACTATTCTTGATCTTTAATTGCAATGCTAATGAATTTGGGAATGGAATAAAAAAGGAAAACAAGGGGAAAATACCTATTTTTGAGCTGGCTCAAGGGATAGTATTAGCCTGTCATAGATGTGCTAATGTTTCACAGAATTTATATTGGGTATTAAATTAAATATTGTGAGTAACACAGCTGTTTGACAAATTACTACTTTCCTCTTAAATGTTCAAATCTGAATAATACATGAAAATTCCCGAGTCTCTCCAAAACTCAACTTTAATATCTTTGCAGCTTCTTGAAAGAAAAGAGTTAGACAGCTCTGGCTGATATTAGTTCTGAGGCAGCAACAGAGAGAAGAAATGCAGGCATTGCTCTCTTCCGTCTGGAGGGCACCTCAGGCACAGCCGTGTGCTCTTGGCTTAAGGACCTTCTGTTGCTGTGTCTGGGCAGCTGCAGAGCACATGCCCAGGGCTTTAGGTCTGCCTGCTGCCCAGACACAACAACAAGATGCTACAGAGCTTAAATACAGTTTCTTCTACACTCCTGTCTTTTCCAAAGGCCATCCAAGAGGGAAGAAAATGAATTTCTACTTTCTTTGTACTACCTTAATTTTTGTACAACTTGCCTACAGTAGCATCTTGTTCAGGTGGGACAGGCTATTGACACACTTTTTGAGCTGGGATAGATGGTATTCTCTTTCTGCATCAAAATCTGGATTTATGATGAAATTTCCTTTGTGAGAACAACATAAAGACATTAATGATAAAGTCACAGAAAGAAAAATTTTTATTAGAGCTCCTTGCTTCCTTTCTTGAATTCTTAAGGCTTAAATTTCAAACAACATTTCCTACGTTCGCTTCTATCACTGTTTTCCTTCAGTGTGCATCTTTTGTGGCATCATTTGTTACAGACTTCTCTCTCCCTCTCTCTTTAAAACCATCCCTTCACTTTCCTCCTTTTTGTCTCCCAGATCATGAGTATCACGGTCCCTGGACAGGTTGCTGGGTTGACAGCTCTGAATATATTACACAACATATTTGTCTTTTCTAAAGCACTGATGCAAGCTTTGCCCTGACTTCTGCTGCAGTGAATTTTCCATACTGTTTGTCAGTGGTTTTTGTTACTGGCACTACTGAATTTTTGACCTTGGATTCCATCTATTGTTCATAATTTTGAGAGCATGCAGGTCTAATGGCTGAAAAAATTATTCTTGGCTGTTTTTTCTCTAATGCATTTGTTTCCTTGGTCCTTCTGATTTAGTAAAGAATATTAACTTGAACTCATGAATGAGGAAGATTTCAGCATACATGCTAACAGAATATTCTGTCTGTGCATAAGCGAGTAAAAAGCCAGCATAGTGAAACCCATGTTTTCAGTAATGATGTTTATAGGTAGCTCCAACATATGCAGTGGCTGTCTGTATATAGACACTGAGCAGCACATTGAAATGCCATGAAAAAATTGGGAGGTTTCGTCTCGCTGCATAAATAAGTACAGTAAATCCAGACCAAGCACAAGCGATTTCTTGTCAAATGCAGAATTAGTTCCTGTGAATACTATGAGAAGCCTGTAACTAACATGCATTATTCTCTAAATCTGTGATCATTTAATCAATAAATGGTAAAAACACTCCCAAAATATAAAATAAATTGCAGTGAATGAAGCTTGTGTGAATGCCTAGTAAGAATGTCAGCATCTGCACATACATATATAGCAAGAAAACATCTGCAGTTGTGACAGCATTAGCAATATTTTCCCCACATTTTTTCAAATAGGCAGAAATGGAATTGGGGAATGCAAAAGACTTAGTCTCATTCGAATGCAAAGGTGTGAAATTGTTTCCAGTTGTACCCAGTTGCATGTTCCAGTTGAATATATGATTGCAAATATTTCAAATTGCGACAGTCAGCAATGAATATCTTCACTATTTGGAAAAAAATCTTGAAAATACAATATATACTTGCTGTATATTGAAGATCTCTACGTGGAATTCCACTGACTCTTGAGATCTCACCCATATAGCATAGATGTCAGGTAAGAGGATAAAAGGGCATGGGCAAAACAGTAGTCAGGCTTCTCCTGAAAGGTTACAGCTACTGCTGTTACAGTTCGTGCTGCACAGCACATGACAATACTTCAAGTTTTTATAGCTTAAGTATCTTACTCATTTGAATAACCAGTGAGTAATAACTGAGTTGAAGGTTTTGTTGCTGAGATTTCTTCCTTTGCCTGTCTTCCAATTAGAAGTACTCATTTTACTTATTTTATTCTAATGTTTAGAATTTAATTTATTGTTACCATTTACATTACTGCCAAATGGCTTTAAAATGTTTTACTACTGTGAATATGTGTCAGTGTTGATCAGACTTCTTCGGTGCTTTGAATCTACAAACATACCTGATATGAAAAACAGCTACTGTTCTTAGAAATAAGATATTCATAGTAATTTCTTTGTTTAGAAGTGACACTAATTCAACATTTGCTGTGGTAGTAAAACTATCTTAGGATACTATCAAGACAAGGCAGATGCTTTGATAGCATGAAAATAAAACTGGTTTGCACTTATCTACCAAAGCACATTCTTAAGCTAAGACAAAATAAATCACTGCAGACAAGTACAAGACTTAAGCATATCTTACTGTGTCAAAATTATGGTCATAAAATGACAAACATTAATACAAAGATCTCTGGTGCAAAGCTGAAACAATGTTGTGATTAATTGTACTGCCAGCAATACAAGGAAATAAACATTGACCAAGTGAGAGTAGTTTCTAAAGGCAGACATCTCCATCTTGACTTGTCTTAGAAATGCCTATTAGAAGCACAATTGAAATGACACTTGATTTTTTTATCAGACCACTTTTATTAAGTTATCAGAGAGTAAATTAATAGGGGAGTAATGGAGATACTGAAAATTTCCAGTAGAATTTTTAGATTGTTTGCCTTCATATAATTTCTGTTTTTTCTGCACAACAGGCAGTTCAAAGCCAAGCCCGTTCTAATCAAACTGCAGGCGAAGTCTTCAGAGTTTCTACAAGAAGATGTAGCTATTACTCAGAGTTCTGCCCAGCACACAGCCAAAGAATGGATGGTGATTCCTTTCCTGCAAATAGGCAGTAATTTATCCTAGCATCCACATGGGTAAGCCTAGTTGATTATGTCTCACCACTGAAAGCACAAAATTCTGTGCAGAATACGTGGGGGTTTTTAACCATGGTATGAGGATAGTAGAGGTAGAAAGTTACTGTTTTTCACAGCTTGTGTCTGTGCTTTCTCATTTTTCATCTCTATTCTTAATCTAAAATCCTTGGATTTAATTAATAAAGAATAATGAGAAGAAATACATCTACCCTGTCAAAAGGACACGAGGGAGAACTGAATTTTGGAATTGATACTGATACATGATAGCCATAGTAGCTTTGGTAGAAACTACACATGATTATGTATTAAAATGGATGAAAACAAATGCAGATTTAGTTATCTAAGAATTATAGTTGAACTAATACCTTTCAATCTTCCTTGGTTTCAGGAAATGAATGATTTAACCTTTCAGTTTTCTGATTTTGATGGTTCCAGTTTCATACTTGTACAAAAGAGGATGATTCCCAAAGTGGGGGGAAGAAAAATTTCCCTATTCTTTTTATTGCTTTGCTTATGGAGGAGCACCACTGAGTTGGTATAACCCTGATCATACTTTAGGGTAATCTCAGGAGAGCAATAAACTACATATCAGCTTTAGTTGCTCAGAAGGGACTACATGCCCCCATCATTCATATTTCACTTACAAAGCTGTAAGCTACAGTGTCATTATTCCTCTCTGCTCGAGAAAAATGAACATTCTTACATGACCTGTCTTCTCTTCCCTTAACTAGGAAAAGAAGCAGTTATAACTCCAGAGTTGTTGTGTTTTTGTTTTTTTTTTTGTTTTTCTATTGCCAACAGCAAGGTCATGGTTTAGATGTAACCACTATCAGTAAAACTGGTTAAGCACAAAAAGTGCTCAGATGCAAAAGATGAAGTCATCAAAAGGCCCTATGAATCGGGGGGTGGAATTAGGTTCCCTAAATACGAGCAGCTACTGCCATTAGCTTTCCAGAAGGCATTCAGACATGCACATGGAGCTGGCAGGTGTGCCCAGGAGCTCTGGAAGCTTTAACTGGGGAGCAGTGCTGCCAGGGGCTCCTGGGCCCTGCTCTGCTGCCAGCCTCTGCCTGCAGCTTCCCATCTGAGGCACAGCTTCCCTGCTCCAGGCGAGCTCTGCAGGCTGTGCCTGACCCCATGGCTGCCTCTGGAGCTGCTCTACTCCCCTGGCCTGGGAGACTGTGTGCTGGACTCCTGTCCTGCTGTCCCTCACCCCTCCTGTCCTCTCCTGGCTCAGTGGCACTTTGGGAACACCCAGCTGCCACTGCTCCTGAGACATCTATGGCCACTTCAGTCCTATCCAAAGGGCTGGCAGGGTGACCTTGCCTGCACAGCAGCATTTTCTGCTTCATGTGCAACAACAGGATTTTCTTGGATCTTGATTTTCCCAAAAATTATGAAACAGACCTGCAAAAAGTATTGCTGTTATAGAGCACAAAACCACGGGAGAAAGTCTGGAAAACAAACCAAAGCAGGATCATGCAAAGGTCAGCAATTCAAATACACGATTATGAATTATATAAAAGGCTGAATGTTCCTGCATCCTTGGCTGCTAAGGTGTTTGATTTGGAATAATGTTATGGGCACAAAAGAATGCAAAGAATTTGTCTTTGTTTACAGAGAAAATAGTATCTCTTTTGGCTGTTCTTCCCAGTGAACACTACACTGAAGACTTTGAAAATCCATGAAATAGCCCCAAACACTTGTTACTTTATTTGGCAGCAAAACCAGGCAAGATAATAACAACTGAAAATACTTCCCAATGATTTGGGGGATTAGAATAATTCTAATAATTATTTTCCTAAATTTTTTAGGGAAGGGGTAAAAGAGAGTGACAGAATGTGTTGTTGATGGCTTCTATTAATAATTACTGCTATTCTAAAGTTATTTGTGATCTAAAATAATTTGAAACTTGGAAACATTCTTCTCACTACTTTGGCTGCAAGCCAATTGCATGGGAGCTTTTGAACAATTGGTAAAAATCCTAGTGGAAATATATGTTATGATCAACTTCTAAACTACATAAACCAGCATTTGTAATGGAAACACCAGCAATCTTTAACTGCACTTTAGTAATTGTAAAGGGTATTAAAGTGGGATGGGTATGTAACTAAATGGAAGTGTGATTTATCAGCTCTTTCACAGTGACCACAAGGAAAGGTAAAGCCAAGTTTGTATGTGCATGTCATTATATATTCCTTCTGTGTGCATTTGCCAAAGGAAAGGTTTAAGATATCAGGACAATGTTCTCCTACAGGAGACCAAAACACCAGTGTGCAAAATTAATGGTGTAGAATCTCTCAGGAGATGAACATTGTGAATTTATGTGAACATTAGTTACAATGCAAAGGTAAGACATTTGCATAATTCCTACAACATGTGTGAAGTGAGGGATGGAGTTTTTTGTTCAAGTAACAATGCTGTGAATCAGGAGATCTTTCTGAATGAATCTACATTGATTTATTGTTTTGAGTGTGGATGAAATGCTGCAGAGTGCTTTTGCTGAGCCAGCTTTAGAATGGGGATAAAAACACTTCCCTACAGGTGTCAAAGCTATTCAGAGTAGAACTTCTTATTGCTAGTGAACAATGGGGAATTGATGCCAAGGAAAGTCCAATGAGTTGCCTGTGCAAACAAAAGGAGGGAATGATGCAGGTCCTGTGAATTCCTGCTCTATTTATTACATTGAACTGCTGATTAGATAAATGCAACAGCAGAGTTGATTATTGTTTCCAGGGGAGTTTGCTGACAGTCTGCTTTGAAAAGGTTTCTAAACTATGAAGTTTAAAAAATGACTATGCAATCTTGTCCAATTGTCATATGTGATTGCATAAGATGATTAAATACTCTGACAATCTCAAATACCAATGCCGTGTATCGTATCTCCTTCTAATCTCACCTATCAGACCTTCAGCTGCTTCATATTCACACATAAGGTACACAGTAAAGATATGCAAATATTTTACCCATTCTGCTTCATCTGATCTATAAAACCATTACCTGTTATTGTCTATTTTTGTATTACACTAAAATTAAAAAATGAATTCAACAAGCAGATTTTTATATCCTAGTTCCTGTCTGAGATATATCAGATGATAACATGCTCTCTTGTGAGAGGGATTTTAATTGGTGCAATGCTTTACTTTTCCACTCTTTTCATCAGAATACCAATAAGATGATTCAAACAGCTGGCATGTAGCACTCTGCAAAAATAAGAACGAATAAATTAATGTATCAAATAATTAAAGCTATTAGTTGCTGCATGCTAGTTTTCATCAACAATATTTATTGCTGCACACAGATTTGCTTCGGGTTATCACTGTGCATTTATCTTCATGACAGAGCAACCATTAGATGGGAAACCCCAGATAACAGCTCCTCTCTCCAACACAATCTTCTTCAGGCACTCCAGTTTTTCTGCAGTATTTTACCAGGTGTAACCAATGTCACAGTCTTAGCCAGTGTTTTTTTACCTGAAAACATTTAAAAATCTGACTCATCACACAGTTCAACAAAAACGTCTGAAAGATGTTCATTATTACACACCAACCAGTAGAGCTGAAGCAGGCATACAGGCAACCTACAGATTTTTCACAATATTGATATGCAGGCTACCACTAATATGTTGTTTCAATAGTAAAAGAATTATATTAATCTTATTTAATCAACTTTAAAGTTTTGCTATAATGTAGAAAAAGATCTGAATAAACATAGACCTGTCTTAGAGAGTACCCAGCATGGTTTGTTTGGGATAATGTCTGAGAAGGTTTTTCTATCAGCATACAAACTAAAGATAATGTCTCTAACCATGGATGTTGATATTGCTTACTATGACAAAGTGTTAGGATAATTCAGGATATTAAAAAGACCAGAGCTTTATTCTCATGAGTAAGAGCTGTTTCCCTGTGAGCTTTATATGGTTCTAGCATTACTTTTGGCATGCTGATTAACGTACTTATATTTCTGTTTATCAATTGTGATGCACAAAGGTGTTAAAATTTAATTATTAATGAAGACTGAAACAACCTGGGTTCCTTGAGGAATAGATAACTGCCAAATGTGATTTAACTTCAAAGTACTTTCCTTATTTTGTTTAAAATTATTTTCTCCAATTTTTAATTTGTCAAGTCATGCCAGAGTTGAAAAATACCAAGGATACCTTCATTGTGATCTAATAAAGTACTGTAGATAGTGTGCTAGATATTTTTAAAGATATATTGTATCAATAGCTTTAAATCTAATGATGGCAAAAAGTAGTTGTGTCACTTAAAAGGTCTTCCACCTGCACTTAAGACTGAGAAACCAAGACCTTGGTCATTTTCTCCTGCTCTTGAGAGGTTGTGTGTACAGCAATGTCAAGAACCTCTGGTTTGGAAAAGGAAGGGTCACATAAGAAACACTCAATTTTTTTGAAAATATATTTTTAGAATGCACTTTTAAAACATCATGTCTGACTATATTTCTTTTAAAACTCTCAGTGAAAAAGGAGACAAATTTCTGCACAACAGACCTGGGATAATGATTAATCTGTACTTCCTGGCAAGTTTATCTCATTGGGTCCAGTCCTGTCATCTGCCCCAGAGAACCCTCTACATTACATATGAGCTCCCACAGCTCCTGTCACGTTTGTTCTTCTCTTCCAGCAGCCTTGGCAGTGATGGCAATGGAAATCTGGCTGATCAGATCCCTGAGAACTCTGTATTCCTTGACATCGACTCCAATGGCACGCCTGTGCTGCATGTGCTAGTGGAGGGCAAGGAAAGGCTGTCGTTCCAGGTAGGATGAATTTTTGTAGGCCTGGAGCCTTGTGAGGGACAAACACTGGGGGCAAACAGCAATGGAACCTCCTCCTACTTCATGGAACTCCAAGGCAAGCAGGGCTGGCAGCATGGCCAGCCAGCACAGCGCCTGCTCAGGTTTCAAACAGCCCCAGAGTGAGGGTATGACAGGAGTTTGAAAGGCAAAGGTTTTCTGCTGTGAGGACAGCATTTCTGAAGTGGTAACATGGCAGATCTGAGTGGGATGCTGGTTTTCTGAAGACTGCCAGAAGCTATGGAATGAGTAGCTGTTTAGCTAAAACAGCAGGAGGAGTGCTAAAGAGAAGTAGTTGGAACTGGAACAGCTCTGGAGAGGGGTTTGGGCTAAAGCCAGGGCGGGTAGGAGTAGGTGAGGGAGGTGCTCAACACATCTTAGCTGGCTCAATGTTTTGTATTTGCAAAACACTCAGGGTCCTTCTAATGGTGCAGTGCAGCGTGGGCTGCAGCATCATCGCTAAGTTGTCATGTTGCCACTGAATAAAAGATATAACTGGAGTACACTTCCCCAAGTGTCTTTGCACTTTGTTTTAAATCAGTAATGGTTTAGCATGAACTAGCAAAGCTCTCAGGTCATTGCAGAAAAATTATTGCAGGATATGGCTTTATTTTGACAGGTGGTGTAAATCTTGACCCAAATTTTCATACCTTTGCAGAAGTTATGCAGTATACATGCCACCTTTCATATTTCTCCCCAGTTGTGTACCAAAGGGCACGTGTGCAAACGTAATTGGAAGCATTTCAAAGAAAGTATCCAGCTCAATTTCTGAGATGTTTGTGTTGCGGTATGTTGCAGTGTGCTGTTGTAATGTGTCTCTAAGATATGTGGAATAGAATGCTCTTTCTGAGAGTGGAAGCCTCCTTGCAAAGAGCTGTGCTCTGCTGCATAATGTCAACATAATGGAGCTGATTTAAGGATGCTATGCTTGCCCTCAAGATGAATTTCCTTGCACTAGCAAGCCCTAGTTTAAATCTCATTGTAGGATTATCCTGTTCCTGAAATCAGTAGGAAGTATGTTAGGTTTTTGAATTTTGTGAGAGTAACTTGTCTGCCTTGGATGCTAGTCAGTGCTTATTGCCTCATGATCAAAATGCAGCTTCAGCTCTTTAAAGGAACAGCTACATGTGATGAAACTGTGCACACTCCTTGGAAATGAAATTCTAAATTCTTCAAGGTAAAAGTCCTATTTCAAGGATCCTTTGGCTTAAAAAGCAAGTTGAATTCCCATTTAAAGTATGTGTGCTATTCAGAGCTCAGTGGGGCAGCACCTCATGAACAGAACACCCTACTGAACTGTCTCCCATGGACTGCTGTTTCTGTACTGAGGACACTGGAGTTTGTTCCTCCTACTTGTCAGTTTGTTTGGGGGCTGGGTAGTGCACGTGGGGAACACATCTGGTAGCTCTTTATTTTAGCCCCTGTGTGCCCCTGATGTGTAGCTGCTTGGTGCTGCTTCTTAAGGCTCACCTAAACAGCTATTAAAGGGTGAATTCCTCCTCCAAAGAGATTATAGCTGAACTCCTTATAACCTAGAGGTTTTGAAGGCAAGAACCTTGGCCTTGGGTTTATTGGAAAAGGTTTCAAATTTAAGCAGGAAAGAGAGTAAGAACCAGTTGGATACTGGTTCCATGAGCTGGAACAATGTTTTGGGTTATCCACAGAGAGATTTGTAAATCTGGAAAATACAGATAAATGTCTAAAAAATGTGAAAGATCTGGAAAACTATTCCACTCAGTCTCTAGAAAGGGAATAAATTGGGTAAATTGATCTACAGACAAGTGCAAATCAAAATATTGGCTCTAGATTCAGCCAGTGCCATCACTGCAGTTGTTACTGCGTTGCTTTCCATGTCCATCTGAACAAAAAGACAGACAAGTCATTGGCAAGAAGAAAAATGCATCTCAAGAAGTACCTGTCCAAGATGTAGTTATAAAAACACAATATAATTTTGGGTATAACACTTTAATCATCCTGAACCTCAGCTGCCTATTGACACCAGTGATGTTAATGAATACAGTCCCTTCAATATAATTACTTCAAGTTGATTTCAGATACAAGTAGTCTTCTATAGAAATTAATTGCCAACAACTGAATTACAATCAAACTCTTCCCCCTTCTTTGTAACATCTTTAAACTTCCAGCACTGTCACTTCTCTTCTAACCTGATGAATACAGGTAACAATTTTATTAACAATTTAATTATTCTCTTTAGAAGCCAAGGTAATTATAAGGAGCTTGGCTTCTACCAGAAGTCTTTTAAAATGGTTTTACCATTGACTGTAGTCCAACATGAGAGAAGAACAGGCCATAGTCAACAAAACAATATCTCAAAATTGTGCAGAGTTGGGAGAAATGGAAAGAGCAATGCTGTTAATATTTTACTGAACATCATGGTTCTTTTGTATGGGCTGAGTCCCCTCTAAATTTATACTGTAAATCCTGTAAAGCTCTATTCATTCTCACAGTGAGTTTGTGCTATAAAAGGTGGTAGTCAAAGATCTGACAAAAAGCTGGACTGACATTTATGAGATCAAGCTTTTGTTCCTGATTTTATCATACCCATGTTCCTTGTCAAAATCTTTCCTTGCATGCTTAACCTGAAGAGGAATTTGAAATAGCTGGAAGGGCTGGTCCATGTCTCAGGTGTATGGGTATGGGAGAAGATGTTCATGCAGATACTTACAAGAGAGAAATGCAAGGAAAAGCTGAAGGGGCAGAATGTTTGCAGGTGATTTGGTGAGCTGGTTGTATTTGAGATGTAGAGTCAAGTAAGTATCAAAAAAACCCCCAAACCAAACCTATTTAAAAGGATTCTTATAAAAATTACATCGTTAGTATCAGGTTAAAAATTTTTATAAGAAGATACGATTACAAAGGGTTAAGAAAAATGGTGCAGTTTTGATGAAATGAAGGAAAAAACAAAAGAGTACACATTCTCTGAGCTGTAACACATTAACTGAGCTGTAAGAACTGGTTAAAGTACCAAGGTAGGCCAGAAATGATTGAGCAATTTAGTAAAATCATAAAAATTAGCCATTAAATTTTTTTTTAAACATAGGAGAAGCCAGGCCTTCTAGAAAGGCTGTAGGCAAATAAATGCTTTGTAAGGTAGGGAAGGGAAAAATCTATTAACTATGGAAGAGCTTTGGGAGGTTACCAGACTCCTGCCTGTGGTGATGGGGACACGTTCTGGAGGTGTGTCTGAACGCTCATACAAACCATTATTTAAAAATGGAAGTCTGTTGCATCAGACCACCAGAAGCAAATATTACTGCTGAGAATTTTTAAAAAATGCAGAAACAACATTTTCACTGCTACTTGTGATTTTTCTAATTTTAATTTTTCTAATTGTCAGGATGGCTTGATTAACTACAAAAAAAGGACCTGTGGCATGTGTGATTTTTATAAAGATTTTCAAGGAGATGGAGAGGAACTAGAGACTGGCAATTAGAATGTCTGCAGCAGGCAAGTTAATGGAAAATGTGATGAAGAACAGAATTAACAGTTAGATGAGTGAACATGATAAGTATGAAAGAGAGAAATAATAATGTACAAACCTAGTAAAAGATTTTTTAAGGAATCAGATAAGTATATGGATGCAAAATATCAGATTGACAATGTATCTTACTCTACAAAAAGCATTTTCCAAGATACCTCAGCAGGGATCTTTTTTTTTTCATTTTAATTTATTTTTTTTCTTTATGGAATAATTATAGCTTGAATAATCAGAAGCAGGCTAAGAATAGATGTCAGAAACTACTAATCAGTCTTATGAGAACTTACACATATAGAATTCTGCTAGAAAAATGAGTGAAGCATGGTGTAATACATTTGCTTAGACTACAAAGGTATTGTGGCTATAAAGACCTTCAGAAAAATTTCTAAGGCGTGGGTGACAGAAATTAAGTGTTCAAGAGTAAAGTATTCCTACAGATACTTGGCTGTACCATTTAGAAAAGGCACCCTAAGAGTAGTTCAGGGTGTTTTATTGAAAATTTTGACTTAATGCTCTTCATCAGTCAGAAAGGCAAATAGATTATTGAATTTTTCAAGGCAGGAAAAAGAGTGAAGTAGAAACACCACAATGTCCCTATATAGCTTCATGATGTGCCCATCTCTTGAACACTGCATGAAGTCCTGATATTGAAAAGATATATATGTAGTACAACCATAAAAGGTAGGATGAAAAGCTGTCACAGCTACAAGCAGGCCATATAACAGGAGAGATTAAATAGATTATGTTTCTTCAGTGTAAGAAAAGGAAGACAGATTGAAGAAAAATAAAATATATGTCTTTAAAATCACAGATGTTATAGAAAAGGTGAATTGGAAATGATATTCATTTATTCTTCCTCTCAAGCACCAGGAAGGAACAACCAACCAGTTAAACAAAGATATTTAATTGCTGTTGTTGTGAACTTGTGCCCAGAACATCTGGATAACAAAAGTATGAATGTCTCAGTAAGTTATTAGGCAAATTAGTGGCTGAAAGACTCACTGAGACCAATTAAATATGAGGATATTGATGAATTCTTTGGCTGAGAAAATCTATCAACTGCACCTTCCAGCAGCTGGGTGCCTCTGCTGCCTGAAGCTCATACAGCCTGCAGGTGTCACACAGAGGGCACTGGTCCAGCTCAGAACAGCTTTAGTTCCTACAGTGAGGTGTTCCATTGCCTGCAAGCATGAAGATAAGCACATGACTCACAGGAATGAAAGGTTTTGAAGACCAGCTCTAAAATGAGCCAGGTAAAATGGTCAGAAAGTAGGGTGAAATGGGAACTGGGAGATGTAAAAAGACACTTCTGTTAAGTGTTTTAGTTAAGAGCTCACACCTTGAAAGGTCTTGATTCGATTCAGAAATTCTTTGCTGAAGTGCTCAGTTTATTGATACTAAATAATAACTCCCTTAGTTTAACTAAATTTCCTTAAAACCTTCAGTCTGAAAATTTTTAACCCCACCTCTACTGATTACTCATAACAAACACTGTCACTTCATTAAGACATCCAAAATATTTTGAACAAGTACGTCAAATAGTAGTAGTATGTAAAAAGGGTCTTGAATTCCTTTTCTGTTAGATACTACAATACTCAGCTCTGTAGAACTACAAATTTGACATTAGAAAGGCTGATTGCTTTAGGATTACATCTATTCAGCATGTTTAAATTCAGAGTAGAAACACACCTTAATATTAGGTGTGCCCCTATACCTAAAGTAACTCTGAAATCCATCAAAAGTGCAAGCTAGTATTTTAAAATTTAACTTTACAGGTGGACAAAATCATAGTATACCTACTTCCATGGCATCCATTTATAAATGTGTAATTATAAGGCGTTTTCTAAACTTTAATACAAGTGGGGAAGCTTAACTTCTGTTAGTGGAGGCTGTCAGCACTTTTCAAGTTAAAACCCATCAGCTCCTTCTAAAGGAAACATTGGTTTCCATACCATTGTGTCTGCACATACGTAAAGGAAGTTAAAACAACAACTGCTGAAGCCTTGATAATCAGCACGTGCTGGTGTCAGCAATGCCATCAGTTGCATCAGTGCCAAGATAGGAAACCTTGGCTATCTTTATTTGCCTCAGGTCAGTAATTTTTATCTGCAGTTAAGTAGGATGGAGATTACTTCCAAATGGTTCTTTGAAAGCCCCTTCATAAAAATGCCCCATCTGGGTGTGTCTGTGCTGCTACTGATCTCTTTATTCTGTCCTCATAAAAAGGCAGTGAGCAGGCAAATTACACAGAATCTATGGCCACTGAGCAGGCTTAAAAGGAAAGTGTGACAGATTTTTCAGAGGAAAAGAAGTCCTGCTCATCACTGTTCAAATGAACATTTAATAATTCATAACAACTGAGTTATAAGTTTCCCCTTCAATACGTTTCCAAATGTGAATAGATTAAGTAGTAATTGCTATCAAGCTTTATGTTCTATTTCATGTACCTAATAAAAGTTTATCTAGTGGAGCTTACTTTGTATCTTTTTGATCTATTCCTAACTGACTGCAATATACTCTATTAAAATATTTATCATTGTGCTATCAAATATTAACCATTTTAAAATCATCTGACTGAAGAAAACAAATAATGTTACTTGCTTAAGTTTTCATGAATTTCCTGATATTTAGTTGTTCAGAACTCCCCCCTGATACAGCACTAAAAATACACAAGATGCCACAAATTGTATTCACTGTCTTTGAATTGGGCTGTTTTGGAAATGCACTCTGCTCACATCCATCACCACTGTCCGATTTGGCTCTGCATGCAGAATCCTAGTTTTGTTCTCTGAAAAGTTATCATTCTGCTTCAGTACAAGATAATATTAGAGAGTTGTTGGTTTTTCTGTAGATTAGTGGATTTTTAAAACTATTTTAGGAGAGTACAGAATGTTGGGGTTTTTTTAAGGGTAATGTTTTTAAGTCGTTTCCCTAATTATCCACCTGCTCATCCTTCTGAAATTCTGTGGCTTTGTCAGGTAAAAATTCTGGCAAGTTCTTAGAGTGTAGAATGGTCTAGAGATGGGGAGTGATGTGACATGGTTGCACGGCAGCCCAGCCTGACTGGCTGCCAGGCTTCCATCCCTCCCCAGCTGAGTGGGTTATGCTCTCCCAGGGTGCTCCTGCTTGTCCAACCAGTGGATGATTCATATCACAGAACTAACATGGCAAAAAACCTATTCTTCTTTGGTTAGTGTCCTGCTGAGTTAGATCTGAAATCATTCAGTGAAAGGTCAAACAACTGCCTGAGAGATTGCTAGGGGTGCGGGACTAAATAGTGGGGAATTGGGAGAAGAGGGATTGCAGCACTTGCAATTAGAGCAGTTTGGACAGCCATGAAATAGCAGCTTTGAAGCTGACACTTGGGCAAGATCAAGAGGAGAACAACCTCTTTGCTCCAATCCAATCCCTCACCTTGCTGGGGAAAAATTGTTCTGTTAAAGGTCAGGTGTATAAATGTTGGTACTGAACCATTTCTTTTTGCTTTGGAAAAAGCAATTCCTGATCCAGGTTACCAGAGTAAATCTCCTGAAGAGCTCAGTCTGTCAGGAGCCTGGTGCCTCTCAATAACATGGTAACTATGCAAACTAGTCCCCTCTTTTGAGCCTCACTCTCTGCTTGATTTTATTTACCTGTTATTTTCTTTGGCTTCTCCACACACAGGTATTACCTAATTCACAACCCCATCCTGTTCACAGAGGCCTTCCAGCACAGAGACACTGACATCAGGTCCTTAAGCTCTCCCCAGTACCCCTCTAGCCTATTGCTTCTACAGGTTCTTCCATTTCCACAATATCCCACACACTGCTGTAGGCAGCAGTGCTAAAAGAAGAAAATGAAGGCATGGTCTCCAACCTTTGCATGCAGCAAGAATTATGCAGATCTGTGTAACTCTCTCAGAGCATCTTATGTTTTCATCCCCTCTGTGCTCTTCATAGAATAGAGGTGCCTCACGTAATCATTTCTGTTCATATACAGTGTTTGTGTTCTGACATGTTTACTCTGACTAAAATATATTCTCCCTAGAGAGAGATCAACCTTCCTTTTCTCCTTCAAATATAGCATCTCATTAAAAAATAATAACATTCCATGATATTCATACTTTGGTGAACAACTTTCTATGTATCCTAGTATCTGTATGAGTATTCTGTGGGTTGTGTATTTTGGAAGGAATGCATTAATAAGCACATTTGCATTGTTGTTTCTCAGGTTTAAAAGACCCTGGTTTTAAAAGGCTATCAGGATGGCATTACACCTGTAAGTCACCAGCACACTTCCCCTCAGGCAAGCAGAACTAGTGTTTTGCATCATCTGAGGATCAGGTCTGATAATGCTGTAATTTTATTTGTATTCTTGCCTTGCTTGTCTTACATCTGTAAACCATACTTTGCTGAGAGTTGCAGAAGTTGTATTCTGGATTAATGTAAAGAGAATTATTCTGGATTTAAATTTGCAGCCATTTGAAGGAGAGTCTGTTCCTTTTGCATCCAAACCCCCATATACACACACACAATTTCTTTAGTCTGCATAACAACCATGTAAAATAGGTTTTTGGAAAGCAGTATGTTCTGTATAAAGACCAGGGACAGATGACTGTTCCCTGAGGACAACAATGCTCAGCTCCAGCAGAACTTTATCCTTTCAAGAAATTCTTTTTATATTTTACTTCCCTTCAGCTCCCATGTGTAGCAGTGTGCTTACTAGTACCAGCCTTGGCACCAAAGCACAGCAGAACTGAAAGTATGTACAGCACCTGTGCAGAGGGGATTCCTACTGTATCCTGACCAGCTAACAGCATTAAAACTGCTATTGGTAAAAAGATGTATAGATAGGTGGATATTCTATGATTCCCACATAGGCGGCTGCAATGGTGAAAAGGAAAGAAGGGCACCTTGATTCTGCATCTCTGTTTCTTTTTTTTTTTTTGTCTTGTCCCCTAGGCACAAGTTCAATGTGTAGGTACTGGACACATCTGTGTACAAACTGTCAAAGATCACTAACCTTCACTGGAGAGACCATTGCATTTATATGTATTCAATCTGTCTAGAAAAAAGTGCAGGATGTAGATTTTTGAAAAAAGATTTTAAAATAATTAGATGGTATATGTCTTTTCCTCTTTTCTTGCTGAACGGTAAATCCAATCTTCCAAAAGCAAATGTTAAGCTTAAATTCCAAGCTTACAATTTCAAGTTTGACTTTCTTAGGCAACACAATCTGCATGATGATTTTGATCAAAAGCCCCAGCTTCTAACATTTGTAACACATGAAAAAATCCACACCTAAAAAGCTCGTATTTAAGTAATCATATAATAAGTTAAATGCATGCTGTGACAGAATATGAATTATCTCACAGGTTACAGAGTAATACATATTTAGTCTGGAAGACTACAAGCACTGAGTCCAATTTGAGCATGGAAGATAAGAGTGCAATCCTTTGCTTGCTTCTGTTTAAATGAATGAGCAAGGGTAAAATGAGATACATTGTTCAGACCTTGATATAAGGCATCTGGCTGAAAACTCATTTGCTAATTGTTTAAGATTAGCACCATTGAACCAAGATAATTTAAAACACTGATTTGCTATGGGATGCCAGCTACCATTGGAAACTCTCACTCACTCTAGGCCTTTGTAGTGCTGTGGGTTCCATGTGTTTACTTGGTTTTTATATGAAGGGAGATAGAGAATATTATTAATCATTGAACCTTCCCTCACCTTTTCCCCCATGAGGAACACGCCTAATGAAAATTCGAGCTCTGCTGCCAAACTGGTATTGGCAAAAGATCTTTTCTTTGCCTGATTGGATAAATATGCAGCTAGTTTTGGAATCAATGCTTCTGTGAGTGAAATTAAAAGATGTTACTTTAAAATGCTGCTGTATGTATGCAATGGACTTTAATCACCTGAAATGTCATGGCCAAGAAATACAGAAGATGCAAACTGTGAGCAATACATGTAGAAGATCAAATGAATGCTCCTACTTAATATTTTGTCCGTGTTTATATGTTTTTGCTTTTGATACAGGTTCCTTTTTTCAAAAAAACACTACGTTCAGTTAAAAACTGGCCAAATCAACTGTAGTTGAAGGTTAAATTTCTTGCCAGGCTTGGAGTTTTAGTTCTGTTTTAATGTTCATTTTTAAAGGAAATCATTCAGTTTCTGTAAAATAGAAAAATCAAATATATGCTATGCTATGTAATTTCTCATGTTCCAGGAGTTCTAAAAGGGTTTCAGGACCAAACTGTTCTGTTCTGAATTCATTCCCGTGCTTTGATCCTGGTGAGAAAATCCATTGTGGGTATGTGGCAGGGAGGCCCCGCTGAGCCCAGCACGTTCCCGCATGCCCACGCCAGCGGCCACAGGGGTTCTGGGGAGGGCTCAGAAGCTGCGCAGGCACAGCCACATCTATTGTGCCTCTTCTTCTGAGGGCAGCAAACCTTCCTGTACCAACCAGACCCCGCTGACCGCTACGTCTCTGCAGCACAAACCCTGAATGCAAGAAGATAACAGCTGCTATCACAGTGCTTTTTATCTGGGAGGCAAAGTCTAAAATTGCATCTGACCTCAGTGTGCGCAGAGACGCCAAGCGAGGAGCGCTCTGCCTGGATCCTCAAAGGGTTTAGATTAAATCACTAAGAGTGAGGTACCTAAATAAATAGTTGTAAGGATAATAGCTTCTGTGACTTCTACTTTGTGTGGTACAAAGTAGACTCCAAACTGTAATTTATCAAATGATATATTGTGAGCCTTAGAAAACTCAATTCGGCTTTTGTGTTGTTTTTTCCCTGATAGGTTTACTAATATATAAAATTATGACACTCCATTTACTTACAGAATCATACATGTAATTAACTAGCTATGGTATAGATTTAAATTGTTTATTTATAGTCAAGCTTCTGTTTGCACTAGGTCAATGGTTTTTAGCAACAAAGCTCTGTAAGAATAGAATTTCATAATAATGCCAATAGCCTATGTATAACAAAACGTAAACAAGCACATATTGGTCTGTTGAGTGAGTGTGTGTATCCATCTTTGCATATCTATGTTCCTGTGCAGCACAGGCTTAGGGAAAAGCAGATCAAAACCACATGCTACGTGTCCAGACAAATAATCTTTTTGAGCTTTGCCAAGGCAACAGAATGAGTTCTTATTTTTCTTGTATATTGGGGTCTGCTTGCTTGCCTGGTCATTTGTTTAGAATTCAATGGGAAAATAAGAAAGCTAAAACTGACACTGTACAAAATTAAATTAATTGAAATTCTGTTCTTCCATGATAAGACTTGAAAAGAGATTTAAATCAGTGTGTGGTTGGTAAAACATGACAATTTGATGTCTGTTCCATAAAACTGACAACCGCATCTAGTTGTTTTTCTTCTGAAATTGATCAGATAATTTGTTCAAACTTGGAGAATATCTGACAGTTACACAATCAGACTGAGATTTGTTCAGAAAATTACAACATAGTGAGGGAAACTCAATTAGTTTTGTCAGCAAATATAAAGGCAGTAGCTTGCATTTCCAGAAACTGTCCAAAGCTTTTACAGATACTCTTGATTCAGCTAAAATTAAGCTAATTATATGCTGGGCTCAAAAAACTCCTCATTAAAAGAACATTATTTGTCTTATAATGTCCAAACCCGAAAATATAGGAAGTACTGAAATTAATAAGTAATTGCTTTGACAAACCGGTGTATATATATTACGGTAAAATTTGCTCAGCAGTCCTCCAGACTTGTTCAGTACCTCAGCTGCTTAATATCTTTTTTTAAACCCACGGGGTGGACACAGTAGTAGGTTTTCTTTATTCAAATTCTATGCAGAGAACCATACTGATTTCTGTTTTTGTTTTTTTGCCTTGTAGTTCGGGTCACTGCAGTATTTCCAATGCTTCATAAATTCCAATGGTTATTTTGCCAGTATCTAGGATAAGGTACAGGGTGGCAACAACCATCTTCTGCATATGGGGTGCAAGACAGAGGGAGACCACATATTTCTGAGTGTGTTGTTTGGGAGGTAACTAGGATCTGATTTGGTGAAGAATTAGTAATAGAGAACTTGGAAACTTGAAACATTACTTCACCTGCTTTCTGCTGCAATTCTAACTACCCAATAATTTTGTGAATCATAACTCAAGTGGAAGCATCTGGAAAATGAACACAGTCAACAACCACATGTGAAAAGTATGGTTTGGTTTAAATGCCCTGCCACATACAAATAGGAGCTTGCTGGTAGAAGCTGAGGAAGTCCAGTTTTCTCAGGCTGCACTGAACAGTGTTGCCAGGCAAGCCATGCAAAAGAATGCAAGCTTCTTTTCTTTTCATCTACTATCTTTAATGCTATTTGGTTAATTATCACAATATTTCCTGAAATTATTTATTGGTTTTCTTTCCCCGTATAATTTGTTGTGTTGTCACAAGTCCAGCTTTTCTGCTTCAGAGGTACTCGTCAGGAGAGGCAGCTGTAATCTCTAGCATTATTGCCTTTTTAAAAAAAAATTATTATATAAGATTTGCATTTGGTTTTGAGTATTTAGAGCATTTGTATGGCTATTGACCAATTTTATATTATTTGTCCAATTGGTGTTAGCAATTACTGACAGTAATTACTAATTGATGTCAGTAATTATTTTCTCGTGTTTCTCAGTCTTAAGAATCAAAAGCAAGCTCTCATAGAAATCTGTCTTTAATGTGTGTGTGGTTAAGAATGCAGGCAGTGAGAGAAGGTGGAAGAAAATGTGAGAGGACTCTCCAGAGTTTCTGGAAGTAGATGATCAAAACTGTTAAAAGAATAAATCTTAAGAAATTACTACAAACAAAATTTGCAGTGAAAGTCTAAATCTGTATATACTGAAGTGATATTTCTACTCATTTGTTTACAAGACCCGTTAACCAGAAGAGAAGCAAAATATATCACTAAGCATTGAAACAACATGTGTTCTAACACCATTTAAGGAAAATTTCAGCTCTTATTTTTAAGGAAGTTAAGTATACTTCCATTTTTTTCCAAAGATTATCTTTCATCTTGTTTTCACTAATTATTACAGGTACCAAGCCAGTGTTTTGCAGTTATTGTCCAGGGATAGTTTAAAGGTATGAAAGCATAATTAACTTAGAAGCTGAAGTTTAGGACAGAAAAAAGTGAACATGCAGAGAAATCACCTTCTTTCTTTTAGTAGGAATTCTGAATTTGGAAGTAATATGCTGATGTTTTAGTATACCAAACTTACTTCAGAGTTGCCAAGACGTGTATTTACCTATGCCAGCGGGAGCTCCTCCAGGTGTTAGTGGGAGAGAGAGAGGACACTGAGAGTGCATTGAATGAACTGGATGGCACAGTCAGTGCCTTCAGCTGGGAGTCTCCCAAGGGTCTGGCATTATGGCACTGGTACAGCCCAGAGCTTTCGCTCGTTCTCTGCTCCCAAGAATTGGCACATGACAGCACACGGACGAGAGGCAGCGGAGCTGCAGGAGAGGGGCAACTCTCAGAGTTACTTACGTTGACAGCCCAAGCTGTGCCAGATATATCCCGGCAGACATTTATCACATTTAGGCCCTGATGTTCCCTCCTTACACTCACAAAATCCTCTGTCATTACAGCGATCATGGACTGAACCAAAAGGGTTACAATAACAGTCTGCAGAAACAAGACAACACATACACACTGGATTCAGGTCTACATGTGGAGATAATTCATTCAATACCAATAAAGGGTGCATTTCCAGTGCTAAAGGTAAAGGAAGACTGTCTATTAAGAACATCTAGTGTAGTGAATATAATTACTACATGTCCATTTATTTGTTTGCATGTGTCATTTCAGGAAGAGACGTTTTATGATGCAAAGAGAAAAAGTAAACAGAAAAGATATAAAGCAGAAGATACCACGGTCTTGAGGGTAAGTGATTGTAACATATTCTCTTTGGCAAGAATATTTTTGACAATTTAATGAACATTAGAAAAGCTTTGTATAGTATGGATATATCAATGTGCCATCAGGGTGAAATGTTTTGCTTTATTAAAATAGGCTTATTTGTATTACTCAATATTTTCAGAAGTGCTAGATGTCTTTACAGGGCTATATAAATGCACTTTACCTATTTCCAAGATAGTCTTCCTTTATAGGTTTAGAGCAGTATAATAATTTAAGTGAATATTTGCCATTAAATTGATGAGATTGATTTATCAGTGACATTAATAAACCTTTTGCGTATTCTGCAATGAAAAGCTTGAGGTGAGCACTAATGTAATGCAAAACCTTTAAGAACGGGATTTATGCAGCCATTTTAATTTCTCTCACCTCCCAGCGTGCAGATGGAAAATGCAGTGAGGCTCATTCCCCGCTGTATATTTTTCACATGTGTTCAGCTAATTAAAGAATAAGTAGGGTAACACATTTCCTCCCACAACACTTAGTGTGTTGTTCATTCACAGCCCTTTTCTTTAATGTGATTACAATATCTGTGTTCAGATTTCAGCCAGCTGAACAAAGGCAAGGAGCTCAGAGAGCTCATTTTCGGCATTCCTGTTCTTCACCTTGGTTATTTAGATTTTGGTTTCAAATTAAGGGTTATCTCATTTTTATGTAGACCCATGTAGACCCAGAGTAACTTCACTGTTAACTGAGACCACAGACTCCTTTTGGAAGCATCTGATCTCTGCTTCTTCCTGATTTGGGGCAACCTGCTGGGAGACTGGATTTATGTTTGTGAATCAGTGCTGCCTTGATGATTATATCTGGCAATTGCTCCCTAGCATTAGGTTAAACCTCAGTGGTACCATAAATGAAAAAATGGAGTTGAACTGGGAAGTTACCTATGTATGTATCTCCCTCCAATGAAAAAAACTAACAGGAAAAAAAAATTACCAGAAAGACATTTGTCATCTGTTGTTTCACTGTTTATTAACTATAAATTACAGATGGCACTTTGAACATTTGGGATGCTGAAGAAGAATAGTTACCTTTGGCAAAAGGGTTCCACAATAATAATAGAGTCAATTAGCTGGCAACATTCATTAATGAAGTGTAAAACTGACATGCCAAAAATACTATGCAAGGCTGAGTATTACAGCAAAGTGAGTGCCTTTTGAAAAGCTGGGAATTCTGATGTTAATCAGATGTATCAAATGCTTATGTAAACAGGCATAGACTTGAGATACATTCTGAATGCAGGAAGTAAAATTTGCTTCACGAGTGTTTATAGAAAACCTTGAAAGACAAAAGCTTGGAATTACATTAAAAACAGAGGGCCCAATTCTTGTTAAAAACTGCTTTGTTAGATGTAATGAAGTTACAGTGATTTAAACAAGTATTTGTGAAAGAACTGTATAGCCTGTGATACTGGATGTTATATTTTCCAGAGAACAAGACCCTGAACCAGTGAAATCTTTCCTACTGAACTCTATCACATAAACATGTAGGCAGTTCCAGGCCCATATCATGCTATCGAAGGGAATGTAAACAGTAGAAACAAAGTTTTAAGCCA
The DNA here is from genome assembly GCF_017590135.1 of Pyrgilauda ruficollis. NCBI lineage: Eukaryota > Metazoa > Chordata > Aves > Passeriformes > Passeridae > Pyrgilauda > Pyrgilauda ruficollis. Next base: position 918,397 of record NW_024526488.1, on the reverse strand, counting down.
GGCCATTTTGCAAAATTAGTCGATCCAATCAGAACACCCAACAGACTAATTCTATCTTCCATCTTTCCCAATTGATACTACAGTAATATCACCTACAGAACATTCAGGGTCACACGAATCACAGTTTGTGGAACACTTCCCAAGGCCTACCAAATACTTAAGACATTACAAATCTCAAAGGTCACAATTTCAGTGTGCCTCAGGGAGGCAGCGAGTATCTCCAATGCCCTTACAACAATAGGGCACTAAATATCACTAAACTAACATTCCCAGATCACCCTAATAAGCAAACCACACACAGGTTCCAGGGTGGGGGAAAAAGCCCCTACAGATCTCAACCAAGAAAGAATTTTCATCCTAACCTTCATCTGGGAACTATTTGTAAGGATAGGAAGATAACAGAAATGGTCATCTGTTCACTGGGTGAACAGATTGAAGCATCAATGTGATGCTTCAAACAAAACACAATGAGTGTAACTAAGAAAGGAGGCGAGGAAATGGGCTGAGGCTTGCAGGCTTGCTGCTTATTAGTCTGGGCTGACAGTAGCTCTAGGACAAACCTCAGGGTTAACTTAACCACGTGTCATTAGGGCTTCTGGTGTTAGCTGAAGCTTAAACCTGACTGACTGCAAGGGTGGCTTTGTTAGACGTGTGACAGCAATCACCAGTTCAGTATTTATGCTGTGAGGCAAAGGCCATGTTTTATTACTCTGGGTCTACCTGGTGGTTTCCATGCTATCCTTGCTTGTAAGTGTGTGCATTCACTGAAAGTCACTTGGGCTTTATTAAGAAATAAAAAACTCTTCAAGCTGTTAAATTATTTTTCACACCGAATGAATAATTTTTAACTTCAGAATACTTTGGTTTATTCTGAAACTGCAGTTGCCCATATGAGGTGATTTTGCAGTTAACATAGAAATCCACAAATTTTTGGTATTTCATTTTAGGAAATAAAATCTATTTTGCTGCTAAAGAAATTAAGGGCATCAAGAATTAAGATTTAAGCCCACTGTATAATACATTGCATTTGGCTCACTGGAAAAAAACCTTTTCAGTATTTGAATTCTTTATTCTTAAAAATTAAGCATTTTACATTTTCTCCATTGATTTAGCATCAGCTAAGATTCACAGATTTGTTATCCATGTACTTACCATATGTATTTCTGCAAACTGTGAAGCAGTTTTGATAAATCGGAGCCAAAGCCCTATTAGCTGCCATTAAACTAGCTTATTCAGACATTTGTTACCTTTCTACATATATGGCTGAAGAGGAAAGAATTAGCCTGAAAAAATGACTTTCATATGGGAATAAGACTTGCACATATCACTGCAGATCTGCTTATTAAAATGTTCATGCCAACATTTTACTTGTATTTAAACCACAGAACACTGCTTTTAAACTTAGAGAAAAGAGAAATGAGCGTTTCCAATAGAGCAAGACTGTGCTTGACCTAGAAGGGTGAATCCATCAACTCTCTCACAGGTGAAAATACTCCACATTTTGCCCAATTAAATCTTAGGAGCCCCAGATCAAGACAGCACTTTAAGAACAAACATCTCTGTTTTCTGAGAAGTGCTTAGATGTCTGTTCATTTCACTGACTTTACACAAGAAGTAGGAAAGACCTCTAAAGCTGGCAAATCAGTTAGGACACATACATTAGAAACATACATTTTGTATGGTAACTGTGATCTGGAAAACTGTCTTAGTCCAGCAAGAATGTTATTTATTTCAAATTAATTACCTAACGTGTAGAAAACCATGGTTTGATCCTATAGTTATTTCACATGGTGCAATTCTCAGGGGAGCGCAAGAGAATTCTGCTTGCATTAAGGTGGAAAGTCAGCAAATGTTTCACATTATCTTTTTTTTTTTTTTCCTAAACAAAAGATTTTAAAAATTTATTTCGTCAGTATCCTGGCAATTTTAAAGTGCACAGTTGTCTTCCCATGACATTTTAAATATATCACTTATAAATTAATTTTAAAATTACTTATTTTTGGCTTTTTGTTTACTAACTTCCTTGTCTTCTGTAGCTGCAGCTGCTGTCTTAGCATTTCAGTGTATATGGGAAAACAACATACTGAATGAGCTGATGAAAAATTCCAAACAGACCAATTTAGAGTCGTATTCATTAGGCCTATTTAGGCAGCTGAAATTATACAGCCCTGATGTCACACCAATGATGTCTGTCATCTACATCAAACAAATATGTGGGACAGTAGTTTTTTTCCAAGAACATTTGATTGTGTTAATCCTCAGCACAGTCATACAAAATCATGACTTGCCTACTAAAGTTCTTATTAGCTCTGACTAATTACTGGCAAAGGAGATCATGCATTTCCTGAATGCATTGCCAAGCAAAGTTAAAAGAAGGACACATGAAATGCAGTGCATGGATGGATCTGTGTGTTTATCACAAGATAAATATGTAAATCTGACAAGTTACAAACTCAAACAAATAATAGCAACCTAAATAGTTTCTGGCTTGAATCTCAGCAATGGATTATAAATGTATTAAAATATAATTTATTCACCTGTAGTATGTTTTGATTTTACAGTATCTGCTAACTACTCTTTGTTTCCTGGAAGATGGAAAGAAAAAAAAAAAAATCACAATGAAAATCCAGAACAGGTCCTACTGGTGCTTATGTCTATAAGAAACAGGATATTAAATTCTCCACCTCTGTTTGTTATTAGAACAGTGTCTTTAGTGGCTATCTGTTAATTACTGGCCATTGTGCAAAGCTTCCTTTATTGACTATGTTCAGGCTTCACCTAACTTTGTTGTATACTGTCTGTGGTGACATGAGAACAATGCATATTCTTCTAGGGTGCTAAGATCTTAAATTTTTTCCTAACATGCTTTTCTTATTATGTTCTAACATTTTCTCTAATTCTGCAGTTTGAATATTTATAGCAGATGCTTGTTCTAAAGCACTGTTTTCACCTAGGAATCACTTTCTAAATTGACACTGTGTCACACTGATTTGACAAATTCTGTTCCTAACCTCATGGGCATAATTTCAGTTCCTCCTCTAAGTAGAGGGGAGGTAACACTGCATTTACAACGCTGTGTCTGGGAGCAGAATTAGCTGCAAATGTGGAATTTAGTGAATAAACCAGATTAACAGAGGTCCCTCCTCCTGTTCTCTTGATGCAGCTGGCAACTTTTGTAGGTATCCAGGCAAGTATTCAATAATCTCTACTAGTAATTGCAAAAGTCAGATTGGGACCAGGTATTTAAGACTCAACTCCTTAATTTTCATGTGTGACCCCAGTGTGGCTCCCTCCTGTGTAAGGAGAGCACATCCAGTGTCTCAGGGGTTTCTGGGGAAAGTCTAACCACGACCCATAGCCAGAGAGGTTCATCATCATTTACGGATTCAAAATGCCTCCTTGGGGCTACCAGAGCAATAGAAATGAGGTGAGAAGTCTACACAGATGTTCTGATCCATTGAAAAAGCTCATTCTGGCTTCAGTGCAAGTAAGCAGCAGTGGTCCCTAGCAGCTGCCAGGAGCTGAAAAGGCACAGAAGAAAAGGCGCAGTTATCCCGGGACTGACCTATGCACACATTTTCATCGTCCAGCTCTGCAGAAGCATTTCTGAAGTAGCCCAGCCTGCATAACTCGCAGTGCTGACCTCTAGTGTTGTGCTTACAGCTCACGCAAATGACCGTATTGAGCAGCTCGATGTAACTGCACCGGTTGGAGTGCCCGAAGCATTCACAGTCTTTCAAGGAAGAACAGAAATGTATACAGAGTGTATACAGCAGCAGAGTAATAGCACATTACATGCTTAGTTAAAATGGACCATGAGCAGAAGTATGAATGAATGGCACATACATGTTAATCAATGTAATGGACAGCAGCAGATGTTTATCTGCAATGGAAGTGGAGCTGGTTTCAGGCAGGTTAGCGTGACCCGACAACCATGGCATGATGTCGGAGGTTGGCTGTTGTTGGCAGACCTGATGGAACTGAAGCATTTGCAGTTGTAAACCTTTCAGGATTACTGGAGGTTCAGTTTCCGCTGAGAGAAATGCACATATTTTTGCACATTTGAGATGAGTATAAATCAAGACCTGGGAAAAACCTCCTCGTATTAACAATGCTAAATTCAGTGGACAAAATTGTCAAACTTAATTATGATTAAATCCACAGCTATAAGTAAAATAATTTTTTTTTTTCTTCCTGACAGAAATGGAGAGTATTCAAAAATGCTATTGAACTTGGGGTGCTATAACTAGTAGGCACCTTGAGAATCAGAGTGTTTTATTTCATGGCCAAACAAATCTCTAGTTTGACAATTTTGGCCAACACCTCCTAAAATGATTAACAGCAAAGAAAAGGAAGGAAGACAGTTATTGGAGAACCACATCAACTGTACTTCTGAGGTAAACATTAACCAGTTTTTGTATTCTGAGATGAAAACCAGTTGGTCTAGAAAAGAATATGAAAATTCTGAAATGTGTACTGACTAGAAAGCATGCTTATTGCAGCCATCTGAAATGAAGTTGGCATGACAGCCACTTTAAAAAAAACCCTTCATTAAATATAGAATGTTAGTGCCTTTTAGTCTTTAATCACGAGCAATACTTGGCTTTATGCAGAACAAGAAAAAATCAGAAATTATCCATAACATTATAGAAGACACAGCTCTACTTTGAGTAGAATACTTGTGTAAGCCTGATCACTCAACTCTTGGGATTATGAGCCCAGAATGAATGCAGGAAAGGTTACTAGGATGATCAGAGAAGTTGAGTCTAATTAAAAAGTGAAGACTAGGAAAATTTGTCTAATTAAAAAGTGAAGACTAGGAAAATTTGTCTAGCAAACTGATGATAGAAGGCATCACCTTCTTGTACAAATACAGCAAGGAGCTAAGCCTCCTGCCATCCTAATGGGCAATACTGCCACAGTAACAAATGGTGTTAACTGGCTACTGGGAAATTTCAGCTGGAAATTAGAAGATGATATCTAGGCTTTAGGGCAGTGAGGTTGTTGGACACTTTCCACTTGTCACAAAACACACTGATGCTTTACAGATACTTTACAGTTTATTAACTGGTAGAATAAATTACAGTATGTTTCCTGCAATAATGGAGCACTGGATGCAGTGACTTGGAAGGGCTTTGAGGTCTTGAAATTATCTTGTAATTAGATAAAACTGTAGCAGAGGGTGTTTCCATGTATGACAGAGGCCAAGTCCCCTGTGCTGCCTTTCCTCTGGTATGCTCCTGATTATGCTGGGCCACCTGATCATCCCCTGACTGGTGGAGTAGGGCATCACATACAGTATTTGAGCCTTTCTCTATTTTTGTAAAGAAACAACAGTCACAGTATGTGTTTCTGAGTATGCTCTGCACTCCCAATACATGGATATTTCTTTGGCTTTTGTCTGATGTACTGGACCGTAAATAGATTCCACCGTAAATGCATTTTTTTTTTAGACACTTAGCACAACATATGCTTCAATCTTGAGAGCTGCCTTTCTGCTGCCAGAAAACATTAATCCATTTTACATATACACATTTAGTTAACATATATTTCTTGTTCTCGTCAATGTTATTCTGCTAAACCAGTGTTTTGTGGTTCTGATAATTTTGATGCCAGTAACTGCTGGAGTACAGGAAAACATTTGGTGTATCAGTCTCACTATGTTACCACTTGACACAATTGAGTAGGGAGGAAAAAAATGTTAGTTTATTGTCTTTTGCAGCTGGTCAGTCTGATTCAGCATCTCAGCCAGCCACCCTGCAGCATTTTTCTCCAAGTATATCCATCTTGCTCAAGTGAAAACTGCCTGTGTGGAACAGATGAGATCTAAAAGTGGAAAATACCACTAGCAAACAGGAGTAATGGAAAATTGGTGTGATTATGTTTGTGTTTGATTTTTAAAGTAAGAAAGACTGACTAGAGATAAGCAATCTGAACTTTGTGAATCCAAGATTCAGAAGCAAGGCTGTCAGTCTTTCTGTCTGACAAAGGACCTGTCTTCTGCTACCAACAGAGAGTTTGTTTTGGTGAGATGATACTATAGTGTTATGTTGGTCAGACTTGTTGCTAAACATTTTCACTCCAGGTGAATTTAGAGGAAATAATTTGCCTATATACTATAAAGAAAAGCTGACTATGCTACAATATCTTTTGTATTTAAGGCAGCAGAAAGAAACTGAAAATAGTTCATGAATGAATGACTGCACTATTTCCATTCTGAAACTGCAATACAACCTTCAATTATATTACTATTACACATAATTAGCCATAACAGCACAAAAACAAAAGCTGCACATTAAGCAATTCACTCTGTAACACAGGGCCTGCTCCAAGTTATGATTTGGAGTGAAGAAACCTTTAATAATTATGAAGCACTTGGATGTATGCACATGCTCTGAAACATATGCAGGAGGACTGCTCAAGTTCAGAGGTGGGCCATTAATATTTAAGGTAAACAAAGAGACCAATTTTTAAACTTGGTTGCATTTCTACGGGTATTGCTCTTTTGTAACAACTGTGCTGTATGAAACAAAGTCTTTGTCTCAAAGTTAACTAATGCTAAGATACAGGAGTGCTCTAGTAGTCTTCATCACACAAGTAAATTCTACGTGGTATAGAAAAAAACCACAGTTAAGTCGAAAGCAGTCCAACATCTGATCAAGCGTTAGCAATGGCAAAAGGAAAAACAAAAAAGAAATGGAAAGTAACGATTAAATCACTTTTGTGACAATGTTTGCTTCTCCCCTGCCTCCCCACAGCGTTGTTTGTTAGTGCAGTAATTTTTTGCTGTTGGCCTGGTCAGTGAATCATATTTACATCCCTCTGTGCTTACAAAAATAAGCTATGTAGAAAGTCCTCCTCTGATTGAAATGGAATTACTTTTTCTACTGGCTACATGAGGTGCTGCCCTAAGCCACTCAGACACAGCACACAGAATTGCATTCAGCACCGTGCCAGCTGGGAAGCTGTCAGTGCTGTATGGCCCTTCCAGCATATCATGTGCTTCACCTTAACCAGAAAGTATTCTGCTTGTAGACCTGTCAGAAGCACAGCTCAGGGTCTTTAGGCACACAGCTCTGGCTAGCAGCCTAAAGCACTGTCACGCACTGGCAAAGTCATGCAAACACTGAAGGAGATGGAGGAAAAGTCTCAAAATCAGGCTGCACATGGTTTACCAACCATTGTGAAATGACATGAGCTTCTTACAGTGATAGAAAATGTTGCTTTCAGTTCTGAGTACCACATGTCAGAAAAGACACAGATAAGTTGAGTAACAAAAAGGAGTGAATGGTTCAGAAGCCAAAAATCTCAGAGAAGAGGTAATGACAGCTAGATAGGCTTAATGTGAAGGAAAAAGGGATTGCCATGTTAGATGTGATCATTGTTTTTGGCTGATTCAGGAACTGTCAAATCCCTTGCAAACTCACAGAAGCATTGACTCTCTGAGCCTCCCTGACTATTTTCCAGTGCAATGATTTTATTGAAACAATCTTGATTCTGTTGCAGAAAGCATGATAAAATTACCCACTGAAGCAGGCTCACGAAGCTGATAATCTAATTGTTTTGTTTCTATAAATTGAACAATTTTCCCCCATTCTAATGCTATGCACTTACATCTTTGAGATAACGTACTGTTACTGTAGGGATGAAGTTCAGCTGAAGCTTCAGCTACAACCATTAAAACATGAAATGTCATCACATGAAACAATGATAAACACACATGGAAGGGTAGCATCATTTCTAAACTCAGACAGGTTGCATGAGACAGCTATTAGTGTCACTTTTTAATTAAAAGCACAAAGCAGATTTCAAGAAAAGTGCATTCACAAATAATTAAATTATTTTTTCTTTTTCATTTTCCAGTCACTCCGTGCTCCTCCTCCATACACTAAGGCAAACAAAGGAGATTTCATTGTAACCTTAGAAATTACCTGCTTCATAATAAACAGTATGGCTCATTACCATGATCTCATCAAATGGGTCAAACTAAGTTCAGACATTCCTTAATAACCCTTTTCCTTGTTCACATGTATTTCATGAATAATGAGATATTCACAATAGCTGCAGAAAGACAAAACATCTTCATACATACTCTTTACAGATAAATTGATGAGGAAAAACAATGAAAAGATCTCAGGGTTCAGACTGTGAATGACAGATATGCAAATGAAACAGGTTGCCTGTAAGTCAGAAAGAATATTGGCATCCTTTATTATATCCATAAAATTCCATTATTTTTATAGAACACTAGAACATCCGTTCAAAATGTAATGCCTGCACTCTGAATTTGCACACTTAGAATAAAATGAAGACATAAGGCACACTTACAATGCATTAAAAGACACAACAATGCATTACATTCCATGGCATTTACAGATACTTCTTGAGGACATGGACAATTGATGTTTTATGGATTGTTTGCCCTCAACTAATCTGCTTATGTTTCCTCTTTTACAATTTATGCATATCACTGAGGAAAACAGGACTCTGGTAAACATCTGCTTTCTAGGCAAGGATCTGAATAGTCATATTCATACATTTAACTCCTTTAAAAATAAATGCCATGTCGCTTTATTTGCCACCAACAACTGTCTAAGAAGCATATTTATTTTTCTTTGTATGGCTTATGTTTATGTGACTTAATGCTTCTGTTGTATTCAATGAAGATGCCTCACCAGTAAACTAATGGGTACACTCCACAGATATTCCAGATTCATACAGTGCAATGTTTTCACAACACAGAGCACTATGGGATCACTGTATGAATCCTAGAATTCCTACCTCTCTTGTGGTTTGCAACTTGAACAGAAGAAACAGTTGACATAGCTAATTTGGGAGCAACTGGATAGGTAATAAAATGAACAGCAAATTAGAAAAAGTATCATATAGGAACAAATCAAAATATTAAGATAAACATCTTTATTCTCTAACTTTTGAATTTAACAATGTTTTTTTTTTTTTTTTGTAAGGAAGGGTGAAGTTACAGAAAATGAGTTATACACTATCAATTACAAATTATTTGAGCTGTAACATCCAAGATCAAGACAGGGAATGTAATTCACATCTATGCACTGTGGCAGTTTTGTGTTAGAGGCTATTTGTTTCTCACAGTCTGTGACAAATGACTATATGGTAATCAGAGTGGTCTGAAAAGGGTTTTATTGAATTTGAATGCATATTTTTTCTGGCCAATTAGCATAAACCTAAACCCCACAATAAAATATTTAGATATAGGCAGATTTCTGTAATCATTCTTTTCATACACTATTCTTAAATGACATATTTAATCTACACTATATGTTAAAGACAGTAACAATATGCTGCAAACACACAAAAGCTAAATAGAAATGCTTTGACGTTTTTGTGTTTTGTGCTCCCTACCAAAACATCAAAACTAAATTTACTTAAACTCTTATTTTTGGGGAAGAAACACTGAATAATTCTGTGCTGTTCAAAACATATTTTTTAATGAAGTTAGATCTTAGATCACACACAGTATAATTAAGCAATGAAATCCATTAGAAATGCTAAGTATAATTTAACTGAGAATGTTTTAATTTAAAATTCTTCTGAATAACGCAGGCTAATCCTTACAGAGAGCAGAGGAAAAGAGATCAGTCTGGGTGGGGTTTTTTGTTTGTTTAAAAAAGACATGCAAAAACTTGGGAAATACAGTGGGAGCTAAATGAAATTGGAATGCTAGGTGTTACTTTATCAGGGATGGTTTGTTTGAAATATATGGTGAATAGTCCAAACTAAAGTAATTTCTAATCCTTACATAGAGAATAGATCAATTTTATCTGCTTTGTTGGGCACATAGAAACTTGTACTTATAACATGGTAGATTTCACATGCACATGTATGATTGATTTGGTGATTGTGATCCAGACTTAATTACAGCCCTTCCCATGTAATTCCCAACAGATTCTCAATACATCTCATTTGGTTTAGTGGCCATTGTCTAGATTGCCTTTTCGTTAATTTTATCCTCCACCTCTGTGTGTAACAGCACAGAAAGGACACCCTTTGAACATGAAAGCAAGCCACAGGCCAGATTTCTGCAGCGACTTTTGGGGGAGGAAAGGGCAATAAATAAGAACAGAAGGAAATCATTTTTATAATGAGCAATCACTTTGAAATGTGAAGTATAGCTGAATACTTCTTCAACTAACAAAGAAGCTTAGTTTTATTAGTCATCTTAAAAAGTAATTTTGTTTCTTTCAGTGCTAATCGTCATATCACAGTATGTGAGTAATTTTTTGTATAGCACTCAAATTGTAGAAAACCATGGGTCTTTCCTGCAGAGAACTTGCTTGTATTGTGGATGGCATGAAAGCTGAGAATGCTTCTCAGCTCACTTGGGAAAACAAATTGGAAACAAGACATTAAAAATCCTTTTGAGGTTGACAGTGACAACCTTTGTTCACTTAAAAATCTCAAAACTTACTCAAAATACAGACTGTGCTACCTAAACAAGTCCAAAATTGTCCTGGGCTTTCTGTGTATCATAAATTTTAGTCTCTATGTCTACTATTCCCATATTTGCAGTAATGTGCACAGTCTGAGTGTTGGAAGACTCCCTTTTCAGGTAAGGTTTGCTTTATAGTTATTTTCTCACAGGATAGCATTACTTAGCACCAGAGAAAAATGAGTTGGAGTATCATTGTTACTACTTTTTACCACGTGGGACTTGATGAGAGCAATTTCAGTACCTTTAGACCACTAGGAATTTTACAGCATCCTACCTTGGTTTGGTTTAGAAACCTCAAGGGAAGAAATATTCGGCCATATCCTATCAAACTTTGGAGGATCTGCATGCATCAGGAAAAATCAGGTTTTGTTATTTACATCTGTGATATTGTTCTAAACAGGCAAGCATATGGACAAAGACAGAGATTACACACAGCTGTAACTGGACTAGTCTAAGTTGCACTAGAACAGAACATGACTCCACAGTGAACAAGAAAACAAGCAATTGATGATTCCCAAAACACCAAATGGACATAAAATACTGTGCATAACAATTTCTCTTCTGTGGCTTAAAATGTAATTTTTCATGACGAGAAGATATCCTAGGCCAATATATATAGTTCTAACACCAGGAACAAAACAGGAACATATTGTGTTAAATCTGCTCTGCAGAGATAAAACGACAGTATCAGACAAATATGGACTTCTTACCAAAGACACATATCTTACTGTAACATCCTGTTTCAGGGCCTTTTGAGTGAATTGCAGATCTGTTATTAGAAGAAATATATTTACCAGTAGAGTGGGCCTTTTCTTTGGCTCTCACACTTTTGTGTGTTTCATCTATTTCCTATCATCTGATATATCTGTGGATATATTTTACAGCTTGATTTTTTTTTGTCATAACGTTAAATATCTAAATTTCTTATAAGTTCTACAAAATGTGTTACTTGCCTGAAGCATTTTGTGTGAGCAATAGAATTAGCTGTGTCTCTTTAGATCTTCATCTCCTTTGATTAATATGTTCTGGAGCTGGGGAAGTGAGGAATGACAACCCTTAGCAGAATGGTGCTGGGTCTTGGAGCTGAAAGTGAATGGGATGGGGTTTTGGGAAGGAAAGAAAATTTGTTTCTCTGTTGCCATCTGCCTAGCTTTGCACATGAGACTTGGACCATGTTTTTATAATCTTCTGAGTACTGCAATGGTTGTGTCTTGTCTGAACCAAACAGAATTCTTCTTAAGGGTCACATCAGCCTTTGTCCCTAAAGTTCTCCCACACAGAGAATAATGAAAGGAAAGGATGGGGACCTGCACTGTGCCATTTGCTGTTAGGCAGTCTTCTGCAACTGAATGGGTCAAGTTGTAATTTAATCACATAATTACCTCAGATTCTTCATTTTTGTGCTTTTTCCTTATCAATCAAGAAAACGGAAGAAGGAAAAATGGAACCAGTTTGGAAGATTTTCAAAGACTCTACATATTGACTGCCATTAATCTGCCTCTACAGGTCAGATCCACCAATTCCCACACATAGGAAGTGCAAGTGCCCAGTCAGAGTGGATGACAAGAACTATCTCCAAGCTGTGCCTAGTGAGGTGCTGTGGTAACCCTCGCCCCCTCCACTGACAGACTGCTGCCAAGCACCTGAGAGACCACCTTCCTCCTCCTCAGGCACTCACTGACAAATTACTTGCACAGTTTATTCCCTGTCAAATTTTGGTAGGTTTAGGAACACTTAGACTTGACCTAAAGATTTTAGAGTGACTGGACATTACCCGTAACATAAAAATAGGAGTTAAAAAAGGAAAAGCAATCGTTATGGACTATGTTGTGCTGCTGTCCCCTGAGCCTTTTTTTCTTTTAGCCATTGTGCAGCATCAGAGTTGTTGCAGAAAACTGGTCATATTTCAGACTGGAGCTTCCAATATCCTGCTTGTGTTGTTGAGTACAGTGTGGCACACCTGCTATAAAAATTCCCATGTATAGTAGTCTTCAACTGAAAAGGCCCAGGTATTACCAGAAGTAAAATTAATAGCGTCAAATAACTTTGTAATGCCTTAGGACTAACCCTCTGGAATGTGTAATTTCATAAACGATAGCTCCTATGTAGTAAATCAGATACTTTATATAATCAAACAGATATAACCAGTTATATTTAATTAATAATTTATCCTGATTATGATTTCTCTGACTAATATAATATCCAAGTAAAATCATTCCTTGTAAGGCAGAAAAAAAGTCATATTCAATTTCTTAGAAATTCTATAAATGTTGTAGATCTGTGCTTGTTTTAGCAAACTTACTTAAAATGGAGGTTGTGACTTACTGCAAAATAATTAAAAATTCCCTGACCCTTTAAATTAGATAACAGTGAACTGAGTTTCTTAATGGGCACCCAAAACAATAAAGAGCATATTTACAGTGCCTGGAGATTACCATTTAAGTATTATTACTAGTGATTATTACTGGTTATTACTGATAATAATAACCATATTAGAAAGGACTTCTGGAGGTGATTTATTTCCACAGTTTGCTTATGGCAGGGTCAATTTTAGAAGTTAGATGAGGTTGTTGAAGGTCATTTCCAGCTGAAACCAGCTGCTGCTTGGTAATGTGGTTAATGCTCCTTAGACTTAATGATTCTGTTATGTGCTTTTTTTGTCTTTGGTAAAGAGGATATCTTTTACTCATATCCTTTATTCATGGTCTGTATTTCCATCAAGATTACAGGTTTCTTGTTAAATATCTTTCTTTGTGTCTTTGAATGTTTTTTTTAATGGCAATGACTTGAAATGCTTTATCTGAAAAGGTAGGTGAGATATCCAAGTCCAAAGATGTTGGATGTCATTCCCACATGTACACTGGAGCAGATGAGTCATCCCTTGAACAGACACTGGGAAGATTCGTTTAGCAGCTAGTTATTCTTTCACAGCAACCTGTGAAAATATTTCTAGTCCTTGGTGATTACCACCAAGGGCTTTATTTATAGAGAAGTTGACTAGATAAACCAATCTTTTCCAGAACAGTTCCATGCATGGAAACTGCATCTTGTAATTACAGTCATTATGTACCAGAATAATAAATGAATCTTGGGGTAGGTGTTCTATAAGACGTGCTATTTCAATCTACTGTAAAATATTTCATGACAGTTCGTCTGAGCAAGCAAGGCTAAGAAATGTGAAAGAGTTTCTGAATGTAAGTTTGAGTATTATTATTTAAAAGTGAAACTACTGTAGACATCTTTAAGAGTGGAGGTATGCAATCTGTGTGACTGAGGAAAAATCAAATATAACATTTTAAATTTGCATTGGACATTTCTGCATTTTTAGTTACTATTGTTCCAAAGCCAATCATATGTAGAAAGTTAGTATTGGAAAAAAATTTTGCTTTCATGAAGTAAGGAAAAACTTACTGCATTATACTTACTAGATGTATGATAATTTCCTTTTTCTCCTCCCAATATTATTTCCTCCCTGACATACAGTATCAGAATTACTTCCAATATTAAATGAAGAAAATCTGTCTCAAATATTCACTGGAAGTGCAGTCTGCACCATGGGCTGTATCATGGCTTCAAATGGGGGAAATAAAGGAAATGAATGGGTAGTTTCAGCCTAATTCCAACCCGACAGCTGCACATGAAAAAAACCTGTCACGATCTTGGCAGAAATTAATGGGCATTTTGTTGGTTTCTCACTCCAACCAAGTAGTGAGCTGGCAGTAAAATGAAAGTGTATTCCCAGTGAGAGGGGCTGTCCCTGCTCAGGGATGAGGGCAGGGGTGAGGGAGCGCAGGAATTCTCCGCTGCAGCCGACAGTGCCTGATCACCCCCTCAAGTGATCCTGCTGGCCCAGCCCACAGACACTGCAGCTGCTGGAAATTACTACCCATAAATCTCTAAGTCTTAAATAATGCTCACTAGTGGCAGACAGGGAGCACTTGTGTTGGCAACTATCATTATTAATTTAATTTTTAATAAAAATAGGGAACCCCTGTGAGATATGCTGATTAAGATGTTTTCTAACTTTCTTTCTATTTAAAAAAAAAAATTAAATGTGTATCAGTGTAAACTTACTGATTCAGTAGAACTTCATGTCTCTAGCCACAGAAAGCTGGCCTTGCTGCTACCTATTTTAAACCATGAGTAGGCAGCAGTAAATATGTGTTCTCACTTAGAGATGCCTGCTGAGGACAGTGGACTTATGACAGTTGTTTTAGGTGCTAATATTGAACAAAAAAAATAGGATTTTAAAGAAATAATGCTCACTGAAATCAGTGGCAGATTTAGTAGCTGCTGGAGTAATCAAGTGTGTTTATATCAAATTGTATTCTACCACTACTTGCAATCATCATATCATTGTTACAGCATTTCTATCTCCTTTGGTCTTTTGGAAGCTATGATAATCTACCTCATATAAAATTTGCCTTTTAGCACTTTCATTAAACTGCAAAATCTAAATCACTGAAAGAGAGAAATGCTGATTTTTTTATCACCCTTTATTTTATTAAGTTAAAAAAATACTTGGCCAATATTAGGCAATCTTTCTTGGAGCAACGTAGGAAGTTTCATACCTGTTCCTTTGAAGAAAGGAGAATTCTGCATAAATGTGAAGATGTGGTTGTTTTATGGTAGCTCCTCAGCCATAACAGCTTTTATAACTGTTGGAAGAATTTAAATGTAATTAGTCCTTTATGTGTCCACTTGTAGAGTAAAAAAGAAAGTGATCTTTTCAGAGGCTTAAAAAAATAATCCAAGGATCCATCTCTGGAAACCTTCAGATATCAGAAAAAAGATACCACTGATTTGAACAAATTTTTGGCTGATTCTCAAAACAGTGAGGGCTGAGGGAATTCTTCAATTTTAAGTATTTCCATTTAAATGTTTGTACAAGTGCACAATGAATTCAAGTATGATTGGAATGAAACATTTAGGTACCTTCTCATGAAAACACAAATTACTTTGTTGATAGTTTGCAGGGGTTGTGTTGTTATTTTTCATTTGGACTGGTTCTGCTTTTTCCTATAAAAATGTTAAAATTGTCTGATCACCCAGAATTACTATACAGTAATTCCCAGCTGATGAACAGTAAATCAAGATTTGCTTTTTTAAATCACTATGCTGATTTGGAAATCTCATTCTTTTCTTTAGTCTGTGAAATAAATTGATTACATGTCTTAAGGAACAGAAAGAAAAAGACGAGAGGGTAACATAGAAATGCATTTTTTTCCTGGCAATTTCTCCCCAAGTTGTACAGATCATTAGATTTTAAAATATCTTTGTGGGTCGTGTCTACTCTCTATAAACTTTCTTGAGTAACTGAGCCAAACTTGCATATTGCAAGTGCCGTGTGTTTTGCATGTGTACCATGGTACATATTGGAATGTTGACATATTTTCTAGAGTATTCTATCACTGCATTATTTATTAATGTTAAAAGGAAGATAACTATGAACTGAGTAGTTCTCTATATATTGCAGCAAATCAAAAAAGCATTGAAAACACTATGTGATTGATAGACTGATTTAAACTAACTCAAGATGATGGTGGAAAACTGGAAAGAGGAGTGAGAAACAACTCTAAACTGTCAGTGGCTGTGTCTGAGACTGCTGAGCACAGCTCTTCTTATCTGTTAAAATTGGTGGATCTGGCAAAACCAAAACTGAAACGAAGGCTCCCCCAAATCCCATCCCAAGGACCTGGCAGGTGCTCCCTGGGGCAGCACTGGTGGTTTCTGACCCTGCCCTCGAAATCACTTGATTTATTTATATATTTGTCACAGCAATTTTAGCAGAGAGGCAGTTTCTGCTCCGTGCTGGGCTCAGTTCTGCTTCCTCACCTTCAGGGATCACACCCTAGCTATACAGCAGGAAGATGGCTTTGCTGGGACTCCTACCAGGTACAACTATCTGTAATGGAATTATTTGGAATGTAAATTTCTCTCAGATCCAGTATTCAAATGAGCACATCATACCACAAAGGCCGTTTGTATTTTCTTTCAGCTCAGTAATGTTTTAATATAGTGCAAAATCTAATTTTTAAAGCAAAAGATTCCAAGAGCTTCAAAGCATTAAAGGAGGGAAAACAAATACTGGCTTGATATTATAATCAGTTATCTAGATAAGGTGATTGCCTTAGACTGGAAGCCTGATTAACAATATTATTTTAGAAGGTCAGATTTGGAAAAAAATTAAATTGAAATGAGAACATTTTGCTTATATGTCCAAAATAATAGATACAGTCTGAAGACAATATTTGAATGTTTTAAGGAGATAAATATCTTAATGGTCCCTCAACAGTACAGCTTCCTGTAAAACTTGACCTCAAATAATAATAGAAAAGTAATGTACATCCTAGTTATGCATGTTTATACCCTGCTGACATGTGTTAGGTATAGACTCTAGTCCAGAGCTTTGCTCACACGACTGAAGATTTAAAAAGAGAACTTCCTGGTAACTGGAAAAGGGCAAAATCAGGTCCAAAATACTTTGTGTTGTTATTAAAAAAGAAAAAAAAAAATCCACTAGTATTTGCTCTCGCCACCTTTTAAGATATATATTTACCACATTAGAATTTCATTACAAATGTGAAAAACAAATAAAGCTACACGCATCCAGACACTGTTTTAGTTCCAGAAAAATACCTACGAGTATTTTTCAACGTTAAGAAAACAATCAAATAAGGAAGTGCCCATTCAGTATTTTTTTAACTTTATCTTGCATTCATTATCATTTAAAAAAATCTCTTAATTTAAAATTGACTATAAGGAAGAGCAAAAACATAGAGAACAAAGCAGAAAATACTGTTTGGTTATTGTGACTGCATCTTGCACTTGGGTGCATGGTCTGTCTCTAAACTCTGACTCATCTGCCAGCAGCAGGCTTTAAGGTGATAATCGCCCACACAGAGCTATTTGCACATCATGTCTATCTTATCCTCTATCTAATTATACCCTCTATAACAAACTGTTTAGCATAATTAGTGGAGTTATGCTTTACAGAAAAAAAGAAGCAATCGTTTAGAAGACTCAACTTTTGAAGGCATACATGTACAGATTAGTAATGTTGGTATTTGGTCACAATAATGAACATTTTGATGCACTGCTCTATGTAAAATTGTACAATCATTATTTTAGCAAGTAAAATAATGCAGTTTTCAGAATGTTTGCATACTGTATATAAGCATTGCTTAAAATTATGAAATTGTTTTGGGACTCATTAATTGCTAACACTTTCACCAGTATTTTTTCAGACATGGCTGAAAAATGCTGAAAGAGCCAGCATTGTAATCAAGAATGCTGGAAATGATCAGAGAACCTATTATTCAACTAATAGACAACAGCAGGTACAAATGACCTTAAT
Organism: Pyrgilauda ruficollis; assembly: GCF_017590135.1. Classification (NCBI taxonomy): domain Eukaryota; kingdom Metazoa; phylum Chordata; class Aves; order Passeriformes; family Passeridae; genus Pyrgilauda; species Pyrgilauda ruficollis. The sequence goes on along the minus strand of NW_024526488.1, from coordinate 900,569 downwards.
GGGAAAGCTCTTTTTTTTTTTTTTTTTTTTTTTTTTTTTTTTTTTGTTTGCTTTGTTTTCTTCTAGATGATCAGAAAGGATGTTTACTAATGACCACTGTTTTTTTGTGTTCAAATTTTAGTGCTTTAATACAAAATCCTTTGCGGTAAAAAAATGAAAATAGAGAATAATACATATATGTGCACACAGGTGAATGTATTTTATTCTTTGCTGGCTTTCATTGCAGTATCAAAAAAGTGTCAAATGAACATTGCTTGAGATGGCATCTTCTTTGCATGCTGGAAGTTTAGTGTTTCTAACCCACCTGCCCCAACCCCTTCCTCCTTATATACCAGAAAAAGCTGGGAGCACACAAAAGCCAATACCCTCTGTAGGTGTTTGCTGCCGGGCAAAATGAAACCCAAACTCTATCTCCCAAGAGTAACTTCCTGCCCCCGATGGGGAAAAACTCTGCTGATATGAAAACAAATGCTGTGTTAGCATAGACAAAACAAAAATCATGCAGAATCCATTAAAGCAGCCATGACTAATTAATCTTGTTTGGTTTGGTGTGTTAATTGGACTTCTGTTACATTCTCTTTGAGAACAGGATAAATTTATGGATTCTGTCCTTGTTTAACAAAAGTTCTGCTATTCCTATGTTATAGGAAAGGTGTTTAGAACATTAAGCAAGCAGAGTTATTTCTCCCCTGAGCTATTTAAGAAAAATCACATGGAAAAAGCAAGCAGAGTACCAATATTTACTTGTGCTCATGAAGAGATGCTCATACTTCATCTTTTTCAGGTAGACAAAGAAACATGTTGAATTCTACCACATATTATCCCAAGACATTTACAACAGACTAAAGATAAAACATAGATTTGCAGAAACTCTTGCATTTCCTATAGAATGTTAAACAGAATTTTCTCCGTTTGTAATAAATAAACTGAACTAATCATGCCAGTGTAAAATACAAAGAGGTCAACAATGCATCCTTTCAGCTCACCATTGTTCAAAAGGTATTTGAGTTTCCCTATTAAGTTTTCAAAGGCCAACATCTGCTGATGCTCAGAAATGGTAGATGTAGTGACGAAGGCTGTATGGAGGGTGAAGTGAAAACACAACCATATAGACCATGCAACACAGTAGTACTAAGAAACTATAGCACAATCAAACTCCAAAGAACTATTTCCCATTCATCCCATTTCTGTTATTAATGGCAGGAATATTTCTGAGAACGGTGACATAAACTTATTCTTTTTCATTTAGTTAGGTTTTTTTGGTAATCAAACATGTATAAACACAAAGTTTTGAAAACAGCACATCGCTATGAATCTGCAGGCGTGCAAATACCAGAGGAGACACTAGAGCAGGCAAATGACATTATTAAGATTGAAGGCTTTCATTTGCACATTATTGTCATTGATGCTGTTTTTCTATTTAAAGCAGAAAACAGATGCTGTGGCATTCAGCTGCTAACACTGCTTGCACTTGCAAGGGAGATAGTTTTGATGGCATTTAACTTGCCTGTCTAGAGCTTAACAAATCAGTGCTATTCATGAACTTAAGTAAACGGAGTTGATTATAAATTGATAGTCCTGACACTACATCATAAGAAGTGAGACAGTTTTACCCAAATTGTTAAAAACTTTTCACTTGGATACCGGGTATGGCAAATTGCATTTAACAACTGTGATATTTTATAACCGTGATTGTCCTGTATTATGCAAGTTGTGTCCAAAGTATTTGCAAAGCTGAGGCTGTGGGGAATATTCCTTCCTTGAGCCACAGCAGGATCCCATTTCTCCCTCCCTGCTTTATTGGCAATTAACTAACGTGCCATGACTGTGTGCACTCCTCAGCTGTGGAACGCAGCCGAGGCTCACAGCTCAGCTGCTGTGTGCTTGGTCTCTTCGAGTGTTTTGTTTCACTAATCATCTATTTCATTGATATATAGTAGTTCTTTACATAACAGTGTCATGATTTTGTTATAGTTTAAGAGTTGTATTTTGCTACTTTGATTACATACGGGCAAGCATTTTTCTGTGAAGGAACACAATTCTATTTATTTTGTGGAGTAAAGCTGAGTTCAAAGCCTGCTTGAGTTAATGCAGATTCCAGCAGATACGCTGCATTTGCTAATCTACTTCATAGAAATGAAAGCTATTCCATTTATAAACTTTTCCATTTGCTCTTTGAATTTACACACACATATACATGCATGAAAATTATTGGTCCTATACTTCTGTTATTAGCAAACACTTCTTCAAAATGCTCAACAAATATTTTCTCTGCAACAGTGTCTTAATTCTTTGTGTCACACTAGTTTTATAGGACTCAGTGCTCATCTGCTGATAAGAATCGATCAGACAATCTGGGGCTGAATGCAGATGCAAGGAGTGACATTGTCTCTGACCATGTAGTAACAGTTACATGTTAATGCCAGAGAGGAAGGCCAATACACAGCCCCTGCACCACAGGGCATGCTGTCAGAGAAACAATATCTACACCAGAAAGGGATGTTGGGAAATCAGGTCCATGAAGCTGAATGACAATGCAAAACAATACTGGTTTTATTACTTACTACCAATACTGGAAATACTGGGTATACCTGCAGAGAAAGAAAACACAAAGAAGTGTAGTTAGCTGTTTGCTGTAGCTGGCCGAGCTATTACAACTAATATTCTGAAAACATCTTCAGAATACTTTATCAATACACAGTTAAACTCAAGCATCTGCCATTACATGCCCAGTCCTTTGTAAATGCAGAGTCTTTTAGATTTTTCAGTATGGAGCTGCAGGGACCACTAAAATGCATTGACAGATGGGATCTATACCAGCTCTCTTAACTTCATGAATTTGTTCAGAACAGTTTTGTATTTCAACTAACCAGCCATTAGGTTTAATGCTCTAGATAAAAATATCAGTCATGCATGTATTATGCAGATCCAGGAGAGTAATTTAACCAAGGGATAGATGCATTGCTAACTGTTTTGGCCAGCTGCTTAAATCAGTTGGTACCTTCTGTTGCATTAATTGTGTAGAACTATTTTTCCCTCTTTTACCTGACAGTTATCTAAATTAAGCTATGTAAAAGAAATGTAATTGAGTGAAACAATCTAATGCAGTAGGTTGGCCATATTGATTAAGCCTCTCATTGATTTATTTTTTTTCCTGTGTTCATTTCAATTCCTAAACCGAATTAATGCAAGGAAACCATTACAGAGAAATTTACCCTAAGAAGTGGGGCTGTTAAGGAGTAAAACTCCTTCACTGGATAAGCAGTGTGGGATCTCGTGCTGTATAATGCAATCCCAAGAACTACCTTCTTGTCAGGTCTGCCCTGAAATCAGGCTTTGTGTGTAGCACAAAACCATGGATATGAAATCTTTGTTGAAATGCCATTTTTTTAAGATTAAATGCCATTGTTAATGGGACTGTGGCTTATCACTTGGGTTAGTCAGAAACTGCAGATCAGTATTGAAATCCTGGATATTTGCATCCTCTTCCTTAAATACAGTTTGCCTTTTTAAAGTTTTATTGACTTTTGTGTCATGCATTTTGTTGCAGATATCTGTCTGTTTCTCCATTAAACATCTGCTACACTTCTTTCAGTATCTATCTTAAAGTTCTCCCTTACTCAGAGATGGCATGGACCTCACTCTGCAATTAAGTGAAGGAATGTCTTGAGAATAAATGATATTCAATGTAAGCAAGGTTGCAGAGACAAGCTGGGAAAAATCTTAACTTGTGGCATGGCTAAGACAATGCTGAAGTAAGAGAATTTGCAGAATGGGGACCAAACCTAGACTTGTTATGTTTCACCACATCAATCCTGGGGCACGCGTCAGAATTGCAGCTCCCGGGTTTCGTATCCTGCGGAAGCCGTGGCCTGGCAGAGCACCATGGACAGCACCTGCTGCTCACCCAGCCCCACACTCAGACACTGTTTGCAAACTTAATTATTTCTACTTCTGCTGAGATGAACGTGTATTTTCCAAAATTTTAGCACCATGAAAAAGCTGAAAGCTAAATGCAAATATCATCATAATAGAACAATGTGGTCATAGTTCTAATGGTAACAAAAAGTGCTTTTTTTGGTTAAGATCATCAAAGAGAATGCCTATCCCCTTATTTTAAATGGCAAAAAGACAATCTATTTTAAAATATTTTCCCCTGAAGTTTCAATAGCAGCTTGTTTAAATTTTTGCAAGTCATTGTAGCTGGTTTAAATTAGCAGGATTAGTTTTCCTTTATAGACTCATGGAACCTACACAAATATTAGACAAAAGACAAAAACTGTGTTCTCACACTCACACTTGCACTGTGAAATGGTATTTGTATTTCCTCTGGGTATACTCCCCCGCCTCAAACCTCTCTGTCTCCTACACACATATACAAATATCCTTTCTTTTCTCTCCTGAACAGATTGTAGCAAAGGAAGAGGTTTTCCTGCAAGTCTGCTTGCCTCACATTATTGTACGTCAAAATTTTCAATGAATTCATAGTGATAAATGTTTCCTGGGCAGAGAATAATGAACACAAGATGCCTGCTAGCCTGAGGGCTCTGTATTAACCTTGCAAAAATATCTTCAGATTCTGTTTCAAAAGCTGTTTTGCTATTTCTGTACAGAGTTTCTTAGTTGGTGTGGTCTTCTGTAACCAGACTGGTTTTTGTACTAGCAGGTATCCCTGTGAGAGGTGACTGGCCTTGATAGTGCAGTACTTTATGCCCTTCTTACTAAAGAGAGTGAGAATGACACTTCTGTGTTTGTCTGGAAAGGAGCTGGTTATGTAGGGCCACGAAGCAGGGTCTATTAACACTCTGTGAAAACCGCACATATGATGGGGAAATTATTCTTAGAAGGAGTGTTTGTGTGAGATCTGGAGTTACATATTGAGGCTAGCTCTTCAATTCAGCTGAGCTGGATTTGGTGCAAGTCCTTAGGTAATCAGGCACAGGAGGTGTGATTCTGCTCTCCCTCTCTGTTAGTGTGGAGGCAGGCAAGGGCCTGAGCACAGGGCTCTGCCCGTGTCACCACTGCTGGGGACAACCACAGGCTGTGGGATCATCCCCGTACTGCTGGGGACAACCACAGGCTGTGGGATCATCCCCGTACTGCTGGGGACAACCACAGGCTGTGGGGTCATCCCTGCACTGCTGGGGACAACCACAGGCTGTGGGGTCATCCCACCACTGCTGGCCCTTGGCTTGAACCTGGTCTGTTACATGGCATGGACGGTTTCCAGTCAGCCTTGTACTGAAATCTGTGAGCACTCTCCAGCAGTGAAGTGATGGGGACAGGTTAGAGAGATGAAGGATCAGGCCTCCTTTGATGGACAATTCTGTTGAACAAGGTACAAAAAGGGATAGAATTTACACCTATTCAGTTGTTAAACCAAAGCAATGTTCACCCTAAATTATCTTCCAGTTGAAATCACTGGGATGTTTATTAATGGTAATAGATTTATAGTGAAGGGACATCAAGTAAAGCATGCAAAGTAAGTTCAGAGGTTGGTACTGCCCCTGAAATTGCAAATATTGCAGGAGAAAGTCACTAATACTATTTATTATTTTTGACATGACTTGAGGGCGGTGGTTTGGTATATTACATGTTCACTGTAAGTGCATCTAAATATATATGCATTACTTGAGCGGAAAAAAATCTGGTGTTTTCCTTTCGTATGATCTTCTGCATCTGCCCTGTAATTTTCTCATTTCCCCTACTTCCAGAAATGGGTTGTTTTAGCTCTTAGCTACCATGGAGCTGGCTATTGAGATGAAGAAAAAAGCAAATCAGATGCTAGCAAAGAAAGCAAGTTTTTGATTCTGTCTCCAGTTTGTGTCAGTGTGAAATCCCTAACACAAAGAAATGGATCCAGCTTTTGGTGAGAAGGACCACACTGCTGCTTCCAGTGTCAGGGCAGGTCATACCCTGCAGCCCCTCTTAGCACCTCCATTGTCAACGCCCGCATGTGCTTCTGGCAGGACTCTTAAGCAGGAACAAAATATAGAGCTTTTCATAGCAGAGTCAGAGCAGGGATGTTAATGCTTCATCCGATCTTTTGCTAGAATATCTGCCCTGCAGCATGACAGCACTCCCTGCAGTGAGTCTTTCTTCCCTTTGCAGCTCTTCTATTGAGCGATGATTGCAATATCAGATGCTCAGCATCAATTTCAGAACTTCTGAATTCTCTAGCAATTTAAAGCCCTGAGAAGCTCGATGATACTGGTGTCTTGTAATCCCTCAAAGGGAGTGATCATTATGATCACAGGAGCAAACTTTTCATGGATTGTTAAACCTGTATTCAGACAATTCAGACAAAGGATTACACACAGTCAAAGAAAATTCTTTGGGAATTTCATCTGTTTCATTCCAAGAGCCCCAGAACTCCTGCTACTGTTAATTTTGCAATTGTTCCTCTGTATAGATAGAATTAATAGAAAAGGAACAGCTTTGATGAAGTTTCTTATCCCTCACCTCTGCTTTCCCAAGCGATACCACCAGAAATAAATGGGACAGAGGAAATAGCTATTGTTTTATTGGGTAACATCTTTTAAAATTTGGACTCTTCATGATATGTTTTAGTGAGTCCAAACCAGTATTGAAAACTCTGTCTAGGAAACACCCAGTGAGATCAAAAGATTTTTTTTTTCAAGTAATCATAATTTATTGATAGAATATTAGAAACTTTGCAAAGCCTGAAACTCAGACTGTTTCTGGCACTTTGAATATCTTGAAAGAGACACTTTGCCTTCCCATGCTGCTGCTGCTTAAGGACCAGAAGTCTCTTTCATTTCACCTTTTCACTGTATATGGCAAAAATAGAGTTGTTTGAAACCAGTGATGTACAGAAACAATTCATTTCCCAGCAACAGATGTCACCACAGCCAGCACAAACAACCAGCTCAGCAGGGTCATGCAAGAGGGTAAAGTGCTGAAGGATAATTTTTCAAGCCCTATTTTAAAAAAATAAACCATGTTATTTATAATGCATTGTTTTTAGGTATGTACCTGCAATGTTTTGCTGGCTATTGCACTGGATACCCAGTTGAAGGAAAATGAGTTTATCAGTTGCAGATTTTGCAGATTTTCCTGACACTCCTGTTTACCTGGATGTTCTTGATACACTGCAGTTTTGTCCTCACACTAGGTTTCCCAGCCTTTAGTGTGACATGTTCCTGTGGCTTTATACCTTCTGTAAGCTTCATGGACTAATATTAATATGTAATATAAATATAAAATAGGAGCAATATGAAGCTTTTCTGTTTTGTAACTTATTGATTGATATCTTCCTTTTTCTCTTTGAAACAGATTGTCAAAAGCATCAAGGAGCAATATAACTTCAACATAAGTGTCCCATTCCTTCAAATCAAGTCACGAAGAAGGCACTGGAAAATTTCTAGTTACTTGGGAGAATGGGCCATTAGAAAAATGGGACACTGTCTAGTTTATGAGTCTGCTTTGACTGGAAAGCAGGATGTGTGATCCTTTCAGTTAGGGGGATCCTCGTTACCTGGATTCCTGATTAGAAAGCACAACTTCTTGGGCAACTTTATTTATGCAGGTCCTTCAAGATGGCTTGGTGTCAGCAAGTATTTATGGGGAAAACTGAACATCAATGAGTGTAATACCAGTGCACTTCTGGAGGTGCCATAAGTTTTGCCAGAAATTGTTTCTGTGGCAGCTGTGCTGCACTCATGCCTTTTAAGTCTTTTGCTTTTCAAGGAGGTTTAAGGCTGTGCTGCTGAGACAGAGGCTGTACCATGGGAGGGGGACCCACTGCAGGAGAAATTTGGTACACTGAGACTGTCTGCCTGACTCTTGACTGAAAAGAACCACCAGTGTTTCCCATGTCCTGATCAATCCTTTGTTTCATGTTGAACTATGAATTAGGAAAGTCATGTAACAGCTGGGAGGGGGTTCTGCTGAGTGTGGGGCACTTTTGGTACAGGTTATTGGTGGTGAAGGGACTGACACAAAGCGAGCAGGCTTTGATGCAGGGCAGCTCAGTGCAGTCTGAGACAGCTCTGTCTGATGGAGCAAAGAACCTAAGTGCCAAAGATGATCTAAACAACAGGAGGAAGAAAAGAGCTAGTGCTGTCAGACTCATACAACTGCTGAGGAGAAAAGCTATCCTGTAATACCAAGTAGAGAGAAATTCAATAAGTTCACTTTGTGTGTCAAAACATATTGCAGAAAAAACTATCTATAGAATGTGGCAGCACAAGGGAATGAATGTAATCACAAAATAGTCAATAAGATAGAGTGGAAATATAAAATAAATGCTGTGTGGAGACAAATGGAGAAATATTGTTAGTGCCAGTAAACAACAGAGTACTTGCTGTCCTTCACAGGTAAAGCATGGAAAAATGTTTTGCATTCTCCTGAAAAATTCAGAGTGACTTAAAATGGTGAAGAAATAAATGGATAAAGAAAACAGCTTTATGTCAAGGTTTCCGCTACGACTACAGGTCGTGGAATGGTCTTCTGTTTCAGGAGCTGTAGCTTGAAAAGGTATGATGAAGTCTTATTGGCCAGAAAAAATGGCAGAAACAGAGCAATGGAAATAACAGAAGTTCCAGCTGGGAAAGATTTGGAAATAGACATTAGGCTTCTTGTTGAATCTGAACGAATTTCACAAATTCCGAGCATCTCAAGAAAGAGTATCTTTTAATTTTGTGGAAAGAAGAAAAAAAAATTCAGAGTGTTTCATTTATACAACTATTTTAAAGCGTATCTTTAAGCATATTCATGTAAACTTCAAACATATTAAAATTTTTAAATAATTTGGTCTTAGATGAAAAAATGGTCTTGGAAAATTAGAGGAAGGAGAAGTATCAGAGGAACACTGTATTACTGGATTATACAAAGTGCCCCCAGAGAACTGAAGTAATATATGAAGGGAAGTTATTTCTATCAACATGTTCCAGGAGCTATTTCAGAATCCACACCTGACTAGGGAGAGTACAACACCTTTGCATTGCTGACCACATGATGGAGATGGTGACATAAAGGCAAAAAGTTAAGTGAAATTACACTGGCTGTGCAGAGAGTTTACACAGTAATGAATAACTTCATAGGCTCCAACATATACAGCCTTAAATCAGGAAATGACAAAAGAAATGGAAGATTTACATATCATAAATGATTGCTGCTTGTACCAAAGAATCAGACAACCCACAAGAAGAGAAGCTGATTTAGTTCTGAAGCAGTGCATAGGACACAATTCAAGAAGTAGTTATCAGAGAACCACTTCTGGACTGAAACTCAACATGCTTGTTGAGAAGGAAAAGGATAAAAAAAAAAAAATCCACTGCAGTAATATTTAACTTTGAGAGAGCAAGGAAACGAAAATGAGGAAGTTAGATAAAAGAAAAGTGAAAAGAACATCTAAAAAGATATACATGCAAACAGCATGGAAGCAGCTGGAGACAAATGTATGAGAGGCTCAGAATAATCATATGAAGCTCATCTCTTTTTTTGTAACTTATAAAAATTACTCTCTTATAAGCAAAAAAAAAAATCCAAACCCCAATGCCAAATTCAAAACAACAGAATGTAGATGATTTTGGAAAGATACCCTTCAAAAGTGTAAGTCTTCTCAATGGAGAAAGATATGGGGAAAAAAAGCATAAAATCTGCCAATTTAAATATAAACCACAGAATTTCAAGAATTAACTTCCTATGGACACAGAAGTTAGAAATTCTTTTTTGTTAAAACAATCATACTAGAAGCAGGAGGCCCAGAGAGATAACTGGGAAGATAGGCAATTGAGGTGTTATTAATACTATCACTAATTAATAATTAATTTAATATTGAATACTAAATTAATTGTTTTCACTGATGTTCACAACAAAGAAAGAGAGATTCTCACCTGCTGAGGAATTTTCTCAAAGTCTGTTAGCATCTGAAGTAAATGGTATTGAACAAGAATTGCCATGAGAAAATGTTGCCCCAAGAAGTATTTTACAGGAAGTCAAATATCATGTTTCTGAACTAACTATTGTAGCATGTAACCTGTAATTTAAGTCAGCCTTGAGGCCAGAAGAAATGTTTTAACTGTGGTACAGTCTAAAAAAAGGACTCAAGGACTGATCCAGAGAGTAACAAAATCTAAAAGAACCACATTTTAATGTTATCATAAAAGAGCCATGTTGTTGTCCTGTCTTGAATACCAAGTGTAGTTTTAGCCTCACCAAATAGAAAAAATGACATCACAGAACCAGAAGAGAAAGCACAGATGACCAGAGATGTGGCATGGTTTTATGATAAGATGAGAGAGATCAGGTTTTGTCATTTAAAAAAAGAGTGGAAGAGTGGATAAGGTCAAGTCTATGTAATGATAAATGGTGTAACAGATGTAAACAGAGGTGCATTTTTCTTTATTCCTTCCTTATTGAAGGAGGTACTGGCTTAACCATTGAAAAACATTTAAGGCAAGCAAAATAAAATACCTTTCACTCACTGTCTCACTAAAATTGGAAATGTCTTGCCATAAGGTATCACTGAGGTCAAGCTCATGTCAGTTGGGTGTCTCTCTCTGTTCAGCAGCAAGGAACCCTAGAAGTCCAGCTCAGAAAGCCAGTTTATTTCATGGTAACTGAGAAAGTGAAGAAGAAATCCTTCATGCTTCTTCCTGTTTGCCAGAAATTCCTGCTGCTGATGACTGCTGAAGTCAGGATTTGAGGGTAAGTGGAGTATTCTTCAGCTCAAACAAGGTTATGTTTTCATGATGCTATCATCATCACCATCATCCCCAGAAATGACTACCTATTATTTACAAAACGTTTTGATTTTTGATGAAACTGTATGTTTGCTGAAATTCACTGATGGTTTTTTTAACATAAAGTTAATTTAACAAGCTTCAGACACTTTCAGTAGGTGCTAATTCCACTGTTCTGTCTGGTGTGTGCTCAGCTGACTGGGAATGAGGTAAAACTCACAGCAAGGTGAATTTAGCTAAAATCAACCTGGTAAATCTCACCATATTTCCCAAACACAGATTTAAAATATTAATTCTGTGAGCCACACTCAGTTTTTATAACAGGCGAAAAAAAGTGAAGACTTTTACAAAATGTTTTTCCCTGCTTTTTGGAAGTTCATTTTTTTCTGCTCAGTAAGAATTTTATCACAATTTCATGCCCCCACACTTCATGGTTTGTTACTTGGTCTATTACTCTCACATTTTACTTGATAAGGTCCTGCTTCCTATGATCTTAATTTGTGAGTTTTGATTCTTCACAGCTGCTGCTTTGAAGTCTTAGATAACATTCTGAGCATTGCACATTGCTCCTGGTTTTAAACTTTTCATTCAGCTGCATCCATAGCTCTGTTTCTCTCAAATAACTTTTTCAATAAATTGTTATATCTAATATTTTAAAACGAATGTTTTGCTTTTAATCAGGGCAAAACTGTGGACTCTTTTCTTAGAAGAAGCTAGTAACTTCTGCCAAAAGGTATCCTCATTTTCAGTCCTTTCTTCAAAGGAATTTAAGTCTGTTACTCAGTTCAGGGGGATTCTGAATCCCTGCGTATTTCATGTATGCGAGACAGGGAGAACTGATGGTCATACTTGTCTTTGTGCCCTCTCTTTCCAGTCCCATATTTTATTTTGGCCCAATCCTGTCCAGGACCAGGAAACTGAGCTGTCAGTAACTTCCTGCTTTGGATTATGTGGAAGTGTGCTGGAACAGTACACATGTGTTGTGGAGTGGCTGTTAGCTGGAAATTTACAAGCAGATGTAAAACCCCAGGTTTTGCCCTTGTTTTCTCTCTTCAACACTTGATCTACAAGAGTGCATCTGAGTCTGGACTGCAGGTCAACATCAGGGAAATGTTTTCCAACCTTTAGATCTTTAGTTAGTAATATGAAAAATCTGGCCTGAGGTGTTTTTTCCTCACCTTTTTTAACTGCACAAAAAATGAGCAAGGATTTCACATGTTGAGCTGAGAGTGTCACTAACCTCAAGACAATAAGGATGTATGAATGGAGAGCTGAGGGCACCATGGCTGGAGCAGTACTGCAGTTATTCCCACTGTTTTCTCTCATCTGTGTGTGTTTTTTATGTGATGAGTCCTAATCTTTTCATTCCTTAGCCCTTTCTGTGCAGTGTCCAGGGATGCATCTATGGATATAAACATGTAGTTCTCCTGGAAGTTATTTAAAACCATGTGAGAGCACAGATGATGTATACTTACAATTAGCACTTACAAATTGACACCTTGTCTAATTATACACACTGAGTCAGAAGAAATGACAAACTTTTGCAAACACTATTCTTCCTTCAGAGTCACGATATGGGGCAGAATTGTAATAATAAAATATCCTTATTATACAGAACTACTTACAGATATTAGCAGTGCCCTTAGGTATAGGCAGATAAGAACCAGGGCTCCACGGTCGGCCCTGATAATTCTTCTTGCATTTTCCACAGTCTGGGCCCGTTGTGTTATGCTCACATTCACAAAGTAGTCTTTTGTTTTCTTCTTTACAGCCAGTAGCATGAAGGTTGCACTTACACCTAATTTTAAAAGGCAAAAATAAAACAAAGTGGGATGTTATTTAGAGGTGAGGTGAGTTTAAGCTCAGGTTCTAGAAAAGCATGTCCTATGGCAACCACTTGATTTCTGTGCTGTCCCTCTGGTATTGTTCTACCATGAAAGCATGGCGTCCCAACACATCCCTGCAAAGAGCAAGTGGCAGATCTTCAGCTCACAAGGTCTAAAAGTAGAAATGTCACTAAGACTTCAAGATGCTGAATCTTGTTTTCAACTAATGCAGCAGCACTGAGAAGAAATAAATGATTTATATATTTTTTTTTTTTTACAGATAGGTCTATAATCTTGCAAAAATCCAAGAATTACTATTCCCAGGAACAAAACAAGACCTCTGCTTATGTCCTTAGAAAATCTGGTCCAAATTACATCCTGGGAGCCTGGGAAAACAGACTTTATTTAAATATCCTCTGCAATACCACACTTCAATAGAAGGAAAACTCACTGTAATGGTGTCTTGCCATTCTTGTACGGCAAGTACTGTCTTGTTCAGAAAGGAAATTTCTTTTCCTGCTTTAATTCAATATAGCTGTAGTAGCTGAAGGTCAGACGAATTATTTTGGTAGGCACATTTATTTTTACTTGGGAAAGAAACCTAATCAAGCTTTGTGACAAAATCATTAGATAAACCAGATTCTGCATCTGGTCTTAAAACAATTGCATTTTCCTTGAATTCCCCTCTTTTCCTAAAACTAGGACACTTACAGAATGGGAAGTTAGTTTCATAAACAGTAAGGTATTTCCACCTCTTTCCATCCCTTTCCAATGGATGTCAAAACCAGTTAAAATCTGTTTCTGTTTGGGGCTGGAGAGAAAACCAGTATTTAATGACCTTTCCTGTTTGTTTTCCTAATGACCGTACATCTAGTAATTTACAGGGTTCTCATGTGGGCATTTGTCACCTGTTCCATACAGTGACCAATAATTAGAGCAAAACAACATGTGGAATGGCCAAGTGCAAATTAACAGCTGTCAAGCTGACTTCCATTTGGAAGGAATATGACCTGAAGCAATTGGCCACATACATATATATCCCCAGGGTAAAACAAGCTTGCAGTTGTCATAAGTAGCTGCTGGAGAAAATCCACAAGAATATGTAATACAGTAGATGGTGGAGCATTCTCTCTGTGCTAGAAATGAATGCAACTGCTGTTATTTGAGCAATGCTCATTCTAAAGAGAAACAGGTTCAACACCTTTAAAATTGAAATGACCAAAATGTACTCAATATGCTGGACAAGAGAGTAATTTTTACGCAATTTACAAAGTACATGTGCTGGAAGACTAAATCGATTGTGAATTTTCAGTGAGTTGCCAGAGCAGAATGAAAGATGCTTGTCTGGGCATCAGTGAATGACTTCTATCTATTCACTATACACTGAACCTTTTGGTAAAGGGTACTGCTATTAAAAGAGGCCATGGGTTGTTTTACTGTCCACAGGAATATGAAAATGGAACACTCCAAACAAGAAAGATATACAGTAGGAACAAGACCAAAAAACAGAGGAGAAAAGCAGGTAACTAGAACAAATTAGAGAGAGGAAGGGACTGGATTTCTTTCAGGAGCAGATTTCTGTTTTATTGTAGGGACTCAAGTGTCAGAGGCAGCAAACTGATCTAAGCAAGAGGAAAAAAGTGGTTGATTCTGAGGAAAAGCTGTAATACCTAGTGCTCTGAAAGGGTGCTGCAGACTTGTACAGGAACTGAGGTGGGGGAAGATAAAGGTATGTCCATCTGCTAACTGGAGTAAATATTCACAGCTCTTTTAACAAGCACCTGAAAATAAAGAATAGTTGTGTCACAAAATCTTGTGCAAAATCTCTTTGCACTTCTTAGATGCTGTGCTTGCCACATGTTCCTGAAGGGAGACTGACCCTTCCTTAGTTTTGCTTACATGGCTAAAAGTCTTGGATGCACTCCGGCCTTCTCCATCCTCCTCTGCTTCTATCCAGTCCTGTGCCATGCCGCTTCAGATATATATGCAAAACATATGCATGTATTTATATGTATAGATATATACATGCATACACAAATAACTCCCACATAGCCTCACCATTTCCTTTTACTGCCCACTTGCCCTAATCCCTTTGTATCCCACCTCTTTACAGGCTGCCTCCTCCTTTTCCTGATTTGCCAGGCAAGAGAGCATGGGCAGCACAGCTCTGCTGCCTGTCCTGGTGCCTGTTTTTTTAACTCCTTAGGGCAAGACTGCTGCAGAGAAGTGCTTCTCAGCCAAGGTGCAACACCCACACCCATGCTGGACAGCTGTTCTGGGGTCCTGCTCAAGGCATCTCGTGTGACTGCAGCCACCAAGCCCCACCAGACAGAGACAGTGAGATATCCTGGAGGGCTATGTTTGTACCAGGTACAGGCAGCTTTGCACAAAAACAGCAAAATGCAATTTCTTCTAGAAGTAGCTGGCAACGTCCTGTCAAATTTTAAAACTCTATTAACTGAGATTTAAAACCTACAGCCCCCATATGGGCATTCAGACTAAACACACACAAAATAGAAAAAAGTAGGGACATTTTAGCCACTTAGTTTCCTAAATGGAAGAACTGCTAAATGGCTTTTCTTATCCTAAACCAGTAGAATAATCAAAGATTCAATCAATGCCTTTATGCAAATCAACTTATTTATATGCTTTATATGTATTTTTAAAAGCTTTCCCAGCAGAATTACCCCAAATGCTGCATCCTGTCTTAAAAGAAAATTCCAAGCAATAACAAAAAACTGACTCCCCCCGCCCCACAACCCCAAAGCATGCCCCTCCCCACTCCAAAAAAAAAAAAGAGAAAAAAGAGGAAAAGCTATGTGGAGAGAGGAGAGAGTAGTGTAGCCTTCTAGGAATATGATTTAAAGAGAATAAGAGAAACAATAAGTTTGATCACTGGAAAAAAAAATAAAGGACTGATCTAAAACTTTTGTAGGCAGAGGATAGCCCAAATCTAACATTAGTTACTGAGCAAAAAAAGAGCCAACAATGGTGAATTTCCAAATAATCTTCAGAATACTTCCAACGTAGCTGTGTACACTTTCTAATGAGAAGAAAATACAGAAAAAAAAAGTGTTCACTAAGCTTTACTACAAGATTAGCTAAAATTAAGGTTAAAAGTACATTTATATTAAAAATGTCAAATTTGACTTAATAAGAGTTAGTTATACTGGGCACAAAAATAAGTGTTTACAACCCCCCCTAAACCCAAACCACAAATATCAGATAATGTGTGGTAGAAACTCTGCCTTTTTAGTGAATAGCAAACAGAAGAGTTGGCTTTGGCTCATGATTATTTTCATACAAGTATGAAAAAATCTGTAGATGAATGGAATCTGAAGCGATTGAACTGATAGTCTTGTTAGTGTCAGTAACTATACAAAAGAAGTAAAAGAGTGGAAGTGTAAGTAGAATAAGATGTTTGGAAGACTGAACCAGAGGCTCTGATTCTTGTCTTGCATCATTTTTTTTGTTGAAGCCACTTGACAGATTTTTAAGAGATTGATCATGACTTCCACTGCAAATCAAGGATGTAGCTGAATAGTGAATGTGTGTAAAATGCAGGCAGTGCTAAAACTGGAAGAGAACAAGAAGCATCTGTAGAAAGCAAACTGGAGGGTACCATGTCTGGGGAAACCCAAGGTAGTATCAAAACCTGTGGTATATGTGGAGAGAGAAACAGGGAAGTAATATTTCATATGCTTTTGGTTTTTTATGAAGGGCGCACTAGGAATTGGGCAATCTGTCCCAGGGACCTCATCAGAGCGTACATATGCAGAGTCTCAGAGACTTCTGCAAAGAGCAATGCGTGTTGTGCTTGAGGGACAGACTTCTCTGGATGACTGAGAGAGGTAAATGAGCGGAGCGGGGCTCAGAGATGACTAGAGTGCGATAAAAAGCTGCTTCTATTTGCAGAATAGGCAGTAAGGAAAACAAATATTTAGGATTACAGAAAGAGGGCTATTTTGGTAAAAGCAGCACCCAGACAGACCATGAAAGAACCCCTCTTCTGATGAGATACACTGGATTGTCAGTGGTGTGAAAACAAAGCAGCACATTCTGGACCTTAGGAATGTCAGCTGTCAATCAGCTGAGCACCGCTGATCTGGGAGCTGACTCGGGCTCCCAGCAGATCACTCAAGATGTGCAATCAGCTTCCTATGGAGGATACCCAAATTCATCTCTTTCTTATGGAAGATTACCTTTCTTTTCTACTCCGGAGAGAAGGAAGGATTTTGTTATCTTATATGAATATTCATGGTGATAAATTATTACTGAAAATCCTAGGTACCATTTGTAATTTCATTAACCACTTGCTTTGAAGGTTCCTAGCTGTTACTGCTGTCAATCTAAAATACTAACAAAAGGTTTAATTACATACAAAGCACATTTAACACAACAATCCCATAGCCTGTGTTGATGCTTCCATTGGCAGAATGTGCTTGCTTTGGCTGCTCCATAACAGTGGAGAAGGTCTGAAAACCTAAAAAAATGATTTCACCTCCAGTGTACTGAGTTCCATAAGACAGTATTCCTTGCCCATTTAGAAATCCAAAGAAGAAAGTCCAAGTCCTGTAGAGGGTATGATGTACACACACCCAGAAAGGCAATTACTGGGTAGCAGTGGGTGGGAAGCAGCTGCTGGCACAAGTGGGCGGTTTGCCTGCACAGAGAAGGGGATGAGAAAGGGAGCTGTAATCAGTACAGCAGGTTGGAGAGCACAGGTTAAGGTCTGGAAAACAGAGGAGGATCGGTGCTGCAGCCTTTGCACTGCACTGGCTAACAGCTTAAGGGCAAAATCTCATGTAAGGACACAGCAAATGTTAAGGGCAAAGTGCAGTTCTGAGATACAGTACATGCTCACTGTAAATGGCACTGCTGAGGTCTAATGCTTGTATGACTTTACAGAGGGTGACTGAAGTCCGTGATTATAAATATCAACAACTCCATGGACAATTAGGTCACGTACGGAGAGACGTAGGCCTTGAAATGGCTTTCTACCTGAAGGGAAAAGCTGTCTGCCATTTGTATCTGGTGACAGTTTTTGCAGACTTTTTTATTATTGCTCCTGGTGGGGCAGATCTGTCAGTGCTGAGCTTGTGGAAGTGAATGCCATGGCCCCACAAAACTTGTCTGCATTTGGAAACTTCCACCCTGATGTTTCTGCAGCACAGTGGATATCTATCTTCCCAGTTCAACCTGCTAAGCAGCCTGGTTATAGCACACGCAAGAACACATTTCCCTCAACGTGCAAATTCAATTTTGAATCACTGGAGATTGATATTGCTGTCCAATGCTATAAACCCTAATTGTGTGGGAGAACAAATTTGTTTTTCTGACCACTCATCTCTGACAGACTCATTATTTTGTCATAAAGCAATTGAAATGATATTTTTGGCAGTTACATAAGGCCCAGGAGCGCTCTGGCGCACTGACGGAGCAGTGCTGTTGTGGTGGGAGCCCTGGGTGTGCTGTGCTCCTCACAGACTCTATTTACATACAGGCAAGTGACATTAAAATGCTGTAAATATCACTAAGGTAATTGCTAATAGCGTGCTGACGCTCTCACAGGGGAGTGCCAACCAACAGACTGGGGGCACGTGAGGGGATCCTTGATGTTCAAGAGATCATTCACGAGAAAGAAAGACAAGAGGAGCTCTTTGATACATTTTTAACGACTAGCCATATGTTCCTCACTTAGATACATCTTTGAATCATTCTAGGTCATTGCCAAAGTTTAGAAAATTAACTTGAAACAAACTTGGAAGCCTTCTGCACAGACTCCACTTGTGCACGCCACGAGTCGGCTCCCTGCTCCCAGGTAAGCAAAGCCTGAGCTTGCAGAGGAGTTGGTGTGTTTGCTCTTCACATTACTGCCCACACAACGAAAAATACCATCCCCACACAGTTTTAATTAGGCACTTTAAAACACTGTTGGCAATGTTAGGAGCCTTAGTCAGCTCCCCAGTGCTAGCAACTACTTCCAGCACCTTGTTACAGTTGTCCTAAAGGACTTGGCCGTGTTTATCATGACATCAAACGTGTTAAGGCAGTCATCTACATTATGCATCTCAAGCTTACTAATGACCTTGAGGCAGCTTCCCCAGTGACGTTTAGTTTTCTAATGTAATGTAGACAGAGGAAAATTCCACATTACAAATACATTTGAAGTGATACTCCAGCCAGGAAGGAGGATGAGATGTAAATTGAGAAAGCAAAAGTCAAAATATACCATGAAATCTTTGTCACTGAATCATTATTTTTCAGGTTTAAATTTTTTTTTTTTTTTTTTTACTCTTTGTGAGACAGATTTATCATAACTTGAAAAACCATATGTACAGGTAAGTTACAAAACTCTTGCACTGTTTGTGCAAGTGTACAAGGTAAACATCATCACTTAGGTAAGTCTGGTTATCCTTTAATTTTCTCTCACAAGTAAACACATTTTCATTGCGGCTCACAGTCTCAGAAACATCATGTTGGCTGAACAATATTATTCGTTATATTCTAAGATTTTTCCATGTCATGTCAAAACCCCAAAGTATGCTGATCCTTACTGCAGTTTTCTAAGCTTAATAGATTTTGTGGGGATAAAAACAAGTATAAAGGATACTGTTGTGAAGAAATAAAAATGACTGCTGGCCAATTTATTTCTGTGGGGATGCAGCAGACACGCTTTCATCAAAGTGGTAACGAGATAATTACTGCCATCTTGGCTACCAATGCTCACTGTAAGGATTACCCATCTGAAGTTTTGAGCTAAAAGGGTCAAAACCACCTAAGGACAGTTGACAATCAGAAAATGGCACGGCTTGCTGGCTGCAAGTAGGTCTGCTGAACAAATGTTCTGGCTCACATAAAGCAAAAAAGTAACTTCGGTATTCTATTTTCTTTTTGAGTCATAGGAGTATCTCAGGTGCACAATGATATATGGAATCTAAATGCAGAGAGGGAACTGCATCTTTTTCTGGACATTAGGAGTAAGACCCCTGTGGTCTGGTGGTTAAATGTAGCTCTATAGTGAGAGTAATGAAATGTGAGTCCTTTTTTTCACTTGTTTATTTCTGGAAATCCATTTGGTCACCAGTTTTTTCCCTGTCCTTTTCCCTGAATTCATCTAATACATCATAATCTCTCAGTGAAAAAAAAAAAAAATTCCTTTGTGGAATAGGGCTACATCAATAAATAAGGGATAAACAAATTCAATAATAACAAATATAACTTTGTATAGGTAGATATATTATTCTTTCATTTGCAAAGCAAGGACTAATGGTGGATCAGGTTTTTAAGCTTCTTAAATCTGTAAGTAGCTTTGTGGTTAGAAAAGAAGTTTAACCTGTGCTCAGTAATCCTGCTGCACCTTAGTACCTTACAATCCAGAGATTTACAGAAGCTTCTTCAACTTTATTCTTTACTGTTTCGTTTTCACTGCTAAATTTGGGCGGAAATTGAATTAGATTCCCACAGGCAGTATGGAAAATTGGGGAAAATAGCTTCTTATTCTCCCTCAGCTGAATATAATGTATCTAGTGGGGAACAGCAAAGCTGTGGCACAGAGAGCATGTTTGCTTTGCTTTCTCAGCGGCCTACTTCCAAGCAGTTTGGAGAGCTTGAAATTAAAAAAGAAAACAAAGTCCAAAAGGGCAGCATAATTCCCTTTCCCTCAGTCCCAAGGCTCAGAGAAAGCTTGCAGGGCATGGAATTGACCACTATTTGCACTAAGCCAACCCAACAATAAGGGTATGCAAGTGCTAAATTTAAGTGTTAATAAGATTTATTGTGTTCACATGCTAGTAAGCATTTCTATATACTCTCAAGTAAATGCTGGCAATACAAACAACTACAGCATCACTACTGATCAATTTATATTTCAACCTGTATTTGATTAAGATTGATTATTGTCTGATAGATGTATACTATCTTCATTTTGAAGCAAAATACCATTGAGGCAGGTCCTTCTGGCTTTGCTTCTCCTTTTCCCCTGCCTCTTTCAGACAGAGAGCCACAACCTACCATACCTTGCCAAATAAACTATAAATGTTTCTGAAATGCAGTAGTTTACCGAATGACAGCCTTTCAGACAAACAGAGGCGACTGAAAACATTGCAGCCTAGATCATCAGCACTCATCACAAAGCCAGAAAGGAGGCAGTAACCTGAGCAAATGCCTCAGTAGTTCAGCATTTATAACTGTTCTGATTTTGTGACTGCATAAAGGAATGTCACAGACCAACAGATATTCTGACTTCAGAAAATATTCAGACTTTCTTCAGTTTCTTAGATCCAAAGTCTAAAAGTAATCCACTGATGCTTAGGTCTAATAGAACAGAACAGCTAATTATGAGTCCAAGTTATACCAGTTTACCACATAAAAAGATACCTATCCTTAAATACTTTTATAAACTTAGCCAGGTGGAGTGGACAGATACTTTTTCTAACTTTGATTCCATATTCTCTAAGTGTTAAAGCAGAAATAAGTGTTTGAATATATAGCTGCTGTTAGCTGCTGTAGAAAACTAACTTCCATTCCTTTCCTAAGCATTCATTTTTGCATTTTCTTCAGAGGTATTAGTTTTTATAACGTGTCAATAAAGAAAGTTATAAAAAGTTATAAAATCTGCTAGAGTTTGCCAGCAGCGTGTTCTGCAAACACTTTCACTCGTGAACACACTTTGTCAGATTCTTAGCTGATGTAAATCCATCTGGCTCTTGTAAACTCAATGAATCTATGTTAGTTCACACTGCCCGAAATGAAGCCTAATTTGTTTCCATCTTTCATTCATATTACCCTAAGCTTGGTAGCTGTATTTTTAGGTAACGACAGATGATCTTTCTATAATTTGCACTGGCAGGTCCAAGGCCTTGAATAATCATGGGATGGAAACTGGGAATCAGTGGAGGATCAGGAGCCCAGGTGTGATGTGCTTAGGGACAGGACTGCTGACAAGGCAGGATGCCAGTATTCCACATTGTTTCCATGCATCTGTTTTGCTCTAATCTTGCTCAGAAATAGGAAGCTCTTCTTATCTACATGAAGGATGCTGATGAAGGTGGTCATGTCTCTCCCAGAAAAGAAGCAAAACCTCTCGTTAAGATGAAGATCAAGGTCAAGAATGACACTTTCTTCCAGTGCTACCAACTGGTCATTTAACACTAGTGATTGTTTTTGTAGGTTCCCAGACTACCAATGAAAAATTGAGAAAAAGTAGCTGATGTAAACTTTAAGTACATCAGTGTTAGAAGTAGTTTTGCTGTTTCTTTCTCTCTCACTTGAGAATTTTTTTCTTTCTCATTGGAATTCCTTTGGTCTCACCTACTAAATTGCTGTACTTCGCACAGCAATCAATGTCTTGACACGGGGATGGGATGAGAGGGCAGAGGGGGAAGCACGTGTTGCAGAGGTACTACAGAGCTACGGTGTTCAGAGTTGCCGTGATGTATCTCCTGTTATAACTGGTTTGCTCTAAATATCAAGAAAAACTAGGAGACAGTGAAAACCCGAATATCTTCAGCTTCCCATAGTGTTACATATCAGAGTGGCAAGGTGTGCTGGGACAAGAATACATCCCTCTCCACCCACCAGCTGGAATAACATAGTCTGCTTGGCAGTACCCTGCATTGTCTGCCTGATGATGTCTGTCTGATGTTAGGAAGCATGCAAATCTGAGATTTGAGAACTACTCATTGCCATCAGGATATTAGGAAAGAAAAGCTTTTGCTATTTAAAATTTTTTGGTACTGTCTAATGTCCTTCTTACCCATTCTTAGTTTGCCATCCATCATCGGGCAGTTATCATTATCAACAAGTCAACAGACATGAAAAGATACCTGAAAATCACCTTCTATCTTAATCATGATAATACCACCAGGCAGAATTTGACTACTGTATTGCAGCAATCTAGATCTAAGAATGTGGTACACATATCTTGCATGAAAGGTGCAGCAATATATCACTGCAAAGTTTAATAGCTTACAAGTTTCAAAAGAGTCACTTTTTCTTCTCTTTTCTCCTGATACAAATCTGAACACTGGATTTGAAACTCCCGGCATTGTGCTAATGTGCATCACCACTTTCACATTTATTGAGAAATCAATTTTTCTGGGTTTAGTTTAATTAATAAATATCAGCCTTACATCTGCTCAGCATCACTCCCAAGAAAGCTGCTCTAAGATGCCAGTGATTACACCAAGCTTCCTGTCTTTATTTGTAAGTAGTATTTCACAGCATCAGCTGCCAGCTGGTTCCAAATTCTTTTTCCCAGCATAACGCTGATTTGTTGTGTGGGAGGTCTAAAATTGTGGCCATTAAGTTAGAATCCAAGTGGACATGGTTTACAAATCCCATTCAAAAATGTCATTTAACTATCTGCAGTGGGAGAAATTTTATTCTTGCATGCAGCAATACCCCAAGTGAGCTGTTAGGAATTTGTGTCCATGACTGATGCAGGAGAGACCTGGCTGAAGCAGAAATATCTTTACTAGCTTAGAAAAATACTCAGGGCACAGCACCTATTGTGTCACAGTAGGGGATAAAGTATTTATTGTCAAGAGAGCAGTGTTTCTGCTACATGAGAAACAAGCAAGGTTAATTTCATACTGATTTTGGTAACCTTTGAGTGACTATAATCGAGAAAAGCAGCATAAAAATATCCATAGTGCACAGTGAATTCAACACCAGGGAAACCAGCTCTGTGAAGCCATACATCTGCTGCTCTTCTTAAAAGGTTTGAAAGCATTTCTGTTGAAGAGACCTCCCAAAGACTCATTTAAAAGCTCTAATGTGTCCCCAGGAGTCACTGCTGTGGATGGTATACGTGGCAGAGTGGGGTATGGGCTGTAACTGGTTGCCTCCAAGGGAGAGAAAATATGCCTTGTGCCACTCTGAGCAGTGCTCTTGGAGGAGCTGGAAGTGTCCAGGGCTTGCTTCTGTCCTTGCTGGAGGAACCTCTGCATCCCAGGCAGCTGCAGAGCTGGGAGGGCAGGATCCCTGCATGTAGGCACAGAAGGGGTGCAGAACAGCCCACCCCACCCACTGGCTTTTGGCACCAGGTATCACCTGAAAAAGTGAGACCTCTGGTAGCTTAAATGCAATGAACAGCCAGTAACAGGAAAGGTTTTCCTGTGGGTGGTGCTACCAGGATTCAGTGAGGAGCCTTCTCCCCTGCTTATTCTCTGACAGGCATCTGTTGTGACCAGCTCTGCTTTAAATCCTCTAGTTATGCTTCTGTCTGTAGGTGAGGGGATTTTACAAATCAAAAAGTCCTGAGGAGATTTTCACCTCCTTTCCAAATAAACACGAAGACCTGTGAAAAATTTGTTTCCAAGAGGATGAGTTGTATTGAAAAAAAGCAAACACAAAGCAGAATCATTTATGGAGGCTGTCTAACTCTGCCAGAGGTGCTGCTTCAACCCCAGTGACAGCAGCCATGCAGGATGTGCAAGGATATGGAGCTGGAGCAAGGGAAAGGAGCCAGCAGAAAAGCTTCAGGCAGGTCACCAGGAGACCCACTTACTTCTCTTTGAAAAGAGCCAGGAAGAAGTCAGACTTTTATCCAAAGATAAAAAGCCTATTGAACATATCCCTGTTTTTTTCTTGGCCACCTTTTGCTTTAGGTGAACCACCAGTACACACAACTAGCAATAAAGCATACCAAAAGACAAAGGCTAAGTTCTCTTTCCATTTAAGTTCTGTTAATGGTTACATATGACCTAACAGTCCCTGAAAAGCCCAGGCTATAAATACTTTAAACAGAAAAAATCAGATTTAAACTGAGTCCTGAGTTGTGCTGGCTGTTGCTGACGTTACCTGCAGGTGCTGCAGCCTGGGTGCCCTCTGTGCTGTGCAGCCCGGCGCGGCTCCCAGGGCTCGGAGCCCGCGGCTGCTCCCTGCCAGCTCCTGCTGCCTCTGCTCCACGCCTCCGAGGCTGAAGGAGAGCAGGGTGCTTGAACGCGGGCAGGTGAATTGATCTCTCTTTGAAAAACCACGTTGCTGAACTTCAACATTAAGGGTAATGATAAGGCAGCTCTGTTCTCTTCTGGACTGTATTCCAGGGTATTCATGATTAAACCAGCAAAGCTGAGAGTGCTTAACAACCTGATCAGAGCAAGGGAAGCTGAGTAAAGATTTCAAAACTAGTTTTCTCTTGGTGTTTTCTTGTGGTTCATTAGGGTTGACTTTTAAAATGCTTAGGCCTCATAGCTCCATCTAAAGTAACTGAGAATTGGTAGCTGCTTATTATCAAAGCAGACACTCCCAATCTACTTTAAAATACACAGAGCTTTTACAGTTCCTCTTTTTTCCTTTTTTTTTTGTTTTGGTTTTTCATCTTGATTAGAGTCATAACTTGAAAGAGAAAAGTGTAAAAATGAAACAACATTTCTCAGGGTTTATCATGTTAGCCTCAATTTTTTGACTTTTAAATTCCATACAATAGAAGCTCCTTGTCACAGAATAATTCCTTCTGGAATGATTATGATACAAATTATTTGCCAGTAGTGCCATTGCAAGTAATTGATTTTTTCAGCTCACTGACTGAACTGAAAAAGGAAGCTGGGGGGAAAAAATCACTTGTGTCAAATGATATGTGTAGTTTTATTTTCAGATTTTAAACTGCATTTTAGAATATTTTTGACAATTTTAAAAGAAAAAATATTTCCAAAGGAAAAACTGCACCTCTTTTGAGTTTCTAGAAAAATTAGTCAAAAGTATTTCCTAATGTGGGTTAAATTCTGAAGATGCTTTCAGCCATCCTGGACAGAAATTTCTTCCGTGAATGATTTATACTTCAAAAATACTAATCCTTGGGTCACCCTATTTCTAGCCCTGTTGGTTATAACAATACACAATGCTATACGTTAGGAGTAATTTTAAATAGTTTAGGATGTAAAGTCCTAAGTGTATCTTTTTAATTTGGGCAAACAATTCTTTCATCTAATGTACTTCAGTTGTTGATTTTGTGAGAGAAAACTTATTTTCTTTCTCAGAAATACCATATAACAGTACTTTTTAATTACAGACACTACTTATTGTTATCTTGAAGCCAATAAACTGGCTAGAACTGCAAATGTTTTATGTCGTATAAAGTCAGAGGAATTATACAGAGATGGGAAAATACTTTTTAGTATTAGAATGCTTGAGATAGGTGATAAATGGTCCCATTTTCACTTGCTTTTTACCAAAGAAAAACTTAAAGGGGATAATTTAAGTGTAGAATCACAGAACACACTGAGTTGGAAGGGACCCACAAGGTGATCCCTAGATGGTCTCTGGGTGTGACTCCTAATGGCTGACATGGCCTTCTCAGAGCTGGGCGGACAGAGCTGGGCAGGCCTGGCCAGAGGCAGCTGCAAAGGAGCTCTGACACCTCAGATGGTGAAAGGCAGAGGGGACCTGGCTTCTGGCACTGGCCTTGCATCAGCAAGTGGGTGATGTGTGTGGATATGAGCAGGTGACATGTGGACAGGAGCAGTGTGGACATGCATACAGGCCTGCCCATTGTGGTACCACCAATGCTGGTTTTCCCCCAGTGCCAAAATAGCTCTGCCATGGGGTTTAGTACTTGTCCTAGCCACAAACTTACGTGACATGGGACAAGAGACTTTGTGTATGTCACCGTGAAAAGGGGTTCCTGACACTGCTTTGGGAAGTTGAAGTGACAAAGGGCTGGTAGTTTTAAAGCCTTGTATTTTAAAGTCTTAAAATTCTGACCTAATGTCAGATGAGAATAAAATAGGGATCGCTTTTGGCCTTCAAGTGCTCTGGAACATTTATTATTCATGTTTGTTTTTAACAAATACTGGGTAAATCAAAGAATGTTCACACAGACACTGCAGTGTCCACTGAGAGGCTGGGAACATGTTTTTGTTGTCTATGAAAACAGACATGCTGGGGGGTCGAATTTGATCCAGTGACTATAATATTCCATGTATCAGAAGAACTAAACAACTTCATTTATATTTTAAATGTTTCAAATCAATACTTCCCTTCATATTCTGTGACCCCCGCCAGGAAACTCTTATAACTGAAAATTTAAAGAATAGATTTTAAGTTATGAATAATGTAAGGCTGTCATAGGGGAAAGCAACAGTGAAATACTGCTGACAGAAACAATCAGTACATGTTTATACTGAAGAACAAACCTTAGCAATTCCATCTTGCATAACAGCTTTTAAAATCCTATACAAACTTTTCAGTTTTCCCTGAAATGTCAAGCAGTCGTCCTTAGCCTTAAACTCCACTGGAAAATATACATGCTGTTTCTGTTTCTCAAAGACTGAGCTAATCTGGAAGTAAAATGTATGCATATATAAAATAAATATCTCTATGAAAAATAATAGAGAACTAATAGATGCAGGTAAAGAAAGAGCTTAGATTTGGAAAAAAAAAAACCAACCCAAAAGTCCTTAATATAGGGAGGTCTAGCAGTATCTATTTCTCAAGCAGCAGGTTATTAGCAGGAATAGATCTAGCAAGATAGGACAGGATCCATTTTGGGGCACAGACAGTCAGATGGTGAACAAGAGCTTCCTTGCACTAAAGCATTCTTCAGGGTGTAAGTGTGCTGTTTGAGTTTTGTTTGCACACTGACAGAGTTGCCATCCATTGAAAATAAGAAGAGGTATTTGTCCTGTAGACCTGATGAGCAGGAAGAGCCACGGTGCCCTGAGAGGATCCTTATAAAAATGCTTGCATGATACAGAGCTTTATCTTAAATGAATTGGAGCATAATTAGCACAAACTCCCTGAATTATGCAAATAAAAAAATCAAGAAGAAAAACATAATGGCCACTTAATTAGGAAATATTTTTCGAAGTAATACTTCTGGGGATGAAGGAGTTATTGTGTCTGATGTGTTTATAGCTGTGTTCTCCCTCTCAGACAATGAGGGCTGCAAAGGGGAAGGAGGGAGACAGTTCACTGGAATTTAGGATGGTGCCCACAGCAGTCATGACCTCCTTTCCCACCACTGCTGTTCACTGTCGTTCCTCATCTATTCTCATGCCTGTTCAGCATTTCCTCCTGTTGACCTACACAAGCCAGGAAGGGGGAGCATTATTCAGAAGTGTCCCCAGATCTTGTTAAAGCAGTTCTTTGCTTGCAAACTGGGCAAAAAAAATCAGGAGAGAAAAAGGGCAGTACTTGTAGATTTGCTGGTATACACAGCTTTATCATGATAAATAGCAGATTGACTGAGCCAAATGACTTAGTGGCCATATAATCATATCACAAAGGGGATAAGCTTCTGGCATCTGTTCTTCTAAAAGAAGTTGAATGTAGAGTGGTTTTTTTGTTTTTTGTTTTTTTGTTTTTTTTTTTTGAGAATGCAATATTTCTATTACTCCTCCTTTTTTTCCCGTATGCAAATCTCTCCTGTATTTTGTCTCAGTTTTACCCCTTCATAATATTCTCTGGGTTTTCAGATGCTGACCTACTTGTGAAGGTAAAGAACTCTATAAAATAAGGAAAAAAGTCTTAGTCTATAACAGGTTTCTCTTGAGGTGCAAGCATTGCAGAACGGGAACTCTGTGAACGTCCCTGACCAAGCAGCTGCCCCCTCTCAGTCTTACCAGCCCCTGCTCCTGTGGCTGCGAGGCAGGACAAGTGCCCTGCTCTCCCCTACACCTCTAGGCAATTCTTTCTCTTTTCTTGCTTAACTAATATAGTTATAGCAGCTGGTTTTGATTTTTGGTTTTTTTTTTTAATGTGCTAAGTTTATGATGATATAAAAAGTACACATTTTATGTGCTAGGAATTAGGGGGAAGCTCCTGCATACAGGATACTGAGACTGGACTTTATGGTGTATTAACTGTGTTTGCAGCAATATTTGTACAACTGTCCAAAAGATCTCTCTCCTCTTACAACACACACTCAGCCCATTTTAAATTGCTGAATCTTTTTCAGCGACAGTAAGCTCTTTTTTTTTTTTTGTGGTCCTAATATGTGCAAGAGATTTTTCAAAAACCCTGGTATAATAAAACACAGTCAAAAATTCCAAAATCTCCAATTTTTTCCAAGAGTCAGCACTCAACCACTGTTGCATAATTTAATTTTAAATGCCAAATGTCTCTAAAAATCTGTGAGTGATGCATCAAGTGATGCTCTTTGGATGAAGCCTTTAGAGCATATGTATCTCCCCATCACAATTCACAAGCAGGCTGAATGTCAGCCACACACTGGTGCATTTGTTAGGTATGACTGTACAGAGAGGAAACCAGGGAACATTAAAGGCATATCCTTTGGAATCAAAGCACACAGCCCTTTGTCATTCCTCTGGTATCGCTGTCTTGCATCTCTCCTATTTAAAGCATCTATATTTTATGAAGCACTAACAGACAAACAAACAAACCAACATACAGACTACAAAGTCAGCATTAGACTCCAAAAGCAGCCATTGGAAAGATGAGGTATTTCAGGATCTGCTCTCTCAATACAGTGATTCAGATTTTAAAACCCCAAAGTTCTGATATGTATTTTAAGGTATCAAGTCTGAAGCATGAGATATTTGCACGTGGCAGAATGGAGGCTGCTGCTGTCATCCACCTGGCAGGATTACTGTTGGAAAGAATCACCACACTGAGGGTTACTCCTGCAGGGTCTAACTGACCTGCTGGATGAGAAGGTACAATGATGCAAACTGCTTTGGGTGTGTAAGGGTTCTACACGATTGAAACTTTCTTACAAAACATGTACACTAGAGGGGAAATGAAATACTATTTTTCATTTTAATTTTCATTTCATCCAACTCTTTCTCCACTCCCCCTTCACCACTCAGGAATAAAACATGGAAAAGGAGGATGAAGCCCTTTATTCATATCTGCCCCAACCCCCCTCCCATCTAACTTCTGGATTAGGTTAAACATTTTCAGTAGCAGAATATTAGTAGCAGATTAATTGATCTTTAGCTCATTACTAACTGTAACCCACCATTCTCAAACCACAGCTTCCCATCTTTTAATTCTCCTCCTGTGCTGCAGAGGGGAAGGAGCTGCCCTTGCTGGCAGACTGCAATTCCGAGGGGACACGAGTGATTAAAAATGTAACTGGCTCCTTGCTGTTTTGCTGTCCTGCTGGAAGAATAATTTCAGGGGCATTCAAAGGAAGCAAGGCATGGTTCCATAAACATAGGATCCTTAATGAACCTTGTTAAATGATAAGCAATTTTCTGCATTGATGATGTAGAACAGCTTGACTTTTTTATTGCAAAGGGAGATGTTCCTCCAGAAGGTTTCCATTCCTTCTTTGAGCCACTTGGGCAGCGACTGAAGGAGTGATGATCACATCATGGAAAAGAGAATCAAAGACGGTGAGAAATGAGCAGTGGAGGTACGCGGGCGAGGGAAGGAGGATTTCTCCAAGTGGGTCACTGACAAAACAGATGCCTTGTGGTACTGCAGCTCTGTCCCCTGGCCCAGCTGACATTGCTGCTCCCTCTTCCTGCTGGCTCCACTCCCCCAAGGGAGCAGCAGGTTGTGGACCTGCTGTGCTCTAACTGCGGGCCAGAAAATGTAATTAAAAAAAAACCAAACGCCAAAACAACTTTTCCAAGTCAATTCATGGTTGTGCTTACATGGCAAAATCAACAGCTCTAGCTCTATCTAAGGGAAGAAACAGCCCACAGTTCAATAAATATGAGAAAAATCTAAGGCCAAAGAAAAAGATCTGCTATTGAGGGAATGAATTTTAAGTTTCCTTTCCTGCACAAAAGGCTGCCAGAGTTTCCTGGACTCCAGTGCATGTTCATGTGCTTGGATTGGCTTTTCTGAACAGGCCTAAACCAAAGC
This sequence comes from Pyrgilauda ruficollis, assembly GCF_017590135.1. NCBI lineage: Eukaryota > Metazoa > Chordata > Aves > Passeriformes > Passeridae > Pyrgilauda > Pyrgilauda ruficollis. The sequence goes on along the minus strand of NW_024526488.1, from coordinate 870,253 downwards.
ACTATAGAACCAGTACTAAATCAAAAAAGTTAAATTACTATGGTTATGACAATTTCAGTAAACACCATTCCAGCATCTAAAGATCCTTAATGCACAAGAGAGTTGGAGGGAAAAATAAGTAAAATCTGTTTTACCACCTACAAAAGTCACAAACAATAAACAGTACTGCAACCATTCTGTATCTGGTAACTGGCATTAAAATATATATATAAAGTATTCTGGGAACTGAAGCAGTGCTTCAGCTCAATAAAACTAATGTAATTGAAGAGAAAGAATCCTGTTTTTCCTCTCCTTGCAATTTCAAATGAGAGCTTCTTAAAACTTGTGACCATTGCTGGAATCCAATTCAGGACCTGAGCTTATCAAATTCCCTGCTCTGGCACCATGCCTTTGAGGTATTACGAAGTGCTGCTCATCACAGCATCCCTGTCTATAAATGCTCCCATTAACTTTAAAGTGCAGATACCCCATTTTGAAACAGGCAAGTGTTCACTGTGAATCAAAATGGAGTCACCAAACGTGCAGCCTTCAGCTGGTGCTTCTTTTCTTGCAAGGTAACAAAGAAAAACGTGTTGGCACAAAAAGTCTCCTTGTAACACTTTAAACTTGGAAAGCTTTGCAGGACAGCACACCTACACAACGCCACAACTTTCTGAGATCCTGCAGACCTCATATCTTCTTCTGTAATTCATTCTGGGACGGGGAAACTGCCAGGCTAATGAGCTCTCCTGCAGCCTCTTCCCCTGCAGGTGCTTCCCTGGAAGCACAATCTTAAATCAGACATGGCCATGCCAGATGTAACCTCCTGAACAAACGCTCCCACTGTGGTCTGAGCAAGCCATGGCAGCACTAGTGTCTGACTGATGAAATCACAAACTTCTTTTCCATTCAGACAGCGGAAGCCAAATTAATTCCTCAGCTTCTTTAATGCTTAGAGCCACATCTCAAGAATTCAATACAGAAACATATTAATCTCTCTGATAGGTGATGGTGCAATATATTAGTGATAGGGGAGCCAGCACGTCAGCACTTGATAGTGACCCTGACCGGCAGATGACTGAATGGGTAAGGAGTGAAGGAGCTGCTCTGGCTTGAAGGCACAGCCTCAACTTTGGCAGGCAGTCCTTCACTCTTGCCCCACTGCTAATTTTCCAACACATTACTTTGTGGCTTGGGTATCCAGGAAACCTCTTTAGGAAGGTATGTGACAGCCCCTGATAATACATGTCTGTGGCAAAATAACTGATCCCTCTTTGCAGTGGTGATCTTTAATGCTCATAGAGCATGGGAGGTTATTAGATGGCAGGCACCCTTTGATGGTCTCCAGTGTAATACATTACCAGACAGCAATGTGCCACCTATCTATCACTTACAAAATAACGTCATCCCTGAAAAAGGGCCTGGCAGTTGGCGTTAGGGAGGAAGGGGGTTTAATTATATTTGTGGATGAAAAGATTTCCTGAGAAAAGTGTGCAGCCTGATTATTTATTGGCTGTTCAAAACCACTCAGCACAATATAAGAAAAACATCAGGCTCTCCAATACGGTGGTTCACATTGCTGTTACAGACTCTTGCCTTGAAATCAAGTTCAAGTTGAAGAACAAAATTACCTCTTACAATATGTGGTTTACTTCTGAAAATGAAAAGGGTAAGAGACGTATTAGCAATGTTGGCATTAGTGGAGGCAGCTGTTTTTAGATATTTGGTATTTCAGGGATGTGAGTTTAGCATCGTTACTAGAAGTACAGCTTACTATATTCCTCTGCTAACTTTCCAACAGTGAGCAGATGGTTACCCTATTACCAACCATTTGCATTTAACATACTGTAGTGATTTATATACCACATGTCACCGAGCAAAGTAAAAACAGTCGATGGTAACTAATTAGTTGAGTGTGAAGATGCATATCTCAATGTATATACTTATTGTAATAAAATTTAATCTTCTTGGTTGTTATTATGTTTAATGTGTGGTGTAACAGAAATACTGGTGGCAGTTAAATGTGAACTTTCATGTCACTTTACCACTGAGACAGTATTGGTATCATTAACATTTCCACCAGCAATCCTTTACATGCCTATTTTATGAATGATGGTGCACAGAGGGTAGATTATAACAATCCATTGTTCTTCTCTACCAATCCTTCTTAAGTGTATTTCAAAGTACTTTATAAATCCTAATGTATCATATTGGCTCATATTACAGGACAACAGACATCTGGAGAGGGTGGAAGTGGGAATGTTGCTTGGAAGAGAAGAAAGACACTCAGAGCTCCCATAAAGACAGAAATGGATTTAAGAGAGAAAATGAAAAGCATCACAAGGTCTTCAAGGGAGTTTGCAAAGAACAAGTAGACAACTACTGACATTTACATGAACATCAAAGTCAGAAGATAGACTCAAGGGTTCAGAGGAAGAACATAACTTTAGAAGCCTGCCCTGCACAACTAGGATATGGGCAGGTCTATATGCCATGTATTGCATTATCAATGGTATGTCCCAAGGCCTGATCCGATGTAACATTCAGTATGAAACTATGGATTATCTGCCTTATCCTGGAATTGTTTTTGTTCACTTTTTGGCTTATTTCAAAATGGTGGCCATCACCCCAGAGATGTCAAAATAATTGATAGTGAAGTACAGCTGGGTTACTCCAGAGTATAGCAGCATTTCTAGCATAAAAGTCTGGATTAACTGTTGTGTGAACGACAGGTACTGTTGACAGACTGACTCTAAGGCTCCAAGGACTCAGTATGCTGCAAAAATTACAGGTGGTTTCATTTGGGAGTCGCAGTATGTCAAGAAGTTCAGCAGCTCCTGCTCCCTGCCAATGTTATTAGGACACCTCTTGCTACTCAGCTTCCTTTCATTTCTACCATATCCCACAAATCTCCAGGGACACAGCCTGTTCTCCTGCAAAGGGCTGCAGCCAGCACTCTGCTTTCCTGAATGCGTCAGCAGCCAGACTTTCTCTTGGGAATATGACCTGCAGTGTAACTCCTAGGCTCCTTTTCCCTGACCATATTGCTGCCTGCTAAAATTGCAGCACTGCCATTTGTTTCTGTACCTTTCCTTACTTTTCCATGAACTAGATGATAATCTATAGGTAAGTGTTGAAAACTTACCCTGTAGCTCAGCCCAGTTAACAACACGCTTCACCTGTGTTTTACTGAGGATTTTTCACTACAGCCTGCTGTGATCAAATAGGGACTGTGATGATTCCCTTTGAGCACGGGTCACTAGTACTGCTGAGGCACAAAAATCCCAGAGGTGCACTCCAGAGGGAATGGTAGGAAGGGTCTCGCAGACCCCACATAATGATTGCATTAGACCTTGACCTTTACTAATTCACTTTCTAGTTTCTGAATAGGTGTGACTGTATCATTGGACTGAACAGAACTGGCTGCTTTACATCAGCTCTATCATACGGACATGAGACAGCATGGATAGACTGAGAGGTATGGTTTTTTCTCGTTTTTCTTAAACAGAAGCTGGGATAGCTGCCTGACTATTGTCCTCCCTCCCTCCTTTTTCCCCCTTTTGTTCCTTCTGGCTTTTATTTTCTTTTTCATCACCTGTTTTCCCTCATTCCTCCTACAGGCATTTGAAACTCAATGGGTTAATAAGGGTAACTTCACTCAAATTACTCCTGATTTACAGGATGGCATCTGAAACGAATGTCAGGACTGGTCTCTTGTTTCAGTGCTTAACTTTTAACATATAGGGAGCGATACAGAGCATACTATGGCACCGTTCTAAAGGGAAACGAGAGGGAAGACAGTGGGATAACTCTCTTAGTTTCATATATTTCCCTAGATCACAGCTGAATGATGGGTTATTTATTACAAAAAAAAAAAAAAAAAAAGAGAGAGAGAGAGAGAAACATCAGCTATGTCAAGAGAAAGTGCGTGGACATTTTGGGTTCAGCTGCTGCTTTCTGAGGCACTTCACACACTGAGAAGTTTCAAGGAAGAATCAGCTCCAAAGTAGTGCAGTCAGGTACTTGACATGAACAAAACTAATGGCAGGCAATACCACCACACTGGTACCCATGGAAAAGATCAGAATGTAAACTTAAAAAAACCCCAAACAAACCCATGCCTAAAAAATGGTAGTTTGGAAATTTTAAACTTTTAATGTGATAGTATGATGTACCACTCCAGCTTTAACTTCAACAAGAAGGACATCCCTGTGCCAGGAATCATTTGTATATGTGATACAGAAGATCCTTAAGCTTATTTCAGTGTTTGCATTAAATTGCACTCTTTTCAAAAGCTTAAAGGAAAGAAAGTTTCTGCAAGCTATTGGAGTCGCTGAATTTATTCAGAAAGGCTCTTTGGATTGCTTCTCAGCATACAAAGCAATACAGAAAGAAAAATCCTCATTTCTTTCATCAGGATTTTTATCTCTACTCCTTTAATATTCAATGGCAAAATGAATTATACTACAAAAAGGCTCTGTGCCTCTCCTCAATAACCCTGATCCTGCATGATACTGAGCTTCCTTGAAAGAAGCTGAGGGAGATCAGTAGGGAAATGCTTGATGTCTTCCAAAAAAGAAAAGATGACCAGATGCTAATGAGCAAAGGTGGTGAGTGAAACCTGGGGATTTAAACCCACTGACTTCAAAAGCATATAGCAGAATGAGGGTCCTAGACAGCATTCAGTCTCCACCGCTCTGCTCCCCTTCCAGCCACTGTGACTGAGGCCACAGGGAGCTGATGGACAGGACTTGTGCCATCAGGATGGAGGGTAGAAATCAATATTATCCGAACACAGGCAGGAGTAAAACCCACCCAGGACACCTGTACTGAGTAAACTCCTGGAGACTGCTCATGTGTGAATAAACACCATGACCATTTATTTCAGTTCCTGATGACCCTAGATTTGCTTACAGAAAGTGAAGGACCATTTTCCTTAGTGACATATTACAGTAGATACATTAAAAAAGCAAAAATTGCACTTGGGACTTACCAATCAATTGACATGCTCTTAAATACATGTTTCTTTTTCTTTCCTGTTCTCTAATGAGTTTATAATTTAATCAGAGAAACTGCTAAATTCTCTCCAAATACTAGTGAAAATCTCAAAGGAGAAAAGCTACTTATGCAAGTGTTCCTGTAAAACAAAGAGTATTCAAGTATGGTAAAAAAATACTGGAGTCAAGAATGGTATTCAGTTGTCTCCTTAAAAGCTTGAAGCCTACATATCTTAATATTGATGGTCTGGTTCTGAGCTGAACATCAATTAAAACATTATCTATTAAAATAAAACTACAGCATTTGTATAGATTATAACTTCCCTAGGGCTAAGTTCTGCTTTTGGGTAAATTACAGAGGGACAGTATCATACAGTGTTGCCAAGTGTATGACAGAGTAACATAGAGATTTACTCCAATTAATCCATCCACAGACTGCATCTGCAGAATAAACCAGAGGATGGGACCCAGTAGAGCCCAGCCTGCCTGGTGGAACCTCCTGCCCGAAGCTGCAAGGTGAGCTCCCACTCAGGGCAAGGTCCCTCACCCAGCCCACATCCACCACAGCCTCAGCAGCAGTTCAGCCTCACAGCTGCCAGGAGTGGCGGGCTGACAAGGAGACAAAAAAGCCCCAACCCGCTAAGTAGCAAAGATATTTTCCTTCAGATTAATTTATTCAGATGCTGAGATGGATTTGAATTTAGAATAGATAATGTGAGAGCAAGGAACTGCTAAAACTGAGGTTACCTTTCATTTGTGTGTTGTGAGTTAGAGGTTTCTATTGCAGCTGGGACTGCAACGGCAGCTGAGACACCGTCAGAAAACCCTGGGGCTTAAACACAGAAGCTTCAAGGCGAGAAGAGTATAAAAATAAATTCCAGAGGGCTTAATAACATTGTGCAGAGACTGGATATTCTGGTGTCAGAAAGAAACTGGTGGCTCTTAGATCAAAACCTAATCATTCAAAAGCAGTAAGAGCTTTTGTTTTACCCAGCCAGTCATTCTGTTACCCACTGAGACCATGGTTTTTACAAGCATCCCAAATTACAGTTAATTTACAGTGTATAAATGTACATGTCACTGACAATATAACAGAGCAAAAATACTTTAAAATTAACATGGTTAAACCTTCAGCAGTCTGATCCAAAGTCTGCGAGGAACCTTGAGCTTGACTTCAAAGGAATTATTATCAGCATTTTAGTGAACTTCTACAAAAACAGGTTTAAAACTGGGAGCTGTACCTCACTGCTTACTGCCAGGACTGTCCTTCACGTGGAATTGAGCACAGGTAGAGCCTGCAGACAGGTCAGGCCACTTCTGCAAGGCAGCACAGTGAAAGAAACCTTCCTGAGGCTGTGGCACAGGACACCCTCTGATCCTCTGCAGCAAGGCCAGATGCAGGGAAGATGTCTGCTCTTTCTTAGCTTCCCATCCCAGAAGACTTTATTTATGCATTAGTTGACCTTTCTAGCTGTTAGGACCATCTTGCTTCAGCAGTTAATTAACACAAGTGCCATAATTTAATACAGTTAATGCTACTTTATGCCCTTTAATGTACCTTCCATTAGTGATATTATTGTAGTATTACCCTGTAAATTAAAATAAGATCAAGAATAAGAGAGGCTCTCTTTAATTAAGGTACTGGCACACTGCATCGTCCATTATTCACTAGAAAAAATCACCCTGATTTAGTGAAGCAGACCATCAGTAAGTCAGAATTAGTTCATGTGGATTATTAGGTTTCTTGAATAATGGGAGCACAATGGGGTTGCTGAAATTGCTAACAGCCATGTTTCCATTTTTTCATCACCTTAATAAATACACAATGGAAGTGGTAAATTGAAGAAGAATAAACAGGTGGTAATAGAGGAGGAAAGGTTTTCATCTCTAATGCAACATACATCAGGCTTATTTCACACCAAAATGCAAAGCAATGATAAAACAAACCTATATTAAGTGGGCAAATCTCCTGCCTATAATTCATTGTGAAGTATTAACCACCACATAGTCCTGTATATTTAACATACTGGCTTTAAGATAGATGCTTTTCACTGTCATTGATGCTTAAAACACAGTGTGAACAAATTACATTTTATGCTGCCTTTAGAAATATGCTATTATGAGCGTTGGTGATTTTAAATATACTTGACCTACAGGTTATGTTTTTCAGAAAAAGGACTGGCTTTAAAGTGGCTGCCAGCATCCCTCATCCACTACATGTCAAGCTCCTTGGTAACTTCCCTTTCTATCCTGTCTTCATGGAATAATCTAGTCTAGTCTTACCAAATTTATATAAATAGCTGGGTCTCAAAGCCCAGAATATGAATCTTGGTAGCAAAAAAAAAAAAAAAAAATTGTAACAATTTCCAGCTGAAATTCTAAATTAAGGAGCAAGAGCTGGAAAGCTCAGCTGAACTGGAAACAGTGGCACAAGTACCCTGGTAAAACTTGCTTCTCTCCACTGGTTCCCATGCTCAGGCCATGCCAGGGCACTTGCTGGGAATGTTGATTGGGAGACTGTGGTGGGGAGAGGCCATAAAGTTTCTGGAAGAGACAAAAAATACCTAGAACTAGGTAAGAGTGGGCTTATTGCAAGTTACAACTCGTGCAACTAAACAACCAGGGGCTGTGTACTGTAGCTCCACAGCTGCTCAGCAGCAAGCAAACCCTTAAGATTTTCACAAGGAAGGCTCACTAGATACTGAAGGAAATGGCACCAAATCCCAAAAGAACTGTTCTTCTCATTAGCAGGAAAGTGATAAGAATTCACATGAATCTAATCTAGTGAGGTCCTATTACACATCAGATACTTCTTTTAAAGCACATGTCCAATTACTGCAGCATTTTGACAACAAGCATCAGCATCAGATAAGTTCTCTGTACAGTCACGCTTCATTTCTACAGATAATTTTTCACAAGGTTGGTGAGCCCCAGATGTGCTCAGAAGGTTTCTGTTTCTAATTTGCATGCAATGCACTCTTTTTTAATCCTTCAGATGCTTTCTTTGATAAAGTAATGATAATCTAATTGAAGTCAGACTAAGCTCCAAATGGATTTTCAGACAGGGAACAGGCTTTCCTTAAAGCCTCAGGACCAAATCCTGAGCTTTGATATGATGCCTCAGTAGAGCTAACCTATGTGGGAGAGCCCAGTGGAGAAAATATACACATTAAATAGGTGTTACTTTTTTATATTGAGGCTAATTTTATCAAACTATTTCAGACAGTATCTTAAGCTGTTCATGATCCACTTAGCCCTCCCAAGAGACTTCTGAAAAATAATTTACAATGTAACTAATGAGCATTGCAAGAAGAATTCTTAAAACAGCAACATTAATTTTAGATTTTCAAATGTTGGACTAGCAATTATGTATGTATAGATACATGGTTGATGTGGACACAGAAGACTGTAACTGCATGTTAAATCTCCAGTCCTAAGAAGTGCATTTTGATAATTTTGTTTTTAACTATAGGAATAATAAAAATATAGTCAGCACTGCTTTATATGATCACTATTTTTTTCAATCAGTTCTGAGTCTGCAAAGAAAGTCCCTGGCCTTCCAAGATAAATTAGCTTTTCTGTTTGTTTTGATACTTAGATTCTCTTAGAGAAAAATGTTTTTTAAAAAGGAAGTCTTAAACCCTGTATAGAAGAAACAGAGAAAGAACAAAAGGTGTATTAGACTGGCAAGTGAATTGCTAATAGAGGTGATCCCACGTATTTCCTCTGAACAACTTGGCATCTGAGACCTGTACAAAGGGATCACCCTCCTGCTTGAGGGCATCAGTCAATTGCTAGTTTGAGCTAGGAACAAAATTTCCTGATAGGAATGTCACTGCAGTTATTATTTTTGGGACTACAGCACTTGATACCAGCTACGACTTGCCCTAGAGGGAACCATTTGTCTTGAATGCAGCTGAATAATCATCTTTGTTATATTCAAATCAGTCTATCTAAAACACTGTTGGGTTTTTTTCCATTTTAATTCAGCTTCTCTGCATTTCAGAGCTAATTAAAGTGGAAGGAATGGGCTCTAATCTCTGCTGCTTTCCTTGCTCACAGCCAGACCTAGTGGGAGGGGTTTGTGCAAGGGTTGCTGTATCAATCACAGCTTACATTAGAGGCCTAGAAAGGTCAAATGATAAAACAGAATCTCTGTTTTTAGTTAACTGCCACTGGATCAGACTCCTACTACAAAAGAGAAGAAAGTGTTCAACTGCTGGGTTGAATTTCTGAGCCAACACATGAACTGTCCTGCTTGTGAGACCCGGGGCTCAGGATCCAAGGTGAGTGCCAGCAAACACCCAGACCTTGTGCCACTGAGTCAGAAACTTCTGGTATGACAGCAATGGCCTTCAGCTGAGCCAGATTTCCAATGAACACTGGCAGAAAATATCATCTTCTTTGGGGAAATAAACAGTTTTGAATACCTTCCCAAATCAAACACACATGCCTGTTTCTGAAGTTATATATTCTCTTACCTTCCATATACCCTTATGTCTGAGATTGCATAAAAGTAGCGTGCCAGGTGTTGCTCATCTACATATATTTCACCAGTTGCTGGCCTAAGCAGTCTTATCCTCAGATCTGTGATGGTAAAGAAATCTCTTAACTTCTTGGTGGTGTCAAGCTGGCCATAAAGAGAAGCCATGTTATGAAGCCGAGGTCCAGCAAAAAAAGCAAATCTATCTTTGATTTCAAAGTGGATTATTTTGCTATTTGTCATGTACCCAGTAGAGTATTCCTCTGTGCAAATGATTTCTAGGACTGTGTGCTGTGATAAATCCCTCACTGATTTTGGATCCATGTGAAAAGCATCTAAGCAGTCTGTGGCATAGTATTGGTAGGGCTGCCACGTTCGTCCATAGTCGAGTGATTTCTCCAGGATCATTTGGTCTGGACGGCCAGATTCAAAGGTGATAACTATGTTATCTGTAAGCTCAATGGTTTTGTTCCAGGAGAGTGTAATATTAACATGAAGAGGCTTCGGATAGTCCTTCCAAGTTGTGGACTGCCAGAATGTGGAGGGATGTCTTCCTTCCAGATCGAACATCAGTTCTGGAGGATGAGCCAGTTCTTGGGTACTTGCATCACATTCATTATTGCACATGTAGGGATTCCCCTGGAAAAGAGCACAGCAGTGTTACAAGGGGCATCACAGAGGTGAGTGTGACACACAAGATGCTTCTTGACTGAGGACTGCTTTTCTCCAGGAGGAAAGCCAAGAAAGAAAAAACAAATGCCTGCAAGTACTAACTTTATCTTAATGAGATTAATCCTGGCTGTTTTACCTGTTGAAGTACAAACACAACATAGACAGCACCCTTGTGTCTGTACTGTAGACATTTTTCTTAATATATGTTAAAGAAAGAAGCAAGCTTATTTACCCTGAACAACTTGAACCAAGGATTGAGTCACAAAAGACTAAGAACAGTATGCAAGTCTCTAATAGCTCAGTAACTCCAACTCTTAGAAAGCTGCAGCAACCAAAGAGAATATGTTTTTGAAACAAGCATGTTCCTCAGAGCTCTGCCCAAAAAAGTACTAATTTGTAGGGCAAGTGTATTTTGTTAGCAGTGCAGCCTGTGTGTACTCAGTATGAGCCTGTATTCAGTATACTTTCAAGTTTCCTTTCACCCAGGTGGGAAATTTATCATGCTTAACCAGCTCAACACTGCCTTGCCTTAAAACATTTACCCTTGCAACCAAAAGCCATTAGAAAAAACAGTGCTCTGTCAGCTCTGGGACTTGATTCAGGTATCTGCCATCTTATTACGGGGTACCAAAGTACTTCAGAAAAGCCTTTTCATGAGGCACCAGGTTCAATTTATCAGGACAAGATAATCCAGCACTTGATTAGGTGGGAGATGTCAGTGGCTCCAGCTGGAACACTGCCAAGGCGGCTGGAGTTCTGAACTGAGGGTTGAGTTAAAAACAGCACAAAAAAAGTTTGCCAATAGTGCACAGATTTTGCTACTGCTTGTCCTCTGAAGCAAGGTGAAAGTGAATTATCCTCTTTTTGGCCTTTTGATGCATTAACTTTCACACTACAATCTTCTGCTTCTTCACAAAGGCTATTTTGTCTGCAGATTGGGGATATCTTGCAGCAGTTGCCAAGATATCAGACCCTGTAGGCTGCACTGAATCACGTATATCTAATTTCAGCTTTCAACAGTACGTTAGTATTTTGCTACTTGTTCATTCTGTGTTTGTTCCAGAAAGCAACTGCTGCTCTGTAACCTTCCCTCCACCTGACACTGAGATGGTGAAGAAATCTCTATTCACTGCTAGTCAGCACTGCTGGGGGAAAATATGCACATGCCTATACTTAGCAGAGCTCGATGAGGTCATTAATATAGCTGTTATTGTCATTATTCAGAGTCCCCTGCACCTGCCCTGAAAAGAGAACAAGCCCTGGCATGATGATCAACCTTGTCTTTTCTTATAATTGCAGTTATACTTCTCTCCATCTCAAAGCCTGAGGGCAATGAAGTGACTCAGCGCTATCCAGTGTGGAAAACAGGTTTCAAACATGAGTTTCCACCTTGGCCACTGCTCTGCTCTTTGATATACTCGCACAAAACACAAGCAAAAGAACTTCTGCACTCACTCTGACCTCCCCACTGGCAACTTCCTCTTACCTGGGCTGGAAAATGCTGTTTTCTTTCTCTGTCTTTCTTGTTAATACAGCTGAGTGCTAAAACTGACAACGATTCACTGGGACTTGAAGTTGGGGAAAAAAAACTACATGACAACAAAAAGGGTTATTTGAAAACCAGCTGTAACTGGAAATACTCTGCAAAATTTTGTCTATAATCTGTTACAGCTCTGATTTCAAGCTCACGGTTGCTATTTCTATGCCTTCCTTTTGAATAAAACAGTGAAAATTAAAAGTAAGTTTCAAGCAGAAGAGAGAAAACACAGAATTTTTAAATATTTAAGCTCCATTTAATGTATCAGATACAAATGCTAGAATCTGTTAACTTACACAAGCATATTTTCCTCAGGGAAAATATACATATTGTGAAATCTGTAAGGTTCCAGATCCTTTGGCTATATGTAAATATCAGTTTATCAGAAGATGCTCAGATTGCATAAATCACACCTGTCTGAGGTTGCCTAGAAAAATCTGGTCGCTTAGATCTGTGTACCTCTAATCTATATGCTTTATGCTTCTGCTTTTGCGTTGGCAAAAGCAACTACAGTGGGCAGTCACAGGTATGGAAATCCAACAAATAAATGCTCCTGTGCAGCCAGACAGGAGCATTAGGCACTGCTGAGGGATGGCTTTAGTTTCCTGCTCCACAAGCAACCACTGAGTCTGTTGTGACTCTTTGTGCTAAAAACTAAAGCCACTCTGATCCCTTAGTCCCTGGATGCTGGAGGAAGCATGTTTTATGACTTCCAGCAGTTAACCCAGGTTGTATGGGATGTAATGTTTCTTTCTCTATATTAGTTGATTTATTTTACTCCCTTTGCCTTTTATCTTTTACGTTTTAGCAAAAGCTGAGGTGCCAACACAATCAGAGAATAACTGGGAGGGGGGCTCTAAAAACACCCCACAAGCTGACGTGAATGCAGTATGACATTGAGAGCTGGCAGCCCTAGCTCGCAACTGAAATGCAATCTACAACTCTGTGCACAGAGCTTTTTAGGGAAAGAGGAGACTATTCCAGTTAATGGCAGAGTATTGTGAGAAACAGGTCAGAACCACAGTGCTGTCCTGTCCTGCACCTGAAACTCTTACCAGTGGTAACAGCAGTGCCACAACCTGCCACTGAAACACCAGGATAAGGACATTACTGCAAATGAGAATCCAAATAAAAACTTCAGGTGTATCCTCACCAATAAACTTAATTATTCTTTTAATATTATGGCACACAATTCTCTTTTAAGAGGTGAATGATTTGATGACACCAAAATAACCTGTGTGGAGTTAAGTGCTTGAAAAAGAAAACTAGGAGGAAAAAAAATCTAAGCTGATTACAAGCCAATAAAACAAGTGTCCTGAATTCTAACATGAGGAGAGAAATTATGAGTTTATGTAAATTCCCCTCTGTCTACTGACATGGCAATTGCTGATGTAATTTTGAAATATTTAACATAATTATTCCTTCAGAGGCTTGGAATCAGGTTCCCATTTTCTCTGCTAGCAACTTGGCTTTCAACTGTTTCTAATTAATCTTAAATGTAATTTGCATGGTAAGTCACACTTACATTACCAAAACAGTCTAAAAGGGTCTTACTCTACACAAATGTCCCTCAGTACATGTTATTATGAAAACAATTAATTTAACTGGGATTAGTTACATATTTTAATGCCTTGATCTCTATAATAATCCTCTTTAAGACTTTTGTCACAATAAAATGAATACAACAAAGACAAACTTTGTCCAGTTTGTGAAAGCCAAGCTCAGTCTGTGTTGGGGCCATCTGAAGGACCAGAGCATTAGCATCTCTAAGTAATTTTGTGCCTAGCAGGCAGCTGTAAATAGATCTTCATTTAAGCCTTCCAAGAAGCAGCTCTTCAGTAGGACAAGGTGGAAAATATTTATAACTTTTCAAAATTATATTTAAGCCATTAGGAGAGTTCTAAATAATTAAATACTGATAAATACTTCTAAACACTTTAGTGCCAATTAGCATAAAAGGTGGTTGAGTCTTTCCCACCACCACAACCATGACCACCTAAAAGAAACCAGCTATTTTCCTGTACAGCAATGGGAGATGGATATTAGATAGCTCCTTGCAGGCAGGCAAATTAAGCCGCTATTTATTTTTGTTTTGGCTGCTCATGGAATTGAAAGTATTACTGAAACTACTGCCATAGTCTAAGTGTTGGCTTTAGGAGGAGGTACCTGATTTGCAGGCACAGTGAGGGCATGTGGCTGCACCACATGACTTGATCACATTCAGCCCTGGCTGGAAAAAGCAGAGTTACCCGACAAGCTCCTGAGTAGGGCTGACTGTAGGTTTCCCCTCATTTCCTCTCAACTAGCTGGATTTAGTTTGTTTTAGCACACAGCAATGTCTCTTTGTGGCAGCCAGCTTGAACTTTTATAGTGGTTTTGGAGGTGCTCTGCAAGCGTCCCTGGCTGGGACAGGGTGCCAGGGCTGGCCTTGCTCCCCCTGGGCAGCAATGTGTCCTACCAAAAGCCTCTCCAGGAACAGCACAGTGGCCTTAGAGTGAGGATTTAGGTCAAAAGCAGACGTCCAGCAGCAGTGTGACCTCTGAATGTCAGCAGGGGAGCAGCAGCAGCACTGCAGCTGCTGTTCAAGGGTTGCAGTTTGAGTGCTGCTGCTTAGGTGACACCTCTGGTCTCTCACCTGTGCAGCTCCTCAGTGGCACCCACGCAGGCTCAGATTGAAAATGTTGCTCCTTTCAGTGTGTTCCCTGTCCACATTAAGACCTCATGCACTTTCTCACTCAGGAACAAAGACAGAGGGGCTTAAATCTTCTGCAGCGTGAAGACTGGAAGCTGTATCACAGATTTCATGCTGTAGTGGACACCTGGCTGAATCCCTACAGAGGATTATAACTTGCATTTTCAAACTGGTAAAGGCTGCTGAGGTCAAGCTGGCCAAGACTTTAAGAAGAAGCAAAATAAATTTTCAAGTGAGTCACTCCAACTGATTTTTATACCACTGCCACAAAGTAATTAGATCAGATGCATGAGACAAGAAATAAATACAGCCTCACTTAGGTATGGAGTGTGGCTGTGTGGTAAATTACCACATTCAAGTCACACTTTTAGAAATAATAGAGTATTTCTGTTTTCCTTTTCAAAAGATCATTACAATTAATTCACTTGGTGCATGCTGTACATTGTAGGTGATTAATTAGACAGCAATAGCTAACAGCAGCAATTGCCCTAATGCTTACATTTCGCATGTGGTTTCTAACCAGGAATTACTTGTTTACCATGACAGAGCCAGATTATGAAACCATTAATTGTGACACTACCACACCTAATAAGGTGTTGTTCTGCTAAGGGCAAACAGTCAGTGAGGCGGAGGATAGGCAAGGTCCAGGATCTGGTGCATGATAATTGATGTTATCAAAGCCACTACATCCATTAGCTGGTTTGAGAGCATCTTGGTCAGTGTCTGCAGAATTATTGCTGTGATGATGACAGGAATGGCTGTAGACAAGAACATTTTACCATCAACAGCCTTTCATCACTGCAGTGACAGCATTTTAAGTTAAAGTGATTTAAGTTAAGAAAGAAAAAGTGCTAAAATCTGAGTGGAAGATTTGATGCTCTTTCAAGAGCTCCCAAGCAAGGGCATCTGGATGCCCAGACTAGCACTTTGAACTCTGAGCTGCAGGCTGAACAATGGACATTCTTCAAAATGAGCAAAAAAGAGAATAAAAGCATGTTTAAATCAATACCTGCTGGGGAGACTTAAAAAGATTAAACAAGGGAGGATGTGACTGGCCAAAAATAGACAATAATGCTTAACAACTTCATGCACTTTTAAGCTTGAAAGTACATTGTAGATTATGATCCTGATCCTGAAACCAACTTGGTGTAAGAAGGCCCTTGTAACTCAGATTTAAAAAAGATATTTAAGCATCTAAATATCTGTCACTTTTGCTGTGTGGCACACAAACCTATCTAATTACTCTTCATGACAACACCTCTACGAGGTATGGAATCCTATACCCAATTTACATATAGATGCAGAATTAGAGAGGGATGCTTTTGCATGATGAACGCGGTAATCCCTGATTATATTGTACTGTTGCTTGCAAAGCCTTTTGGTTGATCATGTGAAGGTATTCCTGGCATACAGAGTAGTTCTCAGATTACTGCCTCTTTTCAATACTATGGACTGAAAATGCTGCATAGGAAAACATTTAATATTTGCAGCACCAAATGCATTGGTGCATTTGCCAAAGACATTTACTTCCTAGCAGAACATTCTCTATTTTCAGTAACTTTAGTTACTTTTTGAAAATGATTTTCAATTTACTCTATGAGTCAAATGGAGTTTTGTTTCCTCTGAAATATTTCTACCCACTTCTGGGGAGTGAAAATCCTTCTTTTTCTCGCTGGTAGCTTTCTGCTGCTGAAACTGTCTGTGACTTGGCAACCTTGCTGATGTAACTTTGGCCACCTGATCCTTCTGGCATAACCTTATGGCAGATCTTACTGGCACCGACCCCAGTGTGGTTTTGTTATTTTAGAAACTCAATATTGGTGTTTTCCTCAAGCATCAGCAGGTATCTGGCAACATAATCACTTTCCTATTTATAGCTTTTGCAGTGCCATGCCATGCCTGATGCTGGGACCCCAGCTGAGCTCTGGCTGAACAATACAGCAAATGTTCCAAGATAAATGGAGTTTCTTTTATACCAGATGCATACCTGGATTTAAGAAACTGAAATCCCAGGGGGTGTAATATCTCCTGTCAGAACAGTGGCACTTGTCCTGGCTAAAGCAGCCCGTTCATGAGAGCACTCCTTGGACAAGGCAGCAGAGGGTATCCATCTCCAGCATCCTGCTCAGCTCAGCATTTTTGTCTGAGCCAGTTTTCCAGCCATCCTGCTGCCCTGCAGGAGCTCTGGCAAGAAAACAGGGCAGGAGATACAGGGGATGTCCTCAGCTGGGAATAGCTTATGCTGCCAGTAACAACAGCTTGGGGTGTCTCTGCATTAGGTTTTGTGTTCTGATACAGCTCTCATCTTGCCCGCTTTCTCATTATTTTGGACTATCCATGGATTAGAATGGGAGCCATTGAGAAGATAGAAAGAAGAAGTCTAAAACATTACAGCTGAAAGGTGCCATTCCTGAGCAAGGAAAAGGCAATGCAGTGGGAAGTTGGTCCATTATTATGAAAAGATGTTATCAGTTATCACAGTGAACATGGAGGGAATGTGAGCATCAAAATCTGAGAGATTAAATCATCCTGATAGGGACAGGAGAAATCACGGTGCTGGGAACACTAAAAAATTTTTTTTGTTTGTTCATTTTTTGTTTGTTCATTTTTGTTTGTTCATTTTTTGTTGTAGTTATAAATGACTGTGTTCAGAGTTTTGGTCTAGAAAAGAAAACTGTGCATACCAAAAAGTCTGAGAAACAGGTTTTGATAGCAAAGAAGACCGCTGCAGGCCTTAATGTCTCCCCTAACCCAACCTAGCAGCAGGGGTTGATGTCCCTGACCAGCCCCACCTGGGCCCCAGGCCAGTCCCTGTTCAAGCTCACGTCTCTGTTCTGATGCACTGCTTGGCTAGAAGAGTACTGCCACTACCAGAAGGGATGCAACAGCTGGGAATGAAGTGAAGCAGTGCAGATAGATTGACTGGCTTAAGGGCAACATGAAAATGCACGCTAAATAGTGAACAAAGAGCTAAATTGTGCCTGTACTGTTGTACTCATGCTTAAGTGACTAAAAGGTCAATTACATACAAAAATAGCAACTTTCATGTGCAAGTGTTATTTATGTTGTAGAAGACTACTCAGGGAATATACGTGTCTGTTGGACTTAGACACAACCATTTCTGTCCCAACACAATGAATTTCACTGCATATGTCCCCCCAAGGCATCATTACAATTTTATTCTTACAGAGAGCAGCAGGATTGAGGACAACAAACTCAGATTATTTCCTTTCTGACAGATGTAAACATAGCACCTGCAAATGCTTACCCTGGTCTGCACTGCAGGTATTGCTGTTACAAACTCAACAATCTAAATTCAGGTCTGAAGAATTCTGTTTTTTTCTACTGGCAGTATTTTACTTCCTCTGTATTTACACATCTGTGTTAGCAGACTTTATATTTTTAATTTGTTTCACCTGATTATTTTATTATTTCCTGAAAGTGGAACTGTAGAATATGCTGCACCTGGGAAGTACAGCAGTGTGATGGAAGCATACCTGGTTATGTCATTGTGATTGTAGGTTTTATGTTTTACTCTGAGCAGACTGTGTTAGTGGAGATAGCCAAAGGCACTGTACCAAGCTATTCCGATTGACAAGAAGTTGATACAAAACTATTTTCATGCACAGAAAAGCACAACTCCTTTACTAGGAACTAGTTAAAAGGGAAACTAACAAAACCAAATCCCAAACCTTTCCTAGCTTTGTGAAGACAGAGTCCTTGTTTAAATATTCACTGTCAGAAACAAGATCTTATAATTTATTTCTCACTTGTGATTTTCACCAACTTAAAAGATGCTATTTGGTTGCTTAGATGTGCAGCTACACAGTCATTCTGCAAAATCTGTGGGATATTGACTATGAATTATGGCAAGACAATGAGCAGAAGAAAACCAAATCCTCCACGGTATTCATTAATGGTTGCCTGTGACAAACCACTGTCAGCTTTAATAGTTTTCCTGGGGTGATTCTTGCTTCCTCTGTGGGAGACTTTTGAGATTGCTAAAGAGGATTCCTAAGTAGTAGCAATAGTTAAATAACTTCCATCAAATGTAATGCAAAACATAGTTAGAAAAAAAGTTATCTTCGCTTTCATTTTATTTCTTCATAAAGAAGTGATCTTAGAACAGATGGTCTAATCAAGTACCTGCACAACCAACACTAAGTAATGCTTATATTCACTAGAGCACTGCCAAAACAGTGAGCTGATGTTTTACTAATCACCCCAATGAGAGAAATGCTGAGTGCCATTCAATAAACAGTTAATTTCCCAACGCTGGACTAACTTTTCCTTTGTTATCATTGAAATCAGACAGCCTTTCCAAGCCAAGGCAGGCTGTCTTCCCCAGCTCCGACAGTCCTTTATTTTGCGTGCTATCACACCAGTTTGAATAGGATGCAGTGCAGTAGCTGTGAATAAGGACAGCAAAACCAGGTCATTTAAAGCTGTAAAAAAACCCTTTCAATCCCTGTTTATGTAATATTGCATGTTTATGTAATGTTTTGCATACTACTTTTTAGCTCTAAATCTCCAAACGACTTACAACCATGTTCAGCTGCCCACAAAGTTACAGGTGCAGGAGATCAGACAAAGAGGTGAAGTAATTAGTGCTCAGACAAGTGGTGGCTAAACCAGACCCTCTGCCTCACGGTCTTTTTTCAAAAATTTTTGATTAATTATTTTTTTCAAAGATAAATCTTTTAATTAATTCTATGGCTCATGCCATAGAGAAAAGACAGTGCAAAGCCAGACAACACATAAAAAGGAATTAAGAGACAGAAGGAATTATCTTCTTGTTAGGGATGTCTCAGCTGTGTTTTTGGGACTGTCTGCATCTGTAGACACTGTTCATCCTGCTCCAGAGTGTTATTGGTTCTGTGCTCGTGGACCTTATGCAAATTTGTATTTCTACAGTAACTGTAATTTTATTTCTGATTATTAACATCAGTATTACTTTTGACCATTTTGGACCTACTAACACATCTATTGCCATTTTTAATATGTTTTAGAGCTGATGCATTGACACTGAATGTCAAACACCACAATTAGAATTGCTGATGTTATGCAGAAACACTCTTCTTAATATCTATAACCCCCCCTTCCCCCCATCTTATTACTGCTACCAAATCTGCACTAATTTCTGTTGAATTTGGTAAGTTTTTTGTTGCAGTATTCCCAGGCTTAAAGGACCTTTGCATGCATGTGAAACACTTAAAGGAAGAATGAAAAAGAACATAAACAATAATGACAGTTGTAAATGAAATCCAATTTCACCTCATGTCTCTTAAAAGGTGGGCCATGTTGTTTTCCTTTCATTTGTGTTTGTCAGGATGATAAAATAAATATTTTTAATGAGTCACAGTGTATACCTACATAATGTGGAATTGTTATAGAGACAAATATGAATGTTGAATTTCATTATACAGTGAAGCGATGTCTTATTAGTATTCACAATGAATTGTGTGATGTCTCTCCACATTTAAATTAGAGTACATAGTGCTTTGAAAAAGAATAAAGTCACTCATCAAATCCATATTAGGATACTGCACCAATATAAGTAATTCAATCAAAAACAATCCCCACATATTATCTTTTGAGGAAGGGTTGCAAACTTTGTGATAAACTGGTAATTTGTTCAGTTCTGTGCTGGAGAATGTCATGTAATTTCCTTTATTACATATGTCCATAATAAAAAATAACCACACAGCTTTGAAAAATATAAAATGACTTCCTAAAATCATTAATACTGTTATCTGCAAATTTATATTTCAGGTATTGTATGTGCTTGCACTGCCTCTAACAACCTGTCATTTAAAAAACTTATTTCATCATAGCACACTGGAATATGGAAAAGCCCAACTGGTTGTGTGGCAGTGCTGCTAAAAGGGGAAGGAAAGCAGCTGCTCCTGTCCATGCAGAGGGCAGGGTGTAATGTCTGCACCATCCCTGCTGCTGCCTCAGGTGGGCACCTCAGAGCACTGGGGATAAAACCAGTCCCTACAAAATTTCATAGCCTCAGGTACTGTCCCAGATGACACAGAGTACCTCCCAAGCCTGAATGTGAATATTTTACCTAAAGTAAGACAACAGCATCTCCAAGTGCAAGAAAGGCTTATGATAAGGTATGTAACACTTTCAATTAACTCATCATCAGATGTGTAGCGTGCAGCCAGCTCCCCTGAACTGAGGCAAACTTGCTCCCTGGGTTGTTTATAAAGTAATTCAAACCTGAAGAGGCTTCTTCCCCTACAGAGCTACGGCAAGACTTCTGCAAGCTGGGGTCTCCCTTTGAACCTGTGCATGCCTCCAGTGTAATCAGGAACAGCCATGAATTCATGGCACATGAACTGGGCTAACTCAGGTAACTTTGTTAGCAAGACCAGGGCAGCCTGGGCAGTGCAGTGCTCTGGGCATTTCAGTGCTGCTGGCCTATGGGGATGTTGTGCTGACAATTCTTTTTCTGTGCTTTAACCCCCCACAGAGATTAAATCTGCATGTGTATGCTAGGACAAGGCAACTGTAACTCATGAACATTGTTGAATGAATATAAAAAGTATTTGACTTTTGGTAAGCTTTAGGTGGAGGAGTTTCTTGGAAGACGAGAATCTAATTTTTCTATGGTGGTAAAAATAGACTTTCTACAAACACCTGCTGGGATGCCTGAAGGTAATGTTTATGGACAGGGTTTCCTTTTATCCTAATAAATTTCAGTCTATTACAGAGTAAGTTGATAAGAGAAGCTCTGACTATGCTTCTTTCCACTGTACCACCCTGGGAAGTAATAAATTACAGCATATTATGTTCCCTATCAGTCCTACCCATCACACATCTTACAGAAGATGTGATAAAGAGAAACATCTTGGCTAGAGTAATGCAATTAACTGCTGTCATTTGAAATGTGAAAAATTACATTCTCTTAGTCCAGCCTGTCTAGTTGCTCAACTAATTTTGATCAAAAATGCTGTTTAATGACTTGATGGTCGACTGTATGACTACTTTCCAAGAGACTGTTTCTTGCAGTAGGTGCAAGAAAGGTCAAAACCTTTCACCAGCCTGCAGTGTCCTGGCTGTGCAGCCCAGAGGTCGGGGTGCTAAGGGACAGGAGAGTACTGGGACAGTCCAGCTCCACCGTAGCTGCCTCTGTGAGGGGCACAACAGGGACAGCCCCTCCCCAACACCTGGATGTGCTTCTGATGTCAGATGGCAGCTGGACAAGGCAGCATCTGAAGCCAGAAAGGGATGAATATGAGATATGCCTCCACGTGTTCCTACAGGGACTCAGTAATTTAAACAAGCTAGCACTGCTCAGCATTTATCTTTAAATGGAATTTTAGGTTCCAGTTAGTATGAAAGGAGCTGTATGAAGTGCACTTACTAGAATGAGAAGTATCTGTTTATAAAATGAGTCAGTACTTGTAAGGGTGCAAAAATAAAAGACCTCAGAGCAGGTGAGGTATTCTCTCATCTGACAGAGAATTTAAGGCTGTACTGTGCTAACCCAGAGCCATATGCCCCTTTCTTTAAAGGTATGCAACATTTACATTTTTCATATAAAAAACCCTTTGCATATAGCATCTGAGTATTTTCAGGCCCCAGTAAAGTGTTTTACGGATAAGAAGTGACATAGCTCTGTTTGTAACAATGTCTTTAGACAGCATATAAAATCACCCTGTTCCACATGGCCATCTGTGATATGTTAATGCAAAAGTAAAAAAGAAAAAAGCAACTTCAAAAGATATGCCCTTGGATTTTTTTTAATTTTCATTTCCCCTAATTTTTCACTGGGTATTTACTCAAAGTGCTGCAGTGAGATCAAGAGAAAATAACTTCACGTTTTAGCTTATAATGGAAGTGAACATAAGGCTGTAAATAATTTTTAATGGATTTGAGATTATTTTTGTGAACTCTGTTATATAGCACTCGAATACACCAGTCAATAATATTTTGTGGGCACATGCAAGTTCAAAAAGCTGGCCAATAATTAAAATATATATAAGAGAAAAGCAAGCCTCTTAAGGTATCTTTGATTTTGATAACTCACAGTGACATGGGAAGGTTATGGAAATTATGTATTAATGTAATTTATTCAAGAAGCTGGAGAGATACTTGTCTTTGCATAGGAGCTAATAAAGAAAAAAAAAATCTACTGTTTACTTCTCACCTCCTTGCAAAGATTTGTGACTGTATCTCTCTACTGATCTGTATATATTCTGCAACACAGTACTGACTAGCTTTTAATCATAAAATCAATTCCTCCATGTGATATTATGCCTAGTCAAGTTCTTTCATATTTCTCAGACTGCTTTTCTAGACTTCATTTTGTAATTGTTATTTTGCAGATATAAGAGAAATATAAATGTATATTTATGTAACATTTTCTTGTAGGGTCCTATAACCCCCCAAACCTGGAGAAACTGCCTGCATACTTGCAGGTGGCTAAACTTGGCTGTTACCAAAAGTTTGGATATGATGCTCAAAAACAGAAACTTCTGACTTTTTTTAAATCTGCAAGCACACAAGAAAACAATATAAAACTCTGTGTTGAATATATGAAGGGATATTTAAGTAGTTATAAAACAACCCTATGCAACAGAAAATATTTTATTAGGACTTTATAGTTTATTTAAATTCTCTGAAGTTTCTTTCAATGAGGCAAATCCTATCCCGAGATTCAATTAATTTAACTCCTAGACATGAATTTGCTGAAACCAACAGATGTTCTTACTGAATAAAACGTGAATAGCAATTGAACAAAAGCTCCAGGAGGTATCCCAGTGCTTATGAAGTCCCAGATCATCCTGTCACCTCCCAGCAGCTTTTAACTCTGCACACACTGAGCTTCTCCAAAGCTGCTTTGCCATCAGCTGCTCCCCCACTGGCAGTGGAGGAAAATGAGCAGGCAGTTTTTGACCGAGGGAAAAATAAAAGTCACTGCTCTGCTTCTGGAGCTTGTAGGTGTGGCAAGGCTTAGGACAAGATCTCTGCAGCATCCTGGGGTTGTGGGGAATCCACGAAAACAGGGAATGGGGGCCACAGCCCCACCTGAAGGCAAATAAGGCAGTAAAACAAGTGTAACTCAAGTAAGTCTGAAGAGTAATTGTGTTTCTCTGAGTGTAAGGCAAGTGTGTTTCATACCAGTGCTTGCCTTCTCAGGTGCTGCCTTTGTTAATTAAAGAAATGTTTTATATTAGAATTGCTGTCACAGATGATATAATGCTATCACTTTGGTATCTTAATTAAATTACACTGCAGGCTCTAAGTCCTTCAGGACACCTTCATTTCAGATGCTCTATGTCTGTCAGTACCATCACAAATGGGATTTTGTTTTTTAATACCTCCACCTAGAAATGCCTGGCTTTATTAGTTGAGTCTAGGCTAGCAGAGTGAAGGTAGCCATGGAATGATGTAACTGCAAGAGATTAGACTGAAAAGGCAGATTTGTTGAGGTTCTGACTAGCTTTTATACAATAATGAATCTCACCACCCTGCAAGAGAGTTTAACGTAGGTTATATAGTAATGGTGTTCAAACGTAGATTATGTACTGGATAGTCCACATTTTCCATTAAAAATCGTAAATGTCAAAGAGTCTAAACTCAGTTTGTCATCCTGCTTCTTATTTGCAGCAGAGGAGCCAATTTTCAGCTTACGCGACGGTCCAAGGGGCATAATGATATTAGATTCCACAGGTCTGTGTAAAATGTTTGTAGTTCAGTTTCGTGAGCAAGATTTATACAATGGTTGAAGCTAAGTAGAGAAAAAAAAAAAGCTTTCTGCTGCCTGTCATTCTGTTGAATGTCTTAATTATCACTGTTTACATGTTGGTATTGCGTGGCATGGAGTGGTGCAAGCCCACAGCTTGCTGAGGGCCATTGTCCAAACAGGGGTGAAGACAACCTCTGCCTGGAGGCACTGCCCATCTTGACAGCATTTTAATATCTCTCATTGTCAGTGTTATTATTTTGTTGATGGCCAGCTGCTCTTTTGTCACTATTACAATGACAAGCTGTCAAGCATGTGCTGGTCTTAGCAAAGCTCAGGTGTTTTCTTGTTGCTGTGCCTTGGAGTAGGGGATGCAAAACAGCCCCATCCTACACTCCTGAGTAAATCCAAGTAGCAAAACTTCAGGAAGCAAGTATAAGAAGAAAATATATACATATATGTATTTGGTGCTGTTACTCTGGTATTTGTGATGGACAAGTCCTTCATGTGTCACTCTGAACTCCCACTGAAGGCTGTGGGAATCTTTGCACTGATTTAAATTGAAGCAGACTTGCTCCTAGATGCTCCAATTATGAAAACAGCAGCAAGAGCTTATGAGACCAAATTTTCTCACACCGGGAGAAAAAAATAATGAAGGGACACAGTGTATTCAATGTGGGACACGGAATAAAATCAGTCTCTTCATGATGAACAGTTGTAAAGGTTAAAAAAATGACATTGCAACAAACAATGCGCCCTTCTAGTCACCTCAGATGAGGACTGCTCTACTGTGTTTCATTGTTTGGTGTTATTTTATTACTGGACTTAACTTGATGTAAAAGTAATTATTCCTTAATATATCTGCATTTAAAAAGTGCCAAACACCAATTATGAATGATGACATTTAAAATAATTCACCAAGTGAGTGTAATTAAGTTACAAATAGACTGTTCTGCAAATAGAACTGCTGCTCTGAGGGCAGGCTGCAGCATGCTGCCTGCATGGCATTAGCCAAACAGGCACTCCTGATGCATGTGTGCGCTAGACCTCGGAAACAAAACTTTTCTGAACTGGTGAAACACAAAGAATAATAATTACTTGTGAGGGTGATCTTGTAAGAAAATATACCATTCACCTATAAAGGTAATGCCCCAGACTGCAGTGTCCTAAATGATTTCATGCTTTGTATTTTTAAAATGATTCTTTAAAGGGTCATTGCAATATAAGCCAACTCAATGGTGAGAAGGCTGCAGGAAGGATTTAGTTGAGTTTTGAATCTGTAGTAGAGCAGATGAGTAAGAAGGGTTGGGGAAGGCATAATAATTTTTGTAATGATTCAACACAAGTCAGTACTTGTAAGAACAATACATTTCCCTTCTTGCAGTACAGTTGTTTTTTCAGTTTTTGAAGAAAGTCTTGTTTTTTAATACTCCTCCATGACAGTACAGAAGTCACAAAGGAGATTCTGTGTTGCATTCCTAAATTGCTCCAGAATTTGAAGAAAGTTTATCTCTAGCTTTCTGGATGATACCAAGGGTGACTGAATAAAATCTCTGGGAAAATATACATTTACTCTGTAGTGCTGTGAAAATATAGATAATCTGGACTATAGTGCTTATATTCTTATCTTTAATGAAATGCTATGGGAAATGTGTGTAAATTAGGATAAAGTGGGAATAACTCTTCTGACTTCGTTAAAGCTGCGACAACAAAAGAATTAGGAAATTAGATCTTTAAACATGTATTAGGTTCCCTGCAGTACCTTTAATCAAAATCAAATTTCTCTAAAAATACATTAAGACTTTAGAAGCTGAATATTTTGATATATGAAAATGTGAAGTAAATTATATTTTCAATGCTTGACCAATCGCAACGGATGCTGGCATAATTTTTGGGATGTTTACTTTTCAGAGTGCCCCAGGATAGCTAACTGCTGCAGAAGTGGGAAGTTTCAGAGACAGAGGAGCCATGGTTGGGCTGTGCTTTTCACAGGCGGCATTTACTCACACATGCTGTTGATAATCTGGCCAGAGAATAAAATGTGAATTCTTTATTTACAGCTCAGAGCCTTTGTCCCCCAAAGCAGTGAAGTTGCTGCAGCTGTACCTGAGAGCTGACTGTGTGAGCTGCATGTGCCGCTGCACAAATGGGGTCAGTGACCGCAGTGTCACAGCATGGATCCATCCCAGGGCACTGCAGCCCTTCCTCCTGCATTTCCACAGGCAGGCTTTGGGTGTGTCCTTGGTCAGGAAGGAAGTTTGAAAAGAAAGTGGGGGGAGCCGAGGGGGAGGAAAGAGCACAACTAAATTTTGGAACAAGTTAGTGACAACTGTTGGCAATACCAGGTAAAACTGAAACAGAGAGGTGGTAATGGTATGGAACAGGAAAGGAGGGGTGTAAAGCACTGAGGTCATCAGAAAAAAAAAAGGCAAAAACCAATTGAAGTTTAAAAAGACAATCTTTTGTTAATGTTTTTTTCCTCTTTAGTCCTCAATAATTTCAGGTCATTCCCCTGAACATGTCATGGTTTAAGCCAACTGGCCACCAAGCCCTATAGAGCTGCTCACTCATTCCTCCTGCAGAAGATTGGGGGGAGAACTGTAAGAGTAAAAGCCAGAAAATTTGTGAGTTGAGATAAAGTTTAAAGTTTACAGGGAAAGTGAAAGCCAGGCACACAAGCAAAGCAAAACAAGGAATTAATTTGCTACTTCCCATGGGCAGGCATTCCTGCTCTTTTTAAAAAAATCTGCACTAACACAGTCCAAATTGCTGAACTACATTCATGCATGTAAAATCACACCTTCATTTTGCTGGGTATGAGGCAAAGAATTGAGTGTCCAGTCTGAAGGTGGTGGAGGAATTTTGCACACAAGAAGAAAAGCAAAAGGAAACAAAAGGTCACTATCTTAAGATGGGTAAAGAAAATGAGATGTAAAAGGGCTAGATTACAAAAAAGTGAGTTACCATTAGGTAATTTTCCCTAATGCCTGATTTCCTTTTGCTCCTCTGTCTTAGTAGACATTATGCTAAATGACAAAACAAATGGTAAAGACCAGGACAAGAACTTCTCATGTAGAACTGCCAGAAGTGCAACTTTGTAAAGTTGTATTTTTTTTTCCTTTTCCCCCAATAGTCTAAAGATGCTCTTATAAAGAGTATGTGCTTGTGAACAGAAGTGGGCTTCTAATGGAACCAAACCATAATTTATTTTTATGGCTTGCAATGTTAAGTAATTTTACTTAACATGCCATTTTTAAAACTAAATGCATAGAAGGAAAAGTATGAGACACGGCAAATGCATGAAGGAAGATTTATACTGAAAGATAAACTGCTGGTCTGGTTCACTGACACCACATTCCTCCAGCATTAGACAACTCTTGCAGGTAAGTCTCATGCAGTATTTCACAAATAAGTCTACTTCTTAAGGTGCTTCTAAAATATTTTTTTTCAGATGAGGAAAGAGGTCACAGTTTAACATTAACTAACTTACTGGATGGACCAGTTTGAGAGTTTGCACTGACCAGTGCATTCAGAGGTATTGCAGCACAGCATTTTGCTTGCTGGATGCAGAGATTTAGCAGCAAGTCACAAACTCGTTAACTATCTGTTTGGTGTTGTGGTGTCACATCCATCATCACCACATCCACTACCCTCTGCTTGACAGTTTATCTCATTATAGCAGCTAAAAGGAAAAGCGTCCTCTGAACCCTTTCTGACTGGGGCTGCTACTGGCTCACCAGGAAAACAATTAGGAAACAAAGTTGCTCTTGGCAATACTACCATCTTAAATGCTTGCTAAGATCTTTTATCAGGCTCTAGTGATTATTTTTAAGTTTAAAAATTTTTTTTTCCTGCTTTATTAGCCTGCAATTAAAGTGAATTATATGCATGAACAAAGACAAACTTCACGTCTGCTGCAAAGTTATATACAGCCTTATAGCTTATTCCTATGTTTTAAGCACTGCTTTGCAAGGCAATTAAAAAAACCTATTTAGAGCATGTACAATTGCTGAATTGTTTTACTTTTTGTCTTTTCAGTACCTCATAATTTTATTGCTGCAAACAGCTGTATATGATCATGTGTTTGGACAAAAAAGATGAACAGCAGGAAATATGACCTGTGAGTCTATCTGGTTAATAAACATATTTCAGGAGAGGTATGGGAGATAAATGAAAACCTAATGGTTCCTGCCTTTATCCTTTGCCAAGTTCAAGGATGTCTCCTAATTTGACTTGAACATATTTTTGAATTCCATTAAAGCTAGTGTTCCTAAAAATACCTGTAAAATCATCCCGATACTAATTGGAACATTGTGTTTTTTCTGCAGGAAGCTTCATATTCCTACTTCTGCCTCAAACCAGCCAATTTCTAGGAGAAACATCACGCAATTCATTGCATTTGCCTGCGAAGCCTGGGTCACTCTGTTGCCAAATGATGAAATTCAAAGCCTAGAAACTTGGATTTTTGCAAATTGCATGCCAGCTACAGCCAGGATTCAGGTGGGCTCTTTTGTAAACCACTTGTCTCATCTATAGAAATCTGCCAGTTGGCATTTTTCTGTAAGTTTTTACTTTAATTATGAAAGGTACATCAGTACCGAGGGCTATGTTACTATCTCTAGACTGAGGCACTTGAAAGTAAATGCTTGTTTTGTACATCTTCTGCTTTCTAACCTGGTATTAATGCAGATGTATGTCACAGCTTCTTGATGTGGCAGGTGTAAGTATCCTCACTTCTCAGGGGCCCTGCCTGGCCTCAGTATGTTTGTAGATGTTGAAGCCTTAAAGATGTTTTCCCCACAGAAGCCACAGGGTAAACGTAACAAGTAATCAATCTTTGGGACAACAATCAGGAAATCTCCTAATGAACATCCTACACAAATGCAAAAATTAATCTAAGCTATGACCTGAATGGCAATGAATATAGTCAGCCTGAAATGGTGGACATACTGTACTCATTTTTTTGGCTTTCAAGAATAGTCTGTTATATACAATACAAACATATTGGGCTGTTTTGAAGAATACTAATTTCAGGAGGGGAATGTGACACAAGGGGTGCATGCAGATCAGGTTGTCTGTTCTCACATGTTCAGACTGAGGCAAAACACAATCTCAATGTCAAAGCAGAACAGGAAGGATATAATACACTCAGAAACCAAAAAACCCCAAGCCATCAAACCTATAGCACAAACCACACAGCAAACCCAGTCCTTTAACCACAAAGCCTCAGACAAGCGATCGAGGGCTGTGAGCAATAAGTGGTGAGAAAGAGAAGTGTTTGGCACAGGTTCAAATTAGGCAGTGTAAGCTCTCCTTTATTAATTAGAGGACACGTAATTTTAAAATTGCAGGCTGATCTTCAGCCAGTGTAAGTCGGCCTAGTGCCATCTTGCTCAGTCCAGCTGAATGTTGTAATGCAATTTTTTTTAGACAATACATTTTTAAATCTGATTTAGTAAGTAACACATCAAGATTCTAAATGAACGTGTTTCTTCTTCACTTGGCATCAGCACTGGACATTAGAAGCAGGTGGGCAGGTTTCAGTCCCCAGTGAGCAGGCTGGAGGCTGTTGTGCACAGTAATGTTTCCAGGACAGCACTGCAGAAGTGTTTTTAAGTAAGAGCAAAAGCATTTCCCTAAGGATTAAAATAATGTGTCTTCTAACAAACACCTCTAACAATCTTTTACGCAGATTTTCTTTTTTTACATCCATCTACCAAAATTAACCTAGGAAATGCTTAAGAAATGCCACCAAAAGAAACTTCTCCTTGGACAAATACAGGTAATCCTTACTGACTTTCACTATCAGACATGTAAAGATGGGATTTATTAATTTATATATTTACTGTTTATTTATTTAGTTCAGCTGCCATTTCAAAATGATGCCAAGAAAAAAAAAAAAAAAAGGACTTCCTTGTACTTTTTCTGGTGTTAGCTTGCTAGTTGAGATTGGGTGGATGCTCCCTAGGGACTGGTGAGAAATGCTCGTCATGGCATCTTTCTCAAATGACTCTGAAATTGTCTTGTGAATCATTAGATCCATCACCTATATTTAACTGTGCATTAAGCATATTTTACCAGGTCCATGAAAAGGTAGGGCTGGCCAAAGGATGGAAAAGTCTGACAGGCAACTATTGAGCAGTTACATGTCAAGAAGAAAATTGTTAATAACAACCTTGCTTACTCACAAAGAAAGAGCATGAGGAGCAATGGAAAAGAAGGGGAAAAAGTCAGAGAAGAGTGGAACATACTAATGATGGTTCAAGAAACATCTCAGCACAACTAATAAAATGTAAAATATATTATATTGAAGATTTTTTTCTCCTCAATAATTATTTTTTGCTCTTCTCTATGATGTCACCACAGACAGCTCTTCTTTTCAACTTCTCTGCCATCTATGTTTTCCTTCTCCATATAGTGTGAAAGTAAAAGAATTATTTTCCTACTGTCTCAGCCATTGACAGAGTGCCTGTTGCCATTTCCACAGTGTCCTACAATTTTTTTTTATTTCACCACAGAAGGGATCAGCAACTCCAAAGTCTTTTTTTTTTGCCTTCCATTCCGCAGAAGATGTGAACTGTAGAAAGCAAGCCTCCTCCTCCCCTCTGTCCTCCCCGTCTCACAAGGCTTGGCCATTTCCTCTGGCTTCCTCTGTGGCCACTCTCCTCAGCGGGCAGCAGCCCGGGCTCCTGGTGCCTCCTGCCTGCCGCGGGCACGGTTCTCTGCCGGGCCCGTGCTCTCACAGCCCCTGGAGCTGCTCCTCGGCGCACGGCAGCCAGATGGGCTCTCAGATGGTGACAGGGACAGCCCGGCACAGCGGGTGAGGAAGCAGCCCTTCCACAGAGTGAATGGGAACAGACTGGGAAAGGGGGGTCAGGTGGTTTCCAGTCGTGCTTTGAGGAGGGCAGAACTTGTAGCTCGTGAAGGAATCTGAGATTTCAAAGTCTGGGCTCTGAGCTGAATATCAAACTGAAAATTTGAAAAATTCACTTGGAAGAACATTTCCACCAATGATGATTTTTGTATCTAGCAAATGCAACTTTTTGAAAATGTTGACACAAAACACTTTGAATTGTTTCAGGTTTTTGGAGGAGGAAAGAAAAAAGAAAAAAAGTGGGATACAGAGAAGAAAGGAAATGCAGCTCTAGACAGTGCATGATTTTTATTTGTGAGATTTTCATAGTTGAGACATAATACACCTGAGTTTTTATTTCAACAGATAACATCAGCTATTAAAAACCAAAAAAACCAGATCTACAGACTATCTCTCACCAGTTCAGTTGCTCTGGTACACCTGAGTAGATGAAATATGATAAGGGTATCCCTGCTGAAATGTAAAATGCAAGTGCTGAGGAGCTAACCAAGCTGTATGAAAGCATACCAGCTGGGCTGAGACAGCAAAGGAGGAAGGTCAGGAACTCTGAAAAGAAGGAGGATCAATACCAAAGTCTTGAGAGGAATGCATTCAAGTCCTACAGAGAAAAAGAAAACTACCTTAGGTGAATTGTCAGAAGCAGCTGCCTGTTCAAATAATAATGGTGCTTGCTCTTTTGCTCAAGTTTCTTTTTCTTTTTTTTTTCTTTTCTTCTCTTTTCCTTTTCTTCTCTACATTCCCTTGACTGATAACAGAAAAAAAATGGTGCCTCTATGTGCTATTGCAAAAATGTTGAAATCTGGCAAGTGGAAAAAGGCTAGAAAAATAAAAGATTAAAAATGTTAAAGTATATTCAGCAGCCAAGAAGCTAACCCAAAACCACAGGTAACAAGTTCATGCAGATGTCAACTTAAAGTTCAGATGGATCAGCATTTCAAGTGAATATTCTGCAGGGTTTCTAAAGAGAAAGGTAAGAAAGAAGGTAATAAAACTGGAAGTATTCTTTCAAGCTTACTTTGGCCTTGCAGTCTTCTCTGCAGTTCTGCATAATGGAAGAGATATTCAAACAGTTTAGTTGTTTGTTTTTTTTTTTCCTGCAAATTTCTCAACTAGAACCGGTTTATTAATTAATGCAAATTAGTGAGAAACCCCACTAACTAGTAATCTCCAGCTCTGAAAAATGGGTTGCTTTCCCTAGATGTGGCATCAATGGAGAGCTTCAGTACCAATCCTGGGCTAGGGGCAAGGTGCAGGAGGAAGGAGAGGAAGCACAATGCTCACCCCATCTCATCCCCTGCTCTCACATCTCTCCATCTTTCCTGAGGCTCAGATTTTGTCTAAATGCTTTGATAACCCTTGCTATGGTAGGAGTTGAAAAATACTAATGTTGATAGAGAAAATAAGAGCAAACTTGTACTAATTCTGCTAAAGCTGCTGATGTTAGTCTGGATTTAACTGGTGCAAATCGGAGCACAGCATGGACGTAACCAGCTGAAGAATAGGAATTACTGTACAAAAGGCAACATT
The DNA here is from genome assembly GCF_017590135.1 of Pyrgilauda ruficollis. Classification (NCBI taxonomy): domain Eukaryota; kingdom Metazoa; phylum Chordata; class Aves; order Passeriformes; family Passeridae; genus Pyrgilauda; species Pyrgilauda ruficollis. Next base: position 837,792 of record NW_024526488.1, on the reverse strand, counting down.
GCATAAACTTGAGATCTATAAAGTCTCTTAGTTCTAAAGGGACTTTGCATTTTTAACTTAGTTACAGCTATGATGCATGCTAAAGACCTACCAATTAGTAGCAATAGGCAGGAATGAAAGATGAATATCTAATGTTTGACTGATTCAGTCTCCAGTGAGAGTGGCTGGGTATTTTAAATGCCTGCCTGCATTTCTGGGGAAGATACAGTGAGCGGCTTGATGCCCACAGCAGTTGGCACCAAACAGTTGGCAGCTTCTTCATCTGCCTCTCAGGGGGGTGCCTGCTTTACACCAGGGTTTGGTTTCATGTTTAAACCTGCCATGGAGAATGACACTGATGATCGGCGAAGAGACAGCCAGCAAAGGCACCCATGGCAGGCACAGTCAGAGAGAAATGTTGTCTGCGCAGTTCAAGGGACTGCTCAGAAATAGGTTAAACCTCCTGTGGCATGCTCACCATGGATTCCATGGGGCTTGGGGGACTGTGTGCTCACTTGCCTGTCCTCACAACTTGCCCCAGACCCAGCACAGGAGCACAGTGAGCAGGGCGGCTCTCCATCCCCACTTTCTTAAGCTCCTCTGTTCAGAGATAAAATTATGTCTAAGGGGGCTTAATGCTCTGAATGTATCACAGGCCTGTTCGTAATCTAAACCCTCAGGTATTTAGACATCCTTTTAAAAGAATAGCCCACATAATGTTTAAACACCTGAAATGGAGACCAATGAAGTTCTTCTACAATAGATTTTTTAAGAAAAACTTCATAACAAAAAGCCAAAAGCCAGTAAGATCGTGTTCCTCATAAGAGAAGCAGCAGCTAACACATACAGCACAAATAGATCTATTATTTACTATCCACCTAAAGCTTTATCAGTGCCAGTGGTGAGCCAGACTGAATCTTATCAGCAAAGCTGCTTTGACATCAAGCTGCTTTTCTCACAGAGAGTTTTTCTGGATTCTCCAGGCCCTGCAATGAGAACTGGAGAAACATGCAGGACAGTGTACGAGCAAACAAGGCTACAGAAGCAGCCTGTGCTAATCACTGGAGCTGTTGGCACACTCTTAACCTCTTGCCAACAGCTGTGAAATTATTCCTTTTTCAGATCTGAAAAAGAAAAAAAAAAAAGAAATAATCACAGTTTTATTTTTCCTCAAAAAGTTCCAGAAACAGTGATATGACCTTTAGGAGAATGCTACAGAAAATGGGAGAGATAATGGGTCCTTTGAAACAATGAATCAATGGGGGAAATGTGTTTTCTTACATAATCCATCACCCTGATAAAATTTGCACTTGCTGTGTTAGGGAGTAAACTGGCTATAAACTGTTCTGTGCTGGGAGAGCGGCATGGTGCGTGCTGCAGTCTGTAACGAGGACACACAACTTGGGGATATTTTGAGCTGAGTGATTTACATAAGCAAAGAGCCTGATCCTGTGCATGCAGGACTCTGGAGCAATGGTGCAAGCAGGGAAGCAAAAGAAGGAAGCACCTAACTTCCATGCATTCCTACGACTCTGGTATCCAAAAGAAGCAAAAGGAAGATAAACTGCTGTGTGTGCCACAGCTGGCTTGGCACTGCCCTTGGCTTTTCTGCCTGCTGGTCAAGTAGAAGACTCTGATGATTGTGAAGATGAAAACTTTTCACTAGTTTTTCTCTGACAGTCTCACACCTTTAGTGAGATGTTTTGAGAACTGTATATCAGAGTTGAGGATTTTTAAGCATGGTCTGCAGGGTTCAGTGTCAGTCAGCAGAACCAGCAAAGGTAACCAGAGCAGGATTAATGCAGATTGGAGTGCAGATATGAATCATACAATTGCACCGACACCTGAAGAGCTATGCTTGTAAAATACCTAAATATTACAGGTACAGAGCATCAACCAATCTCAAGATAAAAAGATGCATCTGCTAAAAATTACTAGAGCCCATACAAATACAAAGTTTTCTGCGCAGTCTTGTAGCTGTCATCTTCCAGTTGGAGTCCTCTGGGAATCAGAAATACTTCATGCTTTGAAAATCTTTACGAATCCACTATGGAAAGGAATCATACACAGCAGTATGTCTAGAAAAAAATCTCTGAACTACTATTCTTTTTAAATGCTCACAAAATTAATAATTCAGGGTAATAAAACTCAAAATCACTGCCTTTTTAACCTTACGGTGACATTATTAAACAAAGAAGCAAAATAACTCTCAGATTTATCTTTGCTTGATCATCGGAATTTTATCCGATTACTGTGAAAGATGAAACCCCCCAAATTAATACCAGCATAAAATGAAAATAATAGAGGATTTTTTTCCTCTGCTTTCTCTTCCCGTCATCATCTCTCCATTGGACATCACTGTGGATTTAGTTCATTTCACTGCTGCTAGTGCTGGTTTGCCACAGGTTAGGTCAGGCTGCTTCTCTTGCACAGGGTGTCAGAAACCAATGCAAGAGAAAAGAACACAGAGGAAAATAATGCTCTACAGTAAGAGTGACGGAAATTGCTGAAAGCGTTAGGCAGGCATCACAGCTGAAATAATTTCTGCCTATTTAAAAAGGTAACGTTTCAATTTGGTACTGTCACTTCAAAACAAAAAAAGCAAGCTAACATTTCCTTGAAGAAAATAGTAATTTCTTAAAAGACTAGTCTTAAAGTTTGTTTAGATGTTCCCTTTTCAGAACAAGAGTAATTCATAGCAGAGAGAGAGACACATTGAAAGGTGTGTAGTTTGTTAGCAGTAAATAGTAGTAAATACAATCCTGCTGTCTCCATCCTGCCATTTATATAGTGAAGCTGGCTGGGATGCCAGCTCTTCTGTTGAAGAATACATTAGCAATTCATCAAAAGAGCAAATGTCATTATACATGGGAAGCTCAGGGAATTATTTTGCATTTGATTTCCAGCTCTGATAGCATCATTATTGATTTAAATATTCTCCTGCATAACATGCACTAGATATAAAGGATCATTGTTATTTTTGAACTTCCAATCACAGTCATCCTGAGTTGCCCAAATACTGATGGCTTTAATACAAATGAATACACAAAACCCTTAGGTCAGACTTCTAACCTGCTCACTGATGAAGTTCAACGGAAGCTGCCAGACTAAAGCATAGTTTCTGAAATATCTAAGAACACAACCCTAAAACACCTGTATGAGTACACTCTACACCCACAAAGCCAGGCAAAAGTCCTTTAGGGCAAAAATCTGGTTTAGGCAGATGTAGTGAGAAAATGAGTAGAAAATTAAGAAAGAAACATTTCCCTGTGTCACCTGTCTCAAGTAAGTAATGGTGCAGTGGGGTCGGCACAGTGAGTAATCACAACTCAACCTCCCCAGATGACAGAGCCTGGGCCTCCCTGTGAGTACAAGGCTCTACCACCTCCCTTAGGAGAAAAATGGGAAAAGACCAACCTGATAGAGAAGTGTGAGAATTTTCTCTCTAAGTGAAAAGGCTTTTTAATGTATTCCTTGAAAATGCAGCTTTATGATTTATTTAAAGCACAATATTATCTGGCTGCAGGGCTGGCTGTACAATCGGAAATTATGCACGTGTTGGGACCCCTGGGTTGTAAGAAAGGTGTTCCTTTGAATGTTTCTGACAGACATCATGTGTCAGACCCCACCTGACAGGACCTGTGATGAAGGTGCATATGGTACATGGCCATGGCATCTTCAACAACTTCCCAAGCTGCATTAGGAAGCTTACAGTGCTCCAGAAAACAAGGACTCATGGACAGCCTTTGATCCTCTTGAAGAACAAACATTAAGTCATCACCTGAATGTGATAGAGACTTGGCAGGAGACTGGGGCACAAAACAGTTTTGACAGTGGTTTGCAAGATGTCCAGAAGAAAGATGGGGAGTGTTTTCTGCAGCTAGGCACTATGTTTTGCCATGGGTGGAACACGCAAGACTATGGCTTGCAGTAATTTACAAAAAGACCTTATGACTCCATGTGGTGATATCTGAGAGGACTAGCTGAGATGTTCCCACAAGGCCATAATAAAACAAATGAGGGTGAGAACTTGGTATAAGAAAGCACAAGTTTACTATTCCTTGGTTACTCTGGTTGCAACTAGTATTGGATACAGCAAAGAACTGGTACTGAAGTGATTTGAACCCTTCCTCTGTAAATGCCAAACCAAAAAGCAAACAAACAAACAAAAAACAAAACAGAGAAGGAGCTTTGTTTAGATAAATGCACCCATCCAAAACCAAGAGACATGAAGTGCTGCTGGGCTGAGACACGATGACACTTCCAGCTCACAGAGGGCTTTGACATCTGCTCCCCAGTGACTCCGGCTGGAGAGAAGAATTCATGGCCCCTCCCTAGAGATCACAGACCCACAGCAGTTGGCAGATGAGACTGGCTGCTCATGTCAGCAGAGAACTCATCAGCTCTGCTGACTGCCCTGCTGGCTGTGGTCTAGAGCTAAACCAGGAGACCTCAGGGCTGAAGCAGAGGGGGAGTCATGTGTGGCCTCTGCTGAGGGGGAATGGGCAATTACCCCGGCAGGCAGAGGAGGACTCTGCAGCAAAGGACAATCTATCCTCAGCCATGTGGTGCACTTGTTGAATAAGGATTAAAAGACACTTGGAACATCAGATTCTGTAAAACTAGAAAACCTCCAGAGGTAATGGCCCATAGAGAGAACAATAATGAGAAATAAGATTACCACCTTTCTTCCAGATGTTTCACTAGCTTAGCACTTGCTTTATAGAAATGTGTGTCTAGCTTCAGCCTCCATTCCTAGAAGTAATGGAGTCAGTCTTACTTTTATCAGCAACAAAAGAGGACAGTGGTCCCAAGAGAAGAGAAGACAGAACCTGTATACCCATTCATACTGCAGCTTTGTCACATTTAGTCACAGACCGGTTACAATTGTTTTCTGTTTTCTTTTTTTCTCGCTTAGCAAATTGCACTGGAAAAGTTTAGTTATCAGAACTAACTTGTTTCTGCCATACTGGTAATGACATACATAACTGCCTACATGCTATATAAAAATTCAGTGATCCCATACCTAGAAAAACACATGTATGTGGGCTAGGGAAAGAGTGGGATGAGGACAGGTACAAACAGCATGATTTAGTTAGCTTGACTGAATGTTAAGCTTCAGTGTCTTATTCCAAGCTACCTATTTATTTATAGTTTGGATTTTTGATCATACAACTTTTCTATAAAATTGATACTTTTTATAAAATTAAAGTATACTCTATTGAGAAAACATCAGAACACACTCCAGATATCCAAGGATGACAGTGAGTTTGCTCTGCTTGATTTATTTATTGAAGTTCTATCCACCTACATCTTTCTCAGGTGCTACCATTCTGCTTCCAGTTTCACATTTGAAAAGGAGTATTATCTTTCTAAAAAGAGGCATTCTTCAAATCCTATGTAGTCTCCACACTAGACTATTCTAAAAATGTAAGTCTAAAAATGCAGTACACTAATATGTTTTCATGATATAAAAACACAGTACTGATGGACTGCTCCATTCCCAGTTAATTAAAGCGTGAGCATTGTAACATGCATTAATTTTTTTAACTCAATTTTTTCAATTTTTAGGTTGACTTCTTTTGAGAGCCATGATGAAAACTTAGCCTCACCATGGACCCAGCTTTTAGAAGCGAGGTGATAATTAGGCATGGATGATTCTTTTGTTTGAAAACCTCCACAGTTTTACCCAATTAAGGTTGGTAATGGTGGTTGTTAACTAAGAGCTTAAGCAAGCATGTCAAGGGCAGTCTGTAGCTGTTGCTACTGTTTGGAAGGCTGTGGTGCCATCTAGTCAGTCCTGAGCAAGGTGAGTTTCAAATTACTTGAATAGAACTTAAGGTTTTTATTCTCCTAGAATTCTGCAGCTTTTTTTTTATGGCTAGTGTTTCATGGGCAGCCAGTATAATTACTTTTTTATGCCGTGGTCACCTATTGAAAGTGTTGTGTGCTAACCTCTGCTGTGTCTGCTCCTGCTGGAAGGGCTCTCAGCAAGTGGTCATGGTCAGAGGACAGTACTGGCAGGATAGAAATGGACTGACTGATGTTGAGTCACTGCTGGAGCTGGTGCTATCGCCATGCATGTGTTCTGGAGCTCCTCAGTGGCAGTGCTGGGTCTCGGGTGGGCAGTAATGCTGGTTCTCAAGTTCTCTAAGCTGAAGGCTTGTGATGCTGTGTGCAGTGCCCCCTTGGCTCACCAGGGAAGGCTGCAGCATGTCAGGAGACACAGAACTAAAAGGCAAGCCTGGGGCAGCTGCAGTAGTGTGTCCAAGGTGCTGGAGTATCCACCACCAGAATAGCTCTTTTTTTTCTAATTTAAAATTTGATATCTACTGTGAAAGAAAAAAATCCTTCAGCAATGTGTGTTTAATGCCTTGTTAGTGAGGCACTTTAAATAAGTAAAAAAGAACTCTCTACCAATCCAAGGTTACCCTACTTCACAAAAGAAGAGTAAGAGACTGCACTTGGTGTCAGATGCTCTGAAAGCACCTGGCTGCCATACAAACTGTTTTCCAAGAAATTAAAAGCATATAACTCCTCCATAAATGATAGAAAATACCAATTGCCAAAACTTTCCCAGAAAAATTTCTTCCTTGATAAATCTGAGAATCTCCATATTGTATTTTGCTTAAAGCTGATTTCAAAGTATCTTACCTTAAGCTCTGAGGAGTCTGGTGCCTACTGAACATTTTGTAAAGTATTTTCTGTGGTAAACCAAAGTTCTTTCAAGTCTATGAAGAACCTAAGACAGCACAATGTATATGAAGCAGAAACTTCCATGGGGAAAAAATTTCGTAACATTAAGATGCAAAAAGGATAGGATAAAGACACTGGAAATACTGACATGTCATTCCATAAATCATTGTTGTACCCTCTCTTAAAATATTTTTTTGTTTGCTTCACCTGACATAGGACATTGCAGAAATAGAAAAGACTCAAGATCATGTGATAGAAATTATTAGATGTCTGGACTGACTGCTACAGGAGGAAAAATGAGAGCATGTTTAGGGAGAACAGTGTGACTTGCACAAAAGTACTAAATGAAGGGCTCTATTTTTTATTTTACCTATTGAAATGAGATAAATCAGTGGAATAGGCAATATATTTTAAATTAGTTACTGATCGAGCTTAATCCTATGATGTTTAACCAAATGCCTGGGCATTGCAAAGAAGGCACCAAACGTGACACAGAAATGCAACAAAGCACCATTTAGGTCAAGGTAGATTCTGGACTTATGCTGGTTGTAGCTGTAGCAGTACTGAACTAGAATAAAATGGCTATTTTAAATTTGAAAAGAAAAAAACCGACCAACTGCTTCAAACCCCATCTTCAACCCTCAAAAGGTCAAATTCAGCCCCAGAACAGCAGGTACAAAGTATACACAAGCTGAATTTGGTGCTAGAAGTGTATGACTTTATCCTTCATCTCCAAGGTTTTACTGTATTTTTAAAAAAATTTTTTGTTAAAAGCTTGGACTGAGTTGTTATTCTCAGCACAGTCCCACAGGCTTTAATGTGACTATCATATTTTATTTGTGCATTTTAGTGAAATGCATTAGTCATGTATCAGAGATGACCTTGTAAGGGATAATGTTGAAAGCAGGAGAATATTATAATATTATGAAAGGTAATTTAATTAAAATGATAAAAGTTAATAAAGACAGAGCATTAAATAAAAAACAAGCTCAGGGAAGGCACCAACTCTAAATGGCAACAGGCAGTGAGTATCGTCATTCTGAATTATTTTTGCTCTAAGTATGTCCATTTTTATGGATATTAGCAAGTGAATCCAGTTAGCATGTTCCACTTGGTTGAATACAGGGTAATCTATACACTGACTCTTTTTCTTGCAGTATTAAAAAAAAATTTAAAAATTGCCCATTAGAAAATACTTAATAGCAATTGCAGAATACAAACCAACTGAAAAAGGAAACAAAAATCAGAAATGACCACTTTTCCTGAGAAAGCATGGTGGACTTCCTTGTCTGTTTGTATCAGTGCTGCATGACTGGGAGGGACAATGCATAACTTGCTCCAGAATGCAGCTCTAGCCTGTTCCCTTGGCTGTGGGATGGAAAACAGCTTTCATGTGCTGGGGATGGTACTGGAGGTGGCTGTGGCTGTGAATAATGCTGAGCAGAGCCGTGGGGAGCACAGGGTTAGCAGGGCTCTTGCACCGCCCTGCAGGAGGGGCAATGACACCTGTTTTGTCCCAGGAGTCACCTTCTCTGTCCAGGCTGACTGAACCCGGCTGGCCCCACTCCCGGTACCGGAGATGTGGGGTCGTGTCCGTGCCCAGAGAGCATCTGCTCCTACCCTAGGCAGAGCTGTGTACACAGGATACACAACAGGATGTGGAGGTTGTGTTTATCTACTGGAAGCCCAAAGAGCGGAGCCAAGAGGTATATTTATATCCACAGCCAAAGCAGAGAAAGAAACTGTACAAAATTCTGGTCCTAACTTACATTAAAAACTTAGAAAATGCCATCATTACAGTCTTATGTACAATACTGCCTGAGGATGTGACCATGGCAATTTGCACATCCTCAGGAAAACTAGTGATTATCTCAACATGGCCAGAAGAAAAACTCCTGACATAATAGAAATGGAATGAAAAAACTCGATAACACAAACACCACCAACACAAATGAATCTGATTAAATGCTGCCCTCACTGAGGAGAGCTCTGCTTTATGTTCAGAAGATGTGCTGTGCCCTGAATGAACACTCAAGCTATTTAATCCAAATATGGTTAAACTGAAAATTGTGTTATCCCCTTTTTAGCCTAAATTGTGGGCAGAGCTTGGCACATGGAGCTTGCCTTTGGAAACGTGCCGATGGCATGTCACTGCCTCTCTGCAGCGATGATGTGATTTCGATTAACGAGAGGCAGTGTGAGGGGGATGCTGACTGTAAAGAGCAATTCCATCACCCGACAATAGCTCTGTGATGAAATCTCTTACACAGATTAAAGAGGGAAGGGCAATAACTCATCAGAAAAAGCAGAACTGTCTGCTTAATTACTTGAAAAATGTCTGAGCCACTACCTTTTATGACACCTGGTGGGTATAAACATGTCCACAGTTTTAATTAATTTTACCTCTTCTTTCATTGCACCTGTATAGCCTGGAGAAATGCAATTCTAATGAAATTACAATTGCATATTTCTGTGTGAATTTGAAACGCACTTTGGCAATAACCAAAAAAATGAGGCATTTCCATGGATTTAATTAGAGACAGGAAGTGTACTGGGAAAAATACTTCCCAACAATTATAATTATTCCAAATCAAGCCACAGTGCAAAGTCCTTTCTCTTAATTCATAAAACTTAGCTTTTTGGTGTCCATTTTAATTTAAAAAGATAATGGAGGAGGCTTTTCTCTGGAGTGAAGCAGAGTTATGGTGAAAATCCATCTTGGCATTTTCAAAGCAGCAACAGCATAAGCTCATACTTTTGACCTTGCAGTCCTGCTACTCTCATTTAAAATTGATGAGTGAGACCCTTGAATTTGTTCTGCTGAAAACAACACTTTTTATAATGACTTTTATAAACATACCACTAATTGTTCAGCATCCCAAAGTGCCAGCTCTGCAGAAAAATGAAAGGAGCAGAGGTCTTTCTTGCCCCCTCTGTTTTTTTTTTTTTTTGAGGCAGGAACAGGTTTGCTTCCACTCTTTGGGGACATGAACCACTGACTTGTCAAGCATAGCCTGAGTTCGTGCCAAAGCTTAAGCAAAGATACCTTGCATGTTCCTTCTTTCATATCACTCTAGGGAAGTCACGGTTATGCTGGTCTAAAGCAGACAAAATTGAGATAAATCCTAAATACAAATCCTAGATAGAAATCAAACGTTCTCTAAACCTCACAATTACTCCGACACAACAGGTAACCCTTCTAGAGCTGATGTTTTTCACTCCTTTCTTGTATTAGTCTGTGAATTTGTGAAGAAAGCAAGTGCTTTAGAGGTTGAAATGGTTTTAGTGGATGAAAACAGGACAAATTAAGGACGCAGGGTAAATAGTGGGGGAAGCAGAATCCAAAATGTGCAGGAATAGTGCAGTCACAGCAATACAGTATTGACATTTCTATCAAACCTCAAGCTTCATTGCCTGAGAGTTTGGGTTGGTGTAGGACCAGTGTCTGGGCAGCAGCCAGGATCTGCAGTGTTCCACAGCACTGCTGATGAATACAATGATGGCCTCTGGCTTGGCTAATGCTGACCAGAACATTTTCCATGGGCCCCAGCCACAAAAACACAAACCTTCTGAGCTGCTGAGGAATGCTTGAAGCTAGCCACTAAATTTTATTTGTGTCTCAGTCATTAAATTTCTCATTCTATGGACAGGTACTTCATAGTTAATAGCTCTAGTTTCTCAAAAACTCACTGACTGATACTGTTTGATAGCATGTTCATACAGATGTTTAGCTATGTCTTATTTTATGCCATCAAGCACATTACACTTGTTTTAATTTTTTGCTTCAAAGGCTTAACATCTGGAAGGCACTGAATTAATAACTAGGAAAATGTCATCCCAAGTATACAAAATACTTTTAATAATTCTGTATCTTTGTCATTCAGAAAAGAAAACCCCAATATACTGATAGTAGTCATATTCAAAGCAGCACAGCATGAATTTTTAAAGTTTTTTTGACACAATTTTTAGCAGCATTTTGGGTACCATGTCTTCCCCTCTCCAGAATGCCTGTGTTTATCATTTACCATCGTTAGAAAGCTCTCAAATATTATCAGGTACACAAAATTCTTTACTGTAAATGCACTGAATGGTTTGGGCCTATGATGGTATGTGTGCAGCCTGTACCAGTGCAGTCTGGAACTGCCAAATAACTGTAAGATTGGTGTGTCTCGGATGACCAGTATATCCTTGGAAAGCAGGCATCTGAAATCTTCATATGCTTAAGTGCCCCGAATAAAGCCCTGGCAAACCTGACAGGCTGAGGCAGGAGAAATGACACTATGCTGTGTAGGAGGACTACAGCAAACAGCCAGATCCAGAAGATGTCTGCTCTTTGAGCACGTCACTCCTCGCAGCGCACGTCACTGCTGAGTATCTGTCTGGACAAACACTGTTTGCATTGGCATGGAAGACAAAGCAGAACTGGACCCTCGGTTTGAAACTTGAGGTACTGGGGGAGGAAATGGGGTTGCTGTAGGGAAATTGATCAGAAAAAGGAGAGGCTGTAAGTGACTGAAGTTGAGAACTGTGAGTCAAAAGCAGGACTGCAGAGAAAGGAAACTGTGACTGCAGGAAACATTCTGCAAAGAATGACTTAAAGCGAACAGGATCTGCTGTACCTCCCGCCTGCCAGGTGGATTAATTTGGAAAGTCACACTTAGGCTAAATATGTTTCCACTGTATTTAGTTGCACAGAGCAGAGAACTGAGCTAGCTATAAATCTGTTGTTTAGATGTTCTTGTGATAGCTAAAAACCTGATAGCTTGGGTAGCAGACGCTTCGCTTTGGCAGCGCAGTGCTCATCATGGGCTAATTGGCCTTGCTGACAGTGGACTGGCTCTGCCAGATGATTTATGGCTTCCATGCTGCATCACTATCATATCACTGTGATACAGTCTCTCCTATCCATCTTCCTAGTTAAACTCTCATTGAGGCCCTTCCCACACCATGTTTTGATTACAGCAACAACCTTTTTTCTGGCCTTGACAAATACAATCTAGGCCTGTTGATAACCATCCAGAAATCCAGAATGCTTCTGCTAAGATGGTTTTTCTAGCTCATTGCAGGCTCTTGTTGCACTCCTGCACCAGCTACTCCTCCATCTCATCAGCCATCAGCTGTTCACCCTCACTTTTGGAACCCTTCACTGCCTGTTCCTGCCACACTCATCATCTTCAGTTTGATATCAGTGAGTGAGTGCTGCCCTCACAGCACTGCTTGGTGATAAGAGCCTTTACTCCTTACCTGCTTGTTTTTTACTTACTTACACTTTTTTTATTACACAGGATCCCTTGTATTTTCTTTCATGCTGTTTTTCACACTTGGGAGGAGTTCTCCATAAAAATCAGTGAAATGAGATAATGAATCTCCTTAAAGGGGCCCTCTTTTACAGCAACTGGAAATATGGCACTAAATATTGTGTGCTTTGTTACAACTAATATCTTTCACGCTGGCTAATGTGGATTCTTGACTTCCCTGTACTTCACAACTTGTCCATAAAATGAGAGCTTGCATTTGGGGTAGGGGATCACCCAGCTGTTTGGACAGCACGCTGTTAGCACAAGAAGGGCTCATAAATACATGTTACCCTAAATAATACACTTGTATAAATATTTTTACAGTGACAACACAGAAAATGCTCACTTGGGAATCAACCAGTTAAACCCCCATCTTCAGTAAGTTTATGGAAATGATGCATCATTAAGTGCTGATGCAGAGTGTGATATTACTTTCTGCCTGACTTCCCCTGCAGACTCCCACAACTTTTTAGACATTGTTACTGCTGTTGTTCTCATGCCACTTGATGTTCAGAGAACTCTGATTACCTTGTGACAAAGAAAGGACAAGAAGCTTGGAAAGGTTTTCAGACAAAGAAAATCTGGACTGCTTGGCTGAAGGAGTTGTATTGAGAAATGACAGATGCAAATAGATTAAGTTGCTGTAATAGCACCATCGACTTAAAAAAAAAAAAGAAATACAACTAACTGGAATGCCTGAGTTATAGCAGTAATCTCCTAAATTTAGCTGGCTTGGCAAATAAGTGCTATTCCTTGAAAGCTACCACTGTGACTGACTTTTAACAATTCTATATGAAAGCAGGAACTTTAATGCTCTGTGATCTCCTGTATAGCCTCTAAAGCACTAAATATATATATATATTTATATACTTAATTCTTTTGAAGGTACCTGGAGTGAACAGCGAGATAAGTTAAGGAAATATATAGTTTTCAATAATTTTCTTATATTAATTTTCCTCTGGGAGAACCCTTAATCACAGTATTCAGTAGGAGCTTGCACACTAAAGCATTCAGAAGCAGTGCACTGCTGTGGGAAGTTGGCTGGTGTGAGCTGAGGTGCAGGTGCTGGCTCCTGTTCACAGCACATGACAGCGAATACATGGATGGGCACAGGCACTGTAGATGAACAGGAAGATCATGGTATAAATCATGTAATTTGAGTCACAGGTCTCCAGGTTTTAGAGAGTACCCCTATGATGCATTTGCTCTGCAACACAAATATTAAGTGCAATGAAAGTCCATCAGAGACTGCATTTCTCAGGAGCAGTCTTACAACTCTGTGCTTCAGCTTGTGGTAAGAAACTGTAGTATAATCAGCTACCACTGTACACATTTATTTCTGGTCATTGCAACTTAGATTAGTTCATGCCTCTATAGGATTTCTGTCAGGCACCCTGGTTACAAGTGAGTCATTGCTCTGGAGAAGGGACCAACTCCATGCACTCACAGATATCCACATTTATCACGGCATAACACCTACAAACACTCAGGTCTCCTGTGAAGGGCAGGAAGCAGCACTGATTTATGTGCTATGAACTGAAAGGAAACATCATAAAGGGAGTATTTTAAACTTAAAATAATGCTATTCTTAGCTGGCAAGACTTGTGATTTTGATCCTTCTCAGATACACAGCCAACAGTGAGCTATCTGGCTGCACAAATGCCCCCGCTTTTCTTCTCTCAGTTAAATCTGTGATTCGAACGCACACTCCAGTCCTCAGGAACATTATGTAGATTTGCAAAAGTTTCAGAAAGACTTCCTGTCCATTAGCCACTGGCTGCTTTGCAAGAATGCATAAAGATAGTGTTTTCCTCTTGTAACAGATGTAAGCTCCTTGCACTGTTCAAACTGCTAGAAGGAAAGCAATATTCCTTTTTTCTTTTAGCTGAAATAGTGGCATCTCTCAACATAAACTGAAAATACACTTGGAACTTAATTTGATGCAGCTCTCAGAATTTCACATGTGAGGGATGAACAAATGAGGATCAGCTCTCTGTAATCAGTGAGGCATATTAGAAGGGCTGCAGCCTGTCAAGTTTTCTGTGCTCCAAATGACTAATGTTCTTGTAGTACCAAGAAACACTTAAGGTCTGTGTCCAGTTCTGAGCCCCTCACTTCAAGAAAGATTTTGAGGAGCTGGGAACATGTCCAGAGAAAGGCAACAAAGTTGGTGAAAGGTGTAGAGACTAAGTCCTATGAGGAGGAGCTGAGGGTGTGTAGCCTGAAGTAAAGGAGGCTCAGGGAAGACATTCTGCCCTCTGAGATGACCTGAAAGGGGGCTGTAGCCAGGTGGGGGTTGGCCCCTCTCCCAGGCAGCCAGCAACAGGACAAGAGAAAATGGCTTCAGGCTGTGCCAGGGGAGGCTCAGGTCAGACATGAGGAAGAATTTCTGAAAGGGTAGTTAAGCATTGGAAAGAGCTACCCAGGGAGGTGGTGGAGTCACCATTCCTGAGTTATTCAATAAACAACTGGATGTGGCACTTAGGGCTGTGGTTTAGCTGACAAGGTGGTGTTCAGTAATAGGTCAGCATCAACTATCTTGGAGGTCTTTTCCAAACTCAGTGATTCTATGATTCTATTCTATTTGAAAGGTGTCAAAATTTTTATTTCAGTTGTCATTCTTGAAGCTCATTTTAAACAAATTTAGTTTTTAAATTTATGAACGTACTGTAGAAATTGTTACCTATAGTGTGGAGCAAATTCATGTATTTTGGTTTCCAGTTTATTCTCATCACAAATGAAGAGGGAGAAGAGTGGTCCTAAAGAACATTTCATCCTGCTAAGACTTGGAAGAACTCTAGGCATAATTTAGAGCATCCTGTAGGGTACTCTAGCTTGTGCTGGTTACACAAGGCCCAGCATTCTGACTGCCTGGAAGGATTTTTCTCAGGCCTGCTCCATGTCCTCCAGCTGCTGGCATGGTCCATCTCCTCAATAAGCTTTTGAAATAGGAGGAGGATCAAAGAGCAGATGACATTGGGCTCATTTTGCCAATCCTCTGCAACTGGAGGAATTTTTCCTGTGTCAGTAGAAAACTTCTGCTCCATCCTAAAACCAACCAAAAGTAGGGGTTTTTTTTGGGTCTACTTAACATGGTGAAGGCAGTATGGAAAAACTAAACCAGGGTCTAGATGCTTCCACAGTGACTTCAGTAGGCTTGCTCTAGACTCAGAGGTGCTTCTGGCAATGCAGAGAATCTCATGGCAGATAAAATGGGTGGTTTGTTATGAATGAGGCAGAGCTGTGCAGTAAATTCACCAGGGACACTGTGGCAAGCCCCAAAAGAGAAAGAGGTCTAATATCCATTGAAGAGTGATGATAAAAATAAATTTTGAACAGCTGCTCTCCTCACTTTGCACTAGACAAGGACATTTTTAAGGGTAAATATTGTTTAGAATAATCTAAAAGCTTCTGCATAATGAATTATCCACCTTTTCTGCAATACACTTCAGAATAGCTACCCTGAGTTTTATCTCAGGGTGAGGACTGCCTACAACCATTTTCCTAAAAAAATCATTAGAAAATACATTCTATAGTTCAAAATCTGGACAAAGCGCTTTAGCAAACTTCACAGCAAAGCAGGAGCAGGCTGCTGGGTGAGTGGTGACAAGGTGTTTCATAACTGAGGATCTGCAAACCCTTGCTGACAGCAAGATCAGCACAGTGGGACCAGTGTTCAAGGAAAGATATTTTAAGTCTGCCAGAAATTTTACGGCTCTTGTACAACTCAAATCATCATAGAATCAGTTAAGGCAATTTTTATTTCTGAAGGGCAGCATCTGGCCTACTTGGCATGCTTAAAAATTTCAAATATGTGTTTTTCAAAGCAAGAAGCGTAACAAAAATATATAATTCGAACTGGCAGAACATTATAGTTTGGATGACATTTCATAGTTAATAACAATTTAATATAGCATAAACTGTACTTCTGGTGCAACCTAGAAAAGCATCACACAGTTTAGAACAGACATGCTAAAAGTTAATTTCAAAGTGGTGGTGCAAGGAAGCTCTGTGGCTCTTGCAGAAGCAGTAGCTTCTGCATTATTCTTAGTGACTGGTTTTAGCTGATACTTTTAAATGGACAAGATTCTGAAATTAAAAGGGAATGTGAGGGGTAACACCTTGGTCATGGCACTGCAAGATTTCTGTACAGTTTTGTCTGTTCACAAAATCAAAAGGCTGTACAAACTTTAGGAGACTTGCACCAAATACACTGCCTGGGATTTTGACTCTGTCATCATTTGCACAGAAAGCCCTCCCTGTGGCTGAACGCGACCTCGCCTGGTGCAGGACCGGCTTGTGCGTCATTCAGCCCTTTCCTTCCCTGCCCTGCTTTGCAGTCAGTGTCACTTACATTCTACTTCCTTTCACCAAGTGCCCAAACATAATCTGGGCATGTCTTGGAGAGCTAAGCTGTGTCTGAGCAATGCAACTGAGCACCAGCTGCCTTTGTTTGCCCTCAAGTACCATGGTACTCCTCCACTCAGTACATTCTGGAAAAATCTGGGTGGCCCCTCACTGTGCCTGGGAATGGCCAGACCCTGGGACATGCACACACCCCACAGGCTGTAGGAAAGCCAGACTGGCTAATTCCTCATTTGTGTCGATGTAGTTAAGCTTCTTCCTAATGATATTTTGACCTGGGTAGAGAAGAGGAGCCATATGGCATCTTCCACCCCTGACAACAACTGCGGTTAGTGCAGTCAGCACATTAGCTAGGTGATTTGTTTAGATTCAGCTGTCACTAACCTGTGGCAAATTCACTTATAATTAAGCTGTGTATTAGGCAGAGTCCTAATATAAACTGGTTTCATTTTCATATGCCATTTCAATTGTATTTTCTGCCATAACCATGCTTTCAGATGACGTGTCTTGACTAACTGCTCCTCAGGGCCATTGTGTTTCCTACCTTCTAATTCAGGAACTGAATTTGTCTAGCATGGCATATCAGAGAGAGCTACAGCAGCAGCCAGAGAGCCATGCAACAATTTCAACAAAGATAATGCACAATCATTAGCCTTAACACGTGCCTAAGTCAGCCTTCAGAGCCCCACTTTTTAATTGCTTTTGACATCTGTGTTTCAATTGTGGTCCAAGCTATTTAAAATGGTGGCAATGTCTTTCCTTGGTTTTGGGCAATATACAGCCCAGTGCAGCAGCCGGTGTAAAGGAGGGCTTTGAAAGTCACAGAACCACAAATATTCTGAGTTGGAAGGGACCCACTAGGATCATTGAGTCCAGCTCTTAGGTGAACGGCCAATACAGGGATTGAACCCAGAACCATGGTGGTGTCTGCACCATGCTCTAACCCACTGAGCTAATAAACCACTATTTGTTTTTGCAATTTGCTGTCCTTGGAGGTAAATGATGGTTCAGGGAATGCCTGTGGGTTGCAGCAGCAGTTGAAGGTGTTTATGATATAGGTTTTCTCAAAAAGTGTTGATGCAATAATGATACTGGTTTAAGTCCTTTAAAATTTCCAATTTCCCCAGACAGTAGCCTGTGTTTAATAACAGGATGAAAGAGCTCAATAGTACTAACCCCCATCCTGCAAAATTAACCTTCCTCCCCCAACACCCTGAGGACAGAACCATGATATCCTATCCCTTTTACAGTATAGATTTCTGAATCAAATATTAATGCTAAGCATAATGTAAATGGGTTCATAAAGCTTAGAAGAGAGAGAGACAATGTTGATGGTTATCTAGGGCTATAGTATTTCTCAACTTTACTGCATTAACATGCTAGTTAACAGAGGGCATATAGTTCTTAAAAGCTTACTGCTCAAGAATACTGAATGGAAAAAAAATTATAGATGCTGACAGATCACTGCAGTTGATTTACAAGCTTTTGCTTTTGAACTATAACCTCAGAGGAAAAAAAAGGAGAAAGATTGCAATAATCACAAATAATGATCAAGCAGTGAATTATGGCTTTGATAAATGCTTTCAAAATTGCAACAATAAACAAATTAGCACCCTTTACTATGCAGTAAATAGGCACAGTTTACTATAAAAAGAACAAAAGGATCTAATTTCTGTAGGTATTTAAGGTAAGCTTGGGACAGAATACAGGGCAGCAGACAATGGAGACTTAATCCCAAATGAACACTATTAATATCATTCAAAAATTCAGCAATTCCATGAATTGTCTCCATCCCCTGCCTGGAAATGGAGGAGACCCGAATGAGATGCAAAACAGTGCGTTTATCTAATGAATAATGCAAATGAGTGTTCCTCTTATGGCATGGCAGTCTGCAGGAATCCTCTCTGCCTCACCTCACATTTCGTGTGGATTTAAGCACCATGTGTCAGAAGAAATTAGAGAACAGAATTGCCAAGAAATGACAAAGCCTTGGAGCCCCAAGTCAGTGCAGACAGCAAGGTACATTAAGATGCATAGTAGAGAGGAGGAGAGAGCAGACATCTCATTAAAATGAAAATGTTGCTATTTTTCCTTCACCTCATTAATGGAGTTGTATGACAATTTAATCAGCAATTATTTCTGTGGCTACTAATTAGAAACATCCTCTAAAATGATACCAAGGTGGGATCTCAAAAATTTGACAAAATCTTTCAGTTTGGCTTATTTTTTTTTAATGCTGGTGTTATTTTATCTCTCTGGTATCAGTTAACTGCATCAGCATTTTTCTCATAGCATCACAGAGCATACTGCATCTTATCCATTAGTCACAAGCCTTGCTGTAACTTTCCCTTAGCATCTAACATTACCTTCCAAAAATATACTCAAGCAAACAAACCCGAATGCATGCAAGCCCTGAAAACTGACTCTTTTTTCTTTTTCCTAATCATATTTTGCCTGAATGTGTATGTGATTCAGAATCCAGGATGGATTTCATCTGCTTCATTAAAACCTCTTAGCATGCAGACCAGCTATGCTGCCACAGCTGGCATCAAGTCCCTCATCTTCATCATTGCACTGAGTCCTCAATCTGGAGATTTATGCTTTTCTGACTGGTACTCTCTTAAAATACAGGGGTGGTACAACCAAATGAACAAAGCCATTTGTTCCCTGGACAACTTCTTAGTTATCAAATACAGAGTGGTGAAGGATAGGGAATGCACAGAAACCAGAGGTCTGAGAATGAAGTTTGGCCAGGTTCTGTGAAGTCCAGTCTGCGGTGGAGGGAAATTGCCTCTCACTTGGAAAGGGAAGTGCACCTCAAAGTTCTGAACTGTAAAGCTGAGAACTTGATGCAATCACTGAACTTTGGGGTACCCGTTGTATACAACAAAATATTAGGGCAGTGCTCCCATGGGTCACTGAGCTATGAACCAGCAGGCAACAGATTGGTGTTTGATTCAGTAACCCATCAAAGAGATAAATCTATGTATTAAGCAAAAGAAGAGATTAGAGATATCTTACTGTATGCACTTCCAGGAAATGTGAAAAATAAACCAAACCAAAAAACAAATCCAAAATCCAACCCTTTTTTCTCACAAGCTGACAAAGACATCATCGTTATTTATAGTTGTGCTTCAGTTCATCAGTTGGAGGCACACTGCAGAAGATGCTAAAGCACTAGCGACATTGCTACTAAATTAAGAGCTTGCAGTTTCTTTATAATAGTTGAAAGCAAAGCTATTTCTCCACTGGGCAGCTTGTTGCAAACTCCACAATACTGGGAAAAAATGGTATAGTATTTTCATGGATTTTCTCTCAGGTCAATCCTAGTGAATCAAGGGGGAATTGCCTGGGATGTAGGTCTACAAGGAATTTGGTGTGAACTCCATGAAAATGCGACTTGCAGTCAGTAGCATTTTCAGTCTCTTAAATTAGAAGGACACGGGTAGGTTCTCTGCTCCTGTTCCTGTTGGCAGTTACCATGCCAGAAATATACAGAGAGCTTAGGTTTCTTATAGCAAGGGCAATGGTAGCTACAGCGAAAAAAATACTGTTAAAGCAAACTAAGAAGTTGATTTGAACCAAGGAGACAATTAAAGCACAGCCTTTCTGAAAGAGTAATAAAAATGTCACTGCAAATGACAGATTGTTACAAGTCCTTGGCTTCTTCCTAGCACTGCAATAGAATACAGTGTTAAATCAGTTCCCAGAGATTATTAGTGGTATATGTTATTTTCCCAAACTCAAGGAACTCAGTATCATTTCATAAATCAACTGCAAGTTAAAATTAGATTTTTTTTTTACAACCTTAGTTCTGTGACCCTTGCACATACAATTAGCAAAGAAAATTATATTAAAAAAATAGCTGAAACCCAACTCATCAAACTTGGAAAAGCTAAAAACATTCTACCAAAAACCCAAACCAAATCAGAAAATAGCTCTTTTCTATGGCTTCTCAATGCCTGTGAATTTCACTGACTGCAGAATAAGACACTGAGACAAAGATTTTGTAGGAATGGACTCTCATTTCTCATTAGCTTAAAGTTCTGTAAATTAGCTCTACAGTCTGCCTGTATTTTGTTGTGCTTACTATTTTGTACTGCCTCTTTTGTATCAAGCATTAAGAAATCTAGGGCAGAAAACTCTAAGTAATTAAAGCCAATAATAACTGAACCCCATCACCTGGCATGTGAAGATCTCCAATGTGCAGGCTTGAAATAAGTTTTTGTGTTGGCAGGTACAGTGGTATTGCAGGCTCCATTGCAAGCTCCTCTGTCTGGGGTGTTTATGGGCCTGATAATGTCTTCTAACAAAGTCTCAGTGACAATACTGTTAGAATCACATGCATTTCTTATGTGGCAGAAAGCTGATTTCTACTGGAAACAAACTATCCAAGAACCCTTCAAGTTCCACACAGAAACAGGAGGGGTCTCTGGTACCACCTTCCGACATGCAACATTGCTGTGTGCTGCCTGCATGGCTTGCTTAGGTGGGGCTGTAGTACCCCTGGAACACTCTGGTGTGTGTTGGATACAGGGCAGGGTGTGCCACCAAGACCAGCATTCCCTCACAGGTTCCCTACTAGCTCTGATGAGGAGGTTTATTGTCCTCTTCTTCAGCAGCTGCCCTTTGCTAGAGCTGCACTGCCAATGTTGACACGTGTTGCAGCAAAATGCTGGGCACCTGATCCTTGGTTAGGAGGGGTAATTTTGAATTACAAAGTGTTTCCAATTTATGATTTATTTCATCGCTGTAAAAGTAAACTTGTTCTGCTTTTCTGGTGATACAGGATTTTTTCCTGCTTTATACAGCTCATAATTATCAAGAAAATAATTACTAAGAGAAAAGGCAGTGACAGCAAAGGTTTGCTCAGCATAGCCCTTACATCTGCTTTCTGTGGCCTTGGTGGTTGGCTGGCTGAAAGACAAAAAAATCAACTGTGGCTTACATGACAGGAGTTGAGAGAAGCTCATGTACAGTGGTGTCATCAAGAAAGTGTTAAACAGGTCATCATAGGCAGAGGTGCCATTCATCCCTGTAGTAATTTGTGAAGAACATTTTTCTTCTTGGTCGGCTCCTGTAAATTTTCTTTTGATGTTATGAGAACTGGCCTGACAGGAGGAGGATGTTGATGGTTGCACTAGTAGAGGCGTAATGACCTTGAGGATGTGAACTGAAAAAAGCCCCTGTTCCTAAGTACAACTCAGTGGTGCCCTGATTTTTGATTTTTGTTTCTGATCTTATGTACAATTTTATTATTCCAAACCCATCACTTAGTAGTACGATGCCCTTGACATGATACAATCACCAGAACAAGATTTACTTCAAATTCTTAGCCAGATTGTTATTGATTGGGAGAGTCAAACACTGCCTTGTAAAAGGGCTATGCCTGCTTTTTCTGAGCTCCTGCAATGTATTTACTGTCCTAGAGAGTGAGCACCTGGGAAAAGCAGCATGGTGAGCAGGTCCTCATCAACCAATCAGCATTTCTGCACAATCTACTCCCATCCTACTGCTGAACTCTTTAAATTTAGAAAACCTCTAGAAAACACTTTGCCTGTACCCATCTAAAGTCCACAGATTAGGTCTGTGTGATCTATACCGTTTCCAAAAAGAGTATTATCCAAATAGGATATCAGAACTGTATGTAAGAACAAGCCCATCAGCCCTGGTGGCTTCTCAAGATGCAGAACATTAAAGGTGTGACACGACAGGGGTGCAACCAGAAGGAAGGCAGGCAGGCTCCTCTGTTCTTTGGAACAACTCTCCATTGTCTCTCTTCAGTCTTTTTCTCCACCATTTTCAAGACAGAGAGAGAGGGGCTGGCACCCTGAAGGGCCACATGGACTGCACAAATGGCAGACACGGAGAACTGCCTGCCACGCCATCCCATTAAATGTGTGTACACTCTACACCAGCTGAGGACTTGAAGATTGTAGAAGAGGGAAAACAATTGTCTGTATGGCTTAAAAAAACTCACACCGACCCCATGTGGCACTTCAGACATCAGTCCACTGTTTAACACTCAAAAAATGGCAGACTTTTTGTCAAGGCTTAAAATTTGACAAAATGTTCTGCTGAAACCCCCACCTTGTCTAACAAAGGAAGGACAACTGTTGTAGTGTTTTCTGAGACCTGTTTTTAAACTTATAAAACTTGAAGTTCATGATTGATGACGCCTGGCTAATGTTTGACTGCTACAAGCAATGATGGTGCAGTTATGGAGAACTATGGAAAGATTAGTCAATAATAGTCTTCTGTCCTTTTCAATTATTTACAAATAATCCATGAGATGCATAAAGCTAAAATAGAATATTTTAATATGCAAACCCTGTTAAGTATTCTATATATGTGTCCTAGCTGCCCAGCTATTTCCAGCTAGATCCTTTCAGTATATTCTTGTACGCCCCAAAACCAAGAAAAGATGAGTAATGCCCCAGTCTCCAAAACTTGTTTTGTCACTAGGGACAAAGAGCCTTGCACTGAAGCTCACAATGGCTGAACTAATCCAAATCCCAGTACCAGTAAAATGAGTAAAGAAGATTTTAAAACTGTAAGTGCTGTACATAGGTGAACTTCAGTGAAATTGCTTCTGACAAGAAAAATATTAGAATATAAAGGCATACAGTTAACTTAAGATGGTTTTATGGTTTCTCGTTGAGAGTTTCAAACTGGTACAGTGCAGAGGATAATGCTCACTAAGGAAGCTGCATTTTGTCACCGTCCATTGCTGTCAGTAGGAGTCCTTCTGTTGCCTAACACAGGACACATTAATTTCAATGGAAGATCATATTTTAAGCCCTGTTGATGTAAAGTCAAACAGTAGCTCTTAGGCATGAAATATACATGATGAGTCACTTCTAATTTCCTTTTAGTTATTGAAGTGTATCTTTTTAAAAAAAATCAAAGCCACTGCTTCAGATGACAAAGAGCTTCTATGTTCTTAACATTTTATTTTCAAAGGCTTATCCCACTTCTTTTTCAGGAAAACATACTGGCAAAAATACTGCAAACATACTGGCAAAAATTTACCCCACTAATTTAGTGAGGGAAGCTACAATGCTTGAACCCCTTAAACCCATTACTTAATGCGTCTGGATGTCTGAATCAACCCTTGTGAAGTGAGACACCTTGCTAGGATATTTCTGCAGGCTATCCCTACAGTATTCATACTACTTGGCAGATCCATATGGTCAAGGAAGCCAAGAGGCATGTCAGTCTTCAAGCTGGTGTTAAAAATAGAGGAGGAAAATAGCACGTGTAGAAAAAGTTGTTTTAGCAGTTAGAAAACTGCATTCTGTACTTTTTTTCCCCCTACAGCTATACACATTGCAGATTTTAGAGGATGAGGGCTTTTGTGTAGTTGTTTGCTATTCCTTTTTATTCATTTTTTACCACCTCCCCACCCCCAGTCACTTGTTAATGTCACCCACAAGTAGCTCTGTTTCTAGTTTGCACTGGAGGAAAACGTCTTATGAGCAGGTGTAGCTGGTAAAAATCAAATTGGTGAGTTAAAATGTGGCTCGTGACAGTTTTACAGATAAAAATCTAAAATGCACCAAGATGTTGTAAAGACACAGCACGTACATGTAAGAAAATGCTCCTTTCATCACAATGGTGTCTTCTTTTAGAGGTTTTACAAATACGTAGCTATAAAAATTCTCTCTGGGCTGAAGCCTGACATAAAATATCCCTGATATAGTACAAGTTCTTGCTTGTAGTAAATATAATTAAAATTCATTTGCATACTTTTCTTTCCACCCCTTTTTTTTTATTCCTAAATTCCATATAAACAATCTGCCTAAAGAACTAAAAGATAAGAAATAAAACCATTTTCCAGAAAATACAACACATCAAACATCAAAGCTACATGAAATCACTTATGCACGTTGCCAAGTCAGCTCAATGCCAAGGATTTTTGTGTCCTTAGCTATATTTGTACTTGTAGATCAAGATGATGTCACCACAAGTGACCTGTGAAAACACAAATTTCCATACCTAAAATGTCTACAACAGTAATTGTTTCTACAAGTAAATCGGGTACAGAGCTACCTATTTTTTACTAGGGAGATGAGTTTTCCAGTGTACACAGGGATCTGCATCTCATCACTTGATGGCCTTAATAGTATCTGGGATTACTTTTTATTTTCATATTCAGCCAGTACTCATAGGTCTTGAAACAAGTCAAGAAATATTTGGATTAACAGATCTCTCATCCGTTTTTAGCTACTCTTAAATAGGTATGTCATTTTATGTATTGAAATGGCAGTTTTGGCAAAGCAGTATGAGTATTTAAAAAAGAAAAGTGGCAGTGGTACTCATGCTAAAATTGACCAGCTTCCACAGATTCAGCCCTTTCTAAACTCGGTAGGTAAAAATAAATGACAGGTTTTCATCCTCACGTAATGAGATGGGTAATTTCCATACTTTGTCAAGAGGAATTGCTAATGCCTGTCTGTATTTCTCCCCCTCTGCTTCCAGGCATAAAGGAGAAGGGACGGAAGTGCAGATTATCATCTCAGTTTGTACATTTATTTTTTCTTGAATGAATGAAGGTGATTTGGGTTGCATTAGGACTGGATGCTTTAGAAGTAACATAAACGTCTAAATGTTAAAATCATTACTTGAGAGTCAACTTACTGATTTCGTCCTTCTCAAAGGACTCTGGGGAGCCCACTAACCAGAATGGTTGTCCTGGTTGTCCTAGGTTTGTAGAATTCTCAGCTGAGTTCACTTGGCTTTGTTTCAACAAGATGCTTACAAATGGAAATTTTAATATATGGAAGTGCCTCAGGAACTTGCATTTGGTTTCTAGTGATTCTTAGCTTTTACAAAGTACAAGCTCTGCAAGAGAAAGACATGAAACTCCGGGGTTCAGAGACATTCAGATACTAAATGAAGATAGAAAAATATGTTTATCCAGATAATTTGGACAAACCTAAGCAGCATAAAACTATCTCTGCTCAGTTCTGCCAAGTAAATCCAAAATTCACATTCTGAGACTTGTCTACCACAGTGGGAAGAAATATAAGTCTCCTTGTACAGTGTCCTCATCCTGGAAAGCCTGATGCTGCAGACTCCCTTGGGACTGAGGGCATCGTGCCCCTGACCAAACTGTGTGAAAGCAAACTGAGGGGGCGATGCTGCAGCTCCGCTCCTCCCACAGCCTGCCTGACACCGGCAGGTCACGAGGCAAAGGTCACTCTGCTGAAAGGAGGATTTGCCATCCTGGAAAAAATTCTAAGTTCAGGCTTTCTAGCAGAGAAGAAGTGGGGTCACCCAGCTCTTCCTCCCGTCAGCGCAGGAGGGATGTGCTGTCCAGCCCTGGCCAAGGAGCACCAGCTGGGATGTGCTGCTGTACTGCACCCCAGCAAATCTGGTCAGGAGTCTCCCTGCAGTGAGCCACAGGATCGAGATCACCTCTGCCTCACCAGCAGCAGTTCAAATTATGATAGGTCTAGTAAATATTTTATTTATAAAGCAGTATTATATTACTTTGCTAAAGGTGCTGCTGAGGGGATGTTTCTGGTCTGACTGCATTGGCAGCAAGCCATTCACATTCAACATGGATGTCTGGGAATTTATTTTATAGTGGAAGATATTTATTTCTTTATAAAATTGGTGTCACTGGTTCCATACTCAAACAAAGCCAAAACTCCAAGTTCCCACAGAGTACTTGGGTATCTCCCTCCACGTACCCACCTCGGTGCTTTGGGAGGGCCAGGGAGGAGGGAGCAGTGGGTGGAGGCACCAGCTCAGTATTTTAAAGAGCCTCATCCAGAGAGCCACAATCTCCCCCAGCACAGCTCCCTGCTTTTTAAGATCAATTGTTATTTAAATAACGGTCTAAAAATGTCTACTATTCCCAGCTAACTTCAGGAGAAAAACAAACCAAACTGGAAGAGCAAGTAGTAAATGGAATAAAGGCAATACTAGAAAATGCTTAACAGCTGCTCTTATAAAGTGTATTTACAAATTATAAATCTCTTTAAAAGGATGCTCTTCTACACATACTAGTGACATGTGTTTTAAAACTGCAACTGAAAATATGTAGAAACCGTTTATTTTATTTAGGATCCCTGTTTTACCCTTAAATATTTTTAACAACAGAAGTACTTTGTGGGTGTGCTTTTGTTTTGTTTCAGGCTTGAAAACATTCCAGTACCCAAAGTGTAACTGAGGAGGAAAAAAAAAAGGAACTGGACAGAGTTGTTAAAGATTTACTGGAGCATCTTGATGTGTGATAATGAATAAAATGCAAATCTGTTTTACTACCAATCCTCAGTTTTGATTTATGAACAATTACTAATTTTTAGATTGCTTCCAGTTGGATGAAAACAGACATTTTACCAAACTATTTTTTTTATTCCTGCTGTCATTAAGTATATCCATCTTTTTCAATCTTGTAGGAAACCAAGGAATCCTTTCCCATGAGGACCAAGGAGCCTTTGCAGAGTGTACAGCAGGTGCTGCCAGAGGCACAGGTAGGCTGGCGGGTGGCGCTGCCCAGTGTGGGGAAGCTGGGGGACAGCAGGGACAGTCCATGCCCCTGGTGTCCCTGGGGGACGGACAGGGCCAGCCTGTGTCCCTGGTGTCCCTTGGTGACAGTCCGTGCCCCTGGTGTCCCTGGGGGACGGACAGGGCCAGCCTGTGTCCCTGGTGTCCCTTGGTGACAGTCCGTGCCCCTGGTGTCCCTGGGGGACGGACAGGGCCAGCCTGTGTCCCTGGTGTCCCTCCTGCCCCGCTGGCTGCCGAGGGGCTGTGCGAGGGGCTCAGTGGGGCTGGATGG
Organism: Pyrgilauda ruficollis; assembly: GCF_017590135.1. NCBI lineage: Eukaryota > Metazoa > Chordata > Aves > Passeriformes > Passeridae > Pyrgilauda > Pyrgilauda ruficollis. The sequence continues at coordinate 810,666 of NW_024526488.1, read as the reverse complement.
GAGCAGCCCCAGCAGTGGGGCTGAGCTGTCCTGCCCTGCTGGGGACAGGCCAGCGGGCAGGGGCTGAGGCTCTCAGGGCTCATGTTAGAAATGCAATGCAATGAAATGTTTAGTGACTTAGGAGGAGGCACCAAAACAAAAACCCCGCTCTCTGAAGGGTAAGGTCTCTACAGTGACAAAGCAACAGCTGTAATAATTAAACATGCCCAACGAGTTCAAATTAGATGAATGCAGATGTTGTAAACAAAGTCTGCAGTAACTTTGAGCTGTACATACTTTAAAAATATGCAACTATGAAAATCCACTTTAAACAAGACAATAGCAATAGTTTAATCTTTAACTTCCTGTTCCCATTCTACCCCATGCTGTCTAGTAAGACTATACAGATAGAATTTAGGATCCTTTATTTTTATTCAAATTTAGCCCATAAAAGAAAAAAGTTTTTTTCTTAACAGCATCTTCTAATGGTATTGCACAACACTGTTTTAAAATGTCTCATTTGAGAAAGTATCTACGAATGCCAAAATGCTTTCAAAAATAATTTTTGTTTCACATTGTGATTTACCCATTAATCAGAAAAGTATCTGTTCATTTAATTATTTCAGTAAACATAATATTGGTATCACTATCTATGCTACATAGTATTTCCCTCTTTTTAAGGAACATGAGCCTACTTGTAATTAAAGGAATGCTACATTAATGATGCTGAAAGTCTCAAAGGGAAAAAAATTTAATGTCCACCTCATAATATTATGGCAGAATTACATGTGCAGAATACTTTTTAATAATCTTTGTTTCTTAATTTAGTTTTGATTGGCTATGAAATACGGAGTAGCACTCAAGGGCTCAAATTTCTACTGTCATCAGCATTTCTGCTCTATAAATTGTAGAAATGCACAGGACTCCCATCTGCAGGCTCCTTTTCAAGCTTCTATTTAACCTACGAAAGAAATTAGCTGCAGGCAACTATAATTGAAGATAATTTCATCAATTTTTAGTTGTTTGGATGTATTATGATATCTAGGTCTAAACACAAACAGAAAATTATGTTTTAATGTTGCCATTTGAGCTGCAAACACAGGTCGGTAACACAAACCCGTCTCTCTAGTTTGCAAATTACAGCAACAGCCACTAGGAGTCTCCTGGACAAATCCATGATGAATTTGCACAGTAATCACGGCTCGGGTTTGAATACAAACCCCATGCTACAGGCTGGAATTTAGCAGAGGGGCCAGTCCCTGTGTAGGGCAGGTGGGACTGGGGCAACAGGATCTCTGAGCTGTGAGCAGCATCATGAGGTTCCTGAGCCTGTACCAGGGATATAGCTGGCACATGTTTTAGAAAGAAAGCCAGAAGCCACCTACACACTGTTCTGGTAGAGCAAAAGATGGTGACAATCACAGGAAGTCAGATTTGTTTCTCTTTATGACTGGACAGAGTATTGTGGAATTGTTTTTACAAAGAGGGAAGCAAATTTCACCGACTATTAGTTACTCCCAGGGATTTCAAGAAGATTTGTTTCGCACTGAAATGCTGCAGGCCTCAAGAACTAGCGCCGCCAGGTACTTCAGTACTTGCTTAGTGTCTCTGCACAGTGAAACCTGCAGCTCAAACCTGAAAATGTGAATAGCTTCTTTCTCTTTTCCTCTCTCCTCTCCTCTCTCTCCTCCCAGGCCAACTATGCACAAGCACACAGTGCCAGACACACTCTCAGCAATGCCAAATGCTCAAAGTTCATAAATTACAGATCTGCAGGAAGGGGTCATGCTGGCTCAAACACTGTGAATGTTCAGTCCAAGTCTGTGCCTGACAAAATATGTCCAAATTTCCTTGAAGGAATACCACAGAAAGCAGTCATGCACCTTCTGCCAGCTTATGTGGCTCACTCTGAGACACTAGAGACTGCTTTAAAATGGACAGGGAAGCCAGAGGTGACCAGTGAACCCTTCCCCATAGTGCTGGTTATCCTGTAGGCAGGAGGAGCCCTACTTATGCTGGAAGGATGCTGTCACATCCTTCTTACAGATACACACAACTCCACATCTAGAAATTTTAAGTGTTCAACTGCTCTTAGCCACTTATTTGTTCATAAGTTTCTTTTATGCATCTCTCCTCTTGAACAAAAATCCTTTCCAAGCTGTAGAAAACCTGAATGACTTTAAATCTGATGAGATTTTTAACAAACAATAATTTGGAAGATTATTTATTTGGCTTCTGCTTTTTGAGCTCCTTGGTTTCATTTTCAAACTTTTCCCTGCAACCAGAAGGACTAAGGAAATAGACATGATGTTTTAAATGAAACCTGAGAATCTCATATAATCATAATTGTAGGACTCCAGGGGTTTGAGGTTTCAGAATAATCTCATGAGCTGTCAATACTGAATGTCACCAGAAACGATAATGTTATTCTCGGAATAGATGCCTAAAAGCAACGGTGGGATAGTTTTTCTGTTGTATGCTCCCCATAATACCTACATATGCTGTTCTGGGGGGATACCACAAAGCTACCTGCAAGTGGTGAGCTGCCAAATGCTGGCTTTAGCTGCCAGTTAGGGCTGTTATATTTTGCAACAAATTTACATATGCAAAGCCCTGTTATTCAGTCTGTCAACTAAACAAGGAAAGTACAAATTCATCACAGACTCATAAGAACATTTAATGCCATGGGGAATATGCAGAAATAAGTAGGGGGTCAATTTAACCACCCATCTCTTCTGTATTGTATGCTTGCACACATTGCAATGCACGGCTGCGTTGTGTGTTATTGCAGGTTATTATCAGCTACTCTCACAGACTGCCTTAGATTCTACCATAATCTCTCAGCAGGACTTGAATGAAATTCTCAGTCTGGCTTGTTTCAAGAATCTAATCTATGTTACACCAAAGGCTGACAGAGACTCACAGCTAGTACCTTAGTCCATTTGGTGAAGAGAAAATTAGTAAAGTGATCAGGAAACTGACATGCAAATGAAAGAGGAGGCTGCTTCAACCTCCTTGTCATCCTGCAGAAGCAGATTTGGCTCCTTGGTACCCTTGCTTATTATTAGAACAGCTGAAAAGACCCTGTTCTTCTCCAAGTCAGTGTCAACCTGATTTCAATAACAAAACAGTGGTACAGGTTTGGCAGGCACATAGCCAATTCTTACAAGAAGAAAGCCAAGCATTTGTATAAGCCATTTTGGCACTTCACTGTGCTGAAAGAAACCTTTGCATCTTTGTCACTTCAAATTTGGGATTTTTTAGCACAAGAACATGCCTAACACGAAAGAACTTTTTTCTGCTGCCCACTTTCCCCAAGAATGTCAGTGCTATCTTCTTAACTCATTTTCTAAAACTAAAAGTGAACACAAAAATTCAAGGTCTCAAAAATGCCAAAGGCTCAGCCCTACAAAATATATAAAACCTCATTTGAAGGAAGTATCTAATTCCTACAGGTAGCTATAGTACAGATAGACAATGGAGCATTTTTAGGGATGAGAATGCTCTGCTGTGAGCCATGGGCAGTACCTTAGGAACATTAAATATTTCTGTAATTTTCCTTATGTTTCAAGCAAGCCAAGCCACTACCAATGCATATCTAAATACAGTGTATACGTACAATCTACATCTATCCTGGAAACAAATCCCACAGTTTATCATGTAAGAGTCCATCACTCTACACTTGTGTAGCTGAATGCACACTCTCATTCTTTGTGTGTGCTCTCTTGCTCTTCCCCTTTCTCTGCTTCTCATGTGAGGATTCTGGTGGCCTTCTGCATCTCACAGGCTTAAACTGCAAGTGAGCTACAGCTGTAATCTCAGGTCACTCCCAAGCAAACTTTCCTCCCACATCACAGCTCTGATGACCTGGTGTGGTCAAATGTTTTCAAGGGGAGTTCTGACACCATTTTTAACACTTAGATTTGATCAAAATGTCTTTTGTTTGCCTGGTTGTTTTTAGTTTAAAACTGTTGTTCTAAATAGAGCGCACACTGATAACAAAGGCCTTCAGAAACTTAGAGTATTACTTAAGATAGGAACTGCTGCAATGTTTATCTGCACTAAAAGGAAGAAACAAATTTTACTGGGCAGGTTTGTTTGTTTTCTCATTAAAAGAACAACTTTTTGCTTTACGAGTTACTAAATATTATTGAGTGCTAAATCACAGCTATAACTAGTCAGAGGGAAAAAAATGTATTTCAAGATTAAGGAGAAAAACCAATAAGACAATATTATGTGGGGCACATGATTTCCATTTGTTTTTAAACAGTGGCTGCTTGAAGCTGCTTGGAGATTTAGAGTGTCAAAGACATGTCAGCAGAGATGGATTAGTGGGCAGAGAGCAAGTGGTGCAGTCAAAGGTTCATAGTGAATGTAATTTATTCATGTAGCTCCACAATTTATCACGTGGCTATTACCATAATGTATGTGGGAAGCAGCTGCATGCGTGCAAATAATGCCTTAAATGTATGTGTGGTTGGATCTGAACTCCTTACAGAACAGCAGTGGTGGAAAATGATGCCACAAGGCATTGAAAAGCAAATTTCCTTCCTGCAGGGATGTTGTCACCCAGCAATGATGATTTGTACATAGACAAATAAATATCTTGTAGGCTTTTCTCAGTTGTGATAGCCTCACTTACCAGAACTCATTGGTCTTTCAAACCTAAATAATGTAGGTAATATGGAGCATGTTTCCAGTGCTGTATTAACAGATGTAAGTGTGCATGTTTTGTACACAATACTCTTATTTTCTTTTCAAGGAACTCAGTATCTTCCACCACTATTTAACAGAAATGTCCAATTGCAAAGAAAAGAGAGTCTCTGTGGGTGTGAGGACAAAGAAGCTGTCTACAAGTTAAAGATCTCCTTTAACTGAAACAACTTCTCACAGTGTGATCTATCAAACACTTGGGAGCAGCACAGCTGTAAAACATTGATATACATACATATGTGTGCATATACATATATAGTGTCTGTTGCATTCTTATACCTGTGAATTTACTTACCAAGCCAAACATTTCCAAACCCAGTCTATTTTAGGACCATGTAAAATGAGGAGCTCTGGTCTCTCTTAGTTTGCTTGAATGCCTACAGTTTCAGCTAGGAACAAAGCTGTGAGTAGTTGCTAGAGCTTGGAGGTGATTTTAGCTGCACTGTCCATACATACCTGCTGCAGCTCCTTGGGTAGCTGGGAAAACTTCAACAGCCCAACTCCCAACGCCATTTTTTAAGCTTTAGCAATTTGAGTTTAAGTGGTCTCACTGTTTGGAAATTATACTTAATTATGCCATGCTATGATGCTTTAAACTGATTTTAGTGGAATCAGTTCATTCAAATCTTTCTTGATCAGGCAAAGGCCATCCCAGTGATGGGTTAGCACAATAGGAGTTTTATGCTGGTTTCTTTAGATACATTAAAAGTTGCTGTAGAGAGACACTGAATTCAGATAAAGTCAAGTCCTCATAAGTAGAACATCTCATTGCTCAGCTTAATGTACTGCTCAGAGTTTTGTACAGCAGAACCTTTCACATCTGGAATATGATGAAGGTTTTCTTGGATAATTTCATGTGCACTCTAGGGCTTCTATTTTGAAGCCATATATCACAAATATATCCCCACTAATTATGCAAAATGAAAAGCTTGCCTTACCATTGCACAGAAAGTCTCGGGAGGATCTCCACATGTTATGTCGGGGGGATCCAGAGTCACTTTTACATATTTGATCATGTCTCTGGCTTCTGGCTGGCAGGCCATGTAATCCCATACTTTTCCTTCTTCCGTGTAAATCTGAGTCTTACACACGTCATAGTGTCCCCACACAGAAGGGTAGTGCTGCATCACGGAGGATACAGTAACCCAGAGGGTGTGAAGTGACAGGAATCTTGACAAATACATTTCTAAATCCTTTTATGTCAGCTTCGTAAGGATGCTCAGTGCTGGCGTATGTGCAGTCTAGAGATTATAAGTACATCTAATTTATATATTTATAAAATAGGTTCCAACTCAAACGTGAAGCATTAGGATGGGATGTTTGTTAAAGACTTTGGTAGAAGCCACCCAGGCCCTGATGACAGCCTTTCATAGCCATGCAGCGCTTGTCCTTCACCTTATAACTTATCTGTCAGGGCTTCTTGTAAAAGATGTCCAAGAGCAGATAATAATTTGTGAAGTTGCAGTCTTCAGCTACACTGTTGATAACCCTGAGTGATCCTTCGTGTTCAGGGCTCGCAGGGGATGCCTGGACACACTGATAAATCAGTATCCAGAGGAAGAGGGTGAGTGTCTGTAGGCTGGTGTCTCTTTCCCATCAATCATCCTTTTCTTCTGGCACCAGCACCCTTTCAGAAACAATAAAAATTAAGAGTTATTGTCCAAGAATCAATGCATTACAAAACATACGATATGTTGACATTTTGGAGATTTGATGCAATATAAAGCAAATTGGTACAATATGGATAACCTTTACTGTGGGTTCTGTGCTAGAATGAAATAACTACCAAAATCATTCACAGTGAAAAGTATTTTGACATGAAGGATTTAACTGTACTCTAACAAAGACAGATTTATAATGTTCCAGGTGAGTTAGAGCTTCCTGTTTCCAAAACTGTATTTTCACCCTAGCAGAACTGGAGAGCAAACTACTGACTTCAGCCATGGCCCAGATGGTGCAGGCAGGCAGGGGAGCAGGCAGCCCAGCACTGCAGGGCAGCAGCAGCAGCAAGGTTCTTTTACTCAAGTGACACAGAGATGGGCATCAGGGCTAGCAGGTGCTCATAGTTTCTTGGCAAGAGGACCTCATGGAGCTCCAAAAGCCTTACATATTTCTTTTAGATGATTATTATTGTTATTATTTTAAGAACAACAAAGATATGGCAAGTACAATTCAATTTCCTTGATGTTTCTCATTAGCATTGCAAGAGCTTTGCTCTTTTTTTTTTTTTTTTTTACATTTGAACTGTGATTCACTGACCACATTGATGACAAACTACTAATAAAGATAATGGCTTATTTTGTAGCTTACTATAAGAATGCTTTCCCCTGCTTATTTTCTTAGGTTTGAGGGTGGTTGTACCTGAGTACTCAGCACTTATTTCACAGCAAATATATGCCCTTTCCCCTCTTCAGAAAACAACCAGAAATCCCCTCACTTTGTAGCACCTGAATTACACTATTACAGGTATAAAATGCTAGAATTATATCACAGCAACTTCAAATATATATTTCCTGAATAACACAGGAAAAAAATTTCCAAATTCTGTATGAGGAAAACTGCAAAGACAGAGTAGGTATACTAAACAGGGACAAGGAAAACCAGGGCAAGGAATTCCAGCGCATTTGTGTCAGCCTGTGCCACCCGAGGCTGGAGAGCCAGGGCGCTGGGCTGTCGGCAGAAGATTTCAGCCACACGCTGCAGCACTTCCCCACTTCCTTTGTCTGGATGCTAAAATCTAGCCAGACCCACCGGACAGATGTTGAGAAACAACTGTAAGTCGTCACTTTCTGCAGCCTGCTTTGCTTTCCAGCTTTAAATTATGCCCAGTGCCGTGAACCCTCCTACACCCCACAGCCACAGGAATAGGTGTGTGACCTGGTAAGCTCCTTAACGTGTCACACTGGGAATGTTCATTTTCAAAACTTATCTTCAAAGCTATTCACAAACAGCCTCCCTCTATTTAAATAATGCTTCATCTTAAACTGAGCTAAACTACAGACACCATGAAATGCCAACAGATGGTTGAATTGTGTTTCCATAGCAAAGTAATTTACAATAATTGCTGTATGGACGTAAATGCAATTTTCCATTATATTCACTTTATCAAGTGTTACCATACAACTCTCATGTATTTTATCAGAATATGCAGAGAATATCTGAATTTTCTTGCAGTAACAATTCTCAATTCATTCAAACATATTTAAGCTTCAAATCTGAATTTGACACAAAAGCAGAAATATCTAAGACCAAATTAAATTTAAATCTCTTTAAGAAGCATGCTGGGTAGTACTGTTGCCTTGTAGCAACCTTACATTTTCTTTTTTTTTTTTTTTGTTTTCAGTGGGAGTGTTTGCATATTATTTTGGAATTCAGTAATTCAGAGAACACTTTCCATGTCATTCTAAAGATACTCCTTCCCCTGTGCTTCCTTTCCAATGCATTTACAATTTTGAAGGGGAAAACAATGCACCTGCAAGAGCCCATAGCTTAGGGTTATGGGAAACTATGTCACTATGAAAATGGGAAACAACTCCTTGCTAGAAGAGGCCGCAAATTATTTTAAATTTATGGCAAATCAAACACCCTTTATTGGAGATGGCTTGGTCATAGCTGAACTAAACAGTAAGTAAATAAATAAATATAATTTTTCTGTGTAGAAGTAAGAAGTTACTGAGTGTAATTATCTTTAGACTGCAAGCTTGTATATTCAGGCAAAAAAAAAAAAGTTTTTCTTTAATATCTTCCTTTCTAGCTCTTTAGTTACCTGTAAGCTTTGATAACTGCCAAGACTCAGATCCACTAATAAACAGGACTGGGTAGGACTAAATAATGTGAAGCAAGCCGCTACCTTAACACACTGTGCTAAAATACTTCCCATATAACGAATTCTCATTAAAGTAAGCCAGTCATAATGATGGTCGTTACACAGAATTATAGACTATAACATCGACTGAATTTAGTGCACTGACAAGAAAAAAGTGCAGAGGAGTGCAAGACATCTGAGCATTAGGCAGCTGTAGCCGTGTACAACAGACATTCCTGACAAGAAGCAGCCAATTATAACTTAAATTTCTGGCATATAACCAGTTCTGATTAATAGTTTTCCATTACATTACAGACATATTATTAATGTATTAAAAATGTCAAGCTTTGGCAAGAACTAGTATGGCATGGCTCAGTTAGTCTGCAATATCTTCTTTTAATGAGCTTCCATTGATATAGAGAAAGATATTGACCAAAGCACATTAAGGATCATGTCCTGAGTGCTGCCAGGTTTTTTTTCTGATGGAGCTATATGATTTGTCTTGCTTTTGTTTGTTCCTGCAGAGTCACTTAGGATACGCATTTTACATTTCAGTGCCCTATTGCTAAGGACATATCTATTTTAATTATTTTGTAGAAAAAAACGTTCAGAGTAACATTTCTGAAGTTTACAGCTGTACCCGATGTTTAGTGATAAGGCTCTAGCTGTGGGAACACACAGCAATGGGGTTTTTTGTCCCCTGTAATGTGCATTTGACCTGAGGAAGAGGTAATCAAACAAACCACTAATAACTACTGTCTGATGCCCTGATTCCCTCTGCCCTGCCCTGCTAGTCGCACACCCTGGGTGTTGGGGGCCACGGAGGCGGCAAAGAGGGATCAGCGTCCTTGCTGGCTGAGGGCAAGGGAACGCCAAACTGCCGGGACGACTTCAGCAAATGTATGCAAAGCCTCCAGAGCACACTGCTCCTGGCGTCTTCTGTGTGGGGCAGCAGCGCTGGGGCCTCGGACATTCCCCTGTGCCACAGCCTCTGCACTATGGAAAACACTAGGAGGCACCTGGGAGACACCGGCGCAAGGCCACATCTGCCCTGCCTTCCTCTCCGAGCGCTGCTCCGTCGGCGAAGTGCCGGTCGTTCCGTCACAGACACCTGAGAGGAATGGCGCGCAGCTGACCCCCAGACTGAAATCAGCAGTGGGGAGGCTCTGAGCACGTACATCCCTTTCCAGATGGGGAAGTCTCAGCTCATGCAGCGTGTTAATTCTGCAGATGGAGGAGACACCCCCTTTACAGAATAGATAAAATGTAATGCAGCATCAGTGCCAGGGAAGAACTTCAGGTCTCATTAGGGGATGTTAGCAAACACTCCTCTTTTGCCTCCTTCCATCACTGCGCAAATCCACCCCCTTCCCCTCCTCACAAACCACAGCGGCTGGATGTCTTGCATGAGCTCCCTGTTGGGAAATCACTGTGGGATCCATAGGGGTGGGCTCTTGGGCCTCTCTTTGGCAAGCCACAAGAACGTGAAGGAGGTAATAGAACAGTGACCACCTCCCACACTGACCACGCATCGGATGGAGCGTACCCTGCCAGCACGCCCGAGCAGCAAGGAGAGCCAGCGCAGATACTACACTGCCGGAGGAGAACTGGCGGAACAACTGAGCCGGGCAAGGAGTGCCGGCTGTCACCTCCCCACAGCGGCAGCTGCAGAACAGATTTTTCCAAGAGAAACATGTTTCAAGTTTGTATCCCGAACAGCTTAAGCAGATGAATGGATCCAATCAAGCCCAAGTAAAAAGCGCCTGTGCGTCCACTCCAGTTAATTATTTAAAGCTCGTTTAGAGCATAGGAAATAATGTGTATTAGAATACAGAACTAACCCTTGTGCAACTTACATTTACTAACCTTGTGTTGTATACCATGTTACACCTAGGCAACTTGAGAACCTTGTACATATACAAACCAACCCCTTTTATAAAGGCAAAATTATTTATCTATTCAAAGAAGAAGGGAACCTGTATTTAATGATTTAATACACATTATTTCTGTCAATACTTGTATGAAATTCAGTATACTCAAGCAACTGCTTTGGTGTCTTTGGCCTCAAATGCTGTTCCCATTCAAAGTTTAGGTTCTATTCTTATGCAGCTTACTTAACTATTTAGCAGAAAAAGATTTCTTAGCCTCAGGAGAAATTTAAAATGTCAATACCTAATTAAAGAAAATAAAATACAGCTACCAAAACCCTGCGACTTGGCACTATACTTGAAATACTTCTGGTTTTCACACATTATTCTTTGCTGACTGACACATCATACTACCACTGCCATAGCTTGCCAGGTATCATCAGCTGTCAGAATATGGAGTAAAAAGCATTTCAGCTATTTAAATTTTAGAGCCTTAGTACATAGCTGCTTTTTTTTCCTCTCACATCTTTATAATTGTAGCGTCTTGCCTTAAATATCTCTGTACCTAGCATCAATCTGTTCTGCAAGTTTTTCCTCTGGGAATTTAAGTTAGCATTTGGGGAAGTTACAGGCTTTGTTTTTGGGTTTTTTTCAATGATTCTTCACGCTCAATAAGGTGAAGTGTGTGGATGCTCATCACACAGTTATCCAGGGTATAGGGCTAAAAAGCTTTTCAAGCTATGGTGTGAGCTGATGACTTTATAATTGAAAGTTCTCAGGCTCAAAAACGAATGCCTACTGGTTGCTGAATTTGTTCTGTGCTATAGCTGTATTTTACATAAATACCTAGAAAGTTGGTGCTGCTTATCAATGTCAGAGGTTTGAGACAAAGTTCATAACTCCATGAGAGTATTGCCACTAACTGTTCGAAACTCTCTAGTAATCATCCTTTTAAGGTACAGAAATATACCAGAAATCGACCTTTATTTTTTCCCCATGAAAAGCACAAAAGAAAAAAAAAAACCAAAACAAACTACCACCACCACCACCACAACCACAACAAAAAACAAGCCAGGGGAAGTTCTGCTGTGGTTTTCTTCCCTTTGACGGGCTTCCCAAGCCACAGCTTCTCATCCTGAACCGCATTGTCCTTAGGCAAGACAGTGACTTATTCCCTCTTTAAAAGCATCTCCATCGCTTGTTCCACTCACTGTCTCTGCTAGCATTTCTGTAGAAGTAATGCTGGCTCCTACCACATCAGATCCGGAGTACTGAAAAGTTGATTGCAGAACAATAAAAGTGTATCAATCAGAGGCCAAAACCGCACATGCACCAACTTTGAGAGTAGAAAAGCATCTGTTTCATCGCATTTAGCTGATCTGCGCTGCTCACCGCCATGAGGGGCTTTCTTTGGGGGTTCTGTGCGCGTGTGAATGTTTAGAAAAGCCGCCTGCAATTTCCGATGCGAGGGAGGAACTGTTTCCAGGCTGGGCAGCAGTGACCTGCCCGCTGTTCCTGGCCGGCGGGGCGATGCCCTGTGCCGCCGCCTCTGCGCACCGGCACCGCCGCTCTCCCTCGGCGCCCGCGGGTGAATCCGCGCTGCGGGGCGCGCGCCGGCGCGAGGCACGCGCCCCTCCCTCAGGGCTCGCTCGCGCTCCCTCAGGGCTCTCGCACCGCCCGCGCCCCTTCAAAGCTCGGCGTGGCGCAGCCCGGCCCGGTCGGTCCGAGCTCCGGCTCCCGGTTCCGAGCTCCGGCGGAGGAGGCAACGCGCAGGTACCGCCCCAGACCGGCCCCGGCCCCGCCGCGCTCCGCTCCGCGCGGGCGGCAGGGGGCGCGCGGCGCGCGCCGATCCGCCCGCGGTCGGTGGCCCGAGCCCGGCGGGGCGACCCCCGCACACAGCCCCCGGCATCGCACCGGCCCCTCCAGGCCGCGCAGCCCCCGCGCCCCATCCTCCCCCGGAGCGGCATGCGGGCTGTACTCACCCTGCGGGCTCGGGCCGCCCGAGCCTCACCGCGGGGCGGCGTGGAGCCGCCGCGGCGCTGGGACGCGCTGGGGCTCCCTCGGTGGCGGCATGAAGGGCCGCGGGGAGGGCGTGAGGAGGGGGGGATGCTCTTCCCCGAGAAAGTTTCCGGCGGGTCGCGGAGGGGCTCGGCGGGGTCGCGGCTGGGCCCAGGCACTTGTCGGCGTCGAAGTTTAGCGGGGCGCGGGCGGCGCGCGGCGGGCAGGCGGCCGCACTCCTCCGGCGCTCGGCGGGCCGGCGCCGCCTGCCCCGCGGGGGGGGCAACCGGACGGGACCCGCCGCCCCGAACCGAGCGGGAGCCGCCCAGCCGCCGGCGGGGCTGCGGCTTCTCCGTGCCCGCTGGAGTAGCTTTAATTTTCCCGTGTTATTTCGGCTTCAGCCTGGTAACCCGCAGGCGGAGGTGCTGTCCGTGCTGCTGCCGTCCGAGCCCCGAGCCCGGCGGGCTGACCCCAGCGCCCCGCCCCCAGCGCCCCGCCGCAGCCGTGCTCGGCTGCAGGAACAGGGCAGCGTGCCGCCCCGGTCGCCGGAGGGTCCCTCCGTAGTGCTGGGCACGGCGGGGAAGCGCCGCTTCGTCCTCTGCCTACAGCACCGAAGTGCCACCGACACAGGGAGGGAGTGCGACTTGTCCTGTTGTGGTGCTGCTGTGACCGCCCGCCCCGTACCAGCCCCTCGGGGCTCCTGAAAGACGCGAAAACCCCGTCTCCTCCTTCTGCTATGCTTTCTCGTTCCCTCCTGCACGCCCTCTACTTCTGTCGCTTAAACGAGAGGAGCACGCACTTCTTCCTTTTAGATTTCTTCAAGCTACAAAGCAGTGTCTAAAACTAATGACTAGCAAGTCCCGTGCAGGAATTGTGCTTACTCCTGGCAACTACCTGGTTACTGAATTTGATCGACTGCAGCTGCCAGCGCTGGGCAGTGGGACACTGGCTGCATTGTGAACGCTCAGAAGCTGCGTTTATCGTTTGTTTGCGTGTTTTGCATGTTAAGAAGTGTTAAATGTATTTATGTAGGCAACAGTGCCGTTGTATTTTGTTGACAAAATTTGCAATGCCAGTAGGTAACCAGATGAAATGAGGAGGGCATTTATAGAAGAGTAAGAAATTTGTTCACTATCTGAGCCATGGAATTTGATAGGTTGTGGAAATAACTGGCAGGAGCCATTAGGAAGACCAGTTTTCTTCTTTTCCCTAAAACAGGTAACCCAGCAAAGTAAAAAGATGTCTCCTAGTTCCTCCCAGCTTTTGTTTCTCTCTGTGGCAGTGGTACTGTTTTAGCATTTCCATTCATGCTCTGGAATCTCTTTGGCCCTGTTAGTGCAGGTACCACATGCATGGAAAAGTTCTTTGTGTGGGAAAGCCAGGAATGATCAAAGGGGTGGTAAAAACCAGCTTCAGGGATTTTCAGTCCCCAGAAGCAGTTCTTGCTTTGTTTGCATCCTCCTGGTCCCTGAGGTACAAAAGGATAGGAGACGGAAATCAGTAATTTTTTTCTTTCCACTTGAACTGGAAGCATGTCAGGCATCGAGTCTCCATAGGGCGTTTTGTAAAGAAGAGGGGCAGAGTTTCACTGCAGTTGGAAGAAAAGGGTTGTTTTCCTAATTACTAGACAGATGGTGGACTGTACAGCGAAGTGCAAGAGACTGTACACACTGAGCCAAGTCCCTGCAGTGGCACATGTGGACGGACTAGCCCTGCTGCCTGTGACAGCTCTGGGGTTCCGCTGCCTCGTGGTGCTCTGAGTGTGGTGGCTTTGTCCGTCTCTGGGCCAGGCTGGATCGGCTGTTTGCAGGTGCTGCGAGGGGAGTGTTGTCTTGCTCTAGACTTGAATTGGGTGAGGATGCCTTCTTTTCCACATGAACAGCATAGCTCTTTATGCCACAGCAATGCCACTTGGAGCGTGCCATTCACACCTGCTCTGCACCTTGTGCTGCTCCCGTCCCATGCCCTAAACCTCACCTCCAGAGAGGTGTTGGAAGTTTTCTCTCCTCTGTGCAGTCTTTGGCCTCTCTCCTGAGGCCATTATTTGCCTGGTGGGACTGGCTGGCCACAGAGATTAAAGGCAAGACCGAGTCATCTGATACGTCAAATGTCATTAACTTCTTCATGCTAATGGTATTGGCCTCTTCTGCATCAAAGCTAGAGCAGCTGGTTTGAGTGCAGTGTCACCAAGTCTGAGATTAGATGTGCCTTACTGGTAAAAATGATGGCCAAAAATCAAGTATACTCTGAAGATGTGGCCAAACTTTACAGCCAAATTTTAAGCTCATGAGAGAAAAGGGATCTGATTTAAATTCTTTGTCAAGCGCTGTTGAAAGGATGGAAAAGCAGATGGAATTCAGCAGCTAGAGATTTATCTGTGTTGTTTTTGTTCTTTTTAGAGTGACAAGCTGGAGTAAAAGGGAGAAGGGACAGTGCTTTTATAACCAAACTGAAAATACTGTGCCAATATGTGTACTAAATTTCTGACAACTCTTTTAGTAGTAAATAATGATTTTTCACACATAAATGGGCTGGGCAACTCACTGTCACAGCACCTTGAGACTGGACTTTAGCAGGATTCCTAAAGCAGATTTGTTATATAGACAGAAGATAAGATTAACCAAAGTTTGAAAGGAATATTTAAAAACACCTCAGGTCCCACTGCCTGCCTTACAGGATTGGAAATTCACTAAAAATTAAGATTTAGCAGTTGTTAAATACCAAAGGATGGAAAGTCACAACACTGGGAAAGTGTTATCTTGAAAGTGCTTCCAGCAGTATTTCTTATGTCTTCTCAGTAATAGCTGGCACTGGCCCCTAACAGAATCAGGGAAGGGGATTAATTTTTGATTACTGGCCTGAACATGGGAGCACCTATGCCTATTAGGACACTCCTTGCTGCAAGGCATAATTTATACTAGAAGCAGCATAAATTGCTGGTACAGAAGTGATATTGCTGATTGCAAACTTTTCTGGTGAAGCACCAGCTGAACTGCAAGTTTTTAACCAAGTCCTAAATCTAAACAAGCTTTGCATGTTTTCAAGCTGTGGTTTGGCTATTTAGTGCATCCCCTCATGTGCCATTATGAATCTTTTATTACTTTCTGTAGTCCAAGTTGACCTCTAATGATACAGCAGAATTATTTTATTACTGCCTTTCCCCACAGCAGAGTACTGCTGCAATGGGCACTAGAGTACCTGGCTTTGCCTGAAGTAGCAGCTGTCCCTGGAAATGTATCCAGAGACACAGGGAGCTTCCCTGCCTGAAGCTCCGTGTTTCAGCATGCTGGTGGCTGAGGGCCGCAGTGAACACTGCAGGTGTGATGTGATGCAGCGGCTGGGCCTGACCTCAGAACAGAGGCTGGTCATGGTGGGGCCAGTGCCCTGGCAGGACAGAGGAGAGGAGGCAGTGGCTGCAGCTGCTGGGGCTGAGTGGTGGCAGGGAGGGTCCTGCTGTGCAGAGAGCAGCTCACTGCTTCTGCACACCTCTGCTCTGTGGAGCCACTACCTGCTCCATGTGCTGCTCTGCTCCTCCATCGCACTGCATGCGTGTTTCTGACCTCTTTTGTCACCAGCTGAAAGAGTTTTTGCAGAGCAGCAGGCAAACGGTGTGGAAGATAAGAGCAAGAGTAGTGCTAATTTGCCCCTGCCTCCTACTGCTGAGCTGAGACAGGGGTAGAAATGGGAAGAAACAGCAAATCCTCCCAGCAGCAGAGTTTGTCTGTCCACTTTATTGCTGCTTTGCCCACAGTAGTTTAGCCTTCTGTAAAATCAATTGGCTGTCTAGAATGTGAGTTTTGTTCTGGGCTTCCATATTTAGTGCCTCCAGTGCTTACAGCAGAATGACTGGAAAATTGTATTTAGATAAATGACAAAGTCAAAGGTTTCTGCATTAAAGTTGTTCAACCTGGAGAAGAGAATGCTCTGGAGAGACCTTATAGCACCTTCCAGTAACCTAAAGGAGACCAACAGTGGGAGAGCTGAAGAAAGGTTTTTTGCAAGGGTATATAGTCATTTGAAAAGGGGAAATGGTTTTAAACTGAAAGCAGATAGATTTAAATTAGATATTAGGAAGAAATCTTTTACTCTGAGGGTAGTAAGGCTCTGGAACGGGTGGCCCAAAGAAGTGGTAGATGCCCCCTTTCTGGAAGTGTTCAAGGAGGAATTGGATGGGGCTTTGAGCAACCTGTTTTAGTGGATGGTGTGTTCCTGCCCATGTCAGGAGGATTGGAACTGGCAACCAACTCAGGACACTGAATGATTCAGTGATTTGTACAGGCAGGGGACAAATCCTGACCTCTGTTTAGTGAAGCAGTGACTACACAGACATCCCTGTGTAGTGTTTTGACACTGCTCAAGCTTCAGCATAGCTCAAGGGCAGGGGACTGGGAGGCTACTGAAAAAAATGTCATCTCTTGCTCTGAAACCTCCATGGCAGCACAGTTTGTGAGAGGTTTTCTCTGAGCAGGCTGGCAGCTACAGGTGCCTTGTCTAGACCACAGCTTCCATCACAGCACTCTGCACCAGCAGCCCCAGCTTAGCAGGCCTGGGAAGTCCCAATGGGAAAGGCCTGCGGAGGCAGGCCCCTGGGTAAGGTAATCTGGGCAGCCAGCTGGGAGTATGATGTTACACTGATGAACACTACATCAAGAGATATGCGAGTCATCCTACTCCTGCCTCCATTTCCATATAGCTTGATAATGACTTTTTCTCCTTAGAGGGTAAGGAGATCTTTCCCAATGATGTTTAAGGGCTGAGAGCTTCTCTGAACAGGACATTGGGGTCTGAAATCTTGAAATAGGGTAGGTATGAAATCTGGGAGAGAGTACCTCATCAGCAGTGTTCTTCATTTGGCTGGGACTGTTTCCTGCTAGCAGGCTGTGGGACCCCATTACTTTTTCCTCACGTCTAGGGTAGAAAATAATTTCAGGTCTCCTGAGAGCAGTGTGTTTGTAATTCCCATGCAGTTCCCCAGGGAATGCAGGCAAAGAATTTTCATGGATGTGCCCTCCGTGAGAAGGCAAAGTCAGTTATTTTTTATACAAACTGTTGTTCTTAGGTATTGTACTTGTTGATTCAGAGATGCATGTAAATTACAGCCTGGATTTCCACTTGAAGAATGAAAAATGTCTTGTTCTAATAATAAATACTGAATCTCTGCTGTTCTCATTTACATTACATACATGACACAATGTGTAAATCCTCAACAATATTTTTTCAGAATTTAGCAGCTTGTTTTTCTTCAAACATAAACATTTATTTTTGGTGTTAATAATTAATAATATGCCACATGCACATAATAAATGTGAAATCTAATTTTGTATAGTCATAAATGTATCTGCCAAAGTGGTCTTTCTCTGCTGTAAATGACTCTCACAAAGTGGCAGCATACATTCTATTTTCAGTCACTGTTTCTTTGTTTTGTGAAGAGATATGTCATTAAATTAAATGTTTTCCTTTGCAATTAACAAATACTTCACACTTTAAAGAAAAGAAAAATACTTGATAATTATTTTTAAAACGAACATGGCTAATAAAAAAGTCTTTCCAGCTGTATCCTAAGCAAAATACAGACAGAAATGTAGAAAATCCGGGCAATGGAGGGAAGATTAGATATGAGAGTATCAGTCCTTTTCTGCAGGGAAAAGAAGGAAATGACCAACTTGGGGTCCGAGCTGCAGCTGGACAGGGAATGGTGTGCAGAACAAGATGCTGGAGTGATGCAGGGTAGCAGACAGAGGTACACCCTTCTGTCACTTATTGATTCCTCCCTCCAGAGTCCAGTATTTTTAGGTTTCATCACTTTCTAGAAACCAGCAGTAGCTGAGAACCCTCCTGACAAAGCCTTGGGGTTGTATTGCCGCTAATGGCTGTCCCACCTGGCAGCCGGGGGTGCATCTGCTCTCTGTTCCGCTGTGACTGCTCTTCCTCGCAGTGTGACTGCTCTTCCTCACGGTGTGAGCACAGCCGGCAGCAGCCGCTGGCTGCAAGCTGTGGCTGCACTCAGGAACCCTGGCTAACAAATTAGATGATATTTTAGCACTGATTTCTGGTAGGAGGTGCAATGTAGTTTGTGTCATTTTCAGGGAAGCCACACGGAGCTGTGGTTTGCTAAACTGCAGAGGAAATAACCATCTTTCCAGAGCAGACTGAGCTGACTTTGTGGGAGAGGTAGTGATGCGCTTACACCAAAGGCTTAACAAAAAATGAGATGTTCTATTAGGCTGTTTTGTAAAGACCTTTTATTTATATGCTTGTTTTGCTTTTATTTATACTATTCCAGCCATTAACTCTTGTCTTTATTGACAGTTCATTGGTTGTGGTTAGTAATGGGGGTAACATAAGGGTCCTCACAAATTTGTCAAACCTTCCAGAAAAAGTAAACCTTAATATTCCACCATGAAGTAAGAGATGAAAGAGATTTATTTGAAGCATTTCCCTGGTATTGTTATGCATTCTGTAGAAGACAAAGATCATAAAAGTCCAGTTGCTGGTCATAAGCCAATACTTATTAATCAAATGAAAATAAGATGCCCTAGGAAGGGTGAGTGCAGAGTAACTGGGCTGGGATGATTCAGCCATCTTTACAGCGACAAACTCACTAAATGGTATTGTCCAAGGTGCTTTGGAGGAAAGTTTTCAAGATTCCCTGTTTTCTGCATTTCTCTTTGCTCAGTTCACCTTCTGTTTGGGCACTTTTTCTGGAAATACTGGACGCTCTTTTGGAAACACACAGTCATGCAGAGCTTCATGGAGGCTCCCGCTGCTGTAACTGAACCGAGTTCTGGGGGAGCCTACTTACCCGCGTGGGTGATCATAGGGTACAGCTGTCAATACAATTGATTCAAAATGTGCATAGCAAGGTTTTTTTGCACTTCCAAAAAGGCTTTTAAAAAGGAAATGTTCTCTAGAAATGGCCAGCACCAATGCAAGATTCAGCCATTCTTCAAACATAGTAGTAAACACAATATATTATAAATAGGAATAGATTATTTGTCAAAAAATATTGAGCCTGTTTTTGAAATGGAGGTTCTATCTTTTGATTCTGTATTTTGAAAATATTTCTTGTACTTGTTTTTTTTTTTTTTTTAGAAGACAGACTTGTCAGGACTTGAAGTCAGGGACTACTGCTTATGTTTGTGTACAGAAAGGAGCACTGCTTTCATCTCAGTTATGCATCTAAGGTTGGACTTGCTGCATATAATACATACTGTAATTAGCAGCCATTCATCATCTGTCATCAGACACCTTCTAGCTGTTAATACTATCCTAAATGCATCTCCTTTGGAAAAAGCACTTTTTTAAAGATGCATAGGTCTCAGTAGGTATATGACAACTAATATGAAACAACCAACTAATCTAAATTCAGTTCCCTTTATGAAACGTTATGTTTGGACATAGGTGACTATTACATTTGCTAAACCAGCTATACTCTGTTCCCTCATCAGGGCAAAATGCACATGTTCAGAACTACTGGTTATTTACCTGATCCCACCTGTTCCTACACAAATACAGACATTATTAGTACCACTTTTAATCTGTCCAATATTTTAATACTGAAGAGAAACATTCCAGCAAAAATGTTCATTATTCTCTTATTGAGGCATTTCTTTCATGGAGGAAAAGCATAATTTAACACTGAGGAGGGGATTACAGTAGTGCTCTGACATGGGATAAAACACAAGAACAATGGGGAGGGATTGTATTGGCAACTATCTTATCTCTCCCAGTGAAAGACATAAGTAAGTATATAAAAGCATTTATTACTTGGATTATGAAGAGGCAGTTTTGGGTGTTCATTTGTTGGCATGTGGAAGTCCTGGAGGGAGGAGTAGGGAAACTCAGTTTTCATGCAGCTGAGCCACAGTTTTGTCAGGCAGCCATTAGTTTTGATTTGTGGTATACCATTATGAACCAGTGAAGGGCAGCACTATCCAACTGTTCTAGGTAACTGGATAGATCACTAATTATGTTTTCAAGTTTACAATGATGTAAACATTAAATGTTTGACTGGATTTGCTATGAAAATGGTTGTGTTGCTGTATTACTGTGAAACAGTAACTTCAAGAGCCTTTTGTAATCGTCACCAGATTTCTGCAGTTACAAATTAACAGCTTTCTTATAATGAATTTTAGGGAAGGCCATTTCATTTACTGAAAAGCTGAATCTCTTGCTAAGAGTATGGTAATTTAAATTGCTTTATTAGTTTGCAGCATAGTGTCTACACATCAAAACAGATTTTAGCAAATTGAAATATGATTAGTATCAGAAATATGTGAACAATAATACAGATATTTTTGTAGCTCAAAACACTGGTTTTCTACACAAATTGGTAGATGAGATTAGTACTTTTATTTCTGAAGTTTCCTTCAGCATTTTTCAATAGGAATTAATGATTGATGTGTCTGATACTTGTATTTATGCTCAATATAACAGGATATTGGAAAGAAATTCCATTAACAGTTTTATTTTTTCTTTGTGTGTGAAAATTTAGCTGTATAACTTACACAAACCCTTTCAAAGTGCTATCTTATTTACTATGGTGTTTGGGAGGGAATAAAATTAAAAGGTGCTCTACTATTTAGTCTCTTTTTAAAGGTTCTATGCCCATGTGCACATCTAAAAAATAGCGTTTTGGTTTTCACTCCAAAAATAATATCTTGACTTTCCAGAGGAAGTTGTGTTGTACTACAAGTCCACGTTAACAACAGTTCATCTACTTATGTGTAGATTCTATACATTGTTCTGGATTTGAAGTATTTGTCATGTGAATTCAGATGGTGACACTATGGCCTTGCAATGTTTTGCATGATGTGAGTGCTTTAGTTTTTTTTTTAAAAGATGTCTAAGTCTTTCTGGCATACAGCTGAATCTTCTGCCAAAAAAAAAAAAAAAAAGAGTCTAACTAGTGTGTACCAGAGTTGGAATTTCACCTGTAGTGCTTCAGACACAGAAAAGTAGGTGCTGGCTGAGGAAGCCACCCTTAGCTCCCTAGGCAAGGGGATTAGATAGGCAAGGGTTCATCATCCCTGTAAGATCTGAGTTAAATGAGAACCCAATGGGGACCCTTATGGCTTAGGGGTGGGCTGCAGGGGAGAGAGCCCCTGGGTACTGCCTCTCCAGCCCCAGGATGGCTCTTCCAAACTGCATTTGAGAGAAGTCCTGGCTTTATTTTCTTGTCTTCTTTTTCACACAGATCTACAATGCCTTCAGCCTTGCAGTACTGTAGAGACGGTGTCAGGGCCAAGATGATGTTAGTTGCTTTCTATCTCTAGCAGACTTGTGTACTTACTAAACATAAATATCAGGATATTCACAATTTGTTTTTTTTTTTTAATTTAAATTTCACCTGCATTGCAAGACATTTATTACTATATTTAATGTGCAAGACTGTCCAATTAATTAATGAAAAATTCTGGGACACTGGTTACAAATTAAAATGGCAATATTTGCTGCAATAATGGTTTTTATGTTGGAGAACCAGACCAATACATCAGATTATAGAAAGATGAATGAATCCACAAATGAATAAAATGATTAAAAGCTCAAGTTGGCAGTGAAGTTTATATGTTTACTGTGGTATGTAAAACATCTATTGATTTGAAGTTTGATCAGTAATATTTACAAATTTATTCTCATATACATCATTATGATTGTATTCTTTTGTGCTAAAAGTTTACTAGTTTACCTGAGTAGTGTATACTGATTACTCAGGTTGCTGCAGATGCTTGGACATCTTGGGGAGCTCTGCTTTCCATGCACTGGTAGGGCTTCCACCTCAGGTAGGAGAAAAAATGAGCAGGAGGGCAAATGTTTGTCCCAGGTGAAATGATACCGTAGGGATCATTCACACTCCAGGGCGGTGTGTGCTGTGTGTGACAGCGGGCTGGGACAGCTGCTGGGGCTGTGCCGGGCCCCAAGTGTCTGTGGCTGGAGAGGGAGGGAGAGCAGTCCGGGGCTCTCAGCTCTGCCTCCTCCCTCAGGACAGGCATGTCATTCCTTGCAGGAGCAGTGGAGCGGAGAAGGCTGTAGAGCAACGGCTGCAGGAGTTTGGCCCTTGGCATGAATGAGAGCAGGAGGAGACCACAGCTGTGCCAGGCTTGTGAGTTCAGGCCACAGCGCAGCGCACCTCTGTAGGCTTGCATTTCTTCTCAGAGGTCTTTTTCTGTTTCTCCAGGGCTCTTAAAAGTAATGTTCCTGAGGGTAAGCTTTCCTTTTCCTAGTCTCTTGTTCCTCATTTCCTTGATGCTCTGAAAAGACATTATATTAAACATCACACATGCCCTCCCCTCCTCTGAGCTTGGACATTTTGACGGATCCAAGGACTGATTTCAAGACCTGAGAGGATGGGAACTTAATGTATTATGCTCCAAAAAGGCATGTACAGAGAGAAAAAGATGTGAACCTGGAGGTTTCACTTTTAAAATAGAGTTTAAAAGGAACTATGAACAACAGACAAGTAATTTCAGAAAAGCAAAACTGGATTAAGCAGAACCTGGGGATTGTTAAGAGGGGAAAGTTGGGCAATGGATGTGGTCTGCTAATAAAAGAGAAAGTACAAAGGATCTCTGAAAGCAAATATTTTAACAGAATTAATATTTTTCAGAATGATTCACAAACACATAAAAATGATTGAAAGAAAGAAAAGTTTCCAAAATCGGAAGTTAAATGCCAAGGGGGTGCGTCTAGCATCCATATTGTAGTTGATGGTGAAGTTACAACTGCTTTCAGTGGGTGCAGGGTTCAGATCTGGCTCTTTCAAAGTTGCCTGCCAGGTGTCCTTTGGACCATCTACCCTCTCAGGTTCTTTGATTTCAGCAGATCTGGGGCTGGGTTCTCAAGGACTGAGAGCTGGGAGAGCATGTTTTGACATTAGCATCTGTCTCAATGGGGAATCTGCCACTGGCTATCAGTCCTGCCCAGCATTTCATGCAGATCTGAATCAATATCAGCTACAGTTGTCACTTTAAGTATTAGCCATGTATATCCTTCTGACTTATGCAAAAACATAATCTAAAATATGTGTTCTCATTTTTCTTATGCTTCACCTGATGTCTGAAATCACAAATTATATCCAAAATGAGAAACATTGTGTGCTCAACTAGTACACATTGCAACTTTAAAAAAGTACATTTTTATGGAGTGTCATAATATATTATTCTTTGTATCTATTCAGTGGCATGGAGCTAAGCGGTATTTTTACAGGAAATATAAATGTGCTGCTCTGATTGGAGTCTGCAGTGGCCCTGCTGAAACGTTCCATAACGGGCACCTCCAGCAGGTAAAATGGGGCAGGGAATCAGCAGGAAGGGTGTGCTAAATAAATACTCATAGGAGAGCCAAGACAATACAACTTATAACTGCAGGTGCTAAAGCTTGAAAGTAACTTTACTTAGGGGAATAATTTCATTTTAGTTCTTAAGGGTTCTTTTGTCTTTGTAATTATATTCTCTTGTAAATAAATATGTAGGTTATCTTACCAAACAGATAATACATAGTCTTTTGCAATAGGAAATTGAAATATTAAAATTCACATCCTGTAGTAAGTTGTTGCCTGAGCACTCATTTACTTTGGAGAAACTTGCCCAACTGCCCTAAAAGAGCTGCTTATTCCATTCAGATTCTTATTTATAAATTGTATTTAAAATAGGGATCAAAACTAGTTTTTGTTGGGTTTTTTGTTTGGTTGGTTTTTTATTTTAAGGCCCTGTTTTGCTCAGCCCAACAGTCTGAGAGTTCAAAAGATAAGCATTTTGTGACATGAACAACCTGAAATATATTTTATAAGAAAGCCATTAGAAATACTATTTTCTAACACACTTCTCACTTTATTGTTGCTGAGTAGTGAAAAAAAGTAAAGAAAGATATCTATAGTAGTTTTGTCACTGTAACATTATGGAAAGTGTGACTAATCCCATAACGAATAATAAACAATGTGCAGCTGAAACTACTGCAGTAGAGGTCTCACGGCTTAACTGTGTGTGTTAAGGTCTTCTGTAGGCACAGAGTTTGTGGTGATTGTGAGTGGGGCTGGCCCAGCCTCATCCCCAGTGGGTGCAGCTGTGAGCAGCAGGTGAGCAGCACTGACAGCAATGAGCCATGGAGTGCCCAGGGGCACTGAGCAACCACCAAGGGGAGCAGAGGGCACACAGGGGCACTGCATCAGCATGAGGGGATAAAAGGTTGGGCTGAAGAACAAGAAGGGCAGAGCTTGCAGCCTTCTGATGTGGTTTGCTGTTACTCTCCATGGGCAGATGCCTGAAGCCTTCTGATGAGGTAAGGTGTTAGTCTGTATGGGCTGAAGCTTTCTGAAATTGTAGGTGATACTCTGTGTGTTGTGGCTCTCTCCCCTCCCTCAAATGAAGAAATGAACATCTAGCAACACAAACAATTGTTTTTCTGTTGTTTTTCATATACAGGCTGCTAAAAGAGTATGGAAAATTAATTGAACTGTGTGTCAAGAATGGCATTAGCATGGAAAGCATATTTTCTTGCCTTGGGGGCTCTCTATGATAACTTGTGTGTGGATGTCTCATTGTGACTGTGGCCTTATCACCATAAATTCCATTGGCTTGCTTATTTCTGCATCCTTTTATTCACTACAGATCAAAATGAGAAGGTCTATTTCAGCTGTATGCATGTTCTTCAGTCAATCCAATAGCTTTAGCTATTTTCTCCTGCAGTTAGGTTTCTTCACTCCCATCTTCTGTGTAGATCTCCAAAGTGGTGTGGAAATTGGTTCAGCAACCTCAGTGTATCAGATGAGAGATGCATTCACTATGGAACAGATACCTTCTTTCCCTTTTAACAGTTTTGAATCATTTAGTTAATAGGTGGTAAGTGGCTCATGTAGCTTTATGGCTTCTTGGTAGCTTTCTGAGCAGGTGGGAAACCTTGGATGGTCTTACTGCACTGTGCTTACATAATATATGTGATGTCATCCTCTACCACAATGGTTGTTAGCAGGAGTATGGAATTAATCTTGGGGACTTCTGAAGAAGCTATTCTAGGTTTGTTGTGGTGGATAGTGACATTATTAAGGAATGAATAGGATGAAGTTTGTGTTAATGCCATCTTTGCTCTCCCCTGTATGGTGTGTTAACCATAGCTCAGCCACCTGTCAATATCTGCCCCTCTCGATCCTATTGCCAGTTACTGGAACCAGCCACTCTCCGTATGTATTTTAGAAATTAGTCCCTGATTATTAAATCATGACTGCATGTTAACACACATTATTTTTATAAACCCACTGCAGACTCCCATGCATTATAAATAAATTGTATTAACTCCGGTTCATATGAAATATTTATAAATACTATGGAAAGGGCTCACTTTCTGTGCATAGTTATTAGATATTTTAGATTATAAAAGATTGCAAATGGTCAATTATGTAAAATTATGAGAATACAAACTTAAAACTAGGCTCATAATCCTACAATGAGAGACACAGAAAACTAAGATTCCAACTGGGTTCAAGAAGAGTGGCATGCTTTATGTTTCTTAATTATCTTTATTTCCCAGTAGCATTGCTATTGCCAGAGCTCAATTTACTATGTGCCAATGAAAGAGTAATAAGTTGCAGAGACACTCCTATATCAGATAAGAGAGTTTCACTCTCCTCTGTTGTCAGAACATAAACCTGTAGAGGTCAGATGATTTTAGCTGCAACCTGTTTGACTCAGAGCAGTTTTATAATTTGGGCAAAAATCAGCTGTGAAGTAAATGATTCTTACCAAAAACCCTTCTGGAGATGGGCTATTTATGTTGCTGTATGTTAAGCAGCTAATAGGGATTACAAATCTACGTATTTTTGTAAATCTAGGTCATAACTCCTGAGCCTTTGAAAATATACTTGCGTGGTAATAAACCCTGGAAGCCAGAGCAGGAGTACTGAGCCTGCTGGTTTGTAGTGCTCTAGTTTATGGACTAGGGAAGGACATGGCTGAGTGAAAGGAAGAAGTTTTTAAAAAATATTCATTGATATTCCACTGAATCCAAGGAAAATAATATTTTCTTCTCTGGGAGAACATGGGGAGACCAGTGAAGAATACCTCTGAAACCCTCAGTCTGGTGGTCTGAGCTGGCCTTCACAGAGTTTCCCCATCAGGGATTAGAAGCTTTTGAGATGTTTTACCTTTTTGTTTTGGTGAAGGAGCACCTCTAAGAGGACTCTGTATGGTCTTTTACATAAGTATGATAAACCTGTTTACCCAACCTCCTCTCATCCACAGCTTTCTTCTAACTAAATCTAGGTTATGTCCCTAGTTAGAAAATTAATAAATAAGTTAAATGTTTGTACAGTACCTTGAAGCTGTAAAGTGCTGTCTAAATCCCAAGTACTAGCAACCTTCTCAATTATGATACAGCATGTTTATACAAGTATGTTTGATATCTTCAGAACATTTGGACTAAGTGGAGCATATTTCCTGTTGAGCATAGATTTTGCTAGTTGGAAGCCATGCCTTATGAAGTGCAGACCGCTGTCACAGCATCCAGTTCAGGAAAATAATGACATAAAGAAACATAATTTGCCACATTAAACCCACATTTCTACATATCTGGAAGCAGAAGTAAAATATTTAAAAGAATCCCTTCTTCTTGGTCTAATCAGAATTGTGTTGCTTTGCTGATTACAGGAGTGCCTGTAAGTTTTATTGCAGTGGCATTGCATTTGACTTTAGTTAATGGTCTGACTGTTTTCATTATGTATTTTTAGGAGTTTATTGTTTAGACATTTTAAAATGCTAACATAATGAAAATCATAATGGAATTAGGAAGCTTTTCTCTAGAAGAGCAGTTTTCACCATAGCCTTCTCCTCCCAGTACTGTTTTCCTCATTGTAAGCAGAGGAGAGGACTGTCTTTTGGAATACTGGGACTTGCTGTGAGGTCCAGGACTGCAGCCAGGGAGAAAATGATTTTGCTCTAAAGCAGTTCTTCTGTCACAGTTGCAGAGACATGTAATAAGGTGCATGGAAAGACTAAAAGAAAATGCAGTCAAAGTCAGTCTTCTAACCTCACCCTTAAGACAGTGACTTCTCCCTTTATATAGCAGGTTATTCTTTATTACCATAAGCTTTCTTTGACTCAGAATATCTTTAGCATTCTGATTCTTGAGTGTTGAAGGTGTCAGGCAGTACCTCAGAAAGCAAAATATATTTTTTCAGGGAAGTATTTCTCATCATTACAATGCTTTTTAGCCCAAATTAAGGATGGTTTGTGAATTACAATATCACTGCTAATGCCAGTAAAGAGGTCACATTTTGCTGTGATGGAAAAGAAAAATTGGGCCTCAGGACTCCAGAGAATGCATGTACATTTTGGATAAAGAGCTGTTAGACTTCTAACAGCCATGTCAGAATTCATATTCTCATTGTTGAAAGCTGATACTGGATAATTAAGCCATGCCAACAGATAGCCTCAAAGATACGCTGCCAAGGATACAGCATGCTATTCATGGCATTAAAAAAGCTCTAAGGCAGAACATTCTGAATTGCTCACCATTAGGGTGGCTCTGCTGCCACTGAAGTAAAAAGTAGAAGTCCTGTCAGTCTTCACAGGAACCGTGCTGCTCTACTGACGTGTGTCAGATATCTTCATCATTAATTGCATGACCAAATAATTTAATTGTAAATCTGATTGAACTTTACTCATCAGTAATGTAGTGAAAGTATAGATGGGCAAAGAGCAACTGTTCTTGCAATGACTACAAAGCCTTCAGCATTGTGGTTTTTTTTTTTTTTTTTTTTTTTTTTTTTCGGGGTTTTTTTTTTTTTTTTTTTTTTTTTTTTTTTTTTTTTTTTTTTTTTTTTGGTCAGATTACATTGAAATTGAGAAGAAAAAGAGAGAACCCCTTTTAGAATAGTGTTCTGATAAGAAATGGCTGCTTACACAGTAACTAGGGAGTCACCTAAGTGATAATTAAGAGAATGATTCCCCATGCTTGAGCACTAGCCTGATTGTGCATTGCTTTCCTTCCACAGTCTGGGAGCCACTGTGCCCCAGCAGAAGTGATAAATCAGGGCAGCCGGCAGGGCTGCGAGAGGCTCTCAGGTCCCCGTCCTGTGCCCTCCCTCCTGCGGGATCCCTGAGTGCCCCGCCTGCCCGCCTCCACGCTGCCGGCAGTGCCCACGCTGCATGACTGCTTGCACTGGCAAAAACCTCCCGCCCTAAACCCCTCCTTTCACAGCCTCGCCATCTTTTGTCATGCTGCTGAGTCCATGATTAATTCCCACCTTTCATGTCAACTGTTGCCTTGAAGAGCATTTGTGAATGGTGCTCAGGCCCCTGGGATCCTCCCCCTCCCAGGCTATTGCCTTTGGTTTTCTGCAGTTGCTTTGCATGTTAATTCTGCCTTTTTGTCTTTCTTTCTTTTAGCTCTTTTCTCTGATATTTTCTATTTCATGGAAATCATGTGACAGAGCTACAGATGGAGTTAAACTGACTAATACTCAAATTCATTATGCCAGACTTCTACCTATGTTTTCCATATCTGAAATCTGGTAATTATTTTTCTGTAGATAACTTCTTGCTAATGTAACCTTTTCTTATCTTACCTTTTTTGCTTATCTTATTGAACAAGACCAAGCCTGTAGAACAGATCACTTCCCTGCCAAACTGTGTATGGAGACCTGCTGGTTTCTCTGCCTGTGATCCCATACCTGCTGCATTACTGGACCTGGCTCTGCTGTCCTGTCATTTTTGTATGAAATACATGAGATGGTATCACAGGCAAGTTGAGCTGTCTTCAGTTTATGCTTTTTGTTCCCATAACACAGAGGCCATGGAAATGGGTTGCTTTGCTACTCAATGTGTTCATCCCATACCTGCTTAATTGCCCAGACATCTGATTTTCTGTTTACTTTAAATCTTGTTTGACGGGTGGATTTTTTGATGTGTCATTTGTGTGTAGAAGCTTCTTTTCTTTTCCTGTGAGTGTCTTTCATTTGAAGTCTATTAGTGCAGGCCCCCTGTGTGACCTTAAAGGACTTGTTGTCCGTAGGAATTCCAAATCATTGTTTAAGCTGATTAGTAAGGAGCATTTACTATAGATACTGAAAGACCAAATGCTTAAGAGATCTTCACAATGTATGAACTCTTATGCAGTATCTTTACTGTGGTGGTTTTTAATTTTTTTTTTCTGAAATAATCAATAGGTCTTATAATTGGGCGCTCATCATGAGCAATTTCCAGTGTTGATTGAATATTTTATGGTGATTCCTGAAGCTTTCTGTCACCTGGAGTAGTAACTCAATATGTATTTTTGGTGTACAGTAAGCAACTTTCTTCTTGACAATGATCAGAAATCTTAATACTGAGTTGGGAGATTGCTGTATTTTGTTCCCAAGAGCCAAGCCTCTTTACCCACCAGGTTGTCCAACTGGGCAAAGTTGCAGCTAGTGTCTACACAACCTGTTTTAATGATGGTGAAGTGATGGATGATCACAGTGTGACTCCTTACCTCATTTCTTCAGTAAATATTCAGACTTTTTCCTGCTTTATTGGGCAAAATCCTATAATCATAATTACTTACATAATTTACATTAATGTAATAGTATTAATGTACATTGCATTATGTTGTTGAAACTGACCAGAATTTGATTTATGAAATTTTATTTAAATGCAATTTCTAATTAAAAAGTAGGAGTTCCTATGGTGTTATTTGCATTCCTTGTAGCATGTGCATTTAAAGGAAATGTTCAGTATGTATTGAGATCATACTAATTGGCATGAGGTTTACCAGAGCAATAGCTTTCACTGAAATCCACAGTAAATAGAAGAATAAACCCCAAGGTAAATATCAATAGCTTTGTAGCTCCCTATAGCACAACAGGGACTGTTGCAGGAAAGCAGTCAATTTCTATACAAGCTTTAATTTTTCAGTGCTGGTTTTCCTACAATTTGAAACTGACAATGCAGAAAAATATTGCTTTCACATAAGCAAAATATTTTCTCCACCACTGTTGTCCAATGGCCTGATGAAGAAATGGCCAGTGTGACGTGTAGGAGATCCTCAAGCTTCAGCTCTATTAATCTGTCTGAGATGGGGCTTCCTTGAGTGACACTGTGTGGTGTGAGACTCTGCCCACCCCAGCCAAGGTGTTGTGCCCACAATATGAGGTAGAATGTGCAGGGGTCAAGGGGTGCATCTCGGACTCTTTCAGAGGTGAATGCTGCCTTTCAGCTTGCCCCTTTCAGCTGTCATGTCTAAGGACTCTTTAGAAGCTACTTTTGTTTGGTTTCAGTTCTAGTTTTCCAGCTTTATTCTTTGGTTACTATGAAGTACTTATATCTGTCTATATAAATATAAAAAACCATAAAATGTGTATTGTGTGTATATTTATAATATATGTATGAACATAAAATATTCCTTTAAAAAGTATACTAAGATAATTTTACTTCCTGGTATTTATTGAAATGTTATCTGGATGCACATCATAATATAAATGTGCATTGAAATATGTGAATGATTCAGCTGTTTAAATGTTCTTAATTAACAAAATTTATAATATTCTTTTCACTTACCAGGAGAAGAAAGGAATGTAGCATGGGCAAGTGAAGTCTGATTTTGACAAGAAATATGAATTGCACTTTCTTACACCAGAATACTTCCCAGTTCTCCCCCCCCACCTTCTGAAATTCAGAGTGCAGGGCCAGAAGGATCTTGAGGTTGTCCAGTCAAACCTTCTCTTTGTGTTACACTACTCAGTTTTTCCCTGTTTGCTATCGTGATCAATAGGTTGCTGAATTAATTATTGAAAAACATATTCCTAATTTTTAGTTTGAATTAATCTGCTTCCAGCCATTGCTTCTTCTTACACTTGTTTTCTGCTAGATTAAAGAACCCTTTAGTGCCTGGTATTTTCTCCCCACGAGGTGCTTATCTGTTGTAATCAACTCTCCATTCCATCTTCTTGATGAGATAAACAGATTGAGCTGTTCAGGTTTCTTACTGTAAGGTATTTCCTCCAGCCTAAAATAGTGTGTGCAAGCCTCTTCTGCACATACTTCAATTTTTTTTTTTAACATCCTCTGCCTTACATGGCCTTTTATATCTAAAAGGAGCAATCCAGCACAAAAATTGCCTCCCCCCCCAGGAACAGTCATCATACAATGACCCTATGCAAGCCTCAAAATAACAAGAAGTGAATTTCTTTTGACAGCACTCATTTATTAGGCAGCAAGGACAGCTGAATGTATCTGAATCTTACTGCTTTGTTTTTGGGTGAACCAGGTTGTGGTAAAATTCTGATTCATCAGAAGGGAAGGTGAACAATGACGTGTCCCCAGGAGAGGCCGAGAGGCCACCTTGCCTCACAGCTGCTGATGTGCTGGGCTTAAATGGGAAGGCTTTGTGGAGAGGGTAAGAATTGTGTCCAGCACTGGGACAAAGCTGGGAATTGTGCCATGGCCAGCCCTGCTACACCAAACCTGGGAGCATCTTTGTACCATAGAAATTTGGGGATTTTAAACTTTAAATGGGAATTTTACATTTTAAATCCCATACAGAGCATGAGCAAACATATTGTGGGTGGAGAGGGCTCTGGGGAGGAAGACAAATTAGATGAGTAGTGCTGGTACTTCGGGGGTGACTGAAAGGGAAGGTTTATCCTGGCTGTGCAGAGGATGGCTGAGAGTGGAGGAAAGCCATTTCCCTGCTTGCCTAAGTCACTCAAACACCTTGTTTACTACTCTTGTGATACTCACTGCTATTGTTGGTAGTGATGTGGTCCAAGAACCAAATGGTATCAGCTGTGGTACGTTGGAAACAAATGTGATTTGCCCAAATTTGGTCATGACCTCACTTTAAAATACAGAATAAGTTGAAGATAATTAAAAAGGCAGTTTTAGGGCTAGTAGAATGAATAGCAGAATAAAAGACATACTAATTAAGTTTCTCTCTAATCTGTATATACCTGGTGGAATCAAATTGCATTTTAGGAAGCTAAGTAATTTATGGGTGAGTTCCTCCTGATCCTGTCTTCCAGAACCTGGCTTTTCTGCTGTTTATACCTGTAAACTTCCATAAGAGTGCTGGAAGCTGCCCACTGCCTGGCTGGGTTCTAAATAACTGAAAATTCCATCACTCCTATACAGGAATGCTATATGTGGTGAAACACGTGGCATTCCTGCCTTCATCTGCTGAAGGATGCAGGAGATGAGGTGTTGGGATTTCAATAGTTGCCTATGACTGAACAGTCATGGTTCAATAGTTTTCCCCTGCTGCTAAAAAAAGCTGTTTAAGAAATTGCTAATACCTCATTTAAAATCTTGATACTTTTGATGTGATGACAGGGGGTCAGGCTTGGAGGCGGTGTCACAAACAGAAAGATATGAATGTTCACCATATAGAAGTATTCATTAATGACTCATAAGCAAGTGTGCCTGGCGACTAATTGGAGATTTTTGTGCAGAAATATTGTATTTATGGGCTCCGTAGAATCTAACTTATTTTTGTTCTGCTGCTTGTGAGGCTATCTTTTTGGCAGGAAGAACTCATTAATCAAAATCTTTCCTTTTGTAAATGACAGAGTATTGAGAGGGTGGGGAGAGAGGAGGGCAGGTAGAACATGCATCTGAAATGCCAGAGGGATTTTGTACTGATACAGCTCATACCACCAAATAGGAGAGGGGATGTCAGAAAAGAGGAAAACCGCTATTCTAATACTGCTTATGTCAGAGCATCATTGACGAAATCCAGCTCTACTTCTCTGAGAAATCTGAAGTTACACTTTTATGATCCTTTTATATGTGTTCATTTTTTTGAAGCAATGCGTCTAAAATCCAGTCTGCTTACCATTAAAGTATTTGAATTAAAATTTTATATTCTCAGCCTATTTCTCACTGTCTAAGGGTTCTTGATGGAATAAAGGCTTGTGGAGAGCTGTGGGTTTTGGGCAGGGAACCTGATCCTGTTCCTACTGGGTACAGGGTATCCCCTCTCTACCCATGTGCAGGGGTTGCTCTCTAGCTACCAGAGGCAGGGCAGCCTGGAGAGCAGGCTGCGCAGAGCAGTGCTGGGGTGCATGGGGTACCTAGAAACTGAGAACAGCTGTGGATATGTCTAACAATAGCTCCCCTTGAGCTAAGGCAAATGCTGTTTTCACATTTTATGGCTGTTGATCAAGAATCAGGGATAATTTAAACAGATTGAAAGGTATCTCCAGCCTTTCAAAGGATTGGAATATACATTCTCTGAAACAGTTTCCTTTGAACAAAAGAATGTGGCATTTCAGCTCGTTTTGATTATGCTGTGTCATAGACTAACAGATAGGGGTTTCACATGTATCTACTGGCAGAACCACCTTTTATCCTGTTCTAGGAAGGCCCAATTATCTTTTTAAGATAATAAATATGTCATTGACCCTGTCTGCTCCCATAATTTACAAATTCATTAACACTTTTCGATGTTGTATTTTTTACTGTGCTATACAGCTATGCAAAGAGAGCTCCAGCCATTGTACTGTAAATCACTAATACGCAGACTGAAAGCAGTTGCTGTTAATGAGATAGCTCACCTACCACTCACATGTCAGAGATATTAGTAAAAGCAGGATGATGTGCGCAGCTTTGGTGGAGGCTGAATTTGTGTCTCTAATAAATGCAGGAAAAATGAACAGGATGCTTGTCCACACACCTGAGCAGCCTGTCTGCAATGCCAGCAGTTTGCAAAGAACTTTAGTCCTTCTGATTAGCCAGCTTTTCCAAGTCTAGTCTTTAGTCTTTGGAAGGAAATACTTCCAAGGAGGATAGAGAATTGTTTTTAGTGGTGGTAATCTTCCAATAAATTACTTCTGACCAAGGGAAGACTTGGAGGGGCAAGATAATCCCAGAGTAAAGTTGATTTAACTTCTCCATTATTCTCAGGAAGGCTCTGGGATCGGAGGTTTGAAGAGCTGTATGTGGCATTTTTAAAAGGCTTCAGCAGAGGCTTAAACTCCTATAAAGTTAAATATATTTTCTGAAGCAATGAGATTCTCACGCCAGGGGCAAGACACGAGGAATGCTTTTGTGTGTGCACTAATGTAGATGACATCAGCTTTTTGACAAGGGCACAAGATGCAAAAGTACCTCTGGGCACAATCTTATTACTTTCCTAATTAATAACAAACAGGGAGTTTTCATTTTTTCTCTGGAATTAAGCACTGTACACAAAAGGAACTTCTCCTGTCGGACATGACTGTACATCAAAGCTGTGTGATCCAGCCTCTGCCCATTGGATCTGGGTCTGCCATGGAGCACATGGGCAAGGCTCAGAGTTTAGCTGGCTGCCCCCCTGGCCTGTGCATCAAGAGGATATGAGTTTGCAAGTCTTGAGAATTGGTGCCTTTTTTGTTCAGGTACAAGAAGAAAACCTGAAATTGTCATTCTTTGACAGGATGTACTGATTTGCATTACAAGGCTGGAAAAAAACATGCACTTCATCTGCTTTGACAGTTGGCCTTCTGAATTACACTTATCAGCTGTATTAGCCCAGCGGCCTCTGGCAGAAGAGAGCAGGGGTGGGTAGCGTTGTTCTTGCTGATCGGGGACGATGCATGGCTCTGGGTGTCTGCATTCCCTTTGGCACTTGGGTGGCATTTAAAAATATGACAGCTGTGAATTAGCTCAGCTATTTACAGGCTGGATTGCACATGGCTCACTGACAGGCAAGGTGCAAAAGGTTTTTTTCGTCTCTTTCACTTAGTGTTTGATTTCCACCAGGAAAGCTGTGGCAGCCAAGTATAATAGCGGTCACTAGCCTCAATAAGACTCTGCTGATCTATTTGCCTTGCTAATTTCTGAAGACAGTTGCGTTTGCATCTGCAGTAGGTCTCGGTGGGAGGATGTTCCTTTTACAGCTCTATGTGCTTGTGTTATGGGATAATGAGGAGGAAGGAGGCTGCACATCTGAATTCCTGCCCTTACAGAGGACCCTCACGCTTGTTGCTGTTCGGGTGCTAATCATGTTTCTGGCTTTCTCATGGCCTATTTGTTTGGTGTTCCCAGCTGGATGAGCTCTGTAATGCAGGTGAGCAGCTCACGTGGCCTCTGCACCATTACTTTGTCTTCCTTAGTAGAAGTATGGGGGGGAAGAACTCCACAACCACTGTTGCTTTTATTATCAGAAGTTTCTCTTGATATTCCACTTAGTTTGATAATTTAAATATTTGCTGAATTTCTTTGCTGTCACAGACAGAAGTGACTTTTCCCCTGTTTTCATGTCCATATACAAGGGTGTGCAGGAAGCATGTGGTGTTGTGGGAGAAGGGAGAATGGGAGCTAATCAGGAAAGGTAGAGTGACAGAAAAGGTAGAGCCTCAGATCTGTCCAGGAAGGGCAAGAGTAGAGTCTCCTAAAGCCCTGTTTTGCTTTGCAGTAGG
This sequence comes from Pyrgilauda ruficollis, assembly GCF_017590135.1. NCBI lineage: Eukaryota > Metazoa > Chordata > Aves > Passeriformes > Passeridae > Pyrgilauda > Pyrgilauda ruficollis. Next base: position 774,941 of record NW_024526488.1, on the reverse strand, counting down.
CTGTGTCCTGGAAGGTTTGAGGCTGTGCATTCATCCAGACTGGGCCACTCTGTGAATGGCTGGCATGTTCTTGCCTGCTTCCTCTTCTCATGGAGAGAGTGCCTGTAAGCCACCAGGAGATTAAACAGGGAAGACCTGTTCTTTCCTTCAGACACAAGAAAGTCTCACTGCTGCCTTCTGTACCAGACAGGAAATTATCCATGTTCTTATTGATGCTGATAAGGTTCTCTATGCATCAGTGTCTAAGGGTCTTAAAACAGGGAGATGCTTTCCCCTCTCAGCTGTCTAGGAAACTTGGTCTTCTCTTGTCAGATTGTACCTCAGCAGCACTTCTGCACTGCATTGTTGTATAGATGTACTCATATGTCTCTCGTATGTTATATACTGTATGTTTGTGGCACAGAGTAGAAGATTGGTGTGGAAAATTGTTTTACAAGAGTTATTTCTGTGTTAGCACTCCCTTTCCCCCATCAGACTGTTAGAGTGATCTTTTAAAATTTTTTCAGTACCTCCCATACAATTCTGCACAGTCACCACCAAAATCAGTTATCACAGAAAATCCTTCCCCTTCTGCCCCCTTGCACTGCTAAAATCTAATTTTAGCCTAGGAAAAAAAGATTTAAAGGATTCATATGGGTAGGATGAATTTTGTGACAGACTGGTCCAAAACTCCATCCTGGAAGCGGTTCTGCCTGTCAGCTGAGCCACTGCAGTATCTGTAATTTTTATGTATTAGGGATCTGGCACCTTTCTCTGGCATCTTATGCTGTACAAAATTAGCCCAGCATATGGGTAGTGTAAATTGGAGGACATAGGTTTGAGTAATGAACAAACAGTGACTATGCTAATTGGCTTCATGGACATGAAGTTCAGTGTCTTCCGAACAGAATCACCTCAGCTGTTTTACAACCAAAAATAATAAAAATGACAGTCCCTGATTTGGTGGTTTTGGTTTTTTCTTTTTTGGCAGTGGCAAATATTTCCAGCCTCCTACTTATTATGATTAGAGTTTGTGTGCAGCCCAATTATCTGCATATTTTGATGGATGGCTCTTACAAACAGGTGAGCCAACATCCTTTTCCTTTAAGGTGTTTAGCGTAGTTGCAGTTGATAATAAAGAGCAGCACATCTGAAGGTGTTCATCAAATTCTAACATCAAAACAGTAAGGAAAGCAGGAATTGCTGTGCTCATAAGAGCTGTAAATATCTCGTAAAACTGAATATCAATTTTCAAAAAATAAAGCTTGCTATAAAAAGAACTTAAAAAAAATACTTTGCAGTAAGATTTATTTTATGAATTTCTACTTACTACAGTGGTTTCCAAACTTGCCCGGCTGTTTTGTTTTTTTTTTTCTGCAAGCATTTTAATGACCCTCATTCTTCCTCTGTCTGATCCTAATTCTGTTGCTCGTGGTCACTCCTTCACTCCTGCCTGCCTTCTGCAAGGGAGTAACCTCTGGCCTGGAGACTGCTGAGTCAGCAGCAGCCCTGTCTCCCTTGCCAGCCCTGTTCCTACACTCTGGCTGGCAGAAGCACCCTATTGCTGCAGGGCTGAGTGTGTTCTTTGTCCTTTGAAAAGTCGTGGGCCCTGTTGGGTGGGCACGGGGCATCTGGCATGGAGTGGGAAGCTGGGACACCTTTGGGAAGTTGTTTGCTGCCATTTAGGTTCCTGCTCTTGGTGTGGGCAGGTCTTGCCAAACACTAATGTTGGGATTTAGTGGAGGCTGAACTTGTATAGAGTGAGTGCAAGCAATTTCAGTTCTTCTCTCACTATGAAAAGAAATGGATGGTGTAGAGGGGAAAGAAGAAAAGTTGGTTTAGCCTTGTGAAAGCCAGCTCCTTGTGAGATGGTACACTTTATTATTGCTGTACAAGCACACCTCCATCCTCATGTTAAATTTTGCAATCTGTGTTTTGCGGAGCATAAAAGGTGATCATTGAAATGGGGTATTCTGGATTTTGTCTGTGGCTCTTGGGATTATGGAGGTATTCTGAAATTGAGAAGTGTAATCTTAATGCAGTCTACAGAGGACTACTTAAGCAGCCTTTGTTCCTTGCATTGGTTTAGAACCAAGTACCTGCATTTTAGGTGCTGTTTGTGTAGTTTTAACTGTGAGTAAATGGAGGAATTTGACAGTCACATATATCCTGGAGGACAGGTAGTTTTAACTTATTCATGTTTCTTGACTGGTCATAAATCATAATCACAGATCTCAGAATATTCTGAGTTGAAAGGGACCCATGGGGATCATCAAGCCCAACTCTTAAGTGAATGGCCCATATGGGGATTGAGCCCACAAGCTTGGTGTTATTAGCACCATGCTCTAACTCGTGGGGCTTATCTCAGGGTCATAAAGATCATAAGAATTCATAAGGATTGAGCATTATTTATGGTAAATGAGCTAGAAAAAAAATCTCCTTACTGTCATAGCCCTCCTCAATAACCTGATGGTCATTACTGTTTTAAAAACCTTAAGAAATATCCAAACAATTTGCTTATCAATAGAAGCCTTTATAATGGAGATATGTGTCTTTAAATGGGCAAGGTTTTTAGAAGGATAATATCTTTTGTTGGATTAGCAGTTTTAGTTGGGGAACACTGGTAAGTGCTGGCGTCTGTTTTCTCTCTGCCTTGCAACAATAGTGCCTATTAGTGTAATTCTCACATGGCTGTCTGTTATTACTGATGCTGGGGCTTGAGTTCCTCACCTGATCATGATTGTTTAAAAGTACATTTTGATTGCTTTACATTGCACCTGCTGTATCTGTGGGGAGAAAAAAAGGTCATGCTAGTGGCCCCTCTAGCCAGGGACATACTCACAGTATATGTTACTTAGAAATTTCCTAGTCATGGCTGTTCACAATTCTTCTCAATTATTTTTCAGACATACTGCTCTTTTCTTAAAATTGAATTGCAGAATGCTCCTCATCCCACAACTCATGCAGTAGGATCAGGACAGCAGCGAATGCTGTAACTGCTGGCCAGTGTTTTATATCACCAGCTGGGCTGCTCTTTGTAAGAGCAGTGCCTCTTTATTACTGTCCACGCACCTCCATTGCTGCACAGTAACTTCATCTGCTGGGAGTAAAAGTAACCTAATTTTGAATAATTTTTAGGAGAGACATGGCTAACATCTCCTGCTGGACTTGATATCTGTAAGATTTTCTGAAGTAGAGGACCTAAGACTGTTTCATCTCCCATGTGCTAATTTCTGTCTTAATTCTCTGAGGACTAAGAGAAGAATCAGATGGGTGATGTCATGATAATGATCAACTTGTGTAAACATGAGCACAGATTTTAAAAGCAAAAAATCATGATCTACTTATATTTTTGCCTCACATTTATTTTTCATGAGTTGTATGCAGCACATGCAATAATGTGTTCTTTATACTCTTGACAGATTACCAAGAACAGCCACTTACTCCAAAACCCAAGCATCAAACATTTTCAGTCTTTCTAGTAGATAATTTTAATTCTTTCCAAATAAAGCAGCACAATTCAGGCAGTACAAAACTCGGCAGGTAGCATGATGATCAAGATTGAACAACTTAATAGTGTTCTAGATAGAAAATGCCAAAAGGAATCAATGATATAGGAGCCAGTGAGAAGCAAACTTGGGCAGTCACCCTCTCTTGCTTTCGAGAATTCATCAGAGAATAGGGTGGTTTGTAATTTACTATTCCTGCATCAAATATTTTGTCTTTTTCTTCCACAGAGGTGCTTGTAGGAGAAACTCAGAAACCTTTACAAATGCTTAATTAAAGTTTGATGTTCCATTATTATGAATTGTTATTATTCCATTTATATGGCCATATCTAGAAAAATACTATTTTCTTTTTTTAGACTTTGGTCCAATGTGTAAACTATATTTGAAGAGGCTCATTTCAATTTAGTAGCTTCCCACATATCGTAAAAGAAAAAAATCACAAGTTGAACAAGCTAACTGCATTTTGCAGGTCACAAACCTGCAAAGAAGCATGGTGCAAATTATTTTCCCATTCCCGTGTTTTTACCTGATTTGCTTTTATATAAAGCAATTAGGCATGCACTTTTAAAATGTATTTAATAATATAATACCCAGCAATTTCATATAGATAGTAAGGAAGTAGCTTACTGTCTTTCAAAATAAATAGAGGCATACCCTTTCAGTTACCTGCTGGATGTGATCCATTGAATGCCAAGTGTTACAGTGGCAAATGTAGAAGGGGGGAAACAATAACAAAGACAAAAATCCTTGAACAAGAGAAATACAACTTTCCAGCTGGAGAATAACACCTCTGCTGTTCCTTTTGAGATATAACAGATTTATAATAGATATACTCATCCCAGAGCTGAGCTGATGGTCACCCCACACCAAGTACTGTTAGAAATAATCAAGGATACCATAAAAGCACTTCAGTCTTACACATTTGCTTTGCTAGTATAGAAAATAGAGTTAATAGGTATCATATCACTACTTCTAGATTTCAATTTTAGCTGGTCTGCAAGTTTAAAAAAAAATAAAACTAGACAAGGCAGGGAAAATGAAAGAACTTCTTTCTTTCTAAGGCAGAAATCCGTTCACCTCGTTCTCATCTGGGCCACAGTAGCTCAGAAACAGAAAAACTTGGCAGAGAAAGAAAGGATAATTCTGAATTTCTCTGTAAATGCAGGAGTAATTTAGTTTATCCAAACTGCAGTTTCTCCTGGATGCTGTTACATTTAACGCTCCCACACTTACAGACAGTGGACAGTGCTGGGGGCTCTTTAGCAGTCACTGTCCAGAGGACCTAGGCATTGTGTGTCCCACAGAAGCTGAGCTGCCTCCCCACATGGGCACTGGGATTGCTTCGGAAAGATTGTACTGGGTCTCTGAGGCTCCCTCTCACAAACGTCTTAACTGGGGAGGAGCAGCAGGCCTGTGCCTGCCAGAGCTGAAATATCTTGGCATGGTTTTTGTTCATGGTGTCACCATTCTTGGACTCACCAGACAAGGTCCCTGCTGGGAGAAGGGCAGGGCCAGAGACCCCACAGGCCCTAGTGCCCACCGAGGCTCTTGCACATGGCCTGCCCTGTTAGCAGCTTTGCTGTTCTAAGTGCTGTGCTGCTCTTACAAATCGGCCCTTGGAGGGTCCTGTTGGGCCAGTAACACCTTACTTCTGAAGTGCCTTTCTAAAGCCCAACGAGGAGGAAGCTGGGAGATGCAGTTGCCAACTGCCTGCCCCTTCTCTCTTCCTCGGGATCCAGACATGTTCCTGATGAAACAGCACTGCTGTGGCAGATCCTGTTCTTGGAAGAAGCTGCCTTTCCTGGTGGCTCAGTGGCACAGCTTTCAGGAGCTGTTTATATGGTCTCCTCTCTGCCTTATGAGTCAGTGAACTGCAGCAAGGTTCCAGTGTGGTTTGCCAGCTGTTGTGTTGCTGGCAATGCTTGCAACACTTTTGGTTGGATGTGCTGTGAACGTGACAGGGTTTGTAGCCAGGCTGGGCAAGTGTCCCCTCACAGGCATTGTAGGGCATTGTTGACTTCTACTTTATTTCCCTAAACTACTTAGATGCAGAATGGAAACCTGTGCCTTTCAACACTGAGTGTAAAATCGGCATTAGTTTGGAACTGGAACCAACTGTGGACATAATTCTCTTTAAAACAGGCGGTGTGCTCAGGTAAAACATGAAGATGAGTATATACAGCAGTAAGGGGCAAAAAATCAGAAAAACATAAGCAGTTCATGTGCTCGTTCATGGCAGCAATTTACTATTTCCTCCCTGTTCTTACCCTGTGTCTGAAATGGAATCATCCCTCCAGGGGAAAATAGTTAAAATTTGGTAGTGCCTCTGGTTCAAATTAGAACAAAACTTTGTTTTCAACAGCTACAAAAGACAAACAATGTTCAAAAAGTTTTAGATTAGAAATGCTAAAGCAGGAGGTTCTTAGTGCCCCATCAGTGAGAGACGATTTCACATGCCAAAATCAAACCTCAGCTGTGTTCTTCCTCATGACCTTGGCCCCAGGCAGTGAATAGCTCCCATGCCTCTCCTGGTGTCACCCATCCTGGACCTCCCCTGGAACTGAGGCAACCACCCAGCTCCAATCTCTCTTGCAAGCAGAATTCCAAGTAGGAATTAAAAACTTGTGCAGGGATAAGGACGTATTCCTCCTAGCGTCCTCTCAACTCTTTTAAAAGAGCTTGGATTAAAAGCATACTTAACATTTTATTCTATTAATAAGAATGCATAACAAAGATAATATATGTTGCTGCCTGTGGTGTTTGCACTATGCTATTCCAGTAAAGGTGTTAATATCAGGAATATAAAGAACTGAAGCCTTTTTCCTGATGTGTTGGTTATTATTAGAAGATGTGTAGGCCTACATAGGATGAAATGGAATGTGCTTCAAAATATAGTGACTGATCCTACATTTTAATGCTTTCTACTATATATACACTTGTTTTTATTACAGCATAAAGTACTTTTCCACGGCACAATCAAGAGAAATACAGTATATGCATGTGTATTTATCACATTTTTGGCTGATATACTTCTGGTGAAAATTAGGAATAGAAATAGGGCTATGAATACTAGGGCAATGTGACAAGTAAATTTAGAACAAGAGAAGAGAGTAAGCTGCTATCTGGGACTAAACTTTGTACAAGGGTTTTCTTTGAAAGAATACAAGGATGAATATGAAACAATTCCACAGATTTTATTAGGGTGAAAATCAAATATTAAATTGAGGCAAATAAAGCTCTGAGTCCTCACCAGTTTGGGGGAGAATTTTGGAGACTGCTATTTAGGCCTAATTCTCATCAAAATCTAGGTTCAGATATGACTGAAATCCAAGCCCAGTAATAAAACCCGTGTGTGCCCTCAATTTATATGAATTATTTAATTACATCTGTAGTTATAAAAAAATTGGAAATAGTCTAAATTTTGAGGAAAACAGCCCTTATTCAAATCCCACTTCAATGTAGTTCTCGCCAATTTGCCTTCCATAACAGATGCTACTTCTCTTGACAGTTTATTGAGGCCAAACCGTTTATTTCTAGCCAGAAAATGGAATAAATGACAAAAGCCACACTGGAGGAAGAGATATGTTCTTGTCAGTGGAAAGGCTTTCCTTCCCCGAAAGAAGATGCTGGTTGTACAGGAAGTTGGGTGCCTACCCAAGTGCATGTGCAGACACGCACACACACTCATTTGCCTTTTTTTTTTCCTTGGGTGTTCATTAGCTTAGGACTTGTTTGTTTACATTTTTGTTCTTCTAACATATTTCTGGTTGGTTTGTTTGTTTTGTTAAAAGTCTGTTTACTCTCAACCCTTTCTGTTCTACTCCAGGCTAGTTTGGAACATTTTGTCAGTGTTTGGTCTGGTGGTCCATTCTGTCCTCTTGCAACTTTACATCATGCAGGTTTGCATCATGCAGCTTCACGTCTCACTTCTTGGCCCTTCTATGTGTTGTCCAACTCCTTTCCTAGATTGGAGGGTGCATCTTGCTCTATAGGGCAGTGTTCTCTTCCTACTTTTAGAAGCTATCAAACTCTTCTACTCAATATCAAAATGACCTTAATAATCACTTGCTCCTAAATCAGAGTTGCAGACTGCTGAAGGTACCATTGTGTGGAAGATCCAAAAAATGATAATTACATAATGATTTACTAATTTATATTTTTCCCCTCTCAGTGATTCTAAGCAGATCATTACACTGCTTTGTGACAGCAGCAAGAATTTTAATGTGGTAGAATACTTTATGAAAATAAGCAAAATTGTCACATAATTAATTTTATCATGATTTGGAGTTATCGCAGCCAGATACAGAGAGAAGTATTTGCTTTTAGTGGGCAATAGTTGTACAAAACAGAAGAGAAAGCTCAAAGGAATGTTTTTGAGTGAGTTCTGCTTTCACACCGGTGTGCCCAAATTTCCCTCTGCTCCTGAGGAAAGAACTGATCCAGATGTATTTCACTCTTGAATCAGGGAAAGGATCCATGACCTTTGAGTACAAACTGTTCTCAGAAAGCTTGCCTTCTCTGATCCAGTGGTGTATCTTTGTCTTCTTCAGTGTTCTTTCACAGGTTTAAGAGCCACGCACATACAAGAACCTTGCAAAAGCTGAATCCATCTTGACCCCAGTTCCACAAGACAACCAAAGATTTCTGCAAAAATTCCAAGGAGTTGAAATATTTTTCCAGAAGCCAGTGGGAGGTGGGTATAATGAGAAGTAAAGATTTTGTAGAGATAAAAGCAATTTCAGATCTTAGATTCATGGACAGGATGTGACTTTCAACATCATAATTTGCTCATTTTTGCTGAGCTGCCAGCATGCTTCTGTCTGGGCCCTGGGCAGATAGGGACAGTCAGGCACCAGGGCTGAGCACTTGTGGGTTTGAAAACAAGATCCTGGCAATGGTTTGCAGGTGACCAGAACCCCTCTGGGCAGAATGATCTGTGTAAAAGTAAGCTTTGTTCTTACTAGTAAGACTTTTCAGATTCCCTTTGTTACAATTATATTCACAATATGAGTGGAGACATGCTGCTAGGACTAAACTTGATGCTTGCACTATATTATAATAAAATTTAAGATAGGTTTCCTTTTACTCTCTCTTTCTATGGAAAATTTTCAGTCTTTACTGGCAGAGCAAACTACCAATTATTCAGCCTGCCACCAGCTCTGTACTGCTGTGTTTCATGGGAAGGAGGCAAAGGTTTCGTGCACTAATTCTGCATTATTTGTAATTTTACACATTTTGTGGCTTGTCACAATCTTACTTGCATTTGAATGCAGTTTCTCTGCATGTTAAATATAGCGTTTTAAAATAAGTGACATTTCCTGTGTTTTATGTGGTGACAAACTGCAAAGTAAGAGTCTTAAAAATATTAAGGCATGATAGGCCAGTGAAAACAGGAATCTTGGTGTTTCACCTCTTCAAGGGGATTCAGGCAGTAAGCAGTCCATATTCAAGGTGTTAGCAAAGACACCACAGGACATCAAGTAACAGATATTGCTGTCTTATTTCGCTCTGTGCCAGTTCCTAAAAGCTGGAGCCATGACTTGGGTTCAATGTGTTCTTGGGTACTGTGAAGAAAGGCAGTCTGCCCCAAAGGGTTTGCGATTAAAGCCAATCTTACTCAGATTTTTAATTTTATTTTTTTCCTGGAATGTTATAGATACAAATAAATTTTACTGCCAACGGTGCAAATGGTTTCTCTTGATTTTGCTGAGCATATAAAGTGAACTATTTTTTATCAGGCTGAGGAAATATTTAACCCTAAATTATCTGATTCTGTCCTGTAGCTATGCATGCCAGGAACCCCCACGGACTGCAGTATACTTGCAACATTATAATTTAGGAACTGCTGAATCAAGTTTTTCCCTCTGTATGCCAAGGCAACAGGTCTTACTTTCTTTGATACAGGAAACATCACAAGAAAATGTTGTTCAAAAATTTTTTAGTAAAAAATCACTGACCATCACTAACATCATAGATATGGGTGGGCCAATATTATATTAAAAAAAACCCCAATTCAGACTTGCACACATTTAAGCTCACAGATGATTCTAAGCACTATAGCACGTCTCTATTGCATGTTGCTGTAGCTTGTTAATGTCAGCCTGAAAACGTTCCAGGCAAATCTGTTCAGAAAAAGAGCACAGGATGTACAAATCTCACTAATCTAAACAAGATGGGATGCTACTTACAGGTATGCAGTTTACAAGGCATGAAACATATGTTGAGTGAGCAAAACAAAAGAAATCGTGATCATGTAGCAATCAACCATCTGAATAAGCAAGGATGCTGTGCACAAATGTCTTCCATCACTTAAATGATCACCTGCATTTTCAAAAGGCTTTATTAATATGTTTGATGGTGCATTTGCCTCTAGTGCCATTACTGCATATTCAATTAAGTACCATTTAATATAATTCATGCAGACAACAAGCAAAAGTCTTAATAAGCTAATAGAAAGTCTTAATAGACTGTAATTATAACAAAGTATCTTGATCAAGAAACCCCAACACTAACTGTCCAAATTCCACTTGATTGTTACAGGATGTTTTCCAGCTGTTCAGATGGGAATGGGCCAGAATTAATAATTTAAAGTAATACCTAATTTATATTTTTCTGCAACAGATATCAAACTTTTTTTTTTCCTAGGCCTTAGTGCTTATAACTTTTGTGTATTAAACATGCCCTCAGAATCCCATTTTTGACCCTGTTTTAATACAGCCCTACCAGAACTTGCCCTAAAGGAACAGCTGTGAAACACTCTGGTGTTCAGATGTGCAAAAGTCAGTGCAGCCAACAGCTCTGGGGACCAGAGCTGTGCCCTGGGGCTGCTGTGGGATGTGTAATAGACAACCCGGGTTGCAACTGGTCACTTGCCTCTGCTCACTAATTTGGCTCTGTGGCCTCCTGGGGTCACAGGGCAGCAGGAGGCCAAGGGCACAACACTGTGGTGATGGTTTCCCTTGGTTTTGTCTGTTTCTGGGCAGTTAGTTCTGCCTGTATGGCTTTTATCCCACTCGTGTTCCTGATCAGTGCCTGCAGAGGTGTCTGGAAGCACATGCTGTAGCCAGGCACAGCAAAGTGAGTCAGCTGCAGCCTGCATGGCAGCACTGAGCTGTGTCCCAGCAGAGCTGGTGACATGTCCCAGGCCTCCCACTGCAGGTAATTCTGTTCTGTAGTCAGAAGGATTTGCTGCAATTGGCCTGCCCCTAGTGATTTCCCTTTTTTGACCAGCTGCCTGCGCCCAGCTGCCATGCGGGCAGTCCGAGGCTGGCACCAGCAGCGCTGCTCAGGAGCAGGTCAGGGGCCTGTTTGGGCTGGGCATGCCAGGGACTGGCACAGTGCTGGCACAGCCATGCCATCGGTGGGCCCTTCTTCCAAAGCACAGCTATGCAATGTGCATGGGGAATTAATTACAGGGGTGTCTGAGGAGTTTTACAGAGAAGCCCCATTTTACATACTCAGAGAGAGAGAAAAAAAACACAGCAAGCCATAGGAGAAATGACAAAGAACGTGAAGGAGATGAAAACTGGAGAGACAGAGAATGCAGTGATAGGGAGGCAGCTCTGAAATGCTGCATAGTTTTGTTTTCTCTGTCATCTCATCTGCTGTCTAACCTGTAGCTCTTCCAAGAAAGAAATAAAATACAGCTTAGCTTATGAAAGTAAGGAGAGCAAGCCTGGAGCTGGATATGGCCCACTTTACATAGGACCAAACATTCTAAGGGTAACAGTGTAAGTCACAGAATGATGGATTGGAGTGAAGCACAGAGATGGGCATGGAGGGATGTTCTGCAGGCCTTGCTTGATATTTTTAAAACAAAGTGCAATAAAAAAAAGGCCATGTATGTGTGTCTGTATGCAGAAAACTACCTTACCTCCAAAAAAACTCCAAATCGAAGTTTGCAAGTGTGACCATAAATTTAAAAGGAAAGGCTTGTATTTTCCTCCTCTAGACCTTATTCTACTTCTGTTTTCCCCTGTGAGAGGAAGGTGAAACTAAAGTAGAGTTAACCCATCTTGTAGCGGGTGCACGATGATGCTTCTACAGCCTGACAGCACTGGCTAAGACTGATGTTCATGAAATCCCTTTGATTTTTGCTGATGGTTTCAAATATTCTAGGGACAGTGACTACAATATTTGAAATGGCGTGGAGAAACCAACCTTGGTGTGCACAATCTATATGGCTATTTTAAGAGACTGATTTCTGGAGTCTAAAGTCCCTCCAATACAGACATTTAAAAAAGTGCTGTGATCAGGAAATAGCATTTTTCTTTATTTTGAGCTTCCCAGCTTTTGTTGGTTTATAACATGTAGAAATATAATAAACTGTCATGCTTTAAAATTTGTTGTAAAAATAGGAATTATTTACCTTCTTTAAAGAACTTAATTTTAGGAGCTCTCCCTTCCTTCCTTTCTCAGTTTTTAAGAATGCATGGGGAGTATTTAAAAAAATGAAAACTGTGTTGTGGGATAGCTTGTTTGACATTTCTCAACAAAACTGAGTTCTTGGTTTCTGGCTGTTTTTCTAGCCTGAATGAATTTTCATGGTTACATTGTAAACCCTTGAAAATCACAGTTTATAGGGAAATGGGTGATACAACCTTAGTTATGATATATAATGAGCTGCCATTCTAAAAAAAAATTGTTAACTCCTTCTGGGAACTTGTGACTATATTGTGATGTTCATGCACCATCTGTTTGGTTATATTCCAAAAAAACGTGATGGTGAAACATGTATAGTCTAAGTGTCAGTTTAGATTAAGTGATCAGCTCCATGAACTACAAACACAGACACACACCTACGCAGCTAATCAATCTAGACTTCATTTGTCAGTTCAGTGCATATCATTTGCAGAGGAGAGAACAAGCTCATATGTTTAACGTGGTTGACTTTGCAATAGGGAGGCTTTTCCTGATCTATATGTTTTCCCTTGTCTATAATTCTGGTTTGGTAACAAAATTTGAAACTGGGGAGTCACACACTCAGGAATGCTTGTGTTTGCTTAGAAATCACTTTTGAGATGTAAAGATATGGGAATCTTATTAATTAGTCTCTAGGACCCTAAAAAACATAGGCATGAATTTCACAAATTAGCAGATGTCCAGGGTGGGACTTTGAACAAGTTCTAACAATTATCAATTATTTGGCCAAGCAAACACTTCCAGCAGGTAGGTAATAGGGTCTGCCCTCTGACCCCATGGTGCGTATCAGGCATGAGCTGGAGCTGCAGGGCTCAGCAGTTCTTTGGCTTTCACCACTGCACTTCACACTCAGCACTTGTGGGTCACAAAGCTGGCAACACTGAAGGTACAAGGAAATTTTATTGGCTTAGTACAGCCATCAAAAGTTATTGGCCAAAGAAATCTCAGCAGCTAGGGATGGATATATTGGAATTACTGGCTGAAAAAAAGCAGAATGGGTCTTCCTCCTCGGGGCTCTGCACAGAAGAAATGAATGAAGTGTAGGGATTTCGGTTTAAGTTAATGCTGTGTTAGCTGATGCACAGGCAGCTTCAATTCTCTTTAATTAGTGCAGCATTAAGTGACAAAGTATTTAATCAGCAAACTAACAAGTGCAGTGGCTGATTGCTCTGTGCATGCACTTGTGTGGGGGCGTGACTGAAAAAAGTAAATAAAATTACTTTCCTTGCTTTAAATGAAATGGGATCCCTAATTTTATTACAGCTGCAATCGGTTTAGAGGCATGATAGAGCAATGAAAATAGATTCTATCCTGCTTTATTCCTTTAACAAAGTATTTCATTTAAAAAGCTAATACTGTAATTTAACTGTTTAGCTTCTTGAGATATGAATTTAGGCCTTATTTCCACAGTGTCTCTGTCAAGGGAATGATCCAGCTGTCTTATCTTGATGTTGTACTCTTGCATCTAAAGCACACGTCTTTCTATTTGCCACTGATCAGATTGAAGATTGAGCCCCCTTTTCTTAGAAAGGTCTAGAAATCATGATCCAAGTACATAAGCTTATTAACTTTCAGTATTGCAATTCATTACATCAAGGTCTTAAGATAAATACTGTGAAAACCCTCTAACTGCTGCAAGCCACTTACTGGCTTAGTAATGCAGATTACCATCAACACGTCACCCTGCACTACGTTCTCTGCTGTGTTCCTGTTGAATATGATCCAGTTCAGGATTTCTGTCTTAGATCCAAAGCCCTCTGCATGGACTCTGCATTTACCTGTGGGATTGTAACTCTGTTGTACTAAACCAAAACTGCATGAACTGGCAGAGGGTGATTTGTATGGTCCTTTCTTGCCACTGAGTTAGTGGATCTCGCACACATGTGCTGGAAATGGCCCATGCACCTGTTCACTTTCAGACTCAGAGCTTCCAGTTCCAAGCAGAATGATTGCTGAACCTAATGTTGCAGGCACAGGGGGGGACTTCATGTGTGACCCACCAGTCAGAAAGGCAAACCTTGTGCTAAGTACTTTCTGAAAGTAAATCAGACAGGAAGCAATGGTGATAGATGAAGGAACTTGGAGAAATAGTGAGTCTGTATTAATTTATGTGGGCATTAGTGTGAGAGCAGTGGAAACTCAAATGGGCTTTGAAGTAAGTGAACCAACTACTTCAGTATTAGCTAACTACTTTACCTATTCAAGAACTTCCTTTGTAACTCTCTAAGAGGGGAAGAAAGAGACTTTTCAGTTAATGGAAAAAACCCCATGACTCACAAATGCAAAATGACCCCTTGTAGCTGAGTGGCAAAAATCCTACATATTCATTGAGATTTTTGTCATTGTTTTCAAAGACCTCATAATTTCAGCCATAATTGATTATTCATAGTTTGAACCATTACAGAAACATGAGCCAAGCAATGGGGCTAAAATAGCTCTGATGAAAAGGCTGATGTGTGTAGGTGGTTTGTGGAGGAGAAGGGTGCAGAGCACACCACCACCCAGCCGTGGGGGCGGGGGACAGGAGCACATGCCCACAGCCCTTCTTAAATCCATGCCTGAGGCAGCGGAAGTCATCCAAAATCTGTAGCATTTTCTCCACTTTTTATCAACAGCAGCACTCCTGGGAAGTTTGTTTTTTGAATTTACAGTAGAGTGCTGAGGGAGGTTGGCCTGGGAAGACAGACATGGAGAACAGACCCTTGAATATGAAGTTGACAGGTTTTATTTAGAAAGCTGGCATATGCACTGGCTGCATTCATATCTGCAGTGTTCCCCAACTTGACAGGCAATCTAGAGTATGGTGTATATTAAAGAGAAGTAGTTTTGAACTCAGATTTTGGTTCCTTTCATGCAGTTCCTGTAACACTGAACATTTTTAGACAAGTACTGGTTTTGTTTTTCAGTAAAGACTCACAGCTTTTTTTTTTTTTTTTTTTAACAGCTCACTGAAAAAAAATGTGTAGTAGCTTAAGTCTGGCTACATAGTTAGGCAAGTTTACTTGCATTTTTTTAATGCAAATGTAATACCATCAGAGTTGATCATAAAAGCCTGCCTGAGGAGAGTACAGGAAAGCATGACAAAGTTTTTTATGATTTTAACTTAATCTCAGAAATAATGTCCAGCAAGTAGAATACTCTACATAACTATGTAAGCAGTGTCAACATAACCAGAATTCCTTTGAATTTCTCAGTGACCTTAGGAGGATGGGTTGATACTGCAGGTTTTGTCAGGCTAGTGCCTCTCCTCTGAGATGACAGAGTAAATGGCCTGTTTGTGGGATCTAATGCTGAGTTATTTCATCTCATTCAAAAAGAAATATATGTAAAAGAAATATATGATTGCTCATCCATCTGCTATTGACCTTGGTTCAAGTCCTGACTCACGAAAATGTCTTTGGGAGAGCACTTAAACATGTAATGTTTTTACATGCTTTTCTGAGGGAGAGGTGGGCTGCAGAATGTGTGCAAGTTCTTTCTTCAACTAAGATAGAAAAAAATGTATGTAGTACTGTTGGAAATCTTTCAGAATGGGAAAAATTAGGAAACTTTAAACAACCTGCCAGACAAAATTGTTGAAGCATATTGGTCCAGAGTCAAGGTGCCGCTAGATCTGTATAATGAAGACTGCTAGGCTGTACTTGAAATGTTGCACTTCAATAGATATCTTTCATTTATTGAAGAGGGTGTTCCCACACAGATCTTCCCTTGTGTGTAGAAGTGTTACTGAAGAACTCTGTCACGTGATTTCTTAACTTTCACAAGCACGTTCTGATGGAACACCAAGCACACCACCATCATTTTGATGCTTCCTTGTGGTCCTAGATCCACAGGACTGGCTGCTGGGAAAGATGTAGAACTTGGGAAGGCAGCTGACCAGTTTGGTAGATTACCTTAAATTGGTACCAATGGTTAAAAGTTATCAACTGTTTTAGAGTTATTATGAAACAAGTTTTTTAAAGTAGCAAACGGAGAAGCCTTCTGCAACTTCTAACTTAAACCAATCTCAGAGATGGCTCAAAATCAAATAAAAATAAATACAAGTTTAAACAATTTAGGTTTTTTTATTAATCTCTGTAATACTTTCTTATTTGGATTTATATAAATTTACCAATATATTGCAAGAGTTTTCCAGATCTCTCACAGATCTTTGTTATATTGACTCACTGAGAGCAAGTGTGAAAAGAACAGAAAATAAGCATATGACAAAAATTAATTATTAGGATTTCTCCCAAAGTGGGGCCTAATTTGTGTAAGTACTTTACATGGAAACAACCCCAGGTGTTAAAGGCTTTTAGCTCAGGAGATGATGAGACCCAAGGTCTGGCACCTGTGTGACTCAGTGTGCAGATGGGGGTGATTGTTGTTGATTGGTGGTGACCAATCAGCCCATTCCCAAGTAATATCAGGGAACTCTCAAGGCAGCTGTTTCTGAGTCAGAGAATTTCAGGTTAGGCCTTATAAAGAAAAGAGTTTACTCTCTCTTCCCTCTCCCCCAGAAAACCCCAAACTCCACCAACCAAAAAAGGGTTATGTATTTCTTTGGAGTGTGAAGTGTTTTAGCTTCTGTGTGTACCTATGAAGCCTGAAGAGCTGGAGGAATTATGGAATGCTGATTGTTTATTGACTGGTAAGTGAAATGAACTTATGGTTTTCCAAACCTCATGAGTGCATTTTCTGATAATAAATCCTGTAGCTATTGCTACTTCTGTTTTGGTAATCTTAAGAGAAAGTTCCTGGAAACTGTCATTTGGGGACTTAGGCTGAAAGGCAGAAAATAAGGGTCAGGAATCACACTGTCAAGGCTTCCACTTTTGTTTGTCCACTAGGTACTGCTTCTGTTTACAGCTAGAGATTGCTCATAGTAAAATGAGGCTTATGGGGGAAGATGCTACTTCATGGTCTGAAATGAGCTTGTGGCAACATGGAGAGTTATTCCCTGACAGGAGAGTTGAGCTTCTGGAGAACCCTGGACCAGGAGAGAAGGTGTTAGCAGTGTTTTGCCTGTTAGTATAAATACTGTTTTCTGCAGACTGAGTTCTGGCTGGACTAGCCATGCAGGTTTATGGCATCTCAGTGGTTTCATGACACGGCCTGATGTGCAAACCCTGGAGCTGGTTTCTGCAGCAAGCTAAGTACAGAAACACAGGGCTCACAGATGCACATAGAAGTCAGAAGTACAAATGGAAGTGATAATTTTGAAGTGATCATTTCCTAGATTTTTAATACTCTTGCTGTACTACACTGGTATGTAGAAAATATTTTTTAATATATACTTGTTTTTCCTTGGTTAAAATAAAATATTTAACACAGAATGTTTCCTGTGTATCTGGACAAAAGAGAGTAAACAGAAGAGGGGCAAGGACAGGGAAAGGGGAGAAGAGAAAATCTCTGAAGAAGCTGAGGAGCTTTCCAAAGAACAAATAGTATGATCTACTTTGTGGCTAAACTGATTAGCTCTTATAATCACATCTCAGCTGATGAACTTTGTGATCTTCCTCTGTAGAGCCCTCTATGGCTGTTCTATTTCATTCCTTAAGAAGATTAGGTGGGTAATCCTGAAGCTCCACAAAACCACCTGTTGTTTGGGCTGCTGTATAATACGGCTTTTGAGGCAATCCTTTGACAGTTCAGAAGTAGGATTGTGAGTAGGCTCAGTTATTTGCGTACCTGCTGCTTGCACTCTGTGTGTGCTGCGTGGCACTCTGGGCTGTGTTTCTAGCAGCATAAGTAGCTGGCCCTTAGGAAAACTGGACCAAATCAACCTACCCTCTCTCCTGCTTTTCCTTCCCCAGGGACCCTTTCTGTCTGCAGCAGCACTGCTTTCCTTGCTGTAATGACATTTGCAGAGTCTGTGTCTTTACCATCTGGCTGTTCTAGGGTTTCAAATGCACCAGGTGTTGGTAAATTCATCCACTTCATCAGGAAGGGTGCTTTGCAATGTGTCTAGAACAGAATTATTAAAGAAAAAAATAAGCTAAAACCAGATAAATATGTTGAAGAGAGTAAATCCAGGAAAGCCAGTCAGCTGCAGGTTGAGCTGTAAATAATAGTCATGCCAAAACTGGGTCAAAATCCTTGTTCTACATAATCTGCTGGGACACAATGGTAGCTGGGATGTTTTCCTGTAAGCTGCACTGTCTCACCATCCTACTGAAAATGTCACTCACTACAAATGAAATTCCTAAATTTAAACCCATAACCCTAACTCCAGAGGAATATGGGAACTTTTTTTTTTCCCTCAGAAGAGTTCAGAAACTGTGGTGATAGAATATATTTGTAAGATATGAGTTAAGTACTCTGGGTTTCCTGTTTTTCTGGTCTGCCAATGTTAAGGACACAATCTAACAATATGTTAAGCTGGTGCTTAATTCTAAGTATCTTAATGATCTAATGGTAGTAGGCAGTAGTGTGGCTGTTTGTCTGCTTTGATTTAAAGACTTCCTTAAATGCATTGCTGATTTTGGCTTTCTCCACCACAGGTTAATACATTGTGATTAAAAATGAATAAGTGCAGTCATATCATCAGCCACAAAGTTGTCTTTGTCAATCCATTAAAATAAGATTATTCTCATCAGTATGTTTATTCTTTTCCATCTCTTCCCAATGAAGCCTGTGAGGGGAGGAAAAATAATTTTCAAGTTCTAAATCTTATTATAAATGATAGAAGGATTTCAGGCAAAGGTCTTAAGAATGTCTTACATTTAGTGCCTTTTTTAATGAAAATATAGACAGACATTAAAGTAGTTCTCTCATCTCCTGCTTGCTCATCTGTCTTTCTTGCCCTAAAACAGTATGTTTTGGTCAAAGGGTTTTCCAGCATCTGGAGAATACATCCTGGGAGTAAGAGTTGCACACTGCTTGTGTCCCTCCCTTAGGGCCATGATGCCAGGTAGAGCTACAGCTGTTTGCTAGGGTTTGATTACAAACACAAGATTTTGTGAGCCATGGGTGCTGAGAAAATTGTGTAACAACTTGTCAATGCTTTTCTGACTGTGGAAGTCTGATTGCTTTATAAAAAAAAGTAAATATATGGCTACTGTGTTTGATTAATCTGTTTCTTCATGTTCCCTGGCAAGGAACGAAGGGGTCACCAGACTCAAGCATAGATAAGTCACTTCTGGTTGCCCTTCAGTTTGATCTCTAGTAATCACCATTAATGTTGGTGCAGCTTAATTGAATGTTTTGTATTGCAAAATGGATCTCTATGGAAATCAGCACTTTCCATGCTTAAAATGGCTCAGTAGAAAAAGAATTATCTGAAAAATGTTTTTGACAGGGTGTCTTAAGTGGCAGACTTAGAGACTAAAACAGAAGATTACTGTTGTGAGGATCAATTTTATCAGTGGTGCTAAGGGTAAATGGAAAATGAATTGATCATCCTATTCCTGACAGTGCAGGGCAGAGAGGGTTAATAACAGGAGTATTCTTTCACCATGCTCTTCTGGCTGAGAAAGCTCAAGGTAGCCAAATGCAGGGATATGGTTTGATTGACAATTTATTCATCAAGGCATTGATGGTTTTCTGTCATTCAGCTTGTAGACAGGTTGTTGAGTAAAGAAGTGTCTAATTAAAATTCCTTTGTGGTGTGATTCCCCTAGAAACACATGAAACCAACAGAAGAGACAGCAGAATAATTTAAAAATATTGTTTTCCAGTGTTTCCAAGTCCCTGTTTTGCATCATCAGTTTTTAAACCTGATTCTGGAGGTTTGTCCTTGGATGTAGCTGCCCTGGGAAGTTTCAAGGCAGGCACATGCCTCAGCTTTCTTTTTGCTTTTGGCTAATGGCTTTGTATTTTCTGATGACAACTTACCAGGGGAGAACTGTGATAAGCTGGAGCTTCTCTCAAGATAAAGAGTAAACAAACCAGGGAATTTAGTCTGCTTTTGGTTGAGGAGGTGAATTTAAGTTGTTGATGGTTTCTTTTCTTCCCCGGAAATTGATGCATGAACTTACGAGTAGAAAGGAGCTTATCTGTTTTAGCTCTCTGAAGGGTGGGGAATATGATAGAGGAAAACAGCTTTTTTGCTTGTAGCAATTACATGAACAGCAGAATTCAAACATTAAAAATTCTCCCACTCCAGGAAGTCAGCATGCTATAGCTCAGCCTTGTGGTTGCTCCCATTGTACTGATAGTAATTTTCTGTCCAATAGTTTCTGTAAGACAAATATTCTCTCTATTGCAGATATCTCCTGCTGTTTACTCAAAGAATTACAGTTTTCCAGCCTTCCTAGCTCCCAAAGGAAGTGTTAGACAAACTGGGCTGTCACAGGGATTGTAAAATCCCAAATGTTTTGTATGAAGAGCACTTCTAAAGGGTAAAATAATGCTGAGCAAGCACAACTTTTTAACTTTCAGAAGTTTCTGTTGCTATCTTGTAATCTGTAAGACCGTAAAAAAACCTTTTTCCTAGTAGAGAATGCTAATAAATTGTATCTTGCAGAATTGGAGAACATTGAGTGGCATTATATTCCAAAGTACTGAGATACAGCTACCAAACCTTCAGAGGAGACAGCTGTGTATGTATGTGTATGTATACACAACTGACAATAGTGATATTTTTTATTGCAATGAAATATAGGGCTAAAAACCCATGAAAAAATTATTGTAACTACATTTAATGCAGGTATTTGTATATTCCATGATCATAAAGGGATTAAATGATATTTCTTTTAGGTCAGTATAAAATGATCTTTCAATATGGTAGTCATTAATTCTAGATTTTGCATAAAATACTTGTAAATCAAACAATTTTTCTTCATGTCTAGGTATTTCTAGAAGCTAACTGCAATGTCATTGTTTGAAATAGGGGGAAATAAGAGTTGTATGGCTTAAGACAGTGAGAAAAGTCAAAAAGTCACCTCTTAGAGAAGCAGGGCCAAGAAAGATGAAAAAAAAAAAAGTTGCTGGATGATTTATTTCTTATTAAAGTTTTGGCTGTGGAAAATCTGTATTTCTTAATGGGATTATTTCTGATTATTTTGTTGTAATACTTTCATGAGGATGCAAGTTGGCCACAAACTGCCATCCTTCTGATTGTATGGGGTCTCTGAGAGAAGGCAGCAGAGCACTGTCACTGGCAGGCATACCCATAGACCTGCTGCTAAGTTTTCTTTTATCTAAAGAAAGTGTAGTAAACTTTCCTTTGGGCTTAAATGAGAGGAGAATAAGTCATAGCAAAGATCTGGAGTTGTCTGAGTCTCTAGAAGTACTTTCTTTTAATTTACTATTTTCTTAATGGAAGATGGACTTCAGTCCCAAAAGTGGCAAACAAATCATTTGACTACATTTGGGAAGAATGTGAATAATTCTGTGGTGTGATTTATTATGTGCCATTGAAAGCAATTTTGGTTTAATCAGAAATCATAGAAAAGATGTAATTAAAGGCTCTCAAAATGTATGGGTTAAAAATGTCACTTAGTATGGGTTTATAACAGCTTCATTTGTCCATTCTGTACTTGGAGCTGTATGGCAGGGCGCAATCACATGTACAGCACAGTGATTTATACAGCTGAGAGCAGACACTAATGAGAAAAAGCTTTTAAAATAAAGACTTGTATTATATAATTTAGGTAGCTATGGCCATAAAAATTCAAAAAATACTGAACGGATAGTTTCTAGGCTTAAATGTGAACGTGTCCAAGCTTTATACCCTTATGCATATAAGAATAAAGTAGGAAAGAGCTGACAATAAATCTGGATGACAGCTATATCTTGCTAAGTGGCACTTCAGAACTTGTATTAATTCTAAAAGCTAAAGTCAAACTTGCCTTTTCCCTCCCTTCCTTATGCAATGAGGAGTTTTTGACTTCAGCTGGTGTTGGGTTTTTGTATTGTAGATTAATAGATACCTCTTGCATACACTATGGAGGCATAGGTCAGAGAGAAGCCTATGTTATTCAATACAATACAGGAAAAAAAGTCTTTAATAAATAATTTATCTGAAGACTTTTTGTGATAGTGAAGGCAGTGCCCAGCTCTGGCTGCCACAAGTCAGTAGTGCTGACATTAGAAGCCCAGGGCTGACTCCCATCAGCTGCCAGGTGATAGAGCCCATCATCAGCTCTTGCTCCTGTTTAGTAGTTGGCTGGAATTGCTGTGCAGTAAAGTGGAAAGGCACTGGCAACCTGGAACACAGCTCTGCACATGAGTAGGAAACAGCTGTGGAGGAAATGCTGCTGCCTACTTGTCCCAATTCTTCTGTTTCTGTGGAGCTTCTGCAGTGAGCTGGGTTTAAACCATACCAAACATCTTTGCTGCCATTAGCAGTTGTGTCTGTCAAAAAGTTCTGCTTGTGCTTTTGAGTTGAAAAAGGTTTTGCTAATGACAAGAGTAAAGAAAAGAAACAAAAAATTATAAATAACATTTCTAGTAGATAAGTTAATCAGCAAACAAAATCTTACTGGAGAGTTGAGTGATCTCAAAAGTCTAGGTACTTTGATGTACAAATGGATTCCCAGTTCATTAATCTCAGTTTACAAAGGCATGTAATGCTAAGTATGTTTGGGGTTTTTTCTGACTGACATCTAGTAACTGGCTCAGTAATACCAGAGAACTGTTCCTAAGGCTGTTGCAGGGCAGTCTATGCACTTCATACAGCTTCCATAGGTAATGCTGCAAACATTACAGTGCTATTCCAACCAGTAGCTCTGAGCGGGGCCAGCTTGGGATCCCTCTCCAAGAGGGACTTTAATGATGCTAAGTAAACATTTATGCATTACAGAAATGAAATAAACTTCTACTATACTTTCTTAAAAATGCTAAAAGCCCTTCAAAAACCAAAAAAATAAAACAAAAAAAGAATTACTCGAAGGACTAGTGGACTCTCAAACATAGATTTTATTTGTGAAGCAATGGGGAGGGTTTTTTGGTTTTGTTAAGACAAAACCAAAAAACTTTGTTTTTTGTCTTTGCGTTCAGCAGCAGGATTGAGGAAGCTGTGCAAGAAACTGAACCGTAATGGACATCTCTGTAAACCACGAATAGGACAGGTTTATAAATCTTGCTCCTACCTGTGGAATCACTGGAGAATCCTGTAGGGTGGATGGCCTTCCTTTGGGGTCAATGCTTCCTTTCACTAGAAACTGTACAGGGGCCCAGTTACATATCTTGATGAGTGTTGCCTCAGCACCAGGGAAAGACCTTGCCTGCTACCCCAGGTAATTTTTCTTTGTATATCATAGCTGAGGAGAGAAACAGACAAGTCTTTTGCCCAGCCCAGGAACCTGAGCCAGGCTGGAGGCCAGTGCTGTGTGGTGTGCATGCTGAATGACTGCTAGTAAAACCACTGCCTTCTTCAGATTCAAAAACATAGGATTCTTTTAGCACTGTATTTCTGAGGTGAGTAGTTATGAAGGATGGTCAGAAATAGCCTGTCAAACCTACTGCATGAAGAGGGCCTTATGCATTCCAAGTGCAACCTCTAAATTTTTGGCACCTTGGGAAGCTACTTCAGTCATGAGGGCTATTTTGTGTGGTATAAGCCTAGAGTGAGTCCTTAATATAACATGGGCAGGCTTTTGCAAGGTGTATTAGTAGAAAAATTGATATTAATGTACCTGTTGGTTTATGTACCTGGTGAATTACAAATTATTCTAATTATAAAATAATTTATCTTTCTTTTTTTTTTTTTTTTTTTGGAGTTCTTCATTCCTAAACAATAGTCAGTCTTAGAGAAGGCTACCAGGGGACATTTCAGCCAACTAATAAAAATGCAATGTTTCCTGAATATGTGATCTTTGCTTGGCTTTTTTTAGATTAATAATTTAGTAAATATAGTTGAATGTGTTTAGTGCAATTTTCTCCTCTTCAAAATGTTCTCATCGGTAAAAGAAAAATCACTTATTTGTGCTTTCATGAATAGAATCCCATTTTCCCTCCCTTTAGGATGATCTAATGCGGCAGCAAATAGGGGATGGGGAGTGGAGGGGAAGGAAGGGTTCAGCAGCCAGGTTGTTCAAGCATTGCTGTTAAGTTTAAAAGACCAGTGCAAATTAATTGCTTTTCATAGTTTCCATCTTTGTAAGCACCTTGCATATTACCATAACTTTAACCGAAGGAAGCTTGGTGGCAGATCTGTGGCAAAGCAGGCTGTAGAGAGGTCTGGAAGTGCAGGTGAGGCATGAGGACAGCTGCAGAAGCAGAGTCTGCTCTTGCTTTGCCTGCCCCATGTGGACACAGCAGAGGTGCAGTGTTTGATGGGCTGGGCTCTGCTCCTCTGCTGCTCTGTGCACAGTGTTGGGGTCATGGTGATTCCAGGTACTGATGCTCTGGCAGCTCAACACATCTGTAGCTCTTAGTGAGTTCTCCTGGCCTGCTACTCTTTCCCTCTTCCAAATGATGCTGCTTTACTGTGTGTCACACCATGAGGTACATAAAAGATGTTTTCAGTTGCTCCAGTCAGTGCCCCAGAGTCTGTGAAGGGTTGATGTGCATGGTTGTGGCTGCCAGCAGGTGCCTTTCCTTCACATGACTCATGGGCTCCAGAGCACATGATGTCATGGAAAAGATAAGGAAGGAAGGATATGGCCATCCACCCACCAGCAGCTGGGCTGAATCAGACATTGTATTAAACAGGTCTGCTGCCGTCTGCTGGAAATAGAAACTAGCAGTAAGCAAGAGAGTCACACGGGCTCTACTTTCAGCATTAGCAGAGGATAATGCCTCTTGTTCCCTAGAGGCTGTCCAGCACATCATCTGCTGCTGTAGGCTACGTGCTCAGCAGGCAAAAATTGGCACTTGGGAAACAGATATTAAGTATTTTTGCCTAATTCTCCAGAAGTCCTACTGGAAACTAGACCAGGAATTACACTGCCTGGTATGAAAATTTTATGTTAAATAGTTCAAATGCTTGGTCTAAAAAAAAAAATAAATACTCTTGTCCTTTCACAACTGGAATACAGAGTGGAATATTAAGGTAAAAATAATTTATAACAGTAATATGCTATAAACCAACTTTTCAGCAGCTAGTTGCTTAAATTCCTTCTTCCCCACTCAACACTTGTCAAACCTGTAGGGAAATCATTGCAAGAAATACCCCTTCTGTCTGCTATATTCATCAGAAATAGGATGTTGTATGTGAACACTTAACTGTGTAATGAAAAAAGGATCTGATATGCAATGATCTGGAGCATCAAGAGGTCAACCAGTTTTCTGAAACTACGTCTAATTTTTACTGGCAACATCTAATATTAATTACTAAAGCTCACACCTTTCCCCATTAAATTCTGAACATTTATGCACATTAATATGAGACATCTAATGGCTTGACAGCTTTAATTTTTTTTCACTGTGTGCATTTCATTTTGTTTAACCACAAGAAAACTGAACTTCTATTTATTATGGGAAAAATTGATTCAGAATAAATCCTGACAGTTTGAGTTACTTCTGAGCTTTTGTATTTAATGGAAACACAGTATGAAATCCCTTTCTATGCTCCCTGTGTGGGAGGGGGTATGTGACAGTGGGAGAGCAGATATCACCACTAATAAAAGTGACTGCATGGCAGGGTGGGACAGTCATGTTGTGTGGGCATTTTGCTTCAGGACCCTTCCCCAGCAGGGAAGCCCCCAGCATGTTGGTACTGAAGTGCAGATAACCAAGAGCGGCTCCAGCAGGCAGCGTTAGTTGTGATAAGTGTGCAAGATTGCTGGTATTGCTGCCTTTACACCAGGAGTTTCTGCAGACCAGAGGTAGTCAGTAGATGATCAGATGTCCCCTCTCCAACCATCTCCTAATACCTCCAGGCAAGCTGAAGCCTGGATGGTAAATGCAGAAGCTGCATTCGGAAAACAAGCCTTGTTTGGTTGAGCTCTTCCTCATTGCCACAATAACATTGCAGAGGTCTGGTTCTTACTGGACTTTGGCTGAAATGCTCAGTCTGGTGTGACAAGCATGGATACCAACTGGATCAAGTGTGTATTGCTGTAAAACTGGAAGGTGGTCACCCACTCATTTCACACCAGCTACTGGAGCGATACCAGCTGAATAGAAAGGCATAAACTTGGTATGGAATTTAAGAAAAAAGACCAAGCCATATTTTGATCATTAAGAAACAAAGCATAAATTAAATGCTGGCTACTGAAGAAAGTTCGGTGAGGACATTGTGAGGCCCCAAGGAAATTCCTTATAGGAGAACAGTTACTGCAGCAGAGTTCAAAAGTGGTAGGGAGATGCTCAACAGCAAGGAGAGTGGAAAGAGTAGATGAGCTGTCCTTGATAGGAGCATGACTATTAAATAGCAATTTCTGCTTTTGCTTGCTTGTCTACTTTGTTTTTTCCCTTTGACTCAGCATGAATAGTAGCTTAATAACTGCTTTTGTACTGGTAGTCCCCTGACAGGAATACTATCAGGTTGGATAAGCTGTGAGAAATTCAGGACTCCTGAAGCAGAGGTACTGAAGCTGGTCCCTGCCCCCGCTGTTGCTTGTCATTCCTGCTCTTGTTGCCAAGGGGGGATTTCTCCTCATCGTTCTGACGCTTTTTGGTCTTTAAGATTGTTTTGTAAATTGTGGATGTTGGAAGCATGTATATCTAAACTGTCTGGAGTTCAGGCTCTTGTGTAAGGATATTGCTTGACAGAGGGAGAAATCCTTCATAGTCCTTACTCTGCAGTAACATAGGATAGTGAGCAGGAAATGGTCTGATAGTTAAAGCAGATGGTTTCTCAGCAAAAGCCTTCTGTGACTTGTGTTCTCTGTAACTTTTTTTAGTGAGACGAACCAGCTTTCCTGATATGACAGCTTCATTGCTGTGCCTTGTGGAAACATGCTGCCACTTATACTAATTTTACCTTGTAAGAATATGAGAGCACAGTGGTAAAGCAAAAAAGTCAGCATTGCTATGATTTGAGATATGCTTTTTTTTTTTCCTGTGGCACAAATGGTTGC
Organism: Pyrgilauda ruficollis; assembly: GCF_017590135.1. Lineage (NCBI taxonomy): Eukaryota > Metazoa > Chordata > Aves > Passeriformes > Passeridae > Pyrgilauda > Pyrgilauda ruficollis. Next base: position 748,141 of record NW_024526488.1, on the reverse strand, counting down.
CAATAGGGGGAAGCGATTTGTTAAACTATGCAGAGAACAACAGCTTTAAAACATAAATGTGTTCCTGCTTTTCCTGATTTTTGCATAACTGCACTGTGAGCCAATGCAATTGCTAAAAGAGTGCTCCCCAAAAGGGCTGTTCTACAGCTATGTGGTTTATAAATGACAAGAGTTTGGGGAAAAATAATAAAGGCAAACATCTTACAGAAGACTGCACTAGCAGGATTTAGAGTCTGAAACAGGGTGCGTGTAAATGAATGTAGAGCATTGGTGTTAATAGAGGCCAGGGAATGCTGCTAACAGGGCTGGGAAGCTGGGAGATGTAGGAATGTGCTGCCTTCTAGGGAGTGAGGGCACCAAGGAGGTGGTGGCACATCTGACACATCTTGATTTGTGCAGACCAAGGGAAAGGGAGGCATGTCTGCCTTTCCTCTGAGGTATAAAGGAGGAGCAAACAGTGTCCTCTTCTCTAACTGGTGCATTGGACCTGTGTGTAAGTAAGAGGTGAAGATATGATAATTAATAATTTTTTAGGTTATATTGACTTCCACTTAATATGTCAAAAGGTTTCAGATTAGGGCCTGAGTGACACTGAGATGGTCTTTCTACAGTGCTATCAACCACATCTTCCTACAATGCCAGGTGTTGCGTTTGATGGGAAGGGGTCATGGTGGTATCTGATTACATTCATGCTTATTCTTAGTTATCCTTTTTTGGAGTAATTTGGGGTCTCTGAAGGTCAAAGTACAGGAATTAAAACTAATAATCACCTATAAAAATTCAGAAAAAAGCCTCTGAAAATGCCTTCACCATATTAACTGTTGGCATAAAATATAAATTCTTAAATGATTGTGCATTCATCGTTCACATTTCAACTCTATGAAGCTGAACTCATTGAGTTTGAATTCATGCCTCAAGACACATCAGTTTGCTAACCCTGTATAAGGGCTCTAAATGACAAGTTGATGACATCATGATAGCTTTGCTTATGTAGTAAATTGTGAAGCCATTAACATATGACTTAACAGGACTATATAACTTTTGACCAAAAAGAATGGGTTCTCAAAGAAAAAAGTTCTTAGTCAAAAACATATCTTCAGTAATAGCAAGGAAAATACAGAAAATTACTGTTCAAGTATATTGCATTTTGGATGAATACCATCTTCTTTCAAGTTTGTCCCACCGTGATAATCCTTCTTTATTTACTGGTATTGGCCTTTTCTGTTTAGAGACCTTTAGTGAACACTTATTTTATATTTCGTGTATCATTAAAGTGACTTAAATGATCAAGGATGGAGTAGGCCTGACATTTATTTTTAATTATTAGCATAAATAAAGAGCCATCTATATTCCACACCTGCTGCAATTATAAAAATATATTTTCTTCATTTATAAAACAAATTATGTGCTTCAGGGAGTCAACCAGAGAGATGAGATGCTGTTCTTTTTGGTAATCTCTCTATATTGTGAAGGCCTATTAGATCTGACTGCAAAGCGCCAGCAGTGTGGTTTTGATGCCATGCAATTTATGAATTCCATGCAATTCCTGGGAAGGGTATCTGCATAATAATGAAAACAGAATTGTGGAAGAAAACTACTCCAGAAGTTTTATCATGGCCTCATATCTACACTGCTGGGCTGTGCAGCCTTAGATATAGTATTTCTGAAAAGAGCAGTTTGGTGAGAAATGATATATTGGTCACAAAAGACTCAAGCTAGAACAGGAAAGAGGCCCCTTCAGTTTTTAGATACCATCTAAAAAGCACTTCAGTTTACATTTTGATCACTTTAAAGATGAAAAGTTTCATATGAATTGAAAAACCTGAGCTATATTTTACTCAGCGTTGCTTTCTATTTTTTGTTCCCTTTGTATGTATAAGTCAGCATTAGTTATAAAATGTATATATAATTACATTTTACAAAATACAACGCATTCAATTAATTTTATCTGAGACTCCATTTGTCAAAGTACTCTGCTTTAGTAGTTCAAACTCCCTTTTCATGCAGGCTGTCATATTTTTTTTATGAAAATTCTATCATGAAATAGTAATGGTGTTTTAACACTCTTGGCAAGACTGGCTACAGCCAGTATCACCTAGTTACAACTAAATAATTTCCCTTCAAACTGTTGTGCCTTAGGTCAAACAGTCTTGTCTAACAAGACTGAGAGAAGCTTTCTCTACTTTTCTGTGTGGTGGAAGAAAGCCTCTTTTATATTACACTAGATAATTTCTATTTCCTAAGCTGCTCTCTCTGTTCAAGTAAGTGACTTCAGCGAGTTGTGGTGTCCTGTACAGCAAGTGAAGATATATTCCATTTGTATGTTTTCAGTCTGGCGATTTTTTGTGATCCCATTAGATGCAGGGGGCTACACATGATCTTATGAGGTCCATGTGGCTCTCTGAGGCTTCCCTGTCTCACAGCATGTCACAGTTCTTCACACTTGGGAAGGTTTTACCAGCATGGGGTGTCTAATGTGACATGTTTGCTTCTTGTGACACACCAACACTGTATAGCATTTGTCAGAGTGCAAATTATTAGCTGAATACCTTTTGATGAAATAAGATATGATGGCATATTTGGTAATTATGTGTAAATTCATAACTTTGTTGTTTAAAAGTTAAAGTAATTAGTTAAAAGCATTTTGATTAATGATAGCTAACAGCTTGTATGTATGAAGATAATAGTGCTGAGTGGCTGTATTCCACAAGAAGTGATTGATTGTGTTCTGGGGGTGCACATATGTTCTGGGTGCATATAAATTATTGTTAGTCATGCAGTTTCACTAATGGGATTATTTTCAGTGGTATCTCTGCCATTTTAATGAATCGCTTTTCAGTCTTATTCTAGATATCCAAGACTGCTCTGTCTTGCATCAGCATGGTTATTCTCTTCTCTTTCCTGTAACTGTCATACCTAGGGACAATGGCAATAAGAAAAATTAAAAGAAAATGTATTTTGCTGTCTTGAAAACAGCAATATAGACAAGAAAAATCCCCAAGCCAAGAAGCCAAACCCATAATATTTTATATTTTAAGCAAATAAAAGGTCTACTTTGAGTTTTTTGTGCCAAGACAATTTGGCTTTTAGGATAATGTTTTCACATATGTTCAACAGCCACCTAAGTAAAACTCTTTGGATGACTGTCTTCCATTTGCTTTAGTCTGAGGTAGGAATCCAGACTATGTGGTGAAAGAAACTGGTATCTAAAACATTCACACAATTTGTTCCTCAGGATGCAGAACTTTCTATCACTTGACATTCAGGGAAGCAAGTGTTCTTTTGTTACAAAAAAGTTTCTTGAAATTTCATTTGAAGGCAACAAACTGTACTGTGTGGGCTTAGCTTACCAAGCATATTGCAGCTGCTCTAGTGGTTTTCTTAGCACAGAGATCCCACTTGACATCTCTGGCTATACCAAGAGATCTGTGTGAGCACTAAGCTTCTAGGATATGGCTAAAGCCGAAGAGTTTGACTGAGACCTTGCTGTGGGGTGTTAGACATCACCTTGAGCCCCTGGGGATTTTGATATGCAATATAAATGGGATAACCTAGGAGGGAATCAATTTAATAGCAAGCCACCACAGGGCAGAGGGAATGCAGAGGTGACATCAGTTCAGTTTTGGCCCCAACGTCTGACCTGGGCAACCCACAAATGCAGAGCTAAAGAGCATGTTGTTCTGAAAAACAAACCCATGGTGCTAGGCTGACAGCAATTGTTGTGTGGTGCTCAATTGTCTCAGGGATACAGCTAAAAAGGCAGAGACTGAGCATGTCTTCTGCCATTCTCTAGTTCCGTGAACCTCACCCAGGATTTGCCAAAACCATTTTTAGACATAAAGGTGTCCCTTGTGTCCTTTCAGGATTTGACCTCTATGCTCAGACTGTCTGGAATTTTGTGGGGAGGACGCCTGTCTCCCACAGCCCAGACTGGAACCATCCACTCATTTCACACAGTGAGGAGAGCAGCTGTCAGACAGTAACTGCTTTCATCCACCGACCCTTTCCCTCTGTTATTTGCACATTACTGTCATTTCTGCCTCTCTTGTCATGTGCAGAATATCTGCTTCTAGATGTTCTGAGCAGTTTCTGCATGCAGATCTGGAGCAGGTTGCCTATCAGAAATCAATATTTTAAATGATGTTTTCCCCACAAGATTATTATCATTGTAAAATCAAAATATTTTGAAGATCTTGAAAGCTCCAAGAATATTCTGTGTATGAGCTGACAGGAAACCATAATCAAATTGTCAAGCAATTGCTTCTACTGTGGCAAAGTGAGAATGTTAGATTACATGTGTCAGCATGTGACGATAAAGACTGTGCAGTGAACAGCAGGCTGAAGGCTTGATAGGAGGTGGGGAGTTTATCGCTGTACGCTATAACCTGTTGTGGACAGTTCTGCTACCTCAGCAGTCCTCAGTTTGCATTAAAAACTATGATCAATAAAATGCCTCAGTTTTGTCATTCTACCAACTTTATTTGATCAATTAAACTGAAAACTAATTTCTATTCCAAAGGGTTAAGTAATAAAAGATGCAGAATACTAATGTATGTTCAGTAGTTGTTTACTGAATCTAATATCGCTGCTCTAATATCTTCAAACTGGCATCAAAATGTATGCTGCTGTGATTATTTGAGTAAGAAAAATGGCTCATTTATTCAACATATGCATTGGCTGCTGATCTGGGTTTTTAGATTTTTAAAGATTTATGTTCAAATTTTTTTTGCAGTTTTCCTGTCCTTTTACCTATTGTTCTGTAAACTCTTCAGTCTTCCTGTTCTCTGTGGCTGCTCCATGTCCACTGAAAACTTCTTACTGGTTTTTGGTTCTGAGCTTGGGGACACTAAGCCAAAATGTGCCAAGAACTTGATCTCTCTTTAAATTCAGTCAGAATTAATGGCTCATCACCTTGAAAGATCAAGGCTTGTAGGACATGTTCTCAAGTAGCCCAATCATTCCTGTAGCTTTTTCTTTTGTAGAGAAAGAAAATGTATTTGCAGGAGTGGAATTTAAAAGGTTTTTAACTCTGGTAACCGGATTGCCATTCAGGATGGTTATTTAACTGTAGCAGAGAACAGGCATTTAATATCAGTTAAATAAATGAGTAATTTTAGAAAAGTACAATATTTAGCCAGTCAACTGGTACAACCTTTGTCTGACCATGAAAGGACTTGTAATTCCCCAACAAAATTTAAAAGGAAGTAAACAATGATACTAGACAATCAGAATTAGGTTGCCAATGGTAGATGAAACCAGTATTGTACATTGAGAACAGTGACCCGTGAAGGGAATGCACAAAATTTTGTAATTTTAGTTGGCAGCAAAATATTGAATGTTTGAAAGTATATGGAGGGAAATATAATGGAGAATGACAAATGCATGAAAACTGGAAGAATTATGTGCATTTAATTTAAAGATAAGAAAAACAAAAAAAGATAAATTGTGAATGTTTAGACTAATTTAGAAATAGATTTCTAATCTTCATGGGGCAAGGGCCTGGAACAGCCTTCCAGAAGGCTTATAAGTGGGAAATGTGATTTCACCTGCAGTCATATGACTCAATTTCCTGACTTGCACTAGAGAGGGCAAAGCAGAGCCAGTGTTGGCTGTGCCTCTGCCTTTCTGTTTAGTGGGTGTTGCAGGTGGACTGTCACCTTAATACTAAACAAGAAGGTAAATTTACCTTTAAACTGGGAATTAATCAGCTAGTGAGACAATCATGTAATGTGGGGGTGGGACTAGACAGGGTGTCCCGTGACTCAGCTCTGGTTCTCTAGTCTTGCATATTTTATCCTAAAGAACACATTATTTCTCAGAACTAATCTATGTCTGGTAGGGGCATTAATTCACAGATTGAAGGGCAAAGTCAGTGCTTCTGTGATCAGTGTATCTGCTGCTTTAGTGTGTGTCATTTGAGAATGTGTACTGGGGAGCAATATGGCCTAGGCTTGCATATTTATTTAGTACCTAATGGGCAAACTCTCTCTAAATTTAAATTCCTTTGCTCCTTCTGGGGTTCACATGCATTTATAGCTGAGTCCTATCCCCATTAAAGCAGTAGGAACACGAGAGATGAGATTCTCATGATCTGGAGAAAATATTCTTTGTCAGGGTCTTGAAGTTTATGAAATGTTAGAGTCTGAGACTTGGAAGAAGAAAGACTGAGACTGTAACAGATCCAAGTGTAGTGCTAGGGTGAAAAAACCCTCTTTCATTCCAATCTACTAGTTCTTTTAAATGAGTACTTCAGTGTCTCCTCTCTCCTTGTTTTCTCTCCATGAGAACTCTTTTTCCTACAGTCCACAGCAAGGTATCTCTCCTCAATATAAGCAATTTGAGAATGTTGTTAAAAAGGTATGATTTGAACCTATATAAAAATGATCATGTATGCACAATATCCTAGAAGAAGGAAGTACAAAAGGAAAGCCGAGAAAACCCACTGGGCTCAGAACTTGCTGTTGATGCACGTTCGGTACACATTAGTTTAGTGCTCAGAAACTTTTGTTTGCCAGCAATCTGTAAGGCCTTTTCATTAGCAAATTAATGTTTGTGTTCAATCACTGTTTTCTCATCCCAAAGGTTTATCAACTCTATTTCACTCAGCAAATGTATCTGGTGAAATTTTTTAGCATCATGCACTTGCAGCCCAGAGAGCCAGCTGCACCCTGGGCTGTATCCAAATCAGTGCGGGCAGCAGGGCAGAGAGGGGACTCTGCCCCTCTGCTCTGAGACCCAGCCTGCAGTGCTGTGTCCAGCTCTGGGGCTGGAAACAAAGAAAAGGCATAGAGCTGTTGAAGTGAGACCGGAGGGGAGACCATGAAGAAACTTTCCTATGAAGATGTGCTGAGAGCATTCAGCCTGTAGAAGAGAAGGCTCTGGAGAAACCTTAGAGACCCTTTGAGTACCTAAAGGAGAGACTGTGAAAGAGGGACTTTTTACAGGGGTGTGCAGTGCTGGAACAAGGGGGAATGGCTTAAACTGAAAGGGGTAGATTTATATTAGACTCTAGGAAGAAATTCTTTGCTTTGAGGATGGTGAGGTGCTGGAACACTACACTCTGTATCTGTGGAAGTGTTCAAGGCTACAGTGGATGAGGCTTTAAGCTACTTGAGCTAGAGGAAGGTGTCCCTGCCCATGGCAGGGGTATTGGAACCAGATGACTTTTAAGGTCCCTTCCAACCCAAACTGTTCTGTGATCTTAGTTGAAAGTTATGCAGCCAATAAGTTTTGTTCACTGTATCTAAGCAATGAATCCTGACTGGCTTCTGTCTTTGTGCTGTGACAATGGGAACTGAAAATGAGTAGGAATTAAGTAGCAGTTACTGTTGCTTTAACTCTTGGTTTGAAACTGCTTTCTTGTGGTTTATTTTTGCACAGCTCTCTGAACTGCTTAGCTGAAAAGGCATTTAAAATGTTTGTTGTATTGCTGGGAAGGATAGCCTGCCAAGGGCTATTATGATGACAAAATAAATGCCAGTGGCTGTACTTTGCCAACAGAATATTGGACCATAACTTTTTTCTTCAGCATTTTCCAGAGTCACTATCTGAATGGAAAATGGCAAGTGTTGGGGTGAAATGCCGTAGATTCAGCATTCTCCCTTGACTGGCTCTCTTCTTTACTTGGAGGACCTTAAGTACACATCTTCCTGAAATGAATCTTATACAGGACCCTACTTTATCTTCCTGCTTCCTTCAACTGCTTTGATAATAATAAGAATTTTAGCATTAGAAGTATGCCTTTGTAGTAGCACTCAAGGAGGAGTCTTTGTTGTCATACATCTTAATAATTTATCATGCTCTTGATAAGAATTCTAGATCAGTAGAAAAGAGTAAACAGGCTCAGGGAGACAGCTGTTTGATGCTGATGTTAATTTCGCAGCAACCAAATTGGTCTTCTGTCATTACAACTTAAGATGTATAATTGCAAGATCATCATTTTGGGGAAGTTACTGTTGCCAAATATTTCACAAAATGCATATTAATTAAGCAGTTTAAAATGAAATGCACCTTTCCTTCCTAACATGGAAAAGAGGAAATAACTCTATTGTTGAGACCTTAAAACATTTATAAATGAGGAGGAGAGTGTGCTGCAATCTCAATGCTAAAATAAGAAAGAGATTTTTTTGGAATATAACCAAGTCATTAGAAATGGACAGACTAGTTCAGATAAAAATAGAGTTAAACCGAACCTATAGTTAATATTCAAAAATACTGAATGCTTGAGAAACTGATAATAATTTTTATGTATCTCAGTAACATGTCTGATTAGTAGGGGCTAAGGAAAGCAAAGAAATATGTAATAAAAAAGGTAATTCCAGAGAGGGAAGTGATTTAGTGATCTAAGTTTAAGTGTTAGGGAGTTTTTACGTGCTTTTTTCATGATCATATCTGTTAGTGTGCTTACAAATAACTTTAGTATGAAGTCATATGGAAGAACAGCACATGAATGCAACATCAGCTCAGTGAGAAATGCCTTCAGTTGTTTGTGAACCTGACTGTATTTGGGAATGATGAGCTTTGTAATGCCCTTTGTCAGAGGTAAAAAGAAGGTGGTGGTTCTTAGCTCCCTCTGCTACACTCCTTATGAGAAGTGACAGCGGGTCTGAGTGATCTGTGAAAAAGGAGAGCACAAAATGTGTGACTTGTATCAAGTTTCTGCTCAAGTGCAATGAGAACAGCAAAAATGGTTGTTGGATGTTAATCAGTCTGTTTCTACCACATTGGAATAGTCTTAGTTGCTGCAGAATTCTTGCTAAAGGATTCTAAAAATCCATTTGGGAGAGAGCAGAGAGAGAGCCCTTTGTAGCTGGGGAGATAAAGCAACAACATTGTGGAATATTTCAGGAAATTTGAGGAAACGAAGCCAAAATCCCCGGGATCAATCATTTGAGAAGTATAACAATTGTGGAGCTTAATGGGAGGTACTACAGGTTCATTTATTCTTATTGGAGAAAACTAGAACTTAGGTTCTAATTGATGATGCAGTGGTAGAAGCCAGGAATTAATTTGTAAAAATGAAAAGTGCTACATAAGTATAAAAAAATCTGATCTTGTGGCACTGGTAACGTGGGTTCTGCTTGTGGAATTATGCTTGCTTTTAAAGCAATGTGTTCAAGTATTTGCCTGATTACTACTCTGAGCTGTTCTGATTTTACCTTTAGGCGCATGTCTAGGAGTGGGCAGATGTGTTTGTTGATCCGTCTAGACTAGACCCCACTACTCAGACCAGCTTACTGCCCAAAGGCAGGAGAAGCCTGGCCTGTAAATCTGCTTTTTGTGCCTGTGTAATAATCCAAGTCCCTGTCCCAAGAGTACTGATTGCCTGCTAACGTTTCTGGTATGAGGACAGCAGTAAAGACAGCTATTACAGCGGAAATGGAACCAATTGCAGCTAGGAAAAATCTAATTAAAAACGAAGAGGATGAGGAGCCTGGAAGAGGTAATGGTCCAGGAAAACATTTTGGTCCTAGGACAAAGGGTTATTTCTGATAGGTTTTCTTAAAAGCATCGTCAACATAAATTCCATCTGTTCTGTAGAGATGTCTTTCTGTTTCGGGTATCTTTCACAAACCACTCTCACTGTGTGATTGTTGCTGTCTCATCTTTTCCATCTAGGCATTTTCTCTTCTTCAAAGTGATTTTAATTGTTGCAGTAACATAGCTACTCTATGGATCTTTGTTGCATTCTCTAAGAACTCTTGCCCAGTGCCGAACCAGGGTTGAAGCTGTCCATTATGAACGAAACACAGTGCAGCTTCACAAACAGCATTATTGAAGAGGCACTTTGCATTATTCCAAGTGCTCACTTTACTAGCATGTATCTATTCTCAAGAGTCATAAGGGCTGCATTTGATTCTCTGTGAACAATTCAAGGGTCAGGGTCTAGACTCACTTGTGCTGGGATAAATGTAGCGGAGCACCACAGAAGTCAGTTGTTGTTATGGCTCTGTATGGCTGGAGCAGAGATTGAAATGTTTTTCTCTGTATCACAGGTAGGGCTCTCCCAGGCCCAATAGGTAGATTATATTTCCTAAGTGCTTAGCACCAAATAGAAGAAATATGTATTTAACAACCTTAGAGAAATGAAAATAGGATTTAGTAATTTAAGATATTAACATTTTTTGTCAATCTCCAGTTGCTTGTTTGCCCTTTTTCTCTAACACTGTTTGCAGCTTTCCATTTTATTTGGGCTAAAAAAAAAGATGAAAGAGAGGGGTAATATCTTCTAGCATTTTTATAGTAACAGTTATGGTAATTTTAGAACATTGTCATGACAGTTGGTGTGTTAAGGTAATTTGAAGACATTACAACAAGATGAAAAAAAAATCTTTTATGCTGATGATGACTGATTTACTCGCAGCGGAAGCCTTGGTTTTCATCTCTGTTAGTGTAACAGACCTGCTGTTACACCTGCCTCACTACTTCTGAAATAAAATATGATGGGCTTTTTGGAAGAAGATTGAGAAACTTAAAACAAGGATTATAGCCCAGTGTAATTCCTGGTTTTTGGACATTCGCGACTGAGTCCCCACTGCTGAGAGTCTGACCTGTCTGGAGCTGCAGAGTGATGTGCTGTGTTATTTTAAAGAAGAGCACTGAAGGCAAAGAGATGAAGGGTATCTTTGTCCAAATCATGCACGAGTCTGTGCCAGAAGGCCTGGGGTCTGTTGAGACTGCCAATGCAGGCTTCTCGTGTGCACCCTGGGTGAGACAGTGTCTCCCCAATCTTGTGCCTTATTGCCCCCACTTTCCCAGGGGCTGGCTCTCCTTTCCTTTTCCTTCCATCTCATTGAGGGCAGGAATATGTGGTTCCCTTGAGCTGAAAATAAGAAAATGTTGCTTTTCCACTTTCAGTTTTTAGTGATTTTAATGGGCATGGCAGGTATGGGAAGAAGGCTGGAGCTGGCTGAGGGGTAGAGGTTGCTTTGGGTTGCAATGGGATGTTGAGGTGGCTGTGAGGCTGTACCCTCAGCCAGGAGCTTTGCTGAGGAAAAGTGAGGCTACCCCTCCCTGAGGAGACAGAACACATTGCAATGGAAATTGCTGAACTACAAAGCCTGATCTGTTCAGAAGTGCTTTCAGTCCAGGGCAGTTTGTGGAGCCACCTCTGCATTGACCCTTTTTCCAGGAGAGTGTGCTGGAAGTGGCCATGTGGAAGGGAGAGCAGAAAGGGGCCAAGAGATTGAGGTAAGGGCTTTGGGGATTTGCAGGGGATGTCTTCAGAAATGAGTTGTTCCTGAACCAGTGCTTCCTTACTGAGGTGAGGACTAACTGCTCCTTCTTCATGAATTCCTCTGGTTTAATGCCAGTGTCTTTATGCCTGTTGGATTTAACCTGTTCAGCGGGCTGAAGTGCTAATCCTGTGGCTGTCTTGGAGGACAAGGCTGTCTTGCCTGTCCTGTTTAGCAGGACAAATTCAGCAGAAGCCCTTGAAGGAAGCTGGTGCCTGGTTCCTCTGTGAGGGAAAGGATGTGTAACCTGTGGAGTGCATGTCTGCAAAAGCTTTTTCTCACCTACACAGGGAGCAACAAGGAAGGAGAAACAGGGGCAGTCTGTTGAGAAGTTAAAGCTTAAAGCATCCTCTAACAGGAGAGTGGGAGGGAATACTGTTTAATCTCTGAGTTTTACCACTCTCAGGAGATAAGAGTGGAGGAGTGAGGAAAGTGCATCACTCTTTTTTTCAACTTTGCTGAGGAGCTCAAGTTATTGACTTGCACTCTGTTGTACCCAGGTACTGTGCAAACACAGAAAAACCCTCTAAACTACTTGGATAGGGGCTGTCTTTCTAAGCCAGGGAGTACAGACCCCTTATTTTATGCTCTGACAAGCTGGCTTTCCTGCAAGTCAAGCAGCATTTCCACAAAAAATCAGAAACGGGTGCCTGTTTCACATGTTTTCAAGTGGTACCTGGTTTTCATTGCCCTCTCTAAACATGTGCACTGTGTGTGCCCAGGGGAATCAGCATCTTTTCCACAATGAATTACGCATTGGACATATCTGAGCTTCCTGTGATTTCACAGCAAATAACTGAGTAAAGCATTCTCTGAGAATCAGCAATTTTTATTATTTGTTACAGATGCCTGTATTTATATAGTTATTAAAAAGGGTGAATTTCTTGATATAGCAAACATTAGTATATACTATTCTCATAGTAGAGTGATAGCAATTCAATGTTGCCTTTTCCATAGTGTCTGGTAAAAGGAAGAGATGAGCAAAGGGTCCTTTTCACGGAATCTTTGCTCAGGTCTACAAAATACAGAATTGTACAGTGTACAATTCTCATGGGAACTGATCACTACCAATGAGAGACTTATCTCTCACTGCCCACCTCTTTTTTCTGGCAGCAGTAGGTGGTAGCTCTTGGTTTATATCAGGTGACCCAATGACACACATGTGTAAAGGTGACAAACCAGCTGCTGTGCAGCCCCAGCTAATGCTTGCTCCTGTCAGTGCAAGCAGCGTCATAAGCAGGAGAAACCTGTTGGGAGTTTGATCAGGTCCTCATGAAATCAAGATAGTTAGTGTGGGAGATGTGTTGGTAGACAACCTGATGCCCTGGTGGGGATGCCCAGGGTGGGGTACTCACCTTGCCCCAGCTGGTTACTGGACAAAGATCCAATTTGTCTTTTCAATTTCTTTTCTCTTTGTCTTGTTCTTGTAATTTTATCACCAAAATAATATTGCACTATTTGAGTATGCCATTAGTTATGGACCCTACTAATAAGTCTTTGTGCATGCAAGTCTGTCTCAATGTTCTTTGCTACAATTAACATGTTAGAGCTCAATATCCATTGGAGTGTTTGGTGGTGGTAGTAATGCAGCAATACAATATGACAAAGCTCATTTGTACAGGCTGTCAAGTGTTACTGTGGTGCCACATAACCCCTTCTAGAATGACAGGGATTCCTGAGAATTTTACAATAAATGAAGAGGAAAAACTACAACTTTTATTCACTTATAGTTAGGATTCTTGTCCGGTATGCACTTCAGATGGAGCAATAAGCTTTCAGCTTCCATGTAACTATGCACAGCAGGTCACCCACTTGGTTGTCAGAAATCCAAAGAATGCTCTATGGAGCAGATTTTTAAAAGAAAAATCATTATCCACATTGTGAGCCAGACTTCCTTCAAAAGCTTAATCCCCAGTTTAGGCACCAACACAAAGTGATCATATTCAACCCAAGGGCTCAGTGTTGTGCGTATGTGTGCAGAGTCCTGATCTCTGTGGCACTGCCAGGGCAATGAGGGGCAGCTGCTCCTTGAAATAATGAAAGTGTCTAAATATGATCTTGGCATATTGAAAAATCTTTCCATCCACAACTGAGGGTGCTGAGCCCTTGAAGATTAACTCCCTGGGCTCTTATGGAAGTCCAGTCCTGCATCTGTTTGATCTGGAAGTGCCAGGAGGGAGCTCTTGCTATGCAGATTCACATTCCTTGTTGAATTCATTTAGAACTGGTTATCACATTTTGTAATTAATCTGTCATAAACATAAATATGTTTGGGGGAGTAAGAATTATTATTAATTTGTACTATTACAAATCTCTTTGGCATAGTTTTCATTATTCTCTGTTTTGTTAGAAGCATGTATCTTTGTCACAGCAAATTACACTTCATTTGATTAAATGCTGGGAGAAACTTTGTTCCCTGTCAGTGGAACAGCCTTTACTAAGACAGTGGTCATTCTATACTTTCCACTTTGACTAACTTCAGAGAAGTAAGTTTAAGAAATAATTAAGAGCAGATTACATCTGAGAGAATTTTTAATTCTTTTTTATTCCCCTTTTCCCCATTTTCCCCCTTTTCCCCATTTTTTTCTTTACTTCCTGCTGATGTAGATAAAAGAGTTTTGCTCACAACTCTCTTTCAGTTTCAACATGTCAGGAGGTCATCACAGGGCCTATGGTCTGCCTTTACCTTTTTATTATTTTTAACTTAGATTACTACTTGCTTTGCAACAATTCAAAAATTCTGGCACGTTGTAAGGAGTTCTTAAGAGCACAAGCATGTGCTTGGGAAAATGCAGAAAAGCTAACAGCTTAGCTGATGTCATGCACAAAAGCAATTGGTACAACTGAGAGCATGCATAAGCCTTGCAACCAATTATTTTTTCAGTGTTTTCCAGAATGGAAGCCCACTTATTCAGACAGCGGGTTTGTTTTATGAATACAGACAGGAAAACACTGTGATCCTCTGGCTGAAAGAGTTCAATCCATATGTGGAGTTGTGGTTATTACTAATGATACACGTTATGCATTTTTATAAATAATTTGTGGTTTTGCTAAAATAGTGCTTTGACCCATTGCAAACCATAACACAGTTTCAGTACATTCTTTCAAAGTTCATTTCTTTAAAACCTTTTAATTATGTTCTGTAGGTTTTTATAATTCTTGACAAATAGTTTGAGTATGCAATGTCATATACACCTTATGTGGTGTGCATTACTTCTCAATTTCTCTTGCATTGTTGAATAATTTGCCAGAACACAGCCAGTACAGTAATCCAGAAGAACTTGTGCTACACTGTCCCCAGTTTGCAGTAAGAGAAACACTGGGAGTCTCATTCCCTTATGGCACAGCTTTAATCTCACTGGCTTTATCCTAATTAAGAGTATCATCCTTGCTACAGAGATGTACATGAAAATGATCCCTTTTTAAAAAATCTGTGGATATTCATTAACCAAAGGGAATATCATAAACTAAAAGGTGAATCTTTTAATAGCTGCACAAACAGAGGGAGTATTGAGAGAAAAACTTCTGTCTGATAAATAATTATTCATTTCTCCTGGTGCACAGGGTTCAAAGATTAGGCTATGCAGCTTAACCTACCATCCATGGAAGTCAAAGATCCCTTTCACTCATACCCTGTATCCCTGTATAACACTCATCTCTTAACTTCTGTACATCCCATGGAGAGCCTGTGTTGCACAAAAATTACATGCAGTCCCTTCTGTTTAATGGATGGCTTTTGTTGTTGGGAGTAGAAATCACATTGCTTCCTATGTCTGCAGTTCCTTGTTGAAGAGGGAAGACTGTCAGTGGAATAAGGTTGTAGTTCCACCTGTGTCTTTAAACACAAATGTGCAATAAATGGTGGCTGCTTTGGTTCTTTAGCAGCCCACCTGGGCCTGACTGGCACCCAAAAAGAGCTTTGTCTCTCAATCTCAGGCTCTTTGCAAACCCTAAACAGTGTCATTAACTCTGTTTTATACATGAGAATATGAAAGATGGATGCTAGTTATGACTTTTACATTTGAAAAAGTAACTTCTGATGGTTGTATGCCTCAGTTTTGTTGTAAGTGGTCTCTACCAGGAAATCCCTTTTATGCTTTTGCTTGCGTCTTCTGCATTTCTACGACTTGGACTAATCTTTCTAAGCAGATCACTGTTTGAAAGGGTTGGTTTTGGTTTGGGTTTTTTTATTAGGCTATTTGAAAGGTTTATTCTTGGTTTGTGTTGGTGTTTTTAATAGACTATTATTAATAGGTAGTTTTTTCAAAAGTCCCCAGTTTTAGTAGAAGCACAGGGAGAGTTTTCATGCAGTAAAATATGATGAATAAAAAGTAAAAGTAATAGTTTGGATGTGTTGTTTCACATAGATAAGAGTTTTGTATGCTATGGTTGTTTTAATGCTGACATGACACCGAGGCATTTGCAGAAGGCAGTGAAACTCCTGGAGTACAGCGTGGATTCAGGCTTTTACTGACCTAGCACAGAATGGGTAATAAGTCCACCTGGACATTGTGGACAGAGAAAACAAGAAGTAAAGGAAACCAAAATGCATTCAAAACAGAAACAAAAATGTTTCTGACAGGCAAGAAACAAACCAATGATTTCATTCACAGTCAGCCTTGAAATGAGAGGATCTAATTCCAAGTCCTTCTGTGCTTGTTGCAGTGTTTGTTTTCAAATGCACAAAGTAAGTTTTCCCTGCCACTGATTTTACATGTGGTTTTTGACATCTAATGTAAAAATATTACTAAAATATGTTATCATTCTTTGTAGAGTAATTCCAGGTGTCTTTTCAAAGGACACCATCATGAAAATATAATTTTTATTTTTCTCATAAGTGGTATTAATTAGCTTGAAAAAACATCTGTGATGACTGTAGAGTGTGGTTTTTTTTTGGCTTACAGCCTTTATTATATTAGGTGATTAACAATAAAATGGCCTTTGTTGTTACTACATAAAAATCTTGAAACAAATAAAGTTTCGGCTTAAGAACTTCAGATAACAATGAGAAATGCTTGAGACAAGTGTGCCTTGATTTGCTTGTGCTGTTGGCAAGAAAGGAGGTGGGGGAAAGTTATATCTGTAGTTATTTCTTTCCTGGGGAGCAAATTTGAGGTATGAGTTCTGTGAACACCTGCAGCAACACTCAGTATTTCTCATATAATCAAAATTAACAGCCACACAAAGGGCTTTTGCATAGGAGACACATCCTCCAGTGAGCTAGACAAGAACTATAGATATCCTCCAATAATGATAGATGGGCTGTACCTCCACATGTGCAACAACATTGTTTATACATATGAATCCTTGTCACATCTGTGTGAGTGATTCTGTGCAGCATCCTAATGGGTTCCTAGCAGCCTGTGAAATGGTCTGCCTCAAACTGGTCCTTAAAGGCACCTTAAAGGTCATCAATTCCAACCCTGCATTCCTCATGAGGACTCCTGTACTTATATATTTTTTAGAGCACTTCCATGTTGGAGACATGACTGAAAGGATATAACAGCTCACTTGCAGAAAATGGTTATAAATGCATATTCACTATTAACCTGGACCACCTTCTTAACCTGTAATCCATTAAGTAAAGAAAGCATTTTTAAATTTCTTTTAATAATCAAGATATGGATTTAGAAGCTTTATAGCACCACTTTAAAATAGGCAAAATAGATCCTATGGGTGCATTCAGAGTGTTAAACAGTATTTAACAAGGCATATCCCATTAAAATCATAGGCTGCTGTCTGGAAAAAAAAGAGCAGCGAGAATGTAATGGAAAACAAAATAAATCAAGCAAATGCACACTGAATCTTAGCTATGAATCTGGCCTTAGGCAATTTGGCACCAGTTTGCACCCTTGGAGATCAGCTGCATTGCAGAGGAGCTGCTCTCTGACAGGAGGGTGCCTTTACAAGCCTGTTCAAGGCTCTGCTGCAGCCCTCTGCCAAATGAGTTTCTTCTGCCCAGGGACAGGTGCTGAATCACGTCTCTCTTGGTCAAACAGGAGCCATCTGCTTCTGTACCAGCACTGTCCTTTCCTGGTGGAGATGTTGGCCTCTCCTTTGTGAGGGAGAGCCTGCCTGCAGGATAATTGTGATTCTGAACCTAAGAAGAGGGATCAGTGAGTGAGTAGTGAGTCTAATCCGTGTTCTAAGGAACTTAACTTTTTTTGGGTTTTTTTTGTCAATATGGTGTAGTAGCCACTCATTTCACTAACCAGCTGAAATGAGAGGATGATTCTGGAGCCACTTGCACAATATCTATTTACCAAAACCTTTACTAGAGACACTTATTTTTAACCAGCACCTCTGAGATTGTATAAACTTATGAATTGGAACAATAAGCACTAATTGAGAGCACCAGTTAAACAGGATGATGAAGTGAGACTTATAACACAGGTGGAGAAATCCCACTTGCCTGTGCATCTGAGTTGTTTCTACAGGTCCCAAAACAGGGTGAAGAAGCTAAATTTTCAGTGGTAATGAAGTGCAGTAAACTTAACAAAACCTAAGTCCTGTATGGCTTCAAGTTTAGTAGCATTGTTTGAAACCATCCTGCTTTGTTCTCTTCTTAAAGATGTAAGTGTATACTCAGATTTGTGGCTGAAGTTTTAAAGCAAGGCTGTAACTCTGCGGAAAGGATGTGTTTGGAGGAAGTGGCTGACTGTGGCCTAAAATAAATGGTTGGTCCCAGAGTCCCTGGAGCAGCTTGCTTTCCTTGGACAGCAAAGGACAGGCAGCACGCTAAGCTTCAAATACTGACAAATGTTTTTTGAAGTGCTACTAGCTATATTAAACCTGCAAATGCTCACACTAGCCCCATTTTTGCCACTAACCCTCATTTTTCCTGCAGTCATTATTTGTTCCCTTCATTTTCATGTAGCTCAGCAGTTCTCTGTCATGAAAATGGCACACAGAAACAATATTGACAAAAAAAGGGGAGAATAGATTGAGAATATATATGTAGTTGTAAGTGTTTGTGCATCCCACATTAACTGTTAACATAGTATGTGCCAATTTAAATGAGTTTTCATTGATAATTGCTTTACAATTACTTGAAAATATTGCAAAAGAGGATCTTGATCTGTAAAGAGCACTGAGGAACAAATGCTGGAAAGCTTTCTGGTACAGGAAAGTATATGTTTCATTTTAAGGATGCTTAAACAGTCATGCTGACTATCTTAGGACTCACCCATTTAAAAGCATTACTAAATTATGACCTAAAGCTTTCTAGCTATCTGAAAATATTAAAAAAGTATGTTTAACAAGAGACATATTTTAAAATAGTAAAAACAATAAAATGTTGATGCTATGTTCCTGGGATTAGCAAAAGATAATTGGCCTTCCTCATCCATTAATTAATCCAGGAGGAATTACACAAACTTGCCATCCACCTCTTCCAGATGAAGAGTAAACCAGTGCTTCTTGGTGGAATGTGGACTTGCTAAATACCTCCCTTTGCCTTTTATAAGTACAGAGGTTCTTCAGAACACTTTGGGGAAAAGAAGAAATTAAATCTTTAAGACCAGACTAAATTTACATTTTGCCGGCCTGAGCAAGAATGGATATCTATCTGGGCTGTTAGTAATAAATAGTTCTTTTATTTCTCAAAATAATTCTATTTATACTTATGGTAAAACAGTTTATTACATTTTCTGTGTAAATAAAAGTTGCATTTGAAAAGGTAATTATTACTGATAAGAAAAGTAAGTTGTTCCTAAGTAATTTCTAGATGCTATGAAAATATTTTAAAATTTTTTTTTAAGAAGAGCCTCATACCAGAATACTAACATTCCATAAATATTTTTTGCCTATGAAACATTCAATAGCAAGAAAATTATGGCAAAAATTAGCACAAAAAAAAGAAAAATAAAAATAGATTGTTGTCAACCAGAGCGGAGTGCCTGCCAGAAATATTTAAAGCAGATATTGATTGAGATACCATCTTACAGTCTTGGCAGCGAGGTAACTTTTACACAGAACAGGGAAAGCCAAAAGGCTAAATTCTCCGAAGAGCAGGATGTTCAAAAACCTGCCCAGGCTCATGACCCAAGAGCAGTCTCTTCAGAGTACTTCTGAGTGAAACAGTCTATTATTGATTCAACAGGCTTTCTTGCTTTCCTTGTCTTTAGTTTCTTCTGCTGTCCTTCATTTCAGTCATTTGGGGCTTTTCAGGAAACCTCAAATAAGAAGTATCTGATCTCTTGTTTTGCAATTTCTATTATTCCCATCCAGAATACCTTATTCAAGTGCTAAGAAGTTTGAGAACACAGTAGTATTTTAAAGATGTAGTGCATTGAAAGAATAAACAATTTTGTAGATACAGTGTATAATTTTTTTTGTGTTTTTATATATAAATATATTTATAAAGGCCTACATTATTCTCACAGAATTTAAAATGCAGTCCAATGCACTATCAAGGCTGAATGTCAATGAAACTAGAGAATTCTGAATAATAGAGGTGCAAGATTAAGGTCACTCCAACCGACTTCTGCGCTGTTCTTGTTAGTAGGACTAGGAACAGCTTTTTGCATAGTTTAGGGGATTAACCTGAGAGGGGGAGTACTTTTCTGTAATGTGTAAGAATACTGTGGTCTTAAAAGGAGCTCATTGCAAGTTTGCCAGAAGCATAATGATATATTTTTAGCTAAAACAAATTGGTCTTTTCTTTATGAAGCCATGTGCTGAGACACTTATATTAGCAGTGGAATTAAAGTCAGTTTTTATGAAGGAATGCCAGATTAATATGGCTGTTGCTGCCTCACAGCCAGTGGAGTCTTAGCTGTGGGAGTTTTTGTTTGTTAGATTTTAGAGGTTTTTATTGTTGTTTTGTGGGGGTCTTGAGATTTTTTTGTGGTTTGGTTGGTTTTCATTTTTTTTCTCCAGAACAGTTCTATTCATTGAGGATTTAATTCACTGAGGTCAGTCAGAGCTGTACTCTTGCTAAGCTTCTTAGGAATGTGTCATTTGATGGGTACAAACACCTTTTTTGGAAGTGAGGAAAATGGGGCAAATCAAGCACCATAGACTTCTGTTGTGTTCTTTTTTTTTAGGGGGAAAAAATAAGTTTTTTCCCTATTTCTGAAGGATTGAATTACAAAATGGCAAATACAGAACGCATGTAGAAAATGGGAAATGGAGAGAGTAATGGAGATGTTTGCAAGAGGGGGTGGGGAAGAAACACAGTTGAGTTTAACAATCTTTTTGGTTATGATCAGATTTGTTACCATTTCAGGCACTTAAGACTATAGGGTTTATATTTATTTCTTAGTGTTGACTTGGAAGAGAAGACACGTTATTTTATTTTATATTCTGGATACATTAATTTCATTCTCATTTTCATTCTGTTTCCATTGGAAGACTTCTATTTTAGTAAAGGTTTCTGGAACAGAAATATGTGAACTTTTAAACTTCAGTTTAAATTGACCATACAGAAGAAAGAACTTGAAGACCTGCACTAAAACTGGCTGGGTACATCTGAGCCTCCATCTTTAACAGCACATCTGTGCCCAGTGTAGGTTATTTTCTGAGCAGCTCAGGTCAGAGCTGTTTTATGAGGGCCTGGCTTGGAGCAACTCAGCCTGGGGCTTTTCCAAGCTGCCAGTCCCATCCTCTCTAGATCTCAGTGCTTTTTAGTCCCACCTCTTTTTATAGCACTATATTTCTTCACACAGGCTGTGAAACATGTAGCAGTATTTCTGACACTTCTGGCTGTTTATTAATGGTTGATGCTGAGTGGGCACACAGGACAGAATAGGAGCTGCTTTCTCCAGCCACTAGCTAACACTTTATCTGTTGGACTATAAGTTTATGATCCAGTGGGTGGCAAAATTTTCTAGATGCTGTCACTCCATGGGGATAGACAATTGACTAGTTAATGAATTTCCTTTGTTCTTACCATTTTAGTGCAGATCTGTATACTTCATGTGTATAACTTTATGGCATAAATCCATTCAACTTATAATTATCAATAGCTTGTTCTATCTGCTTTTCTCTAATGTGCTTAACAATATGATCCATGGACTGAAAATCTGAAAATACATATAGTGTGTTGGGTTCAAGCCTCAGGATGAAAGGTTCAGTAGATTGAGCAGCTATCTTCCTTAAATTCCTGTCATTTACTAAATTCCTTAGAACTGAGACTTAGCATGCTGTATAGGAAACTTTAGAATGATTTCCTGGATGTAGTACAGCAAGTCAATTATATAAATTCATTCTTTTTAGGTGATTTGCTACTGGCTGCATATTGATCTTTGATGAAAAAGTATTATGAAAGGAAATTTATGTGCCCTTAAACTTGATGGCAATAGTGATAAACAGGATTTGCATGCAGGCATAGCTACTGCTTGCATTCCCAGCAGAGAGGTTATATTGCTTTGTTCCCTGTGACTGGAAGGGAGAAATAGTGCTCTACCATTTAGATTAATGAATTTGGTGTGTATGTGTCTGTGCATGTGTACAAGCATGGAAAATACTCATCATATGGTAAATTAGAGATATTTAGTTCTTTCATTTACATTTAGTGACTGTGAAGCACATCTTGGGTAGATCAGGCCCAGCTCAGATTCTATGCTACTGTTGCACTTTCCCTGCAGGAAGTGTTCTTCTGTTTTTTGGGCTTTTCACATTATTTCTGCTGGGGGAATGTCTCCAAGGGAGCTGCATCCTTTCTCAGTTTTTCAGAGGTGAACAAGTGGTTTGTGCCTTTTTAGTTTATTCTGGGGTTGGGTACCATGAATTGAATATTCCCTGAATGTTTGCATCGGTACTGCTGACAAATAGGGATGAGTTGTTGCATGTCAGTGTAGGGGTTGATGTCACATTGAGGGCTCTCCATTGGCATGGGGGAGATTGTCAGGCCATTCTGCAGAACCCATTGTTGCAAGGCCTGTGGGGCTCAGCCAAGCACAGCACACTGTCAGCAGGGACTATAATTTTTTGCCATGGTTTAAAGTAGAAGTCACATGAAAATTGGTGACCTTGTGATCCATCCTCAAGGTGTTAATCATCTTCACAGTACATTAAACAGTCAATTTGATCTGTGCATCAATCTCCCACAAAATGATGGGAAAAACAATATCATAGTAAGATAGCCCAACAAAATAATTAATATGCAGTATTAAATCTCTCATAAACGGACTGCGAGGAAAAGAAAGCTCAGTCATTACATTGGATTTAATTTGCTGAGGGAAACAGCCTTCACACCTGAGCCACAGTCACAGCTTGGTTTTCTCTCAATTAAATCCATGCTTGTCTAAAGCAATGAGGGTTTGGAGGACAAGATCAGGGCACATGCTAATGAAATTCCCTGAAGAACAAGGACATTATGCAGAAACTGTTACAAGGCATAGACCACATAATCTGTGTTTAAAAATCTCTCTAATGCAATGAATGCAAAACTTGGTGAGCATTAGATATAGACCATGCTATTAATAATGAGAATTATTTTTTCAAAGTAAAATTCTATGGACTCTAACTTTTTGCTATAGGATATTGCTATTCAAGAGTACTTATCACAAGATTTATATTTTTACACCTATCCTTTTGAAATCTAAACAGAAAGTTGTTGCTTATTCCTTTCCAGATCCATTTAGAATTCTTCCCTTCATAAAATATGTTGTTGGCCAAATCAAACTATAGCACTATGATCTACTGCAATACTGCTCTAATTAGGTTTTCTTGCCAGACTGTTAGAATTTCTGGCAGTATCACATAGCTCCCAGAGAACCTCTAAGTTGGGGCTTCCAGAAAGTTGCAAGTAGTTACTGTGAAGGATTGCTTTTCCTTTACTGAAAACCATGCCTTAGAAGGATGATGAGCAATTGCATTCAAAAAGACTTTGAGGTGTGCCAAAAGCAGAATGTTTTTGATTTTTTTTCCTTTCTCAAACATGGCAAAGATTTTTCAAGGAACTTTTTCAAGGTTCTTCATCTGTATACATGTATAAGCAAGTACCCCTATTAAATAGTTCTCCACCCTGTGCATATACATTCACTAATTCCTTCCCTGAGTCTAGAATAGAATTTTAACTGTTTCAAGTCATTCCTAACTAATCCCTTTATTTAATTCTAGAGGGCATTTTTTGGCTTCTGTCTGTAACTCTCAAGAGAATTTTGTAAAAGAAATTTCAAAGAGCTTAAGAATTTTGTTAAAACTAACACTTTGACATTTAAGAATGCTTTAATTTGCCTGCAAAATATTAATTCTGCAGGTGTTGTTTTTTAGGCTTTTTTCCCCCCTGTGCCAAAGTAACCAATCTCCAAATTTGGTATTGGAGAAATCCAGCACTGCAAGTTTCTATCTTTAGGAGTCCCATCCTATTCTGACTGGCTCCACTCCACATAATTTATTTAAATATAATAACTGATTGGCAACAGGAAACCCATTTGCAAAACTTGTTTCTTTGGAAAATTCTGAATTAAAAATACTGCACATATAAAGAGAGGGTCTAAGAAATCAATTAGTTTCTCTCTTCCCTTACCTGCTTATCCCTAGGCTGCCCTTGGATTTGCCTTATTTTATGCAGGGGTCTAGATGACCTACTTCCCCTCTATCTCAGGGCATTTTATCAGCTATACAGCTATTTTTATAATATTCTTAATTTGATCCAACTTGTGTCATATGTCACATTTATGTCATTGCTATTTTTGTCTAGTCTTACTGTTTATACATGATAAAAAACTTCCTACCTGAGTCTAATCATTGGGCTCCTATCCCAGAATTTATAAACTGAATTTCAAATAGTGAGCTGAGTTTGAAACAGGAAACAAAACCCTTAAGAAAGGATTTAAAAAAAAAACCGAAACCAAATGACCCAACGAAAACATGACCATATGTTGGTCAGCCACTTAGGATTACATCTTTTGAACATGCTGAGGTACTTCTGCCAGGAACAGTGCTTAACTAGGCTATTTGGAGGTTTGCTATTTAATAATTTATGAAAATCCCCCAACTAGTAATTTCTACTTTGGTGTGGTTTCATTATTTGTTTAGGGTGTTTTTTGAATACTTTGTCTCTTGGTAGGATTTGTTTTTGGGTTTTTTTGCGTTCTGACCTTGTCTGTTTTGTGTAATCTGATGAGTCATCAAGGTTTGGACTCTGCTGATGTGACTTTATTTGCATATAAAGCCCAAAGCAGCAGTGGTCTGTTCACAAAAGCAAGGAATATCCTCACTTGTAAGGGACCCGTGAGGCTCATGGAGTCCACACAGGGCAATATGTGAAACATCTGAGAGCATTGTCTGAATGCTTGCTGGGTACCAAAAGGCTTGGCAATGAGGCCACTTCCCAGAGAAGCTTGTTCCAGTGCCCAACCTCCCTCACACCTCTTTCACACTGACTTTTCTGCCTCTTTTGTATTCTTCTGAAAGTAAACAGTACACTGCTTTTTTGGTTCATAGGCATAACCCCATCACTGAAAGTTCATGTTGGCAGAAGAGAATTGCAAATTATAAATTCTTCAAACTGTGAAATGTGTCAGAATGTTTATAAAGCCAACCCCATTTTTGGCATATCATGTTTATGCCACTTCCATGGAAGTGCCTTGAATCACCTAGCACTATTGATAAGAATCCACAAGGCTACTTTTATTGCTCTGCCTAGGGTTAGGGTTCTGAAAACCACAAAGCACAGAACTGAAACAACATGGCTTCCTCCACAGCTTTCTGCTTTGAACTAGCTTTTGCCCAAGGCTGCTTTTCCTACTCTTCCTAGGGTTATGGGTACGCTCAAGGTTAGGCTTATGCCTGGTATTGGGGTTATAAAAACCACAAAGTCCTGAGCTCCAGGCACTGCAGGTGCCAAAGGCATGTGAAGGGGAACACAGAACTGCCAAAACATGGCCCCCTCCCCACCCTTCTGCTTGGAAACAGATGTCACCCTGGGCTGCCTTTACTGCTCTGCCTAGGGTTAGGGTTACACTTAGGGTAACGACTCTGAAAACCACAGAGCCTGGAGGACTTGGCCCACTGCACATGCAAAAGGAATGCCAAGGGGAACACAGGAGTGCCAAAACCTAACCCTAACCTTATCAGTATGACCTGAAAGGAAATTTGTGTGGAACAAATAAGTAACACTCCCAGGTGTCCTGTGAATTCTGAGATTGATGGATATGGCAATAACCAATACAAGAGTCTGCAGATTTGAATATGCAAAAAGAAGCAGACTAAGAGATGTGGTAAAAATTGCAAAAAATAAAGAGCTATTAAAGAAAAGTCTTAGATGATGGAACACTTGTAGTGTAAATGGGTTTAATTATTAAATATAAAAAGCAAAAAAAAAATGACATAACTTCTTTTCAACTCAAACTACAACATAAAGTCCAGTCTCTCTAAGTCAGAATATGAAAAACTAAAAAAAAGAATGGGTCTGTAAAGGATTTTGCTCTTGCACATAAATCCAGAGAAAAAAATGAAAACCCTCACATCAAGCGCTAAAAATTATCCTAGAAAGAAAAGGATAATAAAAATGTGTTACTGAGGGAAAATTGGCAGTGTGACTGGAACTCTAACCAGTATTAGTGAACAACAGATCTGTGCAAAATGTTTTCATGTTAGAATTTGGCATTAAAGAGTTGGCATGTTTTGTTGTGGTCTGCTTTTCACTTTTCTTGCAAAAATGTTGTAATAATCCACATCATTATTCTTTAATTCACTCTGATCTGAATTATTCCTAAGGGGATGTAAGAGCCAGAAATAGTGCCTTATACGTGTTCAGGTTTGGGTTTCATTAGCAGCACCTAACCATAGCAGACGCCTGAAATTGTGGAGTAAAGAATTAGTAAGAAATGGTAATGTGGGGTGCATAAATGATGCAATCAAGCGATGTGTGTGCTAAATCAATGGAACCTTTAATAGGTTAAGGATCTGAAGAAGAGTGTGGTAATGATCTCTGTGAACATAACTTAATATTTTCAAAATCCTCCAATAATTCTTTCTGGTTTTCCTTCCTAAAATTTAAAGCATGGTGAATTTATTTATTTTTTTACTAACTAGCTAAAATACATGGCATGTATGACATGATTGAAGGTTATTTTTTCATATTGTGGCAAATAAATTTCATATGTTTTTAAGGGGAAAAAAGAAAACAAAAATGTTAGGAGTAACTACACTTTAATTTCCAAAAAATGAGCCAAAAGATTGCCTTTCTTTTCCCTTGTGGATTTGCAAGGGCAGCTGTCCTCCAACCTCTCTCCTTCTGTAAAAGAAATCCAAGAAGACGACATGTAAGCTGGTAATTAAATCTGTTTCACACTGCGTGGTTCAAAATGCAGAGGTAAAGCAGAACAGAGAGAAGAGCTCTCTGCTGCACCTATTGAGCTGCAGAGAATTAACTTCTTTTTGAGCATCCTGTTATCTCAAAGGAAGGACGGCTTCACAGAAAAAGCCAAATGAAATCCCAGTAATCACAAGTGCTCAGTGGTTTATAAACAAGTTGTTATAATGGGACTAAGGCATGCACAAACCAAATTTCAGGTTAGAATGGAAAGCAGTCTTCATGCTTACTGCCACGTTAGAAGCCAGCGTTTGTGACAGGCTCAAACTACAAAAAGGTAGTTCAAGGTGCATTCACTCAGATGTGACTGGTCATGTTTTCCTATTACTGCTATCAAATGAAAGCTTTAAGTATGAAATGCACTGTTGAGGAGTACTGGCCTAAAAAGTAAAAACCAAACACAAGCCTTTCCAAAACAAAATAATGCCTAATCCCTGTCCCCCCTCTCCAAAGGCTCTCCAAACCAAAAGAATCCCCAAAATAAATACCCAAGTTTCTTTTTGGGAGTAATGTTTGCAGTTACTTTCTCAAGGCTTCCTCAGTGAGGAGCCAGAATGAATAAGATATAAAGTGATCACATATGTGAAGAAACACTAAACAAAGATGTAAATTTTTTTTCCTAACCAAGACACTGTTTCTGTCAGTGCCTTTTCTGACAGAAACATTGACTCTGAAGCCCGCTGTATAAAGTCATGAGATAATAAACTTGCTGCATATAGGTTAGGATAAGAGACTGGTGATACTATTTTAATAATAAGCTTGCAAAAGAAGCAGCTTTTAAGGAGTGCCATTGGCAGGTAACAACTTCAATAATGATCATTTTTGAGACTCAAATTATTATTGGAAATGCCATAAGTAATTTCTATGGTTTCATAGCTTAACTGTGCAAGGCATCTGATTGTAATGACTTTAATTTTGCACAAAGGTATGACATGCAAAGAAGTGCATAAGAGTGATGGAATGCAATGGGCAACATTTTTGAGATTATTGGAGGGCCCTGACTTCCTGTGTGCAGCAGGGGCCCATGTGAGTCTGTTCCCATGTGAAGGGACCCAGGGCTGTGGCCCTGATGACCTGGGACACCTAGTGGGATGCTTGATATTGAATAATCTTCTCAAAGAAGAAGAAATTGAGTTTAGACTAAAGAAATGATGTGTCAGCAAATGCCCCCAAAGTAGTCTGAAAGTTTTGGCATGTTTTGCAAATGATGCATCATCATTGCAAACTGGTTACTGACTGTTTAGGAAGAAAAGTTTTACTCTGATAGTTAGGACTGAGTGCAAGGATTAGAAGGTTGTATGTTTATATTTTGTCTGTATATTTATCATGGAAACTGTGAGGGAGGAATGGAAGCAGGTAGCTGGGAACAAGTTAATCAGAACATACCATGACACACACTGACATTTCTCCTGAACTAAGAGGTGTGCCCAAGACTGGAAGTTAGAAGTTGCTGTGTTATATGGCTTACATAATGATATCACATACTGCACTTAATAGAGTTCAAGCACTAAATTAATTACATAGCCTTGCCTATGTTGTTTTCAAATACATGTCTGAATAGAGAAATAGATGTTACTGTGCAAAGAGCAATGGGTACAGTGCCAGACATGGAATTATTTTCACAGGAGAATTCTGATTGTGTGGGCTGGATGCAAGCCTGATGAAAAAGGTGTCAGAGTAACCGGAAGCTGAGTGGCCCAAACTCTGTCCAAAGCTGCATGGAGAATGCAGTGAGTCTAGAAAGGGGTGGCTATTTGCTAAAGGATACCTACCCTTTTGCTACAGGATACCCAGCAGAAACCCTATTAAATTTGCTGAAATAATTTTCTGTATTTTGACTTTATAGGGATATGCAATGACAACATAACAAAAGAGAAATTAAAGAGGATAGAAATATGTCATGTGTTAAGTTGTACTATGTCATAACTTGTTACAAAATGGGAACTCACTTTTCACAGATTTTGTTGTTGTTTTCCCAAATTTGTTGTTGTTTTCTTATGCAAGTCAGCATTGTTTGTTGTTCTTGTTTTATCTTCTCAGTTTGAATTTCCCATGGGAGCTTCATCTGACAGCTAGAACTTGGTTGAGACTTACTAATTAAGATTTGAGGTTGTCTTTTGTACTACTGAGCCCTTATATCCCTGGCTTTGGATTGTCAGTATCAAGGGAATAACTAAACTAGCACTTGTGATCAAACCAGCAGGAGTAAGGGCTGAAGACAAAAAGAGCCTTGTGGAACCACCACAGACATTTGGAGACAAATAGAATTGAGACTGTGAAGGAATAAATGGAGAAAGAGGGAATCCAGAGAGGCAGTAGTAAGGGGAAACCATAATATGACAGCATTTCAGATTTTAGTTTTTTAGGTTGGAGCTATCAGATGACTGACTAGCTGACCTATTAAAGAAAATGTGACTAAATTAGCATTTGAGATGGGCCTGATTTTTAGAGATATTTGCCTGGTAAGGATAGGGTTTAAAGAAACATGAACAAAGTAAAAAAGGCCGTATTTTAAGGTGTAAGTATCTGAATTTCAAGATGTGTCCATTTTCAATGTAATTTTTGCACAGTAATTTGCTAGAATGTAAGGAAAAACATTGCAATTATAAAGGTTTTTTCCTTATTTTTAGATAAATTACCAGATGGATTGTAGTAACTGTAATACTAAGAAATATTTTTGGGGCAAGAAGCAGGCAGATGTCAGATATTACACATTGAAAAACTTTTAAAGGTTTGGCCTTCATAAATTATAGACAGGAGAAGGTATCAGATTGATTGTCAAGTATGTGTTAGTTACTGAATAGGGATAAAGCAGTGCTATATCTAGATATTTGGCTGTACTCCAGTAAAATCTTATTTTGTCCAGATTTTTACTATATACTTGCTAAATTAATTTCTGTGAAAGCCAACTGGAAGGAGCAGTAGAGCAGTACATGGGGGAGGTATGCTACAGCATATGCTCTGGTTCTGCCCTTGAATAGAACAGTTCTGAAAACAAATTATATAATGTGTTGACAGAAAACTATAATCCCTGAGGTAAATTTGGCTTCAGAAAATATTCTCTAAGAATCATTTGACAGGTCCTTTGAGAACAACAATATGGTAAGAATGGTATCTGATGAACTGTTAGCAGATTTGAATCTATCCAATCTTTTTAAAGATATTTGAAGGATCTGTGATTTATAGTGGGTATAAGGCAAATATTTGCCTAATTTTGAAGGGAAGTTTTTCCATCTACAGGGTTATGTTCTAACACATTTGTTCTTGATCCTATAGCTAGCAAAAAGGGTGCAGTTCTGCTAAGAGTCCTGCTGAGACTTTGGTCAAATTTAGCTCTCAGCTGAACCTCTAGAAATCCAGACCTGCTTTAGTTAGTAAGGTCTATGTGAACTTGTACAAAAATTACTGTCAGAAGAACCTGACTCAGTCAAGTATTACCAAGAGGTGTGCATTTTATAAATGACTGGTATCAAACTTACAGCCTTCTTACTGATCTAAGCTGGAAATATAATAGAAGTGGAGAAGAGTGTGTGGTGCTGGGTCATGGCTCATGCTTCAATGGATTGTTTTCAGAGCTTATGTGAGACTATTTTAAAGAGAGTGAAGGTTCGGCAAGGAAAGTTTAATACAGTTATTTTGGTACTGGCTGGATTCCACTGCAGTGAATACTGAATAACCCTTCTTACATTTTAAACCCCTTGTTAGTCATAGGAAGAATATTATGTACTGCTATATTTACAACAAACACCATCTAACTGCTGTTTGGTGTGTGAGCCTGGGATTGAGAAGCTCATATGCTCAAAAGACCATTATCACCACAAAGTCACTGGCATGGTTCTGTCAGAACTGACCACATGTACAGACAGGTGTTCTAGAGCTGACTGAGTTTAACTGACATTTTAAACTTCACAGCAAAAATAGAAATTCATATGACAGGCAGTTTTGGGGGCTTCCTTTGTAAAAAGAGGCATTCAACCTGCCAGTGAGTTATTAAACTCCTAAGGGTTTAGTGAAATTAGGGAATAATGTTTAGTGGTCTACTGAGTAGGTTGAGACAGGCCAAAGTCTTTGTGACTTAAGCTTGCTTACAGAAACTTTTCTGCTTTTCTGAAAATGGGCTTGGTGCTGATGTTTTTAATGATACTCTGTGCCTTGAAACATGGGCAGCAAACACATAAAGGTCAAAGGTTGCATTTCACTGGTAGAAGCCATTTAAAAGTGAAAAGGCTCTTCAAAAGCTTTATGGAAAAAAAAAATGATAGTTTCCAGCAGTTTCTGTTTTATTGGATGAGTTCTTACTTAGTCATGCTTTCTGTGCATGATAGCACTGTTTGGTCTTTGGTCATTCAGTGCATTAAATGGCAATCGAATATCACTGGGAAGCCTTTTGTTTGGGTAAAAGAGTGAAATATCATGGTTCACATGCAAGCTCGTGCATGATTGAGATAAATGAACATCTTGCCAGTCCTTGGGTCCATATTTTAGATTACCCATACTCCGAAGCCCAGTATTTAATATATGGTTGAGAATTTTATTTACTTATTCCAAATAGATGAAACTTTGTTCTGTTACTGGAATTTAAATACTCATGGAAACAAACTATCACACCTCAAATATAGTCCAGCTTAGAAAGGAGTGTAAAAGGATGAAGATCCTTTTGGAAACTTCACATATATCGGAAACCTAGAGTACCAAGAAAACTGTTCCTTCTTGCATAGTCTATTAGGAAAAATATTTCTATAATTTCTACTTCAATTGTTGTTCTACTGAAATATACATTTCATTTTTTTCCTCTTTTAATTTTATTCTGGTAGTAACAACTACTGCCCTCTCTGTACCCTGTCCTGCTCCAGCAAGGAGAGCAGAAGTTTTTGCTCTGGATGCTGCATGCAAATTTCTCAGTAAGAATTGTTAGGAGCTGTGAAATTGTCACACTTCCTCTGTGATATGTACAGATATCACAAAACTTTATTATGGTACAGAAGGCTTGAGGAAGTACTTTTTGCCTGGGTATTGTGACTGTGTCCAGCTTGCCCTACTGAGACAGCAAGACTTTCACAGCAAAAAAAGCTTTTCTTGCTTTGAGAAATATATTCTGTGTTTTTGTGTTAAGTACTGGAAGGGTTTTTTTTTAAGCTACTTGTACCTTCTCTCACTATTTCGTTCTTACCTACAAAGTGTTTCCATTCTATACTTGTGAGGTCTTCTGTGACATTCATTTGGTCCTTGCAAGGAAATCTTTTACCTGCAGAAATTCAAAGCAAGTCAGAGGCCACCTTGAGGAGCCCATGGTGGATGAAGTTGCAGTATAACAGTATCATGCTCAGAATAATGATCCCTCTTCCACTTTCAATAGAAATCAGAGGTACTTCTCTGCAATGTAGAATTCTCATTCTGCTCACATTCTTTATTGATTTCTAGTGCTCGAATCTGATTTTATTGAAGTATCCTTCTCAACAACTGCAAAATGTCAACACAGCTTACAAAATTTTTCATCTTTTCTATGACCAAATTTTAGTCGATTAAATGTATAGCATCAGCAAACATTAAAACTCCAGAGTTTTCTGAAGGAAATATTGCAGTATAGTTTTTTAAATTTTATTTTTCTGTCTGAGGTCTTCATTCAAATGCAGTTGAATAACAGAACTGTCATTAACAGGCAGCATTTTCAGCAGCTGAATATGACTGTGGAACTGCTGAGCATCATTTGTGTTTAGACAAAGTCACTCTTAAATAATTATTTAGCCAAACTATATGACCTGACAATTTATGTGACTTCCAGGGATCAGAGCATCTGTGAAATGGATGTTACTAAACCACAGTCTGTGCTGGGACTGATTTTTGATCTGGTGTTTTTTTTGGAAGTATCTTGACCAAGAGCCAAATCCTGCTGCCTTACCAATGATAACGAGTACTGATACTATGCGTTCAACAGTGTTGAAGGAAAAAGACATTGCTTAGCATGAAGAAAAAGGGTAGAGTCATGCTTTACAATATGAGCCATGCATTCCTATAGCAGGGAAAACTGGATATCATTAAAAAGAAAAGAAAAAAGGCATATTTTAATTTTTTTTCTGTGTTGAGAATATTCAGCAAGGAGCCAAATGATCCTGGGAAAATCTATTAAAAAAACTCAAGTAAAAGTGTGTTAAGATGACTGAATCTCACACAGTTCAGGTGTCTTACTCCAACAGCCCACAGTGCCTGCTGCAAGGGTGTTTGTTGGCAATTAGGGATATTCTGGCCAGTCCTGCTCAGTGGGTATGAAATGAAAGATTTTTCCTGCTGAACCTCGCTCCTCAGATGTCATTTTACCTTTTTTTCTTTAGGCATTACATGTATTTGAATCCCAGAATCTAAAGCTGTTCCTGCTCTCTGCCTTAGTGGACAGCCAAGTTCAAGTCATGCTATAATAAATCAGACACCTAGAAAAGAATAAACAGGAAGGCTGAGTCAGAGCTCTTCTCTTGCATAGCCCGTCAGGTTTTGTGCTTCAGGCAAACATCGTCAGACCCACACGTGTTCCCTCCTGAGCACACTGACGAAGAGATGCACCTTTCTGCCCCAGAAGGTGGTGAGGATAGAGACACTACCTGCAGGGTTTGGAGATCCAGTTGATAGCTTTCTGTACCACTTTCCTGGCCCTGTAGAGGTATTTGGAAGAGGATTGCATAGGCAGTGACTCAGACTTGTTGATTTAGAGTCACATTGAATCAGCCCACAGGAACTCGAGTGCAACATATATACTTTATCTGACCCACTTGAGAAGATCAGATTTAAAAGGGAGACGACTGAAATATAGCAAACAAGAGGAACAAAAAAAGATATGAAAGTCTGACCTATACTAAATTTTTCAGTGCTTTTTCACTTAAATTGGGTCGCTTTACATAATAGGTCAAAGGAGCTACATAAACTTTCAAGCAAGAAAAGCTTGAATTTTAGCCTTTGTCTCCTGATCTGAAATGAAACATAAGCTTTTCTTTATACCTTGCTCTCTTCAAATGACAAACAGAACATCCTTTTTTTTCTAATTAGTTCATATCTGGGGTCTAATTCACTTGGTCAGATTTTATGGCAAACAAAATATAGTAATTTTATTTTCTTAGCTTTGTGATGAATTTTTAATTCCTCTGGACTCGTTAATGATCATAAAAATCAGCATGAAAATAACTGTTGGAAGGGTTTCTGTCACTCATACAAGCGATACATTTCTAAGAGACTGAAGGACTCTCTTCAGAGTTAGGGAACAGAAACAGAGAATTGCCCTGCTGGAACTGCTGCTGCAGGTAGAGAAAGGGCTCATGATTTTTTTTTCATAAGATCTCTGTAGAGTCTTTAAAATGATGAGAGCTTGTGTCTATAGTGTAGACAATTACACTATTAATCATGCTGGGTGAGGGGGGAGGAATGCCAGGCTGTGTTTGGGAAGGTTTGTTTGTCTGGTGCCTCCTGAAGGAGCGTTTGCACGGCTCGTGGCTCCCCTTTGGTTTGGGGGCTCGCAGCAGCTCCAGCCTCTGCCCTGCAGTGCAGGTGCCTGGGCAGGCACTTGGATCCTCACAGATCAGCTCTCCTGCTCACACACTGACTCTTGGATGTCTCACTTTGGAATTCTGTCGTCTTTTTTTCTCTGTCAAGATTATTTCAGACTCTAATCCTGCTTGTCAATGTTACCTGCAGTCCCTCTTGGTTCTGTGTCAGTTATCTACTTAATTTTACATCTGTCTCATAGTAATTTCACTTGCATCATATTTCTGAAGCTTCCCTATGAGAATGTCATGCAAAACTGTCAAAAGCTTTACTTAAACCAAAGAACATGACACTTATTCCTTCTTTCCTGTTCACACAGTCTGTCTTGAAAGGAAACTGGACAGATTTGATGTTTGCTCTTGACTTAACACAGTGGCTGCTTTTAACCTCCCTGCTGCTGTCCCAGCACTCACAAACAATTTTTAATAAGTGTTCCAGATTTTTTGTCCATTGAGCCAATTCACCTAAAATTACCCAGTTCTTCTGTTTTTCTCTTTGGCTCCACAAAGAAGGAGGGTCACATATAAAAGTATGGTTTACGGCATAGTAGACCAGGAGATTGTAGTGATGGCTTTTTTCTTGGTAAAATTCTATTTGTGAGAATTCAGATTTGTGAAAGAAAGCTGCTCAGAGGCAAGCTTTTGTTTTAGTGAAAGAAATGACTACATTTGAATCTGAGGGAAATCCTATAAACCTCGTGTAAGCAACAGTGTCTTTGGTAAGGGGCTGGTTGGGAAGAAATTTCCTTTAGAAAGAGCTATGTGATTTAGCACTACTGAAACCAAGATCTAGGACTGTTATTACAAACAATTTTGGCAACATATGAGTCTGAATCAATTATTGCCTCATGCAAGGTCAAACTTTTAATGCTTGCAAAAAATAACTAATTTTAGTAACTAATCTATATCTGAGGATATGCTTGGGCCTTTTAAATGTTGTCAATAGAGAAAAAGTCCTGTGGATTTTATTTGCTTCTGGTGCTTTATTTTTCATTGTGAAGTACTCAGAAGTATTCAGGACAACTATTTACAGAATTTTGTAATAACATACCTAGGTAATAAAAATTAAAATATTAAAAAATTATTTTGTTTCAGGAAGTTCAAAACACATTATTGCCTTATAATTTCAGAGCTGATCCTAAATATACATTTATGTAAAATGCACCACACAGTACATGCAGGACTTATAAAATGCTTGACAAGAAAGAGTTGTTATATTTGTTTAGCACAGAAAAGAGAGGCTGGAGGAAGATGTTTTCATAGTTTCTAAAAATCAAAAGGCTACAAAAATGGCAATTTTAAGAAAAGCTGATTTAGATCAAGTAATATGAATTATATGGATATTGAAGAACTAACAAAGGCTCCAGGTGGAGGCTGTGAAATGCCCTTAACAGTAGAATTTTACTTATAGGTTAGGCAAATATCTTGTATGGACAGCATAGTTATACTTGACTTTGTATCAAGTTTGGAGGCATAAATGGGACGACTTCTTAAGGTTCTTTTAGGTCTTTTATTATTTTTTTTTGTAATAAATATCAAAGTGGTTGCATCTAAATATTTTGAAAAAATAAAGTGATATAGTATAATATATAACAATATAAAATGACCTTCAGATTCTCAAATGGATTAATTTTTTTTTACATCAGCCTGGGCTATCAATATTGCTTCATCTCTGTCTATTATTTAACACCATCATTTAGGCTTCTAAAAGCTGTGATTAAAAGCATTCTTCCCACAAATAGATCTTGAAGTAATTGACTGTCTTTGATAGAGTTTATCTAACCAAAACCACATGATTTTCAACTGTTCAGGGACACATCATTGCATCTGGGATGAGGAGAATGGATCGTGTGTTTTACCAAAGCAAATGAATGTGATGCATTATTATCTCTTGTTTGCATGGCACCATGAATGACCTAGGTGCTATTGAGGCAGGCAGTGAAACAAAGGGGAATGAGCTCCAGACATAAATGGTGCTGTTTTGCACAAATGTGGATCCAGGCATAAGAAGGGAATGAGCTGAAAGGAAAGCAATAAATAGCTTTTAGCCTGAAGACTCAGCAATTATTGGGTGGAACCCATTAATGCTGTAAGGTACCAAGGTGCAGGATGGCATTCCAGGGCTGATCCTTGGGATCATTATGGAGGTGATGACATTTCTGCAAAACTGAGCATGTCTTCTCTGGAAGCAGTAGTTATTCCCCCTGAAGATGGACCAAAATGTACCCAAGGAGAGAACTTGCAGAATCATGCACACAGCGTATGGATGTATAGACTTGTTTGGAATACAACAATCATGACTTCAATAGTCAGCAATTACAGAGAGATTATGAAATCTGAACCTGTGCCTTATGACTGCCAAAACAGCATTCAGTCAGATGTTAGATAAAGTCTTAGGAATAAAAATGAAAAATTGTTGTCAACTGTAATTTCAGAAACTTTGCAATTGACAGTAACTGCTTTAAAAGAAAAAAAGCATCCCCATTAATGAACTCTGCTGTGAAAACTCATCTGCATGTAAACCATAATTTTAAGAAGAATTAGCATTTCTCATATAAAAAGAGGATTCCAGTGGCTTTAACAAGAAATATCACTGGTTTATCCTTGTATCTAGGGGAATGTGAAAAAAAGGTCCATAGTTTCGGTAGATGAAACTTAGTTATTGCAACACTCATGAGCCTCTGTTCTGTAAAGGTCATAAAATGAAAGCTGGCAGGGTCAGTCCAGCAGGTCCTTCAGTCTGAGGCAGGACATAGGCTCTACTCTCCAGTGAAATAAACATCCCTGCATGTATTTGCTCTCATTGCAGAAACAGCAAAATGTTTATTGTTATTGCAAGGTCCCTCCTTTTTTTTTCCCCTCTAAATTTTCTTATTCTGGAAGAAAATGTGAGCACGACTGCCTTGTTTGTTTCTGATTAAAATGCCAATTATTTGTGATTTACATTACAACGTGCTATTGTCATAGTACTAGGAAGGATGTGTAAAATTACCATATGAGTTTGCATTTGAAGCAATCAAAACTGAAAAATAGAAAAGGGGGTAGGACAGAAAAGAAACTTCAATTTGTGTTTTTCCTACTCTTAATCTGCTTTTTTCAAATGAGGCTGGGTGGATCAGAAATGAGGCAGAAGATGATGCAGGGAAAATACAGCCACTGAAATACATTAAAAAATGAATAAATACCTCAAAATCAACCCTGTAACTTGTAGGACCTTTGAGAAACTTCCTGTTCTTTCTAATGCAGTTTTTTAGCTTTTTAGGGCATGTATTTTCAGCTTTTCTCTGTACTTAGGAGGCTTTTTCCTAGTACCTGTAAATCAAAAGTTGACCTACTCTCAAAATCACCAGATTCTAGCATATAAAAGTTTTGAGTTATGAAATACTGAATGTTGCAAAACTGCGAGAATAGGCAATATTAACTTGAAATCTGTCAGGTTTAAAGGCAGATATGCCAAAGCAGCAGGAGGGAACTGAAGTAAGGGAAAAAGAAAGTAACAAATTCAGAGATAAAAGGTGCAATTGGCCCCATCTATGGTTTACCTTGGCCGCAAGGAACAGAAACCTCATACCTAAAAAACAGCATAAAGCTCTTCTTAAGCCTTTTGTTTAAGCGCTGCTTCAACTTTTGTCCCTGGTTCCTCCATTTAGGGGTGTGCTGAGCTTCCAGGTGTTTCTTTTCTCGGCCACAGTGTGACATTCTGCATGTGGCCTCTTCAGTTGTCCTTGTCTTTGAGCAGAGCCCTCAGCTTCTCCCTTTGCTGTGTCCTTTTCCTGTGAGTCTTGGGGCTTGTGCCAGAGTGCATAGTGTACCAAAAGATGAGTGACTGTGCTGGGGACACCGGCATGGCCATTGGAAGCATTGAGGACACATTGTGCTTGTAGAATAGAAGAGGTGAAATAGTGGAGCAGGCTGGTGACAGCATGACAAGTCACCCTGCTGCGTTGCTGTAGTAGGAAATCAAAGAAGTAGGTTTTCTGGGAAACTTCAAAAGAATGACAGCCCAGTTTTCTTCTATTCTGGATGCTGCTGTGTGCCTCTAAAGTGGAGAAATCAGCTTCTTGTTGTGAAATACCAAGGTTTCCTCTAAAGAGTGTCCTGACTCTGTTCCAGAAACTTTCTCTGACCCTGTGACAGGGTCAGGTAAAACCCCTAGCCCCTATGATCTATCCAGAGAAGGGAAAGGATGAGTAATTAAGAGGCAAAACTACTGACACAAACACCTGTCTTGGAAGGTATCAAACCCAAAGTGCTGTGAAGTGCTGCATAAAGTACTTGACATGAGACATTGCAGAGATTCTAGGCTCCTGGAGGTTGCTGTTTTGATGGGCAGTAATTGTGATTTTGAAGCAGCGACAGAGCAAGCCACAGCAGGCTGCAGTGTTCATACGCTGCCATGTTCTTTGGATCACTGAGACACAAAATGTTTTCTGTTTTACTGAAGTTGATTTCAGTAACATAATCTTGTTTTGTTTTATAATGTCCTGCTGGGAAACAACTCTACCCCATGAGGGGTGTGGTTAAAATAGCTCAAGGCCTGCTGTGATGGTGCCAAAAAAATACCACTGCTTGTATGTATGATTCGCATGTTGTCTTTCACAGGGTGGAGCAAGATGAAAAAATATCAATAGTTTTACCAGATAAATTAGCCTTCTTCTCATGAAGTCTACCTGTCTAAAAAGGCTTTTTAGAGACAGGGAAATACTGGTCATGCTTTTCATCTTTAGTGATGGTACCAGAATAATCTAAAAAAATGGATTTCATATAACAGCTTGAGGTCATGAAGTACAGACAAAGTGGATGATAAATATGTCTATATAAATAAGTTACTTCACTGATTATTTAAAGCAGTAAAAGTTACTGGGGCTATATCTTCAGATGGTGAAAATTAGGTTGACGTAATTAGCTGAAGTTTGGTTTGTTGGTTTACTCTGATTTTCATAACCAGATTTAGTGGTTGTAGCTTTTAATCAAAGCAGGACAACAAGAAAAAAACTAATGTGAGCTCTTTGCTCTTTATGTGGAGTTGCTCCGCATAACAGGGTTGTTTGTTTTGTTAAATAACCCATGTGCTATGTTTTGATACAATTACCTAAAAAGCCCCCAACAAAAACAAACCCAAAGAAAGCAACATGAAAAGGATGACAGTCATCTTCTCACCTGGTTAACAGGCAAGTATAATTCCATAAGAAACAGAATTAAAAAACCTCTCAAGTTAATTTTGGACAGTGCAGAGACACTGGTGTGGGGATGGGGGCTCTGCTGTGGTGGGATTTCAGGGCCCTGGGGGGTGTTTCAGCCTGTCAGGGCACAGATCACCTGTCCAGGGCCTTCCTGGTGAGGCTGCTGCCTTCACTCTTTAGCCTCAGGTGTGAATATTTTCTCTAGCAGCCCCATGCCAGTTTCTTATGTGAGGAAAAGGCAATATGTAAAGATGCTCCTATTAAAAAAAAAAATAATTCTGACTTGAATGGAAATAAAAATATGGAGATAGTTCTGCTTTTCCATTTGCCTTGTCTGTGTGCAGACTTTCAGGATTACTTTACTACAAATTAAGCTTTATTTCATCCTCACTTAATTTAAAAATGTTGTTGGTTTTGCTATATTTTTGTATATACTGTGCATTGTCTCCTATGGCATTAATGGACTTAGAAATCTATTAGACAGTTTTGTGTTGCAGAAGCTTAATTCAGCTGTTACTCTTCAAAATTTTGTTTGATTCAAGTTAATGAAAGACAAGATTTTTTCTTTAAACTCTTTCTGTTGCAAGATTTGAAGGCTGAAGCAGGTTTATTTGGGGCTTTTGAGAACTGGAAATATGTGTGGGGGTGGTTCTCCTGTCTTGAA
Organism: Pyrgilauda ruficollis; assembly: GCF_017590135.1. Lineage (NCBI taxonomy): Eukaryota > Metazoa > Chordata > Aves > Passeriformes > Passeridae > Pyrgilauda > Pyrgilauda ruficollis. The sequence continues at coordinate 708,266 of NW_024526488.1, read as the reverse complement.
CTTAACAATTTATGAAAAGAAGACAACTTTCTGCTTGCAACCTTTTTAGATGGGGTTTTCTGTCCGTGAGTTTCTATTAAAAGTCTCACATCCATCTTGGCTCCGTCTGTGGAGTCTCTGAACTAGGTGAAATTGTTGTTTCAACCAATAACATAATTATTCCATTATGATCTTTCCTTTAAAAAAAAACTTTATGAAAGTAACGGGAAAATAATTTGTGCACAGAGCTTGTCACATATGTCTTTACAGGCATTGTGGAAGTGTAATGTAGTAGGAGGTTAAACTTGCTGGTGGTGCACTGAATCAATATTTTTGTCCTAACTACTTAGTGTCAATAAATCTTTTCATAAGCCTCATATATGAAAACCTAATTTTTTCAGTCGATAAGCAAATATCTATATACACACTTGGAAACTTTTTCCTGAACATATAATTTCTTATTCTTCCTCTGCTTTTAACAAGAAAGGGATATAATGAATCCCTACACTGATTAACTAAATGCAGAATTGATGTAAATAAAATCATGCTGGTGTGACTTCTAAAGGAATCTTATAATGCATGTGGTGCCTGGGGATTCTGACCACTGAGTTCCTTCTAATTTTGTCTCATTTCTGTGCGTTATAGCAATTTTCATTCATGCATATGTTGGTTTGATAATGTAGAAAGAAGTAACAAATAACGAGTAACCAGGTAAAGTTACTGATAAATTAAAGATAATGCTTCATCTTAAATCCTTATTTTTATTTGTTCTTCTGCTGGAGCATCATCCCTTGGTTTAGCTTGGAAATTACACCAATGTTCATGAGCTTCCTCACACCAGTGCAGGGTTTTAAATTAAGGTCTGTGAAGGGATGATGAGAATCTGCAAGTAAGTGGTGTTGCTTCTTGGCCGCAGTCAAAAATCAGAAATTTTATAAATTTTTTTAATGATAAGCTCAAAGTGTCAGAGAATAATAGTAGGAAAGTTTTTAGATCACCTTTGATATCTTTGTATACAAAGTAGAAAATTTTCGGTTTTATCAAGTAATTTATGTGACAGCTATACTAATACTTGAAGAATTTATTCAACAAAGACAAAATCTTGAAAAAAAGGAAAAAAGAGTCCTTCAAGGAAAGAGGCATGCTCTGTGTATGAAATCTGCCTATGCTCTTTCCAAGGCAGAGATCAAGGAGGATGGAATACCTCTGATCCTTGGTGACAGCTAGAAAGAAGAGCTATGATGAGCACTGCTGGGGGGGGATGTTCACTATGAGGGGCCAGATTTAAGGCCTGAGTGAAGCTGTTGGTAAGGAGGGGACTGGGTAACCCAAGGGACATGGTGGCAATGAGAGAGGGGCTGAAGAGGCTGAGCTGGGAAAGGAGTACAGTAGGGAACAAATCAGTCACATTCTTTAAATCAAATTGTCTCTTCTTTTAGTTAATAATAGAGAACAAAGATTTTGGGACAGATAGTTCTTTAGATTTGATTGTACCTGCTAAGTAAATTCTAGCTGATCAGTATTAAAGTCAGAGGTAGTTTGAACGAGCCAAAAAATTATAGCATCTCTGATCTGTGGAAAGGTTCTTACCTTCCAGAGCAGAAACAACCTTATCTTCCCAGGCAAACAAAAAAATTCCAAAATGTGCAGTAGAGGAACCAAGGTATTTCACAAAGATAGTTTTCAACTGTCACAGAAAACTCCTGTGGTACTTTTTCTGAAAGGCTGGTTGAATTGGAAAAAAAATTTTTGAAACGGTTACAATGATTTAGCAGATCTTTAAAGGAAAATAATTTTAGTGTACTCTGGGGGATCACAATGTAGTTGAAGTTACTTGGAAATCCAAACCCAGAGAGTTGCTTGGCGGTCCAGATTCAGAATGGAGGGCAATGTTGAACAGCGCTGTTCAGTTACTTGTCTTGGGTCTGGTTATTTTCTGTGTGCATTTACTCATTTTTATAATGAATGAGCTAGAGGACTGAATAGTGTGACAACTTCTTAAATTTGGAACACATCTGGGAGAAAATTTGGATGTGCTAGAGGATGGAAATGGAATCCAAAAATTATATTGAAAAATTGGGGAAATACTGTGAAGATGACAGATGAAGCCTGATAGTTATGCTCTGCGGGAGGGAAAGCTAAAACAGCTGGGTATCAAGCTCTGCAGGAATCAGTAGTGGACTTCCAGTGGCTCATGACCTGAATGTGGCTTTAGTTTGCCTCAAGTGGCAAATTTGCTGGTTTTGCCATGGCTGAAAAGAATTGTCATAAGCACTCTAGGGAAACGTGCTCCTGATAAGGCTGTGAGACTGAGATGCACAGCAGTGCACCCTGCCAGATGCATGAGGTAACTTTTGTGAGTTCCTGAGCAAGCCTCAGCTGCAGTGTGGTTGTTTGCACACTGCAACTCAAGACTGATATAGACAAAAAGGGAGGATCTACAGAAAAGGAAAGAGAACTATTTGATATAGAAATACAAGCTTTACAGAGAAAAATTGAAAGAATTGGGAAAGACTGAGGGGGAACATCTCTTCAAGGATATAAAATGCTGCTGCAAATCCAAAGGGAATGAGCCATTCTCCATCTCCACAATGAATAGGACAGGATATACTAATAATTTCTGCAAGAAAAACTGATGTTGCGAATGAGAATGAGTACTGTTGGTGCAAAAATGAGTCTTGATGTAGGAAATTATTGCCTTTGTCAGTTGTGGAGTGGCAGCAATGGAGACTTGCAGAACAGAAACCTGTCAGGGCTGATGGTGGGGCCCAGCAGAACAGCAGATGGCTGCTTGAAATGTCTTCCAGGTGTGGGTTTAAATCATTCCTTTATCATTTTTATGCTTCTCTAAAGAAAGAACAGAAAATGAAGAGCTTTTGCAAGGTCCACACTATTGTGTTTCATTGCTTCTTAGTGTTCCAATGTACTGGGCGCTAGGTTTTACCTGGTAAACTGATTTTACTGAGTTGGTGTTGAAGCTTTTAGTAATGGAAATGCAATCTCATAGAGTTTTTTGCATTGCCATTTAACCTAAGTCAGTCTCCCTGTAATGACTACTTTAATTTGCACAAAGAATATTGGAACCAAAAACTTTGAGTTTACTTTGCAGTGTTTCTATATGTCCTTTCATACATAAATTTAAGCAGAATTTGCCACATCCATTATGATTATTAAGCATTGTGCATGTTAATTATCTGGGAGTTGTCTATGAATCTAGTTGGGGTTTTTTTAAGATACAGAGTTTCTATTAGTTACTTATGTTTTAACATGTCTGGTCTAATTTTGGCTTAGCAACTTTTTTGGTTGAACATTATGATGAAAGATGAAGGAAAACTCATCTTTTGAGCTGATTAAATGAATGTGATAGATTTGCTAATCAATTTCAGTTGACGAATATATCATTAGACAATAAGTCTGTCAAATGAATTTAAAAGCTTGACAAAATCTTTTTGTACAAACAAGTGATTATAAATGGGAAGCTATTATCTGGCATACAGGCACAGATCTATGTCTTGCAGAACAGCAAATCCATGTTTTTATATAAGGATTATTTCATAAAAAGCAGCAGGTCTTGGTCTTTGACATTTTATTACCCCGTGCTTTTCAAACCAACATTTAGTTGGACTTGGTAAATATTGTTTATTATTTTTAGTCATTCACAACATGCATGAATCTGTGTTCTCATGGAGGCAGGAATACATTAATCAGAAATGATACAGATTTTTGAGCATATTTTAACAGAAATAACCACAGTATACAGTCATTTAAAAACACATTTGCAAAATACTGTTTTGCAACCAAAATGAAATGCTAATGCCGAATATAGACACAATATTTCAGATATGACAGATTCCACCTTTTTTTCTCAGTTTCTAACATTATTGTTACAAGTTGTCATGTGTAGCTGAGTGCTTGGTGATTCTGAATCCTTGTGATGATGCATTCAATTTCTGCAGTGAGCTTTCCACTTAGAGAACTTGAGTAACACAGAGTTGAGTGTTGGTTTCTTGATTCCTTTTATGTTCTTTAAGTACTGGAAGGGAGCAAAGGTTTATTAAACTTTTGGGTCTCAGTAGATGTGGTGCAGGGTGGGTTTTAAAATTTGGAGGGGGGAATGCATATTCAGAGAGTGAGTGAGAAAAAGACAGAGAGGCTTCACTTTCTGTGAGAAACACTTGGAGAGGAGAGAGAAAGGGGGAGGGCTTTCCCCCACTAATCCAGAATCTAATTTGCTGCTGGAGGCTTAATCATATCCTTGTGTCTCCAGTAATTGCTACCAGCAGTTTGGATGGTTTTACTTCATTTTCTAAAGCAGGCAAGGATAATTTGGAATAAGGCTCACCTTCCTGGAGCTGGTCACAATTTTACCTCCTGGAATGGCTTAGCTCATACTCTCGTTTACTCTGTGTGCCCTTTGGGGTCAGGTGAGTCTCTACCAGCTGCTGAGCACAAACTGCACTTTACAAATCAAGGTGCTGCTAACCAAACTTAGATTACAGTAACACACATTTACAGTACACAACAGTTGTAGCAGGGCCATCATGTTTCTGGCAGTCTCACACAATGCAGTAATGCTTTGCTTTTGTGCACAAGGTAGCTTGATGGGTCTTTTGGTGTGCCATTTTTCCATGTTTTTCTGATGTTACTGATAAAATAATAAATTTTACTTTATCTGCTAAATAATATCTGGGATTAACAAAACTATTCCTACTTTCAGTTCTTATAAGTACAAATACAGATCTAATTTTTGTATATCTATTTTTTGAAGTTCATTTATATTTTAAAGGAACTGTACATTTGGAATTAATTTAAATAACCAGTGGACATTGCTGCTGGCTCTGCCAAAGACAGGAGCAGGCATATTTCTCTGGCTGTTTAAATAAAGACAAGTCTAGGTCCAGAAGTCCTTAATAGAGCAGTTTTGGAAGATTGCCTCCTGTTTCTATTCCCTAAAAGTTGTATTGTGATTTTAGTATTCATAACCAGCTATTGATTTTTCCAACCTAATTTCCTCCCTGATGTATTTAATATCAAGCCAGATCTGCCATCTATCTACAAATCATCCTGGCTTTACAAGCCAGCTCTGCCATCCATCTACAAATCATAATGGCTTTAGTCAGGAAATTAGAAGTAGGCTTAATTTTTTTTGAAAGTAAAGGATTCTTAAACCACTTCAGCCGTCTCTCATGACTCAGCTTATGTTTCTATTTGCTGCAGCTCCTGGCTCATGGACTTCATCAAGTTATAACATAGAGCATGTTGTAGCTGATTCAAATTCTGGCAATCAGAATGGTTGGTTGCATTTTTTCTTTTTAAAGAAAGAGTCCTCCTTTTTGGGTAATAATTCTAGAAATATGCATTTTAATGACAAGGCAGTCAAAATCAATTGCATTAGAAGAAAGAAACATATAGTGTAACAACAGTACCTCTTTAATAAAGTACAGGAAACTATTTAAAATTAATTACTGATAATTAATGACTGTAATTATGTCCTGAATTTCCTTGATATGATAAACTGTATAATCAAAACCTTTTTCTTTGTAAAAGTCCTCTCAGAATATATTACCAGAAGTAAAACTGAAGTTATAGTAAGAATAAAAATATTGAAGTTCAATTATGTTAATTTCTGACAGATTTTGAAGATTATTCAAAAGCACCATGATTGCTTCAGTTAAACATATGCCAAAGCCATGGCTCCCAGTGTGTTCCAGGCATAAAAGAATGATCCATCACCTTTGTCTTTGCTGCTGAGAGCAAAAATTTATGAAAATCAGCATTTGGGAGTTTACATGGACTCACTGTGCCCTGGAATTCAATAGCAAATTTCAGATGCTCTGTTGATATTGATTAATGTTTAAGATGACTCTATAATTATGTTGTTACTATTAGGTATTAAGTTTATAATACTTAATATAGAATATTCATCAGCATAATATATACAATCTCATGTACTCATGCTTTGGTTTCATATGACAGTATATTTTTATGCTACTTTGGGGGTGGAAAGACCAGAGAACTACTTTTAGAAGAGGTAGGTATGCACCCAGATGGGTTTTCTAAAGCATCTGAAAAACAGCGAAGTCTTACCTTTGAACTGTGAAAAATTTTCTAGATTTGAAACTCTTGTTGGGGCTATCTTCACAAGTGTTGGGACTATCTTCAAGTTTTTAATCACATAGGGTAGTATTTCTTAAGGGACAGATTCTGTTTATGTGTTTCTGATGTTATTGCTGGAAGAGGCACTTTCCCCTACAAATAGCTCATCGGTGCCCTACTCAGCAGGGTGCCCTCAGGGTTCACCCATTGAACTGAACCTATTGAAACTCCCAACTACAGAGCTACACATTGTCAAAGAGTATTACCTTGAGCTTCTGCACATAGATTAAAAAATATAAAGCTAAATTGTAGAATTCTTAGCTTAAGAAAAAAATCCACTCTCTAAATGAAACATCATGAAAGTCTCAAAGTCTGACAAACAGTGTCTGAGATGGTAAGGGTCAGGAAAAGTACCACCTGAAAACAGCTTAGAATTATTGAGCAGATCTATGCACCTGGAGCACATGAGCGTCAATACCAGGCATTACCAGGTAATATCTGTCTGTGGTGCAAATCAGCTGTAGGAGGCAGAGTTTTTTTTTTTTTTTGGAGTGTGTGTGGGGGGGTTGTTGTCTTTCCAGTATTTTTCCTGAAAGACTAGATCTTCTTGCCCTTCCTTTCATGAGATCATTGCATATTTTTTGCTTGTACTTATTGCTTGTGTGTATAACTTTTATACTCCTTATAAACTAATGTCCTACAGAGATATTTACAAAGATTACTCAGTTTAGTTGTATTTTGAACAGATTTCTTGTAATGTATCATTTATAGTGAAAGGAGAATTCATCTGATAGGAAAAGGAAGCTGATGCTCTACAAAATGGGCTTTGCTGCCAAACCCTTCATGCATATGGACCATCTCTGTGTTTTGACAGTGTGTGAGGGGAATAGCAGATGTCAACTAATCAATGTATACAGCACTCAAACAATGTTTATTTACCATAAGTTATTATTTTTTTTTTCTGTGAGCTGCTGGAATGAGCTGTTCAACAGCTCCATTTAGTTATTGCTGGGGCTGCATCCTTGCATGCTGAACTGAAAGAGATCCTACTGGAAACAGAAGTCTTGTGTCTCTTCTCCATGGGAACATGAAGTCTTGGGGAATTAGATAAGGGTGTTGAAAAAGCACCAAGGGAAGGTTTAAAATGTTGTTATAAATCACTATATAAAAAGTCAGTCATGTACAACACGTCAGGATTTATAGATCAGAAGTATAAATTTCAAGCAAGTTAAATTTTTTCTATATAGGTAACAGAGCAGTGGACTTAAATCAGTTGGCTCTACACCAAAAAGTTTGAAGATTTTAAATATTTATCAAGATGTACCTTTTAACCTTCACTCCCACTGTAAAGCAGCCTAAACTCTGTCCAAATCATTAAATTAGTCCTTAGTGGCCTCTTCAAAATCAAAATTTCGTTTCTTTACCATGCAAATGATACTATTAATGCTTGAAAACATACAGTACATAAAAGCCCTTATCCACCTGTCTATTTTGGTCTTGTCTGAAATCTTCAGCATTGTTAAACTATAGACGCAGGAATAAAATGCTGTTTTAAATGAATTATTGCAATTAGATGTCAAGAACTAGCTTTATTTGAAGGATAAAAAGATTAGTCTTTTTATCTGCTTTAGGCTGCTGAAAAGCATATGTGGACAATGTAAACTGAATGATGTAAGAGGAAAAGGTATATTGCTATGAAAGATTTTACTATCACTTTGATTCTGCAGTAAGTTTTGGGATTAACACAGTTGAGGAGGGTCAGCTTTAGAACAGGACTGCTGAGTGCTTCCCTTGCTTAGAGAACTTGGTGCCAGGGGAACCCTGGTGTCACCCTGGCTCCAGCTCAGGTGCCCTGGTTCACCTCCTGAACTTCTTCGGGTTTTCAGTTGCAGCTGCTTGGTGATAGGGACTTGTAGGTTCTCCATGAAAGTACCTGGTGCCCATGTCTATGTTAAACTGGTTTTTGTAACCTCTCTGTGAGTGCATCTTCTTGAGGTGCCCCATGCTGGGGGAGCTGAGGCCTGTGCTGCCGCTCTCCTGAGTAGCCACAGCCTGGGTGCTGCTGATGCCTGGCTCATGCTCCCCACCCATCCTGCACCTCCCAGCCCTGGGTGTGCAATCTCTGTGTGGCATTAGTGACAGGTGGCACTGGGGTGTCTGCCACCTTCTTGTCCAAGCTTGGGTGGACACGAGGCTGAACCTGGAGCACTGCCAAACCCAGAAGCCAGAAATATGAAAGCCTGGGCTGTTGGCATGACCTGGAAGGGGAACTGAGCAGTCCTTGCACCTGCTGCTACCCTTCCGGATGCCAAAACAGGCAAGTGAACATCGTGTTATGGGTTTTTTTTCCCCTGGCTGTTGCCTTAGTTTCAGGAGACATGGGTGGCTTGAGAGATGGCATTGGGCAGGAGAAGTGCTCTGCCCACAGTTATCCACAGGGAGCTGTCAGCAAGGAGCTGGGAACTGCAGCTTCAGAGAGTGTGCGTGAGGGTCTGGGCAGTCTGCTGGAGTGAGGGGGAGTGCCTGAGAGCAGCCCAGAGACATGAAACTCCAGCAGACAAACCCCTTCTGCTTCTGTGCTGCTGGGCCCTGGCCACTTCACCTTTCCCTGTTCAGCCCAACCACTTTGGCTTTTCTCCATTTGGAGATATATTTAAAAAACATCTTCCTATGCTGAGTTTAGGAACTTTTTGATCATCTGCTGTAAAGTTAGAAAGTCCAGGCAGGTCTAATTGAAACCTGAGGCCAAGCTGGGGTCCTGTCACAAGCTGTCAGGTCCTTAGGTTTTCATGCAGTTAAAATGAGTAAAGATGCTGCCGTGAATAATTGAATGATATGCAGAGAAAGGCTAATGCTAAGTAACCTGAAAGACATCTCCTATTAAATGGGTTCCTGTTCTGGTTTTGAGACAGGTTTCATGTTTTGGGAAGCTTTAGTTCAAATTTAGACAGCTTCTGGTCAGTCTTTTGCTGGTTAACAAAAAGAGAAAGGCCTCATGGAGTTATTGTAAAACTAAATGAAAATAATTGCTTCAGGAAGAGTTGGAGTTGCAATGCTTCAACACTTTATAATTTTAGGGAATTACCATTTACTTTAGAATCAGAAATCTTTGTGCTGTATTTTTGCATGCCAACTTTCCTTCAAACACTTACAATGCTTTCAAGGTATGGTGAACTAGAGTAGTGTTGAAAACTAAACAAGGACATCCAAACAAGTGCTTGTTATGGTTGATTGCTGCCTTTGTTCCACATTATACAATATTTTGACATATTGAAAAACAATAGTACTTCAAAATACTTATGTAAATAATCAAAACTGTTAATATTTCTTAACTGATAATAATTTCTTAATTCATAGATTTTGATAACAATATAATTTTTTCTCTTCTGTCACAAAAGTAATACCAATTTCTGTGGTAGTATATACCAGCACTTCTAACACTTGTGCAGTTAGCATGGCATGTGTCAGAGTACCAGGAGCTCATATTAGTATTTTTGAGGGACCTTATTATGAATATTAACTTGTAGATTTTTTTCTGCTGAGCTAATACATAACAGATCAGCATCTATGCATACCTGCTAGTACTATAAGTCAGTCTGTAAGCTACCTAAGGAATTCTGGTTTAGATCTCTCTGTGTTATTGTGGGGATCAGTGATTTTTGGGTCCAGAACCTGTCTCAGCCACAGGTTATTTTCTGAGATTATTTTTCAGGGAAACAAAATGGGGTTTGTGCATTGTTTCACCATTAGTGAAGTTGTTTGCATATTTATCTGAAGCTGAAAGTTTTAGTAATATAGTCAATCAGTGCTTATATGTTAGTTACAGAGGTGTGGGAATGCTAAATTGGCTTATCCACAAATGTAAAAGGATGAGACTGTATAATGGGCTTTCACTGATACAACAGCAAGACAGTCTTATGAATTAAGATCTCAATTTCAAAGTATTTAGAAATTAAATAGGTATTCTCTTTTATTTTTCCCTGAAAATAATTGTCACAGGCATCATAATGATTAGTGTTTTCATAAGAAAAATATTAATTACTTAAAAGAATGTGCTGGTTCCTTACTAGACCTTCCAATCATTCTTTCTAGTTTACACAGTCTATTACTCTAGAGGGTGAAATCCGAAGTCTGCACTCAGTATTTATGCAGTTTCAATTGAAATCAAATCCCCAGCAGCTTCAGTAGGACTTTTACGTAAACCAATTTCTGAATAAGCACTTCAGAATCTGGACCCTAGTGGAAATAAGTAATCTGAATTTAAAAAGAATTGCTCTAAGTATACAGAAAGCTGTAACGTTCTGCAGCTGAAGAAGAGAATTCACGGCATCCTAGGTTTTAAATTATTAATTCCTATGAATTTGTTATCCTCTACTTGCCTTCAAAACTTTTTACTGCAAAAGAAATTATCCTTGTTGGTGTTGGGTTTCTGCCAGTGATGCTTGCAGTGCTCTTCCCCACCAGGGGGGTCTGGTTACTCTTTGCTAACCAGTCCCTTACTTATGCCACACAACCCCAGAGAACCCCAGGTCAGCTATAATTTCTTGAATTAGATGAAGGATGAAGGACTCATCCAGGAGTAAGGCCTTGTGCTTATAAGTTAGCGCAGAGCCAGGGGTCCTCTGTGCACCTCTGGTGAAGGCTGTGTTTGGACACATTTGAACTTTAAATAATCTACTGGAATAGTAAAAATTATTATAAATATTATTGGACTATATCATAATGCTCCTGTATTTCTTGTTGCCTGCAATATTTCATGTCTATTTAAAGGTAGTATTCAATATTTGATCTCATCTAAGACTAAGCAAGAAGGGAATTGCACAATATGCACATTTTGTCGGCCTTCTTTACCTTCCCTGTTTTCCATATTTTCAAGCAGCAGTGATTTGGCTAGAAAAATATTCCTTTGTGTGAATTACTTTTTCCACAGTAGTCTAAAATAACACCAAATTAATATGTAATTTCTGGCTTTTTTGAGTTTATTTGGTTGTGACAGTGTTCAGTATTGGTAATACGGCCCATGTCCAGCTAGGCGACAGACTTAATATGGGTGACACATTTATATAGAGCCCTGTCTGTGCCACCAAGTTACTGATTTGATAAATTGATGCTATCCAAAGAATATCTTTTCTTTCTTTACTGCCTTATGGAAGCATGTTCTCTCTCAGGATAATTGCATCATGAAGGTCCAGCTTTTTCCCAAAGTTAGGGAAGAGAAACACTCTAAGACAAATCAAGTTGGCAAATATCTCTGATTTATGTAGTATGTTGGTTTCATGCTCTATAAATTTCTAGATATAGCAGTGTTGGAACAAGGGAGCAGTTCAGAGTATATTATGTAAATTAAAAAAAATCAAAATTATCAAGGAAAATTTTATTTAATCAAACATTGTGGAAGAAACACTACTGAATATGGTAATGCTCTCATTTTCCTTTGCATGTACTTTTTTTTTGCATTTTGTGTGACTTGGAGTACTGAATTCTGTATTCATATGGGGTGGAATGGGTGATAAAGTACAGTAGTGAACACTATCAGTATTTGGCATTTGGAAACCAAAATATATCTGTTTTGGTTCAAGTGTAAGTGTGACTTGATATATTTGTTTCCTACTTCTTTAAGTGTAACTCACTACATTATTTGTTCAACAGAACTCATTCTCACAAATTCTGAATCCCAAGTCCTAAAGACTTTGGTTCATTGGGTTCAGATTTTTTAGCTTAGGGAAATGTCTTGCAAAAAGCTGTTTTACAGGAACCTAGTGGAATAATCAATGGAAAAATGGACGCAATAGTAGGATGAGCACAGCCTGTGTATATTTAAGAATTTGGGTCTAAACCTGTTAGTGAAGATGACAAACTTCAAAGTGAGTGTGCTGTATTATCCAGGGAGCCATATGGTGCTAACAACTTTACTGCTTGGATCAGTCTACCACTCAGATGATAGACAAGTAAGAAAATGGAACTTGATCATTTGTGAAGTTAGTGCAAGGTCTGACACTGAGTTTGATCAAAAAATATAGGACCTTTGCTCCCGGCCTGATACTTTCTACAAAACCTCTGTATTTTGAAAAGTCTCATACTGAGCCTTAACATCTTTGAAAATGTATATATTTTTAGTCAAGTAAGAAATTATAAACATGTGAGAAAATGGAAAGAAAACCCCCACAAAATTAGAATAGTCTCTGAGGGCATGAGGGAAAAGGCCTTTATTTCTAGCCAACAATTATGTTTTATCTTATGATGTTCTTAGTAGTTCTTTCAATCCCCTTGCTCTTAAATGGTAGCAGTGCTACAATATGCAATCATCCAGTACACATTAGGAAGCTGTAAAAAAATAACTGCCTTCCTCATACATTTTCTAATAAATGTAGAACTGTTCTTCATTCCTTAGTACAAATAAACCAGGGAAAGACAAGTTTTCAAAAAAAGTAGTTTTTCGAAATCAGTTGTTGAATTGAATTTCCTCTTTCCTACAGTCAGCTGATAAAATCAGATTAGTCTGTGTGGGTTTCTCTTTCAACAGCATAGGGAATCCTCCATAATGACCCAAGCAGTTAATGAGCAGTCACAGTTTCTTGTGCCATTCCTTCTGAACACCATCTTCTTCTGTGCTGGAGTCTGTTAAAAAACCCTTTGAAGTACAGAAGTGAAGCACAAGGACTGGAAATTTACTGGTCATTTTTCATTAGTTATTTCTCTGCAGTATGGAACAGCATCACATGATGACCAAAAACTGCCTAAAGCCTGTCTGGTAGGCAATATAGGTGGTACAGAATCCAAGGAATTAATATACTGAGGGAGAATTTGATGCAAAATGGGAAGGTAGTGCATGAATTCTTAAAATCATACTTTTCTCTTGTTTTCTATAGGTAGGCTGGGGATATTTTTAAAATCCTCCCACCGACCTGCCAAATCACAGGATGGAGTTACTCAGTGTCTCCTTTCCATTGAATGTTTTGCCACATGCAAACTTTCATCTTCTGTCTCAGCGTACTTCTGTGTTTTGCTAGGCTTACTTTCAAAGGTAGGTTTTTTGCTATCTTATGAAACTGCAGGGGAACTTAATCATATAAATGACAAAGTTCAGAGTTACAGATCTAACGTCTTTGTCTAGTGGTACATTTCTTACCGTGGTGTGATGATGATAGGAATTGTTTTTGTTTTGTTTTATGCCCTGAAAATTCAGTGCAAAGAAAGCTAACTTGTACAGGTTCTAATTATAATGGATTATTTTCTCCTCATTGTGTGTGGATTAGAACCAAACTGAATTATAATCTCTCCGATTTCTTTTCTTTGCATTAGGAATAGGGGAAGGATAAATGTATCCAATAGTATTTTCTCTGTGGAAAGGAGCTACCACAGAGTGAATTGCAGCTGCAAATGTGCGACACCGAAAGCCCTTTCATCCTGACTCACAGCTTCAGTGTCAATAGCTATTATCTCTGGACTAGTAGTTTACAGTTAATGTCAAAAACACCTGACATGTTGCCGGAACCGTGAAATAGATCAGCTGATAATGAAGATTACTGCTGGTCTACGAAGTTTCTTAATCTAGCTATATTAATAATTCCTTTGAATACAGGTGATTTTGTCAGAAGAAAACAGTCTCAGTGTAGATGTGTAAAGGGACACAGAAGGAGATGAGGCTGTTCAGGTGTGACAGAGTGCCAGTTTTAAAGCTTTGGTTACTTTGTTTACTTTGAAATGCCAGCAGATTGACTTAATTCTGAACTCATTATTATTGGGTCTCTTTCTCCTGATTTCAGTAATTTTACCTAGAAGTAATAAAAAGTCCTCTCCAAAATAAAACAGAAAAAGCCAAACAAAACCTGCAAAAGCAAGAATGCATATTTTTTGAAAAGGTTAACTAGGAAGCTTTGGTATTTATTGAACAAAAATTATGGTAGGGCATTTCATCATTGTTCTTTTTTGGGGGTTCAAAATTTTTTTCTAAACTTTTCTGCTGGAGGACTCAGACATAAAATTTCCTTATTTAACGACTGGACAAATATTAAATAACACTACTCAATTTTATTTCATTGAAATTTTATTCTTATATTCTTTGAGGAGAATTTCAGCTACCACTACTAACTTTCATTAGGCTAAAATATTTCCTGGGTGATCCTGCAGGCCGCAATGGTTTGATGTATTTCAGTTCCATTTCAGTATCACAGGAACTGTCCTTGGGCCGTTCTACCCTGTACCCTCCAATCTTAAATGAAGCTTCTCCAGACCCAGTAAAGACATAGAATTTAAGTGAATCATCGAAAACATTAAATATGATTTCATATTTTTCCCCATTAGTTTGTGTTGGATGAATAAGAGGTGCTGTGTATCTTGTATCAAGCCAGGCCTATCTCTATAATCCTGTAGTTTGATCTGAGCCCACAGCAAAGGGAAGCGGCACATGCTGGGCACCGTTTTATGTTCGTGGTAATCTCACTGTGACACATTTACTTTAATCTGTCAATGAATCGTGTTTGACACAGGCTTGAATTAATGTTATGAGAATTAAAAGAATAGAAAAACCTTTTATTTTTAAAATAGACATGCAAAACAGGCAGACAGTTGAATGCCTCTAGCCAAGACAATATATCAAAGAATGTTCTGCAAGATAGACCCAAAGATCAGGTGCTCTTGCCATGAGGGAGAGGAACATTTTTTGGAAAAATTATAAACATAAATCCAGAAAAGCTAAACAAAAAACCCCATTTGTTTTCCTGCCTCTAGAATGAGAACTGCATAAAAGATGATTAGGTTTGCATGCAGTGGCCATAAACAGACTGAGGCATGATGAATTAATGCATGGGCAATTTCTGTAGCAATCACTAAACATACCAAAGATGTCAGACAATCACAACAGAGATGTGTCTTTTGTTTCGTAAAGAAAGCTTGGTGCCTGACAAAGGGTCAAATGAGTCGCATGCTGCAGGTGCTGTCATGGTCTGGCCAAATTTGTGATGTCTCCTTCTCTAAGGGATGATATTGGAAGCCTTGTAAGTTTCAGATCTACTCCATATCAGTAACTGAGAGGGTCTGTGTTGATACCACAGATGGTTAGATGGTTACTCTTGCTCTCAAATCCAGCAGGCTGTAACTGGGCAGTATTCACAGGAGAGAGGGTGATTTACATGTGTCTCCCAGTCAGGGAACTCCTGGGAACTCATTTTAACTTTTAACTAGGTAGAACCAAGAACATGATGATACTATTTATCAGCATGTTATTGTTGTGCCCATGAACCTGACATGGGAAACTGGTCTGCCTGGTCATCAGGTGAACGTTTACTGAGCTAAATCCTAAATAATGACTGTTGACTTGTATTGGGACAAATATTCAAGTGAAGCTAGGGCAAATTTCCCTTGAATAGCAGGTTCTGAATTTTGTGTGTTTTGCGTTGGAGAAATATTTGTTGGCAGTTTTTATGCAAGACCTATTTTGAGGTTTCATTAGAATTTGAAGAAAAGAAGCAGTACCTGTTCACCACGTTTTTACTAGCAAAAAAAAAAATCTATAACTTCCCAAAGCAAATTATCATTTTAACTCTCTTGCTTCCCTATTTTCTTGTCAAGGTTAAAAGAATGGAGTGTACTGAAGTCAGGAAAGCTCAGAGTCAGTTTGAGGTGAAGTCACCAGCATTGCATTTCTCCACCAGTCACAACTGATAAGTTCAAAACCACATCAGGTGAGGTTATTGTACCCTTGACTTGAAATGTGAAAGTCAATGCATGTGCAATCACATATCTCTGTTAAACCTCTTTCTTGTCAAATCCTATATCACTAATGAGTTTTTAACTGTGAGTTTGGCTATTTAAATTGTCTAATTTCTTCTGCATTCATATGGTATGAACAGATAGGTAAAAATACCGATGTTATGGTAACTTAGGCATTTTAGGTTAAAAAAGTGCATATAATTTTCCTTCTTACTCAAACAGAATTGCTAGCAAATCAAAATAGAAAACACAAGCAAACAGAAGAGGGAATATTTGAACAAGTACATGCAAAATAATTATTCAGCACTGCAGACTAGTCTTTTGCAAAGCTTTAAATAATATATGTACAGAGATTAGAAATCCCTGCAAGGAAGTTTTTAATTTTTTCCTGTATGCTTCTCTCCAATATTTTCTTTGAAGCTCACATAGCGTATCTTTTAGCTTAATTCAAAATGATGTTTTTACATCAAAAACTGCAGCCAAGCCAATACTCTTCTTACAACTGGTTGTTCAAAGGGGAAAAAATTGTTAAAATTTGTTTTTTAAAAACATTCTGTTTTGTGTTAGTCAACGTATGATACTACTTCTCTCTCTTTCTTTCTCTTGCTCTCTCCTTTTCTTTTCCCCCTTTCTTTCTTCTTTTCCCCCTTTCTTTCTTCTTTTCCCCCTTTCTTTCTTCTTTTCCCCCTTTCTTTCTTCTTTTCCCCCTTCCTTTTCATTTGTCTGTCTTTTCTGTCTTGTTTTGGAAATAAACTCCTGTCCATACAATAGCTTATTTTTAAAAGATATCTCTGTATTTCTTCAAATGTTTCATTCATTGAAAATATTTTTGCTCTAAAACATGATAAAGAAACAGATCTTTTTCTTTAGGTAATGGATGGCCATAGTGGTTAAAAATCCAACAATTCATAGTTAGAAAGTAATAGTAAATGACACAAACTTTTTCTGTTACAAAATTCTTTAGCTGAATTACAAAGTATGTGAAGGAAAGTGCAGAATGATCAGGGGTTAGAAACAAAACTAGAAAAACAAAGGTATAAAGACATCCTATATTAAGCCCTGCGGCAGTGCCTTATTTATACAACAGAGAATGTCTACAGAATAAGCAACCAGCACAACAGAGGTATGACTAATAGATAGGTATGAATCAGTGGATTTGTATTCTCCTCACACATCCCTCTTCCCAAAAGCAGAGAAAATGAAAGAAACCTCCTCCTGCGCTTTCTCACACATTCATCCTTTTCAAACCTGATGCTCACAGTTATGATAGTTAAATTTTAGCTTTGGGCAGCCCAGGGTACTAATCTTGCATGACCTGTTCCAAATGAAATCATGCCCTTATGACTCATTTGCTTTCCCTGTCTAATTTTTTTTCTCTTTGAGGATCCTGTATCCAAGGACTCTCTCTATCAAAATAATAATTAAAAAAAAAACCCAAAACCCTAGAACCTCTATCTTGTTGCTATAGATTTAAATATTAAAAGGAAGAGCATAGGTTTTGATATTGTGGAATCTGGATTACTTCTAGATCACAGTTTTCCAGTTTAAATTTAGTTGCATGGAAGGACATTTTCTTAATATTTTCAGATTTATAACTACCACTGAGTGCCAATAAATCAACATGTAATTGCAATGCAGTTAAAATCAATTGATAAATTTGTTTTTATGGTTCTGATAGGGAGGCAACTTCTAAGAATAGAAAGTACCATCTCTGCCATGATAAATCACCACCAGGAAAATCAGCTTATCCCAGCTCAAGGTGGCCACAAAACCAACATTCCAGTAAGTGGCTTTGTCTTTAAAAATATCCCAGCTATTTTATCACTGATTATTCATGTAAATTCAAATCTTCCAGGGTTTTTAAAAATGTAGTGCTTATGGATTACTTGGAGGTACGTGTATGGGTTCCAGCCTTTCACAATACCTTCTCACAAAAAAGAATATTTATATTTTTTTATTCTAGAAGATATAGATCACTATAACTGGTTTGTGCCTTAAATGTGCTTTTCTGTGCAGCTGGGGTTTGAAAAGGATTCCAGTGATTCACTGGCCTTGTCCTGGATCTCATACAATAGCACATTAACCTTGGTGGAATATGTTAAAAAAACAGGGTCTTGACCTTGCAAACATTACTGCATGTGCCAAGCTTCCCCTGTGGGACTCCCTGCATCTCCCCTGGAAAATGCCTAGAACCATATACAGGAGTATTGATTGTGCAGAGGGGGAATAATGTTAGGATACAAACCATAGTCTGCTACTTATCCTGCCTTTCTGCAAAAAAGCTCTGCAATCTGCTTTCAGCTGTGATTGGAGTTAGCAGATGAATACAGTAGGCTTCTGTAAATGATTGTTGGTTTTACCCAGCCTCCTCGTGCTTAGCTGTTCTTGTTTGCCTCTGTAATTAATGACAAAGTGTTTTTCTCATGTTTCTTATCCATGGTTGGGTAACTCCAGACACAAATGCCAGATCTGATGAACCTGAAAAGGAAAGTAGGTGGGAGCAAATTTTCCAAGAGTGTTATTCTAGTTGACAGGTCTGCCTCTTGTGACATTAATAATGCTTCACAAATGTTGATATGAATCAAGATAAAGCCAGAAGCAAACCATAGGCAAGATGGGGAACCTTGGCTCTGCAGTTTTAGCATCCCTGGAGCTGATAGAAAGACTGCAGCTTTCAGATGTGAATACCTTCCTCCTTATCCCAGAAGCTTGTACAACAATATAGGTTCTACATCTGCTTGTATATATGAATCAGGCATCCCCAGGGCCCAATCACCAAACTTGACTGAAAATTTTATCCAAAATACAGTGGTTAAAAAAAAAAAAAAAGGTATTGTCATGACTTTGGTGGGCTCAATCTCAGCATCTCCCTGAAATCTAATTCTCTGGCTACTTCTGTGACTTTGCAGGTCCACGTTTCTGGAGCACTTTGGTATCAAAACACCAGCTTGGTCCTCCAGTCCTTATGTAAGAAGGCACATCTTAAATTTACAGAAATAAGAATGTAGCTGGCAATCTTTCAATTTATGTGCAAAATAAGTTGGTTATAGGCCTTATGCTGCTTCTGGAAGTAAGGACAAATATTATTTCCTCTTGGTGCTGCAGAGCCTCTCTCTAGCTTTTGTTTGTGGTGAAGTGCTCAGTCTGAGATTAGTAAAGAGCAGGGCAATCTACAAAGTACACAGGAGAGGAATGAGACTGGAGCCAAGGTAAGTGTTTGCAGTACTGCGTTAGAGTCCCTGCCTAATAATGAGGTGCCTTTTGGAAGTGAAGGGCGTTACCTCTCCTGAATGTACAATTCTGTTCCTAAAATATGTCTTTTAACACCTGCAGCTGCTGATTTTGCTTTTCTGCTGCTGTATGGTTAAGACAGCAAACACCAGAGGATAATATTTTGGCAGGAACTACTCCATCTGCACTTTTTCTTCCGTGGAAGATGCACGAAGGTCAAAAGATTTCAAGGGAGGTTTTGTGAACAAGAGAGCTGCATGTTCTACCGTGGAAGGTGGATGCCACAGTAGTGTTTTAAGAAATTGGCATTGTTTCATTTTTCTGTGGATCTTCTTGCAAAGTCCTTGTCTTCCACTAGACATGGAAGATGTGGAGCTCTTTCCTGACAAAGAAAATATTTAAAGCCATTTGTCCATCTGGACGAGTAGTCAAACTGCTCAATTAACCTCCTGCCCAGCTTCTCTCTCTACACTCTTTCTCCTTCTGACTGGTCTCAGAGTTTTTTCTCACTTAAGTACCCTTGCAAATGGAGAGAAAGCTCTTCCCTGCTTTTCTACTGTTTCTGACAGCCTTTACTCCTGGAATCTGTGTACAAACTGTTTCCTAACACCCGCCTCAGTCCCTTCTTTGCCTTGCTAAATGTACAGTGTCCATTAAAGCAGTATGTATCTCTAAGCAAAGCCATGATGTTTTCAATTAACAGTGAAATTTGATGTAAATTCTAAAGCAGTATTTCCTCTTTGATGTACTTGTTGTCTGCATTGTTTAGATCTCTGTACCAAAGAGGAATGTTGCTCCAAATCTGAACACTAAGGATAGTAAATGCATGGAAAAAATGCCCTCTAGACCTTCAATTTCCTAGGAAACCTTCATTTACTTCCATCAAGGTATAGGGAAAAGGCAATTAAATGGCTTAACATTTGCACTGTCTACTGAACTGCAGTTGCTGAGTTTAATGCAGAATGTGCACCAAGCAGAGTAAATCAGCTGTGCAGCAGGTTGAGCTTCTGATTATAATAAGATAGGACAATACCCTACCTGTAAGACAGGAAGCCACATCTCCAACAATAAGACTGAGACAGAGAAAAAGGAAAAAAAAAAATTGAATCCCTGTGTCCTTGAGGAAAATGGACCTTGTGGAGACCCTGGAAATCTGTTTGGCTATTCTGCAGTAAAGCAAGAGAACAACCCTTGTTGACTCTTTCTGGGCAAGATTTCTGATTACAGCTATTACAGAATGCTGAAACTCCATGGCATCGAAATTTCTCTTCATGTCCATGTCTTTCTTGATATACATGAAAACATCTGAACATTTGAAATATTGCCCTTAAAACACTTCCTTGGTTCGTTAACTTCAGTACATTTTTCTGACATTACTAGAGTTAAAATTTGTGGTTTTCAGATGTGTGCAAATTTCTCCTACAGTCTTGGATTCCAGCCAAGTTCCCTGTAATTTTGGTGTACCTTCATAAGGTCCTTAAGATTCCAGGGAACAGACTATGACAATTTGAAAAGGGTTTAGCTTCATTTGGAGGTGTCTACCAAACTATGACTGTCTTTGTTCCCTTAATTGTTTCAGTCCTCACTTGAAAGAAGAATTTGCGACTTACTGCTGCACATGTTACAATGTAAAGCTCTCTTTTTCATGCCGTATTTCAGATTTCACTATTTTATATTATTTATTTTCGTTTTCTTTAAATGTAAATAAAGTCCAACAACAACAGCAGATGATGGATTCTCTTCATTTATATAACCTTGACTTTACCAGGTGCATTTATCCCAGAAAGGCCTGGCAAGCCCCAGGGTTCTCATTTTTCTTGTAATCTCCTTTCATTGGCATCTAAAGTGGCATTAAGTATACAGACATCTTGACCTTGAAGTCTTCTCAACAGAACAGAAAAGCAAGACCCCTTAAATAATAAAAGAGGCAGTTCATAGTTTTATGGTTTTAAAATAAGATCCCATTTATTTTCAAATGCTGTGATGATTTTTCAGTGTCTACATTTACTGTCTCTTTGGAGACTTACAAGTTTTTTTTCTTTCATCTCCTGAAACACAACTCAAGTCTAGAAGGCATCTTCTTTTTTAAAAAAATGCACCCCATTTTCATTTCTGGAAATGCTAGTTCTCCTTTACCATCTATACCCTTTCATTCTTTCTGTAATAACCCCTCCTCTTTTTCCTATTACTTTTTTTTCTTTTACTTGACAAAATGCTTTGTGTTTCACATTATCATGCTCCATTTTGACTAAAGATCTAGCATTTTGGATATTCAGTATTAGTCCTTAACTGTTCACTGCGCAGACTTCATAAATACTATATTACCTTTCTCTTTAACAAAAAGAGCCAAAATGCCCTATTTTTATTAAGAGTACAGTGATGAAAACTCGTGTAATTTTACTTTTGGCACAGTCTCTCATTAAGAGAAATGGAAAGCTGATTTTATAGTCTGAATTGGTACCTTGATAATATAATAGCATATGTCTCATTGACAGAACACAATAAAATATATTTCATTGATACAACATCCCAGTTTCATTTTAATAAGTAAAGAGTTCACAGTATTCCAGACAATTCATTCTGTGATCAAAGTGTTGGCAGAGATTTAAAAAAACGTTGCCTGCTGGACATATTCTGCTACATTTCTCTATGGCACATAAAGCATTTAGGACTAATTACCATTGTCACCTTTAGAAACCATGGCTTGAAAAACTGGAAAGAGAAAAATTCAGACACCACCATTGCAGCTCTGTGGCCATGGTGTCTCCAGGGCCAGGGAAGAGCAGAGTCTCTGTCTCTTTGGGGTGGCTCCATGTCTGCCAGGAGAGTGGCTCTAGCAGAGCAGGGCAGAAACCTCCCTGGGAGCTCATGGGCTCTCCAGTGGCAAGCTCTGCATCTCAGGTGCCTCTTCTGGGGAGGGCTGCAGCTTAGAAAGGACTCGTTTCTTTTAAAGGGATTGAAATTTTTGGGCATAGCAGAGGAGGTACACTGACAGGACGATACACAAGGATGGGGTGGGGGGTTTGTGGGGCTTGCAGAGTTGTAGTTTAGATATTAGTTGCAGTTTGGGAGCCATTATTTTGAAGTAGGAAGCTTTCCTTCAGTGAACCTTCTGCTGAAGCAAGCTCTGTGCCAGGTTACCACTGAGTGAGTTTACTAACCCTTGAAAAGTGAGGATGGCACAGCTCAGTGGCCCATGTAAGCTTGTCCCTTAAATGCCAGTGTATGAGAATTTTATATTCTCCCTCTGTGCTTCTTTTTTTTTGCGCTCAGTTGTTCATTCTTCACATTCTCAACTTTGTTTTCAACCTATTTCTCACTGGAGTTTTTCTCTGCTCCCTCACAGATCCTTCATTTATAGTCTCTCCGAAGCAGAAAATCAAGTGACGTTCAATTTTGTACCAGCCTTTTCAAAACAGTGTGATTTGAAATTAAAGAGCTTGAATATACCATCTACACATCTGCACACAGATGTGTTGTGGATAAATCAAAATTAAAATATTTGGGGAATTGTTTTTAAAATTGCAGCTTACATATGAATTTACAAGGATAGTCCTTAGCCTTGAAAAAACCTTCGCTGGAATTAAAATTGTGCAGTGGACTAATCCCACTAGAAGACATGCTGCAGATACTAGATAATTTTCAATGTAGGATAAAACTGCAGAGATTGCATGTTTACTCTGTGTTGTAAAATTATGTATGATTATATTTTTTGTCCATGTTTTTGTATTTATGTTAATTATATATAAATATGAAGATTAATTGGATAGGAGTTCATGTGCATGTAGAATTCAATGCCACAATATCACCACAGACAAATACACTGTCTCCAAACTATCCACACATTCTTCTTCAGCAAATAAATTGACATGTGGATAAGTCCTTCAGTTCCTTTGAAAAGCAGACTTCTAAGCACATGCTTATGTACTCTGCTATAGATAATATTAGTTTATGGTCTGAATTAAGATGTATGGGCTTAATCCCGTACCACTGAAAATTTTATTGTTGAATATGGCATCACACAAGTGTTAATGTCTAAAAGCCCAGACCTCATTTACACCTGCAAATTCATTTAGTATTCCCTGGTAAAAAGTTTTAGGTGTATAAAGCTTCATCTACAGTGCTAAAAGATACTACAACGTGCTCATGTAAAAATCAACTGCAGAAGTTTTATACAAAGTCAGATATCTCGTCTAGTGTGTCTAATAGCTCTGAATGCGTGCACGTGTTATGAGTTATAGGTACAATAATTCTGGCTTATCTCACTTGTATAATGCTACGTTTGTGAGCTGAAGGCCTGGATTCTGTGGTGCATGTAGCCAGACCAGGGTAAATTCTGAGAAGTGCTTCATCCAGAGTCATCTTCTTTAGAGTATTCTTTTGCATTAAAGCTACTTTCACAGTGATGTCTTGAGAAAAAAGTTTTGAAACAGCCATTCAGATTATCATATGAAGCAACTCATGCAATTTTATCTTCTCACACGAGACTTAAATCTCTCTTGATAGACATAGTTAATTTTTAATGATTTTTCTCCAGAACCAGCCAAATTTTTAAAACTAAAGCTGATATTAGCCCCATGAACAAATGACATCAATTGAAATTTACTTTTTTTGTTCAAGGTGATTGATGTAATTTCGTATTAAAGTGACCTTTGTTAGAAATGTTTTGACTATAATGATTTCCTGTCCTTTTTGCTCAGCAATCAGAACAGCAGAACTGGCATCAGCCTGTTTTCAGCTGCTTCCCTTAATGCTTGAAGGGAAGCATGCTGCCCTGAATACTTGCCTGAAGGATGGGCAGTGGCTGCAGGCAAGGGTCAGCACCAACTAGCCATGGAAATGTAAAATGCCAACCTGAGAGGTCAGTAAGGAACCAGACCTGGGTCTCACACCACTAAAAGTACAGTCAAATTTCTATCTTGAATTTGTTTTACCTTATATTTCTTAGCAAGATGTTTTGTTCCCAAGGGAATTGTGTTTCTGACGTGTATGGGCTGATTCATGTTTCTATAGGCTGATCTTCTTTGTGTTGGAAGTCTGGCACCTACAAAACCTGTGATTTATGCTTGTGAATGATACCTATTATATAGTTATAGAAACATACCTGCATCTGTAAAACTGATTGATAGCTCCTTATATGAAACCATCTTATTATGAGTGACTGGAAGTCCTGAGGATGGCAGTGATCTTTTGTAGATTCTCTGGGTGAATGTAGTTTAAAAGATATTTTCATTTAACAGGGAGAACTACAGTTAAATTTTTCTTGTGAAATTCATTCTAAAAAGCATGAGTCAAAACTTCATACCATTCAGAAAAACACAGTTACAAAAAAAGTGACAGAAATTCCCACTTCAAAAGAAAAATTAAAAGTAATCCTATAACTAAGGTGCAATAGGGGCTTGGATTAGATGCCCCGTGTGACCTGCTGGTTTTAAAATGTGTGGGCAGTACTCTAGGCCTATTTTAACTTGGACACTATTAAATATCCATACAGACAGAAATCTGAGCAAGACAAACTCACTATGGCAGATGTTGTTTTTTTCCTTCTTTATTTTCTTACTTTTCCTGTAGAGAAAAAAATAATCTTTAACATGTAGACCCCTGCTCATCTCCTTTTTGTATGAAGAGATGTAGCAATATTATTGCTATGCTATTCTTTCAACCATGAAGTAAACTTTTTCATAACAACTTTGTGATCTGAATATTTTAGTAAATAAATCAGAAATACAGAATATAATAGAATTAAAAGGATCTGTTTAAAAATAAGGTTGTAATTACAAGCTACCAGGATTAATTTCAAAGAGCATATGGCTTCTCTAATTAAGAGGAAGGCTGTTTTTTTTTTTTTTATCTTTTAAGCTGCATATAATACTCTAAGTTCTATTCATGTGCTGCCAAACTTGTCAAATGAGCCTGCTTTTGCAGTTAAATTTTTGCTCTTGTTCAACCCCCTCTTATCAAAGGCTGACATTAAAAAAAAAGCACACAACATAGAATAATACTGAGCTTTGAAGCTAATGCTGGACTTTCTTTTAAAATTCTTCCCCTTTCTAATTACTGTCCTGAAGTTCAGTGCTCCCATCTATTTGAGAGTGTTCACCTGATGTTCTTTATTTAAGAATTCTATCTCCTATTTTTCAGGTTGATAGGATGATGCATTTATGACATGATTATTGCCATGTCAGCTATTCTGAACATATTTTGAATGATGACGTTAAGGATGCCCTTAGCTGTTGAAATAAGGTATAGGACATAGTTTGCATCATTTAGAAATCAACATTTTGTCTTCTCTGTTGTCTACTTAGTAAGAAAAATCCCAAGAATTTAAGTGGACTAACAATCTAGGAACAATAATTCTAAGAGAAAGAGAATTCTCTTTAAGAGAAATTAAGAAAAGAGAAAACTAGGCCAGAGTTTACTCCAGAATTTTTCCTTGCTTTGCCCCAAAATTGCCAGGTGTTAATCACTGTGCATACTTGGTGGCCACAGTGTGTTTTGGTTTTTGTCTGTTCAGAATGGAAAAGGATTAAAGAAGCATTTTTGTCACATGCATCTGACTTATTAGATAGCAAGATTTTAGTGCTGAATCCAGTCTTGCTGGGTCATAGAGCAGAAAGGACATTGGCATAGCCTTGTGTGCAGGGTTTTAGGAAAAAATGTGTCCCTGCTGGATGCACACCACTCTGTTTCTGCTCTTCAGTGCAGTGTGTCTGTGGGTTGCCCACTGCCCAGCAAGCCAGCTCCAGGGCAGTCCCAGGCTGGCACAGCTGCAGGCGTGGCCCTGAAAGAGAAAGGCCTCAAAATGCCTCAGCTTGGAGATCTACAGAATGAGATTTGGCACATGTTTCTTAAAGCTGATCCTATGACAACTTGAGCAACTGCTGCTGATCCTGTGAGGCTTTTGATTGTTCAATAATTTCTGGAGTGTCTAGACTTCTACAGTAGGAGAGTGTTGGTACCTCTGGGAATTGAGGTTAGATGTTATCCAGAAGTTCCCCTTGTCTTCCCTCAGGAAACAATGAGTTTATCAACTAGAAAGTTTTGCTTCATCTGCCTCCAGCCTGCTACCCTTCTATTAAGTAGTACTTAGTGCACAAGCCATCCTTCTGTTTTCAGTAGGGTTACTCATGTGAGTACCACTTCACACAGGGAGAATGATGGGATCAGCATCTGAATTGCCCACCACCTGGTTGTTATGGCATTAGTGCTTACTGGCTTGGGTTGCCCACAACTTCCAGTTATAAAAAAACCTAAACCAAACCAAAAACCTCAAGCAAATAAAAATCCCCCCCTCCAAAAAAGTAGAAAACTAATGGGAATTGCAGATTATTGATGTCTTTCTCATATTATGTTTGACTTTTTTGTAATGCAAGCCTACCCACACTACTCTTATATTTATGAATTCACATGCTAGGCAGTCTTGTAATGATTTTTTTTTTTGGTAACAGCAAGTCCAACCCATTCGCTTTGTATTTATTTTGTACACTGGCTTATCAATAAATCATTCAAATGATCTTAGTCATCTACTGCAACGTGAAGAAGCTATTCTTTGTTTCTGTCAAATCTGCTTCTGAAGTTATCTGTTCACAGGTACATGAATATTTATACAGATGACATTTTCAAGGCATTTTTGGCCCTAGATTCCTAATGGAGAATAATATTCCCATTTAAATGAGCTTTTATTGTTTTCTTTTAATTTTCTATGAAACATTATCACTGCACAAAAACTAATGCTTTGTTCACTTGTTTTGATCCCTAATAATGTAATCATATGCAAAAATTATAAGCGAGCTATAAACACTGGTGAATTATAATTAAAAACAGATTTAATAAGGTGCTCTTAAATGCTAATTACCTTCTTGAATTGAAATCTGAAGATTCATGCAGGATGTTTTTAAGGTAAGTCATGTTAGATATGAATTTTGTGAATATATTCTTTAGTGATGTCAGTAAAGACGAAGAAGGCACTGAGCTATATTCTTAACACTGATGCTGCCAATGCCTACAGTTCAAGATTCACCTGATTTTTGCATTACACATGGAGAAAAATATCACGGACTTTGCATTAAGGTCCTGGGTCTGACCATGTTCCTTTTTTATCACCTCAGGTTCTCACTGGGAAAGGGCTGTAACAAACATTGCACTAGGATCTGTTGAAACGTGTCATACTTGATCAGTTTTCTGTAAAATGTGCAGAGGTCTCTGCACAGGAATGACACTTTGGAAGTTATAACATATTCGTAAATAAGTGTTTTTTTCAAAGGAAACCTTTAACAAGGTGCTGCTGGGATGTTATCCATTCTCTGCAGCATCCTTAAACTCCATGCTCAGGGTCATCTTCAAAGGCTGAATTTGTGAGTAAGTATGAAACAGATTTGTCAAGCTGCTGTCCACAAAGTACTCAACAACCTGCGTAGTGAAAGGTGGAGGAAAAAACCAGATGCTTATAACTTGAACACTTACTTACATTTCAACTATCAATTTGTTTAAAAGGGGATTATGTTGTTTAAATAAAACAACATAAAATTAATATGAGACTCAGAAACTGTCCTATTTGATCATTGGACTATTACAGAGATAATATTTTGTACTGTATATACTAGATATACAGCTACGTCTATCTATGTATGTATCTTAGCAAAATACCTACAAATAATCCAGTGGCTGAAATGGATGGGTCCCTTGTGTCTCAGGGCCTGTTGTGTGAACTCCCTGAAAGGAGCCTTGTTTCCATAGGCAACAGAGCTGCTGTGGCACTATGGATCAAACACATCCGGATTTACTTTTATGCCTCTGAGGTAAACAGTTGCCTGCTGCACTACATAAATACTGAAAGAAAAACTCTCTTTCAGTGAAAGACCTGACCAGCATGAGCGGCAGGCTGCGGAGGAGAGCCTGGTGCAGGCAGCTCCTGGGAGAGTGCCACATGAGCTGCCATTTTTGCCTTTTCTGCCATTTAGTGCTCTAACTTTTTTGTTGTGTATTTCACAGCTTAAAGACTAATAGAAAAAAAAATCTTTAATGTGATCATTTTTCCTTCCCCCACATCCAGGTAGAATATGTTTTGGTTCTCTTGTCGCAGTTAGGCTGGAGATAAAATTATCAAATGTTTCTGCTTTTGGTGATTTGAATTGTAGAATTAACTACACCTTTTGATCTCAGCCAGCCAAACTGTTTGATACAGCTAAATGGAGAGTTTTAAAAGACAATCTAAATCTAGCTGGTTTTGAAAGCATACCCTTCCATTTTAACTAGAGTGAATGACATTAAAGCAACATATGATAGAAGGTGGCACAGGAAAAATGACCTTTACATTAAAAAAAATGAGATGTCTTATGATTGTTGTTGTACAAGAAAAACGAGTCACAAAGATCAAAGAGAAATGTAAGCTACTGATAAGTTATGTCTGGGTTTGCTGAGTTTGCTTATTCATCTGATTAAAATTATGCCATTCCACGCAATCTATGTTTATTTTATTTTGCAATTCCTATTTGTCTTGCTAATGGTTTCACTCTCTAAAAGGTAGGTTTCCAGAGGTGCAAGCCACAGAGACCTGGTACACTCTGCTGATTCAGTATAAGTGGAGCCTAATCCTGAGTTAAGTACACAAAGCTTTACAGATTTTGCAGTGAGAAATTTTTCATTGATTTCAATGGTATCCACTGTCACATTTCTGAAACCACTGTTACCCTGCAAATAATCAAACCCATTGAGTTCCTGTCTCTGTGACAGCAGATTGAGACTCATAAAATATATTTGTTCTGCTGCTAAAAATGCTCTTAGTGCTTACTTGTGCATCTTAATGAAAAAAGTCCTCACCCTATAGGCAGAAGTTTGTGAGAGTGTTCAGGGCATGGAAACTCTGCTGCCTCCCCCTAACAGGATGGATTTGTCCAGTGACCAACTCGTGCCCCTGCAGAGGTGGCACTGCAGCATCTCAGGTCCCCTGTGCTGAACAGGGCTCCTCCCTGCTGGCCACGGGAGCCCCAGCCTGTCCCTTCCTGACCTTCCAGCAGGCCTCCTTCAGCATTCTGCTTCTGCTGGAGTAACTTCTCTTCAGAAAGGGGGGATGGGGGGATGGAACATGGCTTTTGGTCTGTGACTTTCTCTGTCATAAGAGGTCAAGTACTGAATATTTTTATCCCAGCTGCTCTTGTCATAGAAATACTCCTTGAATTCATAAAAATGCTCTGTTTGTTTGTTCTGATTAAGGCTACTGAATAAATTAATTATTGAGAGCAAAATTAAAAATGTCATTTTAAGGTAGAAGTATGTAATAAATCACAAACTGAATATGTGATAATCCCAAAGTGATGAGCACAGTCTTAATGGCAATGCATATTTTTTTGAGTTCTGTGTTGTAGGTCTCTACATCCTTTTTTGGTTAACATGAAAGCTTTTCAAGGTCAGCAGTGCCATACAGGTAATGATGAGCCTGGGGAAGGCTTATGTTAAATGTGTCCTCAGTGTTCAGGTTAATCTTTTCATTTGTGATTTTTTTTTCCCCCATAAATGGATACATGGAAAGAAATTGCCTGTGTCACAAAAGTAATTTTTGTGTCTTTAAATATTATGGTGGTCTATTTTTCAAATAAGAGGTTAATTCATGCGTTAAAAACTGTGACATTCATTAGCAATCCCCTAACTTCAAGCATTTTACTTAGGAAAATGTAAACCCTGGGTACTGCAAGGTTGAAGAGATGTAAAAAAAGTGAAGGGATAAATAAAAATAGGGCAGCTTATCTGCACTTTTACATTTAATCCAAAATTGCATGTTATTTTATCTGACCCAAATAGGTGGAAACATTAAGTTAGTGAGTTGAACAGATTACCAGTGTCTTGAAAGTGGAGCTCAGTTTAGGTTCTGCTGGGCTGAGCCTGTAGCTTTATCTGATCTTGTGAGCTCTGCCTGCTACCTTCACTTTCCATTTATTTTAGTGAGGTGTTGGTTTTTGTTAGCATGAGTAGCATTTGGCGTTATTTTGTGAAGATGGTCATTGTTTGCCAAAACACTTTCAGCTACTAGGAAATTGTGTGTTGCTATTCTTTTCTCTGAGACTCTTGAGTCTTAAAAGCAACCCAACTTGTTTCTTAGGATTTCCTTATTATAAGGATCCAGCTGTCATATATTTCCCTGTGCATGAAACTGAACATAAAAAGATAAAATAGTTTTTTGTAAATACTGGTCTGTTTTTTACAGCAATAGTATTTTTGCATTTGTTTGTGTATGTCTAAATGCCTTCTCTAATAACTTTCAAACCCACTGACCGGTGTCAAGTAAATTTGACAGAAGGGAAGAGGTCTCTAGGATAATTGAGGTCTCAGTAGCTTTGGAAAAATAGACCCCATAAGCATTTTGACTGAAGGAAAGACAGCAGTGAAAACTCACGTTTTGTGAGATGAGAGGTTATAAATTCCCATACCAGAAGAAAAGTCCAAATTGGAGCTTAAATCATGAGATAGAAATCCACAGAAAACCAAGCTGCATTTATTTGAGGCTTCATTGTTTCACTTTTGTTTTTAATAACATCTTATGGGATTTAGAGATCAAAAAAATTTTAATCTTTCGTATTTGTCATTATTTGCGCTGTTTATTTAGTTTTCACTGTCCAAACTTATTGAAAGGAGATTATTTTTCTCTTTTTGCATTTTGTCAACATAAAATGAAGCATCAGTTCATGGGAGCTGCAAATGGTTGTGTTTGCTGTTTAATTACTAATTTCTATCTGTTTTGTGCATTAACAACATTATTCCATGTTTTATTATTTTTTAATACAACAACTATGTCATAGTCTTTCTTTGAAAATTGAATTGAAAAATCTGCAACCAGTGAGCTGCGGAAGGTACTCCCCTTGTTGCCTCTGGGTCTTTGAATTAGACCTGGAGAAATAATTCTGAATTGTTGTTTGTTTGCTACAGGCATTTTGCTTCCCCTAAACATGCGATGGGATTTGACATCAGTGCTATTTCTCCCTGCTGATATTGTGATTAAACTCCCAGATTTGAGCAGGTATTTGAACATGCCAAACAAATCCTTCACCTTTTCTAGTCTTCCCCAACCAAAGCCCACTTTCATGCCCACTTCCCTGTAACCCCTTTGCTATGCTGAGGAAGGAAGGACCCTGGAGAGAATACATGGAAACCTGTGGTAATGTGCATTTTCTGTGACTGTTCGCTTTGGTGCAAAATTACCAGTCTATGCTCTTTTTTATTCTAAAATTTTCTCTACATGTTAGATCCTGTCAAGGAGGTAAGGGGGACTGTGACTCCTACTTTCTCCTGTATTTATTCTGGCAGGATGAGCTATGCAAAAGTGAGCACTCTGTCAGTAGTGTGCATACTGACAGTATCATTGTAGGTGGAGACTGTTCTCTGAACAGTGCTTATAATTGTGCTAAAAAATTAAACGAGATAAATTATCCTGAAAGGTTATTGTGTAATTACATATTCCAAGCAGTTTTTTAAAAACATTTTGCATTCGTCACAAGCCTTTGCTCAAAGTGTGTAGGAACTGAGAGCAAACAAGCAAAGACTTTAGGGTCTTGGAGTAACTTGCATGCCTATCGTCTGACTGTCATGTCACACATCTGCTTTGTGATATGTCACCGCCTTTCTGTAACATGCCACATCCTAAGCAGTGTGCTGAGTGACAGCATGTCACTCACCTCGCTGTCATACATAGTCTTGTAGTACTGAAACCTTCTCAGGCAATGGTTAAAATTTGAAATTTGCTCCATGTTTCCACAGTGAGTGGTGAAAGAGTAGGGAGAAAACTGTGTTAAAGGAGAAATGAGAATAAACTCTCACTTATTGGTTGCTTTCTGTTTCCAGTTAATTCTAGTCCAGTGAGCACACATTTTGCACCTGTTTGGTACAATATTCTACCCATTGTCCTTTGGAAAGAAGCTGCCTATATTGGAGGCACTCAGGAGCTGGACATTTTATAAATGTAAGTCAGGGTTCTGACAGATTATCTCTGACAGATTTAGATGCAGTGATAGAATGCTCACACTTTACACCTTGCTTCTCAGCTGGAAGTAACCACCTGAAGAGCAAAGGCACCAGACTGGATGTGTGATGTAGCTCACAGGCCAGTGGCAGGCCAGCTAAACTGCTTATGAAGGTAGTGCTCCCAAACTGGGAACAGACATCCCATTTTATAGTACTGGGATGGAGATGGGTGGAGGGAACACTGTAAATCACAACAGGTTAATACCTGAAGCAAATGTAGCTCTTCTGCGGAATGGGCCGGGGGATCTGATGTGGGAAAGGCCGAGATGCTCAGAACCTTTTGGCCTCAGTCTTTCCTGATAAGGCCGGCCTTCAGGAATGCTCAGTCTTTACCCCCTGCTGCTTTACCTCCTTACTGAAGTGGACAGTGGGGGAGAGTGCCCCCTGTGCAGCTTTGCTGGGGGGCAGCCAGCTGAAAACAAGCTCTGCAGTGGAACACCTTAGTGTCCTGGTGGATGAGAACATTGCCCCAGACCCAGGGACATGAACATTCCCCTCAAATCAGCAGTGGTGAAACACATCTGATTGCTGTGTCCAATTCTGGGCTCCACAGGACAAGAGATATGACAAGAGGAAATGGCACAATGGAAATATGGGACATTCCAACTGAATGTAGGGAAAAACATTTTAGAGCAGAAAAGGTGAAACACAGGAACACATTTTCAACAGAGCTTTTGAAGTTTATTTCCTTAGAGGTATTCAAAACCTGTTGGGACCTGGCTCTGAGCAACTTGCTGTGGCTAGCCCTTCTCTGACCAGAGGGTTGGACCAGACAATCTTTTTCAGAGGTGCCTGGTGCAGCCAGTCTGAAAGTTTGATTCTAAAGCTCACACATCAGACTCCCCAGTCTCTAGACCTGAAGACAGTTGTGCTTTAAAAGTTGCTTGCTGAGTTGCTGTACTTTTGTTTGATTGTCAAAAGAATACAACATGCAAAGTACACTACTGGGCTAGTGTTCACTAAAAACTTGTACAACCTCGGGCTAATAAGGGTAACAAAAGTAGGCAGTGGTGCAAATCACGAGCTGGCAGTTTTACAAGGTGTCTACTGAAAAGAAATTCTTTATAGGTATTTTTTGAACATTTTCTTGGAATTCTGTGAGGTAAGTTTCCTTTCTTCTTATGCCTTTAGACAGATGTACAAACTGCTTTGAAGCCAACCATACTGGAATTAATAGTTTCTTCAAGCCATTACGGACTTGATTTTTTTTTTTTTTTTTGGCATTTCTTCTCTTAGAGACCTCTTTAAGAGATTTAACTTTGAAGCCTTTGTCCCTTTGAATGTTATTGTCTTCAGCAGCAATTTGTAACTCCCAGCATCCCCTTTCTACTGCAAATATGAATGTAAGTCTCTACATTATTCATTCTTTCTAAAGTGAGAAGGGAGAGTTGTAAACTGCTGAATTACAACCTGCAGTTGCCAAGAGGCAGGAACAACTTAAGAGCAATTTAATTGTAGATGTTTTCCTCCTTTCCCTTTTAACTCTTTCCTCAGGGAAGGATAAACACTACAGGCAATTGAATAGTAAAGGGGCTGGTCTAGAGACAGAGACAAGCAGGGATAGAGAAGGTCAGAATGAACTTTGCAGCTAGGAGAACAAAAGACAGCCAGAGTTTCAGACCATCTTTAGAAGGGCAGGAATTTGAAATTAGTTCATTGAGTTACTCTGTTCAAGTTTGCTAATGTGATGGACTTTACTCACAAAAAAAATTAAATTTCAGTTTAACATTGGGAAGGAGTTAAAACTGTTGCATAATTTTTAGTGGGTGAGATTCCATCAATGCCCAACACTACCCCAGCCAGCTCAAGAGAGAATTTTGTGAAGGAAGCGGATCTGAGGTAAAGGTAAAATGAAGCTACCGGGGGTCATTCTATAATCAAAGTGTATGGTCTCAGGCCAGTTGATGGTGTCACAGTCACACTTTTAGTGATATTTATGCTTGTCTGAGAATGCCATCATGGAAAGTAAGTGCTATTCTGGAACAGCCTAAAGAGAGTGCTGAATTGGTGCTCCTCCTCTTAGGTGTTTTATTTTATTATTTGTTTATGACCATGGCAACTCTTTGTGTGGTCCCTCACCATTGTTTCCACAGTAATAATGTGGATGTAACCTGTCTCCTAACATTGAATGTCTACATGACGTCATCTCAAAAAAATTGTGTCATCTGGAGAACCTTAGGCAGATTGCATCCACAGTCAACAACAGCAATCCTAAGCTGCACATGCTGTAAAACTGCAGTGCCTGACAGCAGGGTGAGCTGTTCCTGTTGACTGAAAATATTCTACTTTTTATTTATAGTGAGGAGTGGTTGAAAGGGACTTAGAGAAACACTTATTTTACTGTCTTCCATAAGCTTCATGTTAAAAAGCAGTACAAAACTGCAACCTTTTTACTTGGGTATCCACTATTAGAGAGGGACAAGCCTTGAATCCAAGTGCTTTTGTGAAAGGCATGAATAATATTAATCCTATTACCATGGTTGAAATAGAAGTGGGCATATTCTTCTGTTGTTGGCTTTGTGAGAATGCCTTATTTTCTACTACCAGCTTGAGCAGCATGTACTGCCAGCTAAGGGTGACCGTTTCTTTGTGCATGTTTTCCACACCTTATCTCTGAAGTGTATGGGCATTTTTGCATGACATTGCATACTGTATTTTTGCAATTCCTTAATGCAGCTGAAAAGAGGATGTTTACAAAGAAGATGTAATGTAGGCACCTGCAAAAAGATTTTTCTTAGGTTCTCTGCCTGAAGTAGAAGGTCTACAAGCCTGCCAATGCATTAATTCACTATTTGAGGTGTCTGCCATTTTTAGATCATCTGGTTATACCTCTGGTTCTCAGAGTCTGGTAAGAAAAACAAAATATGTAAAATCAAAATATGCACAAAAGTATTTTTTAAAAAATATTTTTGTTATTTTCTCTTCCTTTTTGTCAAATTTAATTGGATTCTTATGTACCATTCTGTGAACTAAAGAAAGCAGGAAGACAAAAAAAAATTGGCTCTTTTTAAAAAATCCCTCTCCTTTTGATGACAAGTCAAATATGGGGCCATTAGTTTTGTCTGAACTACGAGGCAGTGTTAGCATTGAGCTTGTTTCCTCTAGAGAAGAGAGATTATGTAACAGCACTAAATGGTGTTAGTCTCGATAAATAAATAAACCTGGCTCACTCCTTGAACGTAGGGAGGGAGGAATATATAACAATAGCAGGTAAGGGAGATTTTTCTATAAGTGGATGAAATTTACTTGGGTAGCCACACACTGCTGGTATCACTTTAGCTGCCTTCTTCTTTCCTCATGGAGAAAATCCTCATAAAGGCTGGATGTTTGCAGCCATTTGGCCAAAAGCTGGGATTGTCAATACGCTCTACTTTAATCAACTCTGCAGTGTTCAGTGACATGAGTCCTGTGGTCCTTGCAAGTTCAACAAGTTTTCTGAGGAGACATGTCTTTAACCACCTGAGTCTTAGGAGATTTTTCACCACCTTTATCCCCTCTTTGTGTCTTCCCAGCCCTTCCTAACACACTGTTCTGTGGTTCCATGTGTAGCTGCCTCAATATGGCTGACGTACAAACCTCTGGAGAACTTATTCTCAGTTTGTCCGAAATCAAGGCCATGTAAGACTTAGAAACAAAACCTACTCTTGTTAACCACTTTAAATAATAAAATCTTGTGGTGTTCCATGGCCATTTACTGGAGACAGTCTCCATCCATAAAGAGTTTTATAACTTCTAATCCTCTTACTATAGAAACATGTTATTTTACTTTAACAGACCATTCAGGGGGAAGAAATATTTTTCTTTCGAATTCACATTTCCATTCTGCAGGAACCTCAAACATAAAAATTTACTTTAGGTTCTTTGTATTCCTGTGACTTTAAATTTTCTCTGCAGTGCCTGGAATATTCTTGTTTTTAGAATGGATCCTCACTCCTTCTGATGTGCCATTCTTGACACTTATGGGGCAAAAAGTGCATGATGTGCATAAGTTTTTTCTTTCAAGTCTTTCAGTATGATTTAGGTTCCTTCTCTTACTGGTTCAAGTGAGCTGTTTTCTTAGGGTGTGTGCAGGGACCCTGTGTGAGCACACCACCCCCTACAAAACAAGATTGCAGCTGGAACATGCTACAGCAACAAGTAATTTTTGGGGCTGAACAAATTACCTCCAAAATTCACATCTTAAGTTTCCAAAAATTACATATTTAGGTGATTGAACATTCATTGACCATGTGGACTGCCTTTTTTAAGTACCAGCTGTATTTTAAAACAAGCACAATCTTAATCTGAAACAAACCTAAAGAACAGTTCTGTTCATAACAGCCATGTCAGAATTTTCTCATCCCTCTGTGCATACGTCTCATTCTGGGATATATAGTGTATAAATGTATAAATAAATGTAGTCTGAAGGAAAAACACTTCCTATTGATGGCCAAGAGTATATGCCATTGCTTGGGAAAGAGTATTATTGCCTTAATTTTTTCCCCAAATGGTATTACACTTCACCTCACATCCCCTTGTACTTGGTTTATTTATCTTTAGAGCAGTTCTCCCTATCCTGAGGGATTTGAGTAGCCTAACTTGCCTTTCTTTTCATTTCTTCTAATGTCCCTGTTTCATGTCTGCATAAGGAGAAATAAAGCTCTCAAAAACTTTTGCTAGATTAACAGCATTTAAAATACTCAAGTAGTATTTCAAACCCAAGTGTTATCAGCAAGGGTGATGAGAGGAGGGAGATGGAGTGGATCTGTCTCCATGTGCCCTATTCATCTGGAGAGAAGGCTTCTTGCAAGCATTTTTCTCAAATGCTAAGTCGAAGACAAAAATTATTTTGAAGAGGACAGCTGCATGGTAATAATGTACAGTTTTATGGGATAATTGGTGAAGAAATACATGTATGAGACTGAAATAATTTGTTTCACAATGCGACAAAATACAACTTTAAGTCCTTTTAGCAATATACTGTTACTATGGGCAGGACAGTGACCTTTAGTCCTGGTTTGAATTAGGGTTGTTTGGGTTGGTGAGCCAGGAAGAAAGAAGAGCCACAGTTGTCTTTCAGATTTTGGGACTCGATAAGGCTCAAATTCTATTCATAGTTATTTTTACAGTAATCCCTGAAATCAGTGGTGCAAGATCAGCTAGTAAGCTTGTGCTCAATTACAAATACTTCAATATTAAAATTTCTAAAAGATAACAAACATTCTACAATACATGTTTTACAATTATTTTTTCATCTGGCCCCTCTCAGGCTACTAAAATTCACTTAAATTTGAATTTCTTGTGTAAACACAAATTTTCAGAATGTTCATCTAGTCTCTCTGTTTTGATAATACTGTTCTGTTATCCTTCTTTTCAGCTAGACACACCAGGCAGTGATTAATTTCTAGCGCATATAATACCAAAATCAAGAACACGTGAGCAGAAAAATACACTCCTCTGACTCAGCCTATGAAAATATTAGAATTAATTGTTCACAAGCAGTCTTTTCATAAACATCCTCAGTGTTGCTAAATTGTGAAGCTAAAGTTCTGATTGAGGTTACTAAAATAATTCAGAAGGAGGGTTTTTGTGTAATGGCTGCATCTTAAACCTGCAGGGAACTAAATATGGGGAGCTATTCACCTATCAGATAATTTAAGATAAGTATAAATGTAAAGGACACAGACTCCTAAAATAAATTTAGAACATTTCTTTTGATTTATTTCTTATAACAACCAGAACCTGATCTTAAAATGAAGAAATATTTCAGGAAATAGTTCTCCTCCCTTAACTTCTGTTTTTCTAGGTAAAACATTGTTATTTGTAGTGTTTATATAATTATATTCCAGTGTAATTCAAGTATGTAATGACATTTCTTAAATGAAAGCATTTAAATAACTCAGGAAATTGTTCTACTGTTCTGTTTCCTGACTTAAAACCCATTTTGTCATGTTAGTTTTATTGTTCAATCTGTCTGAGCTCATCTAGGTATATTCTACCCTATACAGAGTGAAAGGAAGTATTTACTAGCTGGTCATCTCATATATGCTTATGTAC
This sequence comes from Pyrgilauda ruficollis, assembly GCF_017590135.1. Lineage (NCBI taxonomy): Eukaryota > Metazoa > Chordata > Aves > Passeriformes > Passeridae > Pyrgilauda > Pyrgilauda ruficollis. Next base: position 670,202 of record NW_024526488.1, on the reverse strand, counting down.
AAATATGCATGTTATATTAAAACCATTCATCTATATCTATATATCTTCATACAGTTACTATTTTCACCCTTTACTCAATTTTAGTTAATATAAAAAACCAGAAATCTCACATAACTTTGGAATGTGACTAGACTATAATAAAAAAGAGTGATCTTAAATGATGGTGTATAAAATAATAAATATATTAAAACTAAAAATTTTCAAAAAATAAATCACTTTAATTTTTCATGTAGTACCAATCAATTGTAAGAAATATAGAGTTTTTCTTTATATTTGGCAATATAGCAAAACCGTTTTCTCACCTATACAGCCCAAAAGGATGCTTTGTTTTGTTCAGTGAAATAGAATAGTTTGGTACAGAGGTGGTATTTTTCAGCAAAGAAGGGGAAAATTTACCAGGCTTGCAGGAGAACTGAATCTTCTTTTACCCTAAAGACCCTTCTATGAGACAAGCGATAGGTTAACCTGTCTCATTTTTATCCAGAGCTTTTTTAATTTAGTGGATAAGATTAAAGAGCAAGCTGAATACCACAGGTGTAGCTTGGGTTTTTAATCTGCTTGACTCAAGTTAATCTAGTTCCTGAATGGGGCTACTAATAATGTAGTTCCAAAGTAAAATAGGAAACCTAAGTATTGCAATGCTTTTATTCAGCTTTGAATAAATCAGAGGAGCATAAAATATACTGAAACAGATTAAATTTGATTCCTGCAGGAATCAAAGTTTTAGAAGTTGTAGTAGAGGTGGGGAGAAACTCAGTAGTGGAGATCAAACTCTGCCCAGGGCAGACAGACTCTGCTGGGGTGCAACAGTGCCCAGAGAAACCCCCTGGACACTTGGCCTGAATAAACAGCTTAGGCACAGCCATGCTCCTGGTTTTATGCAAAGAGTATACACCAGTGAGATTATGGTATTTATTTCTGTGTTATCCTGCACTGGAAAATATGTCTCCATGCTCCAGGACAAAAATGGAATGGAAGCAGAAAAACACCCTGAAACAATTGCTGGTATTATAGTGTCTAATTTGGCACTGCAGCATAAATTCTTGGGTGTCTTGTTTTTAAAGGCACTTTAAATTTTATATATTCTATGCCAAATTCTTTAGCCCTTAGGTGAGCAGAGCTCCTGCTGTCCATGCTGTGAGGTGTGCTCAGTTAAAGAGCACAAAAGCTTCATCCTGTGTTACACTGATAGCTTTGATATTTCTGCAAGTTTTCAGGATATTTTTTTGTGAGCTGAGGAGTCATACCCCCCTGTGTGTGTCACCCAGCTCCTGGCACTGGTACTGTAAAGGCAGCAGAGTGAGCCCTGCCCCACAGGAGGGTCTGCAAGGGGTGCAGGCTCCAGCTGCACCCACCTATGGACTGGGATTAGAAACACCCTGGTGGGGACTGGACTTGAGAGCAGGAAAGTGATGGGAGTGAAAAAATGTTGTCTTGTTACCAACAATTGCAGGATGTAGTTCAGAGGAATGATGATTTTTGTAAAAGCCTTTTCTTGCCAGAAAAGAATACTAGAATGTTTAGTTCCTCCCTAGTTCTAGTTTAGTCTGGGAAGCAGCAGGGCTACAAGCATTGCCTGGAAAGAGCTCTGGGCATCCTTGAATTGGTGGGAAGGGGAGCCAGTGCAGGCACCAGGGACCGTGGTGGAAGGGAGGCTGCATCAGCCCTGGCCAGAGGCTCCACCTGAAGACCTTCTACCTGTCCCCAGAGCTAAGGGTGTGAAGTGCTGATTCTGTGAGTGCTTCCGAGTTTTATCTACATCTTAAACTTCAGAAAGAAATGTGAACTTAATCTGTTTTTCTTCATTGGAACATGCTATATTTCCTAGATGTTGGCTCTAAATTTGGCAAAATAAATCCACTGGATATGACTTTAACTGTGATGGCTCAACTAATTTTGTATACCATCATTATCCTGTTCAGAGAGACTGAGCAACTTGAATTTTTAGTATTTAGCTCAGCAGCCAATATGTACTTGCGTGTTTTAGTTAATACTCATTCCCATGTATCTAAATATACACTCCTTTTTTTTTAGTTTTCAAGTTAAGAAACTAACACATTCTTTTAACTATGTTATTTACAGAACTTCTTGAGAAAATTTCATGATCTGAACAACTGCTACAGCTTGTTGTAGCAGTGAAGGGCTAAGGCACTAACAGAAACTCAAGTGCTTCTCTAATTTATAGAAGATGATAACAGTAAGTATTTGAAAATCAAAGTAAATACACACCTTTAAATAAAAATACATCTGCAAGTATCTCACAGGATCCTAGCTTCCCTGGGTACTTGCTTTGTGGTGAACAGTAATTACTTCCAGTTAAAAAGGCAGTGTAAGTGTTAATCACTTAATGTGCTGTGGTTAAAGCATCCTGCTTATTTATGTTTAGATAATTTTAATCAAATAAAACATTCTGGTCTTCTGCTTAATAGTGTACAAGTGCAAGATGTGGAGTAGTTTTTAGTTTTCCCTAACTTAATCCTCTTTTTAATATTTAAGAAATATAAATTCTACCACTATGAGGTACTTGGTAGATATTTGTTACAACAATCATTGGAATTTATTTCGTAGAGATGTATTCTCACAGACTGGAAGGAATGAAGAAGTTAAGGTGAAGAGATTTCAGATGATACTTCATATAGAAGAAAATGTATACCCCACCAGTGGAATGATGTTACCTTTTCAAGGCTAACCCACCCCTCCTTAACTGGTGCAGAAGATGTTTGTAGATGTTAAATTTTTTTTGTGATCTCTGTTCCTGTGAGGAATTCAAGCTTAAAAAGTGTGAACAATATTGAAAAGTCTTACATTTTTAAAGTCAGATACCATATGTCTAAGAAACAGCATATATTATGGGTCTGCAGGGCTTCTCTCAGAGCAGTTGTGTCCAAGAGGGCTCAGATGGCTCTTTGTGTGCTCAGTTATGATGTTTTACGTTTGTGTTAATTATTCCTAACTTAAATCTTGGCAAAAAAGCCATAGAAATCCCACTTAAGTATCTCAGTAGGTGCTTCTTAGTGAAGAAAATCTGTCCAAGAAACAATAGATACTAATAGAGTTATTCATGCTTGAAAAATATTGCAGCCTGATTGTTAGAAAGCCCTAAGGGTAAAAATGGTGACGCCATCCTAGCCACTGTGGGGAGGGAATGAAGGATGTTTTGTGTTGTCTCCTCATTGGAAGGTAAGTTTTGCAGGGTTCAAAATCCTCTGGTTAGTGGGGGAGTCAAGGAGAACCTCATCAGTTTCTGATAAGTGTTCTCTGCCTGTCTTGCACAGGGTGGGTTGTTAGACAATACCTGACTGCGTGACAGTAGCAGATGTGATGCAAGCTTCAGTGTGCAAGGAAGCAGAGTTCAAATTCCTTTTGTGTCTATAAATACAGAGCTGCTGTGAAAGTCTGTGAATAGAGCTTGGGTCTAATGCATGAGGACCCTTGAGGCAAGAGATGTGATGGAAAAGGGGAGGCATATAAAATGCACACCTGGGAACAACTGTTTTCACTGTATTCTGAGAATGGTTTCAAATCTTTAGTAAATGTAATCCATCTGCAAAAGCTACACTGTTTGAAACAAACAGGTGAGACATGTAGCTGTCGGTAGGGTAACTTTGCTCTGCTAATGACATGTTACACCTGGCTGCACTTACTTAACTACTTTACAAAACTTTTCAACTTACTCAACACCTCACTCAGCTCACCCAGATGTGCAGGAGCTGTCATTAAAAACCTTCAAGCTATATTCAAAATCCATCAGTGCTTTAGAGGATCACCCTTCCAAGATAAGGGATCTCTACAAAGGTTATTGTCCTGACCAAAGAGGCTTATAGATAGTTAGATACTGCCTACACTACATTTTTCCTTTTTGCTCTGAATATCTTGGACGCAAAATGTGAAATGAAACGAATGCAGTTAAGACTTCTCAAGTGAGATGAGTTGCAGTGGTTAGGGCTCAGTCAGGGATTGATGGTCAACCTAAACTGCATTCACCTGAATCTGCTTTCTCATCTGCTTTATATCCCATCCCACCAACCATTTTCTCTTTTATCCTCCATCCATTTAGTGTCTTACTAAACTGCTTGGTGTTTTCTTGCCAGCTTTAAGAGCTGATTGTTGCAGGTATGTGCTAAAGTCTTTGTAAAAAGATTTTTTAATACTGGATGTTTCCTTTAGTCAGAGAACTACAAAGCTTCAACAAGCTGTGGTAAGGCTTTATTTTTGCTTTCTATTGATCCACCTGGAACTGTCTTGCATGTGTTCTGTAGCTGTCTCCAGCAAAGTAAAAAGTCTGGCTGTATTCTTTTTCTCGATTTTGTGTCTTATGTAGCAGAGTTAAATACTTATTAACAACATCCTACAACAACAAAAATGTTAAACATACAGTAAAGTTTTGTTACTACTCTGTGCTAGGCAGAAAAGCTGTATTTGAAGTTGTGCATCTGCGTCTTTCATGGAAGATTATTCTGGTCATTTTGGATAGTGAACTATCTACACATGTGGGCATGTTCTGGTTCTTAGTCTGGAACCTCTAAGATGACTAAATGTCAGCTATTTTCCCTGGAGACCATGAACAAATAAAAGTTTAGTTCTCTGGGGCACAAGGTTTGGTCATTAGCATCCCTGATTGCTAATTTGGCATTACCTATTGTGCTATTAAAATAAAACAAAACTGCCATAATATTCTTCCTTTTCATATCTGTTACCTAGAGATGAGCATTACTTTTAATGCAGTGCCCCAAATGATCTTATTCATGTGTATGAATAAGATCATAATAAATATAATAAATTTTCAATTCCAATAGACAAATGTACATTTTGGAGGTAGAATGTAAATTTTTTAGGAAGACTTGCACAATTTTTTTTTTGTGTGTGGGTTTTTTTGTTGTTTATTTTTTAATTCAAAGACATAATGTTGAGTGGAAAAAAAAGACATTTATATCTTTATATATCTATCAGTACTGGGTCAAGGAAAGAATTTATGAAAAGGCCTTGGTAACTAATGTTTCTCTAATGACAAATTACCAGTGCTTTTGTTGGAAGCTACTGGAACGGAAAAGCCTCAAGATTTTGAACTACAGAAATAGCTATGCATGTAGGTGCTCCATTATCTAACAAACAGCAAATCTAATTTTTGCATTATAACTGCTTTTTCTGTATAATTTTTCAGCTTCTGGGCTGGCCTATAGCTAGTGCTTGGAGTTTGAGACCCTTGAAGCATGGGCACTGTCTTACATTTGATTCTTTGATTTGTTTGTAGTGACTAGATTTTACTTTATTTGGGGTAGTTCCAGACCTTAAATTAAAAGCTACTAAATCAGTGGCACTGTATATGTTTAACATACATATTTGACTTAAAATATTTATTTTATTCTAAAGTGGGACTATTGCACAACCAGTATTTGGAGTATTGATTCTTTAGCTACTTCTATAACCTACACAACTGGTTTCTCTGCCATTTTCAAATTGTTGTGATGTGGGGACTGTTAATAGTTGAATTATAAAAAAGAAACCACCTAAACCTGTAATCACTGTCACTTTCTAAAATAAGATTATTTACTTTCCATTTCTTGCCTTCATTTTGAGACTGTATTCTGCACAGATGAATCCAATTTTCAGAATAGTGATCTTTCTGCAAGAAAATCTAATACAAGAGAGAAACATCAAACTGACAGGAAGATTGAATGGGTAATATATGCCCTCTTCTTTTTAATGTGGGGTATCTTTATGATACTGTGGCCTGTGGTCTACAACTTTGACCCACATCTTTCTTTTTAGTTAACCTCCATCAACTATTTAATATAGCTTCACATGTTTGTCATATGAATCTATAATTAATGCCATTCTATTCCCTGTGTTAATATGTTCACTGAAAATGATATAGAAGGAAGGGCACTTAGCTCTACAGAGAATTAATTAGCATGTAATTTTCAGCATATCATCTAGTGTTAATTAGCAGTTAAACCATCTTCTAGTGCATGACCTGCTGATTTAAATACAGCATTCTGTTACAGTGGCCCTGGGGGATAATGTCTTGAAAGGGTATTCTCTTGAAAATGGTACTCCCTGTTTGTCTCTCTATTTCTTTGTGCCTTAACATCAGATCTTTGTCAGTCCTTTCCCCCACACAAAAGCCCCTTTACTTAAGTGATCAACAAGCAGCAATTTTGATATTAATCAGAAAAGATAATGATAGATTTAAGCATGCCAAATCAATGTGCTTGCCTGATGGAGGTGTGGTAACTCTGTTGTTAAAGGGAGGGTCACATCCTCCCTGATGGATCTCTAACTGCAGTAACTTCAGCTTTGCCATCTTTCTTTAAACACATAAAATTCTACCATGAGAAACTGTAATACTGGCTAGCTGAGGCATTCAGGAACTATCTCTCTTTACATAGTTGTAGTGTACCAGCTTATATTTTGTGTGAAAAAGACAAGTGCTATATTATATTTTAACTACCTAGCTTAATCTGCTTATGCTTTGCTATTCCTCTTCTTTTAAGTTGTGAGTGATCCTTTAAATTTTTTATTTCATCAGTGTAAAAATATCTAAAGCTCTACTTTATTGAGCACTTCCATCACCCTGAATACCTCTATTATACTGCTTTTGAGGTCTTATTTTTCTATGCAATCCAATTCCCTTGACCCCAGAAGAGTATTTATTTCTGGTATCCGTGCTTTATATTATAAAGGCTTTACCCTGGTGTGTCATCAAAGCTGTTGCTGTGAAGTGGTGAGTTTTAGTACTGTGAAATTGAACTCTTTCATGGTGATAGAGAACAACTGACCCTAGTTCTTCAACTAGTTGATGATGGATTAGATGAAACTAAGTGAGAAGTTTCTTGTGCTGCTGCTGGTTTTTTGGAAGTGTTTGTGGTTTTTTGCTTTTGTTGTTTTGTTTTGGTTGGATTCTTTTTTCTTAATCTTTCCATGGTCAAGTGTTACAGTGCAGGATGCTATTAAACTGAAAAAAATAGTGTCTTGAACAGAAGAGATGACTTATCCAGAAAATGTCCAACTTTTGAGTTTCTGGAATGAGAAGTCTCTTAACAACCAAAAAAAGCAATCCCCTCAGTTGTCACCAGAATTGTGCAGATTCTGGATAGGAGTTATCAGATGGGCAATATATGACAGGCCCCCAGAATATGTTTTAAGAGGCAGATGTCTCAGATGGTTGCAATGAAACTTCTACCTAAATCAAAGATGGATTGTAAATCTGTTCATTGCCATTATGAAGTGCTTTTGAGGGTGGTTAGAAAAGACTAGTTTTTGATTAAGTGCTAAGTGACTTAGTGAACTCTTTAGATCAAAAATTTATTCTTCTTTGCAAATTACTGCATTGTCCAAGAGCTGATCTCAACTTCATCAATGTATTCATTGTTCATTTCTAAAATACTCTGTCACTATGGATTCATCAAGAATTTAGTGCAGATAGCTAAACATTGCTTTTATTTGCTCTCCACAGGAAAGATTGAAACTGCATTTGATAGAATTAATTTCTGAATAAGCTATATTGAACCTGCACACCTATTTCTGTGTTATAAAGTCACATCCTGCTCAGCCAGATCAGTCTAAGCTATCAGTGGTAAATTTAAGTACTGATGTTTCCCTAACCTGTGACACATTCAAACACTTTTCTCTCCAGCCATCCTAAAGCAACCCTGGCTAGTGCTAGTAGTCTACTGGCTCCTGAAACTAAGCTCAGAGTGTGGAAAGCATTTCCAAAGCATTGTGTGGCTGGGTCCTTAAGCTGTTTCATGTGATGTGTTTCTGGCCTGGCTGCTGGACTGCCTTCAGCTGATCATGGTTGGGCCAGAGAGGCATCAGTAGGGGTTATCCGTGCTGAACTGTGCTGTGGGGCTGGAGGAGCTGTGTAAGGTGAATCGGTGGCAGAGTAGTGTTGTGGTTCTTTGGTCATTTATTTTTCCTCTGGCAGAATTTGGGATATCAGTGTTTTCGGGCATGGTCAAGGGACTGAATTGTTTCCTTTTCACTGTGTTTATTAGACTTTGAACATTTCAGATTCTGCATTTATATTTTTTTCCAGATTATTAGAAAGCAAATCTTGGTCCTACAAATTAAATTAAATACACAACCTTTAAAACACTTTTGTGTGTATTTAAAATGTTTTAAAATACTTTAAAATTGCTGTGTGTTCAAGACAGTGGAGGGCAATATCTAAGACTGAGAGAGGCTATTCCTACTCTGGTAAGTCTCTTTTTGAAAATCAGAGGTAGGGAATACCTACTGAAAATATTAAATTATCAAGCCCAGCTATATTTTTTTATACAATGAAGTAACACCAGTGTTAGAATGTTCCAGTATGTTCAAATAACCTGTGCTACTTTCTCAGCACAGAATTAGTTTTCATTTCCAGAGATTTCCCAATCCTAATGGATTTGTTGAAATCTATTCTGATTATGACATCCATCCAAAAAAGTTTGGGCTGAAGCTTACGAAGGTTGTTCCTTCATTGTATTTCCCACTTTTTTTCTCTGCAAAAATTTCCTATAACTACTTCTCTCATACAAAATAGCCAGTTTCTCTTTCCCTGGTGTTCAGAGCCTATTACAAACCCTCTGATTGCAAAATCTTGAGTTCCCACTGTCAGCACTGTTTCAATTCCCAGTTTCTAGGTCACATTAAAATACTATGGAACTAGCTTTTATTCATCTTTCCCTGTTTAAATGTCTCATTTATGGGCTCCTGGCATGGCATTCACACTGAAAAGTGTTACTGCTTGTATGAGTAAGTGGCACAAACAGACTTTGCAGAAGACTGTATGCTGTAATTTGCTGGATGATGAAAAGGGGGCATGGGGTAAGGTTGGTCCAATACGCTCTCTTTTTCACCAAAGGCTTAAGTGTTGAGAGGTGGAAAAGGAGATTGTTCTAAAGAAATCTTCTTTGTTGACTGCCTAATGATTCATAAACATTTTGTTTGCTGAAATTAAAGATTGTGCTTTTTAACACTTTCATGTTCCTTGTGTCAGCAGGGGTCACGATGGCTCTCCTGGCCTAAATAGCAATGAATTAGGTTATTTGATTAGACTGCTGTCGTAATTCTACTTTTGTGCAACATTTCTGATTAGTTCCTAAGTAGATGCCTATAACCAAACTAGAGCTTTCAGAAATAACTGGTATTTGAGCATTGCCTGGAGGTTTATGAAGAATCAAAAATTTCCAGAAAATTGTCATGTAACAGTGCTGTGAAGATGCAGCTCAGCAGCTTGAACCATCTTCTAGTCTAAGAAAATCCCAATATAAGATTAATTAGTTATTGCTGCAAATTTTTGATTATTGCTATATTTATGTTACTATAAAAGTAATTTATGATACTATATAAAGATGAGGCAAATTCTGAAGATCATGATGAAAATGAAAATTTCTTCTGGAGAACATATGAAAATTATTATTTTTTTAAGTTTGTGTGTAATAAAACCTGTAATTATTTGCATAACTGGACAATAAAACCTACGCTTTTAAACAGTTTGTTTACATATTTTTTTGCTGCAGTAGAAAAAATACTGCCTGTGGCAGAAGGTGCTATTTGAAATGTTTAAGCACTGTGGAAGGATGCAAGAATGGAGCTGTGACTCTTGAAACTCACTTCAAGGGCAAATAACAGTGACTGGGGCAAGCTGTGCCCAAGAGGTTGCAGAGTAGGACAGGGACAAACCCTGCCAGGAGTTGTGATTGGGATGGTCCTTGTGGGTCAAACACTACTGTGAAAGCCAGGCAAGCCCTGCCATGATGAGCTTGCTTCCGAAGCCAGGGTTGGTACTGGTGTTCTGCAGTGCCTGAACATGTCTTTGAAAATGGTTGATGTATTCCCACTCTCTTCTGTACCAGAGAACATTAGCTCAGCAGCTGATTGACAAATGTAAAACTCCTAATCTTGATTTGAAGTCTGCACCTTTTAGATTTGTTTGTGATATTTCTGGTTTAAATTGGGATTGGTGTGAGAAGCTGCATCTACAATGAAGAAAACACTTCTATTTCTGGTCTGTTTCACACAGACAGCCTGAAAGGCTTCCGCTTGGATGGAAACAGGTCACATTTCATCCCAAAGCAATTGAAATGACAGCTACAAATTCTGTAAAGAGTTTAGAACAAGTCTGCTGACAGATACTCAAATAAGAAGTATTGGAGACCAGCGATAGAATGTTTATAATGGCCCTCATCGTACAAATCCTGGTCAGGTACAAATTCTACCAAGTTTACTGATCCTAGAAAATAGTTTAATTAATAAGTGGTTTAATTGCAATTTGAAATAAGATATCAAAATAAGGGAGGAAGGAAAGCAATGTCTTTCTTGGCTTCTCATAAAATTCTCACTTGTTCCTGCATCATTAATATATTCCAGGAATGGCATATATCCCACTATATGACACACTCTTGTTTTTTCCTTAACTGCTCTTAACACATGCAGATTATTCCTTGAATCTCAATTTACTGTGAGCAGATTTTGGATGTCTGGAGTGTCTGGGGCTGGTACTGGAGAGTAGGAGAGAAATTATGTTGGAGCAATTAAGATGATTGTCCACATTGCAGGCAATGTTAGTATTAAGGAACCAGTGAAAAAATAGGGTGTTTTGCTCTCTGGAAAATTCCTGGCTGAGAACAAAAACTGCCAACATGCTTATGATGCTCTCCAAAAACCAAAACACCAGCCTAAAAGTGTTTGAAGTGATCTCCACATAATTAAGAAGGTTTCTGAATTCAAATCCTTTAAAGAAGAGTGATGTACTCAACTGTTTTAGTGCGAGCAGAAACATTAGTTACAATTTAGGTTCTGAGGAAGAAAATTATCTACTTTCTGTTCTCTCTTAAGGTGCCTTGAATTCTTAATTACTTGGTGTTGGGACCAGTGCAGTGTTCAATTAGTGCACTCAATGCCTGTTATTAATTTGTTTTTCTCAGAGTAGTAACACTGTCACTCCGCTTTGGTACGTGTGTACTTGGAGTAAATGTACACTGAAAGCAATCAAAACTACATGTAAGCTTGCAGGGGCAAAATTTGGCATTCACAGTTTAAAAGATGACACAACAAGGACCAAATGTAGTAAAGTGGGAAAGCTCTTTTTCCCGAATACCTTAGATGAGGTTAGTGGCACTTAAATAATACCATGGAAAATTCATTCTTTTTAGCAAGTCCCAGAAGGCTGACAGTCTGATAGGTTTAATCTCTGAGGGTCTAAAATGAGACTGGCCAGCTGTGGTTCAGGGATCACCTGTGGTTCAGGTGATCACATGTATAACCAGGGATCACATGTATAACCATGTGTTATAAAGGGATTAAGGAAGAATCCATTTATCTTCAGGCAACTGTGCTTTTCTAGTTGTTTTAAGGTCTTACAGAAACTTCAGAAATAATTATTTTTCCTCTTGCTGACAGAAATAAAGATATCAAGCACTTGCCTGTCCTGCACTGCAATGTCTTTCTTTTTTCCTACTTTTTGCAGGAAATTTGACATTTTACTTTTCTGAAATGGAAAGAAGGGAAGAGAAGCTGTGAAGGCCAACCTTGAATCTCAAAATGACCAGGGAAGTTTGAAGTTGCTTCTAAGAGAGGAAGATATGGGACTTGTAATCCTCAGCAGTCAGGAAAAAGTAAATATTACAATTTCATAGACATACCCAAGCACAGTGGAATTCATTATATCTTTTCTCCTTAGAACTGTCCTACTTTGATGCTGCAGTAGGATGGTCACACAAGGGAACATGTTGTCTTGTGGGTGAGAGTTTGAGAGCACTGCTGGCCAGGAAAGGAGGTATGCTCTAAGAAGAGGCCTGAATATGTAGTCTAAGGTCTTCTTTTAAGTACCATAATATGCCCAGGGCATTAACACTGACTAACAAAGAAGTCACTAAGTTATTACAGTTTCCAGTTGTGTTGTTTAAGCATGTAACCTGATTCTCCTTACTCAACATTGACATTTGATTCCAGAACTTTGCTCTTTGCTGATTGGGACTCAGATATTTCTCCCATGACTTCTAATAATGCTTTCTTTGGTCTTGAGAGGTCTTAAATAAAAAAATAATTAATTTCATGCAGATTTTTTTAAAGCTTTTGCAGCTCTAATAAGAGGGTATTGCAAAACCTGTATGTTAAAATTTAAATAGTAGGGAAGAAAAGGCGAGAAGGAGGCAGTAAGGAAAAAAGCACAATGGAGGATAAAAAAATAAAAAGGAGATAATGGTCTATAAGCTCTTTGTGGCAAGGAAGGATTCCTTGTGCAGAACAGCACACCAGTGGGCCTAATTAATGCCTGTTACTTGCCACTTAAGGCTTGTTCTGAAACTGCTGGTAAGAAGCAAAGAGAAAATGAGAGGAAGAAAGACATTCTGGAAGGGAAATGCAGAAAACACAGCACAAATGCCTCCCTTGAGATTCCTGTTTTAGACTATAGGAACCTCTTGGAAGTAGAGGCTCCTACAGCTGCAAGATGACAGTGGCTGTAAACTGGGGGTACAATAATGTTGGAATGGGGAGAATATGTTTACTTTTCTTTTGAGATTTGTCCCATGGTAGTCTTATCATGTATGGATACTATCTAGTATCAAATTATCAAGTGTGAGAGAATAGTCTGATCTGTCTGAAAAATCGAGTTATGTAAACTGTGTACATCAAGGGCATTTATCTAGTGAGTGTCATGTCATATACACACAGAGAAAAAAATTCAGAAATGAGCTTTTTTTCTTTAAATAATATCTAAACTCATCTTTTAAAGTAATGAGTGATCCCTGTTCAAACTTCTAGTTGTGTGCTGGAGGAGGTATCCACTAGTGGCATCCAGAGTGAATACTGATGCTTCAGTACTTGTCCATCACTGCAGTTCCTCCCCACAGACACCTTGGAGAAGGAGCTGCTGCTTTGGGAACTGCAGAAGGGATGAGTAGCATGGCACTGCTGTCTTGGGGTCTGCTCATGTTTCATGTGCAGGACTGGAACATGCCGTGTTAACCTTTGGCCTAAAGGTAATTCATGGTTTACACAAGTTATTTATGATCTTTTATTAGCCTCATTCACATGAATGACCTATAATTTTGCTCTGATTCAGATGCAATATGTACTGGTATTAGGGATATGTTTTTCTTTGTTTTGACAGGACATAAGAATACAAGTATGAGAGAATTGATTATATTCCATACTATGCATTTGGAGATAGAGCCAGTAATATGCTAATTAGGAGTTTCACATAATCTCATTGGCTTCAGCATCTTTATCCTTTTCTTGCACTATAAATGAAAAATACTCAGTCCATTAACATTTAAATTGGAGACACAGATTCCTGATGTAAACTGTTTTCATTGACATTAATAGTGGGCACAGCCCATTAGTGTGAGCTCATATTAGCAACATCTTAATAATCATGGCAGAGCTTTTTTTAAAGTTATGGGAATTTCACTGTAGCATATAATTAAATGTGTATGGAATTTTTATTGGTTATAATTAAGATGCATGATCTTTGTTTATTATAGCATTAGAAAGTACTATAATAGCTCTGAAAAGCACTGGTTGTCATGTGGTACTGCTTAATTATGGAAAAATACTATAACACTTCAGGTTGGGCTGATTAAAGCAATTAGCACAAAATTATAATTGGATGCTATTAAAGTATGTAAAAATATTTACAAGCCTCCTCATGACTGTGGGAATTGGGACTTAAATGTTTTTCTTTTTAAGCAGATGCAATTTTATGTTTTTCCTCTTGCTATACAAGAAAAAATATCCAGAAATTTATTAGCTATGTATTGGGCAATGTTACCAGGGTCCTGTGTGTGTGCATGTATTTAAAACTATTTTCAAATCCTTTAAAAATCTGAAATTATGCATGTTGATCTTATCCATAAAATCATTCTTATCTCTATTCCTCTAACCAATACTAAGCAGTGTAGATATTGGATCCTTCTTTTCTTAACAGATCTAAAGTTCATGTTCCTCTACCTAGACTATACCTAGACTATGATAAGATTGTTTTCTCCTGTCCCATTGCCTTCACTTAGGAAACACTGATTTTTTCCTTCAATTCAGTTTTTTGGCACAAGATTTTGTGGCACATTAATATTTTCCTCTTGCTTTTTACATGGGCAAATATGGGACATCTCTGCCATCCCTTCTTGTTTTGATGGTTTGGGTTCTGTATGGTATTCATCATTTTAGGGTAGCTGAAACCAGAAACATCAGCAACTAAAATATGCAGATCAAGAGGCTGGAGGGAATAAGGCCTTAAATATTTTTAATTGAAATTATTCTGTCATCTTCTGGGTTTTGGATCCTTGGAGTGCACTGAAGTGAAGCTTCTCTTCACAGCCATACGCAAAAGGAACTCAAGCACTTAAAAATAAGAAATAAAACAAACTGTTATTAGTAGTACAGGGATAGCTGTTTCTCTCTGAGCTGTTACTTCTTGGAAATAGTTTCTTACTGTTTGCACACTAATCTCCAGTTCTTTCTTGACGCTGCTGTTCTTGGGAAGTGGGGAGATGTGATGGTAACAGAGTTCTGTAAGCAATAAGTAGTGGGGAAATGTCATCCGTTTTAATAACATGTAAGATTTTGGTCTCAAAATTTTTTTCTGCTCCTGTACATTATGCATTGAAATATTTCAGTCCATTTTACTTTTTCGTAAAAGAAACTCTGAGACATTTCTATCTCATATCTGCCTCAGTAAGGAAAGTGAAATGATATTGTTTCAGCTGGGAGATGTCCCATTTGTTATGATAATAGATTGTGTTCTCAGTGGTTTTGTTTTGTTACTTTAACCAACTTGGACTATTTGTGTAAGTGATGAGAATTCTCTGGCAAATTATGAGATGTGATATTCCCTCAGCCAGGGATGTGTTCCCTAAAACTGTATTAAAATGTTATGTCTTTCTTCGATGTTCCACATCAGTGCCTTGCCTCTCTCTATAGGTGTACCTTTTTTCTACTAATTTTCTGTTCTCCTCTTAAAACTGGGGAGTCTGAGTTTTCACCACAAACAGGTGCCAGCCATCTCCCTATGCTATACAAACAATTTAATCTGAATGCAGCTTAGTGGTTCTGGTGAGTTGTTGCAGATGTTTTTGTTTGTTGTTTTAATTTAAATAATATAAATCCAAATCATGAGGTTAAACCAAAATTCTTTCTGCGTTGTCACATTGTAAAGGAACGTACAGGTTATGTAGATATTGTCATTTGTTATTATTTATTAATGACAAGTAACACATGGGTGGTCCCAACAATTACACTTCAGTTTGGACTGTTAGGATGCTGACAACTAAATATTTCCTTTTTCTTAAAAAATCTTACTCAACTGGTTGTATAAATTCTTTCAAATGAGATACTCTACTCACCAGAACTTTAGTGAGAAACTGCTCTATCCACCCATTTTTGTACTTTGGTATAGAAATTTTAACTTTTCCCCAGACACTAGCTTCATTTATTTTTCTTTCATTTTGACAAAAGTTTGGACTACTGTTTTTTATGAAATAGAATAAAAATTAAAAAAAAATTACAGCTATCATTGCAGATGATAATGAAATAGGGATTCTTTTGCATGTCAAGAAAAGAATGCTGTAATGAAATTTTGCTTTGTAGCTACAGCAGTTATGTGCTGTAATATCTAGACACTCCTTTCCCTCATTCATAGATGAGTTGTTTAAATTAATGTACAATAAGCCCCTATCAGCTTTTAGGATGAAGTACAAAACAGCTGAGACAGATGATGTTCAGCCATCTAGTTGCCTGAATTAATTTTTTGATTCTTACATTCAGTGGCAACTCTGTCAAGACACAAAAGTTGTCCCCTTCTGCCTGTCTCAGATGTTCAGGTTTTAGTCCCAAATACAATAATTAGCAGTATCACAATGAGAGCAGAATTCGGTGACCACTGTTATTTCATGGTTTCAGTGGCTCTGTCTCACTGGCAGTGCTTTGAATTTTTCACTTAACTTAGCAAGATAGTCTTTGATACACTTTTCATTATTAAGCTAATAGGAAGGCTCATGGAGGACTTTAGAATGGATTCAAGTGTGAAATCAGTAGGTAATGTACATAATGAGGCCATTGCTACAGCTGTGCTGCTTGGTAGAGTTAAGCTGCAACGAAACCTGAAATTGGCTTTGGCTTAAGTTAGACCTGCACCTGTGAACAGCAGAGATATTGAGAATATCAGGCAACTAATCTGAGGTTTCTTAAGCGGCCTAAGTTTTCTACAGGTAAGTGATCTTGCACAGCTGATTTGGGGGAAGGGGAAATTACCCCCCTCTTCTTTCCTTGTTTTTCATGATCAAAATGGCAACAAAACCTCGTATGTGTGTTTCTCCCATCTATCTTCTCTGAGGTTCTGACTATAAACATGGTTTCTTCTTTCCCTGACCTGTTTGTGGATTTCAGGCTTCCTTTCCTATCTGAATTATCACAAGGCCTCTCATGGTAATACAATGGTATGGTATGGTTCTGTCTGAGAATACTGAGTGAGTCTCATCTTGGAAACACCTCAGTGTTTTCAGATCTTGCTGTGGTTGTCAATCACTTGCTGGTATAACAAGGCAACTAAAATTAACTTTTCAAGTTCTCTAAATCTGTCTGTGCATTTCTATAATTGGAAAGCCATAAAATGGTGCCCAGCCTTGTGGAAAGATGGATGTTCTTTTGGCTAAGATTGGTGGGGAGAGAGCAGAGAGAAGAAATAAAGGCTTGGTTCTTATCTCTCTGTCACATACTTTTCATGTGTTATACCATGTCACTTAGTCTCTGTGTGTCTCTGTAGGGATCTCGTAACTACTCGTACCTCTAGGGATAATAGCCCTTCTTCTTTCCTCTTATCCATCCCATTGTTTTGGTTTGTGAACTCTTACTAGTAAAAGACTGTTTTTTACAGTGTGTGTGTGTAATGAGATGATATCTACATTGTTTCCTTCAAGCTGTGCTATAAATATTTTTGAGAATCATCTGCCAAAATATTTTAAAAACCAAAAAAATAATACTTTTAGGGAAACAATGCTCCCATGCTTCTGTTGTTGTTGTTTTGGAGTGGAGTTTTTTGGGTTTGGGTTGTGGTTCGTTTTGTTTTTGTTTTTTTTTTGGTAACCCACAAGGAAAACACAGCCAGCATTTCCTGAAATAGTCTGTGGTTTTCCTCTCTGCATGAATTGCTGTACTGCATCTTAGAGTTGTGTTCTACCATGAGAGTAAGACAAACTGGGAATCCACAGTAGCTGGTCTTCAACATTCTCATGAGGGGAAGTGGAGGAACAAACTCTGATCTTGTCACTCTTGTGACAGGACTCAAGGAAATGGTGTGGAGCTGAGCTGGAGGAGGTTTAGGTCGGATATCAGGAAAATGTCCTTTACCCAGAGGATGGCTGGGCATGGAGCAGGCTCCTCAGGGAAATGGTCACAGCACCAAGGCTTCCAGTGTTCAACAAGTGTGTTTGGACAATGTTCTTGGGCACAGGGTGTGATTGTTGGGGTGTCCTTGCAGGGCCAGAGGTTGGACTCGATGATCCTGGTGAATTCCTTCCAAGTCAGCATATTGTATGGTTCTGTGAATAAAGGTATCAAGAGGAAGAACAACAATTCTAGTGATTATACCTCAATTGTTTTCTGACCAGGAATTAATGTTTCTAATCCTAGCTTTTTGAAGGGTTTAATTTTAATATGTTTTGTTTATTATAAATCTACAGGAGCTTTATCATCTGTGAAACAGGCAAATTATTATTGACTTGATGTGTTGAATTTAAACAAGGGGTGATAAGGAGATTTCAAGGGTGACAAAAGTTCAGATTTAGGTCCTGAATTTTTTGTCTTGCTTTTATTTTGGGAGGTTTTTCTGGCAGGTGCTGTTTGGTGTGTTTAGTGCAGGAAGCATGGATGGTGTGATGTTGTAAGAGCACAGCTATTCCAGGTCACACTTACAGACTTGAAGAACTAACACACCTATAATAAAGAGAATCTGTGCCTGCAGAAATGCAAGTGATTATGCAGTTGTGAAAATTAACATTAGCCTGAGCTTCTTGCAAACAATCTGGGAGACCCAGTAAAATAAAGTGTAGTTTCTGTAGTGCTACCTGAGCTCATGCAAAACACTTTGTGGTTATACATTTGTGTATAATAAAGGCTTGTTCTCTTAGGGGAATGAAAGTACTATGGCCTCTAAAGGATAGGAAGAAGGCATCCTTAAGAAGAAAGATGGAAAGAGAGTGGAAGAGGGAGACTCAAGATGCCTGAAGTAGCTTTTTTTGTTTTGGGGCATCTCACAGTGGAATATACAGTGAAGCCTAAGAGTTAGGAGACTAATCAGTCCTTTCTTGAGCCAGTGAGCTTTTTCTTTTATATCTATTACTCCAGAAAACAGCCAAAATCTCTAAGTCTTCTTTCTGACAGAAGCAGATGAATTCAGGAAATTCTAGTTCTGGAATAACAGCCAGAAATTGGGAAACCAGCTTTTAACGAAGTACAGAAAAAATATATGCTTGAAACTTCTAACTTGAAAAAGTGGTTAGAGAAATCTGGAACTAGGACTCTCCTTACCTAGCACAAATTTTTGACAATTGGCCCCACAGAATTTTTACTATTATTTTAAATGCCCTGAAATGTTTAATGAAATCTTTTCAGTTTTAAGGATAGGAGCATATCCCAACACTCTTGAACAGAAAGTTGAAATGCCAGAAATCCCCATAGGAAGTCTGCTCCTGCTATGAGATCCTGGGCAGGGTGACTTGAATAAAAT
Organism: Pyrgilauda ruficollis; assembly: GCF_017590135.1. Lineage (NCBI taxonomy): Eukaryota > Metazoa > Chordata > Aves > Passeriformes > Passeridae > Pyrgilauda > Pyrgilauda ruficollis. The sequence goes on along the minus strand of NW_024526488.1, from coordinate 651,490 downwards.
TGTGAATGCTTCAGGGCTCATCCAAGTTGAGCGAACTCTGAACCTTGGAGATTCACACACCAGCAGTTTCTTTGATGTGAAAGAGTTTGTGAGGCAAATCCAGGAAAATTTATCTTCTATCAAAGATTTCTGCCACCGCCCAGCTGTGGGACAATGCCTGGCACTGGTGTGGAAGCAAGGCATGGGGTAGGATGCCTTCTGCTCTGATTTGGGGCACAGCTACTGCTGAGCAAAAAGAATAAGACTGGACCACAAGTCATGACAGTTCAAAGCATTACACGGTTTGAGCTAATTCCCAATTCTCTTTGTTCTTTTTACCGTAGGAGAAAAGGAGCCAGGATAGGCAGGTGATTACCTTTGGTTGTTGTTGCTGTACCACAGTTAGAAAAACAAATGTGGCTGATTTGTTTAATTTTTGTCTTAACTGTAACAAGACAGGTTAATCAGCGCAGTGTTTCCTGGTGCTCACAGCTGCCCCAGCACATCAGCTGTCCCCCTGCAGCGAGGCAGCTGGTCTTGCCTTGGTGATTTCCATTGTTACTGCAAACCTCCTCATTGCCCTGGACCTTTGAAGGAGCAGCTCCATTTAGTTTTAACCCATTCTTATTCTGCTAGCTTTAGATTGCTAAAGATTAGGTACAGAGGAAGGAGGAGATAGAAAAACTATGTTTTGTTTTGTTGTTTTGTTTTTTTTTTTTAAATTCAGCTCCAGATTCCTTGTCATATGTAATGTTTTTCTGATAGTTAGGCACCGCATAGGCACTCCTGATATAGTAAAGTATCTTTTAATAGGAAAACTGAGGAAATGACCTCTAATGATTCTTTGCAAGATGTTATTTTTACCTCTGCAATAATTGATTTGAGTCTCAGTGGTGGCCAATGGCCAGGAAAAGAGCAAGACAGTGCTTTCTAATAGAACATGTGAATTTTCCTTACAATGTTAAAATAAGGAGTATTGGATAATTTCCTTCAGAGGCAGAAAAAACTGTTCTGCACAGGTGTACTGCTCATGATCCCTCTGTGATCCCTCACCCAGGGTTATGGTGACTATTTGGTTTGTGTAGGCAAGTCCATGTTCTTGTGTCTCTTTTTACACTTATGCAACCGCTCTGCTCTGTCAGCTGTCGAGGCAAGAGCTGTGCTGGGACCTTATGCAAGGCATACAGGCTGCTTGTCTCCTCTTGTGGAGAAAGACTTGTGAGTGAGCTTGAGCTATGATCCCAAATCCCACCAGATCCTAACTGCTGCTGGGGTAAATGTAACATCTGACCTGCTGAGAGTGTCACCTGTGTTGTTGCCCACATAGCTGATGATGCCACACACATACATTGCCCCCCACATTCCCCCCATTAAAATGGAGTTAAATTGAAAACATTTCCTTACAGCTTTTTAAGTTAAGATTGTGCTTAATTTTGGCTGGTTTTCTGCTTTTCTTTCTTCTTCTGTGCATCTTAGCCTGCCTTATTGTATAAATCTGTGTGTGTTTATATAGAGCAAAGCTGAATGATAAATTCCCATAGTTGCTGTTCACTTTGGACTGTTTTTAAGGCTTAAAAACCATAGTAGTCTGTCTTTTCAATAGGATAATTTTGAAATAAAAATTGTCAGGTATCAAATTGTAATAAAAATTTCATGTTCTTTCTTTCTGTTTTGATGGAAATCACTGAATTGGAGCAGAAGGCTGGGAGCCTCATAGACTAGGACATTGGATCTGGGACTGCACTAACTGAAAACTAAATTAACATAATAGACAATAAAGCCCAGCCTTCTATTTGTGATTGTTCTGTGAATGGTTTTTTTTTTTTTTGTTTCTTTTGTGAGGAATTGCAAGGGCATCATATAAACAGTGGAAGTGATAGGAAATTCTCAAACTTTGTTTCTTAAAATTAAAACAATTTAAGGATACACTACACTAAGAAGTATTAGGATACCAATGAGTACTGCTTTCCATCAGGACTAATAAGTTTTAATTACCAATTTCATTGTAAAGTTAGTGGGATTGTGTGTCATTGCACCTGCCAGTCTCACTTGGTTCACTTTATATAGCAGTTGCAATATAAATAAATTAAAATATGACTAAATATTAGAATGTGGAAATTCCATCTGTCTCTACCAACAGCTGTTCGAAACCATATAATACATGTTGAGACATGAAGCAGGGACACCTTAGTAGCACACTTAAGGAATGCAGGGCTTGTATCTTCATGTGTGACTCCCTTATCTACTTATTACTGGTAATTTCCAGGCTTTGATTTGGGAGGATGTGGTACCTTGCTGCCTCTGAGACAGGCCAGCTGCTGTTGGAGTGAATTAGACCTTGTACCTGCTGCTGTGTTCTGGTCTGATGAAAAAAATCTTTCCTGTGCTGGCACTCCCATGCTTTGGATTGTTCTGAGCTGAGCACTGTGCTATGTATTCCTTCTTTTACCTGAGCATCATGATTATTTTTAAATTTAGGAGCTGAACTAACAAAACATGGTGTTTTCCTGAAGAATTGCCTCTAGTGCAAATGGACAATATAAATACTTTTCCAGCTCTCTGATTTTGTAGCCTATTTGTGTGGGGGGCGGGAAAGAGAGAAATAGCATCATGGTTTAACTGAAGAATGTGATTCTCATGTTGGTCTTAGGCTGAGTACAAGGAGGAGCTTCTAATACCCTTCACTTCCTTCATAAGCATACTGGAAAAGTTGGATTTTCCAGTAATGAAGCTGGCCATGCTAATTATGACATATTTGAAGATTTTATGTTTTGGTTAGCCTTTGTTCTGTGAAAGCTGGCTTCCAAATGTTTTTGGAAATGGATTTTTGAGGAGAGTTTGTCCAAATCTGACAGAGGTTGCAATTCTAACACTTACCATGTGAATTCAATGTGATGTCTTTGCCCTAGGCAAAATAACAAATTTTGAGCAAATTTAGCTCAGTGAGAATTTAATACTATTTCCATGAATAAATGTCCTTCTTTTCAGTGTGAATCATACCTAGATTATTAACATGTGAAATAACAGTTTTCAGACTTCACAAATAATTTACATTTGTGAGGACACTAGTGAAAATTCAGTGTAAAAAGTTTTAGTTTTCTATGGAAGTTTCTGATTTTTATGAAACAATGTGATTTCTCTTTTGTTTTTTCCCTTTCCACCTCTTAGCTCTGCTTTATTGATGATGTTGCTTCCTTTTGCCTTTTCTCTATTTTTTTTTTTTGGGTTTTTTTTCAAGTTAAGTTAATCCTAAATGCCGACACAAGAGATTTTAGTAGGAAGCTCATCCTATCAGTTGTTGATAGGGCTCCCACTATGAGTTAGTGCAAGTCCCAGGCCAGGGCATAAATCTAGATCTGAGCTGCAAGCAGTATAGGCTGGAGTAAACAGACTTGACTAACTTTTACTCGCCAGGGATTTGGCCCAAATATTTTGGTTATGATGAGGAAAACTAATGTTGGTTCTTAATTAGCCAAATGTGAGATATTTCGCATTTATCTTTGTGTTAATTCACAGTTCAGTATATTTTATAGCAAGCTTCAAAGTAATAAATTTCTTTTAATCCTATCACCCTGCAGTAATATAGTGGAATGTTTACTAATTGCTCAGAAGCATTTCATTTAAAGATAAATGGCCTTTGTACTGGAAATGAAATTTAAAGTTGTTTAATTTTATGCTGATATGCTAAAAGCAGTTCTGTATACAGATGTCTTTATCATCAGTTTTACTAAGGGGCCTATAGCACATATATTTGTAATATATTAGCAGGGAATTTGAATATACCCTGTGAATAATATAAAGTAGCAAAATAAGATGGTGCCTCCTGACAAAAGAAATGTGTATTTAATAATTAATTTTATTTGTGAGTGATGTGTATCTGTCATTTCCATCCATGCAATAAGAATTCTAAAAGGCTCTCGTCTGCTCCATATTTTTTCCCAAGGTCCTGTACATGACTCCCAGTATTTCTAGCTCTTTTTGTGATCTTGAAAGTTTTCTCATCTCTTTTAGTACATTTACCTCCTACTTCTTCCCTGCAAGGTGTTAGTCTTTCCTGGTTCTTCTATTTCACATAAAGCATTTACATGCTAATTTTAATTTTCCTTGATTTCTCAAAATGCTTTTTAAAAATCCATATCTTTACGTAGCAATGACATTCTGAAATTGTCAATACATGTTTTGGTAAATTGCCTTGTAAGAAGCAAAGAAAGCAATAAAAGTCCTTAAGTAGCCTTGGTTATGGAAATAATGTGAACCACTCTTCTTATGATATGCCTGAATGTACAAGCAACTGCTGAAGATTTCTTGGCAAAATGGCCAAATCCTCACCCTTCAACAAACAATATATTAATTCTTGTAAGAAACATTCAATTTGATTCAAATTTAAGTAGTACAGAAAAAAATTACTTTTAGGGAGTATGTGGAGGAAGAGTCTTCCATATCAATCTGCTTGGTTTCTACTAGACTGATTCTTGCTGCATAGTGAATTCAGGGTGATGTCTTTGAGACCAGTACCTGTAATCCAGAGGTTTGGTTGTTTTTGGTTTTTTTTTAATCTGGTGTACTTCATCTGGACCCAAACAATAGTTAACAATGGTTGCAGACTATAGGAAACAACTCCTACGTGCAGTTGGACCCATGTCAGATTTCCATCCAATGCAGTTACAGTTCTTGTGACTGATTTTTGGAATACAAGGTGTTGGTTCACTGTTCTTGTGAGCAGCTGGAATAGCTGGAGATCAGGGGGTTGCCAGAGGTGGGGAGGGAAGAGAATACTGAGGAGTGGGGATGAGGAACTGATCCTGCTATTCTAAATCATCAATATGGCTGCTCCCAAGCTGCTCTGCCATGGACCATGTGGAACTTCCATATCCTTGTGGTTGTGTACATTCAAATCTCATCTCTTAGCATAAACTCTCACCTGTTAACACCTTCTTTGTTTTGGATACTGTGCTGTGCTTTTAAGAACCAGAGCTGTGGTGCTGTGGTGTAGGTTGTGCTGGACCAAATGCTCTGTGGCATGGTCTGCCTTCACCCTCCAGGCTGAGGAGGGAGGAGCTGTGCTCTGAGGTGAGAGCTCTTCTGTGTTTAAAGACAAGTTTATACAAGATGACAGTGTGACACCTGTGTTACCTCGAGTTTTGGTACCACTTGTGCTCAGCCTGCAAGAGGCAGCCACGGTAAACGGCCTGGGGGAGCCCCTGCTGCAGCACTGCCCTGGCCTTGGGCATCCTGTGACACCCAGCAGAGGCCACTGAGAATTATTATATTTTCTCCTCTGTTTAGCTCTCACAGTGGCCTTGTGAGCCTGATGAATTATGCATTACAGACTGGTTTCTCTCGCAGTCTTATCTGCGTTAGCTGAGGTGGCTCTGGAGGAGCCGGTGGCTCCTTGGCAGCCCCTTGGCAGCCGTGCCCACAGGAGCTCACAGAGCCGGCCATGCCCTGCCTGGGGCTGCCCTGCTGTGGGCTGCAGGCCCTGGCCTGGCTCCTGAAGGACGGGACTGCTGTGCTGATGGTAAGGTGGTCATCCTTCCTCTCAGGTGTGTTTAATATTCAGTTGTACATCCTCTGTTTTATATCTGGCTGTGCCTATGTTTCTCTACAGTCAGTTCCCTGTTTAGAAAATGTAAATATTTTAGCTATATTTTAGCTAGAAGGCTTTAGAAATTTTCATGTTTTTGCTCACCAAAAAGTACACACCGTATGTTTTCAACACTTTCGCTAAATGCGTATATAACTTTTATTTTTCTATGAAAATGCAATATTTTCTCTAAGGAGTTAACTAATATCTCTGAAGCTTTCTAAGGTTAAGATTTGAAAAACCTTCAATATATGTCCCTGGTTTTCTGATTCCATTGCTTATTTGTTTAGGCTGATGGGAATAGGCTTTGCCTACTGTGCTTGAAGAAGAAAAGAAGATTTTTCTGCTCCCAGGAGGCAAAGGCAGTTTTCATTGGCATTTTAGTGAAATATTAAAGGCAAAGCAGATTTGGAGGGACACACTGCAAAGGCTGTCACAGTGATCAGAGAGGCACTGGAGTGAGGAAAGGGACAGCTAAATGTGTAGGTGGAGAGTCAGTCCATTTGTGCCAAGGTATGAGTAACTGAAGTTATGAATTGGTTGCAGATGGGAGATGGCAAGCAAGAAAAGTGGAGCAAAATTATATTGACATCCCTGTGTTGTCTAAAGACCACTACAAGACCATTAGTATTGCTGCGTAGCCAGCAGGGAGGCCCTGTCAGGGTGAGATTTTACTTAGGCAACTGGTATTGATTTTTGGTCTGCCGCCAGGTTGTAGGAAGGAAAAGATTTTTTTCTTTTTTTCTTTCTTTTTCTTTTTTTTCCTGTGTCCATATTCATGGATGCAAAGCAGTGTGTCTGGACCTGGGATGCATGGTTGAGAGTGTCTGTGTGCTGTCATGACTGACTTTACTCGGGGTAAAATCTTTTGAATTGACCTTCAGACTTCTGGCCTGGCCTTTGCTCATCTTTCCCTCTTGTGTCTCCTGTAAGGCTGTGCTAAAAGGCAAATTAAGAATTCAACACATAGTTGTGGCAAACTTTTTTTTTCTTTTTTTTAACTCTCTGAATGAAGTTTGAGTGAATTTTTAGTATTTTTGGTTGTTGAAATGGAGAGCCCTGTGTTTGCTTCCTGTGCAGCAGCAGCCAGAGCTGTGAGGGCTCAGCTCTCCCCTGGGGTTGCTCAGAGTGCTGTGGGGCTCCTGCAAAGAGCCAGGGGCAAATATTACCGCAGTGTAGGAAGAAACTCTAAGGAGTCAAGCTGCCTTTAATTTCTGGCCAAAGTCTGATCCAGGTACTGATCCATACAGCTGTTATTAGTGTTTCTGTGTTATCTGTTCTGGTGAAAATAGAGTGGGGGCTAAAAATGGGCCATGGAGCAGCTATCAGGCCAAGGTAGCAGCTCTTGTTCTTGGGTCTCACTTGAAATGGCAACCTGGAAGAGGAATTAGCTTAGTACTTAGTGATGCTTCTCTTCTTTTTTCTCCTACAAAGGAGGGGTGCCAGTTTCTCTTCCGTATTTATGAGTGCCCAGTTAAACATGTGTGCAATGAGTTTATTTCCCTACTTACTAAGAGAAAGTTTAGTAAAGGGAAATCTCTGGCAAGAGAAGAACTTGTGTGAAAAATAGTGAGCTGCAGTCTGCTTATAATAGAGGACAGAGACTGACCTCATATCAAATCCTTCCTCGTGACTTACATTAGATCCTAATGTATTGTTATTAATACACTTCTTTAGCAGAGAAAATTAATCTCATAGAAAAATGTCTTCATTCTATTGCATGTATGATAAACACTTAGCTAAGGATGTCTTTTCTTTAAAATTTATATACCTGCACGCTGCAAATTGAGGCTGCAGAATTGTTAGAGAAACAAGCACTAAAACAGAACAGTGCTGTTCAAGTGTAAGAAATGAATTAAATCTCCCATGCTATTTCAGCCCTGTTTATCTATGTCAGTACTTTTCTCTCATGTTGCGAAGCCTACTTAAATTCATTCTATTATGTGTTTGACAGATTATTCCTATGGAGGGTGGGTCTGAACACTGCTTATTTCCAAGGAGATAGAATGAAAATATTCTTTTGGGAATTTGGCCCTTTAATTATGGGTAATTTTTAAATCAATTAGTTGTGATCATTGAAACAGCAGATTAAATCTCAGCATTGATTGAGGTCAGTTCTGTTAAGTCTTCAATTTTTGTGCTGTCTTGTGGAACAGACAGCTGTTTGTCCTGAAATTTTGTTTGCTGCTGCTTTATTTTCACTCTCTCCTACCTCAGTTCTGACCACATATCTGATTGGGAAACAATTATAATCAAGAAAACAAAACCCCAGTCCAGGATACTATAACTTCTAAAATATTAAATGCTTTTAATTTTGCCTTATTCCTAGTGATTAATTGGAACTTTTTTTCAGATTCTCCATCTATTTCTGTGTGATAGTGATTGAAGAGTAAAAAAGCCATTTATTTACAAATTCTGTCAAAAGTGCTAAAGCATGTCTGTTCTGAAGCACAGCAGAAGTCAAATCCTTTGCTTATTCTTTTTCCTTAGCTCTCCCTCCAGGACCTACTCAGATTCTCTTTGGCTCGACTTTAACCCCGAGATGGAAAATTATCTGATTTTGGGTTGAATCACCAGGAATTGTCCCTGTTTGTTTGTGGAGGGTGTTAGCTCCTTATAGAAGAACAACACACGCAATTCCAAATTGCAGCTTATTTGAGTAGGTCTGTCAAGATCCAGAGTATGCAGTATTGTTTTTAATTTTACTGTTCAATGTTTTAATTCCTTCCCCACACCATGATAGCCGAATCTTTATCTGAATTCAGCCCACTTAGGCTATAAGGTAATCAGGAAAGGGCTTCTGGGTTTTAGTTGCTGCAGAAAAGCTGATGCAATATGAATAATGGTTTGCAACAGTGTGTGTAACAATGGTTTTATAAGATGTAAGCATAAGATCTATTTCCTTAAGAAATCAAGGTGTTTTATGAAGACCTATTAGTGTAATAGAGAATATTTTCATCTGTGCATTTTGCTAGAAAATGCTAGTGGAGGTTTGGATGTCACTTAGATGTGTGTGGTTTGTGAGCATGTCTGCTTTTTTTAATCATGGTTTTGCAAAACATCAAATACAAAGACACCATTCATTCTAGTAATATTTTCAAGTACAACACCACCCGTTATTCCAATAATGTTTTCATACAAATAAGTTGCAAGTGACTGTTTTAAGTGTAGAATTATTTTTAAGTTTGCTGGAACACTCTGCACACCAAAGATCTTTCCTTTTGGTGCTTAACACACATGTATGCAGTCTAGTTGCCCTTCTAAAACCTTGAACTTGAATTTCAGTCTGAAAACCATAAATTCCTTAAGTTGAGCACAGACTTTTGCCTTTATGCAGAAACAGTTGCTAAATTTAGAAATATAGACAACAGTTCCAGGAAATGCTACCTAGAATCTTTACATCATTAGCTGACAAGTAAGAACCCACTTGCAAGCCAGTAAGATGGGGTTGTTTTCCTCGCTGCTGTTTGATAGCAAATGATTACAGATAAGCTGTAGGGATATCCATTTATTCACAAGGACTTTGTCTTGCAGATGAAAAAAAACATTACCAATTCAGAAAGCTCTCTATGTATGGCAATCAATTTTAACTCTGCCTTTCTGCTGATAATGGAAGCTTCTGTCTCACCCCCTGTCTGGCTCACGCGAACTCCTCTTCAACACGTTCTGAGCTTGACAAAGTTGTATAAATCATTTTATGGTAACAGAAGATACTGTTAGGCTGGTAAACAGAAAGGAATAAATACACAAGTGTCAAGCTGCCTTCAGTTATATCTATTTATTACCCCACATGAATGCACACGGTGCTTCATAAAACTCCATCAGTATTTTAATCAAGTTGTGTCTTTTGGGAGAGGGAGAAGCTGTTGTAGGGACCATGTTAAACCTTCATGCTCAATAGAGTGCAGAACACCAATTAGGGAGACTTTTGCTCTAAAACTGCCCTAATTTGCCACGTGAGCCAGGAGAATCTTTTATAAGAAGGCTTAAGGGACTCTCTGGGACTTGGTATGCTAGCTAGAGAAAGGTGGCATAAACACAGGCAAGTGTATCCACTAGAGGGTATTGGCACACTATACATGGTGGTGCATTATAGATAATATCTAACAGGTCTCATTTATTATGCCTTTATACAAGACCTTTAAAAGTCCTTTCTCTTGTAAAGTCCATATTCCCCAGGACCTTTTCCATTTCCTGGTAGCAAATGCATTCCTAATATGAGCTCAATTGCCATTAGGAGAACAAGGGGGTGGGAAGCTGCTCACCAACAAATTATCAAATGGCTCGTGCCCAGGTGCTGATTGAAATATTGATGCAGTCAGAAGACTTCTAGAGAGTTGGAATATCAGCTGAGCAACATGAGGACTTGCCCCCCCTGCCTTGCACAACAGCTTTCAGGAGAGGGATAAGTGGGTTCAAATTCTGCAATCCAAGCATTTCCAAAAAGCATCTGTCCTGGAGTGGAAAAGGCACAGGAAAGGAGCTCCTATTTTTAATAGCATCCACTAATCCCATTGCTATCAAGACTTTATAACAAATCTAGGATGGGGCCTTTATAGTACAAGACCGATTTGCTTCAGAGAAGAATTTATATTTGTTGTTCAGATAAATGGCCTATCACATTATCATCCTAGTAGTATTACTTTTCAATTTAAAATGTTTACTTGCTTAGGATTGCTATAGGAATTGTTTGGTTTTGCTCATATATGACTATTAAAAGGAAGACAGAAAGGAATTGTGTAGTGTGTGTGAAAATATCAAGTGTCTCCCATGGGCATTAGAGTCACTGGAAGACTCTGGGTGGCTTTCATTAATTTTTTTTTAATATCTTTTGTAGAAAACAGTGAGAAAAATGAAGGTATTTGCATTTAAGGGCACAGTTTAGTGGTGGACCTGGTAGTGTTAGGTTGGTGACTGGACTTGATCTTAAATGGTCTTTTTGAACCTGATGGATCCTATGATTTTATGGGATTATATTTTGCTTACAGTGTTCTGAGGCTGTTCTTTTGGAAATTTTAAGGTCTTGGAGAAAACAATGATAAGTGGTGATTCAACTATGGACATTTTACACTTAGATGTGTATCTGCATAAATACCTGCAAATTCCATGTCCTTTGAAAGCCTGGGCCACATAAGTCACAAAGGGAATTTTCTGACTGGTATGAAAAAGTCTAGCCTGAAGAAGTGCCTGCCCTACTCATAACAAACCTAATTCTGGATGTGAACAAGGCTCACTAAAATACACTGATCCCAAAAGCAATGCTGATGACAAAAATGAGTCAAGTGAAACCAACAAGAAATGTTGCCTTGTTTATATTACAAAAGCCGTTGACTTTCTTTCCTATGATAACACACTGGCTCAGGGAATTGATGATAATGCATATGAGCATGTCAGAAAAGCATTTTAATGAGAAAGCCCTTTATGTAATATCTATTTTTATTCAAATTGGAGATTGAGGGATCAAGGCAGGATGAAATGTTGAAGGATTGGTCTGAAAGAAATTGTTTCATTGTTGTAGTCATTAATGAAAGTGTTCTCCTTAAATATTCAAACATCTACAGCAGTATTAAAAATTAATCTATATACCATGTACGAATACTTACTAATTTTTTTTTGTAGAAGGTAGATTTAAAATAACTGATTGCGTGAAGGGAAGTACTTGTATAGGTAGATTTTTTTTTTCTTGTAGAATTGATAGTATGGTTTGAATAATTTATTCAAAATTTAGTTAGGGATAAAGACAGCTTAGGTTTTCTGATTCTCCTTCCAAAATAGGGTTTTACAATAATGTGCAGGTTTTAGTGCTCTGCCTAAACTAATTTTAATTTATCCAAGTTACCAGTGCAATAATAGAAATATTTCCAGTCTTTTTGGAGTTGTTTTCAGCTATGTAGACTTTAACAGTCTAATTTCATATATGCTTAATTGTGTGATTAAAAAAAAAAAACCACTCAATTTTATGTAGGCCTCTGTTACTGTCCTGGTTTATTCAGAACATGTCTGTGTTCTGTTCCTGATTTTTTCTTAACATCTTCCAGTAAAATCACTGAAATATTTTTTCATGTAGTATGCCTGGCTTTCCATTAGAAGTTCTACCTCATGTTTTTCCTCATTGAATACCCCTTGTAATTTTCTATCCACATCTCAAATTTCTGAATTTGTGTTTTACTCCTTATTTCAGTCATTTCGGACAGAAGTCAGTTATCACTACACATCGCAATTTCTGTAATCACTTTTTAATAGAAAAGGATTTTCAAATTTCCAATGTATTTATTTCACTTGCTCCAAAATAATTAAGATTATCGAACAAGGCCAGTAGCCTTTATGTTCATTAAATAAATTATGAACATTTAGGAATGTTCATAATTCCTAAACATTCCTAGATGCAACTAGGAATGCAACTCAGAATTACAGGAAATTTCCTGTAATTCTGAGTTGCATCTAGGTTAGACTAATGGATTGTTAATATCTTATAGTATTTGAAGCAAAATGTTTGAACTCTGGATATCATTCCTAACTCTCAGATTGAATTTTGGTGTTGCGCTCTGAGAAAAGTCTTAACTTTTGCTGCTAAAAATGTAGCAACTTCACAGATATATTAACCCTCATTTTCCACTGTAAAGTAAGATGAATAATCAAATAATACAAACAAAGCTGTATCTCCCAGCAAGCATCCTGCGAGCCCAGGCTCCTTGCATTTCCAGTTCTTCATCCAATGGTAGGTACCATCAGCAGTTTGGCTTTTCCATTCTGCATTACAACATCCTACCACTAAAAACTTCCTGAACATCACTTTAATGGATTGAGGAAGACTATTATAGCTGATTAATTTTTTCAACTTAAATTAAGTATCAGCAATTTGACTTTAATTCTTTTTCTGCTTTATGATGCTCCTTCCATTGTGTTAGTGGTATGATGACGATGCATTTCTGCAGAACTTTAAGTAAATTGTGGGAGTAATTGTATTTCCACTGGGACTTTCATGGCAAAATGCCTGTTTTGTTTTAACAATTTAATGAAGAGTTGCCTCACACTGATACTCAGATACAATTCCTCTCTCTCGTGTCAATATTGAGGTTTAAGAATAAATGGAAATATAAAAATTAATCCTGTGTTAGAAAATAATGGCTCTGCAATCCTATTTTCTTGTGCTTGCCTTAATAAAACAACTTAAAAAAACTCCAAAGAAAGCATGGATTTTGATAAATACTCTTTACTTTCAATTGGCATAGAGAGATAAATTTATTCTGTAGAAAATGTGCTTGTGACTTGGGATTCTAGATTTTTGGTTCATGACTTGGCACTTCCAGTCACGTGAAGGTGTTGCAACTGTTTTGTTGCTGCCAGGCTGAAGATACAAAACAGGGCTAGGCTGTGCTTTTCCCTGTAAGCCTGTGTCTGTGAGTGTGTCACATTGAGGGATACACAGGTAAAGTCTTCCAGGAACACACACAGAAGAATGTATAAATACATACTCTACATAAGATTCCTTGCAATAACAATGTATTTTCTAAGATGTAAAGCAAACCCAAGTTTTATAATCCCAAGTTTCCAATTACAAAAACAGTGTGTAATTTTAGTATACAGACATCTATGGTAATAACATCCTCTTCAGTTTCAAACAGCCTTTCCTCATTTTTCTTCCATGTTTGAGAGTAGTTTTGTGTTTCCCCATGCAGTTCTTTTTTCTTCATCTTACTGGTGATGGAATCTTTATGTGTGTTATTTGTAAACCATTTTGGGCTGGATATTGTTACACATGACAGAAAAATTTGACAGGTAAGTAGCAGGTTACTACTACTACACCGATAATACCTTTTGTGTCTAATGTGAAATGCTGCTACACAGGTTCAGCTATAGATAGATGGGAAAGAAGAACAAACACAAAAATGTCCATAATCCAAATTCAAATTAATTTTTCTCAAATGAAGCAATTGGCATTTCTATCATAGCCTAGAAATAGAATATTATCTTTATGTCTCTATATCTATAATTGAAAAATTATATATTCAACATATTGGTTGTACCTCCTTTTTAGAAAGCTTGCAAAATGTGTCAGTTGAAAAATATATTACTTTAAGCTCTATATTTTTAGAGGTGCTTGAGAGGTTTCTTTTTGTTGGGAATTTTGTTTTTTTCCATGCCCCCACTCTCAACCCAAGTGCCAATGCTCACATTGTGGGTAGTGAAGGTTACTTTTCTATAAAAGTGGGTTTTGGCATATAACCTCATGAAGCTTCTTTAGAAGGTCAAAGTGAATGGAAAACTTTTTGCTCAGACTTAAATTCATACTCTAGTAGCTTCTTTAAGTCAAAGCAAGACAGATGTTGGTGAATGCATATTTTAGATGTTCTTTTTTTGGATATTCTGCTGCAAGAGCACCTGTCCAGCCAAATGAAAACATCACATAGGAATGAAGTGGCACTTGTGCTGGTTCAAGCATTTTAAAGCAGACATACTGAACTATCACTTAACAAAGCAACATCTGTGGTACAGGGGAAGTTTGAAATTATGCTGCTTATTTGGTTTGCTTAAACACGTTCTTGTCTGCTATTCCAATTTGTCTGCCTGGTGCCACAAAAATATGTTTCAGTGACTTTGGGAAATGAGGTATCAACAACAGTTTTGCTTCTTAAGCTGACACACCTAACAGAGCACAGAGCTCCTTCTTAGGACAAAGCATATAGGGATCAGAGTGCCAAAGTATTTTCTGTGCGTTTCATCTACAGAGATGGTGTTTTTACATTCCTGTCTCCGTATGTTTGACTTGGAATTCATAGAAAGTACCTGAGTAGCTCTGTCATATTGCATTTGCTGATCTGTAGGATTGGAAGATGAGCATTTCCAGGTTAAGGAATTATATTTTATTAATAAGAAGGTTCACTTATCAAAGGCACAGGATTCTTCCAGTTGTTGTGCACTGTTGCAGGGCAGGCTAAAATTTTTTATCAATAGTCAGAAGTGCAAGTAGTACTTTTGACCTTCTGTGAATATTTTTGATTGTAGGTAAAAGAAATGTGCTTCTAGATTCTTAAATGCCAATCTCTTCTCCTTTTACCTGAAGAGCATGAGCAAAGGTACATGTCCCATAACATTATTTGCTTTTCCTCTAACAGATTTTTTTGTATATGTGACATATTTCTATAGAGGATATCAACTCCTCTGAAATCAGCCTTTTTAATTTAGCTGCATGCTGTGTAATTCACATCTTTAAAATCAATTCACAGTTGTACTTTGAGCTGTAGGTTATTTCTTCTCTATGAAATTACTCACATTATGAATACTTGGTATAAATTAACGTAACTTGGGTTTGGGTTTGTTTAATTATGGTTGTCTCCAAAATGATTGTGGCATGGCTATGTTTATCAGAGGAATAGTTAGCCAACTGACCTGTGGATTATCTAGGCTCTTTAGTTAGTTATTGTCAGTAAACAGCTAAAGGTGTAAATGGTATCGTCAAATGTGCAAGCTCATGGCTCTGAAGTAGCAGTCAGGACTGTAAGTGTTGTGAGATGTACTTTGTTGTCAGCTTAGGAGAAAGCTAAAGTTAATTTCTCCACCAGAAGCACAGGGTGGGATTTGCTTCATATCAGTGCTGTGAAATATGAATGAGTCTTAAAAGTATCCCTAATAATCCAAGCTTTGCAGTATACAAATACCAGTAGGATTGTTGATGTGCACTGCTAAGGTGCCAGTCTTCTAATTCTCTTATGCCCTGAGAGTGAGCAGCCTTGAATTGTATGAAGTTAGAAATACCCAGTATGTAAAGGGGTGTCAAAACCCTCATTTTGCCCCACCCTTTGAGCTGAGCAGAAACAACCATGTGGAAATGTGTGTCCAACAGAAATAGCCAAAAATCTAATCTGTGACCATTGGTAGGAGCAGGATTTGAGTGAGAGAAGGGACCTGATCTTGTCTTGCTATTTGAGATACTCAGGTATTAGAAATGGAGCAAAACCTGACCTATTATTGGTTATCTCTGTGAGGGCATGGAACACCTTGGTAGTCAGGGTGCCATAATGATATTTATTAGGGTAGAGGCTATTTTTTCTCTTGTTTTCTGGAAAAGGTGTAGTTAAAAAAGAGTGTTTAAAACATGGTCCTTTAATACTGGAAGACATTCTTGAAATCAACAAAGCAAGCAACAGTGCTCCACACTGTAATTTTATTTTTTGCTTCAGACTCTTTAACTACATACTTAACTTTTACAACTGATAAACTGAACACTGCAGCCTTGAGAACCTGAATATAAACAGTGGAATTAATTTTATTAATTTTCATTGTCTACCTTAAGAAATAGGAAGAAATGGAAGATCATAAATAGAAGGAAGAAGTTTGTTTTCTTTCACTTTGATTTATTGGAAGAAAACTTAGACCAACGAATATGTTACAAGAGGAGTTTGGTATAATAAATAATAAGGTTACAATTCTGGAACAGCAATTTCCTTATTTAATGTTGTTAATGGGAAAAGTTTGAGATATTAATTTGTCTATTACATTTGAAATGCATTAACTAGACACAAATAGCTCAGTCAGAATAGACATTGAATAGCTCATTACCCTTTCATATACTGCACTACAGCCCTAACTAGAAAGCACATGTTAGTAGAAAAGTAACAAGCAGTTTAAAATTCACACACACAATTCTAACAATTCTCAAGCCACCTTAGATTAGTTACAGATACATTCCTTTATTTTTGCTCTGTTCTTTTTCTCTGATGAAGCAGGTTAAATGAATGAATGCATCTGAAACTGGATGAAGTTTCAGATATCTATCTGCACTGTATATATTTATATATTTAATTGTAATTGGTTTTTAGAAATACTGCCATCAAGACAAAAATTCTGAAATCTCAAATAATCATTTCAGGAAAATAATATATTAAAAGTTATAGTTTTCAGTGTAGGTGTTTCCCTTACACACTGATTTGCAGTTCTTATTGCACAAGAGGTCTTTTACAAGGGAACCCACATTTCCTGCTTTTTTCCCATATAATATAGATTGTATTCTAAAACCTTCAGTACTAAGTATTACTACTTAATTATTAACTATATGTACTAAGTAATTTATTATTTGGGATGGTGGTGGTTTTTTTTTTGTTTGGGGGGGGGTTTGGAGGGGGGCTTTGCTGGGTTTTTTAAAATTTTATAAATGACAAACTAAGTGTCTCTCAAGGGGTTCATAGAAGTACCTTGTTGTCTTTGAACAATGCTTTGAATCAGCTTGTTGTGACAATGCCTTGAGCCTTTTTTATTCTTGATTTTGCTGTAAGAGCAACTCTGCTAGTAGCCTACGTATTTGTAATATCTATATCATACAACAGCAATGTTTTCAGAAAGATAGCAGTGACAAATAGTAATTTTGCATAGAACAAAATATTAGTAGTTTTAACAAAGGGGTGTAGTGTGGAGAGAGCCTGGTGGAACAGGCCTTGAAGGTAAGGACACAGGATGCCCCATGGAGGAGTACAAGCATGGAAAAATGAGAGGTGGCACACAAGTGGCCACCAGAGACCTCCCAGTTTTAAATGACTCACCAGTGGTCAGTTAGAGAAATGCAGACTTAGGAGCTGGGTAAAAATTATGTTGGGACAGGAAAGGGTAAAGAACAAATAGCTTGTCTGCAAAGCTACTATATACAGTAAGTTTGAATCACTAAAGGAAGAGCAAGGTTAAAAGAGTATTAGAAGACACATAAAAATGGTCTTAAAGACATTCTGGAGAAATCACTGTCAACATCATGCTGCTTGCAGTGGAGGAATTGCTGTATGGGTGGCATTGACTCATTTACTCCTGCCAGGTGGGGGCTCTTGGTCTTGGGAGCCCAAGCAACAGTCCACTCCTCTCTGTCAGAGAAAGGAATCTACATTAGGAAGTGTGCCTATATATACCACCTTTAACTGTAATGTACTATTTAATGGTAGATTATTTTCTTATTGCATGTTCCTTTTCTGTAACTGCTAAACTGGACTGAACCCTTTGACCATGCCCTGAAGATTCCAGCTATTGTCATCAAAGTTTCTTGGCCTTACATCCGGTGTGTGCTTTCCTCCTTATGTGTAACAAGGCAGGCTGGGTTCATGTGGAAGGAAAACTGCTGGGGTCTGCAGGCATCCTCTGGCCTGATGTGGCAGTGGGCATTGCTGCATTCAGGGCAAAGGCCATTATCTCTGTGGCTCAGTAGCAGGACAAGTGCCCCTGGTCCCTCTTTCCAGGACTGTGAACTAGTTCTCCATTGGTAGTGGGTGTGTTGGTGAGAGGCAGGTGAGAAGTGGTGTCCTGACCTTTTCACCATCAAAACAAGTTTGATTTAAAACCTCATGACAACTTAGTGCAAACCCTTGCAACTCTTCATCACGTTTTCATTATGCAGTCTCTCTCCTGGCTGGCCCCATGTCAGGGCTCTGGGGAGCCTCAGTTATGTTGGTGTTCAGCCTGGAAAAAGCATCTCTTTGTCGTATGTCCTATTGTTGCAAATAAAAATCTCTGACGCTAAATGTGTTCTTGAAAAGAGACTTAAAATTCACAGCTGCTTTTGTGCAGTTCATATTCTCTTTCAGTGTGTGAATGATCATTGGAACTATGCTGTATTTAACTGTATCCCTCAAGTGGAAATAGCTAATATTAATCCTGTAGCAGAGACATAAACCTTCCTTCCTTCAGGCACCTGCCAGGCACTTGAAGCTTAGCCTTTTGCCTCAGCTTGGCTTATACCCAGTCTAGGATATTTCTCACTTTTCAAACTGAATGTTCATTTGAAGTTTGAGTTTCTGCTTTCCTAAGCTCTGAGTGGTTTCTGTGACGGCAAGACTGCGGCACTGGAGAGCTGACTGACTGAGAATGATCCTTCTCCTGCTGCTTGCCGTGGGACTGGTTCCTACAGAAGCATAGAAAGAGTAAGTGAGGCTTGTCCAAGGGCCCCTTCCTATAAATGTGTGAGTGATTGCAGTGTTCACCCATGCCTTACACGCCATCACTCAGCTTCCCACAAACACCTTTGCTCGGTCATTATTTGAGCTATAAGACAAATAAGGCACCATAATGGTTAGAAATGAATGTGCCAACTGAGAGAAGTTAGACATAGGAGAGGCATAAGTAAGGTCTCTCTCAATGCCAGTATTATAACTGGTGTATTGGGGCACAAACTGTTTATTTAATCATGGAGGTATCTCTAGGAATCAAAGCCACCAAGACCTAGTCACAGAGAAGATTAGAATTGGAAATCCATTTGTTTTCATGGTATGAAAACCATGTTTTCATGATAAAAAACTAAGGGGTTTTTTCCCTTTGATTTTTGAATGAAAATTGTAATGACTTCATAGAGACAGTAAGTAATACTAATTTGGATGTGTTATTTATTTCAAGCATGACTCTGCTTGCTGGTGAGAAAAATAAGACTCCTGTGAACTTTTTTGTGATTATGTATAGCAGACAGGTTGGTAATTTTAATTGGTGTATATATAGTTACTAAATTGTGGTTTGTGCGAAAGATAACACAAATAATCAAATTAGCAGGAAATCGTAAGAGCTCTGAAAGGGATTTTGAGTCAAAAATCCCATCTATTTTCAAATGGAGCCTTATAAAAACTGTAATCTTCATCCTTTTTTAAAAGCATTGTTCTGTGAGGGGGAAGGCAGAAAGAGGAGAGTAGTCCTGGTTAAAAAAAACCGGAAAACCTATAGTTTAAACCCCAAGTTACACATTGCTCCTTGCTAAGATTTCATTTCTCTGGTATTCTGCTTTGATCAATTAGAAAAAATTATGGATTTTATCTAAGCGGCAGAAAACATTATATTAAAAGAAAATTTTTAGTGGTGATTTTGTGGTCTTCAGTTAATTACAGCAAATGTTTACTCATGCATATTTCTGTTGGGAGTACCTACATTTAAATTTCAGCCAGGAATTCTCTCCATCAAGAAAGTGATGTTGTTTAATTATTAAGATAGCATGCAATGTGACCTGTTTAATAATATAATATAGGCTCCTTTAGTGTTTATCTACCAGTATTCATATGAAAAGTTAAAGTTTGATCCATATAAAAATTTTGCTTCAAAGTCAGTAAGCAACTATAGTTCTGTAAGTACATGGCATTGCTGTGATCTTGACTCTTTCTGAAAAACAGGAGCTCATGCAAGAAATCACATATCATCTGGGGAAACCAAGACAAACCAAGACAAGCTTTCTTTCACCATTCATTGTCATCTGATTTCACGAGAGAGGAGAAACTTAAGCTGTTCGGTTTTGAAAGCTTATTTCATTTTAACCCTGAGCTCAAAAAGAAATCTGATATAAAAGCTTGTAGCTGCATGTTCCAATAGATTTTGTCAAGAATTTCCAAGTTAAAAACTTTATTCCATTGTAGGATATAGACATCCTCATAAAGAAACATATTTTGGGTTTTTTTTCAAGCAGAGTCATTAAATAATACCTTCCTTGTACTGCTGTGATTCAATGCAGAGATGCATTTTGCTTGAGTCTGTATTGCTGTAGCCTTGTTACTGTGTCATGGAAGAGATTTAGGCATGCCATGGACTCTTTCATTGTTATACTTAGCATTTCCTTGTGCACTATTTCTAGGGATTTACATCAAAGAACAATATGAGTACACAGACTTTAAACACAACTTTAAGGAAGTCAAGCTGTTTTTGGTTGTCTTCTGAAATGATGATACCTCTCAAAACAAATCCCAAGTAGCCTCATGTTCTGTGTGTGCATGTCTCTGTGTTCCATGGTAACTGACATTCAAAATAGCATCTCTGGAAGTAGACAAGCGCTGGCATTAATGCTGATCAGGAATAGTAAGTAATTTGCTAGAAACAGACAGAAATGCAAATGGTGTTAATAGAGGGAAACCCTTCAGAGAGAGCAGGTGTTTTACATTCTTGCTTTCTCTGGAGTCTTCTGGAAGTCCTTCTGCATCAGTGATTTCTGATCATGGCCTGCAGGGAAACACCCTTCTTGCAATTTGTGCAGTAATACTGTGAAGTGGTGCTGTTAGAGGGAGACAGTTTCATCCCTCAGCAAAATGAGACATTCCAGACAATATCCAATTTGTTCCCAGGGCATTTTTGGGACATTCTGACAAGCTCTCAGATATCAGCAGTGTCTGAGCTGCAGCTAATGGACCTTGCACCTGGAAAAGCAACACTGTCCCCTGAGCTTTTCACATTATGCCTGTCCTAAGTCCACTATTTTCTTATTGCACAATTTTTTTATTGAGTAGAAACATAATTTTTGCTTTTCTTGTCTTGTAATGGAAGTTCTTGTTTTTATTTATTTAGTGATACTTCACTATTACATGGCATAGAAAAAAGCCTTTTGGAATTTGGGACATGTTGTGTTTATGCACCGATAGCCCTTTGGAGTTGTAGTCTGACAAATGTGTGTCCTGAAGCAAGTTTGTTTTTTTTTTTTTTTTTCTGAAGGGCTGGAACATGCTGCCAGTCCTTAATTGCTTGTCTGCAGGGTGTCCCTCCTCTGTCCCCATAGCTCTGCACACAGAGCTCAGCTGCCACCCAGCCCACAAAGGGAGCTCGGGGTCCTCCCCTCTCTGCAGTTTAGCAGGGGTGAAATCTAGCTGAGGTATTTAATTTAAACCTATGGCTTCATCTGGTTTATCACATTCTGAATTTCTTGATAAAATGCTTCCAGAAGCTCTGCGTATTTGAAGGAAAGGGAAGGAAACTGCAGTTCTGCAGCAGAAGTAACGCATACCTGCCATGGATGCTTTCATTAGGCACGCTCTGAGCTGCAGAAATTGGTTTTATGATAAAGAGTATTAAGTTACGGAGCAATACAGAATGGCAGTGCTTGTGAAATGTTTGTTCTGGCACCTCTGGAAATAAAAGCTTAAATTAATGATGACTTGGAGAAATCACACAAATATAAAATACTGAATTTGCTGTGGCTTTATGCAGTACTTCAGTATTAATTGCTTGGAAAAAAATCCTTTGGAGGGTAAACATATTTTTGGGTTAACCTTTCTTCATATCTTCATATTTCATGCAGTAATTTTCACAAGTGTATAAAAAGCTGCATAAACTCAGAAACTTGTGATTAATAAAATGGATTCTGGTGTATTATGAGAAGGACATGAATTAGGTAAAGTTTTACAGGGTTCAATACTTATCCCTTTTTGTATCTCAGGACTACAGAGTGGAAGGAATTACTACTTTCACTAGAGTGTCCAAATTTCATAAGCCAAACTTTTAAATTATGGTTCTCTGTGCCCAAAATATGGAATGTGATATTATTAGACTAATTCTTGATATTCAGAAAAAAATTACTAAATGATAATCAAGCAGTTAACTATAAGACTACTGCAGCTTTATCCTGGATCAAGGTTGTCACATGGTAGCACTGATCATTTGGTTCCACTGATCCTTTGTAGTCCTTGAGCACTGTTATCTCCAGGTTATTTTTCTTTTCTCTAGAGAGAAAGCTCATGTTGTAAAAACAGGTATCAGCATGTATTACCATTGGAAAAAGAAGATTGTCTCTTAAGCAAAGTCTTAACACTTGAAATCCCAGAACTGTAGGATATCCTGAGTGGAAGAAATCCACAAGGATCATCAAAGTCCAGCTACTGGCCCTGCACAGAACAGTCCCAAGAATCACACCACATGTAAGCAATGCCATTACAGTTGGACTTGATCTGTTTTGCAGTGACCTGTTCCAGTGAATGAAATATGGAGACATGGATTGCAAATCCAACTTCTGTGGTCTCTTCACTCTAATTGCACCAATCTTTATACTGTTCACACAACAAGATGGGCTGTAGACTGGGAGTATGTGGGAGTGGCTGCATATTTTAAATATCTTTCTCATGGCTGTAAAGCTGGGGGAAATGAAGAAGCTTCGTGCTCAGGTAGTGTGCTCCAGTACTGTCAGGTGCACACCACTGTGAGCATCAGACACCTTGAACAGGCTTAGGGCAGCACAGGGAAGGGGGCAGAGAACTCTGCTGTTGCAGCTCACTCTGCTCTGTCCATGGAACTGCTTGGAAATATTGAAGCTTTGCAGCCTAATTCTGTGTTAGTGAACAAGACTGGCTTACCGCTGTTATGTTGCAGTTTGATCCTCAAAGTCAATGCAAGAAAAAGAACTACAGATTTTCCGTTGAAGTAATGATATTTTATGAATTGATTATTGATTTAGTTGGCATGATAGGGGGCTAGTTATAGCCTTGTGATAATTCTCTGCAATTATGAGTGCCTTTGTTGAAGGCATGATCTGAAATTTAATAATAGAATTCTAGTAGGTTTACATAAACTTGTAACTTGATTTAAATTATCAGGCTGATCACAAAGAGGTCCATAACACATCAGTTCCTAGACTAATGAACCATACATCCTTGTCGACTTCCGTAATGTTTTGACAGTTTTTGCCTCAGTGCCTCTGAATTACAAGTGTGTAGAGATGTATTGCTTACTGCTACGGTAGGTCTCTCCCTCAGGATATGGTAGGTCACGTTTTCTGAATCTGAATTGCTTAACTAAACAATGACAACTTCTGTAATGCTTTAAAAGAAGGCTACAATCAGTTATCATAGTTGTAATTGCAATTTTTTTTTCACAAGGAGAGATATTAAAGGAATGACATTTTTCAATTTCATACATTATTTAGCTTTTCTGAAATGGCACTTTTGGTCCTCTTAAAATATAGAGGATTTGTATAGCAGTGTGATTAATTCTAAGATGATAGAAAACTGCTGTTGATTCTTTCTTTACAAACAGAGATGCAAAAATAATTCAGGTCTTAAAATCAGGCTGTCTTTATCTTCTCACTAACGAATATATTATGTACATGAAACACATGCAGCAACTGTCTTACAACATTTACTTGTTTGAGTTTGTCCGATCAGCTAACCTTGTTTAGTATGGGCGCTTGTCATAAATAAGATGCCTTTTTTGTCCTTCACTATGTGGCTTGTTTTTTCTATAGTTGAAAAAAGAGCCTGTGTTTCTCTATTTTTGACCTTTTCTATGAATTTTCTATTTTCTTGTCTTCACAGGAAGGAAACCAGATAAATATAGGAGGGAAATTTCTATGAATGACAGATGACATTAGTATATGATGTCTAGATTTTCTTATGTTTGTCTGTTTTCCCCCTTTTAGAGATGCAATAAAGTGGAGCTGAACTACATCTTACACGTTGAGGTCAGTTCTGTGATGAGGGTTGAATATTATTTCATGTGTTTGAAACATTCCTTTGCTATATTACTACATAACAGAAGGGAAAGTAAGGCAAGTTTTATTAAACATTGTGACCTCCTGAAATGGAGATTTGGTAAATTTACCTATGGCATTTCCAAGTACGGAAGTTTTGAGGAATATGTCTTTTGTAGAAAATAGTGAATCTTGTGATTCACAGGATATTTCTCTAAGTGGGGTTATGTTTGAATGAAATATGTTACATGATGCATCATTATTTAATTAGTTGTGGGAAGGTTTGGGAGCAATGATCCTGGGCACTGCTGAATTTTGTTCTTATCTGCTGATAGACCTCTGAAAGGGCTGTTGTGGGTGCTGCAAAAAGGAGGACAGCTGTGAGGGCGATGATGGTGTCACTTATGTCCACTGTGTTGTCTTGCTCCCTTGTGGAAGCTGAATGTAGCATGAACCCATTGTGTTCTTTGTTAAAATCTATTCTATAAATTTCAGAATAGGCTTAATAGTCCATATCATAGACTGTAATCCCCATTACTGCCCATTATAAATGTGTAGTTTCTGTTCAAGAGTACATTATTGTCCCTTTGGATCCATTATCATTTAATATATTAAGACCTTTAAGTTTTGATATATGGATCATCACCCTTCAAAGCTCAGTGACAGTCTAATAAGTAGCTGCAAATAACTCAGGCTTTGAAATAAGAATTTTTCTTTTCAAAATGACATTTTTCTGGATTGGAACATCCCTTACACCTGCCTCTTCAACCTCACTTCACTCAGCAAAGACTTATGTGCAAGTAAAGCAAGTCTTATTTCAAGAACAGTAAGAATTTTCAAAATGGAGCAAGGTTTAGGTTGACTTTTTCATGTTCACACAATGTAGGACAATAGAGAAGAGCATTTTCTACAGTTTCTATATATCTAAAATTACTCTGTGCTTTTTAGAGCCCTGTAAGTATCAGTCTTGCTGAGGCCATACAGGATCTCCTACAGCCCACAGCTTTTCTGTGCTTTCCCATTGCACTGTGTGCCTGAGGCAGGTCAGTGTCTGGACAGCACAGAAGAAAAATAAATAATGTGGTTCTCAAGCTCTCTAACAGACTTCTCCCACTCAACTTTTCTGCCTTTCATTTTATGCTATAGAGACCTTACAAAAAAAACCCTGGTGGGCTGAAGTGTTTTTCTTTGTTCCTCAGCCCTCAGAGATTTCCTGCTCAAGAGCATTTGCAGTTAGATTTAAGACTTCCTAAAACAAAATATTAAGCTATGTAGGTTCATTGATTGCAAAGATGATACAATGTTTTCTTAGTCCTTGCACAAAGATATTTCTGTAATTGCTTAGTCTGTAGAGACTCAAGATCCTGACTGAGACATTGCTCCATTCTGGTAAATAGTTGACAAATTATCAAACTTAAAGCAAGGCTGCAGATTAAATCTTACACAGATCACAGCAGTGAATGTGTTGCTGCGCTTGGACATCCTGTGCAGCTGTTGCATTCTTTCTTTTTTCCCCACATTGCTTCCTAAACCTTCTTTGTCCAACTTATGACCTGTGCCTTTGTCATAATTTAAATAAGGATAAATGCCTCTCCATTAGGTTAATAGCTGATAACATATATTAATTAATTCTGATACAAATTGGTCTTATTTTTCACTGCATTATGGTACCTGCTATAATGGCACGTAGTTGTTTGGCAGCTCATTCAATGACTGAGAAGTGTGTTTATTGGCACAGATGGTCCATGCCAGGTGCTCATGCTGCATTGCAAAGGTCTGTGGTGCTGTGGTTGTCCTGTGTGATGGGGCCCCTCCCTGATCCTGTCATGCCTCTTGCTTTTGGGAGAGTCTATTTAGATGAAATTACAGAAAATATTAGCACTCACACAGCTTTGCCTGTGTTCTTGCTGGAGCAAAGGGAGGGTGCAGGCAGGGTGTGTGAATGACCAGGTTCCACACGGGAGTGGGCTCAAACAGGTGGAGATGCTGAACTGTGGCAGTGGAGTGGGCATCCTCTGCACTCTGAGGGCACAGATGCTCATTTCAGGTCTTCTCTGGTGTTTGGCACCAGTTCCTCATTGTGCTGATAGTTCATTTTAGCTTAGTATTAAAGCAGGAAAAGATCAATCAGAAACATCAACTAAAGAAAAAAGTTTACTTTTATTGTTGTGAATTTCCTGTCTTTAAAGGACAGTGAGCCTGCTTGATTCAGTATTAGCTTTCAGATTGTTTGTGGTGCTTTTCTTCCCCCCCTCCCCCCCAGCCTACTATTCTTAAACTGCAATTTATTTTAAGCTTATTGCTTTTAAATTGCAGAGTATTTAAGACATTGTAGACATATAGAATTAGCTTGGACAGTATTGAAGGTCAAACTATAGAGAACTAAATTACAATGACAGCTGGGTAGTCTGCATGATAGTCTTTTTATCTAGCTTATGTATCTGATTCTGGTCTTACTAACCAGTGTTTATTCTTTCCTACACTGGTAATTATACTTCAATACTTCCGCAGTGACATTTTAAAACTATTTTTGTTCCAAAAATTTTTGTTTGAGCAAACATCAGATTTATTTGGTTACTCTCATCTGGTCAAGTTTAAATGTGTTTCCCTCACCATAAATTTTCCTTGAAATTAAGCTTTTCTGTTGTTTTGTTTTGTAACGCTGTAATAATCATTGACATGGTGATAGATGAACAAAAACACTGCAGACATAGTCTTCATTTATTACATGAAGTTAGGGAGAAGATGGATCTGGACAAAGATGTAACTGATCCTAGTGTTGCAATTGGTTTCAATTAATTGTAGCTTTAAAGACTTCTGACATTGTAGTAGCTTGTTAAAACAAAGTGCTGTGCTGTTCCTCATGGGCTTGGAGCACAGAGGTTGGCAGTGGATCTCTGACTTTCCTGGGTTTTTTGTGCAAAAGACCCCTGTGTCTTCCTGCTCTGTCTAAGTTGAATGATGGCTGATGAGAAACATGCAAGCTGTTGCTTCTCACTCCTTCCTGTGAGACCCTTCCCCTGGCAGGGTCTCACATTCAGTCCTGTCCACTCCCACACAGTGACCTGAACTGTGGCTCCAGTTATAATCATGGTTATGATGTTTTCCATCACAAAGTTCTTGAGCATCTTTTGATTTGTTAGTATATATTAATTATTTAATAAGCTGGTTTCAAAGTCTACTTAAAATCTAAATTTTACAATTGGCTACCTGTCTGTGAATGGTACCTGCAATTGTTCAATAATTATTTGAAGAGCAAGACAATTGGTATTCCAAACAATTGTTTTGTGAAGGTTGAAATCTAGATCCACTGAGAAATATGTAGAGAAAAAAACTGCAGATAGACTCCCTGCTACTTCTCTTATAAAAAATTAAAGACAAAACAGAAAATGACGGTGCATAATTATAAATAAATAGATCCATTTTTAACAGTTCTATGGTGAAATTTTTTTATTGGCACTAATAACAACATAAACATTTGCATTCAGCTGAAAGCAGGCAGTGATATTCATAATGTGGTCAAAAATATCCCTGTAGAGTTCTCAATGAGAAGAGCATGGCTTTGAATAAAACCTGTCAGGCCACTGAAGAATGCTATGTTTCTATTGTGTACTTCATTCCCTTTTTATTTTTATTTTTTTTTCCTTAAGGCCTATTCTTCTCTAAAATATTTTCTAGTGTTAAGTTCTCCCACGGAACTGGAAGCTATATTCCAAACATATTTTCTAATCTGTATTTTTAAACTGCCTTTTCAAGTACATAAATGCACATGCTACAATTTATTTACTCATTATTCCTAAAACTTTGAGTAGGCTCTTTGAATGGAAGTAGAATAAATTCACTAAAGCATCTGCAAAATGAGAAGTGTTTAGTCAGTGGCTGGCTACTAATAAATCCCAGGAAAAACATGCAGAAATGAAATAAGATATTGATATTAAAAAAGAGGTGTAAGCAGCATCAGTACAGTGCAGTAGCTTGATAAATCTGGTTTGAAATTTTTTAAAAAAGGAAGAAGTATTCCTGCTCCTGAGCTGGGCTCTGTGGGTCTGGGGTGGTACATGAGTTTTCCCACAGCAGGTCCACCTCCCAGCCTCCAGAAAGAGCTGGTGTGAAGAGCTGGGAGATGTGATGTCGCTTTGTAGCAGAGAACATTGCACTGTGAATGCCAAGTGTCGATACCTCTGTATGTGCACCTATTTTTTTATTGTATGGGATTCCTTCTACTGAAAGTCATGAAACTTTGAAAATATTACACAGGCTTTGCAGTAGAAACTGTCATATGCCAGAAATTCAGCTGAACGCTTTTTGGATTTCTCTGTCTGAACACCATGGAGATGATGTCTGTCACAATTGTACGGCTGCTGCAAGTGGTAATTTTCTAATCAGATGAAGCATAAGAAAAATAATTCCTTGTTACATATCTTTATGTTACTGCATTTAACTTCTTTTCATTACCATGTAATTATCTTTTCATTCTATAGATGGTGTGATAATTTCCAAAGCTGTTTGTGTCTGAAAATTAAGTGAAGTTGTGACACGCCTGGAACAGTCTTACTTCAGTGACCTAAACTGTTTAGCTCTGGTAAATGTTCACAACAATAAAAGCTGCCTATGCAATGCCCAGTCATCACAAGTTATCCAAAACAGCTGTGACAGAGACACTGTACTTTAGTCCTGATAAAATTTGCAGCCACTGACTCTTTTCTCTTTTTTCTAGTTGTGATAATACTGTCTTTTTTCTCTATACTGTAGTTGCATTTGTGATTCTTGTAGCTGTTGTAGAAAGCAAAAGGTGAAGTTGTGTTCTAGGCCTGTTGTTTTCAGTAATCTTTAAGAAGATAGGGAAACTAGCATTTTTGTGTCAGAAGAGTATTTGTTCATTTGAAGGAGATCTCAAGAAGCACAAAGGGATCTAGCATAGTAGAAGGAACCTGAACAGCAGATAAAAGGTGGAAAAAACAAAGGCAATTTTAGTAGTATTTGTGAGGTGTTTGAATTCTGTAAAAATGGTGCATTACTAAATATACTGTTTGAGAAAAGAATTACATATTATCAACAACTATATATATGTTACAAACATGCAGAAGTATTGTGTGATAAATAGTGCTCATCAAGGCCAGTAAAGAGTGTTAAAATAATTTAGGACTACTGAGTCTGCAAGCAGTGTGTTGAACAGACCACTGATTTGCTTTATAGTAAGCCAATGATTAAGCAATTATTAATCTTTTAAGAACTGATATAGAATTAATGAGAAACATGTCTGAGTCTCATCATGTTGGTGTAAAATATGATTTATTGTAGTCTGTGGGACGTTTTCTTCCTTCCCTCTCCCAAATGTTGAGAAGGATACTTTAATAGAGGAAAGAGATATTAAACCTTCAGATTTGGCTCTTTTTGTAGTCATTATTACAGGTAGGTTTAGTACTTTTGTAGGCTCCATCAATTGTCTTACTATATTATGAAAAAATCATGTTTCTTTTTTGACAAAAAAAACAAGGAAAGAGAGAAGATGTATCAGTGTATGGGTACGTAAGTCAAGAACAGCTAACAGCCAAAGGGCAGTAACTCAACCAGAAATGGATATTGTAGTTCTCAGAGAGCAATTGCCTTGGCAGTTATTTCCCCTAGGAACAGGATAAAAACACTTCCAAAATACAGACACTTACCTATATGTGCTTCTAACCAGTTTGTGTTCTCCCAACCTACTTAATTGTGAATAAAACCCAAGTTAAAAGATTAACCTCCTTTATCTTAACCTACCTCTTTTGAGACATGCACATGTCTCAAAAGGAACATGAAAATGTTCCTTTTCCTTTCCTTAGAAGTATTTTCCACTGCCCTGAGTCTGTTTCTTTGTTTGCTGCCCAACGTGCACAGCCCATGTGGTGAAGAAAGCATCATGTCTGGGGTAATGTGGCTGGAAATCCAGTAAAAATGAGATGTGGAGTGGGGTGGGGAGGTTGGAGGGATGGGGAAGCCAGAAGAGCAGCAGCTTCTGTGGGGCTCAGAGTGGTCCCTGCTGGGAGCTCCGGTTCCTTGCGCTGCCTCCAATGGAAACTGACCCAACCTGTAAGGGAATGGAGATTTAGCAAAGCTCGTATCTGCTCAAGTGCTGGACTCTGTGTCTGCTTTTATTATTGATTGGCCAGTGGAGAAGGCTACTGTAGAGAAATATGGCAGTGAGATGACATGAGATGAAATATTTTTTCTGTTAGAAGTGACCTCGTAATTCCCAAATGGTGGTATGAAGTGGTACTCCAAATGAATTATGTGGGGACATCCTAATAAGTAGGAGTTGTTTTGGATCAAGTTCTAGCCACTACAGAATTTCTAACCTTATGAGTAATGCATTTCCTATCACAATTCACCATATGAAAGACAAAACTGAGTGAGCTTTGGAGCTATAGCCAGCTTAATTTATTTGTCTATGAGGTGATAATGATATTTGGCAAATGGGGTTGAATACAACCATGGCATTCAAATGTTTAACCATGGCAGTGTTCAAGGCCACGCACTTTTTGTCCTTGCTGTAACTTTAGATCATAACAGGCTCTAAAACATATGTTCATTTCCTGCAGATAAGGCTTGGGGTTTTCAGTACATCTATATTTACTCCTGATGTTTTTTTTACAATTACATTTTCATAGACTGATTAAGTCAATAAGAGTCATTCACAAATCATTGTCTTAGGCAAAAGATTGCTTAGCTGAGGTTTAGCTTCTGCAAGAGACCTTAAGGGCTGTTTATATACAAGTCACAAGACTAGTGGACATAAAATATAAAAAAATATTAGTGACAACTTACTCAAATAATCTGCAATTTTTTTATTCTATTCTATTTATTTTATTCTGAAGAGTACAACACTTGTACTGTTGTGTCAGGTCTCTGCAACATGGTTCTTACACTGAGATGGATGTAAGTATCTTGAAACTGCTTATGTAAAAGAAGTAATTTCATAAAATCTGACCTTTATTACAGTTCTCTTCATCACGGTGACATAAGGAGGCTATGTTACCTGTCACTTTTATTAACTCACACAACTAGTCAGTTTGAGTGATGCTCAAAATTTCTCCTTCAAAAAGCTGTAGGAATGAAAAGGTTAAATGTAATTTTAAATGTCACTTTCTAGCAAAATACTTCCACCATGGGAAGGAAACATAAAGTAAGCAAAACTTGCTTAATTTGAAGCTTGGAGTAGATCCTGACATGACTATTTCAAATCCCTCCAGGTAAACTGGAAGAACTGCTGTAATTTCACAGCAAAATTTTACTTTTACAAGACATGTACCAAGAGATGCAGTGTAAAGGAAAACTGATTTACAAGTATAGCTTTCCCTCATGATAAAGACAATGAAAGTTTTTTTGAAATTTAGTCTAGAAATATGCAATGTTTTATTTGAAATTATTTGCTGCCTTGGATAAATTAATGAGATGCACACTTTTTTCACAAAAACCTCAATACAGAGAGCTAGAGGAGCACCAGCATTTTTTCTATAGATAAGAGATCAAACTGCTTTCAGGCTGGACGTTCCCAATACCATTGATGGCTGGAAAAAGAATGACAAAGGTTGCACAACTTTTGACACTGTCTAAGGGGTTTTTTTATCATGGTGAGAAGAGAAATAAAATGATTAACAGTAAGCCCTAAAGCTAAGTGTTATGGTCCTGTTGAATACCTCATACTTCATTGGTGTGGTGGCTCTTGAGTATTTGGGATATGCCAGTAGAGATACTGGTCCTCAGTCCAGGTTTTTCCAGAACAGAAATATGTCTCGTAGCTTTTCTGCTTGATAAGGTCTTGATGTCATGTTGCTTTTCAAGATTACTTTAACTAAAAACCCTCTAAAATTAGTCTGTTCAGAGAATTTATTTGTATCTGACGCCTGGTTTGGTTGGCAAACACCTCTAAGAACAGCAAGTCTGCCCCTTGGTAGGTTAGCGAAAGGTTATAGGCACTCTGACAGTAGTGGAGAATTGGATTTTTAGCACTTTTAGATTTAGCAACTTAAAATAGGCTAAGAGGTTTCAACTTGAATAAAGTCATGCAGAATGTATGTGAGATTTATTGGGAACTGCAAACCTGACAAACTATACTGGACTGCCCAGACATAGTTCATGTTATAAGTAGTACCACAAAAAATGAGAAGGAGTCTGAATAATCATTAGTTTTAGTTCCTTTTATATTTATTTAGAGCATTTTTTTTGAGGTGTTGAACTGCTCTGAGAGTGCATAAGAGTTTAGGTCAGGGGACCTGGGGGACATTGCTGGCTGCCCTGGGCCCTGCACTGCTGGGAGCTCTGTGCTATGGCTGGGCTGGCTGGTCATGTTCCAGAGTGGCACGGGCTGCTGGGCTGGGCTGGGCTTAGCTTACTGCAGCAATGGTCACATGCAACTTTATTAACCACCCTGACTGTCACCGCTTGAGAATGTGCCTGATTGTCCTTTCATGGCCCTGAATAATATTTTATTTTACTACCTGAATTTAACTAGGCTATACTGGCATTTATATGTCTTATGTGTTCCGGAGAAATGCTGAGGGGAAAAATATAGATGTGTAGAAATATACCTTGAATTTGTGATATACATTTACATTCTCTGCAGGGGTAAGATTATCTGGCTGTAATTACATAGTTCATCAACTGGCCACTGCTCGTGGGGCTTGCCTCACCTACTGCTGAATGTGGGGACCTGTACATTAATTTTAACTCTGATGATGATTGGCTGTAGTGTTCCCTGTTGTCACTGCAGCCGTGGAGATCAGGCCTGATGATATGCCACAAAATCAGTGACAGTTTGCATACAGACATGGTTTACTCAGGTCTCAGCACTGCCATTCTCAGAAGATGAGGAGGTATTGAACTGTCAAACTGAGACTGAACAGGTGACAGCTGATGCATTTTAGATCAGCTGCCTTCATGACTGATTTAGTAAACCTAACTGAGAGCAAGCAGGCTGTTTCTCCTTCAATATTATACTCTTTAGAAAAATAAGAGGAAAACGAAGCTGTGAATATGTGGGTTTATTTCACTTTTATACATTACCCTTTATTCCTTCTTTTCACTTTGAAACCTTTTAGTGTAAGAATGATAAGGATGCAAGATCTGAGAGGATTTTTTTTCTATGGAATGAATTGAGGTGGAGAAGTATTTTTATCCTTTCCACAGCTCTGTGGCAATTTAACATCTGACTCTCAGTCAATCACTCTACCTGCTGTCTTCTATATATCATTCAACTTCTTTAAATAGGTAATGCTGAAAATAACATAGACAAGCAACAACATGTGGAAACATGCAGTAAATATAAAATGTGTTTCCTTCTCTTCCCTGAGTTGCTTCCTAATCTGTTAGCATTGATTAAAAAATGAAGGTAATTCATAGTACAGTGAGTTAGCCTAGGATGAAGCCATTTCACAAAACACAGCAAGCTTCTAGTAGGCAATGAATACAGTGGTGAGGCAGAACAAGTGGCATTGTCATTGCAAGTTGGTGCACAGAGTTGATTGCTCTGCCACATAGGAATTAAATCTTCTTGTGTATGCAGAGAGATGTTTTCAGTCATTTCTCTTTGATAACACTAAAATTTGAAGGACCTAACAGGGGTCTTAAGTGGAAAACTCTTTCCTGTCCATTACAGAATGCCCTTTTGGCAGAAAAACTGCATAGTCACAGAAGAGGGAGAGAAATTTTGTAGATGTCATTTTGTTGGCAGCATCCAGTTGCTCAGAGCATTTTTTGTCTCTTGTGTCTGCTCATATGCAAAATAAAGGATCTGGGCAGGGATCTCTTCTCTACATCTCTCCTTTTCTCTCTTTTTGACTGAAATATTCCCCTCAGAAAAGCTCTGCTGTTGCTTCCTGTGGTCTTGGGAATGCTCCTTTGTCTGATTTGACTGGCAGGGAATACAGTGCATAATATATACCTTGTGTTCAGAAGAAAAAAGATTTTTATGTCAAGAGAATTTCCTGCAGTTTTTCTTGAACGCTTAAAAATATAAAGATGCGATGCTAATATGAAGAGTGTGAAGTATATTTCCAAGTTGATAATGCATTACATATATTTGTTTTCTGTGTGCTGTATTGTTTTTGAGAAATTGCATTTGGGTTTTTTCAATATGTTAAATACTGGAAAATTGGATCACTGGAGCAGTGAGTAAACTTTGTGCATATAATGGCTGGACATGTCCAAAACCTTCTGCATTTCTTTTATTTCTCCCCCAAAATTGCAAGCAGAAAATGAAAGTATTTATGCAGAAGTCACATAAATAATATTCTTCCTTCATCATCAGTGCAGCTGGAAGTGCATTATTTCTGGTGATGACTGACATGTTCTTTCACCTCTTTGTCCTCTCCTCATGAAAATGCTTTGCCACTGCCGAGGAGCGCCGGTGTCGGACAAAGCGCAGAGTCCTGGGCTTTGCCTTTGGGAGGGCTGGGTGAGGCAAGGGCCATCAAGGAGAGGAGCAGAGATGTGTTGGAGCACGTATGCCAGTCACTGGAAGAAAGGTGATGACCTGGGGAGGTGACAGTGCCAAATAACTGTGTGGCTTCGTCCCAGATAGCCCAGTTCTCTAGTGGCTGTTGTTACTGTTTACTTGGTGTATTAAAAAGATGACTGGGGGGAGTGGTTGCAAATTGCTTTAGAAATCACACTTATATATATATATAATTAGTACTAAAAGCAGCCTTAAAAAGTAATAAACCACAAAATACTTCACTATTTCCAGGTAAGTGTGTGCAGGGGGGAAGAGAAACATTTATTAAATCTCTGTTATATCTGCATGTTAGAGAAATGTCTTACAGTTCTTGCTGCAGGCTGACTTCCCTATATGTTCAAAATTCACTTGAATATTTATTGCAATTTGAGGTTCTATTATTGAGTATAGTGACACAAAACAACATTCCAGCAGAATGTTTGCTCCACAGACTCTGTGCTACCAGTCCTGCAATACCAAAAAAAGAGTCCTATTTGGATTATAGAGAACAATAATGTTATCAGGGGGATACTTGTGAATTGCATTCTATCAACTTCTGTGATATTTATTTCAACTATATATGTAATTTGTACATTCTGATTCTTTGCAGACTTCTTGGTTTTCCTTTAAATTATTCCAAAATATTCCATTTTTATTTGTTGGCAAAAGTATCTTTCCCTATCTCTAATGGATTTATTAAAATCCATACCTCATGCTGCTGTCCCTATACACTGGTCCCCAAATGCTGCTTTGCTGTCAGTGCCATTTTTGTGTGAGTTGTGGGGCCAGATACTGCAGTCCTGTCACTTAAATCAGGATGACAGCCTGGTGCTGGGCTTGAGCCCTCATGGCTTGTCATGATTCAGCATTCCTGCCATCAAGGGAAGGAGATAAACACAGCAGTGAAGGGGGCAGAGGGTGCCTTAATGAGAGTTGTTAATGAGGGGAAGGCATTTTTCATTTTAATGGTGCAATAGAATTTTCCCCCCAATTCCCTTTCTTCCTTTACCTCTGTGTATAGTTTATTACACAGAATTACATACTTGGGATTAAGTTACCTGGAGAGATGTAGTGCACACCTGGGCTATAAGTACTTTGTTTCCAGGAACAGGCAGAGGTTTATCGAGGGTGTGAGGCTCAGGGGGTGTGAAATGGTGGGGTGAGCTTCCCCTCTTGATCTATTAATTAGCATAACAATTACAGTTAGAGAGAATGGTCTGCTGAGCCCTTGCTGGTGGCATCAACAGTCCTGAAAGAGAGAACAGTGGTTTCAGCTTCTCTCATGTTATTTGTCTTTCTATACAAAAGCAGCAAGAGAGTGCAAAACCAAAGGTATGCTGAGGGATGGGGTAGCCCCATCAGATCAAGGTGTTTCCATGGCACTGCTCCCCGGCCCAAGTCCTTATGGGCATTTTTAGTGGAATATGGACTGCAGGCATCCCTTTGCTGTAGGGCAGATGTTGGTGAAGCTTGCTGAGGGAATAAGAGAGAGAAGTTCATTGCATTTGCAGAGTGATATATTTAGACCTTGCTCTAAAATTATCAAGTCATTTCAACCTCCTTGTATTTTACTCTATAGGCTTGTCGTTTTCAACCTTTTTTGATCTGTGAACCTCTCAACCTTTTCCACAGAAGATACAGATCTCTGTATAGTGAGTTAAAGCCCCACTGACAATCAGCTTGAATTTTTAATGTTTTCTTTTCAAGTTATCCTTACAGATATCCCCAGACCTTGAGTGCTTGGTGGACTACATTGTGAAAGCCATTGCCCTGAGGTACCAGTCATGCTGAGCTACTAAAAGTTGAAGATTCTGGCTATGAAAAAATATCTATTCTGTTGAGGTAAAAGTGGTGATTTTGATATGGAGAGCTCATACTATTATCTTTGAAATATTTATAATAATTTTGAATTTTTCCTTTGCAAATTTTAATCAAGCTGAGTCTTGGACTCTGATGTTTGACTGCCCATCAGTGAGGACAGAAAACAAGGACAGAGGTAGCTGGGGGTGGGGGGTGAGTGATGATTCCCTCAACAAAGCAGTAGCAGGTCATAGCCCCTGAAAGACCAGAAATTCAGGTTTTGCTCTGTGGTCCATTGAAAAATGAAGCAGATTTTCTATGAGGAGTTAGAAGTTTGTTGAAAGAAACACATTTCAGGAATCAGTGTTTCCTGACTGAGCATGCATTTTGTTAGTTGGTGTCACTCAAGCTGAGCTGAAAGCTCAGATGTCCCAGGTATTTTAGCATTGAGCCTGAAGTTACTGGCAGAAGGCTGGCTAGAGAAGCAATATGGAAAGGGTAGTGGTGACAGGGAAATGAAGTCTGATGGGATGGTGCTGAGCAAATAATTCTAATTATTCAATGAACTGACTTTTAAAATTACTGTAGAATTCTGTGAAATATAAGGGGCACATGAAGTCAGCACAGGAATCAGCCAGGTAGGCAAATATCAGGCTTTTATTTTCACGGTTTAATTTTCTTTGGAGACATGCTTCCTAGGAGAACTTATCAACAAAGACAGCAACTATTTCATTTTGCCCACAGCCAAAAAATAATTTTTTGTTTGTGCTTATGTCTGGATCTCCCTGCTGGCTGTGAGCCTTCCTTTGAGTGTCTAGGCAGGGACAAGTTAGAATTATATGGTGCAGAACACCTGCTTGCTCCAAGATGCTAAACTGCTGCTTAATAGAAAACTTGATGTCTTTCTTGTGTAGTTCTCAATATGAATTTACTATTTCTTTGACTCCTGGCTGTGTGTGATGACTTCTGTAATAAGGAGGAATGGCTAAAAATCAATGGAAAGCTGTTTTAAAATTTTCACGCATGAATTGGTATGTGTGCTTGGCATAGATTCTAAAACACAGTCAGAGCAAATTAATGGAAAGAAAAGGATGCTGGCAAGGAGGAGGTGCATCAAGGAAGTTTGGATTAGATTATGCTAGGTAAAGCCTTTTAAAGCAGCATAGGAAGCCAGTGGTATTTTCTGTTTGTTTTTAAGGAATATTTCTTTTCCTGTTTGTACTTAAGCAAATCCTGGAAATCAGAGTAGAGTCAAGCACTTTTAAACTTTTGGGATCTTGACGAAGAAGCTGGCAATGAACCATGTGCATTTTATCAGCCAGCTTGTTCCAAAACTCTGGGGTCTACATAGGAAAGCAGATTTGCTTTTTAGTTTTCTGGCAGACAAAGATGGATTGCCTCCTTTACATGGCCAAAGGGGGAAGAGAGATTCTGTTTAAGGGGACAATTTGTTTGGTTGTCTTTCTTTGACTGGAGCTGTGCTTTTAGGAGAAGGGAGAAGCTATGATAGTGACATAGGCTTCTTGGAAAAACATTATGTAGAGCCTGCCAAGATGTGGGGAGAGCAATGACACTGACATAGACTGGTTCCACGCCTGGGGAACTTGAAAGAGAAAGTATTGAAGTGTCTAGCATTTGCTATTAGACAGCAGCTTTTGGAGGTCTGTGTAACGTAAAAACCTCCATTTTAGTCATGTCATATTGAAGTTTCTTTTGCCTCAGAGGAACTACTGCTAACAATATTAACATTAATATTTGTACTTTTTAAAGGAAATCTTTTGTACATTGATGCCTTAGTTTATGATGGCTTTTTTCTGTTTTATGATCCCATAAATTCTGCTCAGGTTTATTTTAGTTTTTGAAATGTACCTACGACAGTGCAGAAAACAAAAAATATTTTGGCAAATTACTAACTGCATTTTTGAGTGGTCTATACGTGCTCATGTAAATACACACAGAAAGCAAATATTTGCAGGAGCAATATTTTGGACTCATAGTCAAACCTTTTTAATAGAAAGGACTGCAACCAACTGTCTTTGAATTTCAGCTGTGGCCTTGGTAAGGAAAGACAGATTTTAACAAATGATGATGCGGGGGGGGGAATAGAAATGAAGATAAAGGATAAAAGAAAAGAGTGAAGAGGAAGGAGAAGCAGATAAACAGAACACTATCTGATGAGAGAGTTTAGGTCTCCCAGCAGCCTTAGTGGCATTTCATAAGGACTAAATTATGTTTTAAATATTGTATGATGAAAGGTATTTCAGCATTTAAGAAGCAGCTTTTGGAAATAAAATAATATTGATGTGGTGGTACTTCATCTGTTTTCTGCAGAAATGAAATAGCTACTGATTCACTTGTACAGCAGCTTCCTGCACTAGTGGGAATAGACCTCAGAAGTTAATTAGTTGGTTTTGTGCTTATCAGGAGTGGGAGAAAACTAACTGCAAGTCTCCACAGGGTGCTAGTAGCTCTCCTTTCTTTAGGGATTTCTCTGATGTTTTATAGGTAGAGGACAAACTTGGCAAAGCCAGGCATGTTTTATGGGAATAAGAGAGATTATGGCTGTCTTGGTCAGCTGAGGTTGATCTTGTGTTCCTGAATAATTTCCTATCCATGCCCCTAGATGCCGAAGTGAACTGGCAATTCAGTTGCTGAGCTTCAGTATTGCTAGTTAAAGTTTAATGTAATACTTGCTAAAATTATTAAAGCCGAGTGCAGACAGAATACGTGTGTTACATTAGAAAAATGTACTTGTGTATACATGTAGCTTCCTGTTTTTTGCTATGTTGCTCGTTTAATGCATATGACTTTTTTTAAAACAAGGAGAAAATTTCTAGGGAAAAAACATCTTTGCTGTGTCCTTTTATTATGGGCCTTATATCAAATTGTGGACTGGCTATGGAAATATTTTCTTTTAGGAGAGTGGAAATTCCACAGGAATAGATTGAAAGGAAATCCCATTCTGCTGCTCCACTCTCATCTGCCAGAAGCTGGAGGAGGACAGTGTGCTCACCATGATGTGTGAGTGCTCAGTGACTGTCCAAGCCAGAAACAGGAGAGACAGGCCAGCTGAGTGCTTGAATGGACAGGAGTTATTTGATAGGATGGCTGGTGCAATTGTCCTGTGACAGCCCTGCCCATTCCCAGTATGCAAAGCAGGCTAAGGAGGTGGCCTGACATGTCATGAGGAGCTGGCACAAGCAGTGCCATATGGTGACAAATGGAGCTGTTTTGGCCAGGTCTTTGCTCCTCTGTGTCAATGAACTGTAAGTGCAAATGGGGCTGGTGCTTAGTTTCCTCTCCCTCCTCACAGCTATCTATTCCTTATTGCAAGCTCTGGTTTCAAGGCACAGCTGCAAGACAAAAAAAAAAGAAGAAGCAGATTTGTGATATAAGACCAAAGACTCATTATTTTGAGAATCTTTTCTGAGCAGTACTTGCACAAAGGTACTGTTAATTTATAATATTTTGGGAAAAGACATTAGCTGGAGAGAAGTGCTGTCAGTAAATGTATTTTTAACTTGCAGTCTTAGTCCTTTATTTTTCAGCTCTATTAAGTACTTTCCCCAAATCCCTAGTTACACAGTTCAAAGAGATGAAGCTATTGGATTATTGTCTCTTTCCTGTCAAGGAGCCTACAAAATTCTTTCTAGTGCCTGAGTGTAGCCTCTGTTAAATATAATGTTTTGGTGGTGCACTTTAAGCATATATGCACAGTACATGTGAATGTAATGGTTGAAAACTACATTTAAGACAGAAGTTCTTGCCATGGTAGTATCTTAGGTATATTAGGTTGTAGGCAACATTTGATTTAGTTAGGTTTCCTGAGGAAAATTTTCACTTCTCATCATCCTAGCCATCTAACTCTTCTTAATGTTAGAAAAGAAAACTTGGCTACCAAGCAAATCCTCCTACCATTTTCTTGATGAGAGTTTCTTCTGCAGACAAGGAAACAGAACCAATACAAATACCTGTGGATTGGGGCCATTGGTCATTGATCAGCACTGCTTTGAACAGGGCACCGTACAAATGTCCAGCAAGAATAATTTCTCCATGACTTTTACAAATACATAACAATAATGCATAGAAAATATATCTGTTTTCTGAACCTATATTCCTACATTGTGTCTACAGACAAACGAAATGTGTCAGGCAGCCCTTGTAATAAGCAGTAAATCCATGCCCAATTCACAGAATTCTTTGTATCTAATGAGAATTTTTTCTTCTTTTTTTTTTTTTTTTCCTTCTCAAGTCCCTTAATTGGGAAAATAGTCTTAAAAATTCAATTTGTTTATGTAAGAGAAGATACAATACCAATCAGATGTAAAGTTGAAATGTGTAAAATGTTGTATTTCATGAATCCATGGAGAACACTTATTGCTACCAGCAATCAACTAATCATGAGCTCAAAGTGAGGCCTGAAGGGAGGTTCTCAGGCTAAATCAGTCAGATTGGCAAAAATACTTCTAACTACATAGGCTATTGAAGGAAATTATTAAATTTAGAGTCATGGAACATTGGAGCTTTGATAGACACTTTACTAGCAAATTCCTGCATTTACTAGGCTTCCAAATTTTCAACGAGTTTAAACAGAGTTGTTACACTGCAAAGGAAATCCTAAAATGCAGGAGTAATAAAATAGTTTTAATTTTTTTCTCATTTGGTTACAATTTCTTTTCCATTTCTTCCCTCTCCCTAAATAGCATAAGAAAAACATTTTTTTCAGGTAACATTTTCCACAGATACAGCATCAAAAGATCAGATTCTGTATTAATTCCAGAAAAATTTTAGCATTGGTGTTTTTGCTGAAAAGTGACCCAAAGAAATGTGAAACAGGCATTTTTTTCTTGTGATGGTTTGTCTACCATGACAACATATAAAAGAGATGAGAACAATTTTGTTTTTTCCTTTAAAAATGAAATATCTCTCTCTGAGAACACAGAGAAAAGATTGGCTATGGCCCCAGACTTTAAATGAGAAACAAGGATGATTAATCTCTTAAAAAAAGAAAAAGACTCGTTCTTTGAATAACATGTTTGATTTTCAGTTAAAGAACTGTCGAATAAAAATCTAAGCACTTTTGACAATTTCAACACTATTTTGAAATTTTAACTAATCTCATGTTATGCTGGCTATTATAATTGGATTGCCTCTCTTGAGTTTTCTAGGAAGAGTGTAAGAGACAAGAATAATTTTTCTGATATGATAAAAGATATAACTGCCCTATCACATGACTTCATCCCCTTTTTTCCTGCCAGATTAGCTGTAAAAGCAAAAACTACTTTAAAAGAAAAAGCATTTTATAATATTTTGTACTTTCTTCAAGTTTTTCTTTGAGAACAATATACATCTTCAGTAAATTCCTCATCCTGTGTTGTGTTGTGCAACCATCTGCTTATCTGGTAAGCTGTGATGAGTTTGGAGTAATGCCACTTATTTTACTGGAATTTTAATTCAAATGATAAGGCAGTCTTGATTTTTCTATGTATATCACTTGATTTTTGTATAAGTATGTTAGGGACTCATTTGATGGTCTCTTTTTGTGTTTACTGGATACATGTGTGTGAGATTTTTATTAATGGTAGAATATATTATGAATTCTAGCATTATTTTACAAACTACCCACTCCTCTGTTGTAAAGGCAAACATTAAAGGTCAGAAAATTCAGTAGCAGGTGTAGTCAGAAAGATCAAACTGATGCTAACAATGCATTTGGTGCCCTGAGAGTAGAACAACAGTGTGGAGAGAAATGGTAGCATAGGGCTTGGCAGCTTTGAGATCTCGGCTGGCATCCAGTGATCTTTCAGTACAGGACAATCTTTTCCCATCAATGAGCTGCCAGGTAGGCTGTACATTTACAGAGGGGCGATTTGTTCTGAAGTGATGCCAGCACAGGGTCTTTGTTTTGTTGCTTTGTTCTTTTTTTAATCAATACACTTCTGAGTAGGGATGTAATTAAGCCAGTCTAAGAATGCCTTTAGCAGTATGTTCTGCTTTCTAAATGAACGTGACTTATAGCCACATTATCATATAGTCTATCTACTTCTAACTATGCAGAGTTCTTTAGCAAGCCTTAGAAGCAGTATGAACTCCAGTTACTAGCTTTTATTGCTGCCTCAAAGATCAGTTTTGTGGCTTTTACTGTTGGACCTGGAATTTTGCCTTCCATCTTACCTCAAAAAGGCAATCACCTATAGGTATTTTGGGAGTAGAGAGCAAATGTGCAAGGAAGAACAGGGCAAGAAAACAGAGGTCTGGTGACATGGCCCCTGGCATTTCCTTCATCAGAGCTTCTCTCCTCATCTCCATGGTGCAGCAGAACATTCTTAACTTCTTAATGCTTGCAACAAGGAGCATTTCTTTTGCATTTGCTCCTTTCTAGACTTTCCTCTGAACCCAAGCTTTTGAACCTGTTTATGTCATATATGAATGTAAATACACCACTGTTGGCTTCAGAATCAGATTTTCAACTTAACTTTTCCATACCTGAAAGGTGTGAAGGTACAAATAATTGCCTGAATCTACAAAAAAGCTATTTATACATACCTAAATTTGTAGCAAGTGCACTCCAAGAATATTAAGTAGGGTAAAATATTTAATCCAAATAAGTATTAGATAAATAAAATACCTAGAGAATTTGAAACTCAAAGCAGCATGTCTATATCATGTACCTGACACCTTCTAAAATTGCATTTTCTAAATGGTGGTGTCTAATCAATGTGTCTACTTTGGACACTTGTCTTTTTTTTTACATTTGGCATGATACACACAGTGGAAAAAAAAACTGTCCTCTTCCTCCTAGCAGCCTTAAAAATTTACCAGTGGGACAAGAAAACCAGATGGAAAGAGGTAGATGGAACACTAAGAAGAAAATGTGGAAGGGCATCCTAGAACAAGGTATCTTGTGTCAAATAGTTTTGTTTTGCTTTGTTTATATAAGCTTTTCTAGTTCCAGATTCTGTTTGCAGGAAATTTTAATGCTTAATGTGATTATTTACAGATGATCTTTTATTTCATTTCATGCATTTTCTTTCTCTGGAAAGGTTTATAATGGAAAGTGCTGCTGTACTCCTTTTGAAATCCTGCTTCTTCAGACTTTCCTCTTCCCATCTTGATGGAAGTATAAATGTATCTCTCTGAATGTTACTTAAATAGTAATTGATCTTTATACCTATGAGCCCCCTTTCTGATAGCCACCACATTTAGGGCCATTGTGAAACCTTTTTGAACTGATTATGTGGTTCCAATCAGTTCTGCACTGAACTGCCCAGAGTGCCAGCTGATGGAGTAGCCATGGTTTAGAGGTCAATTCTCATATCATTGACAGCAGCTACACACTGGCAGGCAGAGGCTGGTTTGGCCCTTCATGATGAATTTGGGTTATTTCTTATTTTTCTCTTTCAACTTTCATCTTTTTGTTTGAGACTGTACCTGTTCCCAGATGATTTTTATATTCAGTACAAGTTCTTGCTGCGATCATCTCACTCTGAATGTCTCTTGCTGAATGAGACTTCAGTAACAGCTATATCTTTTTACACTTTAGATGTGAATTTCAGCCTTGGTTAAGCAAGAAATTAATTCTGCCCCGCCTTCTGTACCAAACCTGCCAAATGAATGGCTATTAACTCTGGTTTGTTAAACCCCCAAAAGCTTTTCTGTAGCTTCTGGGAGCTGACCTGGAACTTCCTTTACAAAATGGAATGAAAAGAAAATTAGAAGCTGCAGAGGACTTCTCTGGCTTTTCAAATTATTTTTTTTTTAGCAGGAGGAGTATGAGTAGAGGGGAGTGCAGTATGTAAATATCAGAATATCCTTTCTTCTGGTTTATTTTTTATTTCCTCAGGTTTCTGGCAGGACTGGCTACTGTCGCTATGTCCATGGTATTTACTGTTGGCTTTCTTTGTCTGTCCTGTTACTGGTAGGTTTTCAAGTTCTCCCTAAAGACAGGTTAGATGAACCGACAGTTTGCTGGTTGTGGGCAGTTTTCCCTTCAGGCTTGTGTGTAACACAGTAAACTTGTTTTCAGGGGTTGGTTTGTTTGTTTGTGTTTGGTTTTTTTTCCCATGTCACTCATTGCAGCTGGAATAATTTTCCATGTATATTTTGTTTTTTTAATGTTGGACACATATCTAAGAGAGCAAACAAGCAAACCCTCTTCCAAAGATAAGTAAACAGGTGTTCCAGAGCCCCAAGACCTGCAGCTGGGCATTCTTGCTTGCTAGGCTCAGCACCGCTATGGGTGTGAGCACCTTCCTGTCTTCTAACTGGGCTTTCTGGCTGTGTCTGCCTGGAACCAGCTCCTTGGCTCTCGTGAACTGGTGGTCTGTCCTGCAGGTTCTTTCCTTCTCCCACTTTGCCTCTCCAGTATTGCAAGAATTGCTATTCTGAGTGTAACTGAAAATACTATTTATTTTGAGGGCAGAGTAACCTACATCTAAGGTAGATGCATCCTCTACAGGCAGAGTAATACAACAGTGGTATTTAACAGATACCAAGATAATTGACTGGTGCAATTAATTGTAGACAGAAATAAGTAGAGACAAATAAAATATATTCTCAAATCTGTCAAGCATGCTTAACACTAAGATTACTCAGCAAAGCAGAGTGGGGAATGTTTTGGGGTGTTTGAGCAAGGCTAATCTGTATTATCTAGTTGCTGTTTTATCTATTTGCTAAGCCTTTTACACAGAGATATTCACTTTTCTCTTTATTTATTAAACATTTGGTTATCCCTACCTAATGCTGGTACACTGTAAAACCTTCTGTATACAAGGTGAGATGGGTGTGCTGATTGAAGGCCTGAAGATTGACTGAGCTGGAGCATTCTCAAGGCTTCAAGAAAGGTTTTTA
The DNA here is from genome assembly GCF_017590135.1 of Pyrgilauda ruficollis. Lineage (NCBI taxonomy): Eukaryota > Metazoa > Chordata > Aves > Passeriformes > Passeridae > Pyrgilauda > Pyrgilauda ruficollis. The sequence goes on along the minus strand of NW_024526488.1, from coordinate 606,637 downwards.
CTTGACGTGCTTTCCCGCAGGAGTTCACATTTGCTGTTTTATCTCTGGGAGTGAGCTTAGTGACAGACACACACTGAGAGTCAGGGAGAAATGCCATGGGAGCTACTTAACAGCATTCAGATGCAGAGATGGCATTTGATTCCCAGCCTTCTTTGCTGCAGCCGCTTTATAAGAAATCTAAATCAGGAAACTCTACAGGGTATCAGGAAAGCAGACCTCTGATCTGTGAGCTTGCGCCATTAAAAAGCAGAGTCCAGCATCTGAAACAATAAACAAATCTAAATGTTATTTTGGAATATCCCCTGTTTATTTTGGTGGAGTCTGTGAAGTGGTAGAATTGCAGGAGTGTGGATGCACCACCATGCATGGTAGGACCACAAGAGTTCTCTGACAAGGTGTTAACAGGTTGCCTGACATACTCATTGCAGCTGCTTCCATTTCATGTAGGAATTGCATTAGTCTAATTCCTACATGTTGTTCAGGTAAAATGTTCTGGATGTGTTTAAAAGCAAGTGCCAGTCTTTTGAAACAGTTCCCAGTACCTGCGTTATAGACATCAAATATTCTTTTAGAGATATCAGAGCTTGAAATATTTCTTTTCCATTTTAGTTTTTATGCATTCATTTAAATTTATATTTATAAATATCTGGAGGTGAGTAATTGAAACTCGTCAGCAATCCTTTTTCTTTCCCTTTAGATATATAGAACCTGAAAAATCTGAAATGCCTTGTGAGTAGGCATGCTAATGTTGTGTTGAAACTTTGCCTCTCATTCAAGGAAAAGGTAATTTTTTGTGATTCTTTTGGTACAGTGAAATTAAGAAAGTCGCCAAAAATAAACATAAAAGCAAACGACTAGATGGCAAAAGTGATAAAAACGTAAGCACTGCAGCTGTAAGATAACGTACTCCCTGTTGTCAGAACTGTGAATTGTTGATGAAGTTTGAAGTAATTCTATTTTGCATAATATTTTAAAATTCTCATCTAACACAATTGCTTTGAATGTGGAAACTTTGAAATACAAATAATTAACCTCACCTTCCAGACAAGATGCTTAAGGTTAAAAATAATAGAAACATAAATCTTGTGTAAGTCTTATTAGAAAAGAAATATCTGCACTATCTGAGTTAGATTTCTTTCAACCAAAACTCCTGTTCTGAAATGCTACCGTTCTGACAGTGTGACAAATTGCTGGAACAAATGCTAAATAGTTAAATGGACAAGTGATGGATGGCCTCATAAGCCTTGCAGGGCAGCCTGTGTAAGATACTAATTGGTTCTGTGGAACTGGTTTTGGTCAATAAATTCACTTGAGATATTTTTTTTGTATGTGTGTGTTAGATATCTTGAAAGAATGCAGTCTTGTAGGTGACAAACCACTTGCAATGTATTAGGCCACCAACAACTTTATTTTGTCTGCTCTACCATCTACCTTCTTTCAAGGATATAACCTACTAAAAATCTATTATTGATGCACTGCTGTCTCTCAAGTGCTTCTGAATTATGAGTTTATTTGGAAGCCTCCAGAATTTTCTGATACTAAAAAATGTCCACGTTAAGTTTTCCACAGTGTTTGCAATTGCTCTTTTTTTTCTTTTCTTTTTTTTTCCCCTTCCCCTGGAATAGATTCTGCCACTATTGCTCAATTTTAGCAATATATTCTGCTGCAGAGAGCCTAAATATTAGTGTACTCCCCATGTAAAAAATATTGCCAAGGTGAGTAAAGGCAGTCAGACTCTGGACTTTGGGACCTGTGTTAGAAAAGAGTTGAGCCACCAATCCTTGAACTGAACTTGGAGATAATGAAGTAGCTGCAGAGGGATTTTCAGCATTCTCACTTTGAGTTTAGTCTCTAGCTGCTCCCTATTCTGCAACCCCTGCACTTCCCCGAGCTCTCCTGGCTGAGCCATGGTTCATCGTGTCTGTGTAACCCAGGGCAGCCCTGTCCTGGCGGGGCTTGCAGGCTGAGCTGCAGCCTACACTGAGCTCCGGGGGGCTGCAGTGCCAGAGGAGGCTGCAGTGCTCACTGTGGTGGCCGAGCCACAGCCCCTCCAGGCTGGTACCCCAGCCTGTCTCTGCATCCCTGCTCGGCTCTGTCCGCTCCGAGGCACGGCTGGGATGCAGGGTGCTGGCGGAGGCAGAGATGCTGTCACAGGCAAAATCCCAGCTCTTTCACTGCCCCGAAGTCTGGAAGAGAAGCTCGTTGCTGTTGTTCTGGTCCTGAGTAGATCAGCTGAAGGGGTGAAAGAGCAATGCTGTTTCCCAGCGATGAGTGGTTGGTTTTGGACAGCTCCCTCCCACAGCCTGGCTGCTGCAAACCACGTGTGAGACTCCTGCTCTGCACAGCATTGCACAGCCCATCCTGGGACCTGCTGTCTTGACATCATCTCCAGGCATTGAAAAGACAAGCCCTGAAGCAATTGCCTTTCAAGTCCTTCAGTCCTTTGTTGAATTTGGACCTAAGTGATTTCGGTGGAAATAAGAGATGTTGTTGGTTTCTTTTGTTTTGGCTTCTGGTTTTGGGTTTTTTTTTTAATTGCCTTTTTTTTTTTTTTCTTTCCCTCTCATGTTGGTTTCTGTTTTTTTTTTTTTTTTTTTTTTTTCTTTGCCTCTCATGTTGGTTTGTGTTTTGGGTGGATTTTTTTCTTTTCTAAAAATTTTCATTAGTGCTAAGTAGAATTTGTTTTCCATGGATGCTGAAAAAACCCCAGAGAACCAAAGCCAGCTTCAATAAGCGAGCCAGGGAAGCAGAAGGATTGAGATGGTTTCACAGTTTTTTTCCAGATAGCAATTTCCTGTTCTATAAAATAGAATAGGTTAATTCTAGAAACATTAGAATTTAGAAGGCTAATTTTTGATATAAAGGAAAAAATCTGAAATTAATTTAGTTTAAATAATGCTAAACTTAAACATACATTACGTCTTTGTTTGCTTTGCATTCTTGCTCATGTTAACATATATGAGATGTTTCATGATAAAACCCTATATTTCAACTGCTACATATTTAAACCAAATTTGACTGCTTACACTTACTAGCTACCTTAGCAGCAAACAAGATGTTTCCAAAAGGATCCATAAATCTAACATATATAAATGTCAAGAAAACTTTCCGGGAATGAAAAAGCATTCAACTGCTTTAACATTCAGTTATTTATTCAGTTATATTTAATATTCAGTTCAGTGCAGTATAGTCAAGTCTTGTAGAATGTATATTTAACTGGAAGGTAAATGTGTTACTTTAGAGACTATGAAGACAAGGCTCCATAGGCTCCTTGTAAAGTTTTGGGAAGAAGTATATGTCTCAAGGAGAACTTGCTGTGTGCGGCATACAACCCAAACCTGGCTCCCCAGTACAAGAAAAACATTATTTGTCATTGTGGAAAAGTACATTCAAGTAATTATATTACAAAAAACTAATAGTTTTTTCCCTTAAATCCTAATACATGATTGGATTTTATGGCAAAACAACCCCCAAAACAGGCCTAGTGAAAGCTAGTTTTGTATAAATTATCTGGATAGTAGCTTCCTTGTGCAGGTTAGTTGATTGAGGTATGCAACAAGCTGAGCATATGTGTTGTTGATCCAAACAAGCAAGAGCTGAATTAGAAGAGTTCACAGTTGTCCTGTTGGGGAAGCCTGCTGGATGCGTAGCCATCTGAGAATCAAGACATAAATAACAGTCTATTTTCTTACATTTAATCAGATTCTGTGGCTCCACAGAAAAGGCTCACAGGTCCCTCTGGAGAGAATTCATAATGACTGTTTTAGTTTATTAATACAAAGGATTGTGACTATACACAGAACAAGCAAATGTGCAATATCTGATACTCTGATTTCTATTTAGGTTTGTGTAAAAGCCCAAGGCTGACTTAGGATGTTGAGCAGTAATCTTTAACTACTGAATTGACCAAAGATGATAGACTTAAAATTTTCTGTGTAAACAAGATAATTTTTATTAAATCATTTAACCTTTTTGTTTTTGTTTTTTTTTTTTTGAAGTTAATTTTCAACTTAGGACTGTATATGTTGTGTTCTGTAATACAGAAAGTGCTGCTACAGGTAACCTATCAATCTGCAAGGGTGGCTGTGCTGAGAAAAGAGACCTTGCAGCACAGAGCACTCCAGTTAATGGTTACCAGGCCATAGATTAATTGTTGTGAAGCAGAACTTGATGTGTAAATACCAACATTCTTTTGCTTGTAAATCAACTGGAAGTGAGGGTCTTATGGGTCATTTGGATATTGGAAATCTGTCCTTTGAATTCAGCTGATAAACTTAGATGTTGCAAGTGTAAAGTACATAATTTGCTGTAAGGAACTTGTAAATACTATCTGTGTCTAAAAATCATGATGTGCATCCAAAAAGGCTTTCAGTTCCTGTAGAAACCTCTTAATCACCTCAGAGAGGAAGGGTAAACTGTATCTCAGGTACAGTTGGCACAGAAACTGCTCTAAAAGCTTCTCTCATTTTCCAAAGTTCCCCAGCTAGACTTCAAAAATTAAGAGTTTACTTCCAAATAGCTTATGAAACAAACATCGAGGTGATGAGCTGATATGTTCGTCACACTTGTGTACTTAGGTAGCCATGTGTTTATAAAGTGTTGTGTCACATCTGTGGGAGACACTGCAGCTGTTCATAACTTCGACTGTAAGAAATCTGCTGACCTGCTGGATTCCTTAACAGTTTCAAGTTATTGCTTAACCTTTCTGGAAGATTTTTTTTTTTAGTTTATGAAAGTATATTTTTTCAGAAAATCTGAGTGTGTGATATTAGAAGAGAAAGTAAAGAGATTGAAAGAATAAAACTGCTGAATGTCAAACTCACAAGGACCTACTGAAATTCAGGACAAAATCCAAATTCAGGTAATTTCTTAAGTTACCATCTGTTCTGTTCACAAGTATCTTTTATATACTATAAATATACCATACTGTAACAGCTTCCCAGCTGTGAAGAACCCATTTGCCTGACTATTCTTGTAATTCCTCCGTAAAACTTTGGTTTTGAAGTTGGCCATCTGCCTAGATGCCAGTGCAATAGGCATTAATAAAATATAGTATAAAGGATAAATTAAAGCATCTGCTAAAATTAATATGAAAGGGTTCTATTTGGCATAGCAGGAAGTACAATAGCATGGGGAAACTGAGTAGTCTGAATTGGAAGTCATAATTTTGAGATATGGAGATAATGAAGGAGGCACTTGGGAGCTGGTCCAGAAGTGCTTGCATTCATACAGCGTTCAACTATAAGCCTGTGAGTTACCCCATTCTTGGCTCACTTGCACATAAACCCAACACTAAGTGTGTTATGTGACAGAAACCGTTTTTACATCCTGCTACAGCTCTAGAGTTATGGGAGATTCATTTTACTGTTGAGACTAAGCCCTAGCAGGTGCAGCTTGATTGGGAAGGTAAGGCTGTTTCCCTCTTTGTCACCACCGTGCTGTGTGTGCGCTGGGCTGCAGATCAGAGCTGGTACCATGAAGCCCCCAAGCTCAGTCCAGGCTGCATCGACTCCTCCTGGGAGAGAAGGCAAAGGGCAGGATTCTGGCAGGATTCTGCCTCCTGCCAGACCCAAATGATGAATTTCCTGCAGGCTGAGAGTTGCAGAATGTGAGTGTACCATGCTTTTAGTACAGGCAGCATAAAGGCTTCACTTGTTGCTTATGCTGATCCAGCAACAGGAGCCTGGCTTGGGCTAAGCATGAAGAAAATTAGGGAGGTGATCAGTGTAAGTGCAAATCTTTTCATTAGAAAAAGGCTTCTTTGGGAGGATCTCTCACTAAGAGACATTGTCGTGTATTTCTTCATCCTTAGAAGTTTTTGGACTTGTGTTTAGTCACCATTGGGGCTGGAAACTTCTAGAAATGTGTTCCAACTGTCTTTTTTGAGACAATGCTTTTTCAAAACAGATCTCTCTCTCTAGCAGAGATCAGGACCAGGCACTTGAGAAAAGGCAAAAGATAAGACATACATATTTGTTCTCAATATTCTACTATAGTCTGGCAGCAATGGGATGCGCATTTCCCAAACAGAAGGTGTTGTCTTTGTATTTCTTTAATAAGTATGAAAAAATTTGGTTGAGGCACTTTAAGGTTTTTATTTTAAACTAGTAATTATTTCAGTTCTGAGATATAACCTCAGATAAAATAACTTTTACTATCATTGTGTATTGCAGTGGCACTCGATACCACTGCACTAGTTAAGGGTCTGTGAGGACTATTTCTGTTATAAATCTGGAAGATTATATCTCTGTCTTCTCATATTGCATCATCCTGAAACCTGACAAGTTGTCAGTGGAGAGGCAATTATTTCTACCATAACATGGAGAACATAAATTTGGAAGATATGCAGAAAATATGAAATCCAGGAAAATATATGGATTTAGGAGAAAGTGATGAGGTTGTTGGGATTCTTTGTTTTTGTTTACTCCAACTATAAAATTTGCATGTTAAAACTTTAAAAGTGATCTTTTTCTTGCTGGCAGTTGACAATGAGGTTTAATTGTGTTTTTCAGTTTTCAAGGGTGAGGTATATGTAATGACACAGTTCAAGCCTTAAGAAAAATGGGAGGAAAAAAACCCAAACAAGCCGGTAGGGCTGACCAGAAGATACTGTTCTATCCTATGAAAGAGAGATAATGTTATTCCCAGTTTGTTGTTGAGTTTGAGAGCAGCTGGTGCTAGAGGAAGAGGCTGTGTTTCCCAGCAATGACTCACTGGATCTCAGGAGCAGCAGGGAGAGCGGGTGTGAGCAGAGCCAGGAGCGGCTGTCAGGGCTGGGACACCAAGACTCCTAGCAGGATGTAGCTCATTATTTTTGCTTTGTAAACTCCCCAAAAGTGAACGTTTTGGAAGGGTAAGACAAAGACTAAGGAGCCAGGGGAGCAGAGACAATGTTTGGAGGGGCAAAAGGAATCTGAAGAAGAGTGAAGGTGCCCTTCAGTTTACCTGATAATATGCCAGCTTAGAGCAGCACAATGCATCATCAGTGAAATACATAGAAGTAGTTGTATGAACGGCATAACCAACTGAGAGTAAGTGAACTGCAAATTCAAAATTCAGATTACTCTGTATTTCTTCACACTTGTTTGTGTGAAGAAAGCCAAGTGGCCTTGGAAAAGTTAGCAACTTTTAGTTCCTTATTGTGAATTATCTTCAGCAATGCTGATTATTGAGAATGGATGAAACATTTTTCTTATTAGAAATCTTCAAGATAAAAAAATTCTTTCTCTCTGCCTTGCTGTGAAATTGAAATTTAACCTTTCCTATCCACTTCCATTAAAAAAATGGAGGAAATGAACCTGTATTATGTCCCAGCAGTGCACTTATTTGGAAAGATGTAGGAGTTTGATTCACATTACCATAGTGAAGGTATGTCATTTACTGGCTTGGAACTACAGTGCTTTCTTCACAGACCTCTGCTGCATGACTGCATCTAATTTTTAGGACATGGAAGAGACAGATTCAGCTCTCTGCTCTATTATTCTTCTGTCTCTCCTATGGCCTTATACACCTTGCCTTAACATTGGGCTCTGTCTCAGTAACCCTGTTGTAGTATTTTTGCTTAATTTTGTTGGTCAATAGATTAGAAATTTAACTGAGAGTTGGAGGCTGAAACTAAATTGTTCATGTCTTGTATAACTGCAGAGGGCTCCACAGCTACTTGTCATTACATGGCAAGTAATTTCTAGTGTTCTAATATTCTGGTTTTAATCAGAAATATTCTGTATACTTGCCCAATATATATTGCCATTCTGATAGCTTTCAGAGATACATTTAGGACCCCAATAGCTCCATCAGTATTTTTTTTAGGACACCTTAAACTGAAATTGCAACTACTAACATACAGTTCAGAGAATTTTCAAAGGGATTTGTAAAATTTGTTTTCTTTCTTAAATCGGAAGAATTAAACAGAAACATGAATCAGTAAGAAGAAAAGTCTTCATTATTTATGGATAAAACCTTTATTTCTCACAGTCAGATATGACCTACAATTTGTATCATTATACTGCTGAAGTGAGTGAGGCAGTGAAAACAGACACCGCACGGTCTGTGCTGAGTGGATGGGAAGCAGGAGCAGTTTTGGGCTGACAGATTGCAGAGGCGTGGTGGTGAGGTCAGGACCATCCCTGCTGCACTGGCTTATGTATCTGTACTCATCTTGAAATCATGAAACCATTTTCTGTGGTTCCTCTACCTTCTTCCATCAGCATGATTTCCCTGAAGAAGAGTGGTCAGCTGCTTTACAGAATGAGGGGACAAAGCGTGCATTTATGAAGTCACATCTCAGAGAGACCACTGTGGTTTGGGGCCACCTGAGGAAGGTGCCCAAGGATGTTCATCCAAGGAGGTGCAGACACATTCAGGGGGTTGATGAATATGACAGCTGATACTTGTTTGCTTAACAGCTGGGACCTTCTTTGCTAGCTTCATCATCAGTGGAGAAGTGTTTCATACATGTGCCATGAAGTATAAACACCAGATTTCCTCCCTGCCTGCCAAATTCCAAGGGCATGGGTGCCTGAGAAGTTGCTCTGAGTGCACTGAGCAATCATGATGGCATTTGCTATGTTAGCATTTGTTCATGGGGCGTGAACATGCTGAAACAGGAGTAGTGCGTTAACAGCTCAGTGTCACAGTGAGGTGGCCACTGTTAGCATGATCTCACACCCTGCAGAAAGTTACACTGATCTCAATAGCAGTTAAAAGAGTGCCCGTCGTAATTAATGAGGCTGTTAACTTCCTCCTTGGAGGATGGCTGAGGGCAACAGACTCCTTCTCGTGACCCCAGCTAATAGGAAGGAAAGAAAAATGCTAAATTTTGAATTTTGTGGCTATTAAGAGCTTTTGTATACTTGGCAGTTAAGCAGCTCATATCATGGATTTGCTTCATGCTTCCCATTGATTCATTTCCTCCAATTCCCATTGATTCATTTCCTCCAATTCCCAGATCAGTAGACTATGGCCACTGAGATCTTCTGACTGCATAAACTGTTTTTTGATTGACATTCTTTGTAATTAGCTCTTTAACCCCAGTGGCCTTCCAAGATTGCCTCTTGCCATCCCTGTATTAGTTCCCAAAAGCTTTGCTTTTGCACATCTTTTATGCCCTTTTCTCCAAGGTTAGTATTTGTCAACATTTCCTACTTTTGTAGAGAGTTATTATATATTATATGCATTTACACTCTTGAAGGTAGAATTACCTCCCCTTTCACTTCAACATTGCTTTATACTCCTGGGCTACCTGGTAATCCAAAAGAAGCCATTATCAGAATTAAGAGCTCATCCACAAATCCTTTTGTGTTTTCTCTTTTGTGAAATGCCTCTTGACAATAAAGTTGAATTCATATCATAATTTGAGTTTAAAATTCAGTAACCAAGTAGATGTTCCTAAAATTAAAATGGCTGTTGGAAAACATATTCTCTTCCTATAATTCTCAGCAGTGAAAATCTGAAAGTGAGAAAAGAGAAGTGGGAAAGCTGGAACTCTGTAGCAGTAGAAACAAAGGATGCACAGCAGAAGTTTGAACTCTTTCCATTTTGGTGTGGTAACACTTCTGATTTGAACAGTTAATTGCTCTTGTACCTTTAACCCTTTGGCAACCATTACTTTTAGGTGTCTATTACAATGGGGAAAATCCATTGCTTAGTATAAAAGGAGTGAGGCAAGTACTTTATTGCCTTTTATTACTGGTCTCTTTCTATACATAAAAAAGTTATACTGTTACCTTGCTTAAAAACCTCTCTCACAGGGGCTTTTCAGTTAGGTTGAGCAGCAACTTCTAAGAAGAGTGACAGTGCCCCTATGAAACCTGTTTTCTAGACAAGGCCCCTGCAGTATAGACATCAAGTTATTGACTTTGAGGGGAAGCTGGTAAGATGGGAAAATTTTTATTCTCTCATTCTTGTTCTTTCTTCTAGGAAACAAATTGAACAAGACCTAAATGTTGGTCAGAGATGTTAAGTGAAAAAAAAATAAATTTGTAGTGCTCTAACTTACTCCCAGTGAAATCATACAGTCTTGTCTTGAAATGCACAAAGTGTTTCCGCAGATTATTTTAGGTCCAGGAATCTTATTATATTTTCAGGTCAGATTTAAATGTTTTACACTGGGATGATGAATGCAAATATAGCCCCAGGTATTAGACTTTATCCCGTATTTTTAATAATCTGGAGAAAAATAAAATTACAGTAAAAATAAATTGCCTTATTTTTATTATAGCAAACAGAACAAATCAGAAAAAAACTCCCACTTGTTTAATACAGTCTTTTCCTGGATTTCTGTTCTATTGTAAATCACTATTTTTAAGTAGGCAATATATCTGACAGTTTTCCATAGAGATGTCAGTGGCTGCATGTGTGACTGATCTGTAAGAGAAATCCATGTTTAGTGTTTGGTTAAACTCTTAGATCTTGGTAAGTTGTCTTCAGTTTGTGAACTTGTCTTCCATCTGTGTAGTGCATGGAGACAGACAGCAGCCTACGGAGCCAAATGGGAATTTCACTGCTCTGAGGAGTCCCTGACATGCTGATTCTTGTGCTGCATCGTTGGCAAGACTGTGAAGAAGATACATGACCAATGTAAGAAAAAACAGATTATGACATGCATTAGGCTTTAAGTGTCATAGTTTGCATAAGCTCTGAGTGAGTTAAAAAAAAAAAAATCCCAAAATAGGAACACATAACTGGCTCTTACATAGCTTCTTAGTTTATGATGCACATTTAGCTCAGCTGAGGAACAGGCATATAGCAGTGAAACTTCTCACTGTAGACCTAGTTTATCATCTCAGATTCTCCACAAAGGACAGCTTGGAAGTAGAGACACATTTGTGCATATGTTTACAAGTCACAGACTGCTTTGTCCTCAGGTATGTTTTACAGGAATGATGGAACAATTAACAGAACTGCTACGTTTTCCTTTTGGACATTTCCTGTTCTTAATTAAATGTGCTTCTTCAGCATATTTGTGATGTTTAAGGATAGGCAAAGAGGTTCTGAATACAGAAATACCCGTTTTGTTGACTGCTTTTCTTTTACTAGTGTAATGGGTTGGTTTTTACATTACGGGACAGAAGATCTTACACAATTTGGTCCAAAAACTGATGCCAAATCTGGGGTTTGTGAAAGTTCTTCTTTTCTGTGCATGCTTAGGAAAGCAGTGGGGAAAGAGGGAGTGATGGGGGGATCACAAACCTGGGTGAACCCATTTTTATACCTTTTTTTTTAACCAGAAAATGTCTTCTACTGCCTTGGAAAATCAATTTATTATACTGGGTTTGAACACATAAAGTGTCCATTGCAGCATATATAGAGATTGCTTGTGAGCAGTGCACACCAGGTGGCTAAGAAAAGCAAACCTCTGTTAAGCTGACATAGATTCAGTTAACAATGGTTCATATTTTGAATGAAAAAATTTCAGAGGTCTACAGACTCCCTGGACTAGTCTGTTGCCTGGGAAACTGCACTTCATAAATTAGGGTAAGGGGGAAGTGTGGTTATTAGATATGTATTTTTTTTATAATTATGGCTGTAATTTTTACAATAAACATCCAAGCCAGGGCTGTGCAATGGACTTGATCAGCCTTTTTGTGTTTGTACAGCCCTGATAATAAGGTTGGGATATTTTTTTGTAAGCAGTGCATGGTTGCATAGGAGGTTAAATATTAAGTAAAAATAGTTGTTTTTCAAGTCTATCAGCATATGTTTTGTAGATATAAAATCTCTTCCTCTTGTTATTGATGACTTGCTGTGTGTGCTTTAGATGCAGAATGGACTGCTGGAGGAATGGTTGAATCCCTTCCTCCCAAACCTGGCATAATTGAAAAAGCCAAGAGAGAACAAGGATTGCTTGAGCTCTTACAGCTCTAACAATTTTTTATCCTGTAGGTGTCCCCTCTTTTCTTAGTACTTGTACTTTTCAAGAACATGAGCTTAAATTTTTATAAGGGATATATAGAAAGATTTACTTAATGTGTAGGAAAGCATATAGCATTGACTTTAGAAATTGATAAAATAGAACACTTGGACTGGCCACTCCAGACACTGAAGCTTGATTTGCATATCTTTTCAAATGGGAGTTTGAAATACATCAAGGGCATAAGAGTGTAAGCACATCATTTTTAACCTCAGCTGAAAAGAAGAAGAAAGCAAGATCATGCTGAAATGCTAAACAGCGTCTCCTGCTTTGGCTAACCGATTCAACAAAACCAAATTGTTTTTGCAACTCCCATCTCCTTGGGAGACACCAAGAGGGACATGGTTTGCATTGAGGAGAATGGAAAAAATTAAGGTGAATGTTGATTTTGCTTGAAATCAGATACTCGTAGAGAGATGTTGAAAGCTCAAGTCAGAATGAGTTTCAGACAACTTCTTCCTCCTGCAAGTGCTTCATGAGTTAGTTCTTCCAAAATCTAACTGTAAGAATGCCTTTTACAAGAGCAGCCATGCTGCTGTCTGGACAACAACTGGAGCATGTGCTACCAGTCACCGCTTCCAGTCTGGAAAGTGCTCTGCATGGTCAGAGCAGCTTTTCCTGTCTGCTGTCCCTTTCTTGGCTTTGGCACATGGCTGGCGGCACTCTGGGTTTCCTTGCAGCAGGGGTAGATCCCTCAGTGGCCACACCTGCCTGCTTGGTTGTGATATCCTGGCTCATGCTGAGCACTTTGCTCTCTGCCCTCTCAAGAGAGCTGCAGGTTGCCCAAAAGCTACTTTTTGAGTCTGGTCTCTCCATATTTCTTTTTGCTGGGCTTTTGCTTTTAGAGGCAAAACAAATTCCTTAGCTCAAAAGGAATTATCTTTAAAACTGAGTCTTGATATCTGGTTTGGAATGGCAGGGAGAGAAACTGCGATTTTTATATTGCTGCATATGCAGCAGGAGTCCCAGACTCTTACTTCAACCAGAAGAAACTCACTGAAAAACTAATGGCTTCCCTGGTAGTAAATCCATTCTTTTCGTGGGGTTAAGCCATTCAGTAACTGTGGGCACTGATCTCTCTGTCAGAGTTTTCCAGTCATTGTCTTTCTCTAAGTGTCAAGCTATAACTGGACAATGAATGCTTCAGTCCATAGTAAAGATTATTTTCTAAGTCAAACGAAATTGTGGAATTGAGGAGTTGACATTGGCATAGTCTCCAAACTGTCACACTTGTGTACAAAAAATAATAACACAGGACACACTGCAGTCTTCTGGACTGGTAGAGTTTATTTTTAGCTCTGTAACTGAGGTAAGTTAGGGAAATTCGGTATTCATTGCCACTCAGCTTCCTCCTCAACTTCCTGGTGGTAAAGATCTACTTCTCTTTGTTGTCATTGTGCTGTATTTACTTACATTCTCTATAAATACTTTGTATTCATTATTTTTTTTCTAAAACCAAATATTTTTTCCATTTAGGAAAATTATGTTGTAAAAATCATGAGACTTTATTTTGTTAGATAAGTATTGAACCTGGACTGTTCCTTCTAGTTCTACCAGTGGCTTAGAGTGTTCTCCCTGAGATCATTTAGTAATGTGACTAATCTGTTACAAATAGTTTGTCCTGTCATGTTTTCTTTGTGGAAAAATTATATAAACATTGTAGTGTTTCTCTGTGACAAGATGTTGCTTATGTTTGTGAAGGTTTGTTATTTATGGGTGTGTTAGGAAAGGTGGCTTGGAGAAGAGAGCTGGCTTGCTTCCTCTGTTTTTCTGGAATTTCATTTTATTCCAGGACTGCTATTATCCCCTGAGTAACCTCGTTGCTACCCCAGTAATTGTTACTGAGCATAGTTACTGACATGACCGAATACAGTTTGTTTTTTTAGAGGTACTTTCCAAATGTGTTTTAAGATGATGGTCCAATGGGTGTATTTATGATAAAATCTGACAACTTTTGGATAGTTTGGTATTTCTCTAGATCTTTGCTGTAACACCATCCACAATAGCTTTGGGACAATTGTAAGTTAAGTTACTTCATAGAAGTGGCTTCAGCAAACTTGAGATAGATCAGTGTAATCCTCTGAATATGTCAAAACCATTAGAGAGAAGTTCCTTATCAAATTTGACTTCAGGTGCCGTGTTTGGTTTTGAAATCTGTATTCTCTATACAAATTTTCCTCATCTTTGATGATAACGCATAAAACAAAACTGCTTCTTGCTTTTACAGAAAAAATAAAAGTGCTTTAGAGATAAATGTGGTTCAAATATTGACAGTTTCATAGACCACAGGTTGTAGACAGCCTTCTTGTTCACAGTATCATCACTTTTAAACATAAACTCGATTTCTGACAGAGAAGCTTTAAAGCTTCATTTTCTAGTACCATGTTTTCTCTTCAGCCTTTGTTACTCTGCATCTCTGGGCTGGAATATACATTATTCCAGCTTGTTTAATCTCTCTTTTATATTGAACTACTAATTCTGTCTGATGTTTATGATGGGGAAGACGTCTCTAGGAAATTTTTTCTCTGAAAAAACACAATATATTGTGTTCCTAAAGAATAAGATTCAAAGGCCTGAGGAAAAAAAGCCATCTCATAAATGATTACTAGGAGCACACGTAGAGCAGCCATAGTGCTGTGAGCTGGCCATGCTTTTGGGGAAATGAAAAATTTAACAAGAAAATATGCTGCAGAAGAATATGGGAATATTTTGTGCCTCCTAAATTCTGAATGAAAAAGGTAAACACCTTATTAAAAAATCCAGTATATCTATCAGCCAACTGAATTGCTTTCTGGAAACACATTAGTTCTAGGCTGTGTAAGCAGCAGTTATTAGTGTTCATAGTCAGTTTTATCCAAAAGATGTGTCCTCCAGCAGGTCCATACCAATAAAACTCTGCCTTAATAAGGTTTTACATTTTGCTTATACATGTCCCATCTGCTCAGAGTGTCTCAGCCCTTGTTCCTAAAATGATTATCAGAATATGCTGTTTTTCACCTCTGTTTTTTTGGAGTATCATGATTTACTCCTCAAAGAAGCACGAGTTGAATCTACCTCAATCTCAATCAGGGTCAAACATTGGCATGTACTTAACTGAAATGATATTGTTATCTTCATTTAATTGTAGCAATTGAACAATGGAATAATGCATTCTATTCACTATTCTAAATAATTCAAGTGACTTTATTCAAATTCCTAAGAAGTGACTGTCAGCAGTGTGGGATTTGGAATAGCAAGTATTGCTTTATACTTAACAAAACACAGATAACTGACAGCCCCTTCAAATGGAGAATGGTTCATTTTGTGATGCAAAACAGATAGCTTGGGTGGGAATAATATTGTGTATCTATATGCAGGATTAAATCCCAGGCAAAAAGCACAGGCAGATGAAAAAGTCGTACTGCTAGTCTCCTTTTTTCCTGCAGTAAAACTGAATATTTCACAGCCCTCAGGAGAGTAAGGCAAGTGGCTGGTTAATGCATTGGCTGTGTTTGACGTACCTTATAACTATTTTTGAACTTTCAGCTCCCTTTTTTAAACATGAGCAGATTGTTGCTGTGATTGAATAGCTTTCTCCAGTAAGAGTCTTGTGATAGGAGATTTACATGTTAGAGAACAGTGTACCTTCAACATAGGTAAGCATTATTTCTGACATCATCGACAAGCAAAATGCTCAAGAGTTAGGCAGTCTTCTTCAGCAAAGACTGCCTTCATCCCTTTCATCATTCTAGGAAAGCCTTGGTTTCAGGGAGTTTGTTTTTAAATTTATTGATTTAAAGAAGTGTGTCACACACATTTTAAGAAGCTGAAATTTGCATTCATAGACCTTGTGGTCCATGGAGCTAACTGGTAGCCAAAGCAATCAGATGTTGCTTATTAGCCTATTAGTCCAGCTCTTTGCTATTGCACTGTGTCACAATGGTGAGTCCTTCAGTATCTGTCACTTGCAAGCCTGCCAGCATCTCAATGCATGAAACGTCAGGAAAACATTTCTGGGGATGCTGCCAAGGGGAAGGGCTCCGTGCCCTTGGCCCTTTCCCCCCTCTCTGATGGCTCTGTCTGGGATTGCTGCTGGAGATCAGCCCCAGTGACACAGGGCTCTGTGCCAGCCAGGGAGGGAGGCACGCGTGGAGGGCAGATGGGTGTGCTAGCAGTGTTTTGCCCCCCTCATCCTTCTGGGCTGCCATGCTCGTTACCCAACTGATCCAGCAACCACTCAACATACGAGCCCTCTTAAAAGGAACTGTTAGACTGATAGGTTGAGTGAGCTCCCACTGACATTACGCAGAAAATTCTTTGAAAAACATTCCAGAGCTCCAATGAGTTAAAAAGCAATTTATGCATTTTGAAAGCTGCACTGAAGGGGAATATAATATTTTTATATTGTTCTGGTGAAAACATATGCTTAAAGAGATGCTTCAACCTGAAACAGGCAGGGGGAGAGCAGGTGGCAGCTTTGGGTGTTTGGGCACGGCTCCTCTTGGTGATTGGAGCTCTTTTGCTGGCAGGTGAAGGGGCTGCTGCCTTGAGCTGTCCCAGAGGTGCTCCTGGTTCACTGTGGTTGGTCACAGTCAGGTTTGCTTGGTTTAAAGTGTAATTGTTCAAAGCTACAGTCAAATACAAACCCTTCTATCAACTGTTTTATTAGATTGCAAAAACCCAAAGTTCATAGAACCACAGAATAATTTATGATGGAAGGGTATCTGTAGGTCACCTGATTCATTTTCCAGTCAGATTCTGAATATCTCCAAAGATGGATATTTCACAGTGCCTCAGGTCTTTTCCTTTGCTTATCTTATTGTGAAAATTTTATTTAAACCACAGCTGCATAACCACAAAAGTGCAACATTCCCATATTTACCCATTCTAGTGCCCTTCTCTGTCAGGCAGAGCAGGAAAGCTAGTAGGGAGTAAAAAGGAGCCTTGAAATGTGACTGTAACCTGGACTCAGGAGGATATTAGAGCTTATATCAGTACAGATTATTTCTTATTTCATATAGTTCCCCAAAAGGCTTTTGACTTTTCCTGCTTAAACCTCTGAAATTGAATCTCTAATAGCTGCATCAAGATTCCTAAATACTCCATGAAAAAAGTCAAAATCCACTCTTTATTGGAAGGGAAAAAAGCAAGAGTATTTTTGGGGAGGTCATACCTTGTAGAAAAAATATACAAAATCCTTCGAGGCTCTTGCTTGTGCGTGACTTTTTGCCTATTTTGGCAGGTGGTCTTATTTTCCTATTTTTCTATCTAGTCCCTAAGGAAAGCTCACAGTCACTGTGATCCTGGACATTCTGTGCTTAATAGGAAGTGTAAAAAATCCTGATGAGAATGTAGAGTAACACCGGTGTACTCACTCATACAAAGGACACTTTTGTGAACTGCATTTCTGTGAGGACACAAAATTCAAAGGGGAGCTTGCACGTGCTTTTTGTGTTCAGTGGAGGGAAAACGCTTCTTGCAAGTACTGAATCCTGTCCTCTCATTGAGCTGCTCCGCAGCACTTTCATGTTCAAGGGTCCTTCCTTCTTCCCCTGTCCATACTGTCTGGTCTGCCTCCTGTTCCTATCTGGCTGTTATTTGGGCAGCAGCAAGGCGAAGTCCCAGCTTGCGCGTGCGTGCCCCTGATGGAGCGCCATGTTCAGATGCTGGTGTTTGTGCCGCAGGTTTACGATCACTGCATCGATCGGTGTCTCCGTTTAAATGATTTATCCTTGCTCTTGGCTTGCTGTGAACTTTTCCATGAGCTGCAAGGAAAACTGATTTTATATATGTGCTTTTAGCAAGTTACTCAACTTGTTACTCATGTTATCTGAAGGAAATGGGATAAGAACTGGGAAGTAGCGTGGTGGGTGCCAGGGCATGTGCAGGACCTGGAGCTGTCCCAAAGGATTGTGTGGTGGGGGTGGCTGGAGACCTCACTCCCTCTGCCCTGCAGCACCAAAGCCACACCTGGCTCTGAGATCTGTGAGCAGGCTGCTGAGAACTACTCTGTTGGGAAGGATCAGTTGCTGCAGGTTTTAGAAAGCACAGAGTTTGGAGTATTTAGAAGTCTGTCATTGAATCAAATCCCCAGGGAACAATCAATTTTTGGTATATCAAAATGAGTATATTTTGCTTATGTAATCAATCCTAGGATAATAAATACTTTGTCATCCATTCCAGGCAATTTGCTTCATTGATTGGCATCAAATAGATATTGTATGGTCAATATAATTTTCATACCTCACCTTTAGCTGCAGTTTCAACTACTTTTTAAAATTTATTAAAAACTATGGTTCAGTTTTCCTTTTTATATGAACTCAGAAGCCTCATTTTGTTTTCTTCTCCTGATTAAAAAGTATGTTGTCAAGACTAACCTGGAGTTACGTAAATCAATAATGCTACACAGAAAACGAGAACAAATTGTACCTCCTATTTGCATAATGGGCAGGATCTAAAATGAATTCCTCAGGTTAATGAGTGTCCTTAGGGTTGTTTTTGAGAATGTACAGCCTTCTGTGACACCAGTGTGTTACTGATTGAAAAGTTACTGC
Organism: Pyrgilauda ruficollis; assembly: GCF_017590135.1. Lineage (NCBI taxonomy): Eukaryota > Metazoa > Chordata > Aves > Passeriformes > Passeridae > Pyrgilauda > Pyrgilauda ruficollis. Next base: position 588,193 of record NW_024526488.1, on the reverse strand, counting down.
TCAAAGAAAAGAAGTGAAAAAAAAAGTCAGGAGCAATCAGGTTGGGGGACTCCATACTAAGCTTTTAGCTTTAGTGCATTGATTTTTGGATGCCTGCATTGAGCTTCACTATAAGCTGAGGATACAAATTCAGATTTACCCTTGCTTTGAGGTTCAAACTCAGCCTAATCTCACCTGGGGTTTTGCTAAAATGCAGCTGAGTCCTCAGGTTTCTGTCACACTGGCATAAGGTTATCTTTGTCTTTCTCAGAAAGAGAACAGTGCTCCCCAGAGGGAAGGGAACATGAACACCCTGTGCAGGGTTATGCAGCTTGGTTAACTCAGAAAAGTCTGAATCTTACATGAGACAATCATGGGGCCAAAAATTGCTAGAAGCATGCAGTTACAACAGCATTAAATTGTCTCATATTTCCTATTCTGTTTCAGCTCCATTACCTTTTTCCTCTTATTCCAGGCAGTTAGCCTCCTCTTGCTCCTATTAGTTTGCTGTGAAATGGTAACATGGCTGGAGGAGCACAGGATACTGCCACAGGTGGCCATTCCTCCATGGAAAGGAGAATGGACAGGAGAAACCTTGCTTTGGCTGGAGTGCTCTGCAAATGGAATTGCTTTTGGAAGCTTGTAGTGTGACTGCAGTTGGATATGTGTTTATGTAGGTGGCAAGAAGGGATTCAAGGCAGAAGGGAGGGCCTATTACCTCCCCACCCAGTGTTAGGTTTTTTATTCCAAATAGGAGGAAGATGGTGCTACTCAAAGTTCAACTGAGGATAAAAAAAACGAGTGTTTTGTTCTTAAGCCTTACTGATAATGAACTATAGTAAATAAATTTTACCTTAACTATGCACTGTGGAAAGGTCATAAACTACTGAGGAAGGGCTTCTACAAAAATTAAATTACACATTAGTACAGTTCATGTAACGTGAGAGAATTGACTCTACAGATCAACCACTGCACAATGACTCTTGCTTTTTCCCTGTTTAATGTGGACCTTGAATATTGCACTATAAGAGATGACCTCCTTCAGAGGATTGTTCTGAAGAAGGAAAAGTTCAATGGTCAAGTGAAGAAGGTGTTTTCCAATTAACAGTACAGCGACTTGTGGAGATTGGGGCCACTCTTTCTTCTTTGTGCTTCAGAACTCGAGCTGGAAAGGCACCTGTTTGCAGTAGGACTGCTGCAGCCTTGTCCCTGTCACTGGTGCCCTGACAGACTCTCACCCATGTAGCAAGTCTCTGGGAGTTCAAAATCAGACAGCTTTTTTCATCTGCTGAAACATTTCCTTGCTGAGAAATAGGACTTGCTATACTGGGAGTCAGCAGGTGTACTGTGCTGGTTTATGAGCTCTACTCTGTTTTTCTATATGGGCAGAACATTAAGTAAACATTTTTTTTTTAATATATAAAGAATATTTTTTATTTAATTTACCGTACACACACACAGAGTTACATCTTTGGGTTTCTTTTGTGATTTTTATATGGCCTTTTTTGCTGTGTAACACCCTTCTTCCAATTCTGTTGCATCTTGTCTATGATCTATAAAGCTAAGAATTATGGAAAAATTCCCAGGGATTTGTAGACTTCTGAAAACTGAATCCTACTGTAGAAACTTAGTGAATTAAATTGCCCCAATGCCTATGATTTTGGGAGTTTTCAAGCCTTCTACATAGGGGGAAAAAAAAAAGAAGACATTAAGTAAGGAGAAATTGTGCAAGCTGAACCCAGCAGAGCTGCTGTGCTGTACCTATCATCCTGCAAAAGGTTTTTGATCCTTAGATAAAACATTTGTTAATACTTTCAAGATTTCAACATAACATCTTTAAAGATTTTCTCTTTTTCTACAGTAAAGACCTAATAATATGTCATAATTTTACTTAAGTGTTAAACTTCTCTCAATTTCTGGAACTCTTCACCCTAAGCATTCAATAACAACAGTGTAACATCGAAATCCTGAATCAGGAAGTAAGAGGATGAAATAAGGCTGGGGTAAATGAGTTGAAGGTTTAGAATAATTTCAGATTGATTTAACTCTGACTCTCTGCTAGCAACATGAAAAAGATAATCTTTTTATGTCATTGACAGGCAAATTTTGGGAAATGCTGAATGCAGGGCACAGAAAATAATTAGAAAGAGAATTAAAAGATGAAAATGTTCTTTCAGATATATAATCATGTTATTGGATAAACTAAGGTTCTGGAAGCCTTATTCTCTCTCTCTCTCTTTTTTAATCAGTTTGCAGGAAATGGAGCAAAGCAAAGCAAACAGAAAAGAGTGGCAGGGTGTTAATTGCAACCTGATAATTAAAGTGAAGCATAGTCAAGGAACAGATATCCTCCCAGCTTTCAGCATGAAAATGATGATGGGCAGCATCTCTGGACGCTCAGTGCTGTTTTGATAACCTTTGGAAGCTGCTGCAGGGAGAGTCTCAGTGACACACAAAATCTGTGTCTGAAAGCACACATTACCAGGTGGGAGTTCCATAAAACTGATTTTTTAATTGATCATCTTGGTTTTTTTCCATCTCTGCCTTGGTGTCTGGGCTGTTGATGGGTAGGAAATGGAAAGGATGAGCTCTCTTGGTGATGAAAAGCGTGGGAGAGCAGGCGACAGTTGCAGGGTAATGGCAACAGTGCCTTGTGTCAGTCACAGATGAGTTCTGAGAGATTAAATAGATTAAATGAAAATAAATGTAAGCTAATTGAATTCGGTGATATAGGAGAAGAAATCAGAGGAGTATAAAATTAGGCTTAAGATGGGTATTATTATTTTACTTTTTGTCAGCTCTCTTTTTGGCTTGCCAGAGTCAGGAGCTTTTTGAATCAGAAGTGAAAACAAAGCAAGAATACACTCTGAAAGAAAATGAACTATTTACCTGTTTTACAGGTTTTAGTTTTTTTCTTACAACAAAAGAGTTTTGCATTGTTTTAAAAAGATTATGCTTTGACACCACCTTAGACTGAAGCTGCTTGGATTTTCTCCATGTTTTTAGGTAAGATGACCTAAAATTTGAGTTTAAAGTCTCTCTTTTCAAGTTATAATGTTCAGAAGTGTGATGAACTGTGATAATACAACTGTGATTCATTTTCTAGATTTTGTTGTGGCTCACAGAGGTGGTGGTAAAACTCTCCTTCTCCTGACATGACCTCCCCACTCCAAGCATGTGTTTTTTATGGAAGAACATAACTTTGTGAATTCATGAGTTTATATCCAGTCAGCAAAATGGACCACTAAACTTAGGAACAGTACAGAAAATAGAATGGACATGAAAGTCTAAAGAGCATAATGGGGAGAAGGAAAGTTTTAAAATAATCAGAGCAAATTGAAAGCCAAGTATGTGTTGTGTTTTTCTGGGCCTCGTATTTGAGAGAAGAACTGCGAACTTGAAGCAGAGGATGAAGGGTTTGATTTGAATATGAATGTCTCTCAGGGTCTTAGCAGCATGAAAGGGATAATTTTAGCAGCAGCTTTTGAATAGGGTGGTTGGGTACAAGCTGAGATATAAGTAGGCTACACAGGCTATAGCTAAGATCAAGGATGAGGTAAGGAAAACCCACAAAAAGCAGGTGAAATTCACCTGTGTGCAAAAAAAGTCTTGCGGAAGCATGCGTGGCTTTCACTGATACCTGCATCCTGGTTTGTAAATTTTATTGGAATACCAAGGGTTTGGTTGGCAAACAGACATTTCCCTCAGGCACAAGGTATATTTTATACCTGATGATGTACCTGAGGCACAGTACCTGAAGGGGCTTGGTGAGCATCTGAAAAAGGAGAGGTTATTAGGGTTGGGGTTCAGTTGAGACTTCTCACCAGATGAAGGGATTTGTAGTAAAGATGAACTTTACTATGTGGAGTCAGAGGTTATGGCAGGGTACCCAAGAGAAAGGGAAGATATAGCCAGCATTGTCTAGATTCAATAACAGGCTTAAAAGATTTTTTCACACCTGAAAGCTTGTGCTGTAGAAGTAAAATATCGAAACAAATGCAATGATTAGTGAGCAAGCCAAAACAATATGAAGTGTCTAACACTTTTTCCTCTTTTCTAACAAATGCTTTTTCAATTCCTCAGTGATGAATTTTTTTTCAGAGGACAATACCATACAATTAAAGTTTAGTAGGCATAGATGAACATTGAAAAAGGTATGCACTGTAAAAGACTTCAATAATGTTTACAGCCAACCCATTTGGCAGATAAAATGCTTTTTTCTACTGCTTCAATATTTTCTGTCAGAGGCACCTCACTTTTCTTGGTACAATGAAATGTTTATTATCTTTGATTTGAAAACAAACTAACAAAAGCCTTTTTCTTATTCATGTTCAGGTCTTACTTTCACCGCAGGATATTTAAAAATATGGCATTGGCTTTAGCAGAGGAAGGAATGAGCTCTTTTCAACTAATTTGGAACACTTTCAAGTTTAATAGTTGATATAGCTATTTCCAGGACCTAAGGCCTTACTTTACAGGTAATGGAATCCATAAAACCCCACCATATATCATAGAATGATTTTCATATTTATTAACAAAGTAACCATGGATAATTGTGTTGTTTTGTTTTTTTTTTTTTTTTCACTGATGAGACTCAGGTATTAAACTGATCAAAAATGAGAGAGGCTAAATTCATTTATAATGTAATGAAGTGAAATTAACATTTTTGATATAGGACTGTATGCTGTGTATTTGAGAACATTCCCTACAAATATCAGTGACCATAAAGTGTTCTTTTTCTCACCTCTTCATTATTCCAGCCAATGTTGCTTATTTTTTTCATGAAACTCTTAGAAATTGAATATATTGAGTGTTCCTCTACCTTGTGATATTACTTTATTGTCTGTGATGCCATGCATTTATCACATGTTTATGATCTCATAAAATGGTTTAGGTTGGAAGGGACCGTAAAGATCATCTGGTTTCAGTCCCCCTGCCATGGGCGGAGGCACTTTCCACTAGACCAGGTTGTTCAGACCTGGCCTGGAACACTGCCAGGAACACTGCCAGGGATAGGGCAGCCACAGCTTCTCTGGGCAACCTGTTCCAATGCCTCAACACCCTCACAATAATGAATTTCTTCCTAATATCTACTATAAATCTTCTGTATCTCTTTCAGTTTAAAGCCATTCCCCCTGGTTCTATTAATACACATCCTTGTAAAGAGTCCCTGTAGTTGACACCCTCCAGGTAGTACTGGAAGGTGCTCTAAGGTCTCTCGAGAGCCTTCTCTTCCCCAGGCTGAACAGACCCAGCTCTCAGCTTGTTTTTGTAGGAGAGATGCTCCAGCCCTCTGATCACGCCTGTGGCCTCCTCTGGACTTGCTTCAACAGGTCCATGTTCTTTGCACTGGGGACCCCAGAGCTGGACACAGCACTGCAGAGCAGAGGGGCAGAGTCCCCTCCCTGCCCTGCTGCCCACACTGCTTTGGATACAGCCCAGGGTGCAGCTGGCTCTCTGGGCTGCAAGCTCACCTTGCTGGGTCATGTTCAGCATCCCAGCCCCCAGGTTGTCCTCCCCAGGGAGAAATGTGAAACGTTCATTAATTCAAATGCATTTTGGCAACAGATTGCATTCTTCAAGTTAGATATGCTTTCAGTGTAAAGTAAAATAGATGAGAAGATAATTTAGAATCAGCAGTCAGAATGTACCGCCAATGAATACACTTGAAACTCAGTAGAATAGCGTTACATTTTTCCCCACTAAAAATAATGAGATCTGCTTTGAAATTTCTGGCTCAAACAAAATTTCAGTAAATAACCAGGCAACAGAAAATTAGTCTAACTTGCAACTTTCCTCCCCCATTGTTTTTCAAACACCACAAATAAATTTTTCATTCAGAATTTTGGTAATTTTTAGGATCAGAAATTTGGAGAGCTTTCACTGATGAACAAATATGTGAGCTATTTCAAAACCTGAAAATGTGTTTGTAAGTTCTGTAAATAGGAACAATTGAATGCTGAACTCTAAGAAAAATCTGGCCAGGATTTTATGTGCCAAGTGTTCAAGAATCTTGTCCTTCAAGTGTGTAAAAATATAACATTATCAAAGCCAAAAAATTTGAAAATTATTGAGAATATTCTCCCCTCCCCCTTCATGTTTTTGTCGTCTTCCAGTCTGAGAAATTCAAAACCACAAGCAAGGCAATTCACCATTTCTTGAAATGTTTTTACGTGGCATGTTGTGATAGGGGTGATGTCATGTCGTAAATCAACTAGCAGTGGAACTTCCAAAATCTCACCTCATCTCAAAAGGCTATTAAATTATATAAAAAATTGTAAACTTAATGTAAGAGCCTTGGAGAAGCAGAGCTATCACATACAGATGCAGGTTAGAGATTTCTTTATCCTTGAGGTGTCTAATAATTTCTGGTTTGCACTAGGAAGCTTTTTTTTTTTATTATTTATCTATTATTCTCATTAGAACTTAGCTCATTTAGCTAGACAAAATATATATTCTTGTTATTTAATATAGTCCTTCAGAAAAAGAAAATTTGACTGTTTTTTTCATTATATTTTTAGTAGGAAGCATATTATGACTTTTGTGCTGTGCACCAGATATTAGTGGAGGAGAGATGGAGCTGAGGTGGTGTTTGCTATATGTCAGTAGCAGAAGTTCTGATTTCACTGATAAAGGAACTGTAGTGTCAGCTAAATTGGCTTAGAGCAAGTTGGTTCAGGTCAAATGCACTGTAACTATCAGCAGTCTGAATCCCAAAGAAAGAGGAAAACAAAGCCTTAAAGCATCAGTAGCCTGTGGCTGAAGCACCTTTTCTCTAGTTTTAGTCTTTAACTGTAAGCACATATACAGGAAACTGGTGGATACAGAGGCTTCCCTGAATTTTCTTATGGAATAGTGCATGCTGAAGAGAAGATACTTCAAGTACAACATGGCTCAATTTTTCTAGAAGTTTTGCTGATTGAAAATTAGTTATACATGAATGAATCCTGAAAGTTAGTTTATTTTGGGGTTTTTCTAGATTTACATCACCAGAGATAAAGAACAAACTGAATCCATTGTCCAACTTGTACTTTAAACCTTTTATTGCTAAATTCAATAGACAGCTTTCTGTATACATTAATTTTTGACTCTTGAAGAAAATCTTGAAAAATTGAAATTTCCATGGAAGAGTATCTCTCAGTGTTTCTGATTCTGAAGATAGAACCAAACTCCTCCCATCTAGAAGGTTAAACAAGGATAGCTGAAAAAAACTGCAAGTGTGTTAATTGTCCTTTGAGGATTTACCGGGAGAGAGACTGAAAAAGAGCATTCAAAAATCGGAAGAATTAAGTTAGTTTCTGGAGTTTAACATATATTAAATATACTTTTTTTTTTTTTTTAAATTTCTTAAAACTTTTGGATTGTCTATTTAATGTGTTGGAACTACAATATAACCACTTCTAGATTTTTTTGGATCAAATGTGGTAAGGAAGAAATAATAAATACAAGGAGTAAGAAATCTTTTAGGCAGAGTAAAGAGATGGAATTAGAGCCACTTGCTTTATGTTCATTTGTTCCTATGGTTCTTCCTTTCAGAAAGTGCTTGCATGCAGACATCAGGACAGTAAATCTCATATAAGTCAGATCTGGTTACAGCTCCTCATACTTGGCTTCAGACTGCTGAGTGTTCTTGACAGCTTTTAGAAACTTTAAATAATTGTGAAGGAAAATTGAACCATCAGCCATCAGTATGAAACAAGAAGGTTTCATTTTTGCTGCATGTTTGCCTATAGGTTTCGGAGCTATGTTTTTTATGTGTGCTTTGTTTGACTTATGGAGATATTCAACTGACTAAGGAAAATCCATACCACAATCTAGAAAAAAGTTTTCCTATTACACTTTGTTTTGCAATTGGCTTTCATAGATTTTTATTGCAGGAAGCTCATTCATGTAGCCTAGTATAGATTTCACATGCTCGCCATGTTTAGACAGCAAGGTTCAGGTTATTACGAAGATGAGTAGTAGTATAAATCTTCTGGCAGTGACCTCCTCTAATATATTCTGTATATACTATGTATATTCACATTGTAATCCTTTATTAATAAATCTGGGGAAAAAAAAATAAATCAGCATGAGATTAAAAAAAAGAGTGAGATGGCATCCTTCAAGGGTCTTTCATCACTATTTTAACAGCTAGAGATACTATGCAAGATGTGGATAGTATGTGTAGGAACAAAGGATATTGCATCTCTTACTGAAATCTTCTCAGCTTTGGTAACTCCAAAACTGAACAGGACCTTTGTAGCTGCATTGTTTGATGGTATTTCCATAACATTTGTGACTGTCCAGCTTTGTTGTTTTTTTCAGAAATGAAAGTCAGGAAATCTGACTGAATGCATTGTTAACTTTCAAGAGCTTTCAAGAGGCTACATTTTATTTCTGCAAAAGCCCTGTGACATTTTGATCTGTAAACGTCCTTGTCCTTAAACTGGGGCAGAAAGATAGGGACAGGAAAGGAACCTAAAGGATGACTGTAATTTAAAGGTTTTCCTGGAGAGGATGAGCAAGGCACTGTTTGGTCTGCCAGAAGCTGAAATCAAATAAATGACTGTTTAACATGTTGGGTGTGATTTCGTTCCATCATTATCAGCCAGATGGAAAACAGGCCGACAAGCTTTGAGTGGCCAGTGACAGGATGAAAGGGCACTGTGGTCACAGTATGGTTATCTGGCAACAACAAGGACACCTTAGATAACTAGTCATGCTACTAGTGTAGTGCATTAATCTGTGTAGAATTAACATTGGTATTAATTGTGATATTTTTAATTATTTTTTTACTGTCTAGAATGCTGGTTTTAATATTGTATATTGTGTTTGCTCTTTTATTACTGTATTTTAGAGTCACATTCTGTTGTGTAACTATCCAGATGGGTGGAACTACAGGCAGAGTTATTTGGCTTTAAATGCATAATGAAAAGACTACCAGAAAATTTTCTGAATTTATGATGCGTTTCTCAACGATTAAATATTGAAGTAAGGAAGGAAATCACGTGTTAAAAATTATTGTAATGTTTGTACATTTTTGTGAAGAAGATGATTTGTTTTTTGATGGTATTTGAGATTCTTGTAATTATTTTGTAAATATTTCCCAGCTGCCCTAATACCAAGCTCCTTTGCATTTTCCTCATTCCATAGGTGCTCTAGGGAACACTCTGTTTCACAGCAAGCGTGTGCCTCCCTGGCTGTACTGTGGAAAGAAGCATGCACTATGATTTCTTTTGTGAAGTCCATGCATTTGATCATGTAATGAGGTCGAGGTGTTTCTCACAATGCTTTTATAACATGATGCCCATGACCTGATATGCCCTAGAAGAGAGAAAGAGGTAAACTATTTATTAGCTCTCTCTGTATGTGCAGCAGGAGATTACAAGCAGTCACCACTTTATTAAAGCAGTCTCAGCTGATCATTCAAGCCTTTTATTGGTGCATTAAAGTAAGGCTGGAACATTTGTAGTTATCCTTTCCTAGACATCCTCTTCAGATCTCTCTCTTCTGGGAGACTGAAGCAGTGTGGGTTTTGCCCCTTAGCTTAGACCTGTGATATTTCTGACCAGTTTATCTCACCTTTACTTGTGGTGTTGTTTAAAAGCTGGTTCAACCATTTTTGCTACTGCTATTTGTTTGCATAACTAATCCTTTAATCCTATTCATAGCTTCTGTTAGAGAGTGAGGTCCTCATAATCCTTTTGGGCAAACTTGTTTTCCTTTTATTGTTTTGGCTGATGTTCATTCAGGAGTGGTTACTAGCCATAAATATATAGCAATTTTTAAGATAATTACGGAGGCAATAATTGGAGAACTTTTGACTTTGAATTTTACTGTTCTGGTAGCAGGTATGAGCTCAACAAATCGTGCTACATGGCTTTGTTATGCCTGGTCCCATAACCACACACTTACATCTCCAGTTAAAGGAGAGTAGCATAAACCTTCTCACAAGGGCTTGGAAATCTCTTTTCAGACAGAAAGCAAAGTGTTAGAGGATTTTAGAAGAGGCCGTGTTTACATATCACAATGCTACTTTGCTGGCAGTAGATCCAAATTAAGTAGAAGTTCCCAGCTTCTTAGAAAAGACACTATTTTCTCTAAGAGTGGCTGAATTAAGAAGCTGAAGCTTTGTCTCCCTGCCTGACAAGCAGGAGGCCCTGAGCAGTGTCATTTTCTGCCAAGAGGGAGAAAGTGGAGCTGACAGGATCTCTCCTGACAGAGAGCTGCTGACCACCAGGACATGGGCTGTTGGTCTCTCTAAATGTGGTATTTCTTTTCCAGGGAATGCATTGTGAATTTCAAGCTTTGCTCTTTTTCCTGTTTCTAGCATGCAGGCTGTTGGCAGTGTTATATTTATCACAATTTTGTTGTCTTGGCAAAGAATTCAAAAGTGTTTGCATGCCTCAGTGGACCAGTGATAGACTAATGATATGTAGCAGCAGTAAATGTTTTTTTTTTTCTGCACTGCAATCATGTTACATAGGTGCCATGCTAGAAAATGAGAAAAATGTTTGAGTCCACTCTGGTAGTTCAGTTGTGGATATGCTGCTCTCAAGGGAGGCAGCTCTTGAGTACAGAGGACAGAGCCCAGGGACAGCCTGGCAGTTTTAGCATCACCATTTTCCCGAAGGAGTTTTTCTTTTGCCTGGAAAAATATCTGGAGCCATAACTGTGATTGTGGATTGCGTAGGCTTTGAGTGCTGCTGTGTGCCCCAAATTATGGACAGCTCCTCTTCAGATGGTCTGATAAAATGCTGTTGCAGTAGTGCTGCACGAGTTGCACACTTCTGAACTGCTGATGATCTGCAGATGCTCAGTCAGCACAGAAACATGAGGTCCTTCAGTATGGCCTGCAATCAGTTTGAGTTTCCTGGATAGCATTAGAGAAGGAAAAGCCCCAGAGAAACCAGGAAAATCTATCTTGCCAAAAGCTAAGCACGTGCAGCAACTCTGTACACGTCTGGCACAGTGCATTTGCTGCATGTGAAACTTCTCTTACTAGAACAAACAGTTGGTTGATGGAGACATGTGTTTCTCCAACTGAACTTTAATGCCAGTTAAAACCAGCACTTGTTTATTAAGAACAAAACTTCTACTTTTTCTAGACAATTTTTTGTCAGTCTATGGCATCAGAAGAATCAATGAAAGATAGTAAATGTGTAAAGTGTCAAGTTATGAAAATTAAATAATGACACATACTTTTCAAAAGCTATGAAGGATTACAGTTTCAAAACTATTTAAAGTGTTTGATTTTTAACCTACTTTTTTCTAATAGATCACAATTTTTTTAGGGTGGTCTCCCTTTTAAAAAGATCTGAAAACCTGGTGAAAGTTGCCATAGCTATGTAAAAATATTCCTTCTCAGAACATGAAACTCTTGAATGATATGTTATGGTCAGCTAATAATTTTTAAAAATTTATTTAATATGATGCTGTATGAGATTTTTAGTTTAAAAACTTAGGGCAATTTGACCAAAAAGGCCCCCCAAAACCTTGAACGATGTAGGTACATTATTCCTGGCATGGAATAGAGTCTAAAACACTGATACATTACAAATGATTTCACACCAAAGTCTGCCCTGACTGTCCAAAAGCAGGAATTAATTCCCTTATCCAGACTGAGATCCCTAGGCACCAAAAAAGACATCGGAACAAGGAACTGAGGCTGAATTTTTCAAAAATGAGTAACAGCTCCTGTTTTTCACTTGTCTCATAGACCAAAGGGACCCACTGAGTGTGTATCTCTGCAAATTTTTTGAGTTGTTGAGTTGCAGTACTGAGAAACTATCAAAAAATGTACCCCAGTGAAACTTCCCATTTTTGGGGAAGGAATAATAAATGTCCTTTAATGAGTTTACTCCATCTGAGTGCTTTGTGAGAAGGCATATACTTATGACACAGAGGGGACCTAAAAGTTTGTGGGATTTGATCTCTGTCATCCTCAGGTAATGCTGAGGGGTATCAGGTACAGTGGTATGAATTTTGTTGTTAACCCTCTAAGCTTGTGTAGGTATTAATTTTAACCAGATTAAATGTATGATTGACTTTAAAAAGTCAAAAGTCTGGCAAAACCAGATCACACTCCAGGCTAGCCCTATTTTGTACCTGCTGCAGAACTGGCATTGCAGGTGATGCATGGATTGAAGATGGGACTGAGTTCTGTTCATCTGTCAGGCTTAGTCCTCAACCTTAAATGTGTACAGCATGATAATATTGCATGTCATGTGACCCCTCCATTGGAATCCTGCTGAGAATGTGGCAAAGTGAGTATCCCACAGTGTTGCCCAGGAATAACACACTGTCCTGGTCACTTTGGGTTATATTTTTCCAGGTTTGTCTTTCAAGCCATGGAGATAATTGGAAAACTACAGCTGCACAGTAAGGAGCGTGCTGTGCAAGCAGAGGTCTAAACACACTCTACAGAGACATCTAGATACCAGGGTGTGTGTAAGAAAAACTGCTTAATTATGGACACAATAACAAACACATCTGCAGGGAAACACAGAATTCACTGCAAGGAAGTGTCACTGGGATGTAATCTACATACATTAATTGCTAGGTAATGTTTTTACATTATGCAAATAGCTAAACAAAATACAAACATGCTATAGCCTTTTAACGAGGAGCTAAAGGCATAGGATACCTCATAAAAATTGTGACAAACACCATTTAAAACTGATTATGCCTCTATGTTATAATTTTTAAGATCCTTTGTATTATTAGGAAAATTTCAAAGGAACTGTAGTCTTTTTTCTCGGATGTCCACTTTTCAGGAGCAAGAATGTAGCTTTCTGCATGGCCAATCAAAATGCATGACCTCTGTGATTATTCAGATAAGCTGATACATATGCTGACTTTCAAAACTTTGAGTGATAAGCTATTTGATTTTTCTGTATTTTCCTTTTTCTTTTCAGTATTCTCCTCTGATACACTAATCTTCACTACATTTCTGTTATATCCCAACCACAGACATTTTATGTTCTAGCAGACGCAGCTCCTCTGGCACTAGGCAGCTTTTCCACCAGTTTAAGCTTCTGGATGCCTCTCAAATCTCACTTGAACAACATATGGAAATCATACTACAACTAGTTATATTTTTTGGACATGATTTTGTAAAGAAAATGTGTTCTCTTTGAAACTTGGGGTGAGGGGAGATAAGGAAAACAGCATATAATAAAAAAGGCACTTCTGAAAAAAACTGTATGATCTGACTTCTAAGCTTCCCTATTCTAATTCAGCAACTACTTTTTTTACATGCAGCAAATCCTTTTATTGGTTATTTCTTTTTCTTTAATGACTTCACTACAGGGTTGCATGGGTCGATAGGAATGCCTTCTCCAAAATCCATTAACATGGTTCTTGACTGAATGCAGTCCAGGCATGTTAATCACCATTATTCTTCAAGAATGTCAGACCTCTCAAGTTTTCTATATGTGAATTTCATGTCTGAGAATCGATGTGTTCCTTATTTATACACAGGACTGAGTACCTTGCTGGAAATCATGGTACAATTAGTTTAAAAATCTGCTATAGCAAATATGATCAAGGTAAAGAAACTTCTTTAATGTTGGGGAAGACTTATAAACTGAAATTAAAATTATAGTATCATCTGTGCATTTCTTATCCAGATGATAGTAGAATTCAAAGAAATTTGAATTATATGTCTCTTTTTTTACTCCAACACTTGCATATTAAAGATAAACTTTTTTTGATGTGATTGCATCAGGAGAAGATATAGCATGATTGATGCCAGTGGGGTTTGACAAATAGCAACTCTACAGAAATTATACAAAAATTTCCTTCCATATTTCCTCTCAACTGTTCTGCCACTTTGATGAAATGGTAATCTCTCTAATCCATTTCTCCAGCAAGAGAAGCTGTTTCAGAAACATACCCTTCCCTGCAGTTATTACCATGATGGAACATTTATTATCCAGCAAATGAGGCATCACACTCTCTGATAATTCTCCTAAAAAAATATCTTAGGGATAACTGCCTTCTATTGTGCATATCAAAGATCAATTAAAATGTGAAAAAAAGCATTGCATATTCTGCACTAGGCAGATTACAGACTGTTTCACTGATCAATATCCAGTGCAGAAATATGTTAAATTTTGTGTGCACAAGTTGCTGCCACCTGCTGAGGGATGGTTGGACACCCCACTCACATCCTAAACCAGTGAGGCCGTAGAATGTGGAGCTGTAAATTATTGTTTTCACATACAAAAGCTCTGGTCAATTTTGCCTTGAAAAATATGTCTATAGTTCACTCAATGATTGTGGCTTTTGGTCCTGTGTATTCCTGGGCTGTTAGGGAAGAGTGAGAAACACAGCTGTAGAAAAATGCACTACCAAAAAACCCATCAACCAACCAAAGGAACCCTTCCGAAAATACCCCTACAAAAATCACCAGTGGACCTTGCACCAAGCTAGTCTCTGCTTAACTGTTTGCTTTATTTTACAAAAAGGCAAATCACAAGGACTAAATCCATACAGGAGCTCTAAACCAGCCATACTACTTTAATATTATATTTTTTGTTCAGTCACTTATATTTTTATGTACTCAGCTTAAAAGCATGCAGGTGAAGCCAAAGCTATTCACAAGAGTTAATTTTAAGGTTAGGGGGGTTTTATGTATGAAAAAAAAAGTGATTTTTATAGAATGGTCTAAAAGTAATGTGATAAAATATTTGCTGAGCGATATGGGTTGTTTGTCTGTCTTCAATCCCATTTTATTTTATGTGTGCACACATACATATATATGTGTGTACCTGCTATATGCAAACACATTCAAGTATAGAGCAGGTACTGTTTGTTAACTTTGGCCAATTTCTTTATTGCTTTCCTTAAAATATACAGTGGTTTCTACCCTCTGCAAGTAGTTTCAGAAATGTTTTTGTGGCACTGTGCAACCAAAACCTCACTGAATTACTGTTCTATCCAAGAGAAGTTTTCAAACACAGTTGAATATTACCTTGAAAATGCAATTTTAAAATAGTAATGATTCTCAAAAGTCTTTTTTGTGGATTCTCTTCCTTCCTGTGTCTGATCTTTAAAAATAAATTTCAATTATATGGCCCGTTACAAAGCCATAATTGCATAATGAGAAAATTTAGGTTATTAGTTTTTTAACATTTACTGCTGCCTTTTCTTTTATTAAACTAAAACAAAATAGAAATTTTTTTTGCTTTTTTTCTTTAGCTAGAGCAATAGGTGACATGAAGTTGTTTGTGTTTTGCCCACTTGCAGGTTGCTGTTTGAACACTTGTGCACCATCTCTTCAACCATTACATTAGGAACCACCTCGCATTTAATTCTTGCACATATGTAATGATTTTACAGAATTTGAAAGAATGTACCATGGATGGAAACAAGACAGGTTCCTGAAGAAATGTTTTATTCAACAAAACTTGCCCAACTTGAACATTTTCCAGGTAAAGGATCTGACTTTTTTTTTTTTTTTTCCTTTTCTTTTTTAAAATGTTACTTGTTTGCTTAAACACTGTGGAGTAAGTGACCTAAGAAAAGCTTGCTGAGTCAAAAATGCTTTCTCCCGGAGTCATTTGTGAGAAGGGAACAATATCTAAAATAGTAACCTGCTTGGAATCAAACCTCCCTGATAATGCCATGAACATGTGAAAATTTTTTTTTCTATCGTAGTAGAAAAAAACGAACCCAATGATCTCGAATCCAAATAGTTACCATGGTAACTCATGTTATGGTATATTATTTATGGATATATTGCAACATAGTATTCATAATATGTTACTTTTTTCAGACCTTATGCTTCTGGTTGTTCAGGTAACATTTGCACAGCTGAGTGAAAATGCCAGATCTTTTCACTTGTAGCAAGCTAACATTTCTCTATACTATCAAAAAGTGCAGAATGATGTATTTTTGAGACCACTAGAAAAAAATCATAGGTTTTAAAAATTATATTTAGATAATCAGTGTAATACAGCAAAGCAGTGCTGCTAATTTATTTTTTCATCACTGCTATGTTTTATGGGCTGGAGGACAGGGGGTGTAACACTGCAGCCACAACAAGTAGTATATTCCTGATCTGCTGATGGAAGGGAATGGCACTTCATTAAAAACTCAGTTGAAACTGCTGAAAAGAAAGCAAACAGAAATATCACATGACTGGCTCTACCGTAGTTTTTCATACATGCTCTTTAATAGTGTTACTTATGATGTGAATGAATAAATTAGTCTATAAAAGACAGACTAATTTGTTAAGCTTGTGTTGATGAAATTTCAAACTAATTTTATTTTATGAGGATTATCTTCAGACATTTATTTATTAAAACAAGTACCTATGCTCTTGGTAAAAGTAATGTTCCCTTCCTTCTGCACAAGGCTCAAATGCACAAAGAGCAGCTGGATGCTGGATACTCTACTGCTAAGGAATGGTAATGAAACTTGGTCACCTGGCTTTGCCATTCCCAGCCAGGGGCCAGAATAGGTGCTGTCTCTCTCTGCTCTCTTCCTTTTTATACAAAAGCTGTCTTTAAAAAATCAAGCTAGATATTGCTATGACTGCAAAAGAATGCCATTGAACCCAAGGGAGCAGTGTGGGTATCTGCACATCCAGGTCACTCTGAAATGCTTTGTCTTTGAAGCTGATCTCATATGTGCACCAAATTGAATATTTGGATATAAATATTTAGGCACCTGAGTTGATTAAGTTTACTTAACACCCAAGTATTTTTACTTGTTATCCAATTTCCATGTTACACAGAACAAGTTTTTCAAATGAGGTGTTGCTGCCAGCAAGTGCCACTCCTTCCCAGACAGGAGCTCAGCTATCAGTTGATATTCCCTTTTCTGCTTGCCATTTTCATCATTTGGCACCTGTAACTATTTTGAACACAATTTATGTCATTTATACATGAAGTGTGTGACACCTAAATGCCACAAATCATGCATATGCATCACTGCTGGCACAAATTTACATCTGTAATTATCTATACTTGCAAACTGTCATTGTTATGAAGCCTTGTTGGAGACTGGCTGAAGAACATGACATACTTCACTCATCCTCTACACTCAAATTATGTCCTGTTCCATAATTTTTTTCTGTTTGAAAAGTTATTAAAATGTTTTAAAATCAAGATTAATTAACAATTGACACGGATGAAAGAGAAATATTCTGTGTGAGGAGTATTTTTCATCTCCTCTCTGCACTGCATTTTATTTCAACTGTGAATGGACTTTTCAGAAAAAATATTAATATTTTATTGAGAACAGTCCTGTTCCATTATTACTCTGACCATGCAATTATCCCACTAATAAGCAAAAAAAAAAGGGTGTTTCCCTATAAAGATTTCTTTTTACCGCCAATATTTACATAGATGTTGGTACATCCTGTTGATAAATATTCTCGTAATTCCTGGTTTGCGTTGCAAAAGAAAGCAATAATCACTCTAGTTTAAAGTGTCCAAATCTGGTGGTTGTGGTTGCACAGATCTGAGATTTTCCTGCTATGGTTATTTTTTGTGGGAAGACAGTAAGTTCACTCAGAGGTAGGGAGGTTTTTTTGCCAATTCACTCTCTGATTATTGATGCAGCTTCTCTGCTACAAACTCTGATAGTTTCTGAGAGGGACGGGAAAAACTTCATGTGTAATCCACAATTCTTTTGTTACATTTTCACTATGTAATAATTCACTTGTAAAATATTTGTAAGTTGTAAGTACAGTCTCCTCACAATGGCAACATATTATTTTTGATCAAAAATGCTGATGTTTAAATAAATCCAGTTGGATTTGGATGCTGTTTCTACCACTGGAGCTGTGATCTGAGAGCCCATGCACATATCACAGGCTTTCAGTCTAAGTATTTAGAAACATACTCAGCAAGGATCCTTGAAGGCAAATTTTTGTATTGCCTCTCTGCTGTTTGTTTCATGACTTTTTTTAGTGCTTGCTCTTCCTCCTCCAACTCCAGTCTTTGAAGTGCTGTGTCTCTGTAGCCAACTGATAGAGTTCATAGTGATTTTGAGGTTGGGAGTATCTGCATTTATTTGGAATATGTAGCTGGCACAGAAGGCTCTTAACAACCATTTCAGAGCTGTTTTAGAGCTGGCTGTTGCCAGCTGGTGTCATTTTCTCATGTGCTGATGGGTGCTACTTATTTCTAACACCACTATTTTCTAAATTATAAGAGCAGAAGAAATAGTTGGTGAGTGTAAACATCACTCTCTTCTTTGATATTCTGTATTAATAGAATATTAAATGTTAAGGGAGGAAGGGCTAAGGGAAGGACTAAAAGGGGAAAAAAAAAAAAGGGAACAAGTAAAATAATTGAGTTGAAAGGAAATTTAATCGCTCACTGACTTATAACATCAGTACTTCACACACTCCAAAAAGACAAAACAGAAAATGAAACGGTGGGTTTACAGTTGCACAAATGGAAATAAAAGCCATAAGAAGTCAGAAATCAAACCAATATTTTAGTGTACGTAGGTATCTCTTTCTAACAGACTTCTGACACCTGATGTTTGCGTGTGCATTCCCAAATAATCCATCTGCCAAGACCTGTTTTTAAAGCCGGTTAGCTTGTGTGGGACTTGTGTTTTTAAGCCATCGGTAGGGACACATTTTGAGAGGTAGGGTTTGCTTGGGGTTTTTTTTGGTATAATGATTCTGCTTCTTGTAGTGACCAATGTTTCAGTCGGCATACAAAATTGCTGAGCTTCACTGACAGGAGTGTTTTTCCTCCTCACCACAAGAGGAGTTCTAGTCCAATGTGAAATTGGAGAAGCCTTTGCAGAGTTTGTAGAGATCTTCCAAGTGACTCTTTGAAGCTGTCATTTTGTTGTGTTAAAAGAACTCTCATACAAAAAAAAAAGCTGCACAAAATGTTTAAGAAAGCACATTAATTCTCAAATGAAACTTTGTAGAGATGCTTAGCAGCTGGTGTACAATCTGAAAAAGGTTCTTTCTTTTATTAGAAACACATAACGTTGGCATTCCCACTACTGCCAGAAAAGGTTATGCCAATATGAAGCAAAGAGAAGGAAGGAAAGAAGATTAACAAGTATTCCAGCTTTCCATTTCTACATAATAATGTGACTTGAAGAAAAACAAAACTAATTTTCATTATATAAAGGAAAATACCTTTTGCATTTTGGTTTGTTTAGTTCCAAAACAGATTAGAAGATTTTTGCTCTTGTGACAGAGTTTATTGTACTTTGGAAAATTGATCTGTTAATTGAAGTCAAGTAGCTGAATGCTGGCCTTTTTAGGTTTGGGAGAGCAGGACACAACAAACAAACCAAAACCTCCAACCTTGAAGGTTCAAGGTTTAACTTCCATTTTAATAATTTGTGTGGTTCTGCATTTGTGGTCATCCTGGCCAGTTTGATAGACAAACACCAGTAGAGATTCATTGACCTCAACTTTGACACCTAAGAAACTGTAACAAAATCTAAAATTTGGAATTGCTACAGGAAAGCATGCCAGTAATAACTGTGCCTTTTAAATTCTAAATATGCAGATATGCATTTAATTTCATTTTTTAATTTATTTTCTTTCCACTTTTCTTTCCTTGTGGCACAACTGATGAAAGCCAAAGTGTGGGTTTTTATCTCAATTAAATCAATTCCCTGATCATAATAGGTCATCTATACTAATCTGATTTTTGTGATATAAGTCTAGTTATGCCATTATAAAAATTGTGGAAAGCATTTCTATGGTGCTGCTTCCCATGAGGTGGGAAACAGCTCCTTTTTTGATCTTCTAACTAAATGAACAAAATGCAATATAGATAAAGCCATGTGTATCTCATAGAGCCTCATTTTCCTCTGAGTTAATCAATCTCATTAGCCTTGTCACACAGTTGCTTATGTCAGTTGATTACAAACCACCACAAAGAAAGAATGGAAACAGTACCACTATTCTTAGGACTAAATTATATTTACATAGGAAACTCCTTTGTTTTCCCTTTGTTTCCCCACGCACAAAGACATCCAGCCTTGCAGCCTGGGGACCCTAAATGTGCTGCACTGCAAGGGCTTGGAGAGAGAGAAGAGGATGAGGAGGAGCTGTGATCCCGACTGGCTTTATTCCAGGGAGGCTGTGGTCAGTAGTGGAGAGAAAGGAAGGACATCCTTCCTTCAGGGTTGTCAGGCTCTTTCTGTGCTTCAGATCAGGTGGGATTACTCACACTCCTGCCTAGTGTTATGTGGTTTTAGGACCCATAACTGAACCCTTAAGGTTCAATTTTGTCTGCATGTATTGCAAAGGTTTACTTGAATTGCTACCTCTATTTTAATTTTGCTGCTGACCAGTTTTTTAGTTGCAGCTACCTTCCACTCTGTTGTCAATTACTTTGTAGTTAGATTTGGGCCCAATCAGTTCAAATAGCAATGCCTTCACTTAGTCACTTAGATCAAATTTAGCTACCTAGAGAAGTGACTATTAACATTAATCACTTAACTAATCAGCACTTTTTCAGACTGGCTGAGTAGAGATGGAAGATAGAATGTTCCTTCCTGAAGGCAGGTGAGTTAGAATTTTTTGGCCAAGCAGATAAAATCCTAACATTACATTGTCTTCATTGGTTGCTACGTTAAGTGAGATGGGAGATGAAATTCTGTGACCTTTTAAAAACAGGCAATTACCATTGCTGAGAAATTAGCATTCTAGAAATCTGTGTAGAATTGCATAACTGAAGTTGTATGAATGATTTAACATCAATACTACCATTGCCTTGCAAATACATTTAGCACAGATTAAATTTACTGTAGATCTTCTAGTTTTCACAAATCTGCATGTTAATCTGAATGTCTTTTATGTTATACCTTTAGTAGATAAAATGAAGTGTCAGATTAAATAAAGTAGTAAAATATTTATTCTAAGCTGTTGATGACAGCATCAACAATGTATTAGGAACCAACCCCAGGAAACACTGACTTCTGTCTCATCTACTTTCATGTGAGTCTGAAATAAGCCATTTAAAGGTAAGGGATATGTTAATAGAGTTAAGTCAGTGTAAAATTGGCATGAAAAGAGGATGAAGATGTAATATTGAGTCATTGGTTCAGAACAAAATACAGACCCCGTTAAATGTAAAAATTCTCATGACTGATGCATGGCATCTGCTTGCAGATGAAAGTTGTTCCTCTGATCCATTTTAAACCAACCATTGGGACATCCTTGTATTTTGTGTATCTTGAATATCCGTGTCAGGGAAATGAAAATATTTGAGTGCTAGAAATTCAAAAGAGCTGTTTTTGGGAATTTTCCCAGGAGTTCTGAAAGATTGCTTAAACTTATCATGGTGTTTTTAGTATGGATAAGGGTATTTCTTTAGTCATCTATGCTTGGTAACTTAGTATGACATGAATTATTAGAATTTTAATGCAAAAAAGCACAAACTCCTGCATATCCAACTACATCATCAGTGCTGCTTGATCCTGGCTATCTCAAAATGGCTACAGACACATGCCTGGTCAAGTCACAGAAGTAAAACTCCCATTGCAAGGCACACAAGTAAAACTGGCCCCTCCTGCTGCAGAGGACTCCCGTGTGCCTGCTCTGCACATGTGCCTGGCTATAGGATGTCCTCACCTCTGGCTCCTGGCCTGGGGGTTGCAGGGGGGCTGTGACTGTGTTCATGTCCCCTGTAGCCCTGCAGGAAGGCTACAGCAGAATCCACTTTCTACACTTCACCTTCAAATGGCTCCTGTAGCTTCCCTGGAAGTGCAGCCCAAATTGAGATCTTTATATAGCACCTATGTGCAGTTGTTAAGAGGGGAGGGCTATATATCCAGGCTTCTGTTTGACATTTCTATAGCCTGATGCAAAATGTACTGCTTGCTGTAATTGGCTGATAAGTGGAGAAGATAGAAAGTGGTCTGGCTTGACTGCTACAAAACACTTCATGATTATGTTGCATAGCTCACTTCTTTGTTTCCTGTATCACTGCATCATGATTATGATTCTAATTAGTTTATTTTAATCACGATCAATACACCAAGGAGAAGCATCAGACAGCTAATATGATTTATTACATATTCCAAGAGCATTTGTCTCAGATTTGGCATTTCTGCTATCTGTCTCCAGAATGCCCCTGCCTGCTTGACAGCAGCTTGTCAGTTGCTGTGATTGCTCTATGCAGTGACTTTAACTGCCAGCTTTTCCTGCAGCCTTGGAGAGTGATCGATCAGCACTACAATCACAGCTACACAGAATATTTTAACACTTGCCTATGGCCCTGCCAATTATGAAAAGATGGAGTATCAATGCACATTGCAATCTGGTGCTGTAGCACTTAAGCATCAAACAGAAGACAAAAAGTAAACAGTGGTGACCACCTTTATGAATATCTTTCTCTTTTGAAGCTTTTTTTTCGTATAACTGATGTTTTACTCATAGCTCTGGAGGAAGATCAAGAGCTGTCTTTGTAACATTAAGGATTCTTGGATGTACTATTAGTACTGAAGTAGTAGTAAAGAAATGCAGTAATGCTAAAGATTTTCATAAACTGTCTTTCAAACCTGTGAAGGCAAAAGTCAGGTGAGGTGGTAGGTTGTTATTATTAATGAATATAGGAGCGAGGGGAGATATTAAGGTTTCCTTCAAAATATACAATATTTTACAGCTGAGTTTCCAGGCATCTTCTTTTCCTGAACCTCTAGTATGGGTGACTTGACCCTGGTTTTATTGATTAAACTTTTATTCTTCCCCAATGAATAATTTAAATTATGAGCTGTAGTCTGGCATGATTAGCAGAGTGTAGGAGAGATTTTAAAGTAATACACTGTATCACTGTGTGCTGCTCCTACTGCATTGGATTCCTCTGCATCACTGCACTCTGGGCCGAAAACTTTATATGCAGCTTTGTAACTTGATTACTAATTCTCTTCGGTGAGAGGCCTAATAACAGATTTTCACTCTGTGATGCAGGAGGAGGGTTACAGAGCTGGTTTGGGTTCCCTGATTCTTCTGTCAGTCTCCAGCCCTGCTCTCATAGCACCCCCTGACCTCTACTTTTCCCTGAATGAAACGTGTCAGTCCTATTGGATGGGGAGAAAGGCATCAAGTGTTTGCCTCAAACACTATTGCAATAAGTTGTGCTTTATCACAAGGAATTTTTATATAGGGGGTGTAGGAAACCTCAATAACCTGTAAATCTGTAACTTCATACAACTGTGAAGCACAAAAGGCCAAGATTTGGGCTGTGAAGAATTATTTTAATGTTGCACATAATGGTCATTATACTCTAACTAATGTTTTCTATCCTCAGGTGCTCTTGCAGGTCCCACTGATATACCAGAGCATTAGTGTGTGAGTCCTGAAAACAAGTGTAGCTCAATGTAGTGACTGCATGAGTATATTGTATACAAGAGATGTGCAGGTGGCACTGAAAAACAATCTCAGATTGTAAATGGTATTCAGAGATATGACTTTTAAAATGTTAAAAAAAAAAAAAAAGGCAGAAACAACAAAAGAGAAAACACAAAGCGGTTCCCTTCTACTAAGCCATAAACTGCAGCAAAACTCAGGAAAAGGGCCAAAAATAATTATACCAGTTCCCCAGGAAACAGGTATTTTTAATTACAAAGCTGTATTAGCTGGCTAATAATCCCCGTGGTGAAGCTGTACACAGGAAATTGCCTGTTGAAGTTGCCAGGCTGCTGCTGCAGAGTCTGTTGTACCCCTGCACCAAAGTGCCTGGAGCCTTGATGCCTTGGGCTTTAGCTTTTATATTTTTCAGATTCTCTGCTGCCTGGCATGTAACTCTGAAACTTCATATTAGGTGTTAGTAGATTCTCTTCATAGGGCAGTTAAATAAAACAATCCCTTCCCAGCAGAGAATCGAGGACAACTATTGCCCAAAAAGCATAAACAATGTAAAGAGAAGGGGGAAAGCCAGGGGTTTGAGACTCTGTGACCTGGAGCTGTAATTGGACAATTGAACCCAATATGTAGATGAACCAAAACTTGTGAAAGTGTAAAAATTCGTGACTAGGATCCATCTTAGATTCAACCTGGGTGTGCAGCCCTTGTGCTGCTCAGGGTGTATCCCTTCAAGGCTTTTCAATAAATACTTATTTTGTCAATTTAGCTCTGTTCCAGATCAACCTTTCTAGGCATCAGCCTCACTCCAAATGCTGTTGTCAAAACACTCCTTGGAGTCCTGAAAGCAGCCAGGGCTGCACTAACAGCCTCTTTCCACGTCCCCTTTTATAAAGTGCCTTGATGTGGCAGGGATGAGCCCCCGTTCTCAGGACAGGAGATCCCCTGTGCTGATGTGAGCAGAAGGTGGTGCTGCCTTGGGTTACAGGGGAATGGAGCACCTTTCTGGAGGTCATGGCACCTGTGCACAGGCACTTGGCTGTGGAGCAAGGAAAGGAGAGAGCACAGCCTGCTGCCTCAGGTGTGCTTGGTTTCCCAGCCACAAGCAGGAGAAATACTTTCTTGGGACCTAAGTATTGTTAGTAGAGGGAGTGCTGCCATATCTTTTTCGTTTTTTTTTTTTTATTTCAAATGATGACTACGTTGGGGTTGGTTATTTACATATATATTACAGTCTCTGCCCTGTTACAAATTCCGTATTTCTTAAATAGTTTATAGAATATGTTCTTTAGAAGAACTTTTGCATTTTTTAGTAGACTGTTTTTCTAACATAATAGAAGTATATATTTAATAAAAGTATATATTTAATGAAAATATAGTACATTTTTCCTGCAAGCTGTTTAATGTGCAGGCATATTTCAACTATTAGAACTTGGCACTTTCCGTATGGATTCAGTTTTAACTCAGTCTTAAACAGCATTTTGTTAAATATCTTTTGGCATTTTTAGAACTTGTTGTTCTGAAATAAAATCTGCCATAGCAGCAAACCCATTTCAAAGGACAGTTATAGGGGTAATCCAAATCTTAAAATTTTAGAATTGATCTGAAGATGGCATCAGATAATATGCTTCAATGAAGTCTTTCCTGGGAAGATGAAATGCTTTAAAGAGAAATTGTACCATACAAAAGTGGGATAGGACAATTCTAAAATTGTGGAGCCTGGAAAAACCAAAGGAATGGCATGTTCATGTCTGCTCACCTTCATATCACCTACAGTATTGCAGTATTTCATTTGCAGGGTTATTACTTTAGAACAGATTTCAGAGAATATGCATCCATATTTCCATCAAATTGTTGGTCTAATATAAAATCAATTGTGATCTCAGAGGCTTTGATTTGTATTCACTGGAGGATTAGATACCCTTGCCAGATAGTCTAGTGTGTGTATGTGGGGAAGGGGATTATCCCTTGAGTGGGTCACAATCCCAGCTGAAGCTGGGCATTAGAAGTGCAGCACTGAGGAGATCCAAGGTTGTGGTTTTCCAGGAGTGTTCTTCTGGCCACACTCTTGCTGCTGATCCTTCAAAGAATGTTTAGCAGCTCCTGTCAGCTCAGTCTTTCTACAAGTTGCTGTTTGCAGTACTGAGGTCTTATCTTAAATCTTTTCTGATGTCTCAGGTTTAGTGGTTTAAAACTTTCTGACAATCATTATCATTCAGTAATTTTCATAGAAGAGTCTCCATCCTAAATTTCAGAGCAGGTTAATCCCACATCTCTGTTGTGCTGGATAAGTTTTACACAGCTATGAACTTTTAACAATACATATTTTAATGTATCTTCCTATACCTTTGCAGACCTATAGGACAATTTATTAACCATCTAGGGATAGCAGGAGAAGTTCTTTCATTTGGAGCCTGGAGGCTGTGAATTAGTGTTAATTTTCTCCAATGATCTGCAGTCACTGAGAAAATACTTAAAGAATAGAATATAAAATACCATGCAAAGATAAAAACGTGATTTATGGATTGAATTTGAACTTGTGATGTTGGTTGTTATGTATATATAGATTTTTTAAAAAATCCTTTGGGCTATAATGTGCTATAAGTGCATTTGTATGTTGAAGCTGTAAAGAAGAAACTGATCTCTTCTTAAAATGATTTGCTAGTATTTTAATATATCTATGTTCATTTAGGCTATAGAAAAGACAAAGAAACAAATTCTGTGCTGCTCTTAATATATTTTAGTATATGAAGCTGAAGATCCAAATGCAGCTCTCAAATACAAGATGTTGGAAGATTTTACAAGGAACAACAAGGAATTGAACTTAAAATTGTAATTTCTTCTGTAATTAACTCTATCTTTTTTTTTCTATATATTTGATAATTTGAATGCAAACCAAAAAATGCTTGGATTATAGAAATGAAATTCAAATTAAGGCAGTTCAATTTAAAGGATGAGTATTAACAACTAAAATGTGCTTATTTTTAAGGAGGAAATTAGATATATTTATGGCAAAGACAGCACTTCCTAATTAAAATGCTTGATGTTAAAAACTGAGCAATGTCTGTGGGTTCCCTGTTGTGCCTGGAGACTTGTACCCCTTTCACTGAACGTGTGAATTTCTGCTGGTGTCATCTGAGCTTAATAATCCTTCTGCACTTTGGACAGTGTTAATTGGCATTAATTTCTCTGCTTTGTTCTTTAATGTTTGTCACTTCCTGAGAGGACAAAGTAGAGTTTTCATGGATTTTGAGGTAGAAATGACAAATTTGTATTGTTCTGCACTTGAAGTGTAATTTTGTATTGCTGTTATACATTTTATTGAGTCTTTTTTTCTGGTATGAATTCCATTCAGAAAAGTTGTGGATCAAATGCAAAGTTTGTTTCACCTGAAATCTGTCACCTAATATGGTTTTCAGTAATCTTCAAGTAGTAGATTAAAGGTCTGGAATTAGTTTGGGCATTCTTGCTGGTTTTGTTTCATGGAATACAAGCCTTTTTCTTGCCATGGTTGGTTGATTTTTTTTTTCTTTCCCCTCTATAATAATAGAACAGAATAACAGAATAATTCTTATGTGAATAATTATTGTATTTAGATGGAAATATTCTCTGACATAAAGTTTTTTATAATCATGGATTTTTAACATTTTTAAAAGTCTAGCTTTTCAAATTAAAAAGTCAGGATGTACTGACTGATATTTTAATAATGAAACCTTTTTTAAATATAATAGGAAGGGATAAAAGATATATCAATATTGTACCACTTTTTTTTGGGCCATATGTGTATGGAAAGTGATTGTATCAGAAGTCAACCTGATTAAGTGATGTAATGCCCATGAAAATAAAGGGTGGGGGGGATGTATCTTGATTCATTGTTTCACTGTAACAATTTAATTTCCCAAGCTACTAAAAGATGGTGGGGGCAGGGGGTGTGGGGCTGTGTTCTAATGTAACTTTCTAATTTCTGTCTATGATAACTTTGCACTTCAGTCTGAAAAATGGATATATGTTAAAATATTGCTGGGGTGAGTTACTGAAACCCTTCTTCACGTTCCCACCTGTTTGCCATGGCTCCTGCAGGCCTCCAGAAGACTGGCACTAGTTAGTGAGTCTCAGTTTAGCTCACAGGAGACTGTAGATTTTAACTTTCTTGTAGAGCATAATTCCTTTGGGAAAAGACTTTAAGGGATTATTCTTGTGGGAGTTTTTTGGCCAAACCATTTCAGCAGGCAAGAGGCTTTTGCAAAACTGATGATGCCCTTTGGGAATGTAGTTTTCAGCATTGTTTGTATCTTGCCTTGAGAAATAAAGAGGACAAGCATAATGAGAAACAGTGACTTCAGAGCTTTCTTCTGTGACTGTTAAACCTTCTGTGAACATTTCAGGAAGATTTGGACCCCAATCACAGAGTATCCCTTCAAGGGCAATTGAGCAAATTTGCTTTATCATCTGAGAGATTAGTTTTTAGGTCTGGTTCCCATGAGCTGTGGGAAGAGAGAGACTGCATGAGACTCCTTACTCTTCTTTGCCTTACTTCCCTTCCTGTAAAATCCAAATAGGAACAGCTGATATATATATAAGATCAGTAAGGAAAGTTTCATATAAGGTCAGTAAGGAGAGCTCTCCCTCCTTAAATCAAGATTTGTAGTGCTCTAATAAAGGACAAGCAGCCGTAATGTGCTGATATTTAAATAAATGTAAAGAATATCATTAGAGGAAAGCAGTGAATATAGCATTGCAGAGTCAAGGATAAGCATCATCAAAATAGGAAACTGTGATTTGAGATTAGTGCACTTGGAAATCATGATCAATTTTTGTGTTCCTCTCTGTTGTTCTGTTGAAACATTTCTTAAAGGAAGGGATGATGAGTTTAAGTATTTTTGAGTGTGTACTATAAAAAAAAAAATGAGGAGCTCCATGGCAGGGGTTGTTTTCTTAGCCAATTATGTGAGAAAATGTTAATAACATGTTCATGAAATCTCAGTAATATAATTCCTTGTTTTCTGCGTTGCTTAGATATTGGTGGAGCTTTCTAAATATTAGCATATTTCCTGTCACACAGGGCTGAGTATTGTCTTTGGAAGAAAGAAAAGCTCTTGTCTTTTCAGCAGGCTAAGCAGCTTCATGTTTATCCAAATTCAGGATGTAGATGTTTTCTGTAATTAGATTTCAAGTGCTCTCTTAGTGAATGATGTTTTTAGCTACAAATACCCACAGGTCATTGTGCCTGAGTTGTATCATCTCTCATATCTCTTTTGTGGAGCAAGGAGTATAGACTCACAAACATCTCTGGAGCCAGCCGTGACTGTGGCCCCATAGTTTTTGATCCATTTTTAGCTGGTAGATAATTTTGATAACTGCTGCTAATAATAACTTTGGTAAGGTTGATAGTCCTAAAATCTAACCTCAGCAGAGTTCTTCCTTTCCACAGTTGCAAGTAAGAAAAATACTGGATGCATTACTAAATTCAAATGTTCTATTACCTTAAGTTGTATCCTCACAGTGGGGTAAATCAAATTTCATTACTATTCAGAAATCTATGCGTAAGCTGCATATGAACAAAGTGGTTAGCAATCATTGTTTTTATGGTAAGAGAGGGACACAGATAATTTGTATTCATGTTATCAGGACCATTTTCAGGATTTTCCTCAAAGCAATAGCAACGTGTGTGCCTGCTGCCTGTTGTGTAAAGCTCTAATATGCTTTCTTATGGTCACTTGTTTTGATTGAAGAGGAATTACTAGAGCTGAGAGGACAAAATGAATGCTATTACAGAGAGTGTTATAGGCACAGAGAAAAGAACAAAACTTAGCGAGCCCTCAGTACGTGAGGGCTGCCTATTACCTCTGCAGCAGTGCAGTGAGCATCCATGAGAGCCATTTATAAAGTGTGTGCCTGCATGGGGCTCTGATGGCACCCTCTGATGATGAGTTAATTGAACGGTGTCAGCAGGGCACTCCTGGCCCTGGGAAGAGACTGACAGGATGACGGCAGCAGTCACTACTTCATTACTTCGAAACAAAATCAGAGATTCTTCATTTTAAAGGCAGGAGCTGCCAAGCAGTTTAAGAGCAAACGGTTTAATGTGTGGGGGTGGATGAGGTTAGGAGCTTTTATGTGTGAAGAGCTTCACTTAACCCTGTGGCAGCATTCCACTCTTGATCTGTCTGTGGCATCCAAGCAGACAGGCCAGTCCTACTGTTTTAACTCTGGTCTTTGATTCTCACCAGCCAAATCTATTTTAATTGTTTAACTAAATTAATTTTCCCCAAGTAAGTCTGTTTTGCCCGTGACAGTAATTGGCAAGATATCTCCCTGTCTTTATCCTGACCCACAAGGTTTTTCATCTCATTTTCTCCCTGTCCTACCGAGAATGGGGAGTGATAGAGAGACTGGGTGGCCATGTGGCAGCTGGAGAAGGTCAGCAGACCATCCTATAGATTGGGGCTGCTTCAGTCATACCAGTGCTGCTATTCAGTGTTCCATTTTCTCAAATCCTTTACCAAGATCTGTGTGTAAGCAGAAGGGGGTAACAAATAGAACTGGCAGCTGCTTTATTGCTTGAAACTTCTGCCTTCTTCAGTGGTCATCTTATAAATGGGATTTATTTCCAGTTTTGGCTATGCTTTTTCCCCTACTTTTTGCAACCCTGTCCCCCACACCACCCACTAGAAAAAAGAAAGAAAAAGTGTTGAGGAGTGTGACTGCTTTGTTCTGTAGGATAATTTGGGATTTGTGTCTCTGTTTTCACTTGTGGATTGAGTTCGCTAGCTGAGGAGTATTTTCTACAGTTAATGTTTCTCAGAGGAGGATTATTGTCTAAGAAAAGTAAGAATCACACATACTACAAGGTTCATAAGTAAATTTCACCCTCTCACACACACCCCTGAATTAGTACCTTTTAGATATAACTCAGTATTTCTCACTTTACAGGTGTTTCATCTCTTTGGTGACAACAAACGTCCTCTACAGGGCATTTCAGTGAACTGTACATGCTGGGAAGTTCCTGGTCAGGTGAAGACCATCCTGTCAGGTCTGGAATGGGTACTGCCACACTTGGATGTTCAGTTCCTCCATCTCAGATGTACCTGTACCCATGAGAGAAAAATGTCTCCCTCCCTGGTCCTCTTTGTCATAGAAGCAGGTTTGGCTGTGAGGTAAGGTCCCAACAACAGGCTGGCATGCAGGGAACAGGGCATGGGCAGCAGCCAACAACCCCCCTGAATGCCAGCCAGGTGCAGACTGTCCCTACCCAGCCTGTCAGGGATCACAGTTCTGTCTCTATGCCCCTTTGATCTACTGTCAGCTTTTATTGTGTGTAAGCACAATAACTGGAAGAGAGGTCATGGTATACTTAACATTTTTAATGAAAGAGAACATTGGATATACAAACTGTAGTCATGGTAGTAGCTTTGGCACTGATGTCAATGTAAGTAAAAAACTGAGAAAGGACAAAATGTCTCTAATTTGAAGTTTTAAATGTTAAATGAATTAAACTGCAAGAAATTTTCAGAAGCAGTGTCCCATAATTCCAGTAAATAAATGGAAGGTCAGATTTCAAGACATGCTTCATCCCTTGCAACAGAGGTATTTTACATATTTTACTACTTATTTCACTGTTTTCATACATGCTAAATTCTTCTGAAAATACAGTTTAAATGGTCTTTGGAGCATTCTCTATAATCTATAGATGGTGAAATAGGAAATTTTTAGACTGAAAGTTTGAAAAGACTGCTATTACTATCATTTTCAGCAGTAGTGACTGTCAGTATTCAATCTTGGATTCCTCCAGCTGGCCAATAATAGTTTAGTTTCTTATCAGCTTTTCTATTTTTATAACTTATTGGATTTGGATGTATATTTAAGATTACATGTGAATTTTTCCATTTTACCTTGCATTCAAGAGGCCATGCAATTTTTGTTACTTGTCCAGTTTTTAGGGATTGTTTATTGAATTAGACTTTAGGAAATTACAGCTCATGTAATGACAAAAAGATGGCATAATTCAAATAAGTAGCAGCACGGGAGATTTTGAAAAACAGTTTTGACTCCCAAATCTGGTGGTTGTTGCTGGTTATTTTTGCTTGCTCAAATTTTGTTCATTTATTTATTTAAGATTAGATTTAATTTTAGATTTGTGGCCCAGATCCAAATGATTCCTCCCATAGCAGCCCCAAAATGTTCAGTCTGAAGAGGGTGAAGTATAGTAAGAACAAACTTCTAGTGGTATTTGCTTAGGCTGCTTTTCTGTCATCTGCCACTTAGCACAATTTACACTGTTTAATTTAATGAGTGGTTTTGGTGAGGCCTGGAAGACAAAAGTTATCCAAGTTTCTTTAAGAACCTCATGCACTATTGCTCCTTCTGCTTCCTTTGCCTTTTATCAGAAATAATTTCAAATACTTAATGTCTTGCTATGTGAATGTCTTTTCAAACCTTTGATTATTTTCGGAGCTCCTTCAGACTTTTAATAACCTTTCTTAGATAAAATGACTGGAACAGTATTTGAAGAAACAAAATCAGTGATGTATGAAAAGATATGCATGTTTTGATATTACATTCTGTCCTACTCTTGGGACAACCTAACATTTCTTCTATGATTTCTTTCCCTGTTGAGAGAAACTCTCACAGAGCTGTCCACAATGATAGTTCCATCCCTTTCTTGTGGTGCTTTTGTGATAAGAGAATTGTAATTGGTGTAACATGGATTTAAATTTTTGCCCCAGTTTGCCTTTCTGGACTTGCAGCTTTCACTTCCGTTTCCATTGTGTGGTCTTTTCCTGGAAAATGAAGATTCTATGATATTAAAATATTTCTCAAGATTAAGAGATGACATCAAAACATTTTGTAGAAAGCAGGTCTGGCAGGAGAGCTGGCCACATTGCAGAGTTTCTAGCCAGCCTTTTCATCAGCAGCACTACCAGGCTAGTGAGGTGCTGAGCAGCTGTTCCCAGACTTTTCAGCCTGTTTTGATCCTCTGAACCTTTCCTTTGAGAGACTCAGTGTTGCAAGTTTCACACCCCCAGCATGCCTAGTTTGTCTGTCCCAGATGCAGGCTGGGCTGACAGCACCCTTAGGGACCTGCACCTCATGTTGTCATACAGGAGAGTGGCTGACACTGCCCACCAACACTTCACCTTACAGCACCTAGAACTCATTCCTCCTTTCTCAGCCATCTCCACAGTACATTGCTGACAGCTTTCTGAAGGATACTTTGAAGTAAAAGAAATCAGACACTTCAAAGTGATAAACAATTGGCCCTTTGAGAGAAGCAGGTCTTCAGCATCACTGCTGTACACATCTTCAGCTGGTGGGAGGATGTGCCAAATGGATGTGTTGTCGTTGGCTGCTTTGGGTCCAGAGTACATAGCTATTGTCAGGAAGTTTAAATCACTGCTTGTGATGCTCTTGGTAGTTTTGTAAGGAAAATTCTCTTTTCTTGGTTAATGAAAACTAGTTTTCTCATGAAACCAATCAGCTCACAGGTTTCTTGGAAGCTTCAGTCTGGAAGACCACATGGTTCTGTTTCATGTTGTGTTGCATGCCCTGAGAAATATAAAGTTACAGAAACTATTTCACTGGTTGTACCTTACTTGATCTTGATGTGCCAGATACTTTGTTTCTCTTAATCAGCCCTGTTCACTAGGCTCACATGTAAAACTCTCGTATTTCAGTATTGACATGTGTTATATGTCACATTTAATTCTATAATTCTATGTATTATTTGCACAATTTTTAAAAACTAGAACACAGTATTCATTGCTTTCCAGTCCTCTGAAACAGTGGCAGTTCACTACAGGTGTTGATTGAATTCTGAAGTTACTCTGCCTGTGTGAGGAGATGATGAAGGAATATCTTGCAGTTTTAATGAAAAAGAGAATTGCACAAAAGATTTTGGAATGCAAAGGACTGCTGAGACTCTTGGGACATAATTCACAGGATAGGGCTCTCAACAGAATGACAGTGAGGAAAAGGTTTGCTTAGGGAGAATGCTATGAGTAATATTTGAGAGCCTTATGGGAATAAATGAACAAAACCTTAAATACTTGTGAATAAATATTCTCAGAGGTTTCTTGCTTATTACGAAGATATTTTATGTATTTTGTTGTGTAAAAGCCTGTGATATTTCTGGAAAACAGCCATTGGGGGAGGGAAGGTCAGGGGGAGTCATCTACAAAAAAAAAAAAAGAGCAATGTCAAATTTCTCTCTTGCTAAGGCAGGACGGTATCATAGAAATGCATCAGTCCCAGCAGACTTGTCAAAATATCTCCAAAATAGTCAAATATTCCTTAGAGTTATTTGATGCTTATACTACTTGAGTCCTAGAACTGTAGACTTTATGTAGAATTTGTAGTTTTCAAATGACTGGGATAATGTGGGAAGTTATGTACATTTTTGAGGAAAATACTGGCATTCTTGATGGCATTTTGATCCCAGGAATGGAGTTATTTACTTAAGGAAATTATTTTTGACCTCCTTTCTCTTTGCTTTGACTTAATGCTGTCAAGTTACAACATTGTGCAGGCAGCAATGGTTGATATAGCAATGAAGAAACCTCTTGAGTATATTTAATTGGGTGCCAATTCAAGGAAAACAGAGAAAATTGCTGTACAACTGGTGTGTGAGTTGGCTGGTTCTAAACTAGATTTAGATGAATGTAATTAACATCACTGCCATGGTTTTTTTGATTGATTTTTTATAAGGTTGTGAACTAGAAAAATTAATATAAAAGAAACATTCTACTGTATTTCATATTACCTTGAATATCAGGTCCAACAGTTTACGAGTCAAATAGTTGCATGACTAGGGCTTCTTATCCTCCACACATCCCATATTTTAATTGATTTGACTTTTTGGAGATAAATGTCTTGTGTCACATATACAGCACAAAGCATAACATAATATAATGCAATTTCATCAAGGATCTTTTGTAATTGCTTATCACACATAGCTATGCATGATAGATAGAAACAATAAAAAAAAAAAAAGAGAAAAATATTCAAGCCAAACAATGTTAGTTTCTGAAATGTTGATTTTTTTTTTTTCCCAATATGTCCGGATCTGAACACTCAGAAAACATCAGTCTCTTCAGGAATGCATTAGGAACCATGGGATAGAATTGATAAAGAGCTTACTTTCCACAGATTTAAAATCAATAGTGGGGACTTTAAGGAAGACAACTGCTGGCTGCTGCATGGGGTGTAAGGTACACTTCTGAGTGCCTGGAGCAAGGTCAACATATTTATCAAGTCAATTCTTGCTTTTCGTTTTGGTTGTTTTATTGATACGGTGTTAGGAGAGCAGTTACAAAGCATATCTTTAAATTAGTGAAAATACATTATCAAAAATGGTATAGTTTAAGAATCAGTAAGTCATAAAAACTAATTTAAAAAAATAATTTATCACAGAATTTAGGGTTTTTGTTTCAGAACCAAAATCCAACTGTACTGGATAGCTGCCTGATATGTGCTTGGATGTGGCTGGACTGTAGTAAGCCTTAATTAGTTCACAAAACTAAAGTTATACAAATATAATTTTAAAATGTAGCTGTTATACCTTTGTAACCTGGGCTTCCTAGTAGCAGTAGTTCACAAAATGCTCTTGTGTGCAGATGAACAACCAGTCCCTCACTTACTGCAGTCTGTGGTAACAGAGACCCTCAAATAAACTGAGCTGGTTTTGGTTACTATACTTTCATCTCATCTTGTCCCACCTCATGCTGGGGAACCCTTTCTTTCCCTTTAGACAGAACCACAAAACACCTGGGAAAATCTTAAAATGAGAAAAGAGATGCTGAAAACTGAAGTGGCTTTTCATACTCCTTTTAAAGCTCTGTCTCTTATCACTGAACCATGCAGAATGCAAAGCACCTAGAGACATCTCTAGTCCATCACCCTGCACAAAGTAGGTGCAAGGTTTGTCCAGCCAGGCTTTTGGTACCTGCTGGATGGGAGCTGCACTGCCTTTCTAAGAGATGTGTTCCCAGAATGCGCCATCCTCCTTGTGAAAAATGTTTGCTTATAAATCAAGATTTCTTGTGTTGTACCTGATGACTGTTGTCATTCATCCTACTGATGTGCACTTCTGTTCCATCTGTGGCCCTTGACAGTATCGAGGCAATTAATTCTCTTACTATCTCCTCCTTTGCTGTCATTTAGCTCAGTTTTGGTTTTTTCCAGCAGCAATAAGAAAAATGTATTTTGTCTTTGAAAACTACTACTACCTCCAGTGCTTGAAATGTGTTCTTTGCATTGGCAGATATTTATTATCACAGATCAAAATGGCAGAGCCATTGCCAATTCTGATTCCAAGATGCAGGGTAATATTTAACAAATTTTCAGTGTAAGTGACAAACTCCAGACAATATTCTATATGGCAGCCTGATGTACAGACCCCTTGTGACCATTTGTAGCAGCACATTTTTTTATAGTTTTGTGGGATTTTTATTTTTCTCTTTTTTCTGGCATTGTAAGATATCTGGCTCCCTGTCATGTTAAGGTTTACTTAATGTTGTCTATTCATGGGACATGTTAATTTCTAACTTGGTGATCTTCTTCACTGTGGTTTCCAATTCCTGTAGACATTCTTAGCATTAGTATGTGGTGTTCCTAAATCAGTGACTAGAGGGAAACCCTGCTTACCTGGCCCCATTTCTTGTGCCTTGTCTCCTGGGGTGTAAGGGCTCAGGGATATAATTTGACATCTGTTTCTAATTTTGATTATAAATACAAGAGAACTTGTTATGTTCTCTCAGGCCTCCAAGTTTTCTGTAAGGAAGGGTGAGTGCAAAGTGATGGGTGCTCCACCAGGATTGCCAACTGCTAGATCTTAAAGGAGAACCACAGCTAAGATCATAACTAATTCATATTAGCTACAGCTTAATTCAGCTGAGGACTTGTGCTCATAGACCATATTTTTAATTGGTTGCTGAATTACTAGTTTGCTGTGGGAAAGTCCCATTTTCTTCCATTTCTGCTGCAATGTACTTATTCTCTAACCACAAAGCACTGGCTCCTTTATACTTTTGATGATTCTGCTTGTTCAAGGCTAGTGACAGATTTTCATCTTTGGGGTTTTGCTGTTTGGATTTTTTTTAATTGTTTGCCTGATTTGAGTGGCTTGTTTTGTAAATCATTTGGGATGGGATCAAAATGGGATAATTTTGATTGTATAAAGTTAAATAAAATGGACTGTTTAGAACCCTAGCACCTGGATTCCCCTTTTGTTTTAGTTTGACTATTTGCATTCTGTGAGCAGATCTGGGTTTTTTTCCCTGCTGTTTCCATTGCTCTTGTTAATTCTGCTGCTTTGGGCCATGTTAAATTTGCTTTTTCCAGGAATCATGTTTGGAATCTCTCATTATTAACAGAGCATTCATTCTCTCAGTGTATCCTCTAGAACATTTCTAAATGGACAACATTCTGTTAGGCTGTTATATATAGTATCATGCAACTGTAATGTCATATTGCCTTTTCCTATAATGAAATATTTTACAATGGTGTTGGGTTTGATATGTTACTCTTTTACAATTATTTGTACATCTTCTGAGGTTTTATCTCCTGAATTCTGAGGCTGCTTAAAGCAGAGTAATTTTAACCCTTTATATATTTAGGAGAATTATGTGTTCTCTGTAATCTTATATGTGAAAAAAAAAAAAGGCCCAAGTTTTCTATATATTGCTGCCTTTCTCTGCATTGAGCTGTTAATTTTTCCTACAAACTGCCACTCTTAATTTTTTTGGTTTTGTTAGTATTTATATTAAAGATACCTTTAGTTTAAAAAAGCAAATTGTACTTACATCAATGAAAAAAACTCTTGCTCTATTTCAGCAACATGAAAATACAATAGAGGAAAACCACTGTGTAATTAAACAGTAAAGAGATGAAAATGGAGAATTGCTACATTATGTCTTGCTTTTAGTTAATTTCCCGAGATGCTATCTGTTAACTATCTGGAATAGTTTATTCTGGGCACCACAGGGTTGTTGTCCAGTGTGCCTTTTAAGGAGGTATGCTTAAAGTAATTTTTTTTTTTAATGATCATTTTCCATCATTAATTGCAATTTGAAAGAGTAAATATGTAATTGATTTGGTTTTGAAATCATTGCTCTTTTGCATCATTTGATAGTTTATATGTATTTTATATGTCTTTTTTCAGCATGAACCAGAAACTTGCCCTGTAGGAATTGTATGTCTATTTTCTCTTCTGCAAAAGCCATTTAGGTAGATTTCAGCTTTTTTTGAAGCAGTTGATGTTTTCTTTGTACACTGAATGCCACACATCACTTTGCTTGAAGCTATGAATGTCCATAGTTTTATTTATAGGACAGTATCAGGCATGAGCTGTGGAATATGCTGCATTTAAGTCTGCCAACACATGGACTCTAGAGCAGATAAACCATTAGCAAAGCCCCCAGCCTGATGGCCAAATGCAGTCCCGTGAGTGACTGCAGATGAGATTCAAATACAACCTGTACAGCTAAAGCCCAAGAGTGCCTAAAGGAACTTTGTGCAATAAGAACTTCTCTGCATGCAAAACTTAATATATGGTTTCCTTGTTCATCCAAAATTAATGATAAAATTTGCTGCAAGGGTGTGACACAGGAGTCTGTCCAGACATCCTGGTTCTGGCCAGGACAGGGTTAATTTTTTTTCAGTAGCCAGGAGGGAGCACGGCTGGGACACAGAGATCATTCTATACCACCTCATGGAATTGCTGGGGGCTATCTATACTACTTGATGGAATGGAAGGAAAGGGATTCACTTCCAGAGAAAAGGGGTTCTTGCCAGTCAAGAAAAGGTGGCAGCTGGAAGCCTTTGTTTATTGTCAAGGCCTTTGTGTGTACATTGTCTTCCTTTCTTATACCTTTTGTTATTAATATTGTGTTGTTACTGTTCATTTTCTCATCTCATTGCTCTTTCCAGTAAATCATCCTTATCTCAACTCATGATCCTTGCCTTTTGTGCCTCCATCTGGAGCAGGGTGGGAGGGGAAGCAGTTGTCTGGCTTTAGTGTGAGTACTAAATTGGAGAATACCATTCCTAAACCATGACACCAGATTGAACTGTCTTTTCTGAATGTTGAAGGGGAGACTGAAATCCTGGCTTTGGCCAGGCAAATTTCTGATGTGTCACCTTTCCAATAAATCAAGCCCTTTCATTATCAACATCTCTTCTGGCTCCCAGTCTCTCTTCTATCTCATTTCTCTCTCCACCTTACATTTTGTTTTTTAAAAATTATTCCTGATTTATAAGTAGGGCTTTTAACTATTGCAAGTTTACCCTATTTTAATTATTCTTTTTTCTGAGTTTAGTCATGCTTTGTATCATCAACTTCCACACATGACCCTTCAAATGACAGACAGGAAAAACGTCCCCAGACTTTATAAAATTATATGTAAGTACCTTAACAGCACTTAACCTCTTTTTTCCACAAATTGCTTTTTACATTAATTTCCAGTATTTATAGACATCAGTAATTTTATTTGCATTAGGGTTAAGGAGAAAAGAGATTCTGAAAATTATGCAAATTGAGGGGTACTTCAGATCTGGAAAATATAGCCTGATTAGTACTCCAGGGAAGCACAACAGAGCCACTACATTTGGTTTCAGGTAAACACATACCTGAAGAGGAAAGTGATTTTGGGATTTGCCTGAGACCTTTTTTTTTTTTTTAGAGCCTAATGCAGTCAGGCACCCAACTATTGTTGTATTTCAAAAGAAATCAAGTTCCTATATCCGTTAGTCTTCTTTCATAATTCTAATCTATTATGGGTGTATCTTTTATCTAGGCATAGGTAATATATACTCTCCAAATATGAGAGGAAATGCTCAATTAATTTATTATTTATTAGAAAGAAATATTTAACTATTTAAATGATAAAATTGAAAAAGATCCAATCTAAGCCAAAGCCAGCCTGTCGCTTAGACCCTTGCATGGGGAAAACCATTTCAAGTTATTTATATTTTATATTTCTCTACTCAGCAGGTTTTAAGGGCTAAATCTTTGGTGATTTACATGCAATAAACCTGGGCTCTTTTCCAGGATCTCCCAAAGGCCATTTTCGTGACCTTCGGCAAGTTCATGGCAAATAAATAATGGGATTGAACCTAATTTCCTTTACAAAGGAAAGCACTGTGGCTATAAGTATAAATGTTTATATACTCATCTGAGATACTGCAGTAAAAGTCCTGTCGACCACAAACCAGCGTTATTTATTGGAGTGGCTAAGACTGAATGATGAAAATGCTAGCACTATCTACTCAATCTGCATACTTGTTAGTGTGTCATAAACACAACACTTCCCATCAAATGAACTCTTCCTGATATGAATCAAGTTTTTTTATGACAATGATCTGCCCTATTCATCAGTCTGACTCCCTGGCCTTAACTGCCAAATACAAAATGCTGGTTTTCAGGGATGTCACCACATAGCCATGTGCTTTTGGTTAGAGTAATGGACTATCAGCAAAACACATACAAAAAATAATTACAAACATTTAAAACTGAATTCTGGGTATTTGTACCAGCAATACAATTCAGCTACCTGCTTCTGCAATCAGTGGGCATGCCCTAGTTCTATACATGGAATTTGGACTTTCATTCATCCTTAGAAATGAACCAAAATGTTCATGGAGAATCCCTGTGTGACACTGTTAGTTCCACTATCAGACATGGGATGGTCTGTTGCACTTGAAGATTTTATCCTTCCATATGCATAGCTTGACACCTGTGTTTTCTCTATTTCTCTGTTTAAAATGCTGAACATTTTGGGTAGGCAATCCATGCCAATACAGGAAGCTGTTATGGTTTAACAATGTATGGATCATCAAGAAGTTGCATTCTAAATATTGGATTCTTGGATCTGTAATCCCTATTGAAGACAATAATCAGTCCAGATGGCAAATATTTTTGGTATTAAAGCTCAAGATAGGCAGTTTGCAAGTTTTAGAACAGAGACCAAGACTCCTTGACAATCTTGAAAAAACCCCACTCTCTTGAAGAATTCTATCAGAAAACAAAACTCTGTATTTCATTGGCTTTTTTGGTTAATTAATCCCTGTGTCAGTCCCACACTCTTAAGAGGTTACGTCCAGTGCTGTACACCAAGTGTTGAACAATCAGTGATCCTCACCTTGTGAA
Organism: Pyrgilauda ruficollis; assembly: GCF_017590135.1. Classification (NCBI taxonomy): domain Eukaryota; kingdom Metazoa; phylum Chordata; class Aves; order Passeriformes; family Passeridae; genus Pyrgilauda; species Pyrgilauda ruficollis. The sequence continues at coordinate 547,781 of NW_024526488.1, read as the reverse complement.
AAATCTCAAAAAGTGTGTTATGTGTGGGAGGTGCAAAAAGTCAAGGTTTGAAATACAGAAGCAGCTGTAAACATCACACTTTCCTAGGTGTTTTTGATGATAGGAAACCTGATGTACTGTGAGATTGTTGTCTAGAAGGTTACAGTATTGTGGAAGGTCTATTTATGTTTATTGCAAACACATTTAATTGGGTACACAGAAAAAAATTGGAGATGTTGAACAAATGTGAGAATTGTTGTGCATTTTGTGCTCTAATTGAAGAAAAATGGTACCAATGAGATCATTGCATTATTTTTGAAGGAATTTCTCTTTTCTTGTATGAAATTATGATTCTTGTGAAGGCAGAGACATTAGATTCTCCTTTGAAGCTAACCTTATGTAAAATGAGAAGGCTAATCTTTTGCTCTTGGTGGAAAGCAAGACCTTGATAAGACAGAAATAATTTTAGAATTTTCCAGTGACTGTGAGCAAATTACTGATGCAGCCTGAGGCTGTTTTACTTGACTAGTAGGAAAATACCAAGTATTCTATCTCTACTATTGCAAAGTTCATCTGTTGGAAAAACTTTTTGTTATTATTATTGCAGTAAAAAGGGATTGTACCTTCTGTTGGAGGGTGTGCAGCAGCAAAGAGGGAAGTAAGGAAAGTAATGTCTAGAAAAAAATGGATCAGGTTTCATTTAGATGCTTTAAATCCCATGTTTTCACATTTGCTTATTTCTTTCTCAACTTGAGCCCCAGGTATGTATGATTCCTTGGTGAAGCATTTTTTTTAATAATTCAGGGACACAGAGAAGAGACATTGTACCCCACAAGCTGTTTAGCTCCAAAGCTGACCTATAACCACCCTGCTGGCACCAATACTGCTGCTACCAAAAGGAAATGCCAAAGAAGTCCTGGGGCTTTTTTAAAGAGCCAGTTCTGGAAAGAAGACAAAACCATTTAATATTCATCTTAATCATACTTTTTTTTTTTCTGTTTAACAGCTCCACCTTGAGAATTTCACATTATTAATGGTCAGCTTTTAAAAACTGGGATATCTGTCCTCTAACTCATGTGTGCTAAAGTGTCCTTTATTCCCCACTGAAAAGTCTGGGTAATACTGGTAAAGAACCATAGGTGAACACAGTCAAAAATCTGTATTTATTTTTTTTTCCAGTTCCTTCCTTTAGTAATTTTTAGGTGGTCTCTCGCTGTATGGCTCTATGATTCATTCTTGTTTGAAAAACCCCCAGAATTTCAAACTTGATTGGACTTGGTCTGTCTCACTGGGGTTTTTTTTGACAATATAGTTTAAAGGAATAAGCCTGGAAATACTGACATAACTTTTGTATCAGTTTGGTACTGTGCAAGAAACAATTCTCTGTAGGGGGATTTGCAGTCTGAAAAATGGGCATTGTAACATCTGTTTTGTGCAGCAGGCTATGTGGGTTAACTAGTGAACTCTGAGAAAATTATTACTGAGTTTTTGAATAAAAGTTCTATCTATACAATAACTGCAGAACTGTTAGAAAAACTGCAATTTTAAATCCCAGACTGAGGATTGACAAAAAAAACCCAAAACCTAAAAGAAGACCAACTTAGCATTTCAAACATCCTCTGAAATGTGAGGCCACAGAGTGACCTGGAGGATGCCTGATTTTTAGAAGAAAACTGGTGATTAATTTGTATAGCATCAAAGTTCCTCTTGGTAGGCATGAAAACTGATCTTCTCATATAAGTTTGGGAAAAAGTCAGAATAATTCTGTTCCTCTGAAGTGACAAAAGAATAAAATCAAGGACATCCATAGCAGTACTTTAGTTGTTTTTACTCTTACAGTGTTGCAAACAGAAGCTGTTGAGCCATTTGCAGTCTGTGCTCATGTGTGTCATTTCCCAAGAGAACAGACACCTGAAGGGTTTGATTTTAAAACACCATTTAGATGAGAATTATCTGTTGGTTTAAGGTTGTAGCTTTTGGTTTTGGTTTGTTCCTTAGGGGAAACAGAAGGCAAGTGACCAATGAAAAAGCTCTGTTCTTCCTTGCAGAGAAGAACTGCTCTGCCTATGTTGTGGGGTCAATAGCTTGACTGCGTTTGTTTTATTTATATATTTTTTTATTTAATCACTGTGTTCGTTTTTAGTCTTTTATTGGTTCTTTTCCAGACAGTGCTTTGAAGCTACTTACTAGCTCTATCCCTGTAATCCTAGATTTTTGCTGCTAAACTGTTAAAAGGAAATTTAACTTTAAGACTTGTGGGAATGCATATTGGCTATGACTGTGTTATCTGTGCAGCTGGCTTTATATGATCCTTTATCCTAGTGGAGAATTGCGAGTTGAGGAAGGTGGATTAGGAGAGCTGCTGGACAGCAAGTGCTGTTCACAGCATGCAAAGTGAGCATTTTATTTTAAATGCGGTTCTGATGGCAACTGGGTGTGTTTGATGTCAGGACAACACATAGGAAAGGCAGCATAGAGCTGGGTATCTGTCTGATGGATGGGATGAGATCATCTGTGGAATTTCTTAATTTACTGTTAATTTTTCTATCACTGAATTGAGATTCTACCATAAACATTCTTTATTCAGTTTGCATTTTCGTTCAGATTGCAAGTGAAAATAATCCCACTACCTTTTAATTTAATGAAAAAGGAACTAATTGTTAAAAATTATAGTGGCACACTGAATAGATGCATTCCACTGGGAAAAAGGAAAAATTATTCCCTCAGGGCTTTTGTCATGGGAAGCCTTGAAAAGGAAAATGCATGTAAGAAAAAAGTATATCTGAGTGATTTTGAAGGTGGCTCTGCCAAGTGCTAATAGGAGACTATGGCAGAAATCTTTTCAAAGGACATGGAGAAGCAAATTCATGCTTCTTCTGGTGTTAGTCTTCATCCTGTGATGCTGATTAACCTGGGACACCTGAGTAGGACAACCAGGAGCAGTTCTCATCTCATATATAGAGGGTCCATCCTCACCAGGACTTTGTAACTCTGCATAAATTTGGGTCCTCTTCGACTCAATGCTAAACATAATTGTGCTGGCACCAAACCCAACACCACAGCTCAGTGGGGCAGGAGGTGTTGCTGCTGTTGAGAACTTTGAAGTGAACAAGTGAAGAGGAGCCAGAGCTACCACTCAACATACTGAATTCAGATAGCATTGTCACCACTGGCTGTCTTAAAACATTGAGCTGGTCTTTGATATATTTGAGCATTTTCAGCTCTAAGAGTTTGTTAAATAAGTGAGTTAGCAATACGTATCTATTTATTGATGAGTTTTGTTTCTCCCAATAAAAACGCAACTCTTGAAACTCAGACACCTGGAATGGGCTAAGAAGATCTGCTAAGGAGGTTTAAGTTGTGCTGCTGTGCAGTAATGGACATAACTATAGAAATTGCTAAGAAAGCTGGATACTACCATTATGATATGGGCTGGTACAGGACAAATCCACCTTTACTGAATGCTGTGTTATGGGTATACTGCCATTGGTACCTGAGTTAGCTGCTTTAAAACTGGCTCAGGTGTGTCAGTGGTATTGCAGTTTCTGCAAAGTTTTGGTATAGACAGGAAGTGAATAGAAAAGGGAACTTGTATGGTACAGAAGTGCTGCTTCCAAAGCTGCAAATATTCTTCTTTCTTCCTTGTGTTACCTCTGATATTACTGGTTTAATATGGAGAAATGCTTTCTGTGTAAAGCACATTCGGGCATTCTTAAATTAAGGTGTTTCCAGTGGGATATTACTTGTATTAGATATTGGAGAATATTCTTGATGGAAGAATACTTTTTTGCTACTTTATTCCCCATGATTCGCTTATTGCACCAAATCTGAGCATAAACATTCTGGGAGAAATGTGCTGTAAATATTTGTGTTTATAAATGCAAATCAAAATCACACAGCTAAATCCCCATGTACTGGACTAAATATTTACTCTTCTGTGTAGATTTTAAGTGTATTCAAGGACAGAACAACCATTCTCTGTGTTCATAAACAGTAAAAGATGCTATTCTAGAATTATGGGCATTTTATTATTATTGAGAGGGAGAGTTGGAAACTAATATAAAATATAAGAGTGAGTTCTAAAATGTAAATATTGTGTGTCTTGACATATTTTAGTCATTGTGATATAGTGTGTTAATTGCTAGGCTATCAATTAGCTTAGCAAACCTCTAGGAAGCCCCTTATACATAGTAGCACATGTTAAAAACCATTCAGCTTCCCGGAACAGCCCCTGCTTAAAGAGTTAACAGTCTAGTGAGCCCAAATGGACAAAAATGTAGGATATCAAATGGACTTAAATGAAATAAAGTTTCTGGCAAAGGTCATAGAGCTGCTTAGGTGAGCTACAAGTGTGGTTATTCTTCCTTAGTCCCATTCTAATACACAGCCCCAGCCAGTCACTCTTTACCTGAGGCTGCTCAGCACTTCCAGTTTAGACCATAGAAAATTGCAGGGGAGAAGAATCCTAATGGCAGGGTTACATGGCTCCTAGATTTACTCTAATTCTGGCTTCCAGAATGGTGCAGGAAAGCCCATACCTTTCATCATGTCCATGTGTCTGTCCGTTATGAAAAGGTGTGAGGAGAAATCTCTGCACCAGCCAGGGGCTGCAGCCTGAACTGCGAGCAGCAGGGCCAGCTTAGGATCACTGTGCCCCACCGAGCAGAGCAGAGAGGGACCTGATCACCTGCCAGGAGCTGGGACACCAGCTACCCCAACCCAGCAGGTCACACCTGCATCCCAAAGGAGGGCTTCCAATAGAGATATGGCCTGTACAGGAATTTCTTTCCCTTTGTGGTGCTATTTTGAATGTGACAGTGGGAAAATCTCAAACTTTCCCCAGAGTGAGACTTTAATTCACTCTGTCATAGCCTATCCTGCCTGCTCCTGACGGGCCAAATCAGTGCTATTGTGTTTAAAGATAAATGGCAGAGCTTTGCATGCACCTGTGCTGGCAAATGAGTCTGCTGCAACTTTAAAAGTGACATAAGGACAAGAAGTAATGAAAAGACTGGAGTAGATTAAGTGTGGAATACCTTGCTGAGCTACAGCTCACTAAGACCAAAACCCTGTCTGTGATTTAGTAAGCCAGGAAAATAACTTCTAGTTTAGACTTGTTCTTCTCTTCTTTTAGAGACCCAGGAAGGCTAATACTTTTGTAATAACTGTTTATAGAATGTCTGACTTCATGATCCTGACCTAAGCACTGAACAGGAGACCACTACAGGAAATTTATGCCTCAAACCAGCATAGTATCTCCAACTATTATTGAATTGTAGCACTACAATATAGCTCATAATAAAGCTTGTAACAGTAGTGACTTCTTTGCAGATCTTTCTCTTTAAAATCTCCTGATACACTTTTAAATCAATTTCTAGCAGGGAAACATTTTTTCCCAGGGCAGTAAATAAAACGTTAATGGAGAGAAGACTCCTGCCCCACTGTGCCTGAGCAAACCAAGAATTTCAATAGATCAGGACTCCCTCTCTTCCCCTTTGAGGGAAAGCATGGCTGGGGATATACTCAGTGGTGGCCTTGTCCACCACACAAATCCTTCTCTGGGCTAGATGACCCAGACTTAGAGTGCACACAAATATTTATAACTCTCAGAAGTGCACTTACAATCCATCCTGCCATGAGTAGCAGAGCTCTATTTTGTGCCAGTGGATGAAGTTTTGTGTCAGTTAAAGCATAAACAGAAAAGATTATATGATTAACAAATATGTAATTTTATGATTACATGGGATTTTTTTTCCTTTAATAGCAAACTGGTTGCTATTAAAGGAAATAGCATTTCCTTTAATATTACTGGTTAATATGTAATGAGAAACCCTGGGAATAGAAAGAAATTCAGATTAATCTTCAATTTCTCTGTTTTGGTACTATCTTTTAAATAAGCAATAGTTTAATATCTGTATCTCTGTATCTGAAGCAAGACATAAAAAGAAATAATAACAAAAACCTCATATGACACCTGTACATCTGCAGTAAGATTGAGCTAGTTTGTTAATAATGAGAGTAGCTTGAAGGGTTTGGAGAGGTAAATTGTATTGCTAGGTAAGTGAAAAGTGATGGGTTCTACTTTTATGACCTGACTTGCTCTAAATCAGGAAAAACCTCTGATCTGTTTTAACAAGATAGACTACAGATGTAATCTAAATAAGCTGCATTTCTTATTCGTATAAGGTTCTCTCTCTGTAAGAAATTTAAAGGCCATATTTCTTCTGTATTATTGTGTAGTAGTTGCTCACCAGGATCGTAATTTTTTCTAATGCTAAAGAAAAAAAGAAGAAGAAATTAAAGTTAGGCATGTTCATTAAGGGGAAGAGGTTGCTCAGTGCAGATTAGATTTTTAGGGTATTTTGATGTTGCCTTTTAAGATCATGCACAGATAATAATTCTGAACCTTACAGTTCAGTTAGGACTGATTGGTGGAGAGCATATTTTACCTCTAATGCAGTATTTTAAAAATTAAGTTGCTGCCAAACTTTGCAAAATCTCATTGCAAATCATGAAGCTGTTAAGCTTTCTCATAACTGATTTATTTTTCACTTTTGTAAAATGCCCGTCTCAAAAAATGGATGAATTACTTTCCTAAAACTATTTTTTAAATGACATTCAGAGGGAGAATTTAATCTCAAATATTTAAAGTGTAGTGTAATGAGAGTAACTGCAAGATAGTTACATTGAGAAGTGCTTCCTTATATTAACTATGGGTATTTCTGTGGGCTCTACCTATATTGAAAATGACATAAATAAAAAAGTAAATGCCATTCTCTTTTTTCTTTTTTGCTGCTTTTAAAATGTTCCTTCAAATAGTATTAATTTAAGTTGTTTCGATAAGAAAACTGGGCTATCATACTGGTGATTTAATGGATGAATGTCTGTTTAAAAATATTAACTTTACCCTGGGACTTCAGTGAAGACTCTGGCTCGTGGTGCTCTGCAATAGTATAGTATATTTCACAGCTGTGGGCTTTGATGGAGCGCAGCCTGCCCTCTGCTCCAGAGAATGCCTCTCAGGGGAATGTTCCCTGTAGTACTTTAGATGATAACCTCTTCCAGAAAGTGTAATGGATGACAAAAGAAGCCACAAGATAGTTTGACCCATGCCAGTTTGAAGGCTTTAAAATTACTGATCTTACTCTAAACTTACAGTTGATTTTTTATTTTTACTCCTCTATGTGGAAAATGGAATACAGGTGTTCTGCGATCACTACCAGAAAGGCTTGCAGCAGGATGCCCTGGAGGCTCTGTGTAGATCACTGCCATGGAGCTGTTGCCACGCGAGAGATCATGCGCTGGAGAATTGGTTCTGGTTTTGGGTGGTTATCAAGTTTCCCTGTTACCATCTGGACAGCCAAGAGTGACAAGTGTGAAGTGATGCCCTGCACTTTTGTACATGAAGCTGGCTTTAAGCTTGTGTGTCTAGGCCACGTTGTGCTGTCACAAGAGCACTCAATGAAAGCCTGTGCTGAGCCCTGTCCTGTGCTGCCATGGCTCAACAAGCAGCTCTGACAAATCCGCTGTGCTAAGTCTGTTCCAGACACAGAAATGACTGCAGTGTTCACATCTTTTGGGTTTCCCTCGGTGCACAACAGGTAGGCAGAATTATGTGAAATACATCTACTTTGCAGCAGTCCTGAGAGATTTTTCTGACCTAGAGATAAAATATATTTACCTGTTTTTGTATGGAGATGCCATTGGAAAACTAGCATTTCACTCATGCATAAAATTGTTATTAAAAATGTAGAGGAGCTAGACTTTGTTATGTATTAAGATATCTTCCCATCTCAACTGGATGTATGAAATTTATTATTTTCTGATTTTAAAATGCCAACCTCAAGAGCCAAGGGTTATCAGGAAGACAGTATTAATGAAGTTTATCCATTTCTGCAAAACTTTCCTGTAATACCCTCTACTGGCATTGTATGGCTCTTCATAGTGTGACAGATAGAATTCATTTTGGGGCTGCACCACTCAGAATTAATGAGGTTATTCTAAATTTCTGCTGATAAAATCTATATACCACCTCATGCTGGTACATGCCTTTGTTGTATAGTGTGCAGAGAGGTAGATGTATATACACTTATTCAGCTTATTTATCTTTAAACTTACAGTGCATAAAGCTTAAGATCTAGTATTTTAATACTTCAATAGTCCTAAAATGTCCATAACTATAAAGGTAAATGGCCTATGAAATGATATACTTAGCATCTGTAAAGGAATAATGTGTTTAGAGACCCAATGAAATAAATCTGTCAACATAAGAACTACTTTAGAGAATAGGACTTCCATGAAGTTATTTTATTCTACAGAATGTTAGGAAAGCTGATTCAGTTAGACAAAAAGAGATTAGAGAAACAAGGATATACACCATAAACACAGGAGACCCCCCTGTATGTATAGGTGATAGCCAAATAAGCATTTCAATTACTTGAGTTAAACAAAGGCAGTGAAAAAAATTAATTTGGCCAAGGCAGCCAATATTTGGTGTAATCGAAATTACCAACAAAATTCACAGAGCAATGAAAATAATTTGAGATTTCTGAGTGTCTAAATATGGAAGAAGTACAAATGTTTCTTTGAAACAGAAAAAAATTTGCAAGTTTCCACAATTAAGTTATTTCATTTTCCTTTGTACTAGCTTTTATTTCTAAGCTCAAATTTCTTTTAAAGCATTTTAAGTGCAGGAATTGGAGGGGAAAGTGACATGTTTGTACTTATGCATCCGAGTATTTTGTTAGTAATTGCAAAAGTGGCACTATCTGATATCAGTGTGAAAGAAATCCTTACAGTAATTTGAATAGTAATGTAGCAAACAGCAGCAAGAATTAAGTACATGTGCTATAATATATACAGCAAGTCAGCTAGCTCTTAAATGTACACACATCACTTCTGCCTGAGCTCATCTCTGAAAAGCGAAGTTTGAAACTGGGGAGACACTCTAGAAAGGTAACCTGTAGTTCCGCTCTGGTTTTAAAATTTCCTCTGACAACAGTAATTGAGCACCTTTCAAGACAGGGCAGATGATGCAGGCAACTGTCTTAATCCTGAGGGGTCACTCCTGTGTCAGTTTCTTGCATTGTTGGGAACATTAAGCTCTAAGATTACAAGAATTTCAGCAAAATAATTAAACATTAGGAAATTCCATGACATTAAATATTATTCCTGTACATAATGCTTAATGTCTTTGGAAAAAACCCAAGTAGATGAAGTAGAGGATTATATTATTTGAATCAGAGTAATTGACCTCCTGTGTGTTTATTTTGATGCTTTCTATGTATAAGATACCCTCGTGACAACCTAGTCATCCATTTTGGGCCAGTCAGTGCACATTCTCTTCTTTCAGGATTAATATTCCAGAATTAAATATCAGATCCAGTTCAATAGTATATTCAATTCCAAATATGAACATACCCTCAGAGAGTGAGAATAGAGGGAAAGGTCAGATGATATCATCAGCTGCTAAGAACAGCTACAGGGTTTGAGAAGCAGGCTGAGGAGAAGGGAATGTTTCTTGGACAGGAGCCAGAAATCTGCACTGTGGTGAAAAATTTTTCAAGTTCTAAGTACAGTGTTTCCATTTGGTAAGGATCTTTGAGGATTGCACCATCCAGCTTTCAGGGATTAAAAGCAACAGCAGCCTCAGGAATCTTGTTTGTCCACATTTTTAATTGTTAGAAACGTGGGTTTTAGGCATCAAAGCAATGAGACCTATAAAGACACGATCAAATGGTTAATTAAGATATGTGTTTGCTCTCATCCTTTGTTTAAAGAATGAAAGCATTCTGATGGGATATATTCTTGAATGGTGTGGCTATTATTATGTCATCTGCAATTATGTCATAAGATTTAATATTTCAAGTCTAGTCAGATACTTTTCAGGGTTCTTCCAATACAAAAGCAGTTTAACCCTCAATGTATCTAATAAGTGAATTCATTGAGATGATGTGTTGAAGATTAAAGAACTAAGTCTTGCAATTATTGCAGCCATAAAACATGCTAGGTAATGAGCTGAGAAAGATTTTATAGAACGATTTAGCACCTTTGGTAGTCAGTGGGAAGAAACAAATGAGATTGGTCCTAATGGATTTTCCTTGGAAATCCAGGAAGTCAGAGTGAGTTAGGAAATCAGTGTGAACAAGGCACACCACACTTAAACCCCTTGGCATGTCTGCAATGCAGTGCAGATGCTTTGCAAGCATTTCTGAGGTAGCACTGCAAAGTGTGAGCTGGGTGTGAGCACATCCCAGCGTGTGAGCGGAGCAGACACAGAGGGATGAGCTGCCAGATCCCGTGCCAGTCCTGCTGAGGGAAGCAGGGCACTGCAGGACAGGGCTCTGTACAGGGGGCTGCACTCGAGCTCTGTGGGCAGAGCAGCTTGGACATCACCACACAGCTCTCCAGCCTGCAATGACAGGTATTCCCATGGTTTCCAAGCTTTATGCAAACTTCCAAAGAGTAAAAGATTCTATATATTCTTCACAGTGTTTATTCATTTCACATAGTAGCTTTCAGAACTCTCACTGCCATTCCTATTGGCAGATCTTTTAAAAATTGTAACCTATCCAGTTGCCAACTTTCATTATAATCCCAAATTTATAAATAAAAGAAAATGACTGCTTAAAAAAATAACCAAAGCACTTGGCTGACTATAGAGATGTGTTATTACAGATATCTTTGTTTGCTGTGAAATTGCTTGTCTTTTCTTTCCAAATGCTAGTCTAATTTTCATAATAATGATTTTAGCTTTGCCTTCCTTTTTGAAAAACAGCATTAAATTAAAAAATTACTATGTTCCAGTGGTCAAATATGTTGGTGGCAAAACATACTTAATTCTTAATGGGTGTATAACCTTGTTAAATGCTGAGTGAAAACTAAATGATGTCTTCACAAAGAGAAAAATAATGCAGCTTGTTCCTGGTATAAATAGGGGAGGGGAAAGGGGAGAAGTGTGAGCTATAAACAAGTCTGTGCAATGGAGTCAAGCTTGGTGTCCAGCTGGAAAACTGTCCTATGTACAGGAATGGCTGTGGGAATAGTGACTGATAAAAGTGAGTGATTGGCACAAGAGAGGCTGCTCTGGGGACCCTTGAAAAAGCAATTTTTTTTTCTATAGTCTGTGCTCCTCTGTATCCTTGGCTGAGGAAATAAATCAATGCACACTTCCTAAAGTGTATAACCATGGTTTTTCTAAATGGAAACACAGCCTTTGAATACCCCTGTGTAAAGGAGGGAGATGCTTTCTCCTGCTAGTGAGTCACACACAGCTAAAAGATTTGGAATTTGGTATGCAGAAACCTGATTCTCAGGTGCTGGAAGATGAATTTCCACTGCAACAATGTAGATTTATTTAAGCTGACAACCAGTGTTTTAACTTCAGCAGCAATAGAAAACAGTGATTGATATTTAAAAAAAAAAAAATTATCATAGTAATTTCAGATTTCTTATCTGTAGTTAATACAAGTAGATAAAATAGCACTGAGATAAAAATATTTATTTCCCAGAAATTTCAAAATTACCGTAGCTGTGATGAGATTGGTCACTATTTTCAATTGAAAATAGAAATAATTAAGGCAAAATTTTAAATTAATATTTTTAACTAACATTCCTGTCTTTACAGAAAAGAAGTGTTAAAAATTAAGTATGTGGACACTGAAACAAGTAGTCTTAACTTATAAATATGAAGTCAAAGTTGAAGTCAAAATTCATTGGACTGAATTACAAATGAATTCTAGATATGGATTTTCTTTTCTATGATTCATCTGCTGTGTGAGGGTTCAGATGGTGATTAGTGGTAAAAACCTGCATTGTTGGTCTGCCTCTGGCCCTTGTGGAGGATGCCCGGTGCCAGTTTCCATACAGGCAGTAAATGGGTCCCAGGGGGTCGCTCCGGGCTGGGCAGAGGGGAGGGCAGGGCTGCTGGGCCCTCCTGTGACCACAGCTCCAATTGTGCCCTGGAACCCCCAGCAGCCTCAGCCTGCTCCCAGGGGAGTGTGTTCTGGGCAGGATACAGCAAAATTAAAAACTGCAACACAGAATTAAATTTCCAAAGTAATGTTTTTTTTTTTTTTTTTTTTTTTTTGGCAGACCATTTGCAAACATCCGGAAGCTCAGTGTTTAAAGGGGCAGCCCAGAACCTAAGGAAATAATCAGTGTAATCGGATGTAATCGTTGCTATGGCAACAATTTCTTCCAGATCAGTGGATAAAATGCTCGTTTCAAACTTGTGTCTATAACTTGTAAGTAGACTTTATTTATTCTCTGTTTCATTTCCTCCTCAATATTCTCAATCACCACAATGGAGCTTCTAAAGAGCACTTGTAGAGAGCACAGTACAACAATTGGTGAAGCAAGTGGGTTCAACAATCCATATATTGACACAATGAATTCAATAGAAAACTAATTAATAATAATAAAAATAATAATAAGATAGCACTTTGCCCTCTATGGCTTCTTTCATCAAAGAAGCTCAAAGAGCTTTACAAATATTAATTAAGCATCAGAACACCCTGATAAGCATCTCTCTCTTCTCATTTTCTCCCTGCAACTAATATTAATTTCTGGATTACAATGAATCAGTCCTATCAAGAAAGACTGAAAGGTAAAACAATCCCCTTGGTACTGTTTTAAGGTTATCCACAGCATCAAAGCCTGCACAGGTGAAACCAACTGCTGCATCTGGTGCTCTGCAGAATAATCTGTGCACCTGCCCCTGCACTCTCATTTGTGTGGAGTGTTCCTTTGGTCTGCAGTGTGTACAGCCATCTGATAGATTTATCAACATATAATCCTTTCCTAATCAGTAAAAGTTACTGATTATTCTTACTACTACATTTACAGTCTAACACACAGATTTAGACAAAGTGATTTTTTTTTTCTTATTTTAAGAAAGTATTCCCCAAAGCTTAATAAAGAGTTCATATATTCTAGTGTGCAGAAGGCTGGTCTAGGATCTTGAGATCTAATCCTATTTGCAAATGGCTTGAATTGTAGCTTTGGAAAAATATTTTAATCTCATTACTTCAATTTCCTGCTTTGGAGAAGAGATAAATAGTACTTGTTTATATTCAGGGTTTCTAGAAGGATTATTTAAATGTTGTTTTAAAGACAGTGTGGCTCAGTGCACTGTCTCAGAACAGAAACAAGGCAATTATCTGTTTATTGAGGCATTTATTTATTATTCCCTAATTTTATGAACTTGGCTTGGCTCATCTGAACCATTCTGCAGAGGATAAGATTTTGGTGAGATTTTTTTCTACAGCCTTATCAGCAGTTTCCACTTCTTGGTCTTACTTTATTCACCTATTAGAATGCAATAATCTTAATTATTTTCCAGTGCAAAGTCATATCTTCTCTGGCTTTTAGCAGGTGCACAGTGTCATTCCCAGCTGCTGTTTTCTTTGGTTCTTGGAATGCCATTTCCTATTGCACCTCACAATCCCTTTGTGTTTTTGGGCCCCACACCATTCTTCAGTGGAATAACTGCCGCACCTGATCACCCCTACTGGCTTTTCACATGCAAGAGTGAGTTGGTATCACCTCTGAGTCTCATCTGCTGAAAGGAAGAATGGCTGAATTCAAATTATTCACAGAAAACTGTTTCTTCTGGTTTGTGCTGCTATTTCAGACAGCCGAATGATTTCTGCTCAAGTAAAGACAGCAGAGTGGGGCCCCTGCAGAAGCTGTGTGTGCTTGCTCCGGGCTCTGTGAAAGTCACTGGCTTGGCAAACGGGCTCTGCAGTGTCACTCGTGTTCCTTCTCTTCTGACTTTTACACAGAATTTCATTTGCAGACTGAACTTGAAGATCTTAAATTACAGCTTTCTTGGTCAGGGATGTAGATGTGAGAGGTGAAGAGAGGTGAAGTGACCTTTAGGTAGCCTGTTTCTCTGACAAACACTTCTCGCTCGTTGGGAAGCTGTGGCGCAGGTTCTGACGCAGTTCTTTGCAGCAGCTCTTGTCAAGGAGTTGGGGTGAAAAGATGTTTGTCCCGCCTCTCTTGAGGACAATTTTAGAGAAACGTGGTGTTGCTTAATTCTAATGAACTATATGCAAATATTTGATTGCTTACTGCAGAATAAAATTGTAGATGGTCTTTTTAAACTCAGGAAAACATTTGAAGATCTTTGCCTAGCTGTTCACAAGCCCAGAAAGGAGAGACTGTTCAGATGCTCTCCCAGTGCCTGAGTGTGTGCTTTTAGCCCACTAAAATTTCTAACTTCTAAGGGAAGTGAGGAGTCTGACTATGAGAAATGCAGTTTAATAAGTTCTGTACTAGTGAATGCCCAAGGTGCTTGGGTGTTAATCACCTGGGAGTAACTCTCTCTGTTTCACCCAGGGCACTCTCAACTGTGTCCTGACAATATCTCTCTTTCCAGTAATACTTGGAGACATCGGGCTCCCTGACACTTCACTGAAATGTACAGAAACTGATTGTTTAGAAGACATGGTCTAAACAGAACTTTTGGATCTAATTCTCTGTTATGCTAACAAGGGGGTGGTGTAAGGAAAATACGAACTGAAATCTATTCTGGTTACTATCAAGGATGAAAAAATGGCAGATAAATGCAGTCAGAATCAATTTTTAAAGTATTAGGATTTTTAAGGTGAATGTTTTGTGTTTCATTAAGTCCACAAATTAAGAATAATTATCTTTTCAGGTGGAAATTTGTTTGCTGAGATTGCTCATTTGTACAAAATTAGGTACCTTAGTAATTCTCTCCATGTTTGTGGCCCAGATGTGTGATACTAGGAATTTAAGCATATGTGCATGCATTTTAAATTATATTTCCCAAAAAGTGTATAACAAATAGTTCCAACAATTATGCACTGCTACATGAACTCAAAGAGTGAATTTACAATTGCATTCACTCAGAACTTGCATTCTTCTTTGTAAAGCTGTAAATCAAAAATCTCGTATGAGGACTGCATTCTCTTGAAACAGCTCTTGAAATCTGGAAATTTTTTTTAAGAATCTTTTGAATTCCAAGGATAAGGTAAAAAAAAAAAATTTCTTCATCAATTTATTTTACCATAAAATAAAAAAATCCTCGTTAGCTGTTGGAGACTGTTGCCTATTACACAGAGATCAATGTTATAACACAAACACCATGTCAGAAGTGTTTATTTATATATTTAACATAGAAAACTATATGTTTTTATTTAGCAGCCAATTATGAATATAATATCTAGCTAATTATTTAGTCCTCTATTTCCCCTAATTTTGTTGATCCTATAAGATAACAGAATACTTATTTATAGCACATATATAAAATTTGCTGCTTTGACTGAAGCACCTTAGCAGAGCCACCTTTCAGCAGTTCCTTCAGGTTACATCACCGTGCTATTACTGTGGATTAATTAGCCTTTCCCAACAGAATGGTGGTGTTAGAATATGAATGAAGTCCTGCAGCGATCTCTTTCAAGTGTGGGATCACTGGGTTAATCTCTACATGAAACAGTTTGGTAACTGAATGGAAGAGCTGCCATGTGGGCTAAAGCTGGCAAAGTCAATATATTTTAAGAGATTTAGTAAGACATACTCTTCAGAAGTAGCTTCACAAGAACTGTGTGGTCTGCAATAATTTAATAAATTGGAATTACTTTTATATTCAATTGGAGTGCAGCTTTACTTTCCATCCTTTCCATTTGCTGTATAACAAAGACCTAAAGTAATTGAGTGTACTCCTGGGCTGTCACCCTGGGAGCAGGCAGAGCAGGGAGGGTGCTGCTTCAAGCTGTCCTGATATATTCCAGCTACTACAGAAACATTAATGAGCCCCAGGTTATTAGCCTGTGGTTTCATTATCTTTTGTCTGGCAGAGAACAACAACCTGACTCTGGGCTATACACAGTGCCCACTCAGGGATCTGAATTTGGCATCAGTAGGGCCCAGTTAACAGGAGGAGCAGCCCTAAATCCCCTCCCTGCCACTGTTGGAGTTTTCAGTCAAGGCTACACACTTGGCTTCCTGTCTGCTCACTGTCATGCTTGTCGTGCTTGCTTACTGTTAATATTTTGTGCATCTTTCAAAGTGTTAGTAACTGAATTCTTCCCAGAAATGCCATGTGCTATGTCCTCTAGTATCCTCACCTGAGTGATTTTACCCTGCTGGCTCTCCCAAACTGGCAAAGGGGCTTGCACTTCTGTGCAGGGCACCTGAGAAGTGGCAGCAAGGGGAAAATCGCATCAATTGTATGTGTATTTTCCTCAGGGAGAGTGCTAAACTGGAACTGGATGTGTGACTTGTGGCTGGAATGAAAGCAAAAGGTATGTGATCCTTGCATCAGAAAGGATGTGGGCATTTCTTGGTGGACAAGTATTCTCCGTGGGAGCTTGCTAAATATTTCTTAGAATGGTCATTTTTGTGTTTATTTTTTTGTTAAGTGGTCATTGTCCTACCCAGGTATACACCCTCCTTATTGCCAGAAGGACAAAACTCCATAGGCGTTGCTTCATTTTAAGTAAATATTCTTTGCTCTTATGCTTGTCCACTGTTAAATCATAGTTCAACAGCAGTGACTGAAGTGGGTCATACTTGCTTTGCTTGATTTCCAAGTAAATTTAACCAAATGGAGTCAAATATCTAACTCAAACATTATTTGGTTTACCTTCCGCTTGGGGCTGTGGAAGAAACATGAGAGAGAAAAGGAGAAACCTGTGAAAGATATGAAAAAGTCAAGAGGGTGAAGGAGAAGGTGGTTGTATTAGTACCTGCCTGCCTATCTTTCCATAGGTACACAGGCTGAGGGCAATCACTAGCTATCAGTTCAGTAGCCTAGTGAGTAATTTGCAGCAGAAAGTTATTTCAGCCCTTTCAGTAGATATTTACTATTCAAGATATCAGAAGTCCTTTTTTTTAAAAATTTTTTTAAATTTTTTTTTATTTTTTTTTAAACCTCAATGCATACTAAAAAGAAACACTAGCTGGAAGAGAAAAGTTGCCAGTTAGTAATAAATCTTGCTGTGGTTCCTAGCACCAAATTTTCATCTGCCCATGTCTTCCTTGCTGTCTCACATCTCCTTTCTTCACTAGTGCAGTTTTGGGGCTCTTCCATAACAGCATCCACTTTCATTTGCAGGAGGGGATAGAGGAAGATTTCTAATAGTGAATAAGATATGTGCTCTCTCCTGTAGTGGGCAAAAGTGAGCAGAAATTCAAGCCTTCTGTCCTGCAGCTGCAAGAGGGTAGGTAGGAGCACATCCAGGAGAGTCTCTCAAACGAGGCCCCTGCCCTGCTCCCCTCTGGTAAAGCAGGGAAAAGCAAGAGGGCAGCCTGAACTTTAGGAAGTGTGTCTGTGAGGATAGGGCTACACTTGAAAGGCTGACAGGATATGTGTAGCCAACATACACAATTATTACAGTTTTTACAGCTACAGGGTAACAAAGATACCAAAAATATCCTGAGATTTTTTTTTTTTCTGAGGATTGGTTCCTGTTAGAACTAATTACACCTGAAGCATTGCCATAATTTTTTTTTAAATATTTTGTTTTTCTGTCACTAAATGATTTCAGTAAATCTTCTGTTAAACATTTATTTTCCTTTTATGTTTTTCTCTAGCACAGAATAAAAACTGTTTACTCTACAGGAAGAACTAGTCTCCCTACTTAGTATGGAATGTAATTTAGTGCTTAAAGTACCTATCCTGTAATTGTGTATACACAGCTAAATATGTACTTCTCAATAGGGCTTAACCTTCTATGAACATATGCTGTAAATTTACAGTGTTTGCATAATGTTTATCCAACTTGGTAGAATTCTAAGGTTTAGTGATATCGAAAACTTACTGTGTTTTTAAACGTGGTGGGTGTGGAGGGGATCCTGAGATCAGCTGGAGAGCTCTTGTCTTGGTTCCTGAGGATGCAGCTAAGCAGGGGTGGCAGTTCTGCTTTGTGGTGCTACTGCCAGTTCTGCTGCTGTTCCTGCACCATCTCTAAACAATGTATTTTGAAAATTGACAGATCTCTTTTAAGTAGACTTTTAGCCCTACTGGATATTGTGAAATAGTAGTGGCATGAGATTATGCTTTTTATATTTTGTCTTCAGTTTCTTGATTATTGTACTGAAAGCAGTCTGCAGATTTTAAATTTGAGCTGATGGATGAAACTGTACAGCTGAAGAGACACAGCACATGTGGCAGGTTTGCAATAGGTTTGTTCATCTTCCTATGCTAAATGACTGAACATCAGCCAGTAGTGAAATGGCATTAAAGGTCCAGGTCTAGTGAGCTGGCAAAGAGATATTCCCTGAGATACTAAGAAATGGGAGGTTTTTGGTAGGAATTATTGTACTATTAATCTGCAAATGTTATGGTAATAGGTCTAGTGTCTCTTCTTTGGGGACTTGAATAGAAGGGTTTCATTGTTCTATTTTAATTCATTCTATGCCTCAGCCTAACCTATAGAATTTGGAGAGAATAAGAATGGACGATTCAACTTCTATTATCTTCTTCTACATTGGCAGGTACCCTGTAATGGAATTTTCTTTCCACTTGTCAGCAGCCTCAAATCTAAACTTGATTTTTAACATTTTCATTGGATGAAAATGCAATTGACAGGGAGAAAATATTGTGTGAAGAAAAGTTAAAAATTCTTCTGGAAAAAAAAATTAATGCTGTAAGTGTAAGGAAAATCAGCAAAACTCTAGTAGGAATACTGGTTAAAGATAGTACTCTCAGATTAAAAGGAAATTCTTAATTAATCTACAGACATGAAATTTCCATTACTGACTTCACACAAAGAAAGAAGTAAAACTTTGAAACTTTCACCTCTCTTAGTGATGCAACTTCATAATCTCTTATAATTTTTGATCTTTAGAACTTTATTTTTAATATTTTGTCCTGAAATGCCTTAAGGACCATAAACAGAGCTGTCTTATCTATAATATTTCCTGTGTTTTTCCTACTAGTCACTGTCACCATACGATTGAAAGAATAACATTTTCCCCACACCATACTATGTGCTGTTTGTGGCAATCCATTTGGTTTAGCATGAAATGGAAATGAGGCAGTTCTATAACAGGTGTCTGCTGTTGTATAAAGGAGGGGAAGCCTTCAAAATCTCTTATCTGAAGCTCTGGAATTCTGGCAGGCTGATGAGCTGAAGGAGAGCAAAGCCACAGGCACAGCAGAGGCAATAATCCTGTGCTCTGTTCTCTGTGTGCTGAGAAAATCATGTGTCAAAATGCTGGACACAGATGGTGTAAGGAGGGAACTCCATGGGCTTCCAGGGCCTCTGTTGGTCCTTAAAGCAGCACATCTGGTGGTGACCAGGCTCTGCTGATTCTTTAGGCATGCATTCCATTTCAAACAGACTTAGAGTCTGTATTTAGAATCAGATAAGTTTCATGTACACAGAAAAATAAAGATCCTTCAATTATCTGCTTAAGGCCTTTACTTAGGTTTTATGCTTTGCATATTGCATTTTCTCCAGAGAGATGCAATTCATTAAGTACAGTGCAATTCATGCAATTACATCACTAGCACTGCTACAAAATGAGTTATAAATTTGCATATTCAAAAATTGCACATTCAAAAACGTAATATAGAAAACCATGTTAACTCACAGTGTTTGATTAAAAATATGTTGCAGATTTTTTAAGCTGCTTTAAACAAATATTTAAAGACCTCTGTTTAAAACAAAATAACAGAATAGCTTCTCATCATAAGGAGTCACTGTAGTCCTGTAGAAATATCAGAAGTGAGAAAACTCAACTCATCTCAGTGGGTTGAGATACAGACAGTTTAGCAGGGTAAAGCAAAGCAAGGAACTAATTCCCTGCTTCCCCTGGTCGGGCAGGTGCTCAGGCATGCCCGGAAAAGCAGGGCTCCATCACATGGAAGGGTTGCTTGGGAAGGTGAATGCCTTTCTGTGCTGAGCAAGGCGCCATGCAGTGTGGGACATCCCTGGGGCCGGCTGTCCTGCTTGTGCCCCGTCCCAGCTCCTTGTATTCCCCAGCCTCCTCACTGGTGGGGGGCTGCAAGAAGCAGAAAATGCCTTGGCTTCTCACAAGGTCTGCTCAGCAATAACAAAAACATCTCTTATGTCATAGCCACTGTGTTCAGCACAAATCTAAAGTAGTCCCATAGCCACTACTGTGAGGCAAACTGACTCTATTGCAGCCAAAACCAGCACACTCAAGGCTCCACTGAAAGGAGCATTATTGAAAAGCAGAAGGAAGGCATTGCATGCATATGTATAGTGCAGATGATTCGCTGCTTCATGGAACAGAATAATCTGGAAAAACACAGTACAACGGGAGAGAGGAGATGATAAGGAAACGGGAAAGTGATTGTATTTACTACAATGTGGGCCATTTATACATTTAAGATAAATTTATTACTTTTTAAGCATGTCTAATATTGATGTGCTCTTTGGCTTTCTTTGGCTTTTTGTACAGACAGCTTTCATCTGACTTTTGGTGCATTTCAGGTGGATACCTAAACTTTCCAATTTGCATCAAGAAAAACTATAGCACAATGACTTTATGGAGGCTGTAATGTATTTTATTCTTTCTTTTGAAAGACTGCTCATCATTAAAGCTCTTCTTAGGGCTTTAAAGCAGATTGCTTGGGACATGAAACATGAGGTTTTAGGATGACATTGCTGTGCTGTAGAAAGTCTTTATAAATGTGCAGGTATAAGAAAAATTTGATCTGTTATTACCCTAACAAGTCACATTTGTCTGCTAGCTTTAAAGCTTCTTTTAATCACAGGTCATAGTCTTTGATGTTCATGGTTACCTTTCATCCCTTTTCTCTTCTCTGCCTTCCTTACTTGCCCAAACCATAATTCTCAGTTTTGCTAAATCCACACATCAGACATTTTTTATTTGTGTACTCAGAAATAGTTTTACAATTTTAACTTCATCGAGTTTCTAGTTTTAGTATAAGTAGTGATTGAACTGTTGTTTTTAACCTTTGTCTTTAAATATTTCTCTCTATATACCTAAGGTTTGTTTTTATTGCTTATTGGGTGATTTTATTTCAGCTCATTACACTTCTAAAACAGCTAGCAAAACCTTTTAATGACTTTTTAATTGAATACTAACTCCTCCAAAGCTTTATGAAGGACCTGTATGTGGACTAAATTCTGCCATTTGGATTAGAGTGCTATGGATGTCTTCTCCATGTCACTGATGCTGATGCCTTTTCTTTTCCTTCTCAAGGGTCCATCCATCATACCTGGCATTCATAATCTCTTATTGCTCCCATTTCACTGGGATTACTCTTACAGCAAAATGCAGCCTTGCATATAAAGTCAGTCTCACTCCTCCCTCACCCTCTGTCTGGCAGCAAATGAAGCACATTCACCATGAATCAGCATTAGAGGACTTGGATAATGTGTCACAAACCTGCTGGGGCTTGTGGTAAAAGCAGTGCCTTGATTTGATTTTGGAGTGTGTGGCACAAAGGCCAGCAGAGCAGATAGCCAGTGTATATACAGAAAGCCACAAAGCTATGACTCTTACACCTAGTTTTTAGCTGCATCTGTCCTTTAGTGTAAGGTGTGGACTAGGTGAGGGACTATTAGTGCATTATAAAAGTCATCTCTTTTAATCCTTCTGTTGTAATCATCCCTAACAAGAGGAGCTTTAGAAAGTAGCTGTGCTTTTAGTGTTTATTGCAACAGAGCAGAAGTTATGCACTTCATTAAACTATTAAAACTGGGGCCTACATTTGGAATGTACTGGCTCTGCAGATCTCAGATTCATTCCATCAGAAGCATTTGGTACCAGGGATCAACTGATGAAAATTAGAGAAACAGTAGGTGGCTCTGAGCTTTTTCACTTCCTTTTTTGTCTCCGCAGTTGACAGCAAAATCCTACAATAATAGAGTGAGCTACAATGGCATCTAATGATTTTCTGGGAAGCAGGGAGTAAGCTTCAGCAGGGAACCAGAAGCCATGCCATACTGATGCTTTATATGCTAAAGTTTAAAAGTTGAAACTTCAGCAGTAGATGACTGAGACATGCTGAGGAAGGAAAAAGTAGCCCTGCATTTCTCCACCAACTCATATTTTACTAAAATTTATAACATACTAATTTCAAAACACCAAATAAACATGAGAAATGGGGAGATGTTTAGGCCAATTTTAATCTGACTGCAGAAAGTTACTTCTTGGACATTATGTCAGAGATCCTTGGTTAGTCAATTGAAGCAAATTTCCTAGGCTGTTATTTTCAGTAATTTTAAATTAAGAAGACTTAGTATTTTTTTTTAAATACAAAGCATTAAACAAAACATATATTATAAATTAATAATAATTCATTCTTTTAAAATTGCAAAACAAGCTATGGAGAAACAGAGCAACAGAAATGTTAGCCTTTCCACTGAGTTGCACTTCCCGGGCCACCTGGAGGCAAAGGTCAGGCTGCCCTGAGCTCAGCCAGCTGCAGCTTCCCTTTTGGCAGCTACCTACAAGGAGTCACTCCTGAGGGCGGGGGTTGGTTTCCACAAGTCACCCCGACGCTATGAGTCACTTCCTTACTCCTCAAGTCAAGTACCTTCATGGATGGCTTTGGCATCCAGGTCACCTGCAGAGGGTGGCAAATACATCCCAGGATGATCCTCTGCCCCTTGGGAAGGAGCAGGAGGCAGCACATCTAATCTTAGAGCATCCAAAATGATGCTGAATACTTGTGCAGCCAGTATCTGCATCAAGTTGTCAGATACAACCAGATAAAACAATGAAAAAAACCTGAGAAACAGAAGTCTACCTTGGGCAGTACTGTTTAGTCACCTCTAATGAGCCTGGGCTTAATTCTAGTACCTTTTGCTAAAAAGAGGTCAGACTCAAAATATTTACCAGTGATCTCATATAATGATGTCTTCCTTACAGGGGGAAAAAAAAAATCTTTCCTATCTAGCAATTTATATGCATTTGGAAAATGTCACTTTACCCCAGTGCATTCCTCCATTTATTCACACTGAAGTTCTCCATCTGTGTATCAATACCATTATGAGGAGATTTCTCTGAGTAGAGCCAGACATGTTTGAATGCTTATTGTAAATGTGGAGTGGGGGTTTTTGCCTTCTTTTTTCTACCTTCTGGGCGTAAGTAATGCACGCAACTATTAAAAAATGTGGTCTTATGTAGTGGCTGCAATAAATGTATGGTGTTTTATTACAATGGAATGATGTACTGAAATATCTCAGGAAATGAGGATGAGGGTGATACTTTAGGCTGAACTGGAAAGAGGGAAGGTTAATGCTTGGAAACAAAAGGGAATGGAGCAGCAAATTTGGTTTAACCTTCATTTGTGTTACATGTTTGTTTGGTTTTTAGAAGTTCTTCTATTCAGATTGAATGATTTTGTCCTGAAATAGGAAGACTGTTTCGTACATGGGCTTGATGGGTCAAAAAGGAGAAGTGTGAAACACACATTTCTGAAAGTGTGTTACCCAATGGGAGAATGCTTCTGATGCTACTTAATTGAATGTCACACTTGGTGTGGCAGGAGTCACGTTCTCCAGTGGTACTGACTGTGCACCTGCTCTGCCTTTCTCAAAGCTAGTGAGGAGGTACTCTGTTTACTGTTAATATTTGTAGCAGGCAATGGTAAGATTTTAATAGTGATTACTTTGAGCATAAACAGCTGATTTAAAAATTAATTAGATCCTATGATCATTATTCCAACCTTTGAAAATCTTGGTACTAAATGAAAGACATTCAGCAACTTGATATCTATTTTCTGGAAGCCAGTTTTAGCACTTAGCATATTGTTTTGGTCAGTATGTGTAATCTGTGTAAACAAAGGGAAGTAAATACATTCAAAATGGTGATAGTGTCAGCTTAAATAATTAGTGTGTCAGTTTTTTAGGAACTTCAGTGGGAAGTGTCAGTAAAACTAAGCGCCTTTGTAAAAGTCAGCAGATGCTCATACCAACCACATCAGTTTTTCTTGGATTTATTTTTATTTCCCTTTTGTTTAAGTATTAGACATATTGTTCAGTATGTTGTACAATTAAGATAAAAAGAGCATTGCCTCCTATTATAGTGACTAGAGAAATAATTAATTCATTTGTTTTAGTATCATGTGTCTTTCCATTATTTGGATTAGTTCTCCAAATAGCCTGATCTAAAACAGAGAAAACAAGCCTGGTATAACTGCTGGAATAATTTCACATTATTCTCAAATTATCCATAATCTTATATTCCTGACTTTATGACTGCTGTGCACAATTACTGTTACAATTGCAAAGATAATTATTTCATTTGAATTCCACAAAAAAAATTTTAAAATTTTATGATTAATCAAGACACACTGGTCAATACAACAGCTTTAAAAGCATTCTAAGCATTTGATTAGGTTGTCCAATGAGAGTTGAATTGCACTTGGGGCTTCAGCATCAGTGCTCTGTCAATAAGTGGTCAAGACTTTCTTGTTTGAACTAACAACAGAACTGCAACAGAAATTTATTCTCTCCTTTAATTGGTAAGGGCATGGAGAAGGACTGGAATTATTAACTTAATGTCTTAAGTAGAAGTTAACTCATCTAGAGAATGAGTTGGGTTTTTCTCAGATCTTTCAGACTTGAATAGAAAAGGATTTTCTGTTACATATGGTCAGATGCCTGAAGGAACACTCATTATCTCTCAGTATTGTTATCACACACGATAGCAGGAGACAAAATCTGCTCATTATGTTTTCATCACTACAGTTTGAAAAGCATATCTCTTGTGCTTCTCTGCATAAAGCCATCAAGTATTGTAAAATGTTAATGGATCTTAATGAGGATAATTTCATATAACCTTTTTGTGGTTTCTTTGAAAATTAATTGTTGCTCTGTTCTTTAGATGACTTGGATCATTCACTTTGAGCAACTTGTAATGAGAAAACTACTACTAATACTACTTTATTTCTTCAAATTGTTAGGAGAATGTTTTCAGGTATTGACATAAATCTGCATCTTTGCCAGATGATGAAAATTACTTTCTGCTCCCTGTTTGTCTCTCTCACTAGCGATCTTAGAATTTGAGCTTGGTAAATTTGCACATTGCTCTTTTATTCCTTTGATATTTGTAGGCTTGATCACCTTTCAGATAGAGGAGGAATAGGCAATTTCTCAGAATGTATTTCATATTCTACCAGATTAGGCCCTGTGAATATCTGATCTTCTGTGCTTTCCCCACTTGGGCATGATTCTAAACAAGCGTGTCCGACTCCCTGTCTGTTTGTTCTGGTGCTGACACAGACTTGTGTTTTCTATCAAGTAAAATGCTAGACATTGTTGCTGTTATGTGTATGAATATCAAAATCTTATCACCTGTCTCTTTGCTTGCAAAAGGTTTTCCAAGGAAAAGAGAGAAACTGATGCAAACCATGATGAAAAAATTTTTGAATTTTTTTTTTTTTTTTTTTTTGCTATTTTGTCTCTGGAAGGGTTTTTGCTGTCTACTTTGGATGCACATTTTTGAGCATAAAATATCACATGAAGTGTTAACATTTGGTAGAGTCTTGTAAATTTAATTTGGTTTTCACATGGGATGTAGAAATCAATAGAAAAATATATCAGTGTTTACCTAAAATGTTTTAACATCAAATTACAAAGGTCTATTGATATGGCAAATGCAGGACAAATTCAATAAGAAATACAAAAGGGTAGCATAGGGATTGGAAAACATTCTCATGTTGCACAATGTCGTGTTAAATCATATTTCATAATGGGAGAATAATGCAATGGTAACTGCAGATGATGTCCTGCAAGGTAGGTGATTTGGGAACAAGTATTGGCAGGACTACCTTGTCAATACTGTTTTGTCCTACTGCAGTTCTGAGAAGAAAATATAAGCCCGGTCAAGATGGTTGTTATTTGGTAAAAGATCTTTTTCTGTATACAGAAAGTGATAACTCTTGTTCCATGGTGCCAACTTAGAGGTGTTTAATTTCTGGGTCTGATAGAATTGCTGTAGAAAATTAGAGATTGGCCATGTTATAGTGCAACGGCTTCATTTTCTTAATAAGAGTGACTGAAGTTGTTCCTTATACGTATCCTAAGGATAGTTATGAAAGGTGAAGATAAGCAGTACAACAGGGGCAAGTGAGACCTTAAATCTATGACATGCTTTTTTGGTTTTTTTTTTATTTTTTTTTCTGATTTAGCAGTAGAAAAATGCTAAAAGAATTGCCAGCAATATTAATTTGATTACTTTAACAGTTTTTTCTCTGAAAAATTTCTTTAACTTTTTCATCTCCTAGTCAGTGCCATTAATTTACTATCATATTTGAACTTTGCTAATGCCTAAATCTTCCTTCTTCAGTCTTCAGATATTTTCTTGCAAGTATGTGTTCAGATATATACTTGGGCAGAGAGGGTTATGAAATCACAACTTCTGGATGAAATTAAATTAAATTATTTTGTGGAAATGCTTGGAATTAGCATGGTCCACTTGGATCCAAGCTGGGAACAAAACTATCCATCATTCATGACATTCTTTCCTCTTTTTACTTGCTTTGTTTGCTGTTGTCTTTTGTTTGGTTGTACTGAACTGTGCCACTCAGAGAAAATGAGCTTCAGTGTTGAGAAGCTTTGTTTGTAACATTCAGTAGAACTGCAGCAATAATTAAAATGTCATACCATTTAATACCAATCATTTCATGTATTCCCAAAATGCTTTAGTAACTTTAGATTTGGATTAGTTCAGCTCTTCTTGGGTAAAACTCTCACAAAGATAAAATAATCCTTACTTCTTTAAGACAAAAAAAAAAAAAGTAAGCATACCTTATTCAGATGGGAACTTAGAGTGGAATTTGTTTCCTCATTTAAAATTCAGGTATGACATGGTTTCTACTGTACATACTTTTAAAATGCCATGGACAATTTTTAATGGTCATGGAAGTGCACACTTTGATGTGATGCCTTTTCCAACAACAGAGTCTTGCTGCTACACTCTCTGTCTGTCCTAGCTATAGGGTACCTGTCTGCTTGGCTCCTGGGAGCAGAGGGCTGCAGAGATAGCTGAGATACAATATCTTCAGTCTTCTAAATGAATGAAAAAAAAAATCTAGGCAGAGGTTAAGCATCAACTTTTAAATACAGATGGGCAAGCAGGTATGGAGTGGGCTGAGAAATGTAATTGCAGCAAAAAGACAATGTATTACACAAAGTGCTAAGTAGGAAGAGGAGATGCCAACCTAAAATTTGGTTGATTTATAACAAATATCAAGAATTTCTAAAAGTTTAAATAGATTATTTTTCAATCTCCAACTCTCAGAAATGGAGACTGTACAATTGCCAGATCCACAGCTTGACCTGCTATTATTTCCTCAGGAGCCTTTTATTTGAACACAGCATCCTTCAACCATTCAAGAGAAGACCTTGAACTCTGCTTCTACTCATAGCTGAGGTTATGCTGAGAATACTTTTGATAACACTTCTTTTCTTCTTCAGATGCTTCTAGAATATATCTGCTACCTGTTTCCTTGGAGACTGACATGCAGTCAGCACAATGGCTCTGTAGCACCTGTAAATCAAACTTCAAAAGGGGACACTGTCCTTGTTAGAGGAAATGGTATGCATGGTGGGAAAGAGGAGAGCTTTCCTCTCTCCTTGTCTTCCAGAGGATAAGATGGCTGTAGTGCTATAGAGAGATTGAGATTATGTCGGAGGGTGAAGGCTGGGAAGGCTGTGCAGCAGCCTTCAGACTGCCTGGAGTTTTTATCAAAAAATAGCATTGGACTGCATTTAATTTGTAGAGACTAAGACCTTATTTTGCAAATGGATTTGTGAATGCAGTAGTTATGGAGACAATTGTATATGCATCATTAAGAGTTTAGATGTGAAAAAGATGCATTAGTAATTCTGACAATCTTGGGCATCTTTTTAACAAATTCTTTAATCACAGATCCTGTAATTTTCATGTATCCCTTTTATGTACCCTTCCTGCATGAAGAGATATGGCCAGTACACTTGTGAGGACATGAGCTTGAACCTGTTTTCTCCAATTCAAACACTTTATCTTTCTCCTCTGTCCTTTGCAGTGTGGTTAAGGGATATGTCCTAATGGTTTCCTATTCCTTTCCCTTATGTCAATGTTTTAAAATGTTATTAGTTTTGGCAGTTATAAATTTGATCAACATTTAGCTTCCCAGCTCTCACACAGGAACAAAATTAAAGGACATATTTGCTTTTAGATTAGCTACCGATTCAAAAAGGGCTGAAAATAAATAATTGGAGTCTCAACTTAGGAACAGGTGGTATGTTACAAAAGGGGAAAAAAGGTTTCCCGTTGGAACAGACACATGGGAATTCAGGTGAACAACACCTGGTCAAATAATAATGATATATATAATCCTTATTATTCCCACTTTAGAATGAGTACTGTTATTGCCAATGTCAACATCCAGATTTCCTCTGACTTCACTTTCAGTGTCAAGTTTCTACAGTAAATCCACAGCTAAAAATTGCCAACAGTAGATACAAACAATTTAACAAACATATCAAATGTCCTTCACAGTCTGAGCAAATTTTAAGAGCATGATGCTCAAATATTTGATTAGATAGTGCTGTGGGATGTTCATGTACTGAGCCTGCTGACTGAGATCCTTTTGACTGCTTACCCTTTGCTTTGTAAGGGAGAGGGACAGGGGAGCCCCCAAGGTGAGAGTAAATTACAGCTTTTCAAGGCATTTCTAAGTGAAAATGTAGTCAACTATTGTGTGATTTTATAATCCATAATTTACAAATCTGCTAATAGACACCTACAACAATGAGTAAAGCTACAGCTGAATGAAATTTGATCAGATGTGGTGCATAGCCATAGGGCAGTCCTAATTCTTGTGTTGTTTTCTGCAGTCTGCCATTATTCTGCAATGATGTTAGGACATGGCCATCTTTTCTTCCCTTCTCTCAGGCCTCCATCAGCCACTCCTTAAGTCTTTTAGGAGTTATGCAGAATGAATCTGTTTCATTCCCTGAGAGGCTTTGTCCTGTCTGCATATGATGTTGCATGTGCAGATTGAGTTAATCTTCACTTTGATTTTCCTCCCACACCCTTCAGTTTTCAAAATACCTCACTGGGACTGAGTGCAGATATCAAATCTTTTGTTATCAGGTCAGCTTTGCCTCAATTCCTAGGCTAGCAATGGTCTGGCTGGAGAGTTTTGGACAGTAAATCTTGCAATAGCCATGTTGCCTGTGAACTATGTGGAATGAGTTGTAATTTTTAATGAACTGCTAAAGGCCATCCAAGGCTCTCTTCTATGGAGAAGACTACACCCAGTCTACCCATACATACTCTACATCTCCTCTGACTAGGTTTGGGGACACCTGGGCATAGATCACATGGCAGATGTGTGTCTGAGTGGATGCTTGGAAAGATCCTTTAATGTCCCTTCGATGAAAGCAGCAAGGAGAAAAACCAGAACTCCAGAAACCATCAAACATGTTGGCTGCCTTCTTGCAGCCCCATGATGAGGCAGTAGCAGAGGGTAGGAGGTAGGCAGATGAATGTTTCTCAGATGATTTCAGAATGATTAATGGCAGCCATTCTTGCCTCACAAGAACAATGTACAAAGCACAGCTCAGCTCCCACTGAATCACCAAGCTGTCCCATCTCAATTACTCTCTGGGTGTCATTCAGTCCTACATGCTGATTTCCACTATAATTTTATTTTTGTCATAGGTTGCTACAACACTCAGTGTGCGTGCACACACTGTTGCTAAGAGCTCTGCTATGTGTCACTTGCCAGCATTCTACAAGAAAGAAATTAAGGTGTTCATCATAAAATATATGTTTGGTAAGTCACTGACATAGGCTGAAAGCACAGAGCCCCAAATACAGCTTGTCTATTACAGTCAAATAAGGCATAACTGGTGGTTTAGAGAACCTGTTATGAGTGGTGCACTGATGAAATGTGGAAACTTTCAAGAAATTAAGTATATCACTCTCTGTGCCCTGATTTTGTAGCTACATGAATCTGGACTGTTTGTGAACTTGTATGCACGTCTTAGTGGTCAGAATGACAACTTCTATTATTTCCTTCCAAGTTTTTAAATTGTTAGATATGAAAATAACTTGCACATTATAACACATATGAAACTCTTTAAAGAAGTTTAATTAAATGTTCAACATAAAAGGGTTTTGCCTTCCCTTCATGTACAGGCTAAACTATCATTGATATTAATAGAATTTACATGTGTTCCATGAAGAGAAAATAGGACCACAGTTTGCAGGGGGAAAACTTGAAAGAAAATAAGATTCTTAATTATAAATAAGATTCATGTTAATAAATATTACAGATATGCCATGAAAGAAAAATCTGAAACCCACAGTTTATACTAAGTAAACAAATTATTTTAAATTACGTACTCAGATAGTAGTAGCTTTTTTCTAATTTCTTGTTTTTCATCTATTCATATATTTTGTAGTACCCACAGATCTTATCTAGATGGACTCTTTGTTATATTTAATGCATATAAATATGTAATGAAATTACTTACCCAAAGATATTGAAGTATTAATTTTATTTATAGCCCAAACCAACCCTATTGTCTACAACATTGAGTTCCTACATAAGTAAAATTTTTGCTATTGATTTCTTATAAGCTTCAGTGAAACATTAAATAAAGTAACTTTCCTTGCTGGGTCTGGTTATATGAGTTAGCCACTAACATTTGTCCCTGTTTATTAATTATTGCCCCCAATGTGTTCTTGGATAATCATGTATAGAGGAAACAGCATTTGTCACTTAGCTCAAGTCAAAGTTGACAGAACAAATCTAGTTATTATAATTGTTAGGTAAATAGACAATTTTATTCTTGCAGTTTTTCAAGTCTATCCTGCCAGAAAATAGGCATTATTTTCTCATCCAACTGAAAACTAGCTGAGCAAGACTAATTCACAACTGATTTCAAGAGTAAAGAAAATTTATAGTATATTTTCTGGGATGTAAGAAAATAAAAATCTGGCCCGAATCAGGAATTTGTGTAATTTGAAAAGAGTCTTCCATGATTGGAATCAAAACCTTGTGATGATGGAATGTTTCTGAACAGTAAAAAAAATTTCAATAGGTGATGAACAAAATGACCGTTTATGACTATAGTAAGAGATCCTTTTACTTTTTAATATCTTGTACAACAGCAATTGTTTCATGTTTCAGATGCAGTTTTATTGCTGCTATGGTTACTCTTGTCACTTGTATGTGTGTCTATGCTGATTTGTAAAATCCATGAAGGGACAGCAAACCTGGACTCCTAATCTATAGGGAATAATGTATCAGTTGGCCACAAAATTTACCACAATGAAAATAAATATATGATTCCACTTTGATTTTCGTATTAAAGAGCTGTGGGGTGGGTTGATTCCCTTGGTGTGGCTTATTATTAATATCTAGTGTGAGGAATGCAGATTAGTGTGGATTTCTGAGTGGGGAGCTTTGACTCTCTGGATGCTCAGTGGGGGCACCAGAGTTCTTGGGGAGAGCTTGCAGGGATGGGACAGGGACAGTCCGTGCTCCCCAGCCAGGTCATGTGCTGGCAGTAGCAGCAGCAAAGGGGGAGCTTTAGCACTTGTTCTCTGGCAGTTATACCCTGTTGCAAGGTTGAACTCATCTGCCTGACTGCTGGACTAGATCCAAAGGAAGAAGAAGCCTTCACAGGCCATATGTTCTGGTTTTTAAAAATACCAGGTCAACAATTGCTAAGTTATTCCTGTTTGTATCTCAGGACCTTCTGGAGAGCTTGACATGTCTGGGTGACTCTTGCATGACTTCAGCTATCACATTTGATACGGCAAGCAGAACCTCATAGTTAAAGTTTCCCTTCCTACACTGCAGCCGCTTTGTGCTTTTTGTTGGAGTCTGTGGGGATGCCGTGTCTTTGAAGCTCTTTTGTATCTCCTGTAAGTCTGACAAGATGGTTGTTCTAGGGTGGTGCTGGTGGCACATACCAGCTCTTGGACCCCTTCACTTATCCTCTACATCCTTCCCTGTTTCCACTTGGTCCCTACAGCAAGAGGTTGTAAAAGTAGCAACAGAGGGACATTTTAGCAATTCTGCCCTACCATGCAAGTCCTACTAAACCAGCAATATGATACACTTTAAACTCTCTTGCTTCTTTATGTATTATAGAGCTGGGACAGAACACCAGAGCAGCAAAAAGAAGACTTCTTTACATCCAGCCACCAGCTCAGTTGGTAGCAGAGATGTGTTTCACTTGATCATTGAAGCCAGCAGTGACTGAGGTCCATTTCTGAACAGCTCTGTCCTGCATAAAAACCATTCCTGTTTTTCAAAAGACAATATTAGACATGAAAAAAATGGTAAGACAGAAAGAGAAAGGAGTTCTCATTAAAAGTGTTCATAGAACTGAAGTTCTAAAGTATTTGTATTCATGCCCTCCCTGCTGCTGGCTGTTCTCAAGAATCAGGACAAGCTAATTTGCTCATTGTTTGCTGGGGACAGAAAGTAATGTAAGTAAAGTAGGAAGTTCCAAAGCACATCGCTGACTTACAGCCAGTTCAGAGATTTTTTGCAAATTGTTTATGCTGTTATTCCCAATGACAATTAATTGAACTGCATAATTCTTATTGATGCTGGCATAACTAATGCATTCCCTCCAGGTATGTCTGTATTGGTGTTACGAGCCTTGGCCATTACTTTTTTGGGTCTTATTTCTTTGGATGAGTTGCATACTTATTTGACATCCTTTTGGAATTTTTTGTCAAACTGAGAAAGTTTGGTTTAAACAGATATGTAGATAGCGAAGTGCAAGTTAAAATTACAGTTCCTGACTTTTATTTTAATAAATTTGTCCTAAATACCTGGGATTTAAATTTTTCCTTTCAATGCTATGTGCTTAATGAATCTACTTAGCTGTCAGTTTTCAGTGTAGCTATTGAAATCAAGCTGACTTGCTTTTAAAAGAGAAAATTTCAAAAAATTATTCAAATTATGAACAAATAAAAGGGATTTCAAAACATTTTTCCAGGAAATGGGTTCATGACCAGAGAGAACCAGAATAGAGAGAACTTTTATACTTTTACAAAAACTAGTATTTAAATTATAGTTATGAGCAAAACAAGTTGAAATTAAAAATAAAAATAAATAAAAATTAAAGAAAAAGGAATGGGGGGGATCAGAAAAGACAAAGTATTATCTAATCCTCTTGGTTTTCTAGGATAGCTGCTGGTACAGGCAAGTGTGATTTTTACCCTCTTTGGTAAGCAGCCATTGCAGAGTTAATTAGTCTCCAGTGTTAGCAAGTGGGTGGCATTTACTTTTATAATAATAGGTCTGTCTCTAAAGTGGAGATAGCACAGGTCATGATTGTGTACCTTATCTTTTGAGGCAGGAACAGTAAAGACTCTGTAAATGGGTTTAAGCAGAAAGTTAACTAAAAGCATTTTGGTGTGTCCCAGGAATGTCGTTTGTTCTAATTATAGAATGGCAAATATCAAGTGGAAAGGATGCTGTGCTGGGGTGGTGTGGGTGACTCAGTGCTCACTATTCACTGCAGAGCAGGCTGTCAGAAAGTGCTACTTTTCTGACTCACTGCATCTTGTAAATGAAGAAAGAAACATGAGCTATATTCATATTATATTTATCAGTGCCTTGTTATTTAATTCCAACAGTGTTTGGAGGATTTGCTCAGCTACTGAGCCCTTTGAAGTGTTAGGCCCTTGCTCAGTAGTAGCAGTAGTAATGCCTAACAGAGTTACTGGCATTTTAGATATAACTGTGGGCTTAAGTGCCATGCTTAAGCAATAAGAGCAATAATGGCAAAGGCAGTGTCCTATTATAACAGAAAGGAAATCTTGTTTTTGGCTCTGTTGTGTGAGTTCCAAACAGACATGCACATACACAAACATTAAAACTAGTTTGATAGAGGACTTGCCATAAAAATAATTCTAATCTGATCCCATTCTGAATGCTTGGCTAAATAAACAAAAAAACCAAACTAGTTACCCAGTGAAATAAACATTAAATGTTATTTTTCCTGAGGAATGTTTTTTTCTAAAGAAACTTAGTGGTTATCTCATTTCCTTTTGGCATCAGAAAAAGACTTGTAATTCTGTAATAGTCATTGTAGTAATTTTCTATGTAATGTAAACTGTTAACGTGTATTTTAGGCTTTATATATATATATAAATAAAATTGTGACTATTATTTCAATGTTTGCTCCTGTCTAAGGGATGTTGAACAAGACAAGACTCATCACCTACATGAAGAAATGGATAATTCTGAACTTCTTCCGAGGGGGATCTGAGCCTTTTAAAATCAACTTCCAAACTGTTCTGCTGAGTCATACCTGGAGTAACTGGGAACTTTTTCCTCTGATTTCAGAGGAAAAACTATGGATAATTTTGCCATTAAATTATTATAGATAATGTGGAATTCCATTTAACTCTGCTTTTGAAAACCAGCTAGGATTTTTTACATTGGGGTTTTAAACAAAGCAGCCTTGTAAACTAATTGTTATGTTGAAGAAGCAGTCAATGTCTGCGTTGCTGGTGATATACATTTTTTAAAATTTTTCCCTTGATAAGCCTAGCAGCTCTTCTAATTTTTTTTTTTTTCCTATGCAAGGCTCTATTATTTTTGTCCAAATTTTACAGTATTGTCCACAATAGCCAATATGCTGGAAGGCCTCTTTGGAAGAGGTCTTTGGAACAAATCTGTAAGCAATTTATTTCATTTTGAAAATGGAATGTATAGAAGGAAACTGCAGAACAGATGGAACAAGTGCTATTATAGATTTGCAAACAGTGCAATCAAAGACATAGCTAGTTAGTGCCTGGCAAGATTTTGGCTGTGGTTTTTTGTCATTTGAGAGGTCTCTTGGTAAGGATGGATGAAGTGCCTTTAAAAGTGAGATTAGCACCAGCACATATAAATATTTCTTTTTGTTTTGTTGTTTATTGTCCATTACATCCCACTGAAGTTGGGTGTATTGGTTTGATAACATTTAAATACAGACTCAGTGAATGGAGCCATTCAGCAGACTGTTTGCCACTACTGAGGATGGAGCTCTAAGGAGCTTTGATCTGCTTTTTTCTTTGCTTTACTATTCCTCTGGTTGCAAACTGGGGTCAACACTTAACATTTCCGAGGCTGATCTTCAGAGCCCTCCTTTCTGAACTCTGGATGGTTGGATTTAAATGTGGGTAATGCAAATGTGTATATGCATATATTCATAGTTATTTCTATTTACAGTAAAGGTGGAGGAGCTGTATTTTATGCTAAGACAAGACTAGCATGCTGAAAATAACCTGAAAGGTACTGTAACTTCATCTTAAATTTGTTTTAATCTCATCAAGAATGAATACACATTTTTAGAAGTTCTTTTGAACTTTGAAAACTTACTCTGCTCAATTCCAATCAATAACTTTCATGTACAAAACTTAGTCTACAACTGAGGCAGATTTTTACTTTCTAGTTTCCAGGTTCTTTAGAGCCTCTTTAGAACAATAAATTCAGTTGTATCGTATTGTTTTTATTAATTATTATCTGTAATCATCATGTGCCTGTTTATCTGTGGATTACATTATCTTATGGTGCCAGTCACCTTTTATCAGTCTGTTTTCTTTAGTGACACAGATGTAATTAACAGTGACTTAGGAAGAATAATTATACAGATCACTTCTGCACACACACACACAGAAGCTAACTCCCAGCAACACTGGTTCTACAGACACAAAGGCAATAATGCATAGCAATAATCAGCAATTTCAGGCTTACTAAGCAAATACAACAAAGAAGTTGATCCCAATTTCTAACAAATCCAAGAAAAGGTTAACAAGTATTTTGATGGTGTTGGATCAAAGCAGAGAGAAAATTCTCAAATACATGAGCAGTTAACTTCTGTGTATTTTGATTGTCAGTGATCCTGTCATGAATCATACAGTAATTTAATGTTTAGAAATAATATACTGTGTGCTATCACCTTAACAAGCATAGCATTCTGTGGTGCTGTGCAGCATTTTGTCTAAGATAAAGTTATGGTTTATTTACTGGGTATTTTGATGTTGCAATGAAGGTGTGGTTAACCCTGAGGTTTGAGAGTATAATAGGATAAATCTGCTTTATTTTCCATTTTAGCAGTAATTTCAGTTCCTTTTTCTCTGCTGTGCTTATGATTATTCTTCTGAAAAGAATGAAAAAATGGTGGCACCACAGTATGATGATGGACTGGAGACTACTAATATAAAGTGTCTGAAGAGCTGCACTGAGTTGTGGTAGCCAAATAATTTAAGAAAAATGCTGCTGGCCAAGGGCATTTGTGGATGTGCAACCTGTGAGTCTGATTTTTTCCAAATGAATAGTGACTATGGTGTAAGTGAATATGTACTTGTGGCTGAAAACTGTTACTACCCAACTAGAAAAAAAAGCTCAAATTCAGTTCTGAAAATCTGTTTTTTATGTATAGCTCCCAGATCATAGAGCTATGGAAATATTGCACTGATTGTGAAGTGCACTTAAATATACATAAGACACAGAGTAGTGTTTTTCTTCTGACCTCTGCTCTGAGCTTCTGAGCTCTTAACCATAGTTTGTAGGTTTACTGCATAACTTGAAACCTTTTCCAATTTGGAATGGAGTTTCTTCATGTAGAAATGAAGAAGTTATGGCAGATTGAGAAAAATTCACATCAGGAAAGTGGTTGTTCTTTTCAATTTGCATTTATGGGTTATTTTACTATGTTAAATACTATAAATAGAAAATAGGCTCAAAACTATTTCTAGATCTTATGCTATTGAAAAGTTTTTGTTTTGGTTGTGGCCCTGTTTCAGACGGGAATAAAGTTGCATTTATGTGCTATTAGGTTTATTTTCTGAGGAAAGAATGTTGGTGCTGAGCTTGGCATTCCTTGCAGTGGATAGAGAAGCCACTTAGATCTTCAGAGAGATCAAGGAATTCACTCACTTCTTCCCACTTGGGAGTCTCCATGCAGCTCTGCCTGCAGAGCTGTAACATGGGCACACCTCTGCCCTCCATCTTCACTTTATCTTTCCACAAAAAAAGTAGAACTATTATTATTTTACTTGAACAGGAAGTGGTACTGTGGACTTAAGGGTTTCTGCATTGTTCACTCTTCTTGATCTCCAGTATATATTTGAGTTAGCTCTTCTTTCATGTCTAGTTTATGAAAAAGCAACTCTGTGTTTGTATGCTGTTCCAAAACACCAGGAATGCAGCATTTTCTGTTGTATGTAACATAAATGATTCTTTTTAAAAATTGTAGTGCCTCAAGTGGTTCTTCTTACAGATACATTCTCTTCTCATCTTATGTCCAATGCCCCCATAATAAAAACATGCTAGCAAGAGCCTACTCCCTCAGAGAAGAGAAAATAGCAGCTCTGTGAATTTTCCTGTAGTTCTGGGGTTTGGTTGTTCTTGTCAAAGTGTTAAGGTGTGGTGATAACTGGATAAACCCCTAAGAGATGTTAACATTTTATCAAATTGATGTAAGAGTTTTGTACAACATGTGTTTCCAACATGTCCTTCACATCAGCTTTTTTCCTTGTGCATGGCTTCCTTATAGATGAAACATGTTCCTAGTCTCAGCTCTTGTGCTGCATGTGCTGCTTAGCAGGGAGATGTGGCACTTCACCGTGCTCACGCAGAGGCTGGCAGTGCTGGCAGAAGACGTGCTGGTGGGTTTGGCCAAATGACCCTAAGAGAAGGGAGTTCAAGGGAAAGGTGAAAAGAAATGCCAGAGCAGGTCTTTACCACAAGGTGTGCATGGAAATCCCAGAGTGCCAGCCTGGCCCTGCCGCTGGCTCAGGGCAGGGTGGCAGCACACAGGTGGGGAGGGCACTCAGCACCCTGGCACTGGGAGTGCTGCAGGGTGGTGTGTGTCCCTACCCTCCCTGCCACCTGGGCTTCGCATGGAACAGCTTTCCTCCCGAGGCAGGGCTGTGGCTCATGTCACCTCTCATGACCTTATGGCACATGAGGGCTTGGTGCCAGCTCACGCCTGTTACACTCGGGCTGAAGCAGTGCCTCTATTGCCTAGGAAAACCTGCAAACCAATTTACCCAAACAATGAGTGTTGTCCCCCTTCCTCCCCACTCCAGTTTTTACATGGAAGAGAAACATTTAAATAATAATAAGTATGCCTTTTAAAAACATTAGTAGTATAAATCACATGCATATGCTGACTGATTCTATTACCTCATTTTCAATACAAACTTCTTAAACAGAATCCCAGAGGATGCATTTCTGCTTTAATCTCTCAGTAATCAAGCAAAAATATGTATTTTAGAAGCTTTCACAGACAAATGCTTAGATTGAACTGTAATTTGCATTTTAGTACCTGAATGTGTTGTTTCTGACTTTAATTACTTAGTTTTGTACTATTATTCTAGTTGTGTTTGGAGTATTTTATCAATAACTTTCCATCAATATTTTTATCAATATTTTTATCAACATTATAATGAAATTGATGGGACCTTGCTGATAACTTGTATATTGGCAATGGAGCCTTTCCACTTTATGATAATAACCATTGACCTATGAATTCCTGAGAGTAAAAGAATACAGGCTTTACTAGAATTTTGTCAACACTTCTTGTAAGGATTTTTGGGCTAGATCATCTTGTCTGACCATTATAACTCCACTGATTTTAGCTGTGCTGCTTTGACTTGGATGGTCTGGGAATTTTTGGTATTTTTTTACCAGAATAAAAGCATTGCAGTGATATCTTAAACAGGTGGGTTTTGATTACCCTTCTGGTGATGCTAACAGCCTGCAGGAGGTCGGCTGTCAGAGCAGTGGACTGCTCAGTTAGAGGCAGCAGAATTCACTTCCACAGCTCTTTGCAGCTAGCAGGGAGAAAGAAATTATTTCAGCCAAAGGTAATGCGAGGCAGAAGGCTAATGGCTATCCATTCCTCACCACGAGTACTGAATGTATTACTGTGCTGATTGCTCAAAAAAATTCCCTTGCTCAAGTAAAACAATGCAAATTTTCTGAATTAACTTCAGTAGAGTTTGGTTTATTGACCTATGGCTTTGGAAACTTTTTCTGCCTTTTCTAGCTTTTTAGAAATTCTCAAAGGAAAAGTCTATCTCTGCAGCAGATATAATATAAATTTTAAATAACTATTACAACACAATTCTCTGTAACCGCAGACATGAATTTTGATGCTAATCTCTGAGTATAATGAACTTTTGTCTGTTATTTTGCTCTCAGATTGATGCTTAGTTCCAGTATCCAGTAGGGCAGAAAAATAACTTATCAGCATTCATTAGACACATGAAACTCAGTGGAATATTTCCTGTTGCCTATGAAAGTTGCTTTCTAAACTAGGAAAGGATGTATGAAAGGAGAGAAAGCAAAACAGAATTGAAATTGGATAAGAAGCCTTTCACATAGGGGCCATTAGTTATCAAAAGCTATTCTTACATGATGGCTCACTGGTATTCTAAATTTAATACCATATGTGGGTGATCTCATCATTGCTTCTTACTTGATAATTTAACATCTCTTATTTTTGCTGCTGGGACCATGGCTTCTTAGTTGTAGCAGGTTTTTGGGGTGTCTTTGTCCAATTTTTCACCAATAAAAGGAAACATTGTTTTTCAGGACTCTGTTTTCACGTTTAGACTGCTTTTCTTCACAAATCTTATGAGAGAAGCTGGTCTGCTGAGGGAAAGCAAAGTGAACAAAGAGTCTTTCCTCTGCTCTTTGCCTCCTCGACACAATGGCAGTGCCACATCAATTTCTGGTTTACTTCAGAGATTTTCATAATTACAGGTGAGCTGCCACCCCTCTTCTTGTTCTACAATTGAACTTTGTTGTAATTTGTTTTCACATAAGTGATTTGCTTGATCTGAGTCAGAATGGATTTTTTTTTTTTTGGTCTCAGTGGCAGGAGCTCTATGCTTTTATCCTGCATTTCCTCAAAGCAACACTAAGGCAAAATTAGTTTGAGCAATTGCAGCTATATAAAATTCAAAATTGTTTACCATCAAGAGTAATTGAAAAACTGAAAGTCAGATGCCAGAATTGTGTGAGACTTGTGATTTAATTTTCAGATTTTAACCCATGATCCACATCTTCTTAAGCCCAAGAATTTTGTGTGTATTTCTAACGGGTAGGATGTTTTTTTTCAAAACTGCAATATCTTGCAGACATCCAGCAAGTAACAGCCATGCTTTCTATAATAAATCTAAAATTTTTCCTTAACAACTAAATAACATCCTGACCTCTAAGCACCCCAGTGTCTATCTTTGAAGAGCACAAGACTGATGGATTGAAAGAGGAAAATGTGTTCTTATTTTGCATGATACTACTTCAGTAATAGTTAAATAAAATTCCCTATATTGATCTGGACATGAAAACAAACACCAAGATGGCTTTGTTAACTTAATGTATGAATTTAGTGTGTGAATTCAATTAACAGTCATAAACAAGCAGTGAAAGCTTAGTTCACCCTCATTTCTAGGTTATAGATGTAAGAAACAAAAGACTTAAAAGGAATCTAATTTTTTTCCTTCCCATATTTAAGTCCAGGTAGAGGACTTGCAAACACGCCATGAGCTTTAGACAGTTCACTGTATCTGGACTTCTGAAATAACATTATTTGTAAAGGATTTTAGAATTCTGACTTTTGAAGAGATCTCTGAACCTCAGAAATTAACTATGAAGGTCTCCATGTTCCTCCTTACACTTAAAATTTGTTTAAATTGATAATTCCCACTTTTTAAGTGGAAAAAAAGGCCCATATCATAAGCTTGATCCATCAGCTGTTAAATTGGTGTTGATTCCTCAGGTAAATTCTGTAATTTAAAGCAGTTATCTTCATTAGATTTTAAATGTCAGAAATAAATTAGAAGCTGCTTAATTGTTGTTGCTTTTCACTTGAGAAATATTGTGAAATGATAGCTATGACTTCAAAAATATGGTATAAGAATTATTTTGACTCCCTGGACTAAAACTGAGATTACAGGATGAAATGTGCTCTTTCTGTCAGTTTTGGGAAGGGACATAGAACTCTCTCCTCATGATATGTCACATATATAAAAGAAATTTTAGTCAAAACGGTGAATACTTTGTTTGAAGGACAACTTCAGCTTAAAGGAGCGCAGGTCTAGCACTGTTCTACAGACCTTACTCTAGATTCATTCTGCCTTATTAGTCTTCCAATATATATTTTTGTAAAGAAATGTTTCACTAGAACATAGTAAAAAATACAATTTTTAATCTAGAAAAGCTTTCTGTGCTGTTTTAAAGAATTGTTTGCTATATGTAAAATTTTTATGCAACTGAGCAGAACAAAGTTAAACATCAGAATATTTTTGCTTTAAGGGTAAACAAATTTGATATTCCTATACAAATTTTCCATAAAAGCAAGTGAAATGAATGATCATACAACTGTCACATAAAGAAGGGTTTTTAGTCTTCTCTTAGTACATATAAACCTCTGTAGAGCATATTTGTTATGTTTCACTGGCTCCAGTGACTTGTATTTGGAGGGATTATTTCAGGGGAAAAATCCCATTTGAAAGGTTTTCTGATGTCAGGGATCATTGCCCAGTTAACTTACTAGTGATGAATGCTTGTAGCACACCCAGGAATTCCATTCTAATCCAAGCAGGAGAAGTAGAATTTTAGCCTAGTGATTCAAAGAAGAAGAAATATTCATTTTGTTATCATTTTTAGCTGGTATGTTTGTGGGTGATTTTAGCAGAACAAATTTGGTCTAATGCAGTAGTCTAAATTTCAAGGATCAGGTAGATCTGGAAACTATAACAGTGTGAAGTTGAGAGAAGAGGGAGACAGCGCTTACACTATTTTTCTTTGGACTATATTCTCAGTAACTTTGTTTCTTAATAGCTCCTTGCAAGAAAGAAGGAAAAAAAACCCCACAATTAGAGCTAGACCCTCAACCAATACTATCTGATGTTTCTCTTTCCCTTTGAGCAGGCTTACTCTATTTTGTCATAAAGATCTTTGGTTTTGTCTTATTTCCTTCTCCTTGTATTGTCCAGTTTCTGATTTCTCTGAAATGCTGATTCTTTTCCACTCTATGAAGTTTAATAAAGTTCTGCTTAAAGAAAGGCTGCCATCACACTGTGTTGGTTATAAAGAGGAGAGGAATCCCCTACCACAGGGCAGAAGTCCAGCTGCTTTTGTTGAGCTGTAGTTTGTGCCAGTGCACACCCTGCACTCAGAAAAAGCAGTGCAGCAATGACAGCAGCCGACCATCTCTTCAGCAGGTGATGGGGTCTGTGAATGTCTGCTCTGGTCACTGGACTGAAAATGTCTCTGAGGAGAATCTCTGCTCTGATCTTGTCTCTGGTTTTCTGCAGGCATCTAATGACGGTTAGCTCAGCAATCCACCTGAATCTGCTGCCTGTTGTACTCCTGTGACTGAACCCCACAGTTTTCTGCAACAAATGCACAGACAAGGTGCAATCAGTAAACCCTTTCACTCCAGTTGGCTGAATTACTGTTTGCTCTTAGGTTGATAGGTTTTGGGCACAAATCTAAAGTCAGGTTGATTTCACAGTCCAAGATGCTTTCAAGTATCCTTTCCTCCCTCCTTCTCTCTCATTCTCTGATGTTTTCTTGTACTTGATGTTCTTGAAACATGTATCTGGGCATCTCACACTGCTTCGGCAGTTATTCTGAAAAAACTTCCATTCAATGCCTGTACTTAGTGATTCTTAATTTTCTCTACCTTAAAATAATTTTCACATTGACAGCTAAGAACTCCTCTAACAGTAAATGTACTATTTATTACTCCAGAGGAGTATTTTCTTTGGCCAGGACTTTCGGGATCAGGTTTGAAACAGAATCACAGAGTTAGTAGCCACAATCATATGGTTGCAATAGCCCTGAGACCAGGCAGACAGAAGAGGAATTTTCAAACTGCCTCACCAGTTTTCTTCTCAGTTTGTTTGTACCACAGGATTTTGCAGTTGTTAATACTTTTCATTTTATCTAAGGAATTTCATTAGAGCAAATCTTTAGTACTGCCTATGATGACAATTCTAAATTTCCTCTATTTCTGATCCAATTCCTTTATCAAGTACTGTGATACTTCAAAAGGTTATTTTATAAAGTTCTTCTGTTAGTTATGTTTTCAGTCAAATGGTATAAGGAAATACTGCACATAGGGTCAGATTGTTTGTGTCTATAACTGGGTGGAAAAAAAAATCACAGTGTTGATATCCCACTGTTCAGCTTATTATCAGGCAATCTTAATAGTTCATTGCTGAATGCACTTTCATCTTCTAATTTTTGGACATTATTGTGTATGAGAGTCATACTCTGCTTCCTGGTTTTTGGTAAATGACAGAGCATAACATTGGAAAAAAGCTGGGGGTTCTTTGGTCCTGCTAGGAGATTTCTCAAGTCTTTACTTCCTAAAGATTTGTGGTAATTGACAGTCTTTGAAACTGAAGCTCTGCAAATTGCAAACTAGAAGCTCGTGTTTCAAAAGTGTTAAGTAGAGCTTAGCAAACTTTAGCAGAGTAAAAAGCTAGTGATTGAACCACCAGTGTGTCCTGTAATCCATGAAAAATATGATGTGTTGGCAAAGAGGAGTCTGACTTAGTAATACGTTAAAAATCCTTGAACTGAAATTCATGTAAAAATCAAGGAGCTGAAATGAACAGACTGATTATATTTTCATATTACCACCTGAAATTTTGTATAATTAATCGGAGAATCTTTGAAAAGTGAGACTTTCTGGAAGTACCTATTTAAGGTATTTAAATGACTCTGGAAACCAAAAAGTACTTTTGTAAAAGTATATTGGGGTGTTTCATACTATTTAAAAACAGTTGTCACAATAAACCAAATGCTGCAAAGCACAGAATGCAAACACAAATGGTGTATGTATTAGACTTGGGTTTTGCTGTGGACATTCCTGCCTGTCTGTTAGTGTTGTATGTGTTGTTGACTCCTGGCTGACAGAGCTAGACTTCATCCAAAACCTGCTTATTTAGTTGCATTGAATTTCTCTTCTGACCTGCTGAATAGCCGAGTCACACGGCAGAGATATTTAATGTGCTGCCTTCAGCCTATCCCATTAGGCTGAAGATTTATGCTTAATCCAAACCTCAGATGGTTGAGTGGGTTTTTAAAAATATAACTCTACAGTCCTTATCTTTGCCTGATTTTGTTCTTTACATTTTCCCTTGGTTTCTGGTAATCATTCTTCCGCACACTGTTTGTACCTTTCTCTGCTGCTGAGCAGTGGGGATTCATTCTCCCAGCACCCACTGGACCAGCAGGCACAAAGACACTCTGTAGCTCTGCCAAAAAGGAGACTGAAATACTGTGCTCCTTCAAAATAAAACAATTGGTAGAATTAAAACAAAAGAAGATATGAAGCAGTTAGAGATATGAAGGCATGAAGCAGTAGAGAGAGTGATACAATTGTAAAGTTTCTAGAAATGGAGAACTAAAAAACTTGTTTAAAGCAGGCCTTTCCAGGGATTATACGAGTATTGATTTGCATGTGAGTCTCTATCTCTTATCAATTTTTGCTATTCATAAAATATCCCAGGCCATCACAGGACTTCAGATCTGGTCTTCCCTACCCCCATTTGTTCTAGC
Organism: Pyrgilauda ruficollis; assembly: GCF_017590135.1. NCBI lineage: Eukaryota > Metazoa > Chordata > Aves > Passeriformes > Passeridae > Pyrgilauda > Pyrgilauda ruficollis. The sequence goes on along the minus strand of NW_024526488.1, from coordinate 503,281 downwards.
AAATGGAAAAGTGAACAAGACAGACCATAAAGATGCTGCTGCTGCCCATCTTTCATCATGTTTGTAATCAAAAATCTTCACAGTAAACATGTGAAAGTATCTCCTGTTTCCTGGACATGTTTCACATTAAATGTAGTGCTTCCCTTTGTGTTCCTAAGATAAATTATTATTTATTGTGACCTATGTCTTCCAGCTGTGATATTCTTTGCATCAATTCCTTCTTCAGAGACGCTCCTGTGGCTATTTAATAATGGGCTAGAAGAGAAAATCTCAACTAGAGAGTACCAAAAAAATTCGTTTCAGTTATTCTATTTTAGTCTTCCACTAAACCACCCCTTTCTCCAACAAGCCATTGTGTAGGGGTGAAATTTAATATCTGATATGAGAACAAGCATTGGTAATCTTATGACAGCACATGAGATTAGGAACAATGAAGAGATTAATTTGATGAGGTTTGTTTATATCTTCTCTTTAAAACCTTTTCTGGGAAATTCTAAAGGTTTTTTTGTAATCTATGATTAAATTCCAATATATCTCCCACTGGGTCCTACCTTGTATTTTCTGTTTACTTAAATAACATGTGTTTTATGTAAGAACTGCGTTTCCATTTTTCTTCAACCTAAAACATTTCTGTTGAGCTGTCACTGTGGAGTGAAAACTTACTTTGAAAACATTCACGCTACTTTCGCCAGCCAGAGACTGCTTTAAAATTTACCTTTAGAAATGTATTACTTGATCATGAAGAAATTGTGAATGTTATGCCACTGAGTGCCAATGATCTTCCTGTCTCCCTCCAGGCTGGGAACAGGAGCTCAGCAGCACTGGAGTGGCTGAGCTGTCCTGCTTGTGAGCTGCATGTGATCTTTGGGTGTGCAACTCTGGAAGTGTTTCCAGACTGCTCTGGAATCTCTCCACTTATGGATCACCCAATAACATCTTGCTTCTTGCTCAGCTGTGTGCAGAGGTCGGTAGGCATCCACACCTTCAAAAAAAAGGTAAAAACCCCGTGAGGATGAGAAAAACAGGTAATCAAATAGAAGAGGAGAAAATAAGGTGATTTTTTTTTTTCCTGATGAGTTATGTCTCAGAAAGATATTTGGGTGATCAGTGAAAAAAAAAGAAAAAGATAATTTTTCAAAATTATGGTCAAAATCCATTGCTCTTGAAGTTGATCAAATTTATGTAGAAAATACTTAATGATGAGAACTGCATTATATTAAGACAACCAATTAGCTACCTCTCTTGAAAGACCATATTTAGTTACAAGCAATTCTAAAATATGCATCTGTTAGTATGTTAAATTTGGGTTTTTTTTTCACTTATTTGATGTAAAATAAGAGAAAAAACCCCCCCCCCCCCCATGATTTGCTTATGATTGCTGCTTTCAGTGAGAAAAAGCTGTGGGCAGTAATGCTAAATGAATGTTTTAAGTCCACTGAAACAGGCAACAGGATGTGACATTAATTAAATTCATGAATTTTTAAAGAATGAGTTGATTCAAACATCAATTTGCAGAATGACATCGCAAAAGAGTCCAAGAGCTCTTCTTCCCTGGAGGGGAGCATAAACACTCAGTGGAGACTTTGCCTCCCAGAGGCAGGGAGGAGGGAGGGCGAGGCTGGGGTAATGGATGGTGAATGAAGTGTGACTTTCATGTGCTCCTGGCCTCTGGTCCTTCAGCCTTTGAATGCAAGACGGTTTTTTTCCATGACAAATGTTAGAAAGTCGTTTAATGCCCAGGGTGTTTCAGGTGCCAAAAGGCTTGCAAATGAAAGATGGCAAAGCAAACATGAAAGCGAGCATGAAACTATTAAAGGAATGTCAGTTGATGTATGCAAGTACAGAAATAAAAACAGAATTATGTTAATACCTTCCTCATTATTTTCCCCTCATCTGTCCTTTCTTTAATATCCTTTAATTAAATGTATTTAAATAAATAAAAAAGCCCTAAGCATATGTTATGACTAATGATATTACTCTAATGCATTCCTCCAGTGGCAATCACAGCTGAATTGTTGGTACATTTTCAATGAGACCACAGTTCTCATTCACCAGTTCTTGTGAAAAGGGGCTGTGCTGATTCACCATATCAATTAAATGATTTTTCAGCAATTTCTAGGTTACGACGTGTATATCTGTGCTTGTGTGGAGGGTGAATACTCTTTGTTTAGTTAAAAAAAATAAGAAAACAAGTATTTTGGAAAGTAATATTTTGTGTGACATTTTTCTAATATATAAATGAATATAAATAAATATATAATGAAATGCATAGCAGAGTTTTCATGTCTATCAAGGTCAACATTAATATTGATATTTTAAATTATTTGATCTCTCTCTGCTAAAATTTGTCTTCCTTGGCTTATGATTCTATAAAGTAAAGTTGTTTAGCTTTGAAATTAAAAAAAATAGTGGAGTAGTCTGCCCATTGGGACAAAATGGACGCAATCTTAACTTCTTGCACCCAGCCTCATAATTCTGAAAAAAAGAATTATTAGCTACATGTAATAGTTATTATATAAGAGGTACAAGATATACTAAGTTTTATAAGCTCTCCACTTATACTCAGATGCTCCATAATGCACAAGGCGGAAAACTTTTTTACAAAAGTATAAAAAATGATATATTTGTATTATATGGAAAAATAAAAAGGGAGAAGGAGCCATTTGAACTACTGTTGAATACTTACTGAAAGTCTGACAATTTTCCTGGGAGTCTATTAACACTAGTATGCTACACAACAGGATGTTTTATGACTTTATTATGGATTCTCATTTACTGGAATGCAGAGTCAGAATGCAGCTGGTTTGTTCCATATTTAGCTGTTTAACTATTTATTAACTGTCACAGCTCTCACCCTCTCCAAGTATGTAACACTGAGGCCATTTAATAATACACTGAGAAATGTCCATTACTGGGCATAAGGATCATTAACATAGCACAAGTTTAACTAATAAAGTTGAAAACAACTAATAAATCTACATGTTTTTATTGTCAATTAAAATTTAAATGCATCCTATGACATTCGTTAAAAATTAAGTGGATAGATACAATCAGAGATAACCATGCATGCCACTTATCCCCGAGAATATGACATGCTGTTAATTCATAGAAACTGAAAGCCTAATTACTTCTATCACTGTAATTGATGGGCTTTGTATGTACTGCTTCATCACAGAAATGAATGTGAAACAAAATTTCCTCTAATTTATTGGCACTTCTGAAATAAAGGAATACTACTTAAATACGCAGCATTCTGCATATGTGTGCCATTGGAAATTTCACTATTAATTTCTGCAATCTTTCATAAGTATATTTCTGCATAGTGTTTAAGTATACTGTAATTATTTCATTACCTAATTGCCTAATATGTTATTAGCCATGTAGCAAAATTGATTTTTTACTGGTGAATATGTTCACTGACCATACATTCTGTGTTTGAGATGTGGAATATCTCATGGTGTTAAATCATCCTGTAGTGAGCTAAATACTTTATAAAATACACAGCCAAGGCTACATTAAGATTCAAATATTAATTTTTCTGCAGCTGTGATGTTTTTGACATCTCTTTACTACCTGTTAAGTACAGTAAAGGTAGGAATGCTCTATGTCTAACTTATTTTCTCATATTCCTGTAAAATCAGCAACATTGGCCAAGTTAATCTGATGGCAGCATGACTGATAAAATTCTGCTTTCTTGATACTAAGGCCATGCAATAGAATTCGGATTAACTTGCTGGAGTGAGTGCACTCTAAAATTATGTTGTGGTTTTTTTTTTTTTCTTTTTGCTCTCAGCTTAATGTAGATTTTTGAATGTATTTTTTGTATATTGAGCCAAATGTTTTCCAGCTCTTGGAGTTTTTGTTTCTGCAATAAGTGAACGATTTTCTAGAGACATCACTGTCTTCCCTGGTAACTATAAGAGGTGAAGAGTCTTGACATTGTGCTGTGTAGCAGGGATTGTGTGGGCAGTTTGATATCTGTTGTAACAAAACTTTAAATTAATGGTGGTGTTCAAGCATTTGGGCAAGACTGATCAGGCTTCTCTTCTGAATAACTTGGGAAGTGTTCCTCTTGTCCTTTCTCCTACTCTCTCTGGCCTACAATGCTGTCATGCAGAAAATGAGTGTCGATTTATTCAGGTTTTACAGTACTCTTGGAGATCCAACACTTTACAGCTTATAAAACCGACAGTTGGAAATAAAGCACCTTGTTGAAATGAAGAGTTAAACAGGTTCATTCTATATTTGTAAAGTTTACTATTTCCCATATTCAAGGTAGGCCAGATGTCTCTGTGCTAGGACATACAGGGTGGACTGAATTAAGGCATGTGGGTTAGGACTGGTTGGGTTGTTGTACTGCATATTTAAGACTTATAAGTATGTGCTTTTGACGAGATAAAGTTGCTTCCCTCCCCTTTCTAGTTGCACTATCTAATCTGCTTTCTTTCTTTACTTACTATACCTGCATTCCAGAAAGCACAAAGTTTGTAGTCTTATAGTTGTAGTAGTCTGTAGTAGTTGTGTAGTAGTATTGCACTTTTATAGTTTTATCCATTCTTCAGAGAGAAAGAATTGGAGGTCTGTATACTTAATTGCTGCATGAGTGTTAAAGATGGGTTAGCTGTTTTTGCACAAATAAAGGACCCTGACAGTCAGTGGAGGTTTTTAAAAGACCTATCACACACATACTATAAGGGGTTGGTGAGATCCTGGAATTGAATATTACAGGACAGTGGTGGAGGATGTCTGATACAATGGTGTCATTTTCTTGGGTACTTTTTGAGCCATGGAAACAGCTTAGAGTAATGTTTACAGAAAAATGATAGACTCTTTCTACACCTTAAATCACTTTTGTCCCAAAAGAAATAGACCTGAGGGCAGCAGCTTGTTCTCAGATACTCCAGAAACCAAACTGAGTATTAGGGGTAGAAAAAAGATGTCTCTAGGCTCAGGGAAGAAGCAAAGGTTTGATTTTTTGTTGTTTGTGTATTTGTTTTTTAAGATTGTAAAAAAATCGTTTTGTATTACCAGAATAGTTCACTAAAAAGGAAGTGCATAAATGCAATCCCTTCCTGGTTTAATGTAAGTTGCAAAAATTAGTTGTGTTTACATCCCTCGGTAAACCTGAAAACTTGTCTAAGCATATGCTCTAATTCAGTTGACAGTTTCACAGATAATTGAGTAGACAATAAAAAGAGAGATGTTTTCTCAGTCATATTTAAAAATTGTCTTTGATCTGTTGCATTTTATCATTGGAACAAATAAGCAGGAAGATATTGCTGTGGGCAGAATTAGCTTTATTCAGATTTACCATACATTGATTTAAAATGTAAAAGATCTGACATTACCCTCTAGAAAAATCATCAAAAGGATTTGCACTAAAAGCTTGTAAACAGTAACAATGGAAACATCTTTAAGAAGCAATGTTGTAATTCTAGGAAGAAGAAGGATGAAATACCTGTGCAGAGACCTGCTGACTTTTTGATATTTTTTGACTTTCTAAAATATTATATTACTTTAGAATTTGAGCAAAGATGTTATTCAGTTTTGAGAGGGGGGTAAAATGAAAGAAACAAAATAGCCTGTTCTGGAAAAAAGTTTCCAGTATATGAGTATTTCACTTGTAAAGAATTTATAATAATATAGGTTATGATCTCGAGAAGATTTTAAGGAAAAAGAGATAGAACAAAAAGTTTTGTGAATATATTAGTGATTTGCCTGTAGTTTGATGTGTTTATTCAGTGCTCTATTAAAAACAAATATATATGAAAATTCTTTCAAATTAAGAATTTGCAATAAACCAGATTTATTTTATGTTGGGCAATAATAGCAAAGGATGGAACAATCAAATGAAAACAAAAACCTGACAATTCCTTTTTCCATTAATCAAATTGAAACAAATCCTGATGGCAAGAGATTGAGTGGGGAGGATGGGTGCATGGTAATGCAAAGGAAGAACTTGGATTTATTTGCTGGATTTGCTATTGACTCCTCCTTTAAGCAAGAGCAGGTAATTTCCCATGTCCCAATTTCCCTCTTTTAGTTCCTATTTCCATGTTACCAAACCACAATTATTCTATATGCCTCTTCTGTTTTGTTTAAATTTCTAGGTTACAAGTTTCTGTCCAGAGGGAATATACTCTGTGAATATGATTGGTTTAATGAAACTTGGGAGTTTGTAAAGGCTATTCTGATACCAACAAATAATTATAGTTTCAATGATGTTAGACAAATATTTACCAAAATGTAATGCTTTAAATTTCACTCTAATTAGTTTTACTCCAGTGTTTCTGTGAAAGGAACCACATAATAAGCGATTAATTAAGTCATTTAGCACTGAATTACTTTTTCATGGCTCCTTGCTTCCATCAGAGAAAAAAAAGTGCATTTTCTTTGGCTTTTCTTCTCTGGATTCAAAGTGGATAAACTGTATTGATAATTCTTCCTAGCTTGTAGAAGTGGGTTATCACTGATTGCATGGTCATTACCCATTGTAACTACAGTGGTAATGCTAAATTCAAGATGCTTCTATTTTGTTCCTAGAATGCCTTTGTTATACAATCCAGTTTTAAAATTTGTTTATTTTGTCCAAACAGTGAACATTTTAGCCAGAGAGCAGAAAGTTTTTTGAAATTATTATATCACTCCTCCACACTGCTTGAATGCCTCAGAAGTCAGATTCAGCCTTCCTCTGTTGGCACTACATTCCGTTTCCTGTTATCTCTGAAAAATAATGTTATTTATTAATAGAATTTCTCAATGAAAGCAGACTCAGCACTTTCTGCTAAGCCCATAATCTGACCAAAGAACATTTTATTTCCACTGTAGCTCAAACTAATTCTATACACTGCAATGTTGGAAATGAGCATATCTCTAAAAATGACCATGTCTCTAAAAATACCGTACATTTGTGTGAAAAATATTTTAAATGGGATTTTCTAATCTTGCAGCCTCAATCAGAGATTTGACAGCAGTAAAACTTTTCCAGCTACTCTTAAAGATGCTAAATTGCAGGTAGATCCAGCAGATGAAAGTAACAACATTAACTTGACAAATATGCATTTTAACATAGGAAGGGAAAATCTTTCCTGGAACTGAAACAAAAGCAAAATTTCTATGCTATTATGACCAAAAATCTGAAAAAAAAGCAGTTGCTTTGAAGAGGAGAAGGTGTTCACAAGTATTTCTGCTCTTCACTTCCTGCATTAAGACCCTGGAACATTATTCTTTCTTGCCCTATATTCCAGCCTAGCTGGACTCAGAAGTTAAAAATCACACTGTAAAGATCTATTTCACCAGCATCTCTGTCCCTTCATTATAGTAAGGTATCTAGCCTTTTTTCTTTCCTTGAAAAGAAAAAAAGGGCAGTGTATTATTCCTATATAGCACACTGCTGAATTTTCTCTTCTGATGTCAAAGCCTGCCCCAGGCCTCGGAGTGCACTGTGGGACAAAATTTATTCAAAGTTCATAGTCTGTGGTTTAATACAGCAGAGTGCCAAACATCCCTTCCTGTTTTCACAACTCTCTTCTGCCAGCTTCCTGTCTCAGGGCTCTGCTTGCAGCCCAGTTGATGAGATCCATGCCTCTGTATGGAGCTGGGTGACAAAGGCTCTGGGTCAAGTACTACCCAAGTAAGAGTAATTTGTTTACATTTACTTTGGATGTCACTCTCCCTTGACAAGAATACTAAGCAGGTTAAATGATTGTGGGTATAGGTACAAAACCACTGATTATATGCTAATTTCTGTCCCTTTGCTGAAAGTCAGTATCTTCAAAGTTGAGATTGAAAAGTAAAATATTCTCAACAAGTAATGAGAATTCTATACCTCTTCCTGTGGTGCCCCCATTATTCCACATTACTGATCTTCTTTTTTTCCTAGAATATTAATCTACACAACTAACAGGGGTTTTTTTCCAATATAAGCTTCCGAAAACATTTTTAAGGATTTATAGCATGCTTTAAACTGTAACCTAGGAGATTTTATTTCCTCTTAATTGTCATTGATAATTGCATATGCGTAGACCGCTATCAGGTCTACAGCTGTAGATGTATGAACAGATATAAATTAAAGGGAGTCCTATGATTAGGAATCATTTAACTGAGTATACAGTTTCTGAAATATTTGTAGGGTGAAGCTCATTTATATGTCAGCATATTTTCATATGCATTCTTCTATAATCATGAATTGGTAAATATTTTAACTCTCTTCCTCAAAAAGATCATGAAATTTTGATCTCGATCAAAATGAGACCTAAAGAGCAGTGAATGAGGAGCAGAATCAGAAGCAGATTTTTCACCTTGAAGGAATGATGGCATAAGCTTGAATCTGTATTAAGAAGCTGCACATGCACATTGCTGATTACCACCAGCAGCATGGCTCTATCGTATGCAAATGCAGGAGATTTTGCTTGATAAGGGTTTGACCTGATTAGGATGCAGGAAACCCAGCAGCAACGCAGGAGTCATCAGCACGAGTTACAGCTGGAATGAAAAACCAGGCTGGCTTTAGGGAGGGCATAATACAAGGTTGTTCATCCCTGCCAAGAGCCTCTGCACTTGGATTGGCCATGGAGCAGTGCAAACTGTGGAGAGTGCTGTGCACAGAGCCAGTCAGGAGGTAAGCTCCATGCTGATGGAGAGATTTACAGCTTCTTACTGCCTCGGTCTCAATGGCACAGGTATTTGCCATCTGTTAGCTGAGGGCTGGTAAAACAAGGCTCTGTTGTTGGAACAATTGTCCAACAGAGCAGGGTAAAAATTGAGGTTAAAGAGTTTTTCAAGGAAAGTATTCTAGAACTGAGATATTTGCTTAGATGAATTATTTACCTTGATTTGCATATTGGACCTTATCCGAAATTTCACTTCCATGCCTTGTAGACCTTAAACTCCATGAAGTCCATTCTAACCTTAATCCAACTGGAAAAAGCTGTGGGGCTAAACCTGAAGACTTTAAACATTGTTGACATACGAAAACAAAAAACCCCCATAATCCTCCCCAAAAAGCCCAATAAAAGCCAAAACAAACAAAAGAAAAGAAAAAAACAGCACCTCAGAAACACAGTATGAACTGAAATATCAATGCTGATGCACTTTGATTCAAGGAACACTAAAGAAGAATCCAGCAAAAGGATTCCAGAAGAAAGGTGTTGCATGTGGAATAGTGATACGTAATTTGCAAGTAAGAACCTTAAATAAGTTAAAATATGTTTTTATCTTCAATAGAAAATCAGAGATGAGAAAACCATTTGCCCCATTGGGCGATATTGATGAGTTAGAAGGTTATTAAAAAGGTTAGGGCATTGATTCAAATCAAGTCTGGAGACAGAATTTATGATGTGTCCTGTCTTTTTTCTTTAAAGTGTCTTTCCTTTGTAGTCTGCAATGTCTGATTTAAAATGCAAACAAGAATCACTTATCAAGGGGCAAATCTCCTGAATGCTGGTAGTGCCCACACAGAGCAGGCATGCCTGTTCTCAGGTGACCATCATATATTTTTTTCAAAGATGTAGTGTGAAAATAATAAAAAATGAACCACCTAAAAAACCCCAAAGTATTAGCATTTACATCTGGCCTTGTGGCTGCAGTGGTCACATGAACACCGATGGTCATATATTTGCCTGAGTGGAGGTGAAGGAATGTCGATGAATAATGGTATTTTTGCAATAAGAAGGGAAAATAAATAATTTGCAGACAATAGGAAGTCCATTATGAAAATGACTCCAGGGAAAAAGGACTAATGTGGCTACTGAGAAGTACCAAGGTCTACACTCTCATGGTTCTCTGTTTCCAAAGAATATACAGGGCACTGAGTTTTGGTAACATTTTCTTTTTAAATCTGAAAGCTACTGCTTCATTACAACGAAATTAAAAATTAAAAAAACCCAAAAACCCAAACAAACAAAAAAAATTCTTTCTTAGCTCCAATGCAAGATTGGACTTGTTAGGGTAAATGACAGCATTTCAGGAAATGTTGATTTTGTTTCACATCATTGAGATTTATCCTAGTTAAAAGTCAAAATAATATGTTAATAGGCCTTAATAATCCTGTTATTTTCCATCACAAATTAACACAGAGCTTGAATTTAAAGGAAATGTTTCTGTAACAACTCAGTAGGAAACATTAACAGCCTACCTTAGAGTTCCAGGCTTGCAGAGAGTAAAGCACTGACTACACAGTCTGTTCCTGTTTCAAATGTGTTCTTGGGGAATTAATTGGAAAGTACATTCCATGTCCAATAATGAAAAAAAATTGCAACTCCAGAGCTGCTATCATAGTTTGAAGCCACATTAAATTCTTGGGTTTTGTTCTCTTTCCAAGGCAAAGTGCTCTTGTATTTTTGCCAGCAAAACCAGAGTATCAGAGATCTTTTACCGTTTTTTGAAATTGTAGCCAGTACAAACTCTTGCTCTGTGATGTTCTATGAATTCTACTGATACTAAACCTGATATCAGCACTCACCAGTGGGAATCATTACCTCAGCTCAGCTGGGACCAGGATAAAACCCTGAGAGCATCTTTGAATCTAGCAAAACACAATGAAACATATCTATTCCTAAAGAGCCTCTAGAAATGTTTCTGGAGTTCCTTTAATAGGGGTCAGTCTCTTCAGTATTAATGATGGGTATAGAAAACTAGGAGAAGTTATTTTTTTTTGTGCTGCATGCTTTTTTTTCCATTTAATTTTATATTAATGCCTGTGATAGTGACTGAATAAGACACAGTAGAGGCAATCTGTGTTTTTCTTCAGTAAATTCTGTAATGGTGGCACATTTTTCAGTGTCATTCAATGAAACTACTGTTTCAAAGTAATATTTTTTGCATGTAATAATGGTGCTTACCAGGTTAAAAAACCCAAAAAAGACCCAAACAGTCTAAATCAGCCAACCAAACAGAACCAGATAAAGAAAACCCCAGCAGTGGGGTTACAAATAGATACCAAATCTATTACTTTTCTAGCATATAAGTAATGCAAATAGTCTGATAACCTAAAATGTTGCTCCCAGAAATTCTTGTTAAGAGCAAGGAAATATGTTGTACCTGCAGTGAACTTGTCTATAGCCTCTGCAAACTTGGGGTTAAGGCACAAGGATCATCTCACTGTTTTGGTCCACTCACATCCTAATATTGAGAAGTTAATGCACAATCTGCACTGTCAAAGAGCTACAGACAGACAAGTTTTGATAGCAGACTGTGTTGGAAATATCTTCCTTGCTTATGTTAAAGAGGATCTAATTTTAAACCTTATATTGAATGTTAGTGTTGAAAGTGACAGCCTTTCCTTATTTCTAACAGTCAAGCAGTGGTGTCCCTCTGCTAAATAGAACAATATATATATATTTGAAAATAATATTACTTTTCACTTAGTTTTAAATGGAATCACTTTTAGGTTTTGTTATCCTACTCTTGGATGTTGTAAGTAATTATCCTGTTGGTACTACAGGGCTGGGAAATACAACACAAAGGGCTTTTTTGTTGTGCTGCTTTCTGCTTTTCCAGGCAGTGTGCCTTTTGCATGAAAATGGCTCCAGTTTCCTTGGCAATATTCTTAAGAGAGCTCTTTCCCTCAGGAATAGGAGAGCATTTAAACACGTTTTTAGGCAACTCACATTTTGCAGATGGGACATTCACTTACGGTAAATAAGGTCGGGATTTGCCCTAGAGGGGAAAATAGAAAAAGGACTGTGCAGTCGGATGGGTCCTGTGATGGGGTTGGTCTGTTTCTGGAAGGACTTTGTATGTAGCTGTGCCTTGCAAAGCCTCACAGCACTGTCAGGTGTCTCTGGGGGAGCACAAGTCACTCCTTCCATCCTTCTGGAGCAAGTGAGAGAGGCCCATGGTCAGATGTTCCCACTCCCAGCCTGTCCTGGCTGGGGCTTCTGTGCAGGTGTCTGGTTGAGGAAAGATGAAGATCCTGCTTCTTCCCATTGATCCCAAATGGGCACAAGGGAGAAATCCTGGCTCAGTCTGTGCAGCTTCTGGCCAGTTCAAAGGTGAAAATGTCAGCACTGCAGTTTGAAGCACATTGTAAAGGAACAATTGCTTCAAAAGAAGTGGAAGGGACCACACAGCTGATTTCTCACCCTTCCTTCACACGTAGCCTGTAGTGGGCAAAATGTACTTTAATTTTAGCTATGACGTGCAACCTTAATACAGAATCAGAATTCTGGAAAGTATTTTTGGCAAGTGCTGCACCGTATCAGTTTCACACATGCACATGCTTTGTTGCAGTGTTCGTAAAATAGATCTGGGTCTTGCCTGGGATAATCAATCTGTTTAACTCTTCATCAGCTATGGTTGTTAAATTATGGGTTATTGGTAATTTTCTATGCCTATTGTCTCGTAAAATTTATAGATTTGACATATGTGTGCTGGATGCTTGTGCCTTGCTTTTCTCTTTGAGGCACTGAAAGAATTTAATGTAACAGTAATTTTGGGCTTTGGTCAAGGAATTAATTTCTAAAATTGTGCATTGAACATAAATCATGGTGCTATTCTTTCTTGTAACCCAGAAACCTGATCTCCTTCCTCAAATCTTCACTAATGGTGCGTTAACTATACTTAAAAATTAGTAATAAAAAGTTTGGCAAACTAATTCTCTGCAGTAAACTAGAGATAGGTCCACATTTTATCATCTGTCATTTATGCAGAAAGCAAAAACCATATGGCAGTAGAACAAAATTCCAGGATATAAAACCAAATGAAATATGTTTACTATATTTAATTATCCAGTGATTCAGCAACGGTTTGCATTGACTTTGGTTTGGGCCTGACAGGGAAAAGCATTACATATTGAAATAGAAATTATAATTACCATGATAGATATTGATCTAATTTCAGATCTTGTAGATAGTGAATCATATTTGCCTTTTTTTGAATGTAGATAATTGCACTATTCATATGTTAATATAATTTTTGTTGTATTTTTTCAATATAGATTTAGTCCATGACAATATGAAGGAAATTTTGGATATTAAAATATTGCTTAAGGAAAGAAAAAACCTCAGAAAAGATAAAATTAGGACGTTGTTGTTGTTTAGACTGGGCCAATTGTTATTTTATTTACTATTGTTTATTAGTTCAGACTGGGTCAGTTGGTGGGTTTTTGCCTTTGGACAATTGACTATAGGAATTCAGTATCATTTGAATTACAGTTACATGTTTATAATAGTTGGAAGCATACATTAGGTGTGGGGACTACAGACATTTAGAAAAAAAAAACAAAAGTAACTTTACAAGACGCAGATGAGAGGAGTTCTCTAAATTTCCTATGATGGATTTTTTTTCCCTTTCCTGTAACAGTGCAGGAAAAATAAATAAGGTGTAGTAGAGAACAACTGAAGTGTAATTATTTGCTGGATCATATGTCAGAAAACATACAAATATGCTTTCTAATTTTTGGTCGGATTTTTCTAGCACTTAAGCCAAAATGAGTGTTCCCATTTTCTTCAGTGGAAACTAGAACAAGCCAGGAATTTTAGGTTTAAAAAACACCCTCAGGAAAAAAAAAAAAAAAGCATTGAGGATGAGGCATCAGGTACCATCTGTGCTATTCAGCACAGAGAAGTAATATAAGATAAAGATCCAGGGATGAGAACATTTTAATCTGTGTAGTTAGTATAAACACTATTGGAAGCATGCAGTCAAGTACTTCACAGCTTGGAAATGGCAAAACAAAAGCTGCAACATTAAAATTCCCCCATTTTTCTGCCTGTTTTGTGTGCCTACATAGTAATGGTATCCCTGTTTTTGTGATTACTTACAATTTCCCCAAACAAGACACCTAATTAATCAGTATTCTATTATATAACTAAGATATATTGATAGATGAGAGATCCGAGGTTGTAGATCCAGGACCTCAGAGATCTTCACAGACTTTAATTTTAATTAAAAAGATGGACTTTTTAATCTCCAAACCTTAATTCTGAAAGCATAGTTTATATTAGCAGCTGCCTTATTGTTCAAAAGTATATATAAAAAAGGTGTTTCAAATTTTAAAATATTATTATTTTCAGTAGAGTTTACATATTTGTGAACTCTCAATCTGATGTTGCAGAATATTCTTTGATGGCCTGCATTATTTTTTACAATATTTCTATTTAATCTTACTATCTACATGGTTCTAGTACTTAAATAGTCATGATATATTCTTATGCCAATGTTAATACCTTTAACTGAGTAACAGAGAGAAGCATCCAAGATAAAAAACCCAGATGTTTTTGGTGTCACACAAAAATTTAAAAATTAAGTCCTTGAAGTTAATAAAATCCCACCCCCTGAAAACCCAGCTGTCATTCCCAAATGCATACTTTTCATTTAAAAGAAAATAAGAAAAATAAACTGTATTTACAGCAAATGAATTCACTTCAATATTATTTTTCTCTTATGGAAATGGTTTGATACAAAATGCTCATTAAAAAGGGATTGTTTTGGTGTGAATGACGTTTCAGTTTTTCAAACATTGTCATGAACTGATTTTTGAAACTAGAACTGCAAATTAGCATAGTCTCTAAGTAATCAACATTTTCTTGCCTGAAATGAATGTTGAATCACAAGTCAAGTATGGTGAGCTTCTGACCTCTGTGACTAGAATCACTTTTGACACTTTTCTTCAGGAACCAGTTCCCCCATTTTATTATTTAAAAGAACTATAAATGCTCTTCTTGAAAAAAAAAAAAAAAAAAAAAAAAAAAAACAACCAAAAAACCCACTCACCTGTTTTGGCATTATTTGTGACTTAGAATTTAGCTGAAAGCAGAGATGTGTTTTGTTCTAAACACATGTTGGCAAAGAAGTCCTCATTTTCAAGATTTTTGATAGTGCATAGAAGAGATCTCGTAAATAAATGTTAATGTTCATAGCATAATATTAATTAACAAGCACACAATACAACTGAGGTTACTGACAGTGTTAGCTAAAGCAGCAGTCATATAGAAACATTCATTTGAGAGGACTGTGTGATATAGAAGAAGGTCTATTTTTTGGTCAGTGAACATAACCAGTAACAGCAACAGTTTGTGCTATTTTTATTGACTGTTTTATGACACCAACATGAAAATATCCAAAGAGGATGGTGAGGTAATTAAAGGTAGGAACAGCTTTGCCATTTAAATTATGTTGTAGCATAGCTAAGTAGCAGAAAGATTGATTGTTTTGTAACTTGATTTGATAGTCTATTGCTGATCTTATTTAAGTTTCTTTTTCTAATCCATTTTCTCTGGGACAGTTATCAAAGAGAGAAAATTGGACTCTTCAAAACTTCAGATGAAAAGTTCACTGGGACTTATCCTTACTTTGAACACCTTCTTACAATAGTTGGTAATTCTTGGAAACTAATAGATCAGATCTGAAGCTTTGTCATGATAACTTGGAGCATTATCTGACCCTTAATCTATAGCAAATTCTTTTTCCTTCCCTTGTCTCCCTAAGTTTTTACACTGAGATGGCACATGCAAGGTCGACCTGAAAACCTACTCCAGTGTGAAACCCGGTCCTCTGAGGTCAGGAGGGAAATATGTGCATGTGAAGGGTTTGTAGAGAGCTCCATTCTGCAGATTCTTCTTAGCTGGTTCAACAAAATACAAGTTCTAGACTGTTACTATAGCACAGGCTATAAGGAAGCTTTTAATTAGGAAATTACCTTGATATACAATCATCTTTAACAGTGTGCAATTTTTAGAACAAAGAGATAAGAAAGGAATAATAATAAATTGTAGACAGAGGTTTCATTAAATGCTCACAATTGCATCATACAGAATAAAATCATTTCATCTTATCTAGTTTGCTTAGGAAGCTAAAATAACTTGGAAGTATCTTTTAAAATTGCACTTAAAATTATCCTATGAAGAAAATTAAGATTTCAAACTTGACTACTGAAAAAGAGCCAGTTCAGGTGAACTATGAAGACTGAAGTATCTTGGAATATGTAGAGCAGGAAGCCAGAGATGGAAGGTCAACTGCAAAAGAAAAAATCCATACAAAGATGACAGTGAAGCTAAGGTAGAAAGTCACTGTCCATTGATTGACCTTCAGCCTGTTCCTCAGAATCAGTCAGTGGAATAACTCATTTGATCAACTAGTACAATTCACATGGTAATTAAAACAGCCTCTCTGCTCTCTTTCTGAGAAGACATGCTGTCTGACAAGGCATTTTGACAAAAAGGTCCTAGGATCTCTAAGAAATGGTATTTTCATTGCTGAGACCTTGTGCTGCCAAGAAACAGGAGTGTGGAAGATCCAGGCCAAATTTGTTCAAAGTTTAGGTCCCTATCAATGTCTGTGATTTGAATTATCTTGTCAAAGAACATAAAAATTTTGTTGACTCAGATGACCCTCCACTACTTCAAATACTTAGATCCCTGATAAGAAGCAGGGCTATAACACATAGATTCTTTCTTTGGGACTTTTAATTCCATAGAGATTTAATTTTCTTTTACCTGATTTCCAGCATGGACTACATCAATGTCCTAAGTCATCTGGGTAAAGTTCCAGAACTGATCTCTTTGCCTCTAAGAATTACCTTCTGTTGTGAGAAGGTATTCCAGGTAAGAATGATCCAATTAACTTTACATCTAAAGTTTGGCAATCTCCAATTCTTACAGGATATGCTCCAGATTTTGCAGTATCCTAACTAATTATAAGACAACGGAAATTGTGCTGGTGGTTAGGATAGAACAAACTTCCAATACTGGTAAGTATTTGGTGAATGTCTATAGAATATAAAGCTTTTCAGTAATCTGCTCAGAATAAGCAAGTAATTTTAATCTGAGGACACCACTCTGGCAATTGAAAAAAATATTGTATTTGGTATTTAGGAGTCAACATAGACAAAATCCCTTTTGATTGCCCTCCTCCTCTAAGGTTTCTTGCTTCTGGCTGCTGGTGAGAAGGAACCATTGCTTCTTGTGAAGTGGGAGGTGAGTCCATTTGTCTGTGGTATTGCAACATTTATGTTTTCTTTCCATTATAAAACCACTGCAAAAGCAAAGCAAAAAAAAAGTTTTCCTTGCAATGAACTACGCAGCTTTTATTTTCTTAGCAAGTTGTCTACTCCTCAGCTCAGACAGCATAACACTGTAATAATTTAAAACTCTATTCTACAGCTATTCCAGTGGCTTGTTTTGATATGCCACATTAAGATTTAATTTATGGATGGACATATAGGTATATAGGCTTTTTCTTCAGTTTGTGTCTGGAAAAAAAGATAACAAAAAGATGGTTGGAAGTAGGAAAAAAACAATACTCACATATGCTGGATTTTTATTCTTATCTATGTCTGCACCCCAAATTTAGTAATGCAGTAATCCCAAATTCTTTATACAAGCCTATTGAAATGTCCCCTTCCTCTCTTTCATGTTTATAGGTATGCTCATATGTATACATGAAAAATAATATAATCACAGAAAAACATGAACAAATTTTCCAAACTTTCAGCTTTTAACAGCACAGAGAACTATTCACTTCTTTTAATCGTTACTTTTTCTCCATTTCTTTTATTTAAATAACTTTTGCTGCACTTTATTTTCCTTTCAGTTGCATACTTCAGCCTTTTAGGGTTTGTTTTTTTTTTTTCACAGTCTCTTCATCCAGTTAGTATATGCCTTTCCTACCCTTTAAAAGCAGAATGACAAAATGTAACAGTTTTATTCCCATCTATTTTTTCACAGCTCTGTTTGAAGACACTGGCCCCGATTTACTACAGTGTGTAGGCTCTTATGCCTAATCAGCTAAAAACTTGGGTATTAACATAGGCATTAAATAACATCTCTATGTTTTGTATCTGGCTGGGTGTAGGCAGCAGAAAGGTGAACAGTTCCTGTTTGCATAGTGCTTTTTGTATTTGCATAATAGTAATATTAAAAAAATGACAGTAACAGCAAAAACTGTTGGTTTATGAAATAAACCTAAATATTCTAAAAATATAGTATGCCAAGGCATAACCTACCATCTGTAGGCTTTTTCAGTCTAGCTGCTAGTCTAGTCTGAACACTACAGAGCTGGGTTGCATTGACATCCATGGCTTGGAAACAGCTTCTTTGTAGATTACGACTTTCAGAGGTATGATGACTATCAATTGATTACATCCTGCTTGCTCAATACTGAGTATTGTGCTCAGGAATAAATAATTCATGCAAATAGTACCATCAGGAGGAATCAACCAATACTGGAATTTTTTTACCTGCAGGAATGACTTGTTTTGCAAGTTGCCTAAAAGTGTGTATTTGTACACAAATGTTTACACACTGAAAGGCACAGTGAGAAACATATTTCTGTGTAAGGAAAGCCTCTGCCAAAATGAATGAAATTCAGTCTTGACATTTCTGACAGTCAGAGCAGGATTCAATTCTATCACATTTTTATCCCATAATGACCTGCCATCATTGTTCTTCCAAGACTGACAACAGAAATGATCCTCTTTGAAAAAATGGCTTGAATATGTGAAGTCCCCATTTAGACATCCCATGCACCCCTGAGGCACTTGAAATTTGTGATTTCTTGTCATAGACATTTTAAAGGTAGCAAACTCTCCATTGAAGTGTGTTGACTCTGCCAACAGCACCATGGCAAGGAAATATTAAGTTTTTTAATGATACTGTAAGGTTTAATTATGTACTTGGCACGTGAAATCCATGGTGAAGGGTGAAGCAGGGAGGGAGATGAATGATTTTCTCGTGATATCCATGCTACAATCTACTGCTACTACAGAATTTCAGTAAAATTATTTGACAATAAAGAAAGCTAATGAATGTTCTAGAATCCACAGAGCTAAAATTAATATTATGTCAGGTACTTCCTAGCACTTGGATTATTAATATCCTTCTAAGTGACAATGACTTTCTAAAAAATTTTTTGTCTCAAGGTCACTCAGAACTCATTTTTATAATCAATTTTTTTTAATAACACCAAAAAATAAGTTAATGAAATCTAAGCTAAGAGATGAAGAAATTTCATAATTATCTTTGTTTCAGATGCCAACCTTTTCTAACACAACATGGTACTTAATTGATTTCACTCTTTTTTAGAAGCCTTTTTTTTCTCCTCCAGCTGTTTCTGAGTGTGTTCTAAGTCACAATAGATGTAAATCTAGACTTCCTTCCTCCTCAATATTTTGTATTCTATTTGTTAACAATTTGTAATCTATTGTAGGTTGATCACTTAAATTCTGTCAAAGGAAACTATTTTTAACCTCATAAGCAAGAAACTTAAATCTCTGGAGTCATTAAAGGATGATTCAGTAATGCTAAATATACCACAGTTTGTTAGGTTCTTCTTTCATGTATCCCCTCTGCGTGCTGATACATTTCACCTCTGTCAAATATGGTGCAGACCAAATTTTTTTTGTTTAGTAAATAAAAAATGAAAATTATAATAATTTAAAAAATAAATTTTGTTTACTTATGGTGAAATTTTGGGTTTGAAAGAATAACATCCCTGAGGCTGCCTGCTCAAGTTGTGGTTTATGACATTTGAACTAATTATTATTTAACCTAATCAACCTTCTCTTTGCTCTGAAAGATTTGTTTAAGCCCATTGTTTCTGATGGGATATAAAAGTCAGTGTTCATGAATCTAGTTTGCTGTAAAAATTTCTTTTCACCTATTTCCATATCTATTCCATGGGAACTAGTAACTTTAATGCCTTTGAGAAACTGATCCCTCAAGGTGCAGATATCAGAATGATTTGTAAAAGTGGAACAGACAAATTAATACATTTCAACCTTGACAGATATTGAGTTTGTACCAACATCCTGTTCTTGGCATATGTCCACCCCAACCATTCCATTAATCCATTTCCAGGAATTATTCTTGTTTCAAAACTAAAATCTCTTTTCAGTACATTACTATACTTACTCTAGCTCTTTATGTGGGAACAAAAATGTCATATTTGTGTACCATAGCATCTGCACTTTCAAATGGAAAATAAAAATTAAATACAATAAAGCAAGCAATATTTCATAGGTCTCATTGAAATGTAAACTTACTTGAAAAAAATATAATGTTCATGTTGTGTCTTCTACAATTGGGACAGCAATCTCAGTGAGGTATGACTACCAAAGAAGAGTTTATTTTACATGTAGATTCTGCTATTATATTGGGGGCCCTTTATGCAATGTTAGTTTTATAGAATGTATACAGTTCAAAACGGTCATGTATAGCTAGAAGGTAACATATCCTGAGATCTGGTCTGAGAAGAAGTACTGTCCTCAGGTTAGCATGTAACAGGTTATGACAAACCCTCTCAATGTCCTGGAAGGACAGACCATTTCCTGGCTGGCATGTTCTCTATATTAAAACCTGCTTTATTACAACTTAGTATGTATACCTTTTCCTTTATAATCACTTATCCTGTCTCCTTCTGTGTCATTGACTCCAAGAGACATTAGCAATACTTTTTCATATTGTGCATTTCAGTTGAGAATGGGGTTTTTTTGAGGCCTTCCCTGGGAAAGGGCATAATGAGTTATTTTAGATTAATTGATAGCTTTTGTCTGATGGCATTCCTGACTCTAGTGTAAAAATAAAACAATATTATTTGCAACCTCACTAATACAACATTTAAAATTGTTTCCTGTCTAGAGATTAGACATCCTTTATTGTAGCATTCTAGGATTTATTTTCCCATCTGACCCAGGGAACATTGTATGTTGATGTGTATGATGTATGCTTGTGTGAGGAACTCATAACAAGAGTAATTTTAACCACCTGAAAAGCACACTAACCTTCAAAAATATGTTGTCAGTAATCTTTTATGACCTTTAGCAAACAGTTTATTTATCTATTGGTCTATGCATTATGGATGCATATGGATGGACTACTGTGTGAAGGGTATCACATACTAGAGCTGATAAGAAACCCTGATCTATATCACAGAAGGATGAAGCCACCTCATAACAAGGAGTTGCACCACTATATTTTTTTTCTAAAATATGTATTTTAAGTGAAGATTGCCTGTTATTTCTTCTTCTGCATGTCTTTGTTATAGGTAAGATTTATAGTTCAGTGCTTTGCTTGTAGACATGGACACTTTTAACCATGGTTCTCCCTGGTTTTCCCATTTTGAGCAGTTAGCTTCCATTACAGCTAGAAGAGATGCATTCTCCCTTTTACCTACCACTCAGTATATTTGTGATGTATTTTGTTGCTATCCGACTGGTTTAGGCAAAGAAATTTGTAAATAAATGTTTGTCCTTAGTATATTAACACATGAACAGCAATGTTTGTGATATTTGAGTGTGATTAGCTCTTGAAAAATTCATCAAATGTATTGAGATCTGCATTGCTTTTTAAAAATTCATAAAAAGTTTTGAAGAGTGAAAATGGTTTGACAAGTAGGCAGGCCACAAAGAAACTGACACATCAAGGGAGGAAGATCAAACAGGAATAGAGCAGCACATTCATACTGGAGGCTGAGAGCCTGGCTGCACTCCAAGGAGGTTGAAAGAACAAGTAGACATGAAATATAGAGAAAGAATAGAGACAGGAATCTCAAGGTGGGGAAATGAAAGACCATTTGACATTTAAAAAGGATTTTTTAAACATCTTTGACATACAGTCAATAAATTCACCTCTGCTTTGCTTATTTATTAACTAGATGCAAAAATTTTCTTAGAATGGAAATGTATACTGCATGAAATTTACAGGAAATTATCTCCTACTTAGGAAGGAAATAATCAAGGGATTTGGAAAGGGTCTCAAAATAATCATTGTGGCTTTGATGTGGGGTTGTGAGTCAAACAGGCTCTACAGTGAAGTCACCCCTGATACTTGATAGCTGCAATTTAACATTAAACCTTAATGATTTATGTCTACTACACTAAACATGATCTATATCTCTAAAACACTGCCTATTAAAAGATCCCATTATTTTTATTGTAAGTATTTTATTAAAGGTGCTGTCATATTTATATAGACAAAGTCTCTTTGTCATGTGTGTATGAATATTCCTAAATTTGAATTGACTGTGAAATGAGAAAGCAAATGTTTCATTAATTACATTAAATTTCTTTATTTTGCATTAAGCAAGCATTTGGCACCATGTCATAAAAGAGCTGTCTATGAAAGTGTCAATCTGAAATATGTTTAATGATGTTTAACAATGCTCTAGTCAATGGCTGGACCTGCCAGCCCACAGGACACTCATCCATTCATAACATTTACACATATATGGTATGTGAATAGCACAGAGAATGGGTCTTTTGCCTTCCACACTTCTTTGCCACATCTGTTATGCGATGGATGCCATCCATCAAGGAATTTCAAAGGGCAATTGGTAAAAGAAAACATAAGACATTCATCTCAAGAGGCCTGATTCTGTTTTATTAGATTCTCCCTAGGTTTTTCCCATGCTTTGAAGCAGAGGTAGCAGCAAGGGATCAAGCAGTAAAAGCCTTTTAAAACTTCAACCTCCTCTCCAGCTGGGTTTTGAATCAATTCTTTTTTCACTGGGCCAGCAGTAGTGCTGTAGGAGTGTAGAGCACTGCAGTATTAAAAACTTGATAAAACTTAGCTTGCCCTTTCTTATTCCAGAGAAATTTTACAGGACAACACAGAACACAGAGCACACTAGTGAGGTAGTCAGAATGTTAGCAAATGTCAGAATACCTGGTTTGTTTTGGTTTGAAGAATTTAAGGTGGGAATCTGGAAGAATATTCAGGTATTTTACTCTTGAAAGTGAATTTCCCCCATGTTATTTGAGATTCTCATGAATTAGTACTGTGTACATCTGCACAGGGTAATTCTCAGTGTGTACACTAGATGGGAATAAATAATTTTATCTGCTTGATAAGTCTGAGAAACCTGTTATGAAATATTTGTGAAGTTCATTTCTGTGGAAGACCTAAACGAGATTGAAAATTTACATGACCCTCACAATTTTGGCATTATAATTTTTTTCTTCTTTGTCTTGTAAATCTCTCAGGTACTGCTAGAGAAAACAAGGCAGCCTGCAGTCCCAGAAGCTATTTACAGAACAAATGTACTTTGTGGTTCTGACAATAACAAAACAACGAAGCCATATATCTCAAAATAATTTAAGAAATCTGCTTTTGCGTATTGTGTCTAAATATTAGAAGATGGAATCGTTCCAGTGCGCTTTGTGGTTGCTCTGGGTGTTTCTTTGCTTCCCGAGTGGCTGCCCGGCGCTGGAGGTGCAGGTGAGCTTCGAGCCTTGGCCGAGGGGCCCGGCTGGGCACAACGCGCCTCACGTGCGCTCAGCCCGGCCGCGCCAGGTGCAATTAATTACCTGGTTAATTAGCTACACTTGGGGGGGGCGGAACCCCCGAGCCTTCCTCACAACCGGGGGCGCAGGAAAAGGGGCTGCAGCGACCGAGAGCTGGGCTGCTCCTCCGGCTCTGTGGGTCTTCACACACTCAGGTAAGTTTATTTTGTTGGCCTCAGGGGAGGTGCTCAGTTTTAGTCCCGGTGACGAATAATTCTCCACGGCTGGCGGGCCCCAGGAGCTGGGCTCTCGGCTTGGCCGCTCCGCCTTCGGGGGATGCCCTCACAGCTCCGCGGGGCCGCACCTCTGCCCGCCACCGACGTCCCTCACCCCGCTGCAGCTCTTGGCTTTGCTCAGTGGTGCTTTTAATGTTTCTGTGAGGTGGTTTTTATGTTATATGTGTGTGTGTGTATGTGTAAAAATATAAATACACTAAGAATAAATACACTGAGTGTGTGTATATGTAGCTACACATATATATGTGTATATATATACAAATATATATATATATGTGTGTTTGCACACACACACATATATATGCACGCACGCACATAGAGATTCTCAGGATTTTATAGACTTTGGGACCGTTTTCCAGTTCAATCCCAGCAAAAAGGCAGCGATCTCCCGGCCCCTATGGGGTCCGTGCGGGCCGCGGTTGTGTGCCCGCTGCCGGGGCTCCTGTGGCCAGCACCGGCCAGCCCGAGCCCCGGAGCGCCCCGAGCCTTTAATGGCTCTTCATGTCCTTTTTCTGGCAGGAAAAGGGCTGTTGTGCCTGATCATTAGCTCCCTGATATTTGCGAGTCCCGTCTTTTTTGGGCTTTTTATCCTAAATAGGTTTTTCCGGCAAATCACCTCCTCTGCTGATGGGTCGCTGGAAGCCGCTCGGGAGAGCCGAGTCCCGGGAGGTTATAGCAGAAACCTTGTGAGTCCTTTTCTTGCAATTAACTCAGCTGTGTGCCAGGTTTTCATTAGAACACGATAATTGGTAAGCTGAGGTATTGCAGGGTGCCGCAATATTTTCATAGTTTCTGATTTATTTTCCTCTGGAGTGGTGGTCCTGTTGTGTAGGTCATTTCTGGCTGGAATGACAGAGAAGCTGAGCTCCAGTGAAGTGATTTACCACAGTTACAGCCATGTGTGTAATGTACTTCCAGCCTCTTTGTCACGTATGCTACATGTCAAGAAATATTATTGTCGAATGCTTAATATACTAGTGCCCAGCAGGAGATAATATCAGATTAATTACACTGGTGGTGTATATAAATCATGGCTTTGAAGCTGCGGTTGCTCAAGTTCATGTGCTGCTTTATACTCTGCTTTTAAGGGTGTTGGGTGAGCTGCTGCCTGCACTGCTCAGGTTAGTTGCTTTCCATGAAGATCAAGTATTTGCATATCCCAACTTTACTAAGGCTTCCCATCTTTGGGATAAAAAACCAGTACAAACTTTTTGTAGAGAACTATATTGTTAGGCTACTGCAAAGCTGAAAACGAGGCTATTACTAAAATGCAGTTATGGAAGTTCACACGTTGGGGTGACTGAGAAGTGCATGGTGGTGGTCCTCTCCTCTTCCAATGAGTTTGAGTCCTCACTGTTACAGCCCTCTGCTGCTGCATTTAGAAGGCTTTTTGTTCTAGTTGCTTTCTCCATAATCTGCATCTGACCTGCACTTCAAATTCTGGATGAACACTTTGTGTTCAGCTCTCCTTTTCCAACAGCAGTTTCTGGTTGTTAGAATCTGTTTTTCCTGCCAAAGGTGTTAGGGATCTCCTACTGCAATTCCTTAGGTTCCTTCTCGCTTTTCCTTTAGACTTTGAACAAAGCTGGGTGCCTGTAAACTGTGAGCTTCAAAATACCTTTATACCCCTCCCTCCTTTGTTTTACCCCTTCAAGAATTGCATTAATATTCCAAACTTTCTAGTACTAGCTGAGACTAGTTAAAAGGGACAGGTAATGGGATTTAGGTCTTAGCTAGTGTCTGCTAAAAAATCAGTATGGAGCTTTTTACTGGAGAAGGAGGAATGTTTTGGATGTGAGAGGGAAGTCAGGCCCTTTGCTTAGTGCTTTGTTGCATTTGTTAGCTGGTCTCAGGGATGTGCTGGAAATTGATGCACATACCAGTTTGCTTCTTAACAGCATTCCTGTTTTGTTACCAACCACACAGGACTAGCATATTTAGAAGAATTTGCACGTATAACATGCATTTCACATTTGATGCAGGGAGTGTGTGGTGCTGTACTCACAGCTTCCTCTTGCTAACGAATTATAATGTGTTTTTACATGAGCTGTTACAGTGGTCCCCTTATCACCCAAACAGAAATTTTCAGGTGTCCATACCTAAGCCCTGTGCTTAGCCTTGCAAATAGCAAACACTTGTGAGGCAGTGTTTGGTTAAATCTAGTCACAATTTTACATGTATTTTACAGTACCTGTAGACTTTCAGGTAAAAATTTGTGTGAAAAAAAGGGGTGAAAGCTTCACACTTTGCAGCAGGCAAGATTTTAGCCATTCTGTGATCTGAATGTTCATGCTTAAACACTTCATCTGTTTGACACTCATGTTCATCCTTATATTCTTTTTTTTATTCTGTTTTTTGTTTTTCTTCCCAAAAATACATTTATGACATTTTTCAAATTTCTATGACCAAAACATGAGCTGGTCTGGTCTGTAGCTTCAGTGGCTCCTTTAGATGAATATTTAAAAAATAATAAAGGCCTGTATGTGTTATGAGAATTGTCTCTTGCACCTCTCTGTTGAAATCTATATGGCTGAGGCCATTAATACCAGAACTATTTTTCTTTTCAGATTTGGTAGGATCATACCTGAATTTTGCTAAATCAATTTGCTTCTTTGTGCAATAATTCCCTAGAATTTAGGGGGTATGAACCATCAGACTCAGTGCAGATTTTTTTGTTTAGTTCATAAACAATGTGTCATATTGGGGAAAAAGTTAAACCATTTGTGCAGTCAATATCAATGACATTATATATCCAGGGGAAACTGGGAAGTCCTAGGACATCCCCAGTCAAGAGGAAGAGCAGGATGGGAGCTGACTGCGCACTACATGTAACTAGAGCAGCTCCTGAAGTGTTAATAATACATTCTACCTGTTTCTATGAATTTAAACATCTTTTAACACGCTGAAGTAGAAGCTTCACAAATGTCAAAACTGAGCATCATTGTAGGAGATGGTTCTTTGTTCTTGAACAAATAAAAAGGTAAAACAAACCTTATAATGATTGCTCAGCATGGTTTCATTCAGACTCAGGCCTGTGATTTTTTTTGTCTGGTTTACAGTGATTTTTAGTGTGTTCCAAGAAAAGCTGTCACACTCCCTCTTGGAATTATTTGCAGTTAGAAGGTGCTTGGACTACTTTAAGGATCCTGTGGGATCCTTCAGGCATACATTTGATTTTCCACTGTTACGTGTGGATTTCTTGATGACACTTGTGAAACTCCTCCCTGAGAGAGACACTGTGCAATGGGTTAATGGCACAACCTGATTCAGACGGGCTTGTCTGCACTCTGTGTGGCTTTCCATACAAAAACAGGCTATGCATAACTGCTGTATTAGCAAGGATGAGTTTTGCAGAGTTTTTTTGGCATCTCACGTGAACAGATGACAGCAGAACAGCTTGTTCTGCTCTTTTTTTCAATGAATAATAAAGTGTTGAAGCTTTATGCTCTTTAAAACAAACTCAGGAAAAAATGGCATTAGTGGTTTTGAAAGTTAGAACTGCTGATGATGTTTCAGATCTGAGTATGTGCAAGATATATTCTGATGTTTATTCCTATTTGTGGTGACCTGATCCTGGCTCTCCAGTATGAGGATTCACTGGTGTTTTGTGCTTAGGATATGTGATGTTATAAATGCTTGCTTTTGGCCTCAACTTCTGTAACCCTACATATCAACATGCCAGTATGAGTCCTTTGCATATTGGAATTTACCTTGCTGATGTGATAATTATTTTTATGTAAAACTATTCTAACTTTTTTGTGAAATGGGATTTTTCTTACCCTACCCCATACTTAGGAAAAAAAATACCTTGATGATAATACAAAACTCTAGCTTCATGAGAGGTGGTTATATTAGTGATTATAAAATAAACATTATTTCTTGCTGGTATAAACTACCAATTTAACTTTCCAATTCCAAACCCAAATGAACTGGGTGCCTTGAAGTCTTTTGTTCTGGAAATTACATTATTTTGGTCTCAAATTAGGATTTTTTTAATGGGATGGTGTTTGGTACTTTTGTGCAGATTTGCGTTTAACCACTTTGCTTTGGATTTTTGAAGATAGAACCCCTCTCTTGTTTGTTGTGACCTTTTCTGTTTCATTGAGTTTGCTTGCTTCCCAATTTCCACTCCTCAGGTGAAAGTGTCTGTTTTCCACTGCTTCATTCCAACATCACTGATTACTGAAGTTATTTCATCTGTGAATATACCCTTTATCTATTGTATCCTTCAGACTGGGACTAGCACCTCTGAATTTTTTTATTCTGTTGCTGATGACTTAGTCCTTGTAATGATGTTGCTTGATTTACTATTGTTAGCTGTTATTCAGGCTTCAAACTATTTCAAATCTGTCTTCTTTTCTTTGAGCTCAGGAAATGGCTGTTTTGGGGAGTTTGTGTCTTTTTACAGGATAGGCAGTAAAATTAATATGCCTAACCTATAATCAGTGCAGTGAGGTGAGGTTTTTGCATTTAGTGTTTTTAGACTTTTTAAAATGTCATTTTTCTGAACATAAGTGTTGCTGTAGTGTGCTAACAACTTACACTTGTATAGAAAGAGTCGATCCAGGATAGCTTTGTGTGTCTAATTGTGAATGTTCATGCATGGAGAGAAAGGCCAGCTGTTCTTTTCTCATCAAAATGTAGTAGTTGTTATTGCCTGCTAGTAGGTGCCACTATATTGTTCCAGTAATAACAAAAAGATGAAAACTAATTTCTTGTGTAGAGCAAGCAGAGTAATTTGACTTGACTATACAACATGTGTGCTCTTAACAGAATGCAGGCACTTCCTGAGGGTAGCTCATAACTGCAGATGTGGAGGTGCTGAGGAATAAACTTTCTTCAAGGATAGAAGAGCAGAACTAGAATTCCTGGAGGTGAAATACTCCTCAGACAGTCTGTCTGATGTGTTCAGAAAGCATTGTTCACTCATTCAAGTTCCTTTAGCTTAGCATTGGAGGTGGCTTTATTTTGTTAATACTACCCTTGAGGTTAAATAAATAGTTTTTTTAGAGAGTGCTTTTTTATACCTGAGTAGTGCAGCATCAGAAGTATTGCCTTAAATATGCAAAAGCAAAGTTATGCTTGTGCTTTACTTCTCCCTAAATTTTTCTCTGCCTGCTTGAGTTCTGTTAAAAAATGTGCAAATGGGGCACATCTAGGATTTTTTTTAATGATAAGAATGTCATAGAAGCCGGTCTGTTATTTAAGTGATAAAAATTATGAATCAGTCATAATTAATATTTGAAAGAAAAACCTTTGTGCTAGTGTGGAATTTAGCACAAGTCTCTTATCTCAATTTGAGAGTTGATGTCTTTTGTGAAGTGTCTACTTTAAGGTATTCATCTAGTGCTTAAAAAACTTCAGCTTTTTGGCCTATAAACTGCATGCTGTTGCTCTAAATACCCCAATATACCTACCCATAGAACCATAGAATGGTTTGGGTTGGAAGGGACCTTAAGGTCATCATACTTCCAAACTGCCCTGGGATGGACAGGGACACCTTTCACTACATCAGGCTGCTCTGGGTCCCATCCAGCCTGGCCTTGAGCACTTCAGGGATGGAACATCCACAGTCTCTCTGGGCAACCTGTGCCAGGGCCTCACCACCCTGACAGTAGGGAATTTCTTCCTAATGTCTCATCTAGACCTACCTCCTCCCAGTTTAAGGTTATTTCCTCTGGTCCTATCGTTGCCTGTCCTTTTAAAGACCCCTTTCCAGGTCTCTTGTCAGTTCCCTTTAGTTACTGAAAGGTGCTATAGGCTCTCTTCTCCTAGGAGACCTTGAGAGACCTTTTTTACTCCAGATGGAACAGCCCTATTTACGTCAGCCTGTCTTCTTAGGAGAGGTGTTCCAGACCCCTGAATATCTCTGTGGCCTCTTCTGACCTTTGTGCTGGGGGCTCCAGAGCTGGGTACAGTACTCCAGGTGGGGCCTCCTGATGGCCTTAGAGGTCTTCTCCAGCCTTAGTGATTCTCTGGCTCTCTTGTTCAATGTGAGGAAGAAGGAAGACATCACTGCTGGGAAGACAATGGCTCTGGAAAGGGAGGATGTGTTTAAAGTGAATACAAATAAACATTTATTGGAAACCAGGAGTCGTAGCTGTTCTGTGTTTGGTAGGCATTTCTGAAACGTCAGAATCAAGTAAGGATTGCAGGGTCATTGTTGGAATTAGATGTGAAGGTTGAAAATAATGTTGAGATCTACGAATTACTTTATACAGTAATTTTAGTGTTTCCAGTGATTATGTTTGGCATATTTACAAGGAATTAGACTGAATAAGAAATGAAAATCAAGAACTTCCAAAAGGCAAGAGCAGGGCTGAGAGCTGCAAGAAGCTTGGAAGGAGTCATGTCTTAGGACTGTCCTGATGGCACTTTCTGGGATGAAAACAGAGCTGAAAGTAGCTGTTTACGGACAGGTGAGAGAACTGGTCCAGGACAGAAGATCAGACAGAATTACTTAAGAATGTAAAAATTCTAATAGCCAGGGGAAGCAGCACTGTTTCTCTGAGTAATTGCTCTTTGGTCACGGAGCAGTATTACCAATTATCCTGCACCAGGGGGTATGCAGATTACTTTTTTTGTTTGTCTTTGGAATGAAGTTTTCTTTGCTGTTAGTTCCTTCACCTTTGTGTTGGAAACAGTGATACTCTTTCCTCATGATCTTCCTTCATCAATGCTTCACACATCCCATACCTCACACATTGTTATAACTATTGCTTTTTCATCAGCTTTTCATAATTTGTGCTACAGTGGACAATCAACAATTCAAATTCCCGTCCATAAGACAAAGTTAAATCAGCTCATGCACAGAAGTTGCTTATTCAGCATTTCAATTTAGAAGTGTCATTGGCACAAAGATAGTGTGAATATACTTGAAAAACTCAAGGTCTCATATATAATTTAGTTTTTCTTATCCCTCAGAATGTTAGAATTTTACAGGGACAAAGCACTAGATAAAGTTCCACTTGTCTAAGCAAATGTCCTGCGCTTTCAACAAGATGTGGAAAAGATGATTGGCAAAACTCATTTACCTTATAAGGTGAGGACTAGTTTGGGAATGAAAGAAGTGTTTTTCACTGTCAATATTTACTGGTTTTTAAATATACTAGGGGTGATTTTTCTCCTCTCAGTGGATTTTAAATGAGAATAAGTGGCAAGCAAGACAAAGGAAAATGTTTGTGTGGAACCAAGCCAGAAGTGTGTGTTTATTTATAATCTTTAGCCTTCTGCTCTGCAAGGCTAACTGTTCTTGCCTTTTCTGCAGAGAGTAAATCTGTGTCACTTTAGTGAGGCTCTTGCAGGAGAATTCTAATGGATGGATTTCTTTTTTTCACTGAATAATTGCTACAGCTTTTCAGTTCTGCAGTCACAAAAGAAACACCATATTGTATACTGGGAAAGTGTACCATGTTTATAAAAGTATAATGTTATAACTTCAAAGTTATCTTTCAATGTCCTTGGAATTTTCTTTTATCATATTTTTTTATTCTTTGTGCTGAAAATTCTACAGTATATCTTCAAAGACATTTTATATAATAATTCTCTTCTGTTAAGAGAGCTATTTGGGCTCATTTATAGTGAGGTGACAATCAGTAGTCAGTGTACATGGTAATGTCACTAACCCAATGTCACTACAGACCTAATCCTTGGAGATTCTTATAAGAGACAGGTTGAGCCTTTAGAAGTGTTTTACAAAGAATTATTTCATTTATGGTGTTAATAAATGGGTAACAGTTAAGATTGTGATAAATAATGAAAAAAAATCACTGTTACAGAGTTCTGCGTCATCTGGTAATATTTTGCTGCAGTTATGTGCTGTATTATTGGCATTTTTTCAGTTTTGAGGGTTCTTTATTTTAGGTCAAAGATCATGTCACTCTGTCTCAGTCAGTGGTTAGCCAGTCAATTTTTTACAGCAAAAAATGATTACCTGCACCAGAGGTCAATAGTACAGAAGTATTATAGATCACATTGCCCTGTCCTAATCAATTGAACTATATTAGATAATTCAAGGTTGTAATAATACTTAAGGATGTAAAAAAATTAAAATTTTGGACTTAAGCTACATAACTGGGATGGATTATTCTGTGTTTTATTCAGGAGCATCAAGAATGTATAAGTGGACTGCCATAGTGCCCTGCTGTAGGCTGTAATTGCACGAAGGTATTGGCCAAAGCCTGATAGTCCTGCCAATACATCAGTTTGTCACCACTGAAACTCCTACTAATCTGCACTGGCAGGAGTCAAGGGGAATTTCACCCCTGTTTCTTGGTTGTTTAAGGAGTCTGTTACTTAAATGCAATTAACTGCTCTGATGCTGATGCACAACAATAAGAACTATTATATTTTGTTCTAATATTCCTTGAAATATTGTAAGAATATTCTTTCCATTGTTCTGATCTTTAAGAACCAGGTTTCAATAGGTTTCAAAGAGATCTCTAAATTTGCTCAGCTCCTTACACAGACAAGCTTTGTAGCACTTTGCTACTTGACTTTTTTTGCCTAAAAGTCTTTTAAAGAATACAAAAAGAGAGGTTTCATTTTAAAGAATAGTCAGTTTTTTCAAGCTCCTTTGTTTCACTGTTCTAATGCAGTCTGTGCAGCACTGTTTATCTCTTGCAGCTGACTCTTGCAGATAGCTTGCTGCAGACATGTGTAGATTATCTGGGCTTTTCCCTGCTAGCATTTTCAAACAGCTTTTTATGTCACTGCAAAGTCTGACTTGGATTCAAATCTAGTAATTACCAGAGTCAAGAAAGCCATCAGCTAACTGTCAGTTTTACATATGTGTTTGCTGAGGCTCACTTTCAAAATGAAAACTGCATTTTTTCCCAGATATCCTGCTTGATAGTAATTTTCAGAGAAATAGATGCCCTGTTTAGAAATGAAGTAGCTCCAATGTCTGTCTTGCCTTTACAAACCAACATGCGCAGGAAGATTCTTTAGGCAGACAGAACAATTTGGGTACTTGTCACTTCTTTTGAATGGCTAAATTTTAAAAAAATCTAATTAATTAGAACGACAATATGATATTGTTTTCTCAATATGATATTAATTTTTTTTTCTTAAAATGCTTCTTAAACAGATACTTGCTCTGATCTCCTGCCCAGTTTGCAAGTCTCAGCCATCCACTTAATTGTGTTGCTTTGTCAGTTGTTTTCTCCCAGTTTGTACTTTAAATCAACCTATATCATGTACCCTTGCTTATATTGGTAATATCTTTGCTGACAATTTTTGAGATGTTGTTTGTTTTATCCTCTTCTTTCCCCTGAAAGATGACACCTGTGAAAATTAGAGGTGATACCAACTGTGGCTTTTCATGGGTTAGCTGGGATGTTGGAAGTGCAAAAGGGACGTAACAAAACAAATGGCCAAGCTGCCATTTACCCTGTTCTTTGTTGCCAGCTGTGTCTCTGGGTTTCAGTATCCTCAAACACACTCTCCAACACCTACTTCATGTGAAAGCAGTGGAGAGGTTTGCTGACATGAGTTTCATATGGTAGGCATGTATCTTAAAATATAATTTTGAATTGTGTGAGAAATATATTGAAGGGGAATAATTACTTGTGGAATCAGCAACAGTGTTAAACCTAAATCCACCATAATGCAGAAGAGCTCAGTTTGCTTGGTTTGGGTTTATTTTGCCATGGTCTGGAGGTAAAGTGATAATTGTGAATCCATCTATTGCTGGGGAGGGTAATGCCATGTTGCCTTGAAACAATTTTAACTTTCTTCTACAACTGCAATTATATGACACATATATTATTTCTGTTTGTCATTTGTTCTCCTTACTCATGTGAATTCAGCATGTGAAGACTCTGAATCTACCTGAAAAAAATCCCAATCTAGATCAGACATTTATTCCTTGTTATAATATTAAGCCATTGTTCTTCCTTTTGTTGGTTATGGTGGGTTATGGTTTTTTTTGGTAGTGTGAAAGATTGCAGCATACCTTCAGGCCACCCGTGGAACTGGATAACTTAATTAGCAATGAGTGCTTTTGGTCACTTGGATTATTCAGATCTTTTGCTTACTGTACATGTGTAAATGTAAGACCTTTTAAACCTGACATTCCTACCAAAAAATGGTCTGTTTTAAGTAATATTTTCAAGAATTGTAGATGATTCTTTTCTGTTCTGGCTTTTTCTTTTTTTTTTTTTTAAAGAGTTAAGATGTAATCATGCAGGCAAATGCAGGGTATGCTGGCATGTACATAAGGAACCCATTTACTGAGTCACTGTCATTTTAACAGCAGGGGTGTTGACTCCCTGAGGTGTTTCTAAAGCATTTCAGGCTCACTGAGTCAGGACTAAATAACACCCAGCTGGGTAAGAACAAATACCTGTCAGATAATCCAGCTAATAGCTGGTTTAGTTATCAGTGCCCTTCTCTACCTGCTTCCTCTTTCCTGCCTTTCTAAATGTATGATGCATTTCCTACAACATCATGTTTAAAAGCCTCAATAACCCTATAATGGCAGCTGATGGGAACCTTTTATATGTTGATTCCTTTTTTCCTTGGTTTTGGAAAGATGGCAAAAGTTTGCATGATGACATCTTGATTACAATGTCTCTTTTTGTATTCAGATGTATTTCAGCTGGGTTTTCCCCTCTTTGGAAGTGTTAGTGTTGGTAATTGCTTCTGGAATCCATGTAATCTTTTTCCTCAATGAGAATACAACTCTGCAAAGGGAGTTCTTCTGGGAGTGGGCTGGTTTCCTAAATACAGCTTTACATTGCTACCTTTGAGGTCAGTGATCCAAAGGCTGGCAAGTGAAACATGAGCATCACCAGACTTCTAAGCATTTGTGATGTTAGTGACTCTGTTTCCTTGCCCTGGAAACTGGCCTAGCAGTTTATGATCAGCTGCTTTTAACAGTTGTTCCAAGTATGTTTCCTTGTTTTCTACATATACAGACAGCTCTAATTCTGGTAATTGCTAAGTCTTGAGTTAGTTTGTAATCTTCCTACTGTCCTAGAATAGTTCTGTATAATGCATATTTCTATTTTAGTTCACTATATTTTACATCCTGCTGTATCTGGGTGCAACATGGTACTGTCAGCTTTGACAGTTTGATCTTCAGTGTTGCTGTAAAGCTCATCTTTCTTAGCTAATCCGATTGCTTAATTAGCTGAATATTATTAGCCTCGTAAATTTACATAGAGGTTCTTCAGTTACAAACTGTCCAGTGTAAGTGTACTTTGGAAAACTGGCTTAACTATTTTCAGTCTTTCTTATCAAAACTTTGTCTAGGCTGAAAATCTGTTGAGGTTCAGTCTGAGTCAAATGAACACAGTTAATGCTTAGGCCTGAATGTTTCTCTGCTCTGTTGTGCTAACACGTGGCATGCAGGCCTTGATCTTGGTGTCTGGTTTGCAGTGCAGGAAGTGGCTTTGAGAAATGCATGCAGGCATTGAAGGGAAGGAACACCTTGCTGTCATCCCTTAGAAATACCCTGGGAAATGAGAAGGTGGCATTAATGGGTTCCAAGAGAATGCTCAAACCATATTGTTGTGCTGGCAGAAAGGAGATGGCAGTAGGGAGAGCTGACAGTGGGTGGAAGCTAAAAGGCATCACATGACACTTGACAGAGTGGCAGACATATGTTGTAGCTGATGGAAGCAGGGAGAGCAGAAAGCAGTCAGGAATCCATTGTGTGTGCATCGTATGCTGTGATGCTGCCACTGAACACCTCGTACACGTCCTCTGTAACTTTTCTCTTGTAGCTTCTATTAGTGCCCCCTCACAAGTGCTGCTTTTCCTTCCTTGGTGCCTTTCAGTCCTTCAATCCCTACAAGTGCTCTGCGGCCTGCCCTCTTCACAGCTGACTTCAATCAGGAGTTGTGCTAATCCTGTTCTTCTCTAATGCTTGTTGGTTATGTCTCAGAGGGTTTTAGGTGGGTTCTATAGGTGGGCTCTCTTCCATATTTCTTCCTTTAAATACATGTCAGCAGTGCTTTTTTACAGTTGTGTTTTGCTTATTGAAATATCTCTTTGAATTTAAATCTTCCTGAGAGACTTATTCTGTAACAGCAGTAATGTAGGAGAGAATAAATTTGTATCTGGCAAACTGAAATTTGATAGGCAATCCCTTGGGAAAATGTCTTATTAGTGCTTTTGGAATATAATTTTCCTTTACTGTGACAGAACTGTGAACTTAGAAAAAGAAACTGAATTTTTAGGACCTGGAAATTTCATTTCTTAAATCATGCTGACAAAGGAAGCAGGACTGGGTTTTCTGGGAGTGCTGTGAGCAGCTGCAAGCTGTTATTAATAAAAGGGCCTAAAATAATTATTAATAAAAGAGCCTGCTTGAAATAAAGCTGGCAGGGCAAGTAACTTTAATTTCCAGGCTAGTGAGCAGTCTAATTGCATAGTTTGGGAAAATCAGACCAATAGTTAAGCCTATGGTCATCTGTATCTAATCTGCAGACCCTGTGATGTTTTGGAGTTTGAATATTTTTTCTCTGCTGGTATTAAAGAAAAAAAGATTCATCTTGTAGGGGGAGGTCCAGGATGGCTGATGAGATGTCACAGGATGTTGTACCTCACTCTGCTCCAAGTCACATTCTAATAATATCAGCATATTAGGAGCTATGAGCTTCAATATCATGGAATTTGGATGAAATATCTCTGACAATATGACAGACAAGGTGACAGCTAATAAACACCTAATGCCAGGACAAGTCACCTGGAATCTGCTGAGGCTGGCTGGGTGTGCATGTGAGCATTGACTCACATGTTAAGACTTCCTACTGATGCAAACATACTTGTATTGCTGTTGATATGAAAATAAGAATTCACGTTGCAGAAGTGTGTATTTAGTGCAGGGTATTTTAGTGCAGTGTGTATTTAGCATGTGAAAACCTTGATCTCTTTTCAGTGGTACAAACTGAAGATATCTTCACTCCTGGGAAGCTACTAGTTCAAGATATTATGCACAAAGCGAGACATGAAGTTAATCTGGATCAAGGCTCTGGGCTTGTGTATTCACTGTGCTTGGCGAGAGGCAGTTTTAAAATTTGGTTTGTTTTTTTTTTTTTACGATTTTCTGATATATTCTCTGTGACACATCCTCATTGATTTGTCATTTGCCATCTTCAGGATTTAAAGATACATAGTGAATCTTAGGAAAAAACCATTGAAAGATGTCACTTAGATCAAATTTGATATTTCAGCAGTTAGTAATCCTCTACCTGGTGCATTGGCTACAGGCCACAGCTCTTTTGGGGTTGTGGCTGTGCTTTTGGTCATGTTTAACTTGGTCCAGTTATTGAGCTCCAGAAACAAAGAGCAGGATTGTGGAGAGGTGCACAGTTCTTACTTACATAATATAAACCTGCAGAAAACCTGGAGAGCACGATCAGGGAGGTGTTTGCTTCCCCAGTGCAGTGCCAGAAGATGCGTTGTAGTGAAATGGGAATTGTGTTGTGCTGTGCCTTGGGGGTGGTCAGAGGAAACAGAGGCATTTCCCTGCTGATAGAGATGTTTTGCACAAGAGTTTAATATAGTGGAGGTGTCCTATCTGTTCCAGGGTGATGTTGCATCATCATGCCCTCTTTGACTTTTGCTATGTAGTAACATAATTTTTCTTTTTTTGGGTCTTCTGGAGATGTTATATTTTCTTGTTTTGCCACAAAGGGTTGCGTGGATTAATGATATGGTGGGGAAAGAAAAGTGAGGTGAATAATTTGAATTTGAGATTCCTTTGTCACTAGGAATATGAGTTTGCATTGGTTTAGTTAAGTATGGCTGTTCAAGGAGATAATGAGTCAGTAGTGCCCGGTCTCCAGTGGCATAGAAACCCATGTAGATGGCTCTCATTTCACCCTCTATTACTATTAACCACAGAATAACTCTGAAAGCGTCAACATCTTATTGTACTTTTTGTAATCTTACATCAAAGTCTACTTCCAGCTGTGCTAAGTAATACTTTGTTTTATACAGATGTGAATCAGGTTTATTCATTGCCCTTAATCTCTATTCTTTCTTGACCTCTTGGAATTTTGGTCAGTAGCAGAATTATTTCTACATGCTGATAACTCTGTTGTCATTTTGCCATTGACTTTTTATTATTTTTCTACAAAACCGAGACAATCCTTTGTACTAATTTTCATTATAAAGCCTTGAAGTATTCCCACAGTTCTTTGCAGATAACTTGTAAAATGTTTATCTTGCAGAGTGACTGCTTACAAAACCAAAACTAAGGGCTGGGTTTGGGGGTCAGCTTCTGCATGGAAACACAAGTGGGCTCACAGGAGTTCACAGCACTGTTAAAGCTGTTCTGGGGGCACAGACACCAGGATGCAGACATTGTTGAGATATTGTGCAGGGTTTTTCAGATTCAAAAAAGAAGTGTAAGTGCCCAGGTAGCACTGGTGAACTGACTGTGCCCTGTATGCCTTTGATGAAGCTGGCTGAGTTGTTGGCAGATGTCTTGGAGACTCATTCCAATATAACTGAACATAAGCCTTCCTAGACACTCCCTGTACTCTGCAGTGTCCATTCAGGAGCTGAAATTAGCTCTAGTTCCTGGCCTCAATTCCCTGCAGATCTTTATAATTTTTAGGTTTTCTCATTTCAAAGCATTGGTAAATTAGGCTTTTGATACCATAGAACTTTTTTGTGTATGCAGTAGACACTGCACTTTGATAATTGTTTTTGAATATTTTTTCATCTTTACAATGGAAGGCCACTTGGCATTGCAGCTGATGAGCTCTAAGAAGCAGGCAAGAATAATAAGTTTGGAGAAACCACTTGCTAGCTCAGTAGCTGAGGCTGCAGACACGTGGCCAGGCAGTGTGCTGTATGGTGTGTGAAATATTTGGGTGTTTTTGAGCGTTTTCCCACTTACCACAGAAGGCTGCACACAGCAGCTCGAGGCCCCAGGAGCTGCCCTGGCCATGGTTGGGGAGCTGGCTGGGGCTCGTTCCCTGTGTCTGGTGGCCGTGTCCCTGTGGCCTTTTGGGGCTGCTGTGGCACAGCCCTGGGGGCTGGTGTGTGCCTGCCTGGCTGTGCCTGGGATGCAGCGGGAAGGAAGCAGGCTATGGTAAGAAAATTTGTGAAAATGACCTTCATGTGGTTGAGATGCAGCAGGAAGAGCTGTTCCCCACTGGCTCCTCAGGACATTGGACACAGCCAGCTGGGATGGGGAGTGCAGGAGGCTGTCTTTGCATAACACTGTGTAAGGTCTTATCTTACTAAACAACATGGATTATAGCACCATCTGAAAGTTGTTCTGAAGAATGTTGATGAAATAAATTACTCCCAGTGTTCCCTCTTTGCATGCATCTAGTCTTTTGGTACAACAACCAGTAGTTTAACTCTGTTATTTCATCTGATTATTGAACTAATAATTTTCTAGTTTCTGAAGAGATGGTTCTTCTATGTTACTATTTTTTTTTTGTGAAATAAGCCTGCTATAGTAAAAATTCTCAACAATTTCATACTGTAATCTAATAGTTATCAGAAGTTATCAGTTCTACGTTCTCCTTTCAAGCTTTGTTGTGAAATATTTGTGAAATATACTGAATGCTTCATCATTCATTAAAACTTTTTATAATTATATAAATTTAAATTTTTTTTTTAATTTTATGTACTATCATGAAGGCATACATTTGTGGGAAGAATTTTAGTATTTTGAACTAAATCTTTCTCAGCCCCAAACCCCAAATGACTTATTGAAGGATTTAAAGATTTGGATTATCAGAATACAAAAGGATGAAAGACAGGGTGACAAATACTAAGGATAATAACAAAAAAGTGCCATTTTAGCTTTTTATTCATGTCTGTTTTTAGGTACTTTACACATGCTGCTGTGAAACAGATACTACTTATTGTATAATAATCATATTTAAAGAAAGTCTCAAGCAATTCTTTTCCTATCAATTGAAACATTTAAAGGTGTTCACATTTTTGACTATCGGTGTAAGAATTTTAAGAGAGCTGCTGTGCTAGAAAATTACAAAACAGACAATACTCAAAACTTGTTTTCCTTTCGAGATGTTCAACACTGATTTACAAATGCAGTTTGGCCAGAGCTCTGGCTAGGTGGAAAAATGTGGCCCAACATGGGGCTACTGCAGTGGGAAACTCTTGTTCAGTTCATGTGTGAGTAAATTATGCAAACTGGTTTTGTGAAGACAAGATTTCTATGTTGGGCTTGTAATCTGAAAACAAATGAGCAGAAAACAAACAAGTGTTTTCTGATTAACTGTCTGCACTTTAGTATATGCTCCATATTCCTTGGATTTGAAAAGCTTTGCAGTGCCTGTGTTCTTACTCCCCAGTGAGTGGCAGACCTCCTGGTGTTTATGTGTTTGTTGCTGTTTACATTTCCTTTCTATTTTAGTTTGGACAGTGCATGTCAGTCTTCCTGCATTAGTAATTGCACGGCTTTCTCTAAGAATGAGAATCAGCATCTAAGGAAAAGGGAGAATGAGATTTAGTGCCTCACATGCATGCCCGTATGCAGGCTGGGGAAATGGGCTGGCAGGAGCCTGGTGGAGTGAGGAAAGAAGTGCAGAGTGCTGCAGCTGGGAAGGAGCAATCCCACACCCCAGTACGTGCTGGGAGCTGTGACACTGGAGAGCAGCTCCCCACAAAGGGACCCCATGGTCCCAAGGGCCCCAGGATGAACGTGGGTCTGTGGCATGCACTTGCTGCAGAGGTGGGCAGGGTCCTGGGGTACACTATGCCCAGGATTGCTAGCAGGATTGCCAGCAGGCCAGGAAAGGAGATCTTTTTCATCTGTCCAACACTGGTGAGGCCACAGCTGGAGAACTGTGTCCAGTTCTGGGCTTTCCAGTGCAGAGGACTGGGGGGTCCTGTGAATAGTCACAAAGATGCTGAAGGGACTGGAGCACCTCACACATAAGAAGAGCTGATAAAAGCTGGCACTATTTACCCTAAGGGAGAGAAGGCTCAGGGGGATCTTATCAATCTATACAAATACCTGACAGGAGGGTGCAAATGCAAAGTGGTGCCTGGTAACAGGATTAGAGGAAATGGGCACAAAATGAAACATCTGGTTCCATCTGAACATTTGGAAACACTTTTTTTCACTGGTGAGGGTGACTGAACATTTGAGCAGGCTGCCCAGGAGAGTGTGCAGAGTGTCCATCCATACAGATACTCCAAAGGCCCCTGGACAGAGCTATGGACAGCCTGCTCTAGGTGACTCTGGGCAGGGTGATTTGACCAGATGACCTCCAGAGGGTCCCCTCCAACCTCATGGGGCCATGAGATGATATGTGAACCTGATATCAAGACTGTTGCAAAATAAATGGTAGGCAAATTTTTCTACTCTTATTTAATTTCTGAAATAGGTAACACTTTTGCTAAATGTTCTAATCAAATGTTGTTTGGCATTCAAATTAAAAGTTGGTGATAAATTTCTGTAAGGATTATTAATGCTCAGCATGTGTATCCTATTATGTTTCTGACTGTATAACGTATTTTAGCTTTTAAACATGCTCCAAGTGCTGCAGAAACATGACTTTCTTGCATGAGTTTGCTGGTGTCTGAGCCTCCAGATGATAGCAATGATTCCAAGTCCCTCAGGGGCAGTTATGCAAGCCTTATTAGCTGTGAGCAGTAATAAATACTCTTAATGCATGCAACCAGCTGGAATCCTGAAAAAAATAATTCAGGGTATTCCTGCCTTAAACTGATAAGAGTGATTGAAATTCCTTTATATATGTGTCAGATTTAGTTTAAATAAATTGATAATATGTTAGTCACAGCCCTGGGAGTTCTCCACAGAGTGGAGGACACTTAAAAAATATTTGGATATTGCTATCAGGAGTGCAGCTGGCAGGAGTAGTTAACATGAACTCTAATTGAGGATATTTGCTGCAGCAGCACCTTCTTCTCTAGACTGTGCAAGTTGTGTTTCCAGTCACCTTAAATTCCAGGATGCCCTTTCTGACAGTTTAACTTGAAACAACTCAGAATTAGTCTAGTGGAGCTTAGAAACTGCTCTGCAAGAGACAAAATTTGTAAACAAACTGCAGGAAAGAGCTTGAGGAGCCAAACTCAGTAATGAGCTTGAACGCATGAAGGAATCCCTGTTCCTTCTTGTTCCAGTTGTCCTCTGTTTGTCAAGAACTACACTGAGACTTTCTTAATTTATGTATATTTCTTAGGTAGGAAGATATAAAGGGGAAAATATGGTAGTAGTTTCAAGGCTCATCAGCTTTCCAGCTGTTTTGAAGAGGCATGGAGGTAGTTTGCAAAAAACTGTGTGGAGCAGGGAGTAGTAGGTTTCATGTTAGCTGCAAGTATCTTCAGTTTTAATAATACTAAGCAAACCTGAATGTCCCCTTTAGTTGCTATTTTGCTATTTTTTAGTTGCAATGAATACATTGCTGTTTCAATGTATTCACCCTCAGGATGTATTCATGGTAAGATTTTAGAACACTGAGCAAAATGATAGCATTGGTCATTTATTTTCTAAAAAGGTTTCTGCTGGTTTTGACTTAAATTTTGGTGGTAAAGAGTGCATTATTGGAGCTTCACATTATGCCTAATTAAATATTTATGTTAGAGTTTATGTACCTGCATAGAAGTCACAATGAAAACAGTCTTTTTCTGGCTTAGTCAGTACATGCCTACCGAGGGAGCATCCACGGGGAAGAAGGGGAGTTCAGTTTCATTCACTGAGTAGGAGTTTTTCCTTTATCACTTGATGGTAGAACTAAAAGGGGCAAAGGACAGGACTTTTGTCATTAGTGTAGGCTTGTACTGTCCTGAGCAGGGTCCCAGGAAGCAGAGTGGAATAAGAGAATGTGTAAAATTCCCACATGGGAGATGTTCCCCCAGCTCTGCTTATGGACAGCTGTCAAACCTTTAACCCTGGGTGATGTGGGAAAGGAGAGCATAGCATCAGAGGATTAGCTGATGCTAGGAACTTTTTTGAATAAGTTATCTGTATTAGTAATGAGAATTTTTAATATGCATATTGGCAAGGAGGTTGCTTCAAGTCCTGTAATGAGACTGCAGTTTGGACTATTTGGCTGAAAAAATATTGTTGAAATACCAGCATGTTCCTGGATCTATTTAAAGAATGCATTTTCTGTTGCAAGGTTCTGAGTAACGAAG
Organism: Pyrgilauda ruficollis; assembly: GCF_017590135.1. Classification (NCBI taxonomy): domain Eukaryota; kingdom Metazoa; phylum Chordata; class Aves; order Passeriformes; family Passeridae; genus Pyrgilauda; species Pyrgilauda ruficollis. The sequence continues at coordinate 460,723 of NW_024526488.1, read as the reverse complement.
TGCAGAAGACATGTGACAACATACTGAGGAAAGTTATTCCTGACCTGCACTGAGTGAAGCTCAGTAGTTATGACTAACTCTTGCAGCGTTTCTGAAGGTATATGGAGTAGCTAGTCCATACTTGAAAGGTCACCCTTCCCTGCTTTAATATGTGCTTTTAATTTTTTATAGTTATTTTCCATTTAGATTGGAAAATAAAAGCTGTTGCATCATTTGTTTTTAATTATGTAAAAAGGAAAAAATACTGTGAGCAATTTCTAAGGAAAATAATTTGCAGCAGTTGACATATTTTGTGTCAATGAGTACTTTTAATGTTATTAGAAGTGGTTGGTTTATCTTGACAGTAGTAACATACTCAGTTGGAATATGTACCACTGCCAAGTAACAAATGCATTGCTTTGCCATGTTGCCAACTTTTAATTTCAAGCTTTCAGTGGGAACTAATCCCTCTTTTCCTAGAAGGGCAACAAAAGAAAAGTTATGAACATCTGTGTGAGAAATCTAATGTGAGGATGCTCAGATCCTGATGCAGTATGACATCAAAATATGTGCCTGTAGGATTGCACAGCAACAATCACTTTGTGACATTATGCTAATGTGATGTATTAAACTTTCATGAACTGGTGTTTAGCTAAACATGTAGCACTATTAGAAATGACTTGGAAACTAAGCAGTCAAGTACTGCATTGGCATTGGCTGGACAACTTGCAAGCTCCATCCTCTGCTAATAGATTGCTGAGAGAGACTTGAAGTTTGTGAAGCTCATTATTACAAAAATGGATTGAAATTCTGTCACTCCTTATCTCCTCTCTCTGTTCTCGTCTGAGCAGCACCTTCCAGTCATGGCTCCAGAGGAGTTTGCAAATGACAGCAGAACAGCAGCAGCAATCTCTTAAACTGCTTTAACCTTTACAGCAGTGTGTTTGTTTGGAGAAGGCAACCATTCCATTTCTCTGTTGCTCACAAAATATTAAGGTTGTAGTCAGAGGAAACAAAAGGAATGGCCAACAACTAGAATTTGAAAATTTTGAAAAGGTCAATATAGCATGGTTTAGGACTGTAAGTCTGTATGCTTTCTTCTCAGCAGGTGACAACTGACAAAATACCAATAAACTATACATACATTTTTAAATATCAGTACAAAAGTGTCTCAACAGTCAGCTTAAGTAGCAGTGTTTGTTAGGTTTTCAGTTCTTGATACCCAGAAGTTATTAAATTTAATGAAGTAATTTTGATTTCTTTACTGCTGTAGGGTTTACTGCCACTTCATTCTCTTTGCACATGCATGTTTTTATATAGCAAATGTGGTATTGCAGCAAACATTTTTGGGATTGCTTTTAAGAGTATACATGGAGTTTCTTTCAGCATAGACTTATACCTTCTGTTTTACAAAGCATTAATTCTCATAACAGGAAATCACCATCAGGTGATTTTGCCCATCCAAATACTGGGCTTCAGCTGGACAAGTTGACCCATATGAAATAAGCACTCAGTGTGCTTCACATTCAAATGAGAAATGCTTTAGAGGGGAAAAAAAATCAAGAACAAATTGTCATAAAATTGATGGACACTGAATCTGCTCTGAAGATATCCCTCTGTAGCAGGTGTCAGTTATATCTAATGGATACCTAATACCTCACAGGTTCTAGAGTCTCTCTAGGTAATGTGTCTGTCTATTGACCTGTTTATTAAAATCTCAATGCTTTTGCTTTGTTACCCAAGCTCTTGCAGCAGTGAAATATTTCCTTTTCTGTGCATGGTGGTCTGTGAAAACAATTTACTTTCTTCACTGGGGCAGTTCTCTTTCTTTGTGTTTAGACATGGTGCTCTTTCCTCCAGGTGAAAGCTGTCCTGGAACTATATGCATTTGTTTTCTAATGATTCAAGTGTGACCCCACCAGAGTTTAGCCTTTGAAACCAAATTTGAAGTCTTATGTTAAACTTTGTCTTCCAGCCTCATATTTTCCTCAGGTGGAAAAAGATGTCTTCAGGAGGCAGTTTGTTGCGTTTCCTTGGGGTTGTAGTCTCCCTCCACTGGTGTGGAGGAGGGACTAAACCAGGAGCAATGCACTTCCTGGACCTTTTGGGATGGTCATAATTGTATAAGAGTAGTTTCTGTAATGTAGTATGAAGATGGGAAAGTAGGAAAGAAAGGAGGGTGGTGCTATGGAAACCTTAAAGCTAATAGGTACAGAACGTATTTGTAGACCCTTAATTTTTATTGCACTAGATTCTTTTAAACCTAGTAGCCTGAAACAGTTGTGAATTAGTGACTGTTACTCCTTTAGGTGTTTCATCTCTGAGAGTACAGAAATAATTATATACTATAATTAGTTCCATGTCAGTTAATCAGTTTACAGCAGAGCATATAGTGGGAAAGAGTTTATTGTTCCCTTCCAGTTAGCAAAGCAGTCCTCTGACAATGTGAAGGTCTCTGAAGCATAAAGAATTAATACATTCTTCTCAATGAACTGTATCCAATGCTGCTAAACTGCTGACTTTATTTTGGGTGTGTGACCTTTTACCTTCTTCAGTGTCTGCTCACTTCTGTGTTGAGATGAAACAAGAACAAAGCCCTAATAAGAGAAGGTCATTAAATGCAGATGGTCTTCTATTTAAATATAAACATCCGAGACAATAACCCAGCCCCTACCAGGAAAACCGTGTTGTCAGGGAAGAGGTTACCTTGGCAACAAGGTCACCGGCAGGACCCTCGGTGCAGAGTGATGGGGCAGCTGGTGATGGCAAAGCCTCCACGATGATGAAAGAGCAGGAGGTCAATCCCTCACACTTCTCACTGCCTTGGCTCAGCTCATGGTGAGCTACTCCAGGAGTTTCATAAACCTGGCTTTCTGAATACAAATGGTCTGTGTGAATCATCAAGGGCATGGAGGACTTTACACTCCAGAAATTATCATCAAAGACTTTTTTTTTTTTTTTTTAAGAGGGAAGGAGTATTTTTGAAGCTCATTGGTGGCTACTTGCTCATAGCACTGAACTATATGTTCCCTGAGAAGGATCACCAACTTTAGGTGTGAGCAGGGGAGATGCACGATGCAGCCCAGAGTGCAGGACTGAACTGACAGTGGGTTCCAGTTCATGGCTCTTGGTGCTAGGGAGGTGTCTAGGATTGTCTGGCAACCTTAAGATGAGTTGGAGCATTGACATTTGACAGTGAGCTCATGGCAGGCCTGCAGTATGCTCAATTTATCAAATTTCTCCGGAAGCTTAGAAAGACCGAGGAAACCTTGAAAGCTCTGGAGGTTGCTCAGGTGCTCAGTGTGCTGGGTGGGTTCTAAGGCAAAGAAATGCAAAGGCTGTGGATAAGTTGCTAAGCACAGCTGGCAGATTGAGTGATTCCTCATCCTTACAGGATGAGTAAGAGAGATGGAGATAGAAGACACAGAGACCGGAGTGGTAAGTGTTTAAAGCTGCATGGGCAAAAATATTTAAAAGTTAAAATTAAAAATTCTGTCTCAAGAACAAAGGAGTGCTTTGTAAACAACAAATTGCACTATTCCGGCTTGCTTCTTTTTTTTTTTTTTTTTTCTCCACCCTGTGAGAAAAATTAAATAGGGATACTACTAGACAACCTACTTAAAGCAGATAAATCAATTCAGGACTGTAATTAACAGGTGGAGCTTAATCACTCCTTATGGTTCTCTTTTACCTGTTTGCATTTTCTTTACCAAGCCATTAGTTTTGTCTGTTGCTGTTTGATTACTGGGCCCTGTAAGAAATTCACTGCCATCCTCAAGGCACTTTTCTCTTGGTGCAGGATATTCAGTGAGGTAGACTCATTGTGTTGTCTCTTTGTAATTAGCATGCCTGCTAACCATGTCTGCAGTCTAAACTGCTCAGTTGGAAGCTAATGAGACAGTGTAGTGGTGTTATTCTGTATTCAGTGCTCAAGTCTGGGTCTGTTTTTCAGTCAAAGGATTGCCAGCTCTTTCCATTTTGAAGGCAGCATTCTGCAGAAGTGTAAATGACACCACCTCCTCTCTCTCATCGTGCAAGACTGCATGTCTAACTGCAGTGACGAGGGAATCGAACTTGTGACTTTGTTAGTGAGGAAATGATGTTCTTGATACTTTTCTCAGTCCTCCTCACCCATCACCTCAGGCAAAACTAACCTACTCCTCCACGATCCTGTTGTTAAATGAAGATGGAGCAGAAAGACACGGTGCTGATAACAGAAAGCCAACACTCTTTAGGTACTGCTAAATTATTCTATGCTGCTCTTAATTTTTAAGGTCTATTTCCTTTTTGTGCTGGAATTAGTGATGTAGCTAAAAAAACCCACCTCCTGAGAGCTACTTATTCTTAACTGGTTTCATGAATATTTCTTTTTCAAGGTAGGTAATGGTCATGATTGCAAAGACCTCAAACGTATTTGAAACTATTTTCACCCCTATGCTTTTACTTTTGCTACATTTTTGGGGAACAAAGGAATTATATCACAAAATTGATGTTGGTTACTGTTCACTGAGGAGAGTTTAAACTATTCATGCAAAAAATGTTTGTATTTTCTTATTTCCTTCACATTTTTTTGCTGAAAGAAATAGCTGAATATCCAACTGTGCTTGCTATGTGTACAAACTGGATAGAAGCTCAAGTTACTGTATGTGCACGACTGGGTTGTTTGGGAAACTAGATATTATTAAGGACTACTGTGAAAGTCACAAAGAAAAAGTGAATGTGAGTACTGGAAGCTCTAGAAGGAAAATTATTGCTAAGGAGGTAGGAGTTTAGGCTCAAGAGTTTAGAGCTTTTGTTCTGAGTTTTCACCTCACCTTTCCATCTCGTATGTTCATACATGCTAACCAAGGCATAGGGCATAATCCAAACTCTCAGACGCATCTCTCCTGCCATTTGTTCGTCCTGAGAATTCAAGGAACACTGGTAAGCAAAGCAGCAGTGAGAACTATCCAAATGTGGCAGCTGATTTTGTCTAAGTAGTGTCTTCAGCCTCAGTTTGTGTGGAGGAAAGGCTCACAAATTGAAGAATTCAATCTCAAAAAGCATAAGTTGTGACTGCAGTTGCAGCTGCAGGTGTGCTACAATTAAAGATAAGACTGGTTCTTAAATGTGTAGAAATAGTCTACTCTTTCTCCATATGAGCTGCCACTGTTATCCCAGTTATAAAGATGGCAGTGTCTTAAATGGCATTTAACAAAATTACTAAAGCAAGAGAATAAGATAAAAATTTATGGCTAAAATATTAATTGATATTTTGTTAAGCTGTAACTTCCCTGCATAAGCACTTTTGTCAGATTCTAATTAAATACATAGACATTCTCTTGCAAATTTAATTTAATAACTTAACAACATCTATTGCTTCTCTAGTTTTCAGTAATGTCTTGACTGTGTTCTCCAATATACTGTTCATCCAGAGTACATAACTTTCTGGTAATTGATTACTATGCTCTGTGCAGTCAGACTAAGCAAAAGATGTCATCAGGGGGTTTGTCTAAGTGTCCCAATAGTACCACTCACAAAAAGGCTGACGGGCAAATCTGGTTGTGAAGCTGCCACCCCAGCCATAGTCATCCATAGAATGCCCAGCTAGGCACCACCTACTGCAGGCTGCCTGGTGAGAAGTCCAAAATTGCCATAACCCGTTTTCAATTAGGGAAAGGAAGAGTAATATCCTTTCAGTTAGAGGTACTTAGAGGCCTGAAATCTCTGACTGTAGCACACTTTTCTCTGGAGCCACTTGTGCAGGACCCATCTAGAAATGCTAATCATCTTCCAACTCCCATTACTGGCTGTAACTGGGGCTTGGATCATCTCTGCCTCCCTTGTGAGCCCAGGATACCTCAGGGGCAGCCAGCTCCCAGCTTGTGCCTCATGTGTCAGTGCTGGTGAGCCTGTGCTGATGCTGTGTGTGTGCCACAGCACTGCTTTTCTGCAGAGCTCTGCAGTCGGTGCCTCTGAACTCGCTCTGGGCTTGGCCGGGGTGCCAGGTGGGGCACTGGGCTCCAGGCTCAGACATGAGTGCCTGCTGGCAGTGGAATGTTTTTTAAGGATCCCAGCTTTGCTGTAGATATGTTCATGTCTGTATGAACAAATAGCATGAGGGACAGCTAAGAGAACAGCGACATGAAGAAAAGAGCAAAGACATGTTTTTTAAGGTAATGCTATCAAAATGAACATATTTTGTTCTAACACTTTGGAGAAATTAAAATAATCATTACCATGTCAAAGAATTTATAACTTTTTCCATTTTGTATGCCAAGTCTGAGTTTCTGCATGCCTATCTCAAAGCTTCTAAGTAGGTGGAGAAATTGATATCAAGGCCCCAGTGCAGAATGCCTGAGAGGTAGGTAAATAAGTGTAAGCATTAATTTAAATAAAAGTTGTGAAAACTGATTAAATGCCCACATTTATTGTGAGTTAGGATTTCTGCATATAGATTTTTTTGCTGGTTTTAAAACTATAATATTATGGTCTTATATAGTAAAATAAGAATCTTTTAAAGAAGTGGATTAAAAACTTTAATAATGATTATGTAATAGCTGAAGAGGGATCTTAATATTTAGCCCATCTAAACATTGTTGTGCTGTGTCTTAAGGAGTTTTTTTTGCTATTTATAGAATATTTAAGGAACACAGGAAAGCAAAATATGCTACTTTGAAATGTCACATTTTTCACCATGTTTATAAATATTTTTTATTCTGTGGGAGCTTGGGTTGATGGCAATAACATAAATATAAATGGTAGCTGTTGACAGGTGTACATTTAAGCTTTGTAATTGTATTTTCACAGTACCTTTAGACTCTCTTCCTTAGTAAAGGTGACTTTTACACAAGATTGCTAATAGTTTGTTTTTGAGGTTGCATACTAAACACAACAGTAGAATGCCTTTGTAAGCATATTTGAAAGGAAAAGTGTAACTTTCTTATTGCGTAATTATTGAAAGCATTGGGAAGCTTCAAATTTGAGTCAGGTAACTTCATGTGGATTGAGACAGACTAGATTGATTTGTCCCTTGAAAGAGAAAATATTGCTTTTAGGTAGCTGTATAATATTGTTTTCTCTGCTGTTAGCTGTGCTTTCAGTCTTTTTGTGTTAACAGTCTCCATTTTCACAAGTGTAGCTGTGGCTGCTCCTTCAGGAGCCTCCCAGGCTGGGAGGAATCTCTTGCCTGTGACAGTGAATTACTGTTCTGTCACTTGTGAGTGCTCTGTTCTCTGTTGTGAGCTGGTGCAGCACCTTCCTTCTCCATGTACACCATTAATCTTTTCCTGGTGAGAAGCAGGTTTGTGGCTGTTAAAGATCTCCTGCATCTTTGTAGCTTTCCAAGGTTTCTGAGGCACTCTAAATTCCCAGGATAGAGCTGCAGTACCCCTACAAGTCTGTCACTTGACTTAAAGGCTCCCTGTATAGACTCTGACCAGTTGCTTAGTGCAAGACCTTTTCAAGATTATGTAGGTATTTTTTAGGAAGAGTAATATTTAGAATAAAGTCAAATTACTAGATATTCAGTATCGATGCACAGATGTGTACTTGCAATGAGTTAGGTATTCCCTCCTGATTTGGAGTCATGATTTAGGGGTAGTTTTTTGGAGCTGTATCCAACTTTAACTTGAGCTGATGGTAAATGCAGCAGCAGCTGCTGTGGGAAGTGGTTCAGTCAATCCATGTTTTAGTTTCCTCTAGGGTTTGCTTGGCTTTCTCCATTTGCAGTATCCATCCTGGGGTAACTTCCTGCTTAGACACCTGAGACAACAAATACTTATGTCTTCTGGGCCAAACCAATTTTCTTATGTCAAGTCTGAAGCAAAAATTACCTTAAATATCTATCTATGCTTTGTGAATGACCATGATTATTTTGTTTTGATTCAGCTAATTACATTTCCAGCCAAAATAGCTAAAGATTACTGAATTAGTCTGAGTGAATGTTAACTGCCTCATAATTTTTTTTTATTTTTGTGGTATTAATTGACTGCTTGTTTATCCTGCAATTCACTGATAGAGAAATTGAAAGTTATTATTTTTCAAGCCAAACTTCAGAATGTGTTTGACTACTTTGCAGCAAGTCGTAGTTGTTTCAAAAGCACTGTGTGATTGTGTCAAAATTCAAGTGCGTATCACTAACAGTTTTCAAATAATCACTTTATGCTTCTGAAAGCAAGATCATTTGAAATCCTTTAGAAGCATCAAAGCAGTCCACTTGAGGATCTATAGCATTCTAAAACTTATAGAGAAAAACTCTGCATTGTCTTCTCTGCTGGAATGGAACTTTTCAGGGGCAGTAGAAGATTCACCATCCCTCAATAAAAACTTCATCACCCAAAGTGGTTTTCTTTTCATTTTTCTGGATTTCTAGAAGATTCCTTAGTGTACTTAAAACTTCTTAAAGAGCAGACACAATGGCAATGTCCTGAATTCATGTAAATCAGCTGCAAGATCTTTGGGAGAGTCAGAACTGCAAATTATTTGTTCAAGAAGTTAAAAAAAAATGTGCAAAATGTTTAAAATGAGGACAAATGCTCAGGACACTGCATTTTTGCTGCTTCTTAGTACAGACTTTATGGCTGTTCACCTTGAACTTGGCAGTTCTGGAAGTAACCTGTGCTTCTGTGTATGTTTCTTTTAATGCCACGTTACCAGAGAAGCTGTGCTGGGCTTGAGTCAGGAAACCCACTCGCTGTATGGTTAAAGGACAAATTTCAGCATCCTTTCTGGCACTCTGATATGCAGGGTACACAAAACCACTCAGCTGCCACACTTAAAAGCTGGAAGTCTTGCTGCTGAAAGCTGAATGGGCACTGCAGTTGTAAATCTAAGCTAACTAAAATACCAGCAAAATTCTGTCTTTAACCTTCCCAGGATTAACTATAGGGCAACCTCTTCTTAGTTCCCTCCCAAGTTTCTAGAATACTTTAACAAAACTCTTGTTGCTTATGTTATTTTTCTATCCATTTTGTGAGAAATTCATACTTTGTGCAAAAGTATGAATGTTTGTCTTCTGCACTTTAGAAATTGTCCCAAAACCTCACTTCCTGGTCAAACCATGACAGAAATATGGAAGAAAGAAAAAGATAATAACTTTTTACATTAAATTAAGTCTTGAAGGAACCTTTTTCTTTTTTTTTTTTTTTTTTTGTTTCAGACACTAACACATGTAATTCCAAGCAAAGCTGAGAGATTAAGTCCCCTGTCAGCTGAAGAATAATTCATGCTTTATTTATGAGAAAATGCAGATATGCTAATAGAAGATTATTCATCTTGGGATGAATATTTGATCTCTGATGTACCTTAGGACAGGAAAAGCTTTTCATATAAAGGATTTGCATGGAAGTAATGGCCAGAAGTTCAAAATTTAGTTATCCCCTGATGTATAAATGAAGGATTTTTAAATTTGCTTAGTTTATGCCCAAAAATAGCATTTCTGTTAGTTGTCCCGCAGACTGGATTTGAACAACTCTAGAAAACCATAGTTTTTGTTATGTTGGATATTTGTGCTTCAAAATACAGCTTTTAGGTGAAGGGCAGGTCACCGAAAACTAAGCAAAAGAACCTTTGCTAGGTGAGTATAGAATATGCAAAATGCAACTCTGTGAAGGATCCTCCTCTCCAAAGTCTGAGCAATCCATGAAAGTGTACCTTGTACAGCTTCTCTTGTGCTTATTGGCACATTGGGTTAGGAACTCCTTGGGCCAGAAGAGATGGATTTTGGCTGTATGTTCTGCTGGACTCCCAGCTGCTTGCATGCTGGTTGTGATACTTGCCAGTGCTGGGAACAAAACCCCATGTCTGTTAGCTCAAGGGCTGCTTTTGCACTGCTTATTCAAATTTTAACAGAGTTTGGTTTCACAAAACATGTCACAGGACTTGTCTCCATGAAGTGTGTTTTACCAGGTTCCCCTGGTTTGAAGAGCTCTAACATAGGTTCTAGAATAGAAAACTTTTGTTTTCTCTGCTCGGCTTTAGGTTTCTATGGAATTGTAGCTGTTTGTGAACTGCTTTTCAAAGGCTTTAGTTTTTGTTTCTTCCCAGTCTTCCTCTGTGGCTTCATGTATGGATTTCAAAGTGGCTTCACACAGATGGTGTGGATTTCATGTGCTGGGTATGAATGACAGCTCTTGTATACCTTTGTGCTATCCCAGAATACTGTGTGTGAAAGGTCACAAGCTCGTGTATCTTAAGGAATGAAACAGAAGATGATACATTCAACATAGATACATGTTCATATGTATTAATCAACTGCAACCGGCTGACATTTGAATCCAAGCTGTTGTGCTTCTGGGACGTTAAATAGTTAAGCAAATACTTTATAGTGAATAATCTTTATGATGAATTTTTTCTCCTTTCCTCTGAACAAATCTTCTATGGAAGCACAATGTATCTTCTGAAATGTGCTTATTGTTTTAATTTTTCTTTTTCATTTGTTCTGGTGTTGGTTTTCAAGCCATGAATTGCTTGGAGACTGTTAGGTTTGAAATGCATTGATGCACCTGGATTGAGCTTTGACTTTGTTATATGGGAGGATAATTTTTTTATGTCCAGGTGGAGATGAAATTAGTTTTTTTAGAAATTAGTCACAATAACATGTGACCCTGTTATTTATAACAATAGTTTTAGTTGTTTATGTCTTCAGTGTGGGAGAAATGGAAATGTGCACAAAACATTTGGAACCACTGTAATACATGGCAGAAACATTAAATATGCAGCACCTTTCTGCTTCACTTACTTGTTAATTGTTTCTAATTCTTTCCTTAAAATAAGTGTTTAAGGTTACTAGAGCAAAAGATTACTCTACATTTCTGCATAGCTTGCTATTTTTGGGGATTTCCTTTGGCAAAAACACATTGCTTGTTCCAGGAATTAATCTGCTACCTGAGAGATACAAAATAAACAGAACAAGAAATCTACTGTTTAGGAAATACTATCAAGGGACTCCTGTGAATTTTCTTTTGCTTTCAGTAGCACACTATACATTTTTCTATAAGGGAAAAAATTCTTATCCTTCAATTTAAAGCCCTTCATGGATTCAAAAGTTGATTCAGTTCTGATGTTATGAAGTGTCCATTGCACACAGGGAAATCCCTGGGGAGGGCAGGAACAGGAGGGGGAAGGAAATGAGAACAGGAGTGTATTGATTGCATGTGTAAACAAAACAAAAAACCCTGGCCAATAAACAGCAATAACAAAACCTCCATACCCAAAAAATAGCAAAAATAATTTTAAGTACAAAATATATATTGAATATAGGAGCAGCCCTTTCACATTGCCCTTAGAATGCTGAGGTGAAAGATGATGTGAATTATTTTTCTCTGGCATTATATACTTACAAGATGAAGTTATTTTTATGGGCTGCTCTAGTTTCCCCCCCCATTCTCCTCTGCCTCCCTTGCTCACAGGCAAAGGTGCACAGTCTGCAGATCTTCAGAGCCCACAAAGTTCATCTATTCCCCTTTATGCTGAAAATGCTGACCAAAAATCAAAGGGGAATAGAGTTCAGATAGGGAAGCTCCATCTGTGTCTTATTGTTTTTCACCATGTAAAGCACAAAATATTATCCCAAATTTGAAGCCTGCGTCCATATTGAGGAGTAACAGATGAGATGTGCAAAGATCTGCATCCAAATATCTGAACTTGCTTGCTGTTAGATTTTTTTTTTTTGTTTCTTTAAAGGAAATGTTTGTGGATTTGCTTAGTTTTTAGGGAAAAAATACGTCAACAGAGAAAAAAGTGATTGCAGTTGCTTTTGCCATTTGTTAAGCTAATGGAATTTCTTTTGCTGGTATTCTTCATATGTATTCTCAGCATATCCCATTATAAAGTCCCATGGAACCATTTTAGTGTGTGCTGCAAATGTTTATTGCCAATATGATGAATTGTTTAACAACGCTCAGACAATCATAACAGATTTACTGAACAAGTTTAAATCTCTTATTTTAACAAAAGCCCTCCTGGAACTCTCAAAAGAAGTAAACAGACCTTAGAACCATTACAGGCACATTAAAAAAAAAAAAAAAGATGACAGCACTTAGTGTGACTGATATTTTTATATTTCTCCTATGATAAAACTTGGAAATCATACAAGTGACCTATTTTTAAGATTTTATAGGGTTTTTTTCCTAGTATTTGCACAACACATTCTGTAAAAAGTCCTAATAAAGCAAGGTTGATCATGCACGAGGACATTTTTTCTAAAAGTGGTCTGTGAAAGCTCACAGCTTTTAATTCATGCCGGTTTATATTGTTTCTTGTGGTTGCATTGACACATTTGGGATGGCAGGAGCATTGTGCTAATTCATCTGTTGGGGCTTGTAAGCAACTGGAATTATTTTCTAACTTCAGAATAAGATGATAAAGACTGTGAGAACCTTGGGAACCATGGACTGGATAATGGTGGGCTGAAGACAGACTTTCCTGTCAGGCCACAAGGGCTGGTGGACAGCCATGAGCAGAGTGCCCCAGGAGTTGAGGTAGAGGCCAATATTTTCCCCCAGGAGTTGTAGCATCAAAGAAATATTGGTTGCAAGAGACCTCTGGGCCTTGACTCTGTCTGGAAGTCTGAGCTCCATCTCTAATGCTACAATCCAAACTTTTGAATTGCTCCTCTTCTCAGACTGAGTGAGCCCAAGTGCCTCAAGCTCTCCTGGTGGATCACATGCTGGAGGTGCCTCTCAGCAGTGATGGTCCTTCAATGCACCTTCCCAAGCTTTGAGCATTCTTTTTGAATTAGGCCACCCAAATCTATGCCCTCTACTGCAGATCCAACCTGAGCAGGGTTGAATAATGGCTGTAAACTGTTTTGAGAGATTTAGGTAGAACTCTAGGGAGATTAAAATAAAACTTGCTAGAAGAGTAGTGCAGCCCAGGGAGAGATTTTCCAGATATTCAGGAGTCTGTGTACTTGGAGGTTCTCAAGAAAACTGAAGAGACCGATCTGATTTAGTGGTGATTATGCTCTAGTTCATAGTGGGAGGTTAGACTAGATAACCTTTTGGGGTCCCTTCCAATAAGCATTTCTATGATGGCATCATTCATTCACTCTATGAGAGCTGATTTTGATTTTTAAATTCATGGTTTCTACTTAGAATTTTTCTTTCTTCCATATTCTTAAGCAATTCTCCAGAGAACTTAATGATAGAACTAAAAGATCTGTTTAAAAGTTATGTTTCAAACTGATACTATTCAGTTTAGTAACTTCTGACAGAACAAGTTTTCTTGTTTGAAAACTTGTATCAGATTTTTAAAAATAACTCAGGATGTTGTCCCATTCATAATTCAAACATTTTTCTCGGGACAAATTTTGTTAAAACAGTCCATATTTTTCTAGAACCACAAATCTGAAAACAATTTTGGAGAAAGGTGGGTGCCAGTTCACAGGGTGTATACATGCTGTGCTATGCTGGGGATATGTTAAACTTTTCTGTAGTTTATTTTCTTTTTATAGTCCTTATTGAAGTCTCAGGTTTTGGGTTTTTTTTTTTTTTTTGTTTTTTGGGTTTTTTTTTTTTTTTTTTTTTTTTTTCAAAGGGAAGGACTAATTTCATTGTAGTTGCAGGAAATTCCACACTGAAATCATTAGGCTTTCAGGGAATGGAAATTAAATAAAATTTTGGTCTGGAACACTTTCAAATTCTCCCCATCCTCATAAATAAATGAATAAAAAGAAAACTTCAGAACTGTGCAGAAGTCTGTGTGTCTGCTTCTGCAGGAGCCAGCAGTGCTGGGCTTTTCCAGCTACCAAAGCAGGGAATTCAGTCACTGGGAAGAGTGCATTAACTGTGCCGTGCTTTGGGCAGGGGCCTGGCCTGGGTCCCTGCCAGCCCTGGTTCTTCTGCTGTGCTCCTGTGGAGTGGGTCAGAGAATCTCTTGTCTCTGTAGCCTCTTGGGGGTGAATTCCTACTGCTGTCTACCTTGCTGGCAACAAAATTTGGGTGGTGAAAGGTGAAGATGGCCATTGAACTGCCTCACAGCTTTTGAGTGCATTCTGTTTTACTGTACCAGGGGAGGGATTCCTGACACTGCAAAGCAGTAGGAAGCAGCAGATTTCCCTGGACTGTTGTTGGGTAGGACTTGAAATACAGCACTGAGTGGGAAACAGCAAAGTGAAGTGGGACTAAAGCAGGACTAGTGATAGCATCTCAGGAGCAATTTAGATCAGGTGTGTGTACCTGTCTCTCTTTATAAATAAAGTATCTTCCAAACACCTTTTGGAAGTACAGATACTGGGGGTCTGTTGTATGGGGAGTGCTAAGCAAAATCTTAGCATGTTTTTGGATGGAAAATGAGCAAAGACATAGCAGGACTGCTAGGTTTTCGAAGAGGGAGTTTGTGGAGAGCAGCTAAATGGTGTTGCCTTGTTCCAAGCCTCCTCCAGCTCTGCATTATGGGTGCTAGGAAAGCTGTTGGTGCAGAGAAAACTGCAAACACCTTTTACAGATCACCTTCAATTTATACTTCTATTCCTTAGCTATGTTTCCTTATACATAATTTTTGCTTATAGTACATGAATTTGTGTATGCTGCAGTTCCTTACCATCTGCAACCGTTTTCTGACTAATTTACACCTACCTATGGGGTTCCTTAGCACAACAAATCAGCCTGCCTAAAGATCTGCTTTTTGGACCTACCTCTCTATAGAAAGAAAGTTGTAGTCTGATTTTCTATGTAACAGTCACACAGTGTAAATGGAATGGAAATAATTTGTTTTTCCTTTGCTGAACAAAAGATACTGTGTTTGTTCAGGAGCTTCATATTAAAAAAAAAGCATATGCCAAGGAGTATGTAGCAGTGAGATAACACATGCCTCAAGGAACTCTGTGAGGCACATACTTTTGAAAATATTTTATTTCTGTATTCCTTTTTGAAAAGAAGTGTAAAAATATGGAAATCCAACAGGGAACTCTCACTAATACACCAATCAAATTTTCTTTGCAACATATTTGCACATAGGACCTTCCAGTCAAAAAAGATATAATTAATTCCCTGGAACACTGGTATATACGTTTCAGTAGTTTTGAAGGTAAAAAAATAATAGGATAGAGATAAAAAATGTAAAGAAGGATCTTTGTGTGTAAAGACTTGCAGACAAAATCTGTTCCCATACATTTGCTCCTATATATATTGGATTGCAGACTGTGACCCAAGTATGCATTGTCTTTATTGATCTGGGGACAAATTGCTTCAGAATTTTAGAAAAACTCTTTCACCCTTAAGTAATAGGGAAAACATCTGCTTGTATTAAATATATCTTTATTCACTGTTTTGCTATTATGGAGTTATTTAATCTCATCCTTTGATGGACATTGGCAGTAACTCCCATCCTTGACCTTAAATTTGCATTCAGATCTTTCTTTGATTAATCCTGAAATAACGTTTTATATGGATCCTGGTTTTTTTCCTTCTTTTTTTTCCTCCCTGATCACCAATATAAATTTGGTGCAAGCATGCAGCCATGGTTCCAGAGAAATCCTCTGGGATATCTTTGTTCCAAAGCAGTGATGACAAATCACTCACCTTAATCACGGATATCTCAGCTGCCTTGTAAAACAGGAAAGGGATGTACTTAGATAAAGCCACTGATCACTGGTGTTCTTTGCTGTTGCTTAACCCAGCTGGTGGCACTGGGGGCCCCTGTCCTTGCTCTGTGTCCTGGGCAGGGGCAGCTCAGCAGGAGCCCGGGAGCCGTCTGTGCTGCTGCTCCCAGCTGAGCCATCGGCCCAGCGCCAGTCACTGTCTCCATCCTGTCCAGCCTTGCCTGCCTGTGCTGCCTCCTCACACCTTCGGGGACTTGGTGGGGACTGAAGAAGGAGAAAGTGCCTTTGGATCTTTGAGACTGCCTGAAAGGAACTTACCAAGGTGTGCAGGAGGGAAAGCAAGGGCTACAGAGGATGGCAGTTTTCTTATTCAGGTCTTACCCGGGACTTCCTTACAGCAAAGGAATACATCATAAATAGTGTCTAACATACTTGGGCCTCCACTGGAACATCTGAAATATTTTGTAATGTAGGTGTTGAGGATTTTCTCTTCTACATATCTCACTTTTTGGGGGATAACAGCTTTCTTGTACTGATCTCAGACATCAGACAAAAAATAAATTATATTGTAAAATAATTCTTAGACAACAAGTGGGAGTTTCTTAACAAAACTGTTTTGCAAGGCTGAATTCTTTTTTTCTCTTTTTCTTGAAAAATATGATTAAAACCATTTTACAAAGCCCAGGCGTTTTTAAGCAACTTGGCCACTGCAATGCATCATCTTTAATAAAATAGCTGCATTGCACTTCAGTTCAGTTCTCAGGGCTTTTTTCACATTTTATTTCATGTAGCTATTTATGATTTTCTGGTTTATCTTTTTTTTTTTTTTTTGTGTAGTTGACCAAAGTGTGTGGATTTTCAGTTTGTTTGCTTGTTTGTTTTACCCCTAAGCCTGGACAGTTTAGCAGCCTGACCTTATACCTCACTGTAAGTTTTTTCTTTGTTTTGACTGTACTCATCACCACAGCTCTTTGGCTCTAAAGGCAGTATCTTTAAAGAAAGAATTTATACAACTGGAGGTAAAGGCTTTTTAGAGATCTCTTCTGGTACAGCACTGAGAAAAGTATTTGCTTTTTGCAAACCCTACCTGCTTTGGTAGGTGCTGTAAGGCAGCAATTACTGGTCTTATTTTACCCCAATGAAACACCATTTTGTAAGATAAAATAAGACCTGGTAAAAAAAGAAAATATCTTACACTATTGCCAGTTCAGTGAATGAAAAATAACTCTTTCATTCCCAAAGTTGTTTTGCAAGGGGTGTCTGAGGAAACTCATGAGGTTACAGGATAAAGCAGCTCACAGAATAATCTTTTTATAAGCATGATTTCAAAGTAAAGAAAAGAACTCTTCCTTCCTTGAGACTTTGCTTGGAAAAGGAGTTTCTGTAGCTGCTCTGCAGTGTGTTCCCCAAGAATGCATCCAGCAAACTCTGAAGTTATACTCGAGCTCTTCCTGTGCAGGAAGCTAGGGTGCAAGGAGGTGAGAGGAGCATGAGGTCTAAGTCTGTACTTTTCCAAAATACCCTAGACCATATAAATTGGCCTTTTTTGAGCCATCCCCATCTCCAGCTACTGTCCAGAGATTGTAAATCTAAGCTCAGTTGTTTCAGTTCTTGAAGGAAAACAGGAAGTAATGAGTTATCCTGCAGACAGTCTGGGTCTCCTGGACCTGGTTTGCCTGGCTAAGCTACAGAAACTGAGCCTGGAATAGAGGTAAATTTCCAGTAATTTCTGTCAGTTTCCAAGTGTGGTGTCTCTTTCCATGGTGCTCTGCCCTACCACCTAGGCATGGACTGAGACATCACAGATCCTTGAGGCACACTTGTGGGAAGTGTAGCGCGATACCACCTTGATTAACTTCAGCTGGCTTTGCTCAGTTATGATCTTATTTTTATTAACAAAAAACGTGCAGCCAATTCTGAAACTTGTTCCTGGTCATAACTGAGGCAGTTAAAGTGCACAGTGGAGTTGAGGGCAAGTGTTTCCAGACTGGAGGTAGAACCTGCGCAAGTAAGAAAAGCTCTTACTGATGTTGAGTGTAATGGACACAGTTGTGTGGCAAGTCCTCCCGAGCATCTCCAGATTTCTAAGGGGTTTATGAAGGTTCTATGTAGCCTTTAATTTATCACAAAGATTCTTGAGTACTTAAAAAGATGAGTAATCCTTCTGAGTTAAATGACATATTCAAAAAGTTTAAATGCAGATGTGTTCAGGTTCAATAATATTTTCTTGACTGTGTACAACTAATAAATGCACTCATACTGCTACTACAGTATTCATACTGCTAATATGTTAAGCAATATTTGATAATCTTGCCCTTTATTTGGTCTCTTTGTTTAAATCTTTTGCCTGTTCAGCACTTTAAATTATTTTTAAATAATGATTAAAATTCATATTTGGAAAGTACAGACTTAGGAAGAAAGCTTGAAAAGAGAAGGCAACTTTATTTGAGATTATTGCCCCTTTTTTTTCTTCTGCATTTTCATTTCCCTCTTATTTTCCTATTTCAAACTAGCTGGACCTGGTTCAAATACTCATGCTATATTGACGATATTTATGGATCAAAAGAATATGATTTCCATGGCAACTGCTCCAGGTTTTGAGCAAATATCAGCTTTGAAGGTGCTTTTTCTCTTTTTGGTTTTTTATTTTGTGATTATTAGATTAACCCCAGGAGGAGTTTAGATCTCGTTTATAAACAGATAACTTAATTTGAAGAAAAGCAAATTTCAAAATAGAATGGAATGTTCAAGATATCAGATCCAGCTGCAGAGTTCTATCAGATTCTTGCTTTGTCCTTGAGTGTTTGAGATACTACAACTTTTAAACAGCAATTTTTAGCGTAGAACATGATGTTGTTTATAATCATGTGATTTCATAGTTTCTGAATAAGTGTTCTGAAAGAGTTGTTCATATTTATAGTGTCCCTTGTTTGTCCATTTGCTGGTGGTGCATACGGTGTGGGTGGATTGAGGATGACAAAGTAGCTGTGAGGTGAATTGAGGGATAAGTGTTCTGAATGGGGAGCTTGTTCTGTAAGCACTGATGATAATAACTGAACCTGATTTTTGCTTGCATGTAGCAAAATGCTCTGGGACCAAGTTTTCCCAGTTTGAATGCCTGCTCTGCCTGCATGTTAGCTCCTGCCTCTTGCAAGTCTTAACCCTGAAACAGCTGTAATAGCCCTGTAGTCAGTGTACACAGCACTGGGTTCTTTTAAACAGTTGGTGTTTATTGCCCACCATTATAAAAATGCATCTAATTCAGAGAGTCATAACGTACATACCAAATTTTGATAATTTAATTAATTGCCAAGAAGTCATCAATAATAAAAAATGATGGATCCATGACTTTAAAGAGGAAATTATTCTTGCTAAGGCTCAATTTTTATGGCTGTGGTTCAGAACTGCTGTTGTGTGTGTGTGTTTATGCATTTACATGCACGCACCTGCATGTTGTGGGAATACCCCAGTTCAGTGTAACATCAGATCTTCATTATTCCTTGGTGCTGGTATCTCAAGGAATGAGGCAGGGAACTCCCAGGGCACAAGAGAATGTAATTATCCCATGAGTAAATTTCAACTATGTGTCACAATATGTAGTCATGAGAAAGCAATACTGAGGCTGCACAAAAACTTCCTTATTCTCTTGTATGTAGAAAAAAAAATGTATTTTAGAGAAAAAAAAAATTAGGACAGTGCTTATGAGCAGCAGAATCTCTCCATGTGTTATTGGCAGGGTTAGAAATCTTAATTTTGGACATAATAATAAAGCAGAGTCAAGGACAGGGGGTTTGATCTCTTAAAGGATCCTGTCTATAAATATCCTGGTTAGGTTGTAGGGAGCTACAATATTGGTCAGTTTTGGCCACCAACTTTTAAATACATGTGGTATACGCATGTGGCTTATAGGATATTGGGGGGAAAGTACTTAGAATACTTTTATCCATATTTTTCTATATCACCACCCACACTGTCAGCTGCTGTCATATTTTTCTGGCTTTGATACTGTTATTCATTAAAGAAAATAACAGGTGAAAGTAGCTTTGGCGACTCAGCTTCTGTAGTCTTGAAGTTCCTCAGTTTGTGGTATCATGTGATGGGGAAGTCCTGGCTGCTAACACTAGTGTTCTCTGAAAAGCCAGACAGCAACAGGCCTTTCCACTTTTGGTTTCTAATTTTATTTATTACTTTGTTCCTCAGAGAGCTAGAGCATGACTATATTTACAGTGTATTTATTTTCTTGTAGTTACACAGAAGTGGAAATGGTAAAAAAAATACCGTGAATTTTTCTCTATTCTCTTTTGTGTGAGTGAACCAGGCTGTTGTGTTCCTATGGGGGGGGCTCCTGTACTTACAGAGCATTTTGTCTTTGCTAGACCCAGATCCTGCTTTGAATGCAGGCAGGTTACAGACACCATGTCATAGGAGCTCAGGCAGATTGTAGCTAAGAGCTGGAAAAACTCACCCTAGTGTTTTGGTTATCACTGTTTCACTAAATTTCACATTGAATTATGGTATTAGAACAAAAGATAATCAGAGGAAGGTGTCCAAGATTTTAACTGGAAGTGTGAAATCAAGATGAGTAACCTCTCAGGAGTGTGCAGTCAAGCCCCACATTGCACTTGAGTACCTTATGATTTTGACCCATCCATGCAAATATACTCTGGTTTGGTGTATTCTCAGCAAAAGTTTTATAAACTCTGGTCAATCTATTAAAGATCAAGAGTGGCAAGGTTGTACTAGAATGAAAAGGCAGGAATTGTCTTTTTTGCAGATTCTCCACTGATAAGCATGTTTCAAGACTCTGAACAGGATAAAATAGGTTGTGTTGCTTCATGTGACTATGTGAATATTTCTCATAGTTCTAGCTGTGAACTATTTCTGGCCTTTTTTCAATAGTTGACTTTCTCCTACTTTGTAAAACCAAGAGCAGGTTTTATACATCTTTTTAGGATGGCTTCTTTAGAGATGTCTTTTTAATATTTGAGAATTGTAAGTGAAATTATGCATAGACATACCTGGTTGATTCAGTCTATATATTTTGCATACTAATTTTATCCTGCCAGAGCTATTTTATTCAACTGAGTTACCTTTGATGTTTGTGGGAGTGCTGAAGTAAAAGTGCTCTTTCCTATCTCAGGAGCTCAAGAACTTCCAAAGTAATGCTCTATGGGGTGCCTGCACCTCAGCTTCTTATAGGGTAAGGGGAGTTAGACATCCACAGCCCCTTGGTCATGTCAAGGTTATCCTGGTACTGCTGTTTTTTTTTTCGAAGTAAGCCTAATTTGTTTGTTTTCTTGCTACAGGGTAACATTTTTGAATCTTTTCAAAAAGGTTCCCTTGCTCCCCAAATACAGACAGATGTCCTGTTTTCAGAAACAGCTAAACTAGTAAAAGCTGTGTTTGCAAATTCCACTTCAGAAATGCTGACCTATTTCTGTTGAATAGATGATGAAGTGTTGCAGGTCTGTGTACTGCTCTCCCATCAAGTGGGATGCTTTGACTTCAGGAGAGATAATAGCAGACAGGGGCTATAACTTACAGGTCATTCAATTGAGTGATTTGCCATAAACTGAGTCATTTGTATGTGCTGGCTTCATTGGCCTGTGTGAAATGACTTAATGGCTTCAGTTTGCTTCACGGAGGAGAATTCTCCATGTTATAGGTTGCAAAAGATGTTGGTGGCTCTTGAGATATAAATGTTTGTGAATGGAGCAGATGCCACCTTTCCATGCAGGAAGGACACAGAGGAGAGTAGAGGCACTTGTGCTGCTGCTGTCCCCACAAATGTGCAGTGGGTACCAGTGCTGCTACACTACTGAGACCAAAATTGGCTCTTACCTAAATTTCTCGGAAAGAAATAGAGTCCAATTACTAAAGGAGTATGTAATGACTAAGGAGTAAGAGCTAAGTCCTACCTTATGTTGAACCTCTAACTCTGGGGGGGGTCCCTGGAACTGTGAAACCCAACAGGGACCACCACAGGTTCCCTGGGCTCAGGGGTGCTGTGAGCCCTGCCCAGCACCATGGCATTCTCTGTTCCCGATGCTGCTTTGATTCCCCCACTCCTTGTTCTTCAGCAGTGGCCTGAAACCTGGCTGGGTTGGGCTGGTGCTGTGACACAGCTCATTTGCTGATGTTTGGTCACAGGTGCTACACCACAATTAGCAGCCTTTATCTAGAAAGCTGTTTCACCCCTTGCTAGCTCCTTGTTGAGAAACTACCTTTTGGTTACAATGGAAAATGTCAAGTCATGTTCAATTTGCTAGATGAGGAAAGGGAGAAAGCCCCACAACAGAAATAACTTTTATGAGGGTGAGCCAAGACAGGCATTTAACTCCTCTTCATCATATGGTTTTATTATGTAATGCCTTAAATACAGCAAAGGAAGGCAGTCAAAGAGGAGGAGAGGACACCAGCCACTGGAGAGCAGGACCGTGTGGTCCTTAGTGGAGATGAAGGAAGGAATACAGCCACAGATCTCATAAGATTAACAGAGGAGTACAGGGCTCACCCAAATTTGAAAATGTTAAGAGCAGATAGTGGGTTCACACCTTATGACATCTTCTTTTCCCTGCTATATATCTCTTTCTCCATGTTGTTTAAAATTCATTTTCCTGTGTGGCTCAAGGTCTTTTGTAATTTCTTTCTTGCAAGGATTGGCTTTTCTATTACTTTTTGTTTTCAGTTTTGTTTTAGGTTTAATGCCATCTAGATGTTAGTGTAAAATAGGTTGAGATGGTTGTGTTTTCTATGAGTCATAAACTGTTACTTTTCCTGTTTATGGCAATGATAAGGGTATGACAGTAGGTATGTTAGACAATTATAGACAAAATTGTTTGGATTCTTGTTGGTCCTGGAAATGGACAGGTTTAAATTGCTATCAGTAGGTTATATGCACTAATAGTTCAGAATTTAAAAATAAATAAATAAAATTAAAAGAACATTACTTGAAATTCAGCAGTTACCTGGAGAATCTGACTGTGGAGGTGCTGTTTCACATTGACAAAATGTTCTCATTTACAGTGCAACAAGTCTCCAAGTTACCATGTTTTCAAAAAGGCTTTATTTTACTGGCTTTAGATATTTCTATGTGTTAGCTTCAGATTAGCTTCATGTGAGAGTTGCAGATAACCAATTGTTTGAGCTCTTGTGGAGAGGAGGTAAGGACAATGCAGTTTGTTTAGTTTTGATAGCAGCAGTGACACAAGAAACATCAACTCATGGAAGTCAGTGTCAGGTCTGTGCCATTTCAACACATGCCCTGGAATCTCATGCTGGCTGTCTTTGCATTTACACTGTGTTTGTGCTATTGAAAATTCCTTTACATCAGTGTGTTGTTTTGCTTGTAAGGTTGCAATGAGGCCAAAGGACTTAATTCTCCAGGCTGTTAAGCACTTTTAGTATTGTGCTATATACTCTCAAATTCTATTGCTTTTGAAGTTTCTATTTTTTTCTAGTTTTGAAGATTCTATTGCTTTATTGAAGTACCCAATGTCATGTGAGATCCTACCATTCTAGAAAGAGAAATGCACTCAAAGTGTTTTTCAGTTCTCTGATAAAAGCCACTATGGCCCATGAAAGTGCCAGGTACAATTATTATTAATATTCAGGCACCATACCAGTGGCATTTGCTACTGCATTTCACTTATTCCTCAAAAATTTAGAGAAATGGTTCTCTGTCACCAGAGATCAGAAGATTTCTACTGTCTCTATCATCACACACTTTTACCTGTTACTTGGCTCTTTGTCAAAAGTAATACTTCCAGCTTCATTCTGAGACCTTGATAGGTGGAAGATTTTATTTAAGAACTAAACCTAAAAACAATGCTTTTACAAAGATGACATTTCTACTCTATTCACTTTTCCTCCTCCTAAAGCACAAAGCCTCCATGAATAATTATCCTAGTAGTAGTTTTCAGTCTTGACATAGCTAGAGGCTGTTGAAATTTATTTGAACTTTTTGCAAGAAGTAGACATGTTTGAAAAATTTTAAATTAACTTTCTCAATATGATCTAAACATGGAAATTGTGTCATGCTGTCTTTTGTAATACAGCTGAAGATAGTAGTCACCCTTGTCAGGTCCAGCTGTGAAGCCAATTTTTTTACAGACCGAACACTGATAAAAGGGACTTTGCAACTCAGTCATTTCACTCACAGAAAAATTGAGCCACTGCCCCAGACTCTTTCTCTAATCAGTGGAGAGGGAAAGCAGGTCCACAGGGCAGTTCATCCCCTACAAAAAGACCTTTTCTAGCATGGAGTGCACTCATCTTCCTTGACTATGGAGATACATCAATTCTATATCTAGGCTAAACACCCATGTTGCCATGCTGAAATATAATCAGAGTTGGCTCTAACCCTAAAATAATGTACTAACACAACCAAATAATAGGCTTTTGGCATCCAAATGGAAGAGGAGTAATTAGTCTTTATCTCTGAATTGTTACTCAAGCAAACCTTGTTTCTGATTAATGGTTACAGGACCAAGATCTGTAAGAATCTTTGTAGGAGAGACTGTGATCTCTGCTGCTTTAATGAATTTTAGTTCTGAGATTCATTATAGCTGAGCTGGCCTTATGAGTGGCCCTGAAAAATGAGCTCTCTCTGAGTGTGCTGCCAGCACTGAGCTGGATAGGTATTTGTGTGGGGCTCTTGCAAACATACTTATTTTTCTTTTCCCTTAAAGTGGAATCTGCTTTTGTTTCTTTCAGCATGACTCTTGGTCTTCCTTTTATAGAATATGTGAGAAACAGGGCTAGAAAAATGTGATTATATTCTTGGCTATGTAAATCAGAGTAACTTCACTGAGTGAAAACACTGTCCTACGGTTTCACTACAAGATGAAAGGCATGATTGAGGTCTTTCTTTACACTTTTATGTATCATTCTCCAGCTCAGGAGACTTGTTCTTGTAGTCTAATACAGTAAGTTGGGAATCCTTTGCACGTCTACTTTCTTCTGTTGATAGAGCTGAAGTAGGCTTGCCAAGAGGATGTATAAATAATTTGTTAGAAATATTAGATGTTTGAATTGAAAGCAACTGAGAATTTAATCTGAATTTAAAATTTATCTGTACTGTAAATGTAGTCAATTTATTAGAAGTATGGATAAAATTAGAAAAAGGAGAAAGACAGTGTTTTTAGAAAATGCTGAAGAATTTTGTTCTCCAAGGTGTTGACCTTTTCAAAGTAATAACAAATCTTCATGATATGGGAAGTTCTTATATCTTCTGAGTTTTATTCTCTTTTAGTATTTCCTTTTCTTTTAATAGGTGTTTTGGGTCTTAGCAATAGAGTCTCAAATGTTAGTTTTCCTTTCAGAAGCTGTTGGTCTGGAATGAGATAGACAAGAGGGATCACTCTAATTCCTTTATTCCTCTTGTACTCTCCTGCACTCCCTCTCTCTCTTTTCTTCCCCTCCCTACCTAGTTGTTTCCCTCCTCAGAATCACAGAATCACTGTGTTGGAAGAGACCTTCAAGATCATCGAGTCCAACCCGTGCCCTAACACCTCAACTAAACCATGGCACCAAGGGCCACATCCAGTCTTTTTTTTGAACACATCCAGAGGTGGTGACTCCACCACCTCCCCAGGCAGACCATTCCGATATTTTACCACCCTTTCTGTGAAAAACTTCTTCCTAATATCCTAATAACCTATATTTCCCCTGTTGCAACTTTAGACTGTATCCTCTCGTTCTGACATCTGTTGCCTGGAGAAAGAGACCAATCCTCACCCAACTACAACCACATTTCTGGAAGTTGTAGAGGGTGATAAGGTCACTTCTGAGTCTCCTTTTCTCCAGGCTAAACACCCCCAGGTCCTTCAGTTGCTCCTCATAGGGCTTGTGTTCCAAGCCCCTCGCCAGCCTCCTCTGCAAGAATTGTCATTCTCTCTAAAAGAACACTGCCAAGGAACTTACTGATCATCTTTCTACAGTACATAGCTTGTTGGAGATGTCTCTGATTCAGGCTTTATACCACGAAGTACAGAGGGGTTTTTTCAATCTCTAAGGGCTTGCTGTCTGCTGAAACCAAACAATGTGTTTGTGCATGTTCTTTTGTTTTGTTTTTAATACCACAGTATGCTTTCTAGCACAATGTGTTACTGTTACAGCTGTGTGAACTTGACTTTTTGAAATTCTCTTTTATTTTTAAACATCGTGTCATGAACAACTTCATCCTCCATCACTTAGTCATGAAAGGATGTTTTGGGCTTTTCAGCCTCATTTAACATCAGCGTAGCACTTAGTTTGTACAAGATCTGTACTCCTGTATCAGACGACAGTCGATCTGTTCTGTCTTAATGGTGTTTTGCTGAGGTTTGAAATTTGGATTTAAACTCAAGTAAAAATGTCAGCTGCTGAGGGCTGGGAGAGGCTTGGGTCCTGCAGGTTTCTAGGTAGAGCATATCTAGGTTTCTAGAGCCTTTATGAAGTTGTCTACTGCAATAATCACGTTCACATGGTGCTTTATAGAAGTTACAGATTTACTTTCTTACTCCCACCCTCTTGGTTGTCTTTTATGCCCAGGAAGGCTGTCTGGCCAAATTCACTTTGCAAAGTAGTACAGTTAATTTCCCTTAAAAGAATGAATGGAAAAGTTTAATTTTTTCCCCTTGGCAGCTGCCTATAACAGTGTCTTTCATAAGGTTCCCTTTATTTTTCACAGAAGGAAAGCAAAGACTCAGTGCTCAGAGCGTCTCAGTTACAAGATGTAGATGTAGTTTTTTGAATGGGATCTTAGCTCTGTCCAGGCCTATTTACTGCAGTGGTTTCTAGCTGCTTCCTTCAAAACTATTCTAGGTGAGAGGGGCATAGTTAAGAAGCACTTAATAGAATTTGTAGTGCTGTTTACAATTTCTTGGCTGAGAGGCTTGTAGGAATATCTTTGACAGTGTGTTCACATGAACAGAAACACACACATGCATGTCTAGTCTCTGCCCCCAACTATCACTCCTGAAACTTGGATTCCTTCTGTTCTCTTTGTTGCTGTGTTAGAAATGTCTGTTCTTCAGTGAACTGTCAGGACTGTCATTTTATAAGTGATTTGGAGACTACAGAAAGTTAAAAAAAATCTTTAAACATTGATGGACCTAGCTGGTCAAACTTCAAGACTTTCTACCTGTATTAGTTTAACAGATGACTTCATTTTTCTGGGCAGAAAATTAAATGCTTCTTCATCCACATAATTTTCTAAATTGACAGAAAGACACCAGAGGAACAGTGTATATTACCTAGTTAAGAGATGCTGAACAGAAATAATTAATTTGAAATGTGTTTCAAACAGAAATAATGACGAGATACCAGCAAACCTCAAATTGTTAATGGGAAGGAATTATCTGGATGCCTTTATTTCAATATTTATTTTTTAAAATCATGTTATCTATATGCTATCAGTGCTATACATAAGCCAGGAGTCTTGTGAAGGATGCTGGCTAACTGGTTTATGTGAACACTCTGAGCTCAGGTTTGACTAGACTTTCATCAGTATTACTGTTTATTCAGATTGGTTGTTGTCCTAATCTTACACTTTGCAAATACAAAATTTGATATAAATGAGAGAAATCCCTGAACATTTAATTTTGTCTTTTGATTTTAAAGAACAAGATATTTATAGAAGTACTTCAAAAGAACTATTATTTCTCTCCTTCCACCTCACAAAGTAGTAATAGTACATAATTTAGTGTTAATCTAGGAAAATCTTGAAGCTGTCTGATTTTTCAGAGTGAGTGGCCTTCTTTTGTCACAAATGTGATTTCCATGCATTGCCATCAGACAGTCTGGAAAAGTCTTAATCTTTATTTAGAACAGCAAGCAATTTGCAGTGTTCTGCACTTGTAGCATAAAGACCTGCAAAATCAGGTATGGTTCACAAGATGTGAGCTGTGAAAATGAACAGTATGATATGAAAGAATAAAAATGCTTGTATTTCGCAGTTCATCTGTCTTCTAATGAGCAATTCAATTAAGTCTGGCCTTGTTAAGTAGGTGCTTGAAAAATAAGTCAAGTGATGCAGTAATTAGGAACAGAGAAAAACAAATCCCTCCCTCTTTTAAATAGCAATCAAAATATTTGTGGAGAAGTTACTGTTTTGGAGCTTTTTATCCATATTCTAAAATCCTTAGGCAGCTAAATTGAGCAAAAACCCAGAGTGCAAAAATACAGGGTTGGAAGGCTTGAGAAGGCATTAAATGCAAATCCATCAGTATCTCAGTTTCAAGACTCCACAGGGGAATGATTTAAAGAATATGTAAGTTTATAATAGGAATAAATTATACTTCCAGATTGTAAGCAAATTGAGCATAAAAGGTGAATAATGGCATTTCACACTGGGTATTTGTTTCCAATTAATGCAGAAAACTTAGCCAGCTCTAAAGTAATATATGATATTTAAGTTAGACATTAATAATGAAACTGATTTCTGGACAGTACATCTGATCATGAGAGCATTTGCTTTATTTAATTGACAGCTTACTGGTTTGCCCCACACACTTTGGTTTTGCTCGTGGTCAACAATTTTTTCTCTAGGACAGCAACATTAAGTTAAAGAGCAAGAGCAGAATGCAAGAGGCAGCATCTACAGTGTTTGACAGAGTGGCATTTGGTTCAGCTTGAGCAGTGTCACAGGAGCTGAGAGCTCATTTACCGTTGCCATTTGGAATTTGTAAGGCAATCTGTAAAGAACAGCTTCTGTCCAAGTAACTTGTCTGTTTTGTAAAATTCCACTTTCTTCACCAGTGAGAGACTTGGTCTTTAGTTTATCTACCTTTGTCTTTCTCTCTGTCACTAGTGTCCACTGTAGAACACTCTCAGTCAAATTTATACCTGTGGAGCCTGTCCCTGTCAGAGCTTTACTGAGCATCACCTTTAAAAAACTTGAAAAGGCTGTCCTGTGCCTCAGCAAAGTTACCTGGTGGAAAAAGGAAAATTAGCAGGTCTTGACTGGACTATCCCAGAGACTCCCTCTGTCAGCTCCTGCTGTTCATTGACCAATTTATAAGAACAAATTATGTGTTTAAATGTGTTGATTAACATACTGGATGGATAATCTGGCAATTCCAGTGATTTCTCTGCAGCAGGAACTGCCTGGAATTGACCAGATTGAACATAAATAATATAAAGTAGTCAGTAGAAACTGTTTTTTGCAGGCATGGGGAACCAAAAAAACAACTGCAAAACCCACCCAATGCACAGCAGCTTTCAAATACAAAAAGTAAAGTTTTGTTGTTGAAGCCTTTGGGAATCATTGTGACAGTAATTTCAATGAGACAGAAAAGCTTGTTTCATGTAGATGAGAAACAGCTCAGCTTGACTTGTTTCCTATGTGAATTGTTTCAGATTACTTACATTTTCATGGGTGTTCTCTTTTCCAAATGTGCCTTGCACTACCACTATGACTGTTGACTTCTGATCCTTTGGGAAGAAAACTGCATCAAGTCTCTTATTATCAACATCTAATTGATATTTTATTCATGTAATTTATTTTAATTGCAGGACTTGAATAGCATTTAAACAGTCATTGTTTTCCCTGTGCTGTGTGTTACCAGGTACATGGGCATGCTACATTACAGTGAGTTCATTTAAAGGAAGATGATTCTGATGAGGGAAAGAATGTTTGCAGAATAATTTGGTACAGTGGGATTGCCAAATGGATTGTGAGTTGGTTTGGGTGTTTCTAATCATGTGAAGTCAATGTAATGTCATTTAAATTCTTAGGATAATCTGTACTAGAGACTTAATAAGGAAATCATGTATGGTGTGGGACTTAAACATAACACAGTCCCTGACTGCTGTGCTAAAGTGTTTTGACACTACACTGAAGCATCAAATCCATTTGATTCTTGCTCTTTCTTCTGAAATTATAACAAAATACTATTAGTGATTATTGTACTTTGAGCACTTTGTTGCTAGGCACTGCCTTGAGCCTGGTGGTAAATTCCCCATATATCATCAGCTAGATGAGATTTTTATTTTTTTGAAAAACGTAGTCCAATTTGTAAAGCAAAATTACTCTGTAGACAGTGATCAGAAATTGGAAGCATCACCGTTATTGGCTGTGCTTTTCTGTTTTCTCTGTGGACAGATCTTCAGTTTCCTTTTCTACCGGGGAAGAACAAAACTGGTTAAAAGATAAGAACTTGGTTGTAAGGTTCAGATCTGATTGCAGGACTACTTAAAACAGCAACATAATGGCAGTGACAGAAATGCCAGCAGCAATGTTAGAATAGCTGAGGAAAAGTGAATAAATAGTTGCTACTCTTCTGTTTCTTTTTGAGATTGAATTAATGATGGCATCATCTTCTCAGGAACAAAAGGTGGAGGTTCTGTGTTTCACTGTGATGCTAATAACCCAAAATGGTAAAGGGAGTGGAGTGTCCTGGAGTTGCTGTAAATGGCTCACCTGTGCAGGTGAGCTGGGCAGCAGGTAAATAGCATCCTGCTGTCCTTGCCAAGCTTCTGTGGTCGCATGCAAGTGCTTTGTGTGTTTGTGAGTTAGCTGTCCTTGGGCACACTAATTACCCCTAGGCTTTGCACTTTGGAACCACAACTCTCGGAAGGAGGGCGGTGCTGAAGTGACACCTTGTCTTCGGATTTTAACACCCAGTTTGTGCATCATGCCTGAGGTTAATTTTCCCCCTGGCAGTTGGTGAGGTGTCTGACCAGAATGCCTTTCTCTGTCAATCCATCCTTTTATTTTTTAACTTCCGTGAGTGAAATATGCTGACGTTATGAAAACGATAAAATTTTTCTCATGAGTTATTACTGGAAGGTGATAATTGTTTTATCAATACCAGACACAGTCAATTGCATTTCAAATGCCTTCAGAGCGCACATTATCTGATCACGCTGTCAGGCAGCTTTGGTTAGTGTGTGTGAGTTATTAGCAACAGATGTGTAATCATGAATAACTTCCTTTGCTCAGGAGTGTCTGAGCTTTAAGCTCAGCTCCCAGTGTGAACCAGGTCATGGTTTGGGAAAATGTGTAGAAAATTACTGAGGAGGAGGGAGGAGGATTTCCCTATGGTCCACAGCTAGCACTTCAGGCAGTTCTGAATGTTGCCCGAAAAGCTGCCCTCCAAGAATGAAATAGGAAATTAGCTGATGAAATGCTGACATTTCTGTCACTCATCCTGCTCATTCAGATTTGTGTACTTGGCAGAACTGAGTGGGTTTTTTTGTTCTTTTTTTTTTTTTTTTTTTTTTTTTTTTTGTTTCCCAGTAAAATCTTGATGCTCCTTAACTGTTCATGAGGGCTTGCTCCAGCAGGGGTGATGTCCCAGGACCCTTTCCTAAAGGTTCTCCCTAGCTGGTGTTTGGGCTTCTGATGAAACTTTTGTCTCAGGTCAGTCCTTGCTTGTTAGAGTAGCAAGTATGTTAACGGAAGTGAAGACTCCCATCCTTTGACCAAAAATTATGCTTTTTGAGGGCAATAACCCTCAAAAATTTATTACTCTGCTAACTGTCTGTATGTGTATGCAGACTTGTAGTTTATAGACTTCTAGCTATTATTTTGAGGAATGTTCAGTAAAATGTGGGTATCTCTCTATTTAGAGTGGACCAATGGATTGCATTTCTGCTTTTCACATTGGATTAACTTTTCAACATTAGCACAGATACATCTTTATGCTTTTCTTTCTTTACTTACTGTGTCCACATGATTAAAAAAACCCAAACAAACAACCCTTTTAACTGCAATCTGAATACAAGAAATAGAAGATGTGCTTTGCTTCAGTAATGGCTGGAATTTTAACTGAATGGATTCCATGTATTTAATGAAAAATACAGAAGATGGATACCATGATACTGGTGACCTCATTCACCTGTTCCACACTAAATCATTTCCATGGGCAAAATCAGAGATTTTAAAGAACATAGGAAACACGTTCCTAAATTATTTCAGTACACTCCTGTGTCCCAGTGTGCTGTCTCCAGAAGTGCCATTCAGTGCTTTGTTCTGGATGCTTTCTGCAGCCTATGTCCTCATAGTCTTGCAGCATCCAGTAAATAGCTTTAACAGACTGAAAATTTGAACAACTTTTCTAATGCTTGAAAACCAAAAATCACCTCCCAGATACTTTTCTATGCTTTCTCTGATGTTTTTGGTGGTTTTTTTTTTGTTTGTTTGTTTGTTTTTTGTTGTTGTTGTTGTGGTGTGTGGGGTTTTTTTTTTTTTTTTATGTTTAATGGTCCTTTGGTCATGTACAGATGCTCCCTGATCTCAGGGAGGGAGAAGACAACAGCAATGGGGCTGTGCACCCTGGCTGAGTTACCTGGTGCAGTTCAGCTCTCAGTTTGTGTATTTGTCTAGATCACTCAGCATCACGGGGCTAACAGAAATTAGCTTCACTGATAAAGTATTTAGACATTACTTTTACTTAGAAACTCTATAGTAACAGAAACAAAGAAATGCAAATGACAACTCATTCTTTTCCAATATTTCAAGTAAATTGAGCAGTATTCCAAAGACATGAAAACATTAACCTGTCATTGTATTTAAGTGTAGCCACGTGCTTGACATTGGAAACATGTAATATATTTGAATGGGTACAGATACAGATAAAGCTGTAACAGAGAGAAATGCTCTATGAGGAGACAGAAATAGGAAAATGACATTAAATATTGAAAATTAAAAGAGGAGAATTAAATATGGAGAAAATCCCTTTTAAAGAGCTGCCTGTTCTTAAGCAGATGGGATAAAAATTGGAGAAGGAGAATTTTGCTGGCTCCAAAATATCAACTCACATCCTCTTTTCTGTCATGAATAAGGAATATTTTATTCATTTTTTTCTAGGAAAAGTTCCTAAAAATATGCAATTCTTAGGCTTGAATATATAGTTAGGAAGTATCATTCTGTGGAGCCTTTCATGGACTGGGTGCTTTTAATGAGTCCTTGCTCTGCTGATGGGATGAGAGTGCTGTGCAGGACAAACTCTGTGTGTGGCTGAAGGCCTGAAATGGTTTAGTGTTTGTAGCTGTGCAGTGGGAATATGGGAGCTCAAGGAAGTGACTGATAAGCAGCCGGATAATAGACTGATGATCAGAATGTCAGAAATCCATCAAAGGTTTGCACTAGGCATGTGTGGTCTCGTATGAGAAGCAGCGCAGAAAATATCCAAACATGACATGAATAGATGCATGAATTGATCACATTGTGCTTTTAATGACTGGTGTACACCTGCATGTTCTGCTGCCAAGCAAAATTAACTAATTTAAAGGTGTTTCTCAATTCAGTTGTAGAAAATACAGGGAAAGTTTTGGTTAATGCAGAATTTTTGATTAAATAATTGATTACGTTATAAGAGGGTGAGGTGTAGGCTGAATTCTTTAAATTTCTATACTGTGTAGTTAATTTCCCCTGAGAGCAACTGAATTGCTTGTCCAAAGTCCTACAAAGTAACCTTCTTTCTGTCACAATTAACACTTTTTTTATGCATGATGCTGCTTTGGTCTGAAGTCATAGCTGGCTTTCAGAAATTAAAAGATGGCTATATATTTGATAATATTTTGATTTCTACATTCATTTCTGTTCTTCTACCTCTCCCAGGGATTGCTGTTTTGATGTTTTGGGATTTGGTGAACAGAAGCAGGAAACTGAATAGTGGTGTGTACCCATTTTTGTGAGGCTGCAGTTCCTCAGGTCCCAGCCCTCATCGAGAAGCATTACCAAATCTGAGGTTAGGTCAGGCTGCTCAGGAACAGCGAGTTAGGAAAATCTCCAAGGTGGCCCGACACCAACT
The DNA here is from genome assembly GCF_017590135.1 of Pyrgilauda ruficollis. NCBI lineage: Eukaryota > Metazoa > Chordata > Aves > Passeriformes > Passeridae > Pyrgilauda > Pyrgilauda ruficollis. Next base: position 427,480 of record NW_024526488.1, on the reverse strand, counting down.
CCCTCGACTCCTGTTTCACTGTTTGTCAGAAAGATGTTTCTTAGTTGTTAAGCAGCCTAAGAAGGACATTACAAATTCTCACAGTGTATTCCAGTAGTTTCCATTTTGTGGATCTCTCAAGCAGTTCCTGGGTAACAAGAATCATTTAAATGTTTGGAGTATTTTATATTGTTTACCTTTTTATTAAATGTCTTCCCTAAACAGGTGTATCCCTACTCTGTCTATCATAAGCAATTGAAAATCAGCTCATGCCTGTCTATTTTTCACTGGTTTAATTGGAAGGTTGGAACAAACAACCTTCAGTGAAATAGGATTTTCAGACTTCTATTAAAACTTTGTAGTTATGCAAGCTAAGACAAGGATAATAAATTTCATACCTAATGCCTATATGCTGATCATCACAGGAGTTTAGGAGAAAGTTTTCTTTGGATTCAGGCATGAAAGAACTTGCTGCTCTTCAGTTTCTGTGTAGACTTCATGGAAAGGTTAGGTTGCTAATAGATGAAAGCTACTGGATTTGAAGGATCTCATTACTATATCCTGGACACTCTTCCTCAAGTCCTCTGCTTGTTCACAGTAATAAGATGGAGTTTTCTGGCCTTCACAGAGTTCACTTTTACAGCCTTTGGAAGTGAAGGAGGTTCAGAGTATGCTTTTAATGAGCAGTGAGGTAGGGGTAGAAAGGAATACTCAAGACCTGGCAGACACTACTGTGTTTTCCAAGGAGACATCTAAAGGAGAGGAGGGGAAGGAGGTGGTCAAGGCACTCTTCTGTCTCCACAGTGGGCAATGAACTTGTCCCATTCTCAGTGTGGAAAAAAGGGTTCCTATTCCCCCTTGCATCACTGCATATCATGAATTGTGTGTTGGAATTTGAATTACAATCTTGAAACCAGTGATGTTCTCCAAAAGTGGAAGTGGCAGATATATATTGATTGAGAATTCCATCACAGACAGTGATGTCATCTCACTAGGTGGTGCTACAGAATCATTTTGCCTAGAGAGAGCAAAAATGTGCTTTGTGTGATGATTAATGGCTACTATATTTCTGAGAAAAAGCAGAATTAGATGCTAAAGTTCTTAGCTGAGGAAGTTATGTGGTTTATATGTAAAACTTTTGAATACATAGAATCTGAACTGTAATAAATAATTTTAGCTGAGGAAGAGTTTAAGTAAATCATCATTATATGAGATGAAATATAAGATGCAAATACTGCCTATTTTCAATCTTGGATTAAGGAATAAGGTAAAAGAAAAAAAATAAGAACAACAAAGAAAAGGCAGAAAAGGTTGAAACTGTGCTTGCTATGAACAAATGTTTTCAAGGTTTTGATGGGACTCATTGTGCTGTATCACCATGATGGAGACTGACTTTTTGAAATATTTTGCTTTGGAAATACTGTTGATTTGAATTATGTCTTGCTGTTTTGCTCTTTCCTGAATATTAATCGTCAAATTTAAAGAATGAGGTTTTTTATAGACATTTAACTAACAAAATATTCATTTATATTCTTATAAAATATGGGATACAGAGAGCTCATTTACAAACGGATAGCAGGAGTCTACAATATGAACTATCATTGTCCAGATCTGAAGTAGTCTCAATACGTGCTGAGCATAGAAGAAATATTCCCCACTGTTATTCCAAATTCCTACCCTTATAGTTCTTAAGGGGAGGTACAACTCCCCTTGCTCTTGCCCTGAAATGACAAGGAGGAAATCTTCTGTTGCAAACATACAAGATTAAATAACAGGACTTCAGTTTAATCCACTTCTCTGCAAAGTCAAGGAACCCAGTGCAACACAGGAGCTACAAAATCAAGTATAGAAACAGGGGGAAAGTGCTCAGCAATATTATTGGCTTCACTGAGCATGAGCCCATCAGTAATACCACCTGGGCATGTCAGATGGATCAAATAGCAAGTCAAAATATTTTGAATATATGTCATAAGTATTCATTGCTACTTTGCAGAACCTCAAAGTTCATGGATGGAATTAGGCAAAATGAGCCAAAGAGGTTGAATACTGAGGATAACACCTACACCTTTCATTGCAGATCCTCAAGGATCTGGTATATTTTAGTCTGCCATCTGAATACAGCTACAGTCATAATGAGACAGTTTATCCCTTTGAGGACTGCTGCTATGAATGCTTAGAATACAGAACAGTCTCAACTGTGGGTCAGCCATGATTGATTTTTGTGAACCCAAAAGCTGTCTGAGGTTTCCTTGATTTAAACATGCAAACCACCCAGTGTGTTGCCAAGAGTGATTGGTATGCTGTCCTGTGTTCTCTTCTGAGAGCACCATAAGAACATTAAGTATAGCAGAGCAGAACTAGACAAATAATAGATTTTTTTGCTTGACTGCTGAAACAAAAAGAAAGTAAAAAGAAATTAAGATAAATAAATCAATCTGACATAGGTTTGTGGCACTTTGAATAATACAACTTAGAGGGAAAAATATAAATACATGGCAGAGAAGCATTCTTTTTAACTCTTTAATTTTTATAAAATTTAATTTGACATAATGCTATTTGAAAGTGAAAAGTTGTGAAGTTTTATCTTGGAAGTATATAAAATTACTGGTATTTCCACTATTTTTCATTTGAAAATGGATGACATGCTTTGTATAAACAAGTGACATTTTTATAGACAATTCTTGACCTTGCAAGCAGCTGCAGCTCTGTGTTGTAATGAATATGATATTCATTAATGGAACTAGAGCAGAATTCCGAATGGGAAATGGGCTATTTGACATAGAATTGCCAAATGGCTAGCAGTGATCTTTCCTGTTACTAGGACTGCTTCATCATCCTGCTCTTATGGCTTATGCACACTGATGCATGACATGATTTCTATGATGAGAAAAACACAGAAGTAATTTGTGTAAATGGTGTAATCTTATTGTTTAGTATATAGCTTTTTTCTCTTAAATACTCCTTTTTAAAACTAGAATAATTTTTTATTGAATAGCTTAATGCTGCACTTAGTGTTATTGATGTTGTCATAAATCATAACTATTTTGAGTTAAATATGAGGTTTGTGTTCATTTCAGTGAATATGATGTTCATTTTAATCATCTTTTCACAAACAATCTTGCTCTTTTTTTTTTTTCTGGGTGAACGAAGAACAACTATTCTCAGGGGAAACTGTTTTGATCTCTAGGATGCCTGGCATATCGTGCTTAAAATATTTGTTTATGAACAGAATTTAGTGGAATTGTTAAGATGTTAAGATAAAGCTGTCCCAACTTTCAATTCCATTGTAAGGCAGAAAATCAGTAGAATTGGATAGAGGTCTTTATGTAGTTTAGTCACCAAGGCTCAAAGGGTGGTACTCATTGGTCCCAGTATTGGGCTTTTTAGAGATCCTGGTCCAGCCTGTACAGCTGCTGAGACAGACTATATCCTCTGCTGAAGGGGGAAGGAAGATCCCAGCAGGATAATAACCTGGGCTGCTGCCAGCTCATGCTGCCAGAGGTCTGCCTAGGTTTGGTCTGCTCTCTCTGCTGTGCCAGCTGTGGTGGCTCAGGGAGCCCAGAGAGATCCAGCTCCTGCTCCGGGGCTGCTGCTGCCTGCAGCGTCCCCAGCCAGCACGGGAGGCTGTTCCCTGTGCACCTGGATAAGCTCAGCCCTGGATTTCAGGGGTAGGTGCTCTGCTGGCTGCAGAGGGGCAGAGAACCCAGCAGGAAGGGAAACTGAGTCTGGGGATGGGCCAGCCCATGTTTGTGCCTCAAAGCAGAGCCCTCTGTGTGCAGAGATGGTGATACTGACCCAAACTGGGGACTTCACAACAGATTCCAGTCTGAAGGGGGATCTTATGCCTTCAAAGCCCTCTCAAATCACAATTTCTTTTCTCCACAGCCAAAGCATCAAGCTAATGATGCCAAAGGAGGAAGATTTAGCTTAGTTGCTATGGCAAAACTGGAGAGGACACAAAGCTGATAGAAAAAGTGTGTCATCCTACGTGGCTACTCCAGCTTTCTCCTTTTTTCCCCCCAGCCCAGGAAAGATTTGAGAGAGAGAAGAAGGATTTATATATATGCTCTATTTGTGTTACATATACACATTACTACACATTTTTGTTGTATGATGTAATATATACATACTGGTATTTAATGCAAATTAATAGACTTCTAAAGAATTAATTTTTACTATGAGATTTACTCATAATGAATTCCAATTTGGCAGCCTCCTGCAGTGCTTAATATTACATCTGCTTAATAAGCAGGATGATAATTCTGCAAACCATATCCAGATTATTTGCTAAACCTTGCAGCAAGTGGCTGTGAAAATAAACATATTACCAGAAAGGAATACTGTAGTACAACATCTACATTTTGTATTGTGGTTTGTTTGACTTGGCTTGTTGTCTGCTTTAAGAAAAAAAATCAACAACAACTACAAGAAAAACCCAAAAACAACCAAAAAAAAAAATCCAAACAACCACCCCCCCCAACTCCCCAACTTTTACTTTGTCTTTTGTGGCAATAACAGCAGTTATTACTTACTAAAAAATTATTTTTTTCTGCAATGTCTTACATTATTGTCTAAAGTCCTTATTGCAATTTTGTAGGGATTTGTTCCAGGTGAAGATACATCGTGGCATTACAGACCTCATTCCCCTGATTAAGCTCTAAGTAAGGAATCCCACAAGGTTACCTGGCTGAGACAGAATTCTGTATGACTTGTTATCTGGAATGCCCTGGGGTATTTGAAGGTTCTTGATGAAATGGTTGAGAATATGATCACCTGGCCCAGAGGGAATGGCTCTTTGAGCTGCAGGTTGCACCAATCTGGAATCTGACTGACTGTCATGTGAATAAGTCCTTTCAGCTAAGAAAAATGAAACTTTTAGCTGTTAAGTTTTATACCTTGTTTTAAGGAAAACTATATGTTCCTAATATAAGCAAAATCTCAAATCTTAGTTGGTTTTATTAATCTTTAGTTCTTTCTTTCTTTTTTTGTAATTCCATGTCTTTCTTACCTCGGAGATGAAGTGTCTGAGGTAGGACTTATTCTTTCTGCTTGGTCACCTTTTTTTTTTTTTTTTTTTTTTTCGGTGGTGTCATTAAGACCCTCTCTCACTAATCTTTTGAAAACAAAAGTTTGTTTTGCGGTAAATGAAGTATTAACGTAGTTTTTTTTGTGTGTAACACAAATTCTTGACAGAGTTTAATTAACTTTTTGCCTTGCTTTAAATTTCTGGTAAAAATTGAGCTCCAGCAGTACTGTTAATTTATGCTGTGCTGCTTAACAAATTTGAAAAAATATTTTATATTTTTTCTATCCTTAAAAGAACAAATGTATGTGACAATTTACAAGTATTTTATTTACTGACTTGTTGCTTAGCTCACAGGTTTGCATTGCAAAACTTAAGGCAAAGGACAAGTAAAACTCAGGTAGTGTCTGGTAGGACAAGTTAATTATATAACTATGTCTTCAGAAACATATCCTAGTCTTTCCATCCCCAGTATATTTTGTTAAAAATTATTTAACTGGAGAAATTATTTGATCTTGCTCACTCGTGCCATTATTTGTATCTTGACTGAAACTATTATATTTTTAATATTTTTAAAGCCATTGCTACTCAGCCTGGGAAGTGATTTTATTTGTGGCTAGGAGGAGCACTTTCCTTAAAAACAGTAATAGCGTAGGCTTGCTACCTTGTGAGCATGTAGACTGTCTTGCAGTATTCAGAAAAGGATGAGAAACTTCTGGGTCAGATTCAGGTGGTCACCAACACTGAATGAGTAGCGTGGTCTGACTGGCTAAATGAGAAGGGAATAAATAATAATAATAAATAATAGAATAATGACATTGGAAAAAAGTTAAGCAAAAATGACTGAGATGTGGTTATATAATACACATGTTTTTAATTCATTTTATGTTTCTGATTTCTCTGGTTTTGAACAAAAAAATTTGAGAGGAATTTCAACAACACAAAAATAAAATTGATGGAGATGATAAGCTGTATGGACACAAGTTATTAGTACAAGTAAATCCATATTAGAAGCAGTGTAGCTGCAATAAAGTAAATAAATATTGTAATTTTTAACAAGATGAACTGACAAGTAATTTGTGGGTTTAGTAGAAAATGCAGTCAAGCATAAACTGTTTTCTTTCTCATGCAGAGTAAAATGCTTATTCTGATGATTACAGCCTCTAAGTGTTTATTGCTCAGTGTTTTTCATCTTCTGGACTTTGATATTCCCTCAGTGAATTATGAAAAAGGCAGTGACTTTTGCAGTATGGCAACTGTATTGCTTTACATCATTTTGATAAAGAAAATTTTCAAAAATCCATCCTAAAGTTCATTAATATATGGAAATACAGCTGCCTTTTGTGTCTTGTTCTTAGCTACTGAATGTAGAAATGGTGAGCAATGGCAGTGGTTTCATTAACTGCTCACTGGAGGCCTCTGGTCTTGTGGTTGAGATTTACTGATAAGAGCTATTTGTTTTAGTGTTTAGAAACCTTCTTGAGGCTTTGTCATAAGCATAATTTATGTCACTTGGGGCAAGGAATGAAATATATATATTAAGATTTATATAATCAGTGACCTGCTATAAATATGATAAGCATTATTTGTTGAAAGCATGGCTGCACTGCTTGCACAGTACAAAAAAGTATTTCTCCCTTGAAGTTTGTTTTATAAAGATAATTTTCAGGAATCTATTTTGGCAGGGTTCTTGGCATCTCGTCAACTTTCATTGCAGCATGCAGAGCTGTAGGTGCTCTGAGCACTTTTCAAGATGTATGCACTGCCTCTGTCTTAAGATGTTCTTGGGGGCTGTGTTCATTTTTGGGAAGGTTGTTTTTTGATGCGTGTTTGGGTTTTTTGTTGTATAGATTTGGTTGTTGGTTTTTTTGTTTGTTATTTTTTGTTCATTTTTTATGGGGGGGGTTTATGTGTTCTGTTGTTGGTTTGGTTTGTGTTTTTGCTTTGGTTGTGTGTTGGGGTTTTTTTAGCAATGGGTGGGAGGGGGAGGCTGACTTGTTTGTTTGCTTGAACATTTCACTGTTCCTGAATGCAAGACAGTGTGTGCTAAACAGAACATTGCAGTCTTGATATCTGCTGTGGTTTTCCATCACAGCCTTGCTTATAGGAGTGTTACCTGAATTTGACCATGACTCATTATGCACATTTCATTTGTGTGTGTAAATTGCCAAGTAAGATTACAAGTTTTGAAAGATCAGGTGATGGCTTAAAATATCCAAGCTGATATCCTCCTAAAATTAAACCCCATGTGCTGCAGGACATGCAGAATTTTACAGACTGATTTGATCCATGTGGTAGCATAGAAACTGTAAATGTGAAATATTTTATACATGACATCAGAGAAAAGAGAATGGGGTGGGATGAAATCCATTGATGCCATCCACAGTCCTTTGTAGTTTAAAGTAGTTATTAACTTAATAATTTATCTAACCGTAGTATTTCTTTATTTCTCTTTTTATCTGAGATTTTCTAGTGTCAGTTGTGATATGCTGTTTATTTTATTTTACTTAATATTATCTAGGGATATTCACCCTTTCTAATGGTGAAATTCCAAAAAATAATTCAGGGCATCCTCTCTCCCTCACCTCAATAAGGTGGCCTTAGGGGAGGCACTATGAATAAGTCATAATTTACTTTATAAATATTCAAATTTCTCAGTATAATTCAACACCTACTTTCTATTCAGCCACATGGAGCCTGTGAGATCACATTTCCTTCTAGTGCAGCCTTCTAGTGAATAGTCTTCATGTCAATCCTGTTCCATGAGTGCGGCTGGTTAAGAGCATGGTTATGAAACATTCCAGCTTGTTTATTTGACCAACCCCAGAGTTAAAGTTAACACATGTTTGATTAGAGGTACACTGAAATTTTTTATCAGAATATCATTGCTGTCATTGTACAACATCTACTATGGAAGCATCATCAAAAGATAAATTGACCTTAGAAGAAAACAGTAATATCTATATTGATATGGAAACGGGTGATCTTTATTGGCAAAAATAAAATATACAATTCTTTATTTTTCACTGAAACATGTCAATATTTCCTTCCTTATATTTAGCAAACAGCAGATTAATATTTTAACATAGCTATTTTCGAACAGTTTTCTGTATAACTTGAAGGCACACTCGGATTTCTTTCCTGGTTTTAAAGAATGACAGCAAAAGCACCTTTATCTGACATTTAGGATGATTAAATTTTGAAAAATCACTTGGCATATTCAGCATGACTCCACAGGGTACTTTTGCTTTATAAGGCAATGGATCATGTTAGCTTAACTTATATTTAAGATTTGCTGGCCTGATATTATTGTGTTAGGCAGTATTGCTGAAATGGAAACATAAAATTTTGCTGCCAGGAGATCAAGTCCGTGCCTGCCCTACACTATAAATTAGTTCCATAAAGTTTTAAAATGCAATATTTGCTCTAACCCAACTAGTGCTGTAAGCCAACAAATTGTGTTTAAATATATAAAATTAAATCCCAGATCAAAAATGTATACATTGCTTTTTTTGCCATCTCATAAGCTATACAAGATACTCTGCTATTTTAAAATGGAAATCAACCTCAATTGAATATGTTTAGAGATATAAATACATTTTACTCTTTTTAATCCATGACACTGATGTAGAAACAGATTTTGGAGTATCAAAACTTATTCACCTGTGTTCCTAAATGGTAATGTGTTTGTTGTGTTAAGTCCGAGCAAAAGTGCTCGAAAAAAAATAAAAGTCGTCTTTTTGAATCATGGATCTGAAATTTAATTTCATTAATCATCTGGAGAAAACCCCACCTGTATTAATTTTTCTACGTTTCTGTGCTTCAGTATTTGAGCAATGTTATTTACTGCCATTGGGCTGGGATTGTGGTGAGGATGCTCTGCACAGCCTCCTTTCTGACTTCACCGTTCACCTTCTGAGGAGTGCTGGCAGAAAGCCAGCACGGAGGTTCCTACAGATCCCCTTGGCATGCCTGCTTGAGCCATTTGAACTTCCCTAATTTTCTTTTCTCCAGAGCAGGGTCCTGTTGTGCCACTTGATTGAGCAGAAATAGCTTCTGTTAACATGCAACCTCTGTGGGTCATGGAAAATCATTTTTTCATCAAAAGAGAGAAGTAAGTTTGTCTCAAAGCTGGGAAACAGGCACTTGTCTTTGTCCTGAGAAACAGACTTGCTGAGTTAAGAGAATGCTGGGTTTGCAGCTTTTCTAATCACAAAGATGTACCTCTCACAATAGATTTCTGGAAGAGAGAAGCCAGCAATTCCTTTGATTGCAGTAGAGCAGCAAAAGACAAGAGCAGAAGTTAAAGCCAGTCTGTTTTCTGTTGCCTTTTCCCTCTATGCTCATACACATTTAATATATTTGAGATGATTGACCATTGTATGTAGTCCTTAGGCCTTATTAATAGTATCCTATTGAGAATTTTGATGTTTAAGTGAAATGTTAATTAGGAGAACAGCTCCCACCTTGGTGTGGCAGTCTGGGAGGGGGCATTCCTGCACAGGGAACTGGCTCCCTCACCTACAGCAGTGGCTGTGTTGGGAGGCTTGCTCGCATTTTGGTAGTTGAAGGACTCTGAACAAATTGTACTGAAGCCTTACAGGCTTTCAGGTGAGGTGCAGCAGGGATTTTTGCACCATGCCTGCAAAGCTGACCCAAAGCTCTCAGATGCCTGTGAGCTCTCGAGCAGAGGTGCATTTTCCCTCATTGGGGTGCGTCAGGTCTGCAGGTGCAGCAGAAGCCTCTTTGCACTCTAAACAAATACTGTGGATTAGTTGAACTAACAGGGTGGGTGTAAGGCTTTTCACATCTCTGTTAATGCCTGTTGTTTGCCACATTTGGCTGGGAAAGGCAGGCCCAGGGAATGCTCCTGGAGTGTCTGATGTTCACTGCTCAGGCCAATGGCTCAGTGGAAATGAGCTGCAGCTCAGGCACTGACCTCTCTCTGACTCTTTTTTTGCAGGTGCTTTCTGCACTACACAGTGCTTGGCCTGATAAATTAGCCATAGGTTTACAGAGCCCCAATAAATTAATGCCTGATTTGCATTATGGCTGTTTACAAATCAATTTGAAAATCACAGTTTCACTGCTGATCTCTTCACTGGTTTGCTCCCTTTGCCAGTTCTGGAAAAGATGGAAAATTTTAAGCTGAAGATAAAATATCAGATTTAAGAAAGGATTGACTTGGTGCAGCATTTGAGTAAAAGAAACTTGGAAAGTTGTGCAAATATTTCAAAGAAGCTGAGCATTAATTCAAGCGATAAATTATTGAAAAAATTTGCTGATTGCTTGCAACTTCTCTTACTATTAATTAAATATCGTAATGTATCAACACATAGTTTTGAAAGCTTATTCATAGAAATAATTGAAAATAAATTACAGTTTCACAAAAGGACAGCTATTAAGACAGGAACTATTCAAAACTGCAATCCTCTTCTCCCAGACACATTTTGTGCCTGTACAGACACATGAATGCTGCTAATGCTGCCTGTTCTGAGAGTCTAGATTTTAGTTTCAGTTTTTGTGTTGGTTTCAGAGTCTGTATGAAAACTGGATCATATTTTAAAGCATATTTCAACTCAGGAAAAATACCTGATGTAATTCTGGAGGCCATGAATTTGAATTGAATGTTCAGTACACACAAGTTCTTGTGACTAAATCAAGATGGCTACAGATGCTGAGCATGTCTTCTGCATTGTAGCCATCCTAAATACACGGCTTGGCTCCTCTGCATGAAGCTGGTAACTGTTCAGACTGGGTGTCCTGGTATTTTCTGTGGTAAGAAATGTGTTTTGGTCTTGTTTCAGCAACAGTTAGAAAGCCATTCATGCCTTAGACTTCATGTGGTATATCCGATATAGAAGAGATCATTTTCTTTCCATGTACAAGGCAGTTGCTTTGGGCCAGCCGTGCAGATTGTTCAGTGTTCCTCTGTGGAACAGTTGGCTTTAGAACTGTTGCTTTGCCAATGTTTTTGTAAGTTTTCACTCAGCTCCCTGAAGGAGGCTGACATTAGTGGCTACTTAGTTGGCAAGTGCTAACGTAGTAGTAAAATAGAATTTCTGTAGAGTGATTGATTAAATTGTATCAAAACATACAGATAAAGGGAGTACTTGTGAATGAAGATACTGCCCATCTGAATGACGTTAGCAACAATCTGTCTCTAGATAATTTGGATTAGGAGATTTTTAAATTTTATTTTAACCCAAGAAAGTGTATCTGTATTTCATAAGCTCATTTAGCAAGTACTGATATAGTTTTGACATTGAGTCTGATACATGGCAAAGGTTGAAATAACCGAATTGTATGCTTAGCTACAATTTTCAATTATATCTGTATTATATCTATCTAAAAACAAAGCATGTGCTGTGCTTAGTTATAAAAAAGAAAAAAAAAAATCTGTCTTCTGTAGTCATCAGGAGAGTCTAGAAAATCCCTTGATTCATTAAGTGACAATGTTAGATCAAGTGCCAAAGTTGTGATGTATTTCTGTCACTGAAACTGCGGGAAAACAAAAAAAACTCTCCAACAACATTTTTAGCATTAGAGAATCTAGTCTTTATTCTGGCAAGGATGTTCTGGCCAGGATGTGCAACAGAAATTATTTCATTCATGCATAGCCTGGATGTGCAGAGAAAATCACTCTATGGCACATGAATTTTACTAGATTTTTCAGATACTTATATAGTCAAAACCCATAGAAATTCATGGTTGAATGTTCATTGGTCCAAGGTTATGCAGTTCTTAGTGTTTTAAGAGCTGGGGTGAGGGCTGGGGGGGAAGCCTGGTGTGACTGTGGGGAGTCCTGTGGGGACCCGTCTCTGTCTGGAGCTGCCGCTGCCAGGAGCCCTCAGTCCTGGCACACGGGTTACAAAGTCACACAGGCGAGTGTCCTTAGCCTCCTAAACGCTGAATGGTTTTTAGAGTGGTATTTAGAAGCTTGGTTACATAGACTAAAATATCTAGTAACAAGTTAGAGGGAGCACTGCATAACCCTGTAAGACTGGTCTTTTTCCCAGCCAATTTTTGTCTTCCCTGTTCCACTTGTCAACCGTATCTTTTTAGGAGTTGTTAAAACCTGGTTTAAACACAGAGGGGCAAAGGAAATGAAGTGTCTGTGAATAAAACGGAAAGAACTTTGAAGGTTCCAGATATTCCCCAAAGAACCGAGATAAAACCCAAATGAGATTAAACATCAATGCCAAAAAATGGACATATTTTTATTTAATGCCAAGAGAGACAAAGAGAAAGTAGAGAAAAGTTAGAAAAAGCTGTGGTTGCTTTAAAAATCATGGCATAGGTCATCACCACTCCTGCTGCAGGAGGCCTCAGGTGGTCTCACACCACCTTGCTTTCCCCTCCATGTTTTGCACCAGGTTGTGCCTTTCTTTTTATGGGTCTCAAGGCAGGCTACTCACAGTCCATCCTACGTGTGATTTGCAGCTGTTCAAAAGTGATTGTGATGAGCAGACATAATGACAAAGAATAGAAAGTACTGCCAGATATCTTAGGCTTTTTAAATATATATATAAAATATATATTATATTTTATATATATATATTTATATAAAATATATATTATATATATTTTTATATATTTATATTAGACATATATATTTTATATATATATATATATATATATAATTCTAACTTACCACAGAGTGTTCTGATTGGAAGGGAACCCTCAAGGAACACTGAATCCAGCTCTGAAGTAAATGTCCCTTAAAGGGATTGCATTCACAAACATGGCATTATTAGCACCATGTTCTCACCAACTGAGATAATCTGAAAAGCCTTTAATAGACGGTTTAAAATCCTTTCTATTTAGGACACCAGAGCATAAGGAAATTGTGTGAGAAAAATACTTTATTTTATACCATGTTTCTGGAAAGGTAATGTACATAGAGGAGGCCCTACTGAAAAACACTGGTGACTTGAGAAATCAGTAGCCTCTTGTGTTTTCATGTCAGGTGTTTTTGCTTCAGTGTATGATCTACTACCGTCTGCTTTGCAATGCATTCTGTATTATGTGCTATGGCACTAGAAATGACAGTGCAGTTATTTGTCATGAGAATTTGAATCATACAGAAACAATTTTGCAGTGTTCAGTGTGAACAGTAAATGACAGGCAGACGGGTTTTTTTTCACTCTTCCATTTTATCATGTTTGAAGTGTCTATTTCTATTTAAAAATTGAGTATATGTTTGTGGAATGAATTAATAATGTTTGGGGAACTAGAGTTCCATATGCTATATCATACTCATTGTATTAGCAAATTCAGCTAAATATTTCACTTCTTTTTGTGAAAGAAAATTCTCTGACTTGTTTGACAAGTGTCTAAAGCATCCAAGAAGCCTATGCTGTGGTGCTCCCTTTGCTAAAACAAGCAAACAAACCCCAAAAGAATCCAAACAAACCAAACCTAGAAACCAAATCACATTTTCCCTTTTGATTGAGGCTTTTGCACAGCTCTGTAGTGACTCGCTGGGCTAATGCAGAAGTTTTGTGTTTCTGAGCAGAACATGAAGTCATTGAGGGGCAAGTCATGAGACTACAGAATCTTCTTAGAGAATAAAAAAGAGAAACCCACTAAGACATTTAGCAAAATATCTTTTTTTTTTTTGCTCATGTTCATATTTGGAGGGAAGGTGGGAGTTAGCATTGGTACGCAGTGTAAAATTTGTTTAAGAATTGGGCTGAGTATGAATGGTAGATGTTGTTCTAAATTTTCTCAAACACATGAAATTTAATAAGTATTTACCAGGGAAGGAGATTTTCATTCAGTGTTGTCTTTACCATGAAAATGGGTAGGAATAAGTTCTAAACCAGGTTAAACAGGGAAGAAGACAGCTCGGTTACTACTCATGTCTGCAGTTTCTAAAGTTACATACTGGTGATAGTTTTGTTCTGTCCTTCAGTCCTGACTTTTGATTAAGACCTTCTATGGAAATAATAGTAATGCTGACAAAGAGCGTTTTCCTAAACGTTTGTTGCAGTTTCTTACCTACATTGTTATAATCCCTGCCTAGGAAGGTGCTTCTGCTATTTTTTCCTTTGGTGTGCTTCATGAGGGCTCGTAACTTTAGAATTTGTTGTAAAATTTGAGTGTTATTTTCATCTTGGGTCCACCATGGGTGATGCATGTGCTGGTGCCAAGCTGAGCAGTGAAATGTGCTGGAAGGAGAAGTGTGCTTTATCTGTGCTGTAGTCTTCAATGGCAATTTTTATGGCTGTCACTAAGCTTGCAGAGAATTAAAATGTCTACAGCTTTCAGGAAAACCATGTGTAGAGACTTGAATTGTAACTTTAAGCTAATATATTAATCTTTCTTGTTTCCTTGTTATTCACAGTGGTTCTATTAATTTTTGTGATGCTTTTGTTACTAGCACAACTTCAGGAACCTCTTTTCTTTTTGAGCTCTTTAAGTAACTGGCAAAACAAGTAAACCAAACTGAAATAGTTGTGTATAAAGAAATCTAATAGCAGATGTAACATCAGCTCTGATTTGATAAAAGAAAGAACTGTATAATAAAAGCAGACTGATTTTTTAAAAAGATATATTTTAAAATTATATCCTGTTACAGTGAGGCAGGAGCAAAAATCAGTTATATCACAGAATGACATTGAGGCATAGAAGCTGATTAAAAGGAAACAAAATATGACTGATAATTCATATTGACAAGAGGTTTCAAGGGATCTATCATAGTGTTCTGAGTAAAGCATGTAGTATTTAAATATCACTATGAGAATAGATTACAGTATTACATCAACAGTTTCTAAAGGTCTGAGTGACAATGAAATTGAGATGTAAGGCAAAACAAAATGTCAGGTTGAACATACAAAGTAACAAGGAGCAACTACAGCACCCCTGAGAAGCAGGTGGTTTAGTGTCAAATGAATAACCTAACTAGTGGAAAACAAACTGGGGGAAAACTACCTAGAAAGTAACAAATTTCATCCTGCATTGGAAGGTTTTCTGTGTATTGCTGTGTGCCAATCCAGTGTCCCCCCACACCTGCCTACGTGAGCACCCCTTAAAGAGAATTCATTTTCCATTGACTGTCCATCTTTATAGGAGGATAAGAAATCCTGTAATTGCTCAGGTTGGTGGGTGACTTCCTCTGAGCCAGTGATCTCTGCAATTCAAGTTGTCACCAGGCTTGTCTGGCTGCTCCTTTGAGAGCAGAGCATTGCACATAGCACACAAAATGCTATATGCTTCCAAAGGGTGGAGGGTGTCCTTTAATGCATTGTAGTCAAATGCTAAATGAAATAATATGGAGATTTAATTCAAAGAATGAAAAAATTGCTCTGAAGCATTTTTTAAACAGAAGATTTTTGTTTTTCTCAGCAGAGTTTACTATCAGCTGAAATATTTCAAAGAGAGATTTTTATACTACATTACCTATGAAGGAGAAAAAAATATTTCTTCTGACTGGCTTAGGAAAATAGTTGCAAAAGATTTCTTTATATAACTGAAAGAATTGGTTTCATGGCATTTCCTGAGTGCCAGATAGTTTGACCTTCACTGGAGTGCACTAAATCCCTTGAAACTGATAAGTAGGAGAGTCAGAGTGATGCCTAAAAACTCAGTATTTCATAGTTTATGTTGAATTCTTAACCAAATGGATGCAAATCTCTCTGACACCAACACTTCACAGCTAGGGTTTTCCTCTGGAGCTGAAATACCACCATGGCTGTGAAGTATCTGCAGCCTCCTGATGGCAAGGTGCAGTATGATCTCTGTTTTCCTGAGCTTGTGCTGCCCAAGTCACAGCACCTATGAGAAGCAATTTCAATGGCTTTGAAGAGACCAAGAAATATTCTATCACCAGGTGGTATGGAAGTGTGAACTTCTTCAAGATGAAGCTCTTTCCAGCTGTCTATTTCACATCTGAATAGGGTACTCTGTGTTCATTTTCTTTTTTTGTCCAAAGCTCTTTAAACATATATTTAAGTTTGCACCAGTATATTTTTTAGCAATGGCTGCTCTCTTATTTATTTCACAAACCACTTTTGATTTCATTTCTCTCTACTCTTCCATAATAGCATTTTTTAAGTCACACAAGGTATGAGGCAAATTCTCACACATGCAGCTGCGTGCTGGTATTTATCTTGAGGAAAGCAAGCAGAGAACTCAGGTAACATATGATCCAGAAAATAAATTCTTGTGACAGTGTTGAGCTTGGAGGAAGGTAAATGGGCATAACTGTGGTTTGCAGCATAAATGTGTCTGACTGGGCCAAGCACCCTTTCCAGCATGATGCGAAGTGGGATTAACAAAGCACATCACTGTGACCAACCCTTATTAGAATTGTTGCTATCTGGTTGCTGTTTCCTTGATAGCATGTGGAAGGCAACAAGCTTCTCAGCCAGCAAGTATGTTCCTATCTCAGTGCAAGCTGTGCTGCTTGCTGAGGGTACAAGGAGAATATCTGCACATATGAAAAATAAGGTCCTGAGGATTTTGTGCAGTATTTGATCCACAGAATCCACAGGAAACTGAAAAAAATAAACTTTGTCATAAGAATTAGCTAATGTAAAAAAAAAAAAAATCAATAACCTAAGATAAAATTGGAATCCTTAGTGTTTTCTTTTCACTGTAAATGTACGTGTGTAGTGGCTTGAAATTAATAATTATTTCATTATGTTATTTATGTTAATATATCTTTTATTTTCATGCTGGCAATGCATGAGACTATATAATAAATATCTAGGATATAAATGTAATCACTTTTTGCTTTGTTTTCATTTAATAGAATAAAGCTACATGATTAGAGATACAACATTTTCAAGAAAATTATCTGCAGGTGATTAATTTTGCTACGAGAGCAATTTCCTGTTCCCACTGGAGTTCACCTAATGGGTGCAGC
This sequence comes from Pyrgilauda ruficollis, assembly GCF_017590135.1. NCBI lineage: Eukaryota > Metazoa > Chordata > Aves > Passeriformes > Passeridae > Pyrgilauda > Pyrgilauda ruficollis. The sequence goes on along the minus strand of NW_024526488.1, from coordinate 410,606 downwards.
TTTTATAATGGATTAGGTGACCACCTGAGTTAATTCTGTGGCTTTACATGTTCAGAGTATCACAAATCAGATTAAGAATTGAAAGTATTAAATTTTGTATCTGTAAAACCACTGCAAGCTTTATTAAGATCCTAAATAGAAATTCAAAAGAAGTTACAGGTTCAGAAGATAAAAGTTTAATTTTGGCTTATTCTCTTTGAAAACAGTGAATTTTGAAACAATGTATTGAGCCATAAGGTTTTCAAAAGCTGCTCATATTTGCTCTTGAACAATATTCTGGACACCAGAAGCATCTAAATGCTGCTCAAAATGCCTTAAATTTATAAAGTCTTGTAATTTGTTTATGAAGACAGCTTACCTGCATTGATATGTTGAATATTCAGCATCAGAAAATCCTTTGTCATTACATTTAGCCTGCATAATAATGACTTTTCCTTGCCTGGTAGGAGCTTTGAAGTAATTATAAAAGGATAAACCTTTATTGGTAATCTATATCTTTGGCAGAGTTCTGTTGATTTTAACTGAAAAACAATGACAAAAAGGATATTAGCTCCAGTGAACCAAATATTTGCAATTAAATCAGAGGATTGGGGAAAGGCTTAGCACTAATGAGGTGAATAGTATGGATTACAGGATCTACATTTTGTCCAATTAACTTCAGAATCTTTGTATTTAGACAAAATAATGCTTAGGGTAGATAATGGCTAATAATTGTCAATCTTAGGAGAAATAGTGTTTTGACAGAGTGCCTCAGGACCGTGCACTGGAGCTGTTGGGTAAGTGAGGAGTTCTCAGTGGGTGCTGCAGCCCAGACCGCGGGAAGCCTTTGCCCTGGCACACGAGGGGTGGCTGCAGCTCAGCCACACTGATGGGCACGGAAACAGCCTCGGCAAGAGCTCACATCCCACTCTCCTCATTTATAACCCTGGCAGTACAAGGCATGCAACAAACAGCAGAACTATTTTTTGGTCCTTTGTTTGCTGGACACTAATCTGATGCATGAAAAGACTGACCTCTTAATTTGAGTCTAACAGCCCGTGAGAAAACTATTTGTGACAAACTCTTTCCTCCTTGATAGGTTGCTTCTTGGAGATGCTGATTGTCTTTTCTTCCTTCATCCTCTGTGTAAAATAATGTTGTGGGGGTTTTTTTATTAATTTGTTTGTTTTCTAAAGGGGTAAGTTGATACAAGGTTCCATGTTCTTTTGAATAATTCAATCTTCTCAAAGCATTAATTTTTATTGTGCACAATAACATATATCTATCTGCAAGAGCAAACTTCTGCAATAGCTAAACTTTTTGAAGGTAAAATCTCTTGTTGAAGCTACATGCATTTTCTTTTTCAAGTGAAAACCCTGAAATTTTGCACATACGATCTCCTAAAATGCCATATGACTGAAATTAGGGAGTAGTTACAAAGAAGCTGAAGAAATGTAGGTAACTAGAATCTTAACCATGGAAAATAATCTTTCCAAACCTCCTGATAATTATTGTAGACCTGAATAATTTGCCAATTTTTGCTCTCCCTTGAGATGGTTTTAGACATCCCTTAAGCGTAGTCTTAATTCAATGTGCATATATGCAGATGGTGGTACTATGATATGGTGTTTCTCTTGCTATCTTGAGAATTCCAATATGAATGAGAATTTTTTTCAGTTGCAAAACTCATATACAAGAGAAATAATTGTTTAAGCAAACTTCTCCTAAATAATAGTAATTTTGAAAAAGGGGAAAAAAAACCCACTCTTTGCTCTATATCTGGAAGATGCTGGAATATTCTAAAATAATAATAAAAGAATTACACATGAACTTAATTTAGGCAGAATCATAGTGATACAGAGGAAACTTCACCCAGTATTACCTTCTTTGAAGAGCTCACCTAGTCTGCCCAAGATATGAAAGGAAATTTTGAATAGGGTTCTATCCAGTGAAAATCCCTAATCATTTTATGTATAATTATAACAGAATAGCAATTAGCAATTAAATAGACTAAAATTTATGTTACCTTATGGTGTTTGGATTGTGGATTTTTAGTTTTGTAGGGGAGGGTATATGTTAAAATTTCATGCCCAAGATTGATTTTGTTTATAGAAATTGACTTTCTGAGATTGCAAACGGTTGCCTGAAGGAAACTGGATTTGTTTTCAGCTACACACAGAATATAATAATGAAAATATAACCAAGAGTTAATGAATGTTCAACGTATTAAAGAGATCAAAGAATAGCGTGGTGAAATGAATTTTTCGGATAATGTTTTTTTCTGTTTTCTTGGCTGATTACTTGTGAAGGTAGTTAACACACAAAGGATGAGCCACTGCATAATTAATTTATAACTGTAATGCTGCAAATACTCTAAACAAAACTGTAAAATTAGAATATTAATGTATGCAGTGTTGATTATGTCAAATTCTTTTTTGCCCAAACCATGTAATTATTTAATGCTCTATTTAGCTGTGACTAACTCTGAGTGATTTAAGTGTTTAGAAATACTTTTATGTGATTTTATTTTATAATTTTATTAAGTTGAGATGATTTTAGGGACCCTGTTTAGGCCTTGGTGAATTCCTTATGTTTTATTTTATATCATCCCAATGGTAGCATGCCATGAGAGTAAAAAAAAAAAAAGGAGAATTTTTTTTTTCCTGCTAAAAACAATTTATTTAAACTTTTCTAGTTTTACATACATATCTTAGGTACGCTGCAGCAGTATTGGCCTGGTATGTTTCAGTGGTGCTTTTAACAGTTGTCTCAAAACTTGTCCTAAAAGCATCAAATAGTCTTGATATTATTAAATAAACAAATTTTACAAATCTACACAAATATTAAGCCAAACAAGACCATAATGCTTAGGCAGAATATTTTGAACTGCAGCACCTCTGCAAAGTACACTTTAGTGGCTGCTTTTTTCTCCAGTCCCGTAAATAATGTCTCAACTTTTAAATTTGCAAAACCTTTTTTTACCAAGGGATTTCTGTTATGTTCTTCAGGATCCAATTAACCTGATAAAGGTACCCTGAAAGAGGACTCCCAAACTGCTAAGCAAAATTTGAATTAATTATTAAGGCCTGTCTAATTAGATAGCATCATTTCTATTTTGACTTCTCTTTTCAAATGTTTGCAATGTAAATGTTCCAAATTGCTTTCTACACATCACATCATAAATATTCAGATCATCATTTGAGACCTATTCTCAGTTTATTATCTTCAAAATGATTGCAAAGTGCTGAAATATTTTCCTTATCCAGGCAGAAGACAAAACAAAAATAGCAGGACTTTTTTTCAATAAGGTGTGAAGGAAAAGACTCAGGATTTTAAACACCATCTAAATAATTCTAGTGCCTGTAATGTTGCAGAATGCGCTATATAAGACTTTCTTTAGCAAATTAGGTTCTGTTTTTGATCTGGAAAGAGGATGATGCATACAAATTTCATCCAATAGTAATTAATTACTTTGGGATGTTCTTAAAGATTTTCAATATTAGATTATGAAATACCTCAGAGAATAAGGGAATATTTGCCATGCTTTTGGCTATAGCTCTGCTCTTGTGAGCTTCATTAAAACTATTGTTCAATGTCTACAATGATCATGAATGCGAATGGCAATGCAAATGATATCATTTATTGTGGAAAGGACACTGTTCCTGTTGTCAATAGCTGAAAGCTGGTTAATCTACACCTTCCCACCCCTGGGAGAAGGGTGAGACATCATTCTCCAGCTGAGACTTTTTGTGCTGATGAGCTGAGGAAAGTAATCAGAGGACCATCAAAGATCAGGAGTTTTGCTGTGAAGAGAGGAGTCCAGCAAAATTGAGACTAGGAAACAGATGTACTGAGCTCAGTGAGATGGGGCATTTTTAATCAAATTCCATTCACTGGTGACTTCTCTGCTGTGAGGTTTATCTCTGGTTCCTGCTCTTTTTATGCTTAGGTAGAATTTTCATCTCTTCAGGATTTTGAGGAGCATCAAGCTGCTGTTCCAACTGAATATATGGAATAACTTCTACAAATAGATATTTGCACATCTGAAAATAAACACACCACACATGTATATTGCTGTCAGGGAGCTGGAGATTGTTGTGATGGGAGTTTCAGAAAACTGACAAATTGGGCAAGTTGTGAATTTGTTCAAAATCTTTCTAGTAGTCATTTTTCATGTTAAAAAAGTAAACAGATATTTTTTTCCTTTTAAATGTTGATATATGCAACAGGATATAAGCCAGCATGATTCAGAAAATAAAATGAAATTATTCTAGAGAAGAAAGTTAACCATATAAGAAATATTGCTCTTGCGTATGATCAAAGTGAATGTTTCATCATGGGGATATATAACTGAGAAGGCAGTGGCATCTTCCTAACGTAATATACCAAGTGCTACCGTGAACCCAAATCATTATTAAAAGGATTCCCACCCACATTTGTGGGAACTTTTGAAGGTTTGAGTTTGTAAGCATAGAATGTGTCAGAGGCAGAGACATCCTCCTTGGTTTTCTCTTTCTGAAGGGGAAATTACTTCCTCAAACACTTTTAGCAAAGTGAGATGAATTTATAGACCACCTTTTCAAGAAAAGGAGGGGTTAAAATAGACAGCAGCAGTTCTAATATTCAGGTCAGCATTCAAGCATATTACAAATGTATAGGCATAGTTCTGGAATTTAATTATATATGCGAGCTCACAAAGTTTTTTATTCTTTTGTGAAGCTGAGGATAAAGAGTTTGGTATTCAATTTTTTAAAAACAAAAATATATTTGTTGATGATGGTGCTCTCTTACACTTATTCTCAAACAGTTGCTTCTGCTCCTTGAAAGGGCACAGAATGGCTCCTTTAATAATTAAAAACTTATTTACTGAATACTTGCATCATGAAATGTGAACCAATTAATGCATTGTACAGAACCCTATCCTAAATGTCTGATTTCTGTAACATTAAGCAGAAGAGGCACTTTGTTCTACCTTAGATTTTGCAATACAGCTCCTTTTTTTTTTTTTTTTTGAGTACAACAAAACTTTTGTTTCTTTATTAACTTTATAAATCTGATTTTGTCCTTATTCATTGTTTGTGTCTCAATGGTTTTTTATTTGATATTTGAAGTGCTGGTTCAGTTTTCATAAAAGTCAAGTGGAAATATGACCTGAACTTCCAAGAGGGCTGAGAGTCAACTCTTAAACAAGTAAAGCATTAAGCAAATGTGTATTTAAAATGCCATACAAATTCCATCTGTTTTACTATTGTGAAGGTTTTTTTTTTTTTTTCCTGTGGGTAAATATTTTTTCATATAATATTAATTGAAGCCAATTAAAATACAATTTGAGTGTTCTAGAAGACTTAAAGCAAGAATTTACATTTTCTTATTAAACTAAAGCCTAAGAGGTCACCTCAACACTCAGGATGCAGTTTTGTTTAGTCATGTCTGCACATGTACATAAAATTTTGTAATAACGTGCATGTGTTCTTTCAAGGTTAATTTTTATTTTGCTGTCCCAGCCTATCAGGTCTAAACAAAACATTTTTCCAGCACTTAGAGCAGCTCTTTAGATCCCCACAACCCTGAAAAACTCTCTTCAATTTATAACAGATTCTGGAAATATTTGAGGGTTTTCTTGGTATTAAAAAAAAAAAAAAGCATTATCCATGTATTCTTCCCCATGGTGTATGTGTCTGAGCTAGGCCAGAGATCAGGGAACTCTGTTTGCAGTGGGATTTTGGTGCAGTTATCCACCTGCCATTTCTGTAGGGCTTCAACCTCCACTTTTGGTGAACATGAACACTAGCAGGTGAATGATTTTCAGATAGGTAGTTTAGTTAGGTTTGGAGGAAAAACATATGGTAGATGTTGCTCTGGACCCTTTCCTGATGAATAGCTGTGATTCTCACTATTTTTAGAAATGGTTACACAGGGTGAGTTTGATTGACACATTGTCAGGTCCTGCATGTTTCACAGCTACTGAGGAGGAGAAAAATGAGAAAATACTTGAAGAGTTCAAGAATCCTCACTGTGGTCCTTGGTTAGTTTTACGGTTCTAAATACTGTAGTCAGCCAGGCTGGGAAGGTGGATTGATTGCCTGCTCCACGCTTGCACAACAGCAAATTTGAAAGACGACTTTGGTATCTTCTTCCCAATTATGCACCATGCAATGCCCCTGAGCCCAGGAACTGGGCACGGCCGGGTCTGAGGATTCACGTTTATGGGCACGTTTATGCAGGTCTGTCATGGACCCTACTTCCATGTCCATGTCATCCTCCAGCTCTGCTATCAAACCAATTCCCTGATGATCAGAAACTGCTTCTGTTGTTACTGGAGCTCCTGTGCTCATGACCAACTTTCCGCAGCTTTATGAGCTGGGTGGTTAAAGCTTCATTCTGAATGTTACCCTCTTTGTAAAACTGCTGCTGGGCATTTGAAATACTATGGGTTGAATGATCTTCAGTGACTGTGTTTCCTTCCCTTATTCTTATTTTCAGTTTAGTGCTTAGGCTCTTAGTTTTGTCCCCACTGCACTTCTCATGCCAGTCTCACTGTTGGTTGTTAAATGAGCAGCTGTCATTGCCACTGGTCAGTATTTACCACAGGTTAAATATAAACAAATTGGGGATTTTTTTTTTTTTCTGAAGTATCTTTACAAGTGCTAAAGCTAAAATTTCTCTAACATCTATGTTCCAATCAAGAGAAACCATTTTAATGATCAGTAAATCTCCTTTCCTTGTTAATAAAATATCTTCCATTGCAAAACAGTGAACCCACAGTCACACCTCGAAGGTATGATCACGTTGTAGAAAGTGAAGATTTGCAGTGATAGTTGACAGTAAAAGTAGAAGTACAATTTTTTCTGGCACTTGTTGACCTCTCTCTATTTGCCCTACTGGGACATGCTCCTTATGCTTTCTTGCAGCCAACATCTGAAACAGCTCAGACTGCAGAAAATCTCATTGATTGACACTCTAAGGGAGGAGTGATCAGATCAGATCACCCCAGTGGCTGGGTTTGTGTGTTCTGGGTGGGTCTGTGCTGGAATTTCAGTTTAGTGCTCTCTGCAATGGATTTCTTGACCATTCCCATTGTAGGTGGCCTTAGGGCATTCTGAAAGGGATTTCTTCCCAATGCCATTAGCCCAGAAGGTGAGAGCAGGATGTGCCAGCGGGGCAGCTCCTGCCAGCAGCAGATCTGTGGGGGGTGTTGCTGTGTGGGCTCTGGTTACTCAGCTGCAATAATCTCTGTCTCCAGGTCAGCTCCCATTACACAGCACTGCTTGGCAATGCAGACATGACTCTGTGAAGATCTATTTTTTTCTTTTTTTTAAGCTGCTGTCAGCTGCAAATGAAGATAGACTGTAAGTCAATTCTGCTATAGTTTCAGTGAAGAAAACCATGGAATAAAGGCTTCCTGGGAGAAGGAGAAGCCCTAACTGTTACTATGACAGAGCTTCATATTTTCATTTATGTTAAATATTTTCTTTGTTGAAAATTGCATGCAAGGATATTCATATGCATCACGTGATGCATTCTCCATGTGGCTGTGTGACTTCATTTGTAGTCTCTTCCACCTCATGAATGGTGTGTACGCAACACGTGAAATGGGAAATAGCAGTAACTAATGGGCATTTTTGTAGAATAGCAGAATAAATAGGTACATAAAACTTTGCAGTGGTTACTGCTGCCTTTCAGCTGTACGGACTCACTAGGGTGCACTTCCAAAGAGAAATGTGGGGTCCAGAAGTAAGCACACAAAATATTTCTATGTTCATAAAATTACCAAGGCATTGTTGTGTTGTTTTGGTGTGGTATTTTTCATTTGTTTTTGTAGTTATTTTGTTTCTTTGGAGTGTTTTTGTTCAGTTTTGTTTCATTTTCTTTTTGGAATTCTGTTTAACTTTCTTCACTGTGAGAGTTCCTCTTTCTTCTCCAGAATAAAAATATTCTTAACTTGCAGACTCTTATTTTCTACCTAATTTCAAGATCTGAGGTTTTCAGTGCCCTTCTTTCTAAATCTCATATTTAACTGGATGGCATAACTAAACAAAACAAAAAAAAAAAAGAATCTCTGAGTGTTTGGCAAAATTTTTATGAAGCTAGAGGTGTAGAGGAAAAAATCTATGTTTTCTATTTTTTTTATTAGATTAGATACTCAATATGCACATCACCTCAATTTGCAAAGAAAGGGATAGCACATTTTTCTTTGATTCTAGTCCAAGATTGATAGAGAAGAGAAAGTTATTAACAAGAAATATAATGCACAATGGTTAAAAATATTTGCTTAAGAAATTCAATATCCCTAAATGTCGTTGTTGTCTCTGCAAATGAGCATGACTCTTTGGATAAAACCTGCTGCTGTGCTCTGGGCATGTCCTGTGTGCTGTGTCTCCAGAACCACCTGGAGGCATGTATACAGATAGCTTGATCAGAGGGTGGGTTGCAGTAGAAAAAAAAAAAATAAAATTCACAGTGGAAATCACTTGGCATGAAAGTGCTAACTACTTCTGCGAGCATCATAAGAAAGACGTTTTCCATGCCTTTAAGTGCATGATCCAAAAATGTCATTTTAAGGCAGTTCTGCTCTTTATAGTGGCTGTCACATAATCCAGTTAAATATTTGAGCTTTGTGAAGGTCTTTGTGCTGTTGTCTATTATATATTTATATTAGTCCCTGCTTCTATTTTTGAATTATTTAATTTTTTTAATTTTTGGCTTGCCATTTCCTTTCTGGATTACTCTCTGGCTAGTTGTGCTAATGCTTCTAGAACAAAATCTCATGTTGCAGTAGAAACAAATGAGAAACGCTGGCTTGTACTTGTGTTCTTTGGGCAAAAGCTCCATTCAAACAGGTATGGAGTACCACAGAAAAGCAGTAAGTGCAGGCTGTATTTTAAAACACCAGGAGACTGAAAAAAAAAAAAGACTGGAAGTTCTGTCAATGTATTCCAACTAAATGCTACATAAGTACTGATTTGCCTCTAATAAATTCTACACTTTAAGCTTGGAAGAAGGAGAAGTTAGAGTGGGACTGTAGAATGAACAAGTTAAAATTGTATGTACTGGGATGTCTGGTATTTTCCAGGAGAAAAAGTAAGTCACACTTAAATAGGATTGAGAGATAAAAGAGAAAAATTATTTGAAAATGTCATGTATAGCTGTTTGTATTTTCACTTCATTCACTGTCTGTTTTGTTCACTTGTAAGGGGCACATTGCACTGATAATACTTGAAGAATACTGTTGTTGCTCCAAATAACTGCAGCACAACAGCAGCACCGACACTGTGCTTGACCTGCACGTGTTGATTCTGTGCTGCTTGCTCCAAAGCCAGCCACAAACAGGGAGACAGGCCTGCAAGCAGAGGCTGGCATGGTAAAGATATAGCTGTGTGTTAATTGAGAGAAAAACAGCCTCCTGATATGGAAGCATTTTAGGTGATCATTGTGGTGCAGCAAATGCAACGAGTGAATAGACTCATGCAGTCTATTCATGGTAGAATGAATATTCTACCATGGTATTCATGCAGGACTGTAATGGTTTCTCACTTTTAAGGAGGAATTACTATTTGTTTGGTTTACGAACTTTCAATTTTTCTTTGCTAAATTTTTTTTTTAAGAGTCTGAGATCAACATTTAATAATGATATTTGAGTTTTGTGCAAACATAACCAAATATATCTGACTGTTCTTACTGTAGTTTACTTATCAGGGACCTTCAGTGTTGGTCTATGGAAATTGTTTGTTTTGAATGATATGGACTGGAAGAAAAAGTGTTCCTTACTTGGGACCAGTGTAGCTCGTGATGTCTCATCTCTAATTCTTTTTACTTTCTCAAGTCTGATGTTAAATTCTGCAGTTTGATGTTCAAGTTCCTTTGAAAATTTTCAACAATATTCAGAAAAGAACCTAGCTACTCATAACCCACAGATGTAAATTTAGGAAAATGTCTTGGGTTTTTTTGGCCTATATGTTTTTCTTTTAATTTCTTGTGGTAATGAGGCATTATACTCACCATCATATTAAGATGAATTCATTTCTCTTAGTGCTGAAAGACCAGTTTCATGGAAGTTGTTATTGCTGGGTGTCTTTTGTTCACAGTTTTTTAATTAATAACTACTTGAATAGCAAGAGTTTTGCTTAGGTGAGTTGACGACAGGAGAAAGTTGCAGAGTTCTTTGACTTCTTAATAATGACTTCTTAATAATGACAATATCAAATTGTTTCAGAGTTTCCCTTCTGTTCAGTCATTTTTTCTCAACCTTGTTTTGTATTCAGACAAACAAATTTACTCAAAATTTTTCACATAAAAACAACAGTAAAGACTTCTTGAGACCAAGCTGCTGCCCATAGAAGACTTTTAATTTAGTCAAGGACTGTGGGTGCAGTCTGCTCCCCATGAAGCCATTATATAACTCTCCCCTCACCTCGCATACATGTCTTGCTGGGTCTGGCTGGGCTGTTTTTTTGTGTTTGTGCTTTTTGGTTTTGTTTTCTTTTTCTAAGCTACCATTTGCACCCCTGGATAATTATAGGACCTGGGTAACTACCACCAAAGGGTATAACTCAATTTAAAGGAAAAAATATGTTCAGGCTCCTACGTTGCAGATGGTCATGCTGAGCTCCTGAAGGCCTCTGTGGCATTATGTGGGCTATTCTAGAATGGGAGCCAAACATTGTTACTGATTTGAGACCTAAATGATTATTTAAATTTAGACTGCGGAAGGGATTACTTTCTCTTTAAAGTATGCTGTCAGAATTAATGCAGGTTCATTCTTTTCTCTGGTGTGCTTTCTTGTTGGAGGAGACCATCTGTTTGTCTAGGGAAGCCATAAAATAATATTCGATGTGAGATTTGCACTGAAACCCTGACATCTAGCAACTGCAGTTAGGAAAATTATCTAAATGTGCCTAATTCATTTATATTTTAATTCCAATCTATCAGTGTCAGATAAAATAAGTTATTTTTTCTTCTATTCCTGGGTGGCACCTATAATAGCTTAATGTTGTCTGAGTAGTAAAATGGTAAGTTTTGAAGCCTTTCTGCAAGCCAGGGGCTTTTGACAGGGGCTGCCCAGATGAAAGCTTCTCTTTGAAATTATTAAACTTCTTTCTATTTCTGTAGTTAATGATTATATTTAATTTCTTTAAAATTATTTGCCTATAACAGCTGTTGGAAGAGAACGTGAATTAATGATAAAGCAAAAGCAGGTAAAAGGTTCTGGATGTCAGGACAGTGATGAGACTTGACCAGAAACAGATTCTTTTGGCTGATCTGATTGAGACAGTTTCCTTTTTATGTTGCAAAATTGGAAAAATACATGGAAAATTAACAAAGCAGGTCTTCTAATTCGGTTCATCCCATTAAACTGGTGATTGCACCATTCTTTCAAAAAGTACTCAAGTTGCTTCTTCCTTTGCAAAGATTGACTACCAACCTTCAGAAATATGTTACTCAGATACATGGTTTACATGGCACCCCTAGACTTTATCTTAAGCACTTCTTAAGGATTTATATATATAATGAAAGCTTTCTGTAATTTTCAGAAAAGATGTCTTTGCTAGTGTCAGGGAGGTTGTTTTAGGATGATCCTAACAAAGTTGTCTCTTTGTTTTCTGATATTTGAGTGTTGTTAAAATGTCATTCACATGTTCCTCACATTAATAAGTGGACAAGTCATGACATCATACTGTTTTCCGCAGGGGTTTGTATTTTGGTTTCTTTTATTTAAAAGATTTTTTAAAAAAATTTAATTTATTTCCTTTCAGGCTTCTAGTCCACTAATGTTATATGGTTTCATATTTTTAACTCCTCTTTTAGCTGTGGCATTCCTAAACCCATTGTTTGTGTGAGTCTGTTGGCCCTGCCAAACAGCAACAGAGACATGTGCTCAAAGGTTGTGGCCTGGGGTGAAACATCAGGGTCCAAGGCCAGGTCTCTAGAAATAACCTGCAGGGATTATCTTCCTCTTGAAGTACTATCTTCATATCTTCAAACTCATTTTGCCTAGGATACACCAGAGAATATGCTGTGTGTTTCTTCATAGCCTCTTAGATAAAAAGTGACGAAAATACCAAGTCTGTAGTCTATTTACTATAAAAGTTCATATTTTAAATGTTTTTTCATGTAACAAAGTGAAAATTGACCCTTTTATTGCCACATAAATGGCAAAATATTTCTGGAATGTAACCCTTCTTAAAGCTCCCATTTGAATTCCAGTTATTTTTAATAATCAAGGCTTGCCTCCTTAAAAGGGCATTGATGTCATTATCAGCCTAAACACATATGAAGATGTGGCATAAAGTGATTTCATAATTTGCAATGCTGCTTGAGCATATTTGAAACAACCTCACCATTTTGGGCTAAGCTGGGTTATGATTTAGGCCTTCAGCAGTTTGCAAGGAGTCACGAATAAACAGGAGTGAAGTAATAAACAGGGAAAAAAAGAATTCTGCCTTGTTTCATGTCTGCTTTTGAGCTGCTATTGACAGAACAAAGACATGTATTGTAACTACATCCTCTTTTGGACAGGAAATGAAAATATGACAGCTACACCACAGATTAATTTCAAGAACTGTTAATCAGTGAAATATTTTTGTTGCTGTTGCCTCAGACTCAGGTGTTTTCTTCATAATGCCAAAGGCTTTATACAAATTTATTTTTATAAAATATTCAGTGACAAATCCTTTAATCTGAAAGTTTCATTTTAATTTTTTAAGAGGAAAGTTTATACCACTTCATTAATTTGCACTCAGCAAACCCAGAGGTTCTGACTTCTGTTTTGCAAGAGAAAACTGAAGTATATTCTATCTGTTGGTATGCTAAGCTTCTTTTCTTCCCTTGTCTCTTTACTGAAAGTAATACAGCTATTCTTTCTATAAAATATCTTTGTGTTACTGGGAAGCAAGTGTGGCAAGAGGCTTTGTTCTGAGGTTCTGAAAATGAGATTGATTTTTAGTAACTGGCTAATTTGCTAGAAGCGTACTAAAGCTCTTCAAATAGATATGGTTAACCTAGAAAAAAGAACATTATGAATTCACAGGGTTTTGGTTTTAATTTTCTGGCTTTTGTGTGCATGAGCAGAGATTTGTTTTCTGTGAATGTAAGCATAGCTGACAGCAAGGTTTGAGAGGCAGACTCGTAGGTATTGTGTCATGCCATGGCCTGCTGGTCATCCTGGTCAGGGCAGCTGCCTCTTCTTCCTTCTGTGAAAGAGGAGAGGTTTGTGCTCATTTGGGCCTCCCTCTGAGATGAACGTGGGACTGTGTCAGGACACACAGCTGGTTTGGGTTTAGAAGGACCAAAAGTTGGCTTTGATTTTGTTTGCTGTTCCACCAAGGAATAGAAAAATTTGTAGTTTCTTGAATATTCTGACAGCCGCCTCTCAAATGTTTTTCTGTACTGTTGTCTTCATGAATGAAAGGAGCTTTCTGTAAAAAAGCAAGACAGCTGTTACTCTCCTTTAAGATTGAAAAGAAATTCTGCAGTTCTATGGCAGCCTGACAAGCAACACCAGCAGAACCAGAACTTGATTGCTGAGAGAGGAGTCTGTAGTGAGGTGCTGCTCCCCATCAGCCATCAGGACTTTATCCTATGTGCCACAGAGTAAAGCCCAATGGCTTTACTTTACTTAAATTCCATTATTCAGTAATATTCATTCTGGCACAAAATGACAAATTCTCCAGAATTTTCCTCTGAAAAGTCCACCTAATATTGTCATCAAATTTGGAGAGTGCCTGTTGTATAGTTGAACCTAGAGCTGTGACAGAAACAAAGGTCTTTTGGAAAATATATATAGATTGACTGTTCATGGTACGTAAGGGATGCTAAATACATCTTTTGTCATCTCTTTCCCTTCTAATAATAATGATTATAATTTCAATCAGCTCTCCATTTATAGAGGTCATTTGTGCAAGCAAAAAGCTCATTTAGAATTTGTTCATTAGAAAATTGGTTTTATTCTTTTAGGTCAGAAAGAAAATATAATCATCCCTTCCAAAATAAATTGTCCTATCCATTTCTTGGTCTGCTTTTTATGTACTGTTGGCAAAACAAAAGCATGTGAAATAATTGTTTCTTCTGTTAAACATCAAAACATCAGTCTCAGCTATATAATGCATATAAATTGGAGAATAGCTAATTAATCAGTCTCACCTTTTCTCTCTCAAAAGAAATACTATTATTCATTCCATTACCTGCTGCTTGTTTCTACAGTTTCAAGAGCCAAACCTCAGAATATGATGGTTCAATTTAACTAGTCCTAGGTTTGTGTCTGGGCTGTGTCTGGGTCCTTTTGTGTTAGTTTTCTCTCATGTCAGTGTATGTTTCTTCTGCCTGCACTCCATATTATTATAATAACTTAAGTGATCTAAACTGTAGTGAATTATTACATTCTAAAAAGTCAGTAACCTAAGTGCCTTTTACCCACTAAGCTTCTTTTCTTTGTCTAGTTTTGCCAAGAGAAATACCTATATTGTGTCTAGAAAAGCTTTTCAAATGCTGTGCTATTCACCAGATACTTAGGGACAGTACATTTAAACTAGAGTGGATAATGTGAATGCTTTTCTATCCCTTCAGTCAGTGGTTAAGGCAGGAAGTAGCTTTGATAGTGAAAACCAGGGTTTTGTAAAATGCTCAAAGATGAAGAAAGAAGAATGGCACTTCTTTCCTTGCTGTTTCAGAATCCATTTGCTTTTGTATATACAGCAAGGGAGCGAGTTTCCTAAACTGAGAAATGCTTTCCTCTAGAAGTGAGGCAGCATAAGAATCTGAATTGGTAGATTCAGCTTGTATTATTTACATTTTTTCTGCACTCAGAGGATCATCCTAGACCACCCATTAAAAAAAATTCATGGATGTCTCAAGGGAAGGGATGTCTAATATACATATACCAACAACTCGGGAGAGCTTGTTTGGCTCTATATCTCTGTAACTCTCAATTGGTTTATACTTTTTTGTATCAACCTGTTGTGAATTTCAAAAAATCTTGGTAGGAGACCATTATGTGTCATTAATCTTCTTTTCACTCTACTTTTCTCCCAATATGTTCTGCTACATCTTATCTAAAGTGAAGCCTCAATCTAAGCTTTATAACAGAGTGTGAGATTTATGATAGAATCTTTTTCACATCATCACAAAGGGTAGAATGTAGGAAAAAGTGCCTGGAGAAGTGGCTATCACTTAAGTAGATAAAAGGTGGGGATAATGAAGTGTTAAGTACTGTATTTCTTTGAGATAAAATAAATCAGCCAAGGTCCTGTTGAAAAATTTGGGCAAAATTACATGAGTCAACCTTGATAGCACAAGCCAGTCTGTTGCTTCTACCACTAAGCCTACATATGTAACTGGAGATCTGAATTTTGTGCTTTCTGCCTCTGTATCAAGTTTAGTAGAATATTCTGCAATGGGATGTGAACTTTGTTTCCTACAGATGATGATTATAAAAACCAGTGCATGTTGACTCCTTCACCTTTGCCTTGGTATCTCACTCCCACTGAGTGCCTAAATACCACTACTTGTTTCTTGCTCTCTGAGAATCAGTGTGTTGCTAAAGAAGTTTTGTATACTTTCATAATGTCAGATTATTTTTTTCAGTATTAGTCAGAGCTCAGAAAGTATTCTTCTCTTCACTTTCCAGGCTTGTTTTAGTGTCCAGTGATGATAATAATAGAATCTTTTTATTGGTTGGATTTATCCAGGTTTGGGTCTTCTTTTTATTTTTTTAAACTTCTATCTAAATTAGCCAAAGCTGTCAGGTACGCAAGCAGAACCTGCTGCTAAGCAACAAAGCTGCATTACCTGGAGAATAATATTACACTGCACTGAGTACTGACAGAATTGGCAAATGGTCTCAGAGGAAGGAGATCAGTCCCCATTCTGTTACAAATCTGCAAATACAGATGGTAACAGGGATTAGCAGTCAGAGGTTTTCTGGCTTAATAATTTACAGATTGTGTCTTTTTAAAAACATGCATTTCAATTGAAGTTAGGCTCATCATTGCCTATAATCTATTAAGTGTTATGAAATCTACAGATAAGCACTTTTGAGGGACACAGGTACAATCTATCAGGCTGTGAACATCTAGTTTTGTCTTTATAACATTAGGAAAATTCTTAAGAGAAGCCAAACTTGTAAATGTTGCAATTTCCTAACAGCTGAATTAAAGTCTTTTTAGTTTAGTATCCAGTAATGTGTAAGTCAAAAGTAAAGACCATTTACAATGATAAAATTATCCAGCTATGGATAGCAGGTTATTATTCTGCAGTAGATGGAATATCACTGAAGAGGAAACCTGAAAATGTATTTTTCTGAGATTCATTCTGGTAATAGTCCATTTTATGTATTTCAATATATACTACTTTGTAACATGTCATATGCATTTTCATTTTTATATATGAGATTTCTGTAGCTTTGAGGTTGGGCTGGATAAACCTCAAATCCATGTCTTTGCTTTCATGAGTGCCTGTATGATTCCACCTTGCCTTTCTGCAGCCTGGTGTGTTGTACTGGTTAATTGTTCATAATACCCCCAAAATAATAATCATAATCTCTCCCTTAGATATCTTGCTGTGGTCTAAATGCCTCTTTTTTGGCCTTTTCACCAAAGGCTTAGGGACCAGCTGATTTATTTCCCCCAGGAAGAACCATTTAATGTGTTGGCCCAGTCATTATGTGAAAGGAAGATAAAGAAAGTTTAAGTGGAATTGAGCATCACAAAACAACTGCTAAATATTAAATAAATTAATAAATACTTATAGTTACTTTGCTATGTCATTTCATGCATAGTGCCCAGTGAAGGATGCCTCATTGCTGTCATGCTGTGTAAGACACAGAAACAACGAGTTCTATACCTACTTGAAAATATATAGTCTCCTTTTCTGAAAAAAATAAGCTTAGTGTCTTCCTGCTTAGTTCATTTCACTGCTGCAGAACGATCTTTTTAGGCAGCAGGTCCATCAATCTCTCCTGCATTTGAGCAGCCCTTCACATCTGGCCACCACGTGGGAACGGGCTTTGCTAACCGGCAGGGCCCGGGGCCGCGGTGCCCTCGGCGCCACAGGCCGGCCTAGCTGCTCTGCAGTGCAAGCTGCACAGGGGTTCAGAAAATTATAACCTCCTTCTCATAAATGAGTACTGCTGGGAAGCAGCACCCAGGTGTGTTGCGTTTTTTCACTTTCCTCAGTGTTTTCACAAGGCTGAATTGGAGCTTTGTGCAGAAGGTGTCCTGGAAGCATCAGGCATCAGTCCGTGCCTCAGCGGTGGCAGCCCAGCTGTAATTTATCTGACATGCCTTGGTGGCTTTCCTCTCAATTCCAAAGTAAATGGCTTTCTCACATCATTCAAATGCACAACCAGGTTATCAGTAGCTGCCACTTTTCAGCCTAGCAGCACAAAAAGGACATAAAATGCCACTTGCCCTGAACACCGTTCTTTATGTGCTTCTCTCAGATGCCCAGCAGTGAGTTTCCTGCCTCCCCCTTGGCCCTCTGCTGAATCGAAGTCAGAAGCTTCCTGACTAACTGAAGAGGAGCTGAGCAGGAATAATATTCCTTATAAGCAGGTCATATGGCATTTAAACCTCCTCTGATATGCAGCCAAATCTATCAGTGTACTCATTCTCCCATAGGAGTGGATGCAAATTCTCCTGGTCTAAATGAAGCAGCCTTGAAAGCATTGGTTTCAAAGAATTTTAATAAGAAGCTTTTCCAAACAGAGCTGATTTGTGAGACTCTTTTAGTAAACTAAGTGGGGATTACTAGTCCTCTCCCAAGTACTCAAAGCATTCTGTAACATTGGGCTCAGCAGTTCATAGGTCTTTATAGACATTTACTGGTCAGCTGAATAAAGAATCCTTTTCCTGTGTTGTTGGTCTTGCCCAGCTGTATTTGTTCACTGTCACAACACCTTCGTTCAGTTTGATTAAGGTAGATTTAGTTCATTCTGCACAGATGTGCTGATAAAGTGTATGTATAAAAGGTGATGTGAAGTGAGGCCTCAGTTTGTCTGGTTGCAGCCATTGTAGTTTTATTTAATTGATGTCTTTACCATCTTGAGTTTAGTCTCCTCTTTAAGCAGCAGTTTAGGTTGCAGTTAACCATCTTTCCTGTCAGCTATTAAATAAGCATTATTCCCCACCAAAAACTCATTGCTACCATCTTCATCACGAAAGCACTCCTAAAACTTGTTTTTCAACCATTTTTGCATGTAGAGCATTCCTGCTGTAGAGCACTATTGGTATTTGAACCAATTTGTTTTCCTCTGTTAGGTTTTTTTGCATTTCGTTTTCATTTTTGACCTTTTTCAGAGATGCTAGTTCCTGTTGAGATTATGATTCTGATAGATGGTGACATTTTCTAAGTTGGTGGGGTCACTAAAGGGACATTTTATTGAAACAAACATTAATTTTTTTTTTCTTTTATTGGTCCCACAATACACTCTTCAGATGGGCATTACAGGCATTTGCTTCCAAGCATGAAGAAACACTTCAAAACTAGCAAAATCATTCTGCTTTCAAACAAATTAACATCTCGGCTTTCCAGTGACAAGTTTCTAAAGATGATCATCTGAACAGTACTGCATCCGGTAATTTGTTCAAGCCATACAACTTCATCCTTCTGTGTTTTCACAGATGATTCCATATTGACAGCATGGACAGCAATAGGCCATCACCATTGTTCTGGGCCAGGAGTGCAAAGTTTTCAGTACATTCAAATGAGCACAAAACCTATTCAGGACTACAGCCTTCTGTAACCTTGGAAACTATTATATATGTTCATTTGAGAGACAATCAATTTATTACAGCAGTGTCAACTCGTTTTGAAGAGAATGTGAATTGCCCTGTTTCATTTGTTAAAATGTATTTGTATGACTCCTCTGCTGTTGTTATCGCTCAAACTATTGTTAATAGTAGTAGTACATTTAATGAACACTTCGTTTTTTGTAGCACTGGAGAACTTCATTGAACACTGAAGCACAAAGTCTTGGATTCTGTGTAGTCTTGGGAGAGATTGTGCTCAAAGGCCCGATGGAGACAGGTAAAGTTGTTACTTGCTAAATACTTTTCTTAGGGTTTTGTGAGAGGGCTTTATTTATAGTCAGTGCATGGGACGATTAAAACTGTTTTGAGAAGGCTCTAACAAGTGACTAAATATAAAGAGAAATTGGGAGTTTATTTTCCTTTTTTTGTTTCAAAATACAAGTATTAATATTGCACAACATTGATTGCACTATTCTAGAGAGCATGCTTTCAATTTTAAACACAGACATTAAGTTTAGCATTTGTTTAAAATGTATCTATGTCAAACAACACTGATCTTTTTGAGGTCTGCCCTCATCTTTCAGTGTTACTGGTAGTTATGTATATGTATCAAGACATGATTATTTCATGATAAAAACCCCCAAACATTTGGCACTCTTTTTTTCTGATTTAAAACAAGAGTGAAATATGTCTAGAGCTTTCCATAGCTGTAATACATGGTGTGTATCAGGGACAGAATGTCACCACACTGCTCATTAGCACATGTGGAGCCACACTTTTCTAAAATCCCAGTGCTGGGGCCTCTCTGTGCTCTGTGACTTAACCTCCATTTCACAGCTACACATGGCTGCTGGCAAGGCACCCAGCTCTGCAGGGAACAGCAAAAGCAGCTCTGTGGGAAGGCTGGGGTCCTTTAAAATATGCTGAGGGTTATTTCATAGAGGTTTTGCAAAGCAAGTGTGAATCTGATGAATGCCAGGAGAATGCAGCTGTCACTGGAGGTACCTTTGAAATGGCACAGTGGGCTTTGCTGTTGGCTCCCTTAGCATCGTGTTTCAAAAGGGGCATTTTGTGCTGTCTGCAGCAAAGACACAGTCTTTGACAGAGTAAGTGTGTCTGCAAATGCTTTTGACAAATAACTCATGTTTAATTCCTCGTGCACTTTTATTACAAAGTGTCCCTGACACTATCAGTGAACTTTTCTCAGCTTTTTTGGGGTATGTCAGTTCTTCCACACAACAGCTTTGATTTGATCTTTTTTTCACACTGGACTGAAAATAAAGTATTTAGAATATTTTCTTGCAATAGAATTGTGTCAGAACAGATGCTCTCAATTCAGAAGCCTTGATTTTTCTTCAAAAAGTTTAGAAAGATTTTTAAAACTTTTGGACTGAAAAATATTGTAGGGAAATAAAATGTTTCCATTATAGTTTTGGTTTCAATGAAAGGCCATAGAACCATCTTCTGTGAATTCTGCAAACCATTGAAAAGCTTTGCCTGGAAAAAGACCTTACTTCTCAGAAAGAATGAAATCTTTATGGCACAAATAGAAGTTCCTCTGCTCAAGATAATGTCAAAATTCATATGGAAAGGGAAAAAAACCCATCTCAACAAGTAACAGTAAAATGAAAATAAATTACTACAAAGTGAGAAGAAGGGGCTTACTGATGGGATGTTTTATTTTATAGTTCAGTGTTACTCACATCAAATATAGTTACCAATACCTAGGTGAGCATCTTGTCACTCCAAGTTTGTGGATATGAAACAGTTTTTAGCACTGGGAGTAATATGTGACTCATAAGATGTGGAGGGCTGCATCTGTAGCCAAGTGGAGCCATTCTTTTTTGACTCACATCTTTCAATAATTGCACTATTCATTCCTATTGCATGTCGTGGTAAATAAATGCTTTAAAGTCCATGTGCTGTGTAGCACAGACTGCAGGAGATATATTTGAAATCTGCCTTTCCATTTTAGTGTCATATACAATCACTGAAAAAGGCAACACACATGAACAAATGAAGTACTTAATGTTTTCCCCTTAAAATTGTAGCTTGATGTTAATATGTCCTGAAATATCTTCAATTTTTCATTATACCTGTAATTATGCAAATATTAAGAATAGAATTGTTGTGTATAAATATTCATCTTTGTGTATCAAGGTATTAAGATATGTAGAGGTCAGATTGTGCACTGCAGTGAATCACAGCTGAGAAAAACAACGGTGTGGCTCGATGTGTTTTTAACTGGAAATGGGCAGCGAGAGCTGCCGGGCACCGAAAGGACAGCTGGCGTGGCAGCATTTGACATCCTGTGTGTAATTGATTTTGAATGCTTGACAGGTTTTTATAATGGTGCAGGGGTACTTAGACCAGCAGGTAACTGTTGGGAATAGATTGAGTGGTGGTGAGCCTATTTTCATATTACTCTTACTTGAGAATCCTTTAGACACACTTGACATCAAAGATATGTTCTCTTTTAAGTGCAAGTGACTGTCAACTGTTACACCCCTTTTCATCAAATTCCAGAAAGGCAGAACAACTTAAACCACCAGTGTGTTATTTAATTAAGTGATTATTGTTAAAGATGAAATTTCAAGTACAGTTTATATATCAAGTAGGAGTAGGGAATAAAATATTGGCTGGGCAAACCAGCCTTTAGTTTTCTTTTCCAAGTTATTTTTGTTGGTAAACCCTGAGCGGAAAATCACTTGTGAAATTGATGTCAGAATTAGATCGACCAGCCCAATAATTACAAGCAGAGAAAAGACAAGCTGTTTCTGTCTGATGTGATGAATTTTTTTTTTAATATGTGCTAAGTAGGCTGGTCAAATAATTCAACAAATTTTAGAGAACTACTGGGTTTGTTTTTCTGTTGCATTGTATGGCTGAAAAATGGCAATTTAAAGAAAAAAAATCACATGTCTAAATAGATTTGATTTTATCTGGGGTTCACCACCCAACCAGGATCTTAGAAAGGGATTAGTGGAACTGAGTGCCTTCATTCTTGGATTCTCAATTTACTACCTGGTGAAAGAGTTTGCATTGCAAATAGAGAAACATAATGCAGGGTCTGAAAATTGGGCTGCCTGGAGTCAAGCATGCAGATACTGAAGATTCAAAAATGACCAGCTGCTGTAAAAATCTAGGTGATACCCTTCCAGACTTTTGGTCTTCAAACTTGTGGCAAAGTATTTTGCTCTTCAAGGATATTTTTTAACTCTGTCATCATTTGCTGCTAAAGGTTTGATGTTTTGTATCCTGTCCATTAATGTTAGAATTTGTATTTGGGACATTAAAATATCTCACATAATACACGGTAAATATCCAAAACCACTGCTACGTTAAATTTAATAGATTGTGCCAAGCAATGTTCATAATATTTTATTAATGGCTGTGAACTGGATCTAGAAAATTTTACAGTGGTTGGACTGACCATTCATCCAAAAGATATAGGCACTTAATTGTGTCTAAGCAGCTGTCAATTTTGTATGCCCTTAAGATGTCCTTTCCTCACTTGGCTGATCACATCAGGTTCGGAGCCTCTGAAAGATTCAGATTTAGACCAGAAGGGAAAATTTTGCTTGTGACAAAACTGCAATGGCTTAACCATTATGGTGCATGTCTAAATCTTAAAATATCTCTGAAAAAATATTAAGAGCTACAGTAAAGAGCAAAGACAGTTGAAGCAAATTTTAATGGAAGTTTAAATATCTTTTTGCAGTGGTTTGTATACTTGTAAAGTAATGAGTTTCAGTAACTAAATGAGGTATTTTGGTATATAGGTGCAAAGTATTTCCATATCTTTTCATTATATTTTTGAACAAAAATATAATGAAAAGATAGACCACAATTTTCAACGAAATAGAGGGTAATGGTCTTAGTATTTTAGTTTACAAAGTTGATCAGATAATTTCAAGTCTGGCTACCTTTGGTTGTACAAGCTGTCCTTCATTTGCTGTTGAAAAGATGTGTGGTGTTTTATGACTGAGTAAAACTACAATGTTGCCTCTTAGTGTAATGTGCAATTATTGGAGCAGAGGAGGTAAGAAAAATTACATCAAGAGACAAAAGTTTACACTAAAGTCTTGGATATCCTGCAACAATAATTTTTCCTGGCAAAGCTGGAAAGTGCTGTGGTTTAGCTAGTAATTGTAGCAAATATTACAAACAGCTTGAGCAATTATACATTTTAATTTGTTCATTAGTTTAGAGTTAATAAATGGCCGCTTAAGTAATGCAGTTAATCTCATCAACTCTCCCAGTATCATCTTCCTAAGATTCTTTGCTTACTAGAAGCTTCTTGACTCATTGGATGGAGATATTTCACTGCCATTAGGTATTTATTAAAAATGTTTGACAGAAAATTGTTTTAATGTGAGATTTTGCACATTTGGTAAAACCTGAAGCATGACTAAATTTGGGCACTAAAAAAAATCATCAAACCCATGCACTGTTTGACAGAAAATTGTTTTGATTTAATATTTATTTCTTTGTTAAGAGAATAATAATTAAAATGATTTTTTAAAAAGAGGTTTCTCCCACCATTATGCAGAAATTAATTTCTTGGTTATTAGTGTTTCCTAAAAGGGACTCTCAGGTAAAACATTGCTATAAAATCCCAAAATCTGGATGACTTGAAGGATATTTTTTAAAGAAAATACATATTGGAGATAACCACTAATCTCCTTTTGGTTTAATAATTGCATTTACACACACAAGAAAGTAGCTGTAGACAGCCTTGTGCTTCTAGATGAGAAAGGTGTTGCCCTGGTTAGGTCTTGGAGACAGTCCATAGAAAATTAGGAATAATCCACAGAAAATGAACTTAGATTAGCCCACAATAGCATAAAATAGTATTTGTCACTTAAAAAGAATCATTAATAAGACTATGCATTTCAAACATTCATGTTACAATAAATGCACATAAAATGCAGAAGCCCTTGAACTATGTGATGTTGGCCACAGTGTTGGTTTTGCTACACTCTAATAAAATAAACAGGTTGCTAAAACTAGTTCTTTGTTTCATTTCTTTTTCTTTCTTTTCTTTCTTTCTTCTTTCAGCAGGAGTGTATATGTATTTTCTTCTGTGGATTTTTTCTTTTCCTATTTAATTTTTTTTGTTAAAGTAAGAGAAATCTTAACTATAAAACAAAAAACTAGGACCTACTGGTTCCCTGCACTTAAAAACTGGGGAAATCCTGTGAGTGAAGGCCATGTTTCTTGCATTAAAATGTGACACAGTGGGACTTTAAATTATGAAGAAGGGCCAGTTCCCACTGCATGCTATCTAAGCAGAATTTAGCATACCTGTCATAGCCCATTTCATTTTCAGGAGCATTATAAATTTGCTACCTCCCAAAACATAGTCTTGGGAAACCAAATCGTATCAATATTTGACTCACAGTTTCAAAACTTCTATCCTTTCCTAAGCACTCCACAAACTGATTTAAATATGCTGGGTTCTACCAATGTTGCACTAGTGTGTTTTGCATAATAAAAGTAAAGATTTTTTTAAATTCATGGCTGCAAAATTTCTCAGAACCAAAATGTATCCTTCCTGTGCTATATCTTTCCTGGAGTATTTGCTATCACAGAACAAAAAAGATAAATTTTGAAGAGCAAATAGTTTCCTTCCAAGTAACCTCCATTTCTATGATGCAAGACTGTTCCTGGACACAACAGAAATAATGAATAATATCATCCATTCTTTTCCCAGAATCTTTTCAGAAGTTAGAAGCTATTGTTTTTCTTCCATTTTTGCCTCTTCTACATTAGTGCCAGGGGAGGAAAAACTGGGTGTTAAATGTTCTTTTCCAGATTTTCTCCTCTCATTTATGTCAAGCTAAACAAATATTCCAAACACAGGCCAGTAGCATCTGATAATTTTGCTCTTTATTACCGTGCACAGGTTATTTAATTTTTTTTTAATATATAAAAGACAGGCATTTCTCAGCCCTACACAGACTTTAGTATTCAAACTTTTTGCATACAAATAGTATTTTTAGCTGTATCCATGAATACAGTTAATTTTAATTTATGTACATAGTCTTCTATCTGACCCTTGAACTTAGTTGGATTCTTTTGTAGTTGTTAAACGGAATTTATTGCAGTTGTAACATTTATTATATTATGGCAATGGTTTCTTTCCCTCTGAAATCCATTAAATGCTCCTGATCAGAATGGTCTTACACCATTCAGGTTTCAAAATTATTTAGTTCACATGATCACAACACAGTTTGAGGACATATGAATTTCTGCCATGCCAGAGGGTCATGGACATTGATGGCTTTTTCAGTGAAAGAGATAGGAAGCTTCTGAATTTCATTTCTTCCAAAAGTCATGCCTTCCCACTCAACTTTATTCCCACCTGCCAGCAAAGACAGATTTTTCAAAAGTGGCTCCATATCTTGCATCCAAAGAAATGGTCATATTTTAGCAAAAGTTTGGTATAATGGAAAGTTCACCTCTATTCTGTGTCTAAAGATTTTTAAAATCTCTCTGAATACTTCTGGGCAAAAGCTGTTGCCTGGGAAGTTTGCTGTTTTTATCATGATCCAAGGAATTCCCATCTGGCTGTTTTGGGATTTCAGCTGCCTGGACAGCTAAGTGGACAGCTCACAGGAGGAACTGTGTCAGTGCAACTTGTGTGGCAGCAGCTCGGGCAGTGTGATTGGCTAAAACATTGTATTTATCCCAAGTGAATCAGGCCTATTTCTTAGGATAGTGATGCTCTTGGCGCTAATTATCAGACTAAAGGACATCTGACTATCCCTGGCTGCAGATCAATTAATGTAATTTACTACAACAATGATATTTAACCTTGAACATTTGACTTATTAATATGAGTAACAGTTTACCACAAACATCTGTAGGAGCTAATTTATATTTTTTAACAATCTGCTGTACCACTGTTGTAAGCAAACTTCAAGTGTAGAGCAGCTGTAGGAGAGTTTCTGTAATGTAGTTTTCATTCAGAGGGTAGTTTTAACACTGAATACAAAAGGAGCGATGCAGATGGATTTTCAATATTCTCCCTGGTTTTGTGTGTTTTTCTACTCAGCTGCGAAGGTGCTATGTATTCTGTCTAGAACAGTCTGATAGTATACAGTTCTGTTTCTCATAGGAATTGAATTTTAATCAGGAAAGAAAAAATGCACTTGGGAATAAAAACTACCAACATTCATTAGTCCTTGAATTAGGCAGTTACATAAGCCAGCAGTCTTACAACTCGGTGGGTGTATGGTGGCGTGGGTGGAGCTCTGAACTTACAAGGAGTCAGCTGTAGGATCAGAACAACTTTATCAATGCAATCATTCCCACTCTTAATGCCCCTTAAAATTATGTAGGATTTCCTTCCCATGTCTTTCAAGTGGTGTTTAAGAAGTAATGAATTCTGTCTTAAAAAAAAAAGGAACAAAAGTTGTTGGAATTAATTCTTTTTGTGTAGAGAGGTTTAAGTCATGATGCTGTATGGTTATAAACTGCATTATAGATCTGTCAGAAATGGCTTCTATATATATTCCTTACCCATTGCTAACAGATGGCCAAAAATTTAGAATTTCCTTTTAATGAATCCATAGCCAGATCTCCCATACTGATGAACTTGCTATCAAAGCTAGTACCTACTGTGCCTGAATGTTTTCTGAGTACACTGAACTTTTATTTATTTCTGACCTTAAAAACTGAATTGAATGATTCTTTGAATTCAGCCAGCTGTTTACCAGCCTCCTTTAATACCTAAATGACATGAACTAATTTTCCTCTCATAACTGTTGAAATCTGTGAGACCACAAACCTCTTAACCGAACATGACTCCCAGTGGCCAATATTTTAAGTTGTGACCCGCATGAATACCAGTTTCTTTTTCTGTCATGAGGAACTAGCATTGGTGCAGTTGGCATGACAGAGATTTCAGGAAGAGTGTT
Source organism: Pyrgilauda ruficollis (assembly GCF_017590135.1). Lineage (NCBI taxonomy): Eukaryota > Metazoa > Chordata > Aves > Passeriformes > Passeridae > Pyrgilauda > Pyrgilauda ruficollis. Next base: position 383,959 of record NW_024526488.1, on the reverse strand, counting down.
GATTTTTCAGGAACAATTGCAGCTTTACATACATGATTAAGTTTTTCAATTTCTCCCAAAAAGAAGTCCCTAATTAATTTATTACCATATATCTAGGGAGACCTCCCAGTGCAGTCTCTACAAGAGTTCCATCCCACAGTAGTCCACTAAATGCTTGCTTTAAGAAGTTCTTAAAGGACTTGCAGATACAGAAAGAGATGCTTGACCCCCAGTTACACTGGATGGAAGATCTTGGGATTTTGTGTTGTTTATGTACAGCATCTACTGTGTTTGGAATAAGAGGTTCCTAGGAGTTTGAATGTGACGATTTCTCCACTTACTGGGGAGACCACTCATGGGACATGAGCAAGGACCTTTTCAACCATGCCTTTGTGCTCATTTTTTTTTCCCAATGACTATAGTAGGACAATTTTGCTTTCACTGCCATTTTGACAAAATGTTTCTCTGCTTGTCTGTAAACTCCTGCATGTACTACACTATGTGGTCTCCCTTCCCCATTTGCAATTGTTTTACCCGTGTAACCCTAATTTCACTCTACTTTTGTTAAGCCTAGTGTAGCTAACTACTTCTTTATTTTCCTATCATGTGTCTCTGTGATATCTGTGCAACTTCAAGTTTTCCAGCTTGGTTGCAATAAAAATAAGTTTCATGTAACCTAAGAAATTCTACTTTTAGGTGTGTAATAATAGCAGGATGGTGTTGTGTGAAAAATATAAAAATATGTAGATTTTTCATGTCTAGGTCATAGTTTTTTCATAAGAAATTATTATAAGCCTTCAAAATTAATATCCTATCCAGCCATTGAAGGCAAATTAAATGCAAATGAAACTCCTCAAATGAACGCATAATGCTTACTACACTGAGGTTTCAAAACACATTTGTGATGCTGAGGAGAAAAAAAATCCAACTTACATTGAATGTACTCTGCAAATGCAAATGTCATCATCCATTTCTTTTTATGTTTTTCTGGTTTGTGCTCTTTGTTTTGCAAATATGGTAATTGTTATGCAGTTGTATTAAAATTGGAAGAAGTCATTGAAATTCACTCAGCAAACACACTCTTCTTCCAAAGTTATTTGGTTTGAAAGTGTAAAATGGATTTTGAATTTTATGTCAGCAGTTTTAAAGCTTATCATGTTATGTTCATATATTCTACTATGTCACAAACGAAATCAGAAATATTGAGGTGTTGGTATGAAACTACAAAAAACCCCAAAAGGCATGTTTTATTCTACAATTTTTTTTTTTTAAATGAAAGGCCATCTAATAATATTTGTTTTGGCAAGACAAATGTTTTAGTTCATATGTTGAGTCCTTTACTTAAACTTTGACTGGTGTACTTTCCTTCCAGTATTTTAATTTCAAGAGTTACCTTAACATATCAATTTCTCTGTACAAGTTCTGTAGGAAATAACTTTTTAAGGCTGAAAGGATTACCCTTTTCTGCCTTTATGCATTTTATACTTCCATTTACTCATATCCAGTGACAATGGTGAGAAGAGCTCTCTCATGTTTGCTACACCACTGACCACAGTGCTCTGCCATACGAACTCAAGGAGTTGAAGAATCTTTCTCCAATACATTGTTAAGTTTTCTACACTAACTTTTTTCTTAGCTGTCATTATAGACAACTTTGAGAACTGCTAAATCTCTCAGGTACTGGATTCCTTCATCTGCACTGGTCTGCTTTCCTGGGGAGTCCACAAGATCTTCCTTAAATGAGCATCTTGCCCAGCACAGCAAGGCCATCAGTGCCAGGGTAAAGCACAGAGCCAGTGGCTGTGTTTGCCTGTTCCCAAACTTGGCAAATGAGGAGATAAGCAACTCTGCTGCCAACTCCCTGTCCTGCTACCCTATAACTGCTATAACTGCAGCATGATTAATGTGAAACTGCCATGGTCTCACCCACACTGGGCGCCAGAAGGGACTGTGGTGGGCTGACCTTGGCTGGATGCTAGGCCCTCACCAAGCTGCTGTAGTGCTTCTCCTTTTCAGCTGAACAGAGGAGAGAAAATTAGATGGGAGACAGCTCATAGGCTAAGATACAGCAGGTTACTAAAGCAAAAGGTTATGTGCACACAAGCAAAGGAAAATAAACCCCCACAGATTTAAGTTTGTGCTTCTCATTGGCAGGTGTTGTCTGGACAGCTCCCAGGAAGCAATGCTTCAGCTCTCATAGCAGTGGCTCCAGAAGCGAAATTATGTCAACAAAGAATGCCCCCACTTCCAGCTCCATTTAGCTTTTGTGTCTGAGCTGATGATATAACGTCTGGAAAATCCTACTGGTCAGTGTGGGTCCACTGTCCTGTTAGCATCCTCTCCCACGATCTTGCCAGCTCCCAGCCTGCTGCCTTGGGCTGGGATGTTGAGAGACAGCGCTGGTGCTGTGCCAGCCCTGCTCAGCAGCATCCAAAACCTTGGGGTGTTACCAGCACCTTTCCAGCTCCTGGTGCAAAGCACAGCATTGGGAGGGCTGCTTGGGGAAAATGAGCTCCAGCTCAGCCAGATCCAACATAACTGCTCATTAGGATTCACAGCATGGGAAGAAGATTAAGAACTTTAAGAGAAGGAAAGCTGAATTGCCCTAAATGGCTGAAACAGGCTTTATTCTGCTATGGCTGGTGTGGAAGATGCTAGATCAGAATAGTGGTGTGTCAGGTATGTGGCCTGTAGTACTGTGCAGACATCTTACCTTTGTCAAATGCAGAAATAAAAAAATTGGGGAAAAAACTCAAGCCCCACAGTTGTCACAGGTCATTTTAGTAATGAGGCCTGTGGTGTGCAAAGCTTGGATAGAAGGCATCAGACAACTGATCAGCAAGAAAGGTGATTATTACATACCTAAACAAGGAACACAAGGAAAAAAGCTTGTTATGTGCACAATATCTGGTGAACAAGAAAGGTGGAACAACTTTATGGAACTGATTGTCAGGGACAAAAGTAAATGCTGAAGCTTTTTATGGGAAATTAAAGTTATACCCTGTGGTGAGGGAGACATGCAGTCCAAGATGAATACCCATGTGTTTTCATTTTGCAGCATAGCAGCAAAATCTGTTTTGATCTCATTTGTCTTGTTAAATGTTTCAACTAACTCTGTATGCATTGTCTTTATATCCTGTAGGATACAGGTTAAGATTCTGCATGCTGTTTGTCAAATTTTAAGATGTAAAGCAATGCTCTTGGAGGTTTAACATCTTTGTTTAACTATAGCTGTGTTACAGTATGTGTTTGAGAGTCTGATTGAATATTACAAGGCTACATGCAAAGCAGATCTCCACTGATGTGACCTTTGATAGTGGGGAAATGGAAAATAACAATTTTGGAGCTGCAGTGGTTTCATATTTATCATCAGAGACTATTAGTGAAGGGAGATTGTTTCCTTGCTGTACACAGGTACCAGCAGCAAGTTTTGGGAACCATGCAAGCCCTATCTGAATCTAACTGATTATTTGGAAAGAAAACCAAAATCTTTGAGTTTATGGGAATCTCTTCTATCATTTGGAGAGGATCTTAGAATTACTGTCATTACTGCTGGAAGGAGGTGTTTCTGTGTGTATGTATATCAGCCAGTGTTCAAACCTCAGTAAAAACAGAAATATAGTTTTGACATTTTCTTGTAATGTTTTAGTTATCTGCTTCACTTTATTAGAAATTTGTTTTAGATACTGGTAATTCAAGGTGCTACATTTTAATTCCTCAGGTGATTGCTTCGAATAAATCTGTAACTCTGACTCATAACTGCTTTCATAACAAATTCTGTGATCATGTGTGCAGCTGGACCAACATCCATGGGTAAATCACTGCTGGGCAGAGCCAGGTGATGACTGCAAACCAGGCAAGAGGTGGGCAAGCTCCGTGCTGAGGAGATGGGTACTTGGCATTGGCAAGGGCAGTGTTTGCATGGCCACAGGCTGATGGGTTTCAGAAATTCAAGTAAGTCCCTTGGCTGTTTGCTTTTGGTAAACTCTTTGCCTCTTTACTCTAAATTCCTTGGATTCCTGTTTATGTGCATGTCTCTTTCTTAACGAGGCTGTGCATGTGAGGCCTATAAAAATACATTCTAGTTATGTGAATTCTGAAAACTAAATACAGCAAACCTTTCAGTGTGTTTGGGATGGAATCACTGAAATATATAACTGCTGCAGTTAGTAGGGGAAGTTTTTTTTTGAGTGACTTTGGTAAATCAATTTTCCAGTGGGGTGGGTCATAATCTGTCAATGATTTGCTGTCTCTTATGGTGTTTTCATTCCACTGAGATATAAACATGAAGGCACTTCAGTGAAAGGTTTACTACAAAGCTTTCCTTTCAATCTTTTTTAGTGAGTATATGAAGAATTACAGCTGTTTGAAAATTCATTTGTATATATAGAGAAATAATGAGATATTTTAAAAATCCAGTATCAATGGGAAGAATGAAAACCTTTCAGTTTTGTCTATTAACATTATCATATTGCTCCAAAATCTGGTTTTAAGAACTAAGTGATATGAAATGTTTTAGGTTAAATAGGTAGATGGAATTAATTTCAAAAATATTCTTTTTAAGGTCTACCTAAACCCATTTTTTTTGGTTGTTTGTTTCAAGTTAATCAATACTGTATTAATTTTTGCCACTCTAAACCTGAAGGTCAAGTAGCATTTAAGATCCCTAAATAGAAAAAGGTGTGGACTTGGCTTTATTTAGAGGTTTCAAGTCCTGTTTTGCAGATATGCTGACATTTATGAAACTGTCAAGCTTTGATCATATTGGTTAATCCAATTTAAAGATGCTTAGAGTTTTTGTTTAACCTTCAGCTTGAGATAGCTGGTGGTGGTGGTTTCAGAGAGAGGGAGTGATAGCATATTCAGGAGAAATACCACAGGCCAGTATTTGCAACTATTACCATTTAAATAGCCTGTGTCAACCTAAACAATACACAAGGGTTTGGATGACATTTTTTGTGGGAATTTGATTCCAAGGATCTTTATGGTATGATACGTACATGGTCCAAAATGACATATTATGGAGTTATTCTGGACTGAGGTGAACACAGATCTCAAGCAAAGGATTATAGGCAAAACTGCATCCCAAACTGCAATGAAGGAGCAAGAAATTACAAATAGATGGAAAACACTTTAAACAATTTCCTCCACCCATGTATAGGACTGTATTGTGACATTCATCAGAGGAATCTCATCTTCCCAAGCTGCTTCCAATTTTCTGAAGCCTATTTGAATAGGTCCACTTCCATTAGGACCAAATTTAAGGGACAGGTAGGGTTTTCATTCTAGCTAAACCAGGACACCTGTGTCAGTACTGCTGGCAGATGATCTCTAAAAATCCTGATTTCTGAGTTCCTTGATCTGTAGATATCATACATTTGTTCACAGGTACACACCTAAATAACTCATTAAGGATAGTGTTTAGGAAGAATTTTCAGGATTGAGGATTAGGGAAAATGGTAATTTTTGGCTTTATTACTTTTATTACTTAGAAATCCTCAGTAGATTTTTATGAAAACCTGCAAAAAAATTCATGTTATAAATAAAGAAAAGCCTGAGAAAAAAATGAGGTCCAGGGGCTCTGAGAGTTATAATCTTGCACTTGAAATGTTAGACAGGGATGAAGAAGGCTTGCAAGCTGCTCCTGCAGTGCTGGGCTGCAGAGAGCTGCGAGCACAGGGCTGGAGGAGTGCCAGTGCCCACCAGAGCCAAGCAGGGGCGAGTCGAGAGGGAGAATGCAACTTTGGGGATCAGAATCTGCTGTCTGATGTTTAGAATACCAAGCGTGTGGTAAATTATAGCTTAACTCTCAATTGTGTAAGTGTGACACTTTCATAATAAACACAGGCTGCTTGGGTTCATCTGAAAACAATCTTAGATGTTTGGTTCATTTTAGTCATGGGGACAGTTTCTATGTCATCTGCTGAGTGGGTTTGGTGCTTTTCCCCCTTTTTTTCCAAAACTAGCTGTGAGTGCTTGCAAGGAAAGAAGAAAACAGACACCAAGAGGAACTGAAGTTGTTCATTGTGGGAAGTGTGCCCACAAAATTTGTCTTAAATCTTTGAATATTTTATTTTTGTTACAAAAATTATTTCAAAGACTGAGGAACAGATCTTTCAGTCTGTGTTCTTTATCTGCAAAGTTGGTTTTTTTTTTTTTTAATTCTTTGCTTAAAAATATTTGCTCTTTTTTAATAAATGGACAAAAATGCATTGATCAATACTAACCTTTAAGATACAGTTTTTGTTAGCAAACAGTAATTTTTACTTAGTGCTCCAGTGATATGAAAGATGATATAACACTGACCCTGCCTTTGGGATACCATAGGAGAAATACTGTGCATGGCAATATTGGCAGTGATGTTGTGTTGTTTTTAATGCCCACGGATGGACTCTGAAGTGACCAATCCTGGGGAGCCTCTCTGGTTTAGTTTTGTGCCAGTGCTTTGTTTAGCAGGGCTACAGACCCATGTTTCACTTTGTTAACTGTGTAAATGTTCTTTATTTAGCTGTCAGTCCATTATCTGCCTGAAAAGTACTCTCTGAAAAAAGATTCCTTACTTTTGCCTTTTTTTTTGTTCAATATTATCTATGAGAGAGAGATATGTATATACATTTGTACAGGAATACACATTGTGTCTGCATTTATGTGGCCCATGAGAGCTGCGGAGATGCGTGTTCCTACTTCAGCTACTTCCTATAAACTGATTACAATTTTAAAAGTGATATCAGGCCTGCTTGTGATCATCTTCCAGCTGAAAGCTAGTCTGATGTATACTGATACCTTGCTAATAGATGTTGTATGACACATGTTTAAAAAAAGAGGTAACATTTAAAAATGACACTCAACATTACTGACAATGTAAATGATGCAACCCCATCAGTTTTGAATCAATTTGGATTTAATCATCATTTATAATTCATTTGATTTCCTCTTAAACTCTGCCTCAAGCATCTCCTAGGTGTTTAGACTGCAGAAAGATAAAATGCATAGATGTATATTGCTGCCTAATAAATCTCTTTCATGTTCTCCACTTGCAGAGACAGGGTAGTCTGACCTTGGAAAAGGGCTGTAATCCAGTGTCTTTATAGAGATGGGGAAGCAGCTGTGACAAACAGAAGTTAAACCCTAGATGGTCCAGGACTATCTAGCCATTGCTTAATCTTCTTAATATGGTAAGACAAATCCCATTCTTCATTTTTATATTAACATATTTCAATTTTATTACAGTTTTTAACTCTTAAGCAGAGCTGTGGAAGCTTGGATAGAAATGCCAGACAAGCATACACATTCAAAAGAAAAAGAACTCCTCAGCTCAGCAAGCTCACAAGTTTCAAAAAGCTTATTTTAAATGGCTGTGAGTGAGGAAAAATTAGGGCATTGAGCAAGCCAATGTAACTACTGTAGAGATAATAAAATAAGGACTGTTAAGGTGAAAATTAATTACTATTAACAATAAAATACATTTATTCTGGGTAGGGCTTGCTGTCAAGACAGGATTTCTAAGTGGCCACAGGGATAGAAATGACCACTTCTGATTGTTCCCTGCATCATCAGCTAGCTTCCATTTTTTGGGAACACTATATGATTATGCCCAGTTGTTTCTGAGAAGGAATATCTAATGTCAGCCTTAATCTCTGTGAGGTGGCTGCTTGTTATTGCAGTCTGCACAGAGACTGACTAGAAGGACTCCACTTTGAAAACTGTGTCTGGAAATGAAGCTCTCTTCTTTTTCATTCTCCTCTCCCAAACTAGTATAATGGATATTATTCTGTATTTGCAGAAATTGTCTGCCACTGAGCAAGTTACACAGGCCATTGAAGCAGCCAGAGAGCTGAATAGTGGTGGAAGTTGGCCAGATTATTTTAAGATAATATTTTCAATAGTGCATACTTTTTATTTAAGAATAATTAAATTAATTTATTAAATATTTTATGGTAAACTAAAAAAGAAATTAACTCCCTTTGCAAACATTGGGACAGAGAGTCTATGATGTCTACTCTGTGTGTCTTTTGGATATGAAAATCTGTGATTTGAGCTATGGAGTTGTTCTGGTATGTCAGTGGTTTGGTTGCTATAATGACATTTTCTAGGAAATTTGTTCACTTATGAACAATAAGTGTACTTAAGAACAATTATGAGTTAATTTCTTATAAAATATATCTTTATTTAATAAAACAAATAACAAAAATACTAATAACAAGAAAAATTCAGTATTTGTAAACATGTTTACAAATTCACAAAATTAGTAATAAATCATAAACAGCTGAAATCCAAATTGATTCTGCTGGAGTGGGTTGTTCTGAAAACATTTGCTATGTTGCACTAGCTCTCCCATTTAAAATCCCATGCAGAATAAAATCTCTAGAAAGTGTGAAACATGTGCAGTCCTAGTCAAGACACCCCAAACCAAGCTCTGTACCTTTGCTGTAAGGGTGTTACTGATATTTGCAAGTCTGAATTTAGAAGGGAGAATTTTAATTCTGGCTTCTCAGATGCTGGTTGTATTCAGCAGGCTTGTAAATAACCTTGGAAAGGGCTGATTAGGTATGAGATACAGGCTGCAGGTTGATTAAATTTGTTTGAATGCTCAAAAACAAAGCTGATTCTAAACAGGTAAAACATGTTTTTTATGAAACTGAATGGCAGATGAAACTCAATTTTGGTAAATGGAAAGGAACTAATGTATTTAAATATGCATTTTGATTCAGTAGTTACTATTCAGGAGGGAGATATTGGCATTATTGTGATTAGTTCAATAAAACTGTCACCTCAGCACCAGCTAAAGAGGAAAATACATATAAATACATATAAAACATCCTGGGAAAAAATAAGATGAAATAATGAATGCAATCCTTTTGAAATCTAGGTTGCATTGTTATCTTGAATATTGAGACAAGACTGGTAAAAGTTCCCAGAGGAACTAGAAGGTTTACAAAGTACAATAGTAGACAGAGAAGGGTTCCTTGTTGAGGACCAATTAAAGTGCTCTGTAATTTCTCCTTGGAAAAGAGAAGACTGGGGTTGTGGTAAAAGTCTAATAACTGACAAATAGTGTAGGAAAGGTAGCATTTTTATTTGTTCTTGTAATGTAAGGATGATGGTGTACTGAATAAAACAACCATGCAACAATTTTAAAACCAACACATGGAAATATTTTCTTCACAAATAAGTAATTAATTGTGGAATTCCCTGTCAAAGCGTATGGTGGAGATATGAAATGGGAATAGGCTCAAATAGGATTTGATTACTTTGTGCCAAAATGTCCTGCTGGAGGGACATGCCATTCTGTATTTTCCTGGTTGCTTATACTATTTTCCGATTGTGGATCTTTTTCAAAGCAAAATATGGCTGTTATGATCTCCAGGTATTTGAAAACAGGATTAATTTTAGCAGTATTAACAGTTTCCTCTGTGAAGTGATATTAAATGCCTGCATATCAGTGTAATCTTTTGTGAAGTGTACCTGCAAGGCGTCCCCACTGAACTGTGCTGTGCCTGACTCTCCCCCAGCCCTGCTTGCCCAGGGTGCTCCTGCACAGGAGCTCTGCTGCACTCGTGGGTGATGATGAGCACAAAAGTGCAGGGGCACATGTAGGGATGGTGATTTCCTGCCCTGTGGTTGCTGTTGGGTTTGGTGAGAAGGTTTCTTTCTCAAAATAGAGCTGCATCAGCTGGTGTCCCGAACTTGGGGCTAACAATTTTATCTGCGTGGGAATCAAACCCAAAGAGACAGTGGCATGGGCCTTCTCTCTTCCTGTTTGGGGTCTTGTACCCTTTTCTGCATTCTGTTGATAAGTTGCAGGTCAGTCCTCAAACAGGCACTGAAATGGACCCTGTTGTGTTCACCCATGGTTTTCCTTCCTTTCCTGTGAAGAATCAATGTAAATGAGTTTGCAACACATTGGCTGCTAACAATTTTAGCATGGTGTGTAACCTATTTCATATTTTTGCTTATCAATTTCATGGCCAAGTAATTATAATAAGGTTTTTATTTTTTGTTCTTTGCTTTTGTGATCCATAATAGAAGTTCTATTTATTTATGGTAAATGATACAAGTTTGTGGATGCGTGTCAGGCTTCTCTGTTTGCAGGATTCCTTTTTGTATCAAAAAATGTCTCAGGGAATGGAAGAAAATGGGCTAAGCAAGAAATAAGGTAAAAAAATAAACAGAAGGAGGGAAAAAAAAAATCAATGGATCTTTGAAATAGCCCATGTGAGAAAAAGTATTGTCAGCAAATTCTAGAAAGTTTTATTGGGTACAGAATGAGCAAGATATACATTTCAGGAATACAGGTTTCACTCTAATTCCCTTAAGCCTCTCCTTTCTACTTTGGCCAATATTTGACATTGCTGGCATGTCTTCCTCACAGCAAAGTTCATGGAAAGACAGAATGGTGCAGCTGGTTCCTGGCTAGTTTGATGCTAAGGGGAAATCTTAATTAAAGGCTCCTTCATTATGTGCTACCCTGTCCTTGGAAGGGGTGTGATGTTGCAGAGAATATTGCATGTCAGGGACACTGACAGAGAACACTGGTCAGGGAATACAAGTTCTTTGGAGAATGAAGAGGTTTTAAAATAGGTAATGATATGCAGAGATAAAATTTGGAAAATTTGGCCTTTGCTTTGGGTTTGCAAGGCTTTGGGCATTCTGCCTGTAACTGCACACGCACATATCCTGGAATTTCTGCCAGTCACCTGCCATTTGGTGTGGTAGCATCCAGACATGCTTCTTGCCAAGTCCCGCAGGACTCCTCGTTGCTCTGAGCTCAAAGATTTAAACCAGATTAAAAAGCAGCCATGAGGACCAGCACAAAAAACGAGCCCTGAAATATCTGTGAAGCATCACTGGCCTCTCACAAGTGTCAGCACTCCTTGGCACCATACCATGGTCCAGGTGCCAGGGGGCATCAGCGGAGAGTGAGAACAGGATGGTGAGCTGTGCTTCTGAGAGCTTCTGGAGGACACTCCAGCTCTACTGATGTCTTAAACAAAATTCTGCATTCACTCAAAAAATATTATTTTGCAGTATTGTAATTCAGTATTTCAAGCTGGGCTAATTCTACTTGAAATTTAGATATAATTTTAATTTTCCCCATGAGGAAAAAAAAATGTTGATTGAACCATTCCTTCCCATAGAATCCTGAAACTGCAATTTTAGTAATTTGTTTAACAGAAAAATGCTCAGCTTAGTATCTGTGAATTTGGGATTAATATCCTTGACTAAAATTGTCTTTTTATCCAAGCAAAAATTTGACTCTAAACATTGACTTAGATATGCTGACAGAAATGAAAAAACAGTGCTTTTAGGCTTCTGAATTCACAAGTGATAAAACAGCAAGAGAACACCCTTTTCATAACAAAATTATGGAGGTGAAGAGCTTTCAGTAAAATGTTTAATATTTTGCTAGAGAAGCTTTAAAAATTGTTCACTCCTGAATGGATTTAACCTACAGGATTTGTATGAGCACAAATGTTTGGCTCATCCTTTTTCTTTAGCAAATACATAGCAAACCGGAAAGTCCAGTTATTTCCTTTAAAGGACAAATAGGTGAAGAGGTAATTTCATATTGTACATATATTTTTCCGGAGACTGTTACCTTATGCTGAGAAACAAGTGAGTATAGCCAAATACATAAACCAGTGATGCTCTTTGTGTGGTGTTTGTTAATGGGATCTGCTGGAATACTTTATTTCTATTTTACAAATAAGAAATGTGTAGTAATTCTCAGATATATTTCAGTAGCTGTTCTGTAGCTCAGTGAAATGAGACCTGCAGTGGTTTAATCTGTTTTTTAATTAATATGTCTATATCTCCGTAAAAACAAATCCAGTGGGATCTTGCTGACACTATTAACTCTTGTGAGATTATGCTACATATCAGCAAACTCAAACAGAATTGAAAGGAGATAATAGTAAAATTTTTAATTTATTCAGATAATTTTGAATTCTCTGAATTATTTTTCAGTTTAGCCTTGCATTAAAACAGCTTTCCCTTTTCTTCTTGAAAGTTGAAAATGTGTGTTTGTTTGGATAAAAGTACTCTTGGCTGCATTTAGCTTACTCTCAGTATTTCCAAGGTCAGACCAACAGCAACATTCAAGGATTCAATAATCAGATTCTGATTTGGGCCTCAGCAGTGTAAACCTGTGCTAAGATATGACATTTCAGTGGTTTTACTTTGATGGCATTTTTGAGAGGAGAATGTGTCTTTAATTATTACATAGAACACAGCTTTGTATGTCAAAAAACCCGGAGAAAAATTGACAAGCTCAACCTACTTTAGAACCATAATTTAAGCCAAAATTCATTAAAATGGAATTCCACAGAAGACATCCTATTGGCATTTCAGGTACAGACAGTAACTGAAAAATGCTTTTATATACAGATTCATACCAACAGATTTCTGTCCAGCAGGTGACTTTCTGCATTAAAAGGTTTGTAGAAGTGGAGATTGTAATAGGATGAACAACCTTGATAAAACACTTTGATTCTTATCTTTGAAATTTTTTCCCCATTACATTTGCCTTAGCTGGTGCTGCTGCAGTTAAGGGGATCTCAATGCTCCCTTTGTAAACTTATTTCATGGGGTTTTATGACTTCATGGTAAAAAATAGCTTTTGTCTGAAATACTGCAGATTTTTTTTAACAATTCTTTTTTCAGTTAAACAGCAAATGTTAACTTGAAAAAACACATTTGTGTAAATGAAAGGGCAATCTTCAGCTCAGTAATATCACCTCAGATTAATAAAAATGACAGTATTTTAAAAATCCAATTTTGTTTTCACAGTTAAGGTTGTTTGTTTGATTATCTTTTTTGCATTGCACTTTGTCTAGACAGGGAAATGGATGAAGTTGGTTTCAGTGGGCTTGTAATCATTCTCACTCCCAGGTCATTAGTACCACAATATTTAAGATGTAATAGCTTCAAGGTAAGTTTGATGAAAACAACCACATATATTGGAATTTTCTGAAAAGTTCTAATGTTGCATCCGTCCATTTTTGGTTGCATTTATGTGTCACAACCCAGCAGTGTTCCCCTGCTCAGCTCTGATTTCTGCCCTCTCATCTGTGAGTCAGGCTGCAAAGACCCTGGCTGTTGAAGATGCTGTCTGCAGCTCCTCCTTTCCCCGATTCTGAGGGCACCTTTTCACAAACAGGAGCTGGAAGATGAATGAGCCAGCAGCTCAGAGGGCTGAGCTCCCTTCCCCGCCCTCCTTGTCTCATTTCCTTGCAAGGGCCCAGGCTTTGCCCTTCCTTGTTTCTTGACTCGTGACAATGCACCTGACCTGTTTGTTGAGTTCTCCTGGCTTTTGGGTTTACTTTCTAAGCAGTGTCTTTGCTGCTGTGTAGCTTAGCAGAAATATGTTGTGGTGGCAATATCAGTCAGTTCTGCCAGCGTGGCCTCGGAGCTGTAACACACAACCTCCTGGGCAGAGGGAGTTTCATGTTAATGGCTTTTAGGGAACCTACCAGGGAGTGGTGGTGCTTCCTTTTACATCTTGGTGTTTGCAAAGTGCCTTTGTGCATGGAGGGCTACCAGGCTCTCAGGGCTTTTTTCTTCTGCACGTACTGTAAGAACTCAGACAAGTGAGGGGAGCAGAAGCAGCTGGGAGCTCAGAGGGCAGTCAATGCACTTCTCTTGTGGGACAGGTGAGCATTTGGAGGAGACTGCTCTTCCAGAGAATGCTGGAATGCTGGTGCATTTTCCCTCCTTCATGAGAATATGGCGGAATCAAGGTCTGTGTTTACTCTTGCTTTAGAACCCTGCAGCTCAGATCTTCTATGTCCCTCCCCAGTGTGAGCTCATCATTTGTCATTATCTCCTGGTTTACACAAGGTCGGTACTATGAGATACAGGAATGAGCAGCTAAATGCTTAGTAATTTGTATACTTAGTAAAATACCAAGTATATCACTCTTGGTTTTGCTGTTTTCTCCATGTTTACAATATAGAATCGACTCCTCTATAAGCATTATACTCACTGATCTAGAATGGTTACAGTAGATTTAGCAAACACCTTTCTCTGTTGGAGGAGGCTCTATCAAAGGGTAGCAGTGACAATATAAGGAGCAGCCTTCAGGAATTTGCAGAGACAGCATGGATTCTGTCACTGCTGTCTTTGGTGAACAGGAACCATTAGATTTGACTGTGAAATGCTTTTAAACACGAAAATCTTTTAAGAGATTTTCAAAATACCTATCTCAGTTCATTGACAACTACCTCAATTTGAGATTTGTATACTGAATATATTGTTTTTGTAATTCAGAACACTAGGGAAATTTGTTTTGCTTTGTCTTAGAAAATATTAGAACAAAACAAAAGTGATATGAAAGCTTAAACTAGAAAAGACTTAGATTTGTGATGCAAATGAGTTTATGAAAATGATCCACTTGCAGTAGAGGAATAATGGAGCCAAATTATTGGAAAGTAAAGATAATAGCATATCTGGGATCTCATTGTTCAAGAACTGCCTATAAATATAGTGCATTATTACTCAAGCATTACCAGGTTATCTCCACATTGCTCAAATTTATGCAAAACAATTTTCAGTGTCTTTGGAAAAATGATGTGAGTGTGTCTGGCTATTTAAATTTTGGTTGGTCACTGTTGGCACGTACAATGCAGACAGAAGAAATCAGAGTTGCATTGCTAGAGTCTAGCAACATTATTATCTAAAAATAAACTTGAGACAGGAATTCTTTGTTTTTCGTTCCCTACAAGTATTCCGTAATTAATCAGAAAATTCAATTCAACTGTGAAATGAAATAAGTGAAGAGACAAATCTCCTTCGTATGTAGCCTCGTCAATCCCCAACACCCTGCTGACCTCTTGTTATTGCTAAAGCAAATCCATTCTGTGTTGACAAACCACACTCCTTCCAGTAGCACTTGGAAGGAAAGGCTGAAGTGTGTAGGGCCCTACATGCCAAGCACACTCAGGAGGGGTTGTGACAGTAGCCAGGAGTGAGCTTCTCAAAGCAAAGGGGTTGTGCCTCTTCCTCCAACTAAGGAAAAACAGCAGAGGCACTATCCCTCTTCCAATATCTGTTCAAGGAAAATTAACTTATGGAGGAGACTGAGGTGCTCAAACATGCAAATAAAATCTATTGCCACCTTCCCTTCCTGTAGTCTTTGTCTTAAATTTCTCCGTTGTGCCAGTGGGACAATCGTGGTACAACTGTCCCCTTCAGCAGGGGAAAGTGTATTTTAATTTTCTATACCCATCTGCATGGTCATTTTCTCTACAGAAATATGGACCAGAAATATGCTCAATAAACTTTTGTCTTATTCGGCTGGGTTTTTTTTTTTTTTTGTTTTGTTTTTTGTTTTAGTTTTTTTTGTTTGGGGTTTTTGTTAATTTGTATTTTAAAGAATAGTGTACATTTTGCTTATCTTTTTAGAGAGAGGCCATTTTCAGACAGGGTGCTGCAAGTGAAGCCTCTCCTCATCCATCAGTGAAGAGTGGCTGAGCAGCCATGTGGTTCCAGTCTTTTCCCTTTTCCAGGTTTTCCATGTCTGCTGCAGGCAGCTCTCCTCAGTGTGCTCACTGTGCTTTTGTGCTTGGTGTGGGCCATTGTCACAGGCTAGGTTTGGATTTAATGATGGGAGATGACACTTACCAGTTAATAGTCACAAAATTTATTTTTATGTTTTTTTGTTCTTTTTCAGTATAGCATTATATGGCAAGGACACTTGCTCTTTGCAGGTATGATTAGGTGACGACTTCATCTTTTGTGAGGCTGAAACTGCAGATATTTTGGGCTGTGTATGTAAGCCTGTATTCTTTAGGGAATAAAATATAGCCATCTCTAAAAACTCCTGCTAACGAGCAGTAAATTCATCGGCTAGTTATTGTCCTTTCCCCTTGGTTTATTCTTAGTCTACAAAACTTAGTTTAGAGTACAAAAGGAAAAGAACAGATTCCCTTGACTCTCTTGCCCCCTCTCCATACTTTCCTGAGATATAGAAGGTTTGGCTCTAAATACAATTGTCCCTCTTTCAAAATAAATTATCATCTACTTTGTCAGCAGGGAAAGCATCATAGATTGTGTGTGAGTTTCTTTTGATAATTTTGCTGTAGCCTATGTGAGAAGAAGCGTTTTTAGATGAGTTGGGGTTCCCCAGTTTCTGAAGGCTCAAGGTGTCAGCCATCAGTAATATCATCACCTATTGCATCTCTAGTGATGCTTCACATTCTAGTCTTGTTTCTGGTTTTCAGGGTCTTAATCATCCTGAAACAATTTGAAGAAGTTGGAATTTTCTTTTTCAACCATGAAGAGAATACACAATAAAGGTACTCTGTTAGAGTGAGAGAATGCCTTGGTCCGTCAGGTGAAAGTGGACTTTATGCAATAGGAGGGGAATGTAGCTTCATCCTCCTACTTGATTACCTCTGCCTGACCTCCAACTGACTCTGTTTAAATTATTATCGTCTCACCTCAACATGAATCTTCCATTTCAGCAAATATTAACAAATATATTGGTTTCTCTGCAGTGTATCAATTATACTATATTGGAGGTTATTTTTTCTGTAGAAGTATTATAACAGAAAGTGGAGCAACTCATGGGTATGAAAATACTGGTTTCTCAATCCATTTTAGTTTTAGCTGCCCTCCTCAGGCTGTGTACTGCATGCTATTGTAATGCTGGTGTGGGTTTTTTTTATTTTTTCTCTTGGTGCCATTATTGTTGTGGTGTTGTTTATTTTGAGAGAGGTTTTTTGAACCTATTGCTGCCTGCCCTGAATGCTGCACATCGTGACTCACAGGCCATCTGATAATGAGGGCTGACTTAAATCCACTTTCAAGTAAACATTCCAGAAAACAGAACATCAGCTCACAAAGTTGAGGAGTTCTGTTTATAGTTACTTTTTTTTTTTTTTTTGCTCATGAAAAATAAAAATTTTACACTAAGGAGGTTTTAGACTGTATTTTTAATAGGAGAGGGCAAAGTTGCTTGGGGTTTGGTTGGGTTTTTTTGTTTGTATTGGTTTTTTTTTCCTACGTGGTAATCTCTTTCTGGCTATGCTGCTTCAGTCAGCACCTCTATTCAGTTTGTTTTCCTATCTCTAAAACATGATCGTGGCTGAGTTGTATGGCTCAGGTAACCCAGGAGAGAACTGTAGAGGTAAATTCAGGAAGAAGCCAGAATGCCACTGCCCCAGAATGCATTCCGTGTGCTGAACGGTTTCACCTAATTGTTCATTTCTCCCTCTCTTCATCTAAGACTTACTGTAAAATGCTTTCATGATTTGAGAGTTTTCAGAGGAGTTAAGACACGGTGTGCTGTGTGTTGAAATGGCTTTCTTACGGTTTTGGAGACCAGGTTGAAATGCTGTGAATGTCCATTCCTTACTCCTATGTCTCAACCCCATTCTCATCTCAACATTATAGAACATAAAATGCCCAGAACCCATGGGCCATATTATAAACCTGATTGTTCACCAAGTGCTGTTCACCATACATAAAAGTTGTACATTTGATCTCACATTTTTAATATATAGCCATAAAAAGTTAATTTCTACACTAGAACTATCCATACTCTTAACTGTTATTAAAATAAAGTTTTAAAATATAAACATATGAAAAAAACCAATGGTGTCAATATGCCAGATATTTAGAAAAATGTGTTTCATTTATTTCCATGCTTATCTTTTACTAAATATTTTTTCTGTATCTGATGCATTTGGGGGTTGTGTATCATAGCCCAGCTTTGTATTTTAGTGATATTTTTAATATATAACAAATACTTTGTTAAATCCTAGCCCACTCTTTCTATCTGTGTGTTTTAAGACAGAATGCCTTGTTGGGTTACTGTGTGGTTAAATGCTGATTTGTCTGTCCCACAGATCTGTTTAAGACTGTAGGTTTATTAAAATATTTAATGTAGATTAAAACATCATCATATATTAAACTGCAGTTACCATCTTCTTGGAATATTAGAGTACATGCAGATAAATTACACTTTGTCTGGGTGTATGTGTAGAGAAAAATTAATTTCAGCCATTTTCATCACCAGCTGTAAAAGGAGGAAAATGGCTTGTGGTACTTTAGATAATGCAGTTCTGAAACAGACCTTGTTGCCTCACTTCAGGCATAATCCATGTAATGGCTATGTTGCAGTGAGGATAAGATCATCCTATAAATGCCATAAATGCACAATCTACCATGTTTTCCCAGTTTTTCCTTTTACAGTTCCTTTTTTAAATCATACTTAAATAGATTCCCAGCAGTAGTTTATCTGTGATGCATCAGAAGAGAGATATTTTAGGTTTGGGTGAACAAAAAGCCCTATAGGTAGTAATTGCTGCTCTCTCACAAATTGTTAGCAAAGAGCAAACCATTCCACCAAAGAAAAAAAATAAGGAGAGGTTATTTTCAGGCACCCCTGCAAACAGAAATCATCCTAAACTATGTGTTTTAATAGGGAAAATCCTAGGATATGTAATTAGAAAGGCATTTACCTCAGTGTTAAAAGAGTTTTGTTATAATGTTAAAACCACTAGTGTTGACAGGGACAGCTATAGAAAGCAAGTAATGTTCCATTTTAATATCAATTGTGGCATTTATTAATATTTTAGAAAGCAGGGAGCATGTCTGTAAAAATCAAATGCTCTGGGAAAGCAGCAGTTTACCAAGTGCTTCCTAAAACAGATATATTGTCAAGCTATGTATGGGCTGGCTGTGTCATTTACTTGAAACATGTACACAATGTATTTGTTATCAGCATGTCTGGATGCACTTAAATGAACAGTAATGTAGGAAAAGTGCTTTTCAAGGCACTGAGGAAGCCATCTGAAGCTTCATTTTGTGTGTGCTTCTTAAGAGAATGATTTTGATGAGGGTATATAGAGCTTTCCATAGGTGTGAGTCACCCTCATAAATAAGGATATCAGCCTATCCAACACTTCCCAGGTGCTCTTTCCCCTTCTGTCTGAACTTCAGCAGAAACTTGTGGGTTAGTGATATGTGTTGCACTGTGTTTTTCTTGTAAGGACCAGCAGGTTTTCTCCAATTCAGGCAAGCAGGGAAGCTGGTTTGGGAAAGTTATTTACTGTTGTTGCCTTTGACAAGCAGCAGTGAGAAGGTGAGTAGGGAGGAAGACTTTGAGCCAGGTGTGGGAACATTGTTTACTTGCACTGCTCTCTGCTAACCCAGGGTTCTTCTGCAACCATTTATTCCAATTAAGTACTTGTAATAGTGCTTAGTCCACCTTTAAAGAGTTAAGATTGTACAAATGTAATTCTAAAAATGCTTTAGTTGCAGACAGTAAAACTATAACAATGCAACTACTGTCACTCTTTTCACCTATTGAATTTTCTACAGACCTGAGATGTTCAAGAAAACTTAATTCCAACTGTGGATAGGAAACACAGAGCCAGAAAAGAGTAGGAAGTCTTTTCAAAAGGAAAATATTGCATTGTAAGCTTTGATATCCAATTAATTTAGTTTGAATGAAAGAAGTTCATCAAACAGAATTGCCTTTATTACTGTTACAAGGTAGTGTTATATTGTATTCTGAATATCTGACAGCAAAAGAAGACAAGTTTCAGATACTGAGTACACATAGTCCTGATGCTCCAAGTAGGAATGCCATGAATACCATATCTCTTGTCATTGTTCATGATGTTTTCTTAGGTGATTGTTAGTTTATGTTAGAGAAATGTGACTGCTTCACAGTGTGTGGACCTGTGATAATTTGAAGGCAGTTTTAGGGAGATGTGTGCATGTGAAATTTTTGATCAAAATTCAAAATGGAGTGAGAAAGGTTAGGTATTTCATTTCTGTAGTCCCAGAGAACCACGGGCATGCCTGTCCAGTGGTTTGTGGAAAAGCTGTCTTTCCAAGTAATTCTGAGAATGTACCTGCTGTGGCCAAAAAAAACCACAAAAGCCAAAGTAAAGGCAGCTTCTCAAATTTCTTCACCAGTTAACAGTGGCTGAAGCTCAGAAGAAGATTGTGCTGAGTGTTACGCATTTCTGTAATAACTTGTGACTAAGTTCTAGTTTATTTCACTGATTACTTATCTGTGCATTAGGGCCAAACACTGTTTAAACATTCCCCAGCCATTGTCTTAATTTTCACATATGTTTTTCAGTTCTACGAGATATTGTCCTTCTCCCTTATTCCATTAAGGATTTTATTAGGTCATGCTATTTCCACTCTGAATCTTTTTCCAGCAATCAGTAAGATAGGGAATGTGGGGATAGGCATGTTTTGCTCAGATCTGAATTCTGTCCAGAGCCTCAACATAACAAAATAATTGACTCCAAATCAGCTTGGACCAATGACTCTGAAAAATACAATCCCCCATCTGTGACTCTGCTTCTATTTCTGTTCTCTTCCAGCTAAAATGTATTCTGAGAAGAAGAATCATAGGGAAGCTATTACCTCTTAGAGATCATCTTCTCTGTTGGGTACTTAACACCAAATCCATTGCCATAAAAAGGGTAAATAAACATGGAATATCTGTATTTCTTTTCTTGGTTTGTAAAACCAAGCAATTGGACTTTGTATAAGGACTCTTTAGCATGTTCATTAATATAGTAAGGTACTTTCTTTTAATTATTTTAAATTTCTGCTATTTCTAATGAGATCCATCTCTTTAGAGGATCCTTTCTTAAAAGGACAATCAAACAGTGAGTGAATTCTTGGCCCACTGGAGTAAAAAAAAACCCTTTTTCTTCAAAGCATCTCTGCCCTATTCCTTGAGCTGAAAGCCAGCCCTCAGAAGTGTCATTCCACACTGCACATTTCTTATCTTCTTGTCATTGTCCCTAGTTTGGCTTGAGAAGTGATCAACCCTACTGAAATAGGGATGGGGGAATATGGGGAAATAACCAGGCACTGGACCAGAAATTCTTTATATTGGGGATATTTGTTGATACTAGGAATGAAAGGACTTATGTTGGGAAAGGGATCTGAAGTTTTTTCCTTATTTTTCTAGTATGTCAGATTTCTGAGGGACACACTTCTGCTGACATGAAACATCTCATATCCTTTTAG
Source organism: Pyrgilauda ruficollis (assembly GCF_017590135.1). Classification (NCBI taxonomy): domain Eukaryota; kingdom Metazoa; phylum Chordata; class Aves; order Passeriformes; family Passeridae; genus Pyrgilauda; species Pyrgilauda ruficollis. Next base: position 362,974 of record NW_024526488.1, on the reverse strand, counting down.
CAGCCCCTGGTATTATGAACATTTTGGAATCAAACAAAATCTCCCAAACTGCTCTGTCTGAAAGGATCTTTTAGCATCTCTTGAACTGTAGCCTCTTTAGTGATGTAGGGGAAAAAAAAAGAAAGAGATCTGCTAGAATTGTGACCTCTCACTGCTGGAGTGATTTGAAAGCCTTGGGCTCACAGTCAGTTCCCACATGTTCTGTCTTTACTGCTACTGGTGAACCACATTACAGTGTGAGACTGCTGTGCAGGCACACACAGCACAGCTTCTGCTTCAAGGGACTTGCAATAAACTATTTTGTTTATTGATAAGTGCATAGATGATATTACTTGCTCCAGGGTATTCATCTGGTCAGTGAAGAAGCTGTGTAACTGTTCTGCCCGACTGTTAATCGTTTTGTTCCCTCACAAAATGGAATATGATAAAAATAAAACCTTTATTTGATCTTTCCAGGGAAAAGACTCCCTTAATTATAATTCCCAGATTGGTGATGAAAACATAGCTTGGTCTGTCCCAAATCCTTAATGCACCATATATCTTTTACTCATTATCTCCTCACCAGACACTTACAGGCTGTAAGTTGTGAGTAATAATAAGCTTTATGCTTATTTGTTAATGTTCCTTGTTTTGTCTTATTACTGTTTCTGAGACCTCTTTCTTCTAGTTCCGAAGAAACTGTTTGCCATCTTCTTTGCATAATTCTGTTTTAATCTTTCCCCTTGGTTAATATTCTCTTCTTTGATAAAGCTCTTCATTGCCTAAAGGATTTCTGTCCACAAAGGTGAAACACGTCTGTAGGTTAATAAAGATTTTCACTCAGCCACTCCCTCCCTCATAGCCTGGATTTTTACCCCAATCTAAACAGGGTGAAACACCAGTTTTACTCCCTACAATTTCAAAAGAAGAAGAAAAGCATCTTTTTCATTTTAGTCCTCTTTTTTGCGTTATACAAATTTACTTTGGAAAAGTAGGTTGATTTTTGTTTCTTGAAGGGCATCAGGAGCTTTACAGGATATTGAGAAATCACAACTCCAGCCATGTGAAGGATAAACCTATTGGTGCCTCAGGCAATGCAAGTAAAGGACTTGCCAAAATCAAATGTTTATTCTTTTGGGAATTTTTCCTAAGCACTGTAATTTCACAGGATGATTCAGTTGCCCCATGGCTTATTTATAAAATGTTAAAGTGTTAAATACAATTAGTATAAGCATCCTAATCTCTCTAGAGACTCTTTGCTTATAGTATTGCTTGGAGCTTGTGTAAAATAGTCTGGAACATTTCATCTTTTCTGTTTTTGTTTGTTTTTATTTTCTGAGCCTGAATGAAAAAGGAAATTTCAAAGATGAAGTATTTTCTTCTACTTTCAGGCTACCACATTCTCTGGTGGAGGTGAGGTAAATGGGTTCTGTCCTGGAGCAATGATGCAGTTTAGGTAGTTCTGTTGGTATGCAATTTTTAATTTTTAAAAAATCATTGTATGATGAGAGCATTGTAGTGTGGTCTGCATGGGACTATTTCCATTTATCAGATGGAAAAGGAAACTGTCAGTTTGTTTTTAAGTGGTTGGTGATTCTGGGAGAATGTAAAACTAGAGTTCTCTGCCCCAGTAGTGTTTGTGTCTGCTTATAAAGACTCAGAAAATAAGGTGAAGTGTTTGGTTTTTTAAGACTTAAATATTTTGGCACCTTTTTCTGAATGAAAGGAGTAGCGGTTACAGTGGGCTTTGCCATGTCAGCAAATGTAACATAAAGTAATGATGAATTTGGATTTTAGGTTTACTTATGTGGCCTTTGACTAATGTTAAAATATCTGGACTGTGTTTGATACTTATTAGTCTTTAAAATAATTTCATTTTTCCATGATGCTCTCACCACTAATGGCTAGCAGAAGAGGGCTTTCTTTCTAATTGAGGCTTTTTAGGCTGCTGGCAGTAATTCACACATTGACTCTTACATGCCTAATTGTGTGAAAAGGGTGATTTTATCTGATAGACACTAAAAAGAATCTCAGCCTCTCATTGTGGGGAAGGACTCCCAAGTTATGGATTCAGTGTTAATTAGTTTGTTTATTTTTGTCTGTTAGGATAGTTAGAATATGTGCATGGGACATTGGAATTTGTTGTTAACATTTCAAAGTAAACAATATGTATAAAAAATTGTCCATGAAAACTCACAGATCTTGTGAACCTATCAAAAACAGATTCAAGCCACTTCAGGCACCGTGTGGCAGGAAGGCCCACTTACACAGAGACTGATGTAAAGGTGATTTGACAACATTAGAAATTTCTCAGTAGTCAGTGAGTTTTGGGCCCACCTTTTTTCTGATATTGCTGTGTTCAACAAAAAAAAGCAATCAAACCTTGAGCAATCTTAAAAGTTCAAGGAAATATTTCTCACTGGTTTTACTGAATGAAAAGTGAGTGTGACTGCCAAGATCATGTGTGAACAGAAAAGAACACAAGTACAACAGACCTAAAGGAAACCTTTTTTGAGTAATTATCACAAATAACTGTTTATGGATGGTAGCAATGTGTGCTGAAAAGGATTTCCATTTCTGAGCTTCATGGAGGAAATTTTTAAGTAAAGATTTGTATGAAAAGTGGGACAAGAGGCAGTGAATTATGATGGATATAGGAAACCAAGGAGAAAGAAGAAACTGGGAAAATGGGAACAGGGGAAGTGAAATAAGAGCAGAGATAAGTTTGTTCTTTAGCTGCTTCTCAGTATAGTTTTTGGTACTGATCCTTTCAGCCTCAGAACATTTATTGAAAGGAAGGAAGTGCACTAAGACCTCAGCTGGTCACACTGCACTGATGGGGAGATAACACCTGGTTAGTGGGCATGCAGGACACAACTGCAACACATTGTTGAAGTATAGTTTGATCTTTTGTGTTGTCACATTCCCAGAAAATGGTGACTTCATTCTGCTGTCACTGATGTTAAAAACAATGATTATCCATATAATTTGTGACTGATACTATGAACACAGTTAATCACATCTAAAATTCTTCTATTTGTTTAGCTTGGAATTCTGCTGCTGTGATTTATCTTTTGGCTTTTATTCTCCCCTCCACAACAAAAATACGTGTTTGAAACAAAGATTTATATAAAATGGCTTTGCCTATGACAACAACCAGGTTGTAAATGAGATGTGACAAGGCAGAGGGTGGATATTCTGGTTTGATAACTACAGTTAATCAATCGATCAATCACTCTCTGTCTCTAGGGAAAATGATGCATTACATGGATGCAGATGATCTGTTGCAATGCCCTTGGGGAAGTTTAGGTTCTTCTGTGATAATCATCTGCTCAGAAGTGACAGTGAATTTAAAATACCACCTTTACAATCTCTCTAGATTGGTGGATCATCGGGTTGGATGATATAATCAGGAGTCAGTGCAGGTGATGTATAACTCTGTTCTACTCAAAGAGGGTAAGAAAAATTTTCTTGAGTTTTTCCAAGCATTGGCTGTAATAGAGCAAGATAGAAATTAGTCCTTTAAAGATTTCCTTTATGATTACATACACTAACATGAAATAGTGAATACAGATAGAGAAATAAGACAGATAATTAAATGGTAAATCTGTCCAGATGTATCTTTTGCAGAAATCCTGTTACAGTCTGAATTATAGGCATGGTTACATTTTGTTCACAGTGTTAAACATGGCCTTAAACCTAATTAATTTTTCTTTGAACTTGAGAAGTGATTTCTTGCCCTGAAATCTTGAGACCCTTCAGGATGAACTGAAACGTAAGAGTTTTTTCCATAACAGTGAGAGTTTGACCCTTTGCCACTAACTCTAAACCCTCACATGTTTTAACATAACACAGATACTCTTTTGTTTGCATGAGCCTTGTAGAAAACTGTGTGATTAAAAAATTCTGTCTGTATGTATTATCTGCACCCTATTTTCTTCTGGTTTGTTTTTTTTTCTACAGCTTTTTCACAAATAACAGGATTTTTGCCCCTTATTACAGCTAATCTATCCCTGCAGTTTTTCCCCCTCACCTGGAGTAATAATCCTCTATTTGCAGCACTGTCAGCATCCTCACAGTAACCAGCCGTGATCTCACAGGATCGTGATTTCTATTAAAGAATATATAAACTTTTAAACCAAGCATATTTTAATGACCCAATGTACATTTTAATGAGAAACTAGTTTTTTTGTTCATCTAGATGACAAAAGCAAAATCAGTGGCTTTGAATGGCAAGGTACTCTTCCCATTGTGTAAGCAATGGAGTGTTGACAAGACTGTATTCTCACTTACTCCAATGAAGAATAACTATTCTTTTGCTATAATTAGGCTCTGATTTTGATAGGTATATAGGGTGCATAACAAAGATGCAGAATAATAAACTGGATTGCTTCAGAGAAGACAATATAGAGTACCTGAAAATTAATCGTGAACTATTCCAATTTTGCAGTAGTTTGTTTTCAGTAACTTCAGTGAGTGTTGTCAACACAACGTGCAGTTGTCGGTCCTAGAGTTAGGAGCACAGTTCTGTTTTTCTTTTAAGAACTTATTTTCTGATATCTTTTCAGAAAGATTATAGTGTGATTTGAAACCTTAATGCATTCTAAATGAGTGAATTGGAAAACAAAGAACAGTAATAATTGAGGAGTAAATAAAAGTTTAAAAAAAACAGGCCACAGTAGTGTTTACTTTTCTGAAAACTTCTTAAATTTGTATATTTTCTGCCCAGAAAGTGATCTGTTTCCTGAGTCACACTCCATGGGAGATGGCCTGGCAGATTTGGTGCCAAATTCTGTTTCTCTAGAATAAGTACAATTGCTTCAATTGATAAGCAATCAAGCTATCTTTGGCTATGTTTTTCTTTATGGTAATTTTTGGATTAGTTTAGGGTAACTGTTGGATTTCATGGAGGACTACAAAAACACAGTATGTATGATATGCCAGTTAAAAAAATGTATGGACTAGATCAGGTAATCACAATAATACTACTTCAGTAATTTGAAATATAAACAATATTTTTGAAATACATACAAAGTATGATATTTGTGTTGGACATCGAACACAGGTTATTTTGGCCTGCATCAAGGATGTGGTTTTACCCAGGAGATCAGAGAATAAACTACTATAAATGGCAAACTTATTTTGTTGGTTAAGGAGACATTCCAGGGAAATGTTGGTAAGCATGATGCTTTTTAGGTAGAAAATCTGCCAGGGAACATGTGAGGGGTAGGTTCATAATTTCCATTCATGATACACACCAGCTTGTGGCATATTAGAAAGACTTAACTGCTATCTCAAGAACAAAAACTCACTATTTGGGAGCAGCAGTCAATTTCTCTAACTCACAAAACACCTCACCTGTGTTACCACGGGATTTGCAGATATGAGAAAAGCACCTGGACAGAGGGGATAATTTACAGAAAACAAGTTGGTTATTTTAGCCCTTGTTTTTATTTGCTTTATGAGTTGAATATGTCAGTTCAAAGGCATGAAATTCTCACTTTGGAATTTCATTTCTAGATATTCAGGGATAATTTGTAGTTGTAGTCCATATCCTCTTAGGTACAGTTGCTTGGATACGCTGTGGGATCCTGTTTCTACTCCTTGAATATGCAAATGCTATGGGCTATGCAAGTATTTTTGGTCATGAGTATTTTTGGTCTTTTGTTAACAGAATTCTGAAATTCTCCTTCTGTAGGCATTCCTGAAGAAAACCTTAATTGTATGAATGTTGTCAGGAAGTATCAACAAAGCTGTTTAAAGACAACAAGTGAATAGCAATGGGCATTGACACTCTTTTGTGAGTGAAATGATTCATTGTATTTCAGAGTGAACAGCTACCAGATTTTTTGACTGGCAGATTTTTCAGGGCATAGGGTTTCCCTCCTTTAAAAGTGCAGGTTTGCTCTTCTTTCTGAAATAAAGAAAAAAAAAAGTGCAATTCCTTCTACCTTGAAGGATTTAAGTAAAAGCACATTAGAAAACATAATTTTTTTCTCTCTCTACCCCAAAAAACTTGCCTTCCACTAAGAAATATCCTGAAGTACATAATGAGAATTTAGGAACCTTGGCTGTCCAAAGCCTAGCACTAAAATTTATTCTTTTTTTTTTTTTGTAGGTAGGAAATTACTTTTTCACAAACAGTTTGTTCAGAAGAATCAAAACATGAAGTAGCTTCAGTAAGATATTTGCACGTTTGGAGAGAATTAGGTCTTTGAATCTGACAGACTTTTTTGTGGTCCTGAGTATATTTCAGTAGCATATTAATTTCTCAGTCATGAGTCTCTCTTATGCTGGCTGAATGCTAAATACCTGCTTTAGTTGCAAAGGCAATAAAAGCTTCATGTTTGTACAAGGTTTTTTCCCTAGATGAGTTACTGCAATTTCATTGTTTTTATTTTTATAACCCAAAATAATTATTTTTGATATATTGAACTGAAAACCTCTTTCAACATAAAATCTCAGAAGAGAATTTCCATTGCCTCAATCCTTTGCCTGGCCTATGGCACGTGCCTGTTTTGTAGCAGCATTCTTTCATGCTCCATAGATGTGTGTTGTATTTCATGCAGTACCACTGTAACCAGTCTGTTTCTTTGGTACAAAATACTGTCTGTGCCCAACCAGAATGTTCTGTATATGTAAGAAAATCCTGGATTTACTTATTATGAGAATGGGGTCACCTACTGGTCATAACAAAATTTTCATTATTTTAAGCAGTCTGTCATTTACATTAACTAGGATATGCCTAAGAACCTTTCTTAATGACTTTGTGTTGTTTCAATTAAGTTGTTCTTAGATCAAATCAAATAATGGTAGGATTTGTTGATCTGTAAAACTGCCTTCCCCATATGGATTGGTAAGGGATTATCCCACCAGGGGTTTAGAATCCAGGAAATTAAAAAAAATATATCTGAATGACTAAATGTTTTCAAAAGGAGGAAACATCTATGATAATGAAACTGAGTCTATTTTAAAATGCAAGGGATCCTCTTGAAAGCCAGTACTAAGCACACTCAAAGAAAACATTGTGCACTAAACACTGTGCATTATGATTACAAAACTAGGTCTCATTTAATCCATCAATATTTTGGTATGTTTAATATTTAAAGAGTGTTTTTAAACCATTATTCAGAAAACCCTAGGACAAAAATGATTTTGCAAATAACAAAGCATACAAGAATGGAAGTTAATTTGACCTTTATCACTGTATTGTCTTTAGGAAAAGAAATTCAATTGCAGCAGTAGTGTACATATATATGTAATCTGTATCTTTTCAAAAGAGGAGAATATATCAGAGCATTTTCCATAATTTTGAGACTATTACAAATTGGTTGCATAATAAAGTATGAAACTGTAATAAATGCAGTTATACATCCCAAATATATGCCAAATGTTTTATCTTATTCAATAGAAGGAAAAGCAGATGGTTGAAGGAAATTTGTTTTCTCTGTAATCAGTAGAACCAATTTTAAAAAGTACTTACAGAAGCTGACAGTGAGTCATCACCTTTGTTTCATCATAATATAGGGAACATTCCCATATCATCCCAAGTGACCTGAATATATGTTTTTGTATTTAAGATTTAGTTCATAAATGAAAAATTATTAGAGGAAAAATACATGATTTTAAAAAGTATTAGATGATTTGAAACAGCACCTTTCTGTCAGAGCTTGCCTGGGATTCCATTTCCCATGGATTGTCTCTTAGGATTGTTACACTGGGTGCCACGCATTCCAAAAGGCTTTCAGGGACTACTGATTGGTGTAAAGAAACCCAGACTGAACTTGCACTTCTTTTACCCCTTCTGTGTTCTGCCCTGCATTATTTCAACACTGTGTATCTCACAGTGCTAACAGCTGCTGTGTGCTTTATATAGATACTAAACCCTACAAACAGAGTTTATGATCTATAAGAATTCTGGTAGCAGGCTGATGATGGCTTCTTTTGGAAAGAGGTCTTAACTGTGCAGACTTGTGACTTGGGTGGCTCACAGTCAAATTAATATGAAGAGTTTGGCAAATCCTTTATTTGTGCATTGAAATGATGGCATGATCTTAAGAGAGTAACATAATTTCCCACCCCTCAAAGGTATGCTGCTTTATTCATTATGAGGATATATGGTGAAAAATATCAGGGTGGTATTGCATGTAGGGTGTTTTCCTTATCTGTTGGAGAATCTTGTAGTGAAAAGGCAAGCCACTGCAGTTAGAAGTCACCTTGGAAAACCTCTGCTTTGTCACCTGAAGCCATGTGATAAATTTAAGCTACTAATAGAAATCTGCTTAAAGTAATTAATATAATTATATAGCTAAGTTCCTGTAAATTAGATGACTTGTCATCTCAGTAATTTTTTTTTGTCCCCCTACTTTCTTCAAGAGAGGGGTCAGACCTTAAACTTCTCCTTATTGAATCCAAAGGCTGTTTTTGCAGAATTGCCACATAGAGTATTATGTGATATCAATCACATCGTTCCAAGTGCCATGGAATGCCAAATACTCTGAAAAAAAGGAACTACTTTAAAGCAGATTCCTCAAGTGTGTATAAACCCTTTGTGGGGACACTGAGTTATAAGGACAACCAAAACACCAGCAAATGGAGCATAGCTAGCTTTGGGCATCAGGATTAATAGTCCAAAGTGAATTCACATGTGTCATAGACAAACTGCTACTGGCTTGTTCAAATGCTGTGGATGCTTCTATGACACATTGGTGTCACCCTGTGATAACAGGGAACAGGTACTCTCTGTTCCTTAATTCTCCACGAGAGTTGAGGGAACACAACTTTACATCCTGATGGTAAATTAATTGGTGGCTGTTGATCATTCACATGGTACAGCAGAAAACTTCACAGAAGAAAACTTATGAAGAATTAAAAATGAGGTAAAATGGCATGTTTTTGAGGTGACATTAAAGACCTCAGACATCACATTGAATAATGGAGATAGAATGAAATAAAATATTCTTTTGTTCACTGAACTTCATCCATCTTATTCACCAAATAGTTTGGAGTCCAAGGGAAATCCTAATATATGAATTGATGATTGCAAGAGTGCTGTGAAATCTGCTCTTGCAATTGAGTAGAAAGTTGTCTGAATTCTGCTGTTCAGTTTTCCCTTCAGCTGAAACCCAGTAATCCTTCACAATGCTTCTAGTCCAAGACAGACCATGAATTTCCTACAATCCCTTTGGTGACAATTAAAACTAAGGGCTTCTTCCTCTTGTGAACAGTCTCTGTGTTTCAGGAGATGTGATAGCAACCCCTCAGACAGCTCAGACCCAGGAGCAGAAACAAGTCTGTCTGTGCCCTACACAGCAGTGTTGTCAGCTCTGTATGCTCTGAGCTCTGGTCCTCTCAGGAGTAAGAAAAGCTTGGTAGAGCTGTCAATACCAGGCAAAACATTGTCTGATTTTATGAATTATTTTCCTTCAGCTCACCACTAAAAATTATTGCAATGAATTTAATTTATATATTTGCAAATGCTGTAACATGAAACATACTGCTGCTGACAATCTGAATTGCTCATGCTGTCAGCTGTTTGGAAGAGCTCTCAGCCTAGAGTTTGACATGTTCTTCCTCAGAGGAGAGCAAGGGGAGTTGTTTTGCCCAAGTGTAACCTGTTTACACAGCAAATAATTTGTAGGGGTGTTTCTTTCATTGACATTCTTGCTACCTTGAACAGGTTTAACTTTGATGAGTTCCCCCTTTGTAGCTGTACTTTGCAGTCTCTTTTCTAGACCCTGAAAGCTATTTTGTCCACTTTGTAACCTTAAGGCTGTGGTGTGTCCCAGGCCTCTTAATGTTCATGATGGTGCATATTTGCTTGTCCTTATCAGCAACACAGGGGGAAATAATAAAAATTAAGCCTGCATACAATCTGTTTTGTATGGGGCTTTTCCCTTCTGCCCAGCCCTACACTCTCTATTGAAGGCAGTCCCTCCTGCCTTGCCCTGGGCTACTGGGAGAAAAGACAAATGTTTCAGTGTGGAAGGCTAGGGAAGAAGTCAGAATTTTTACACTGAGATCTGTGGCAAGGAGCCTTTGTAGTGCCCAAAGACCTGAAGGTAAGAGAGTGTTCCTTGGCTGTCTGGGTCTCTTTGGGCCCTATTACACAGCTCAAGCCCTGGGCTTTTTGCTTTGGCAGGGGCACATTGCTGTGGAGAGCTGCAGCTGGAGCTGTAGAGGGGCATGGGAGTCCTGACCCAGAGCCAGATAAATGCAAAGGAGTTAGTTACATGGTGTGAGATACAAAAGGCTTAATGAGCATGGATATCTAGCAGAAACTTAAGAGAAACTGAGCCAATTGTCTGTACACTGTTAAAGAAAACAAAAAGTAAATGGATTTAAACATATTCAGGTTCTAAGTTCAGATGCATACTTTTACAAATAATAACATGAACACTGTGGATTCATGCAAGGTTCACTTAGTATTTTCTTTGCAAAAAAAAAGAGGGGGAAAAGTGATATTAAAACACTTTGGATATTACAAAAGACTTTTTTTCTGCTTGACTGTTCAATGTTTGGTGCTGAGTATTTATAGAGTTAAAACCTTGCATTTTAGAATCACTATTTTTTTCAATGTTAGTAAATAAATAAGTGCAGGAAGCAAGAATGGAAGATTTGTTTGCAGAAGGTGGATACTGTTTTAAACATTTGTCAAAGTGAAAATGAGCTGAATATGGAAAGGAATCCCGTTTGTCCCTTTTTACTTTAAATTATCTGTTCTGTAGCGTATCGATGAGTAATAATATAGTTAATCAAAATAATCTGGTCTGGCAAGCAAGACAATTTATAAGTGTGTGATATGTATCCCTGACTCAGTAATCTGCCATAGTTTGGTAATCACGCATTTGTTGCAAAATACTCAAGAGCTTACGTGAGAGGCTAATACTGATCTCTAATATTTGGAGCCTGGATCCGTGTGTTTATATAACACTACTTAATGACTTAGGTTTTCCTGGCAAGTCCTGCTTTGATTGCAGCCTCTGTAAGATCTCTTTGCAAAATCAGTAAAAGCTGCAAACTGTGAATGAAATGTTTATACTGGAAGGTTGAAGAGCCACATGTTGACTACTAAATTTTTAAAGTCTGCTTCCATCAGTGGGAATGTGGCAGGGTCTTGGCAGCCCCCGTGCCTTTGTAAGCCGCAGTATATTGCTAACAAAGCCCCATCAGGCCTTTTCTGTCAAGACTGCTAATTACTTGGATCCTGCTTCTGTCAGTGCTTGTAATGCCTGCTCAGAGGCAAATGGATTCATTGACCTGAAGCATGTATAAATTCTTCTCAAATTTCATTGATATTCCATCTGAAGAACCAAGAAAGAGGAGAAAATGAATTTTATTTTCTCACTAGGCCACTGGAGATGATGACCATTTGAAGCAGCACAATGCTGCCAAATGATTGCCAGGGCAGACTGTTTCACTGACAGCAGGTGCTCCAGTAATACCCAACACAAGCAGTGGTTAACACACTGAGGGAGAGCAAGTTGCATGGGAGTGAGTGGCATTATTTTCTGGCATTGTGGGACCAAATAGGTTTTGTCTGGGTGATCCTGTACTTTGTTTATCATATAACGATGAAAACCAGTGTTTCTGCATCTTGCTGCCACAGGTTTTGACATAGTACTGTGTAATTTTATCCCTTTGTCAAAGGAGGTGGCACAGACAAAAGGCTGGCTTTCTGAGGCCATGTTCTGGTGTGTGAGGATGTGTGTGTGTGTGGGATCCCTCTGGAATCACTGGGGAAGGAGAGCAGTGTTACTGCTGGGCTGCCAAGGCGAAGGCGCAGCTATGCAATTGCAGAAGGACTGAGAAAACTGGGGTCTCTGCAATGTGGAAAATTCAGTGCTCAGGCCATGTATAGTTTATGGGTAGATATTTCCACATTGTAGACAAGAGATGGTACCTTTGTGCCATCAAACAATGGGGTTACTTGGATTTTTAGAAGTATCTGGCCACAAGTGGGCCAAAATTGGCAGGTAGTGTGTACTGCATCAGAAAATGCAGGTGAGTGTAAGATTTAGTGGCCACTGAATGAACCCACATTTCTCTCAGTTTGTAAATATAACAAAAATTCATGCCTTTGGCTGTAAATGGGTTTGATGCTTGTTTAATATCCTGTGTAAATCAGCTGCTGGTCTTTTTCTTCTGTGATATGGATATCCATAAAATTAGGTCATGCCAACCCCTACTAGCTGTTTCACTAGCTGACAGTCTTGCAGGAGAGAACAAGGTTAGGATGAAGACAGAAAATGAATTTCTGTTTTATCCCTGCAGGAAGGTTGCCCCTGCCAGGTGTGGGTTTAGCTGCATGGCTGGTCAGTGGCAGGAGTTTGTGATTTCCAAAGCTCATTGTACTGAGCTTGTTCTGGGAACAAAAGGGTTTGGTTTCTGCTGATGTCAATCTGACTCTTTTTCAGAGGCACTCAGTTCAATAAAAAAAAAAAAGTTTTGTGGCGTGCTTTACCTTAATCTTTACTGTTATGGTGTGGTGATTTTTTCCCCTTGTATTTTTTTAAAATAATTTGATTATTCACTTTTTCCTTTTATTGAATTTGACTTGATCACCTCTATGTCACATCAAAAAGTGTGTCAGACCTGAGGACAGCTTGACTTCTCCAAATTCTTCCTTTTAACTTCCAACTCTAGATTTTAATGAGCATCTGATTCTATTCAAGTGGCAGCAGGTTATTATGTCTGCTGTGATACGGATTTAATTGTCTGCCTCTGTTACTATGCTGAGATTCCTGGAATCTCTGTAACCACTTTGATGTCGTGTATGTTTAAAAATTGTGTGAGTTATATTTTTCCCTCAGAGGTAAGGAAAATGTTTTGTAATTCAGGCTGACATTATAGAAGGGAAAAGGAATATGGGAGGCAGTGAACATTTGTGGCCTCTCTGATCCATTGGTGGTAAGAATTTCAGCTGCAGTATTACAGAGACCTGCTCGTGGTAATCTGTCAAAGGATTTGTCCTCATTGGCATCTTTGAGATTGAGTTTTATTAGGTGTTTGTAACCTCTCCCCCTTGATTTATTTTAACTGGTATAATCTCTTTTGACAATCAGCATTATTGCAGCATTTTATTGCTGGAAGTGCCTTGATTTGCATAGCTGAAAACCACATATATTTGCTAAAGAGGAATTGCTCTTAAAGCTCCTTTATTGACAAGAATTTGAGAGAAAGAGTTCCTGTTAGTGCTGAAATCACTTTTGCTGCTCTATTAAAACAAAGTCTTACTTGGATTTCCATTTATATTAATTTCCTTTTACATATCTGTGGTGTGTGTTTTGTTGAGTTTTTTTTTCCCATGAAATTATTAAAGGCTTCAAATTAATGTTTGCATTATGAAGAAATAATTTATGAGATAAAAGTGGTCATAGGCATTGTACAGATAAAGCAACAGTATATTAGGGAGTTTTCTGATAGCCCAGTTAAAATTATTTTCTATTCTTCTTGGGAAATAATAGAAGAAAGATGCTATGTAGCACAAATTAAATTACCATTCAATATAGAAAAAAACCCTCAAATTTCTATTTTTGTTTTAGTAAAATTTTGATACTTTGTTTAAGAAGAGGTGATAACATTTTGGAAAATCAAGATATTATTATGAAAAATGTTTACGTTTCTCACAAAAAACAATCTGGAAAATGCAGTGGCATTCATTTGAAACAGGAATACCATTGACTAAAAAACGTTGGAAAAATATTTGATTATTTTTACGGGGAGATTTAATTCCTTCAGTGAAGTAATGAAATCACTTTTCTATTTGAAGTATCTTTGTCACTTTTTTTTGTAGCCAGCATATTATGTTAACTATTTCTTTGATATATTTTTGCAGCTAAGTGGTTTTAATCCCTTTTCATCTCACAGTATTAATTCTGTTTTATACAGTGATTTGAACACAGCACTCTCAGAAAAATCTGGTTCCCCTTGTTTAATATTTATATCTGAGAATCATAATTTGTTTTTTCTTTTCCTGAGGATGATGTACAATTTCATTTGACATTTATTTTGATTCAAGGACAGTGTTAATTCATTTCTGCTTGGCCTTGTAATGTCTGTTATTCAATGGAAAGGATTGTCTGCACCTCTGTGCAAAATTCTCTTGTTGACTTGCAATATAATGCTCTTGTAAATTGAAGGATTTTCAATTTTCCTTTATACGACATTATGTTGTTGGTAATTTTACTTCAGATTCTGGGTTCTGCACTGCTGGTTCATTAGCAGGCAAGTTCAAAAGTTGTCATTGTTTACAAAACATTTATGAGGTATGTTTTCTCCTTTCACTTTCTGATGATCTAAAATTTAAGTTTTCTATTTCAGCTCAGTCTAGGTTTTAGCAGAAGTGTAGATATACTTTTCGTCAGGGAAAAGTATTTTTGTATGTTTATTTCTGTCTATGCTTATGGTGATTCTTCAACCTTTCAAGTCCTTTGCTAGAAGGCCGTGGCATTGATGATTTCTCTTTCAAATTTAGGTACACAATTGAAGTTAGTTTTCCATGATCAGTAGCACAGTCTATTTGCTTGCTCTTTCTCCATGTTCTGCAGTTCCTTATTATATCTGTTGGTCCCAGAATATTTTGGGTTTACACGTGTATAAAGGGAGAAAATAATTGGGTTATGTGCAAAGTATCAGCATAATTGCACTTTTCTTAATAGGGAGGTTGCTGTGTGGCCAGGAAATGACTCCAGCTTGGTAACAAAGTCAAATTGCACCACTTAAAGCTCAAGATAACGCTTAACTCAATCTGGTGTCAGATCATAAACCCAGTCCTAATGTGGCCTCTCTGTATTCATCATGCTCAAGAGGCATGCAGAAAACAGAGGCTTCAGTGGGTTCATGAGACTGTCAGAAATATTTTCATTGTTTGTGCTCGAGTGCAGTCTCTCCTTAACCTTTTTCACAAGTGCAACAATTACGAGTTAATCTCCAACTCTGTACAGTCCTCGGCCATGGAGTGCGTGCTTGTCTTAAATGCCTCTCTATTCCTAAAGTCAAAGCTGCACATTCATTCTACATTACCTTTTAAAGGTAGAAATTACTTTGGGACTACCTCCCAAAATCTTACAGTTGCTAACACGTATCAGTTCACACCTTGCACTCAAATGCAGAGAGAAAGTGCTCTGCTTTTAAAATATTTAATGTTGCTTCTTTAAAGCTTTTTCTTGGATTTCTACTTTATATTACTATCAACTTAATGGTTTCTCCACTTAATTTTATTTTCCAGTTATGCATCTTAATTTTAGGTTACTTGAATTTGAGAGATTTAAAAAGCCCTGGAATTGTGCTTCTTACCTGTAATTTATACATTTAGAAATGCTTTATTACCAAAAATTATGGATTTTATTTTAGTCACTTTTTAAATATGGTTAGAAAATATGACTACTTCTTGTGATTTTCTTTCACTTTTTTCTAATGAACTGTGTAAATCTGCTGAATGATATGCTTGTTGCTGATGCTTATAATTGCATATCGATCTATTTATTTTTCAATGTGACTTAATAATAGAAGATGCTGAGGAACATTGTGATGATGCTCAGTAACCTCATGTTGACAACTCCAAGGAAATTGTAACTAAATCGGTAGGCATGACTAGTAAGTAAGATAAGATACAATACTCTCAATTTGTGTTTAAATGTGGGAGACAAGAGAATTTTTGGTACTAGAATTACCTGAAATGGTTGCAGTTATAGTTCTTTATGCTGAATTCTCTTCCAATGTTATGCTTTTGTTGCCAAGTAAGTAATTGCAAATTATGCTTAATAAGCCTGGGAACTAAAGATCAGTTGAGACAACTCATTGTAGAAACCATGTAAGTGAAGAACTCAGCTCCTGCTTATTGTGGATCAACAATAAATAGGACATACTGGGTCACGAATACAACAATTGAGGGAAGAGAGAGGTTACATTTTATACATCATCTGAGATGATGTTGCCTATGTGACACATACAATGTGAATATTTTATTTGTGTATTATTGTTGGAATACTTTTTATTGCAGGTATTTTTACAGAATTTCAAAATGTTGCATACCTCAAGGGTGTGGATATTAAAGTTTTAAGCATTCCTTCCAAAGACAAAAACAAGCAAACAGACAAAAACCACCCAAACCACTAAAAACCTCTGTTTGTCCCAGGCTGGTGTACTGTACCAATAAAATATGATCTCCATTATAATAACCTACTTTATGAAGATTAAATGGTTTTGCAATTCAAACAAGGTAAAATTGGTTTAAAGAAAAATCAAACACTAGTTTGCTAGTTTAGGATTTAAATAGTGGAATGAGAAATCTTTTTTTATATTGCTATTGTGCACTGGTCAGCTAAGAAGTAATTGCTTTTTATAAGGCAAATTTGCTTTTACTTTTCCAAGGTAATGAAATGAACCTGAAACATTTCCTTTGAAATCAAAGTCACTATCACTCAAATGTCACCAGCAGAATTCCATCATATGGTTTCAGCAAATACATAATGAGAAAGCAGTGCTTGGAAATGATTGACAGGATTCTATTAAAAAAGCTTTACTACACATTCATCCCTAATTATCTGTGCTGTAAATCAATCGTGATTTGACTTCTTTTGATATTCACATGTTACTAACATGTACAGACAGAGACATCTGGATTCTATTTGGAGAATAGCTTGAAGATGTAAGTTGGAAACTGCAAATGCATTGAGGGAAAAGGCTCTGAATTTGCTTTTTTTTAAATACCTAATGAAATTCTGTGCAAACAAAGTATGCTCATTGACACAGGAAAGTCTTAAAATATGATATGCAAAATTGTTCAAAGAAGGAAATCATCTAAGATTGAATCAAATCTTTAAACAGATATGTGTAAAGGTCTAACAAGGAAATGATTCCCGAGAGTAAAGATATTCCATTGCATAAAATCAAAGCTTCTTAAGGAAAAAATTATGTCAAATATAGTTTAGCTCCTTTCCAGCCTAATCAGCAGTTCAGAAGAGGAGACTTTATTTGTGGTTGGGGAAATGCTGTTTTAGGAGCAGAAGGACAAGGGATGTAAATTCAGTCTCAGTGAGAGGGCAGCATACTTTTAGCAAAATAGCTATCAGAAGGAATGCTGCAGCAGGCCACAGAGTAGAACAATTTTCAAGCCCATACCAATGATTCTGACATATTCCTTCCTGTAAACAAGACTAGAGTGAGGGCTATAAAGTTAAAAAGTGAATCAAACAAACATGGTTCACACAATTAACAGCTTCTATGACATTATCACAGCAGACTCTATTTATAGGATATTCTAAAAGTTGCTCAGCAGCCTCAGAGAAAAATCAATCAATACAAAAAATACCAGTAGGGAGCACTGAAGCCATTGGCATGACTCTCATGACTCAGTATTTAGCATATTGGGGAAGACTTACATGGCAGAAGGGTAGGAAAACAATACTTCATGCCAAATACAGTATAAAAGTAGAGCAATTACAAAGTAAGAATTAATAATTACAGAAAGTAAGATGATGGAAAAGAAAAAGATATTTAAAATATCTAAGACTTGAAGATTTTGGTTAAATGGGTATAGGTTGTTAACAGTATTGAGTTGAATTAATGTATTTGAAATAACTAAGATGATCTATTACATACATGTGTATGGAATACATGTGTACAACTACCATAACCCAGGTGAGGATGAATTAAATTACACATCTGGATCACTCTGGTGATTGATGATGTAGTTAATAATACATGGAATGTAAATACACTAAGAAAATTTTTCATAAAGCATTGTATGGCAAATAACTGAATGAGCACAACAAATGATATGAAAAGTGGAAAACCCCCTAATTTTCAAAGATTTCTTTCTAAAGATTTCTTTAAGAAGAACTTGGAAATTGACCTTTTTTAGTTATTTTTCAGAAAAATAAATAAGATTTCCTTCAAAAGATCAAAAGAAAATTAACACTTGTTCTGTTTGTTACAACTTAGGATCTTTATCTTTACTTCAGTCCATGAAAAATAATGGAGTGATTGAAAAAAGTCTTGAATAATAGAATTACACTTGGGAAGTATAATTAACAACTCCTGAACAGGCTTGATGGAAGATAAATCTCACCAAATTGACATGGTATATTTTTTAATGTGATTTATATTAGCTGATACAGGTAATGGTGTTTTATATGCAGACTCTTGTAAGCACTTGTTCAGGTAAGAAAATGTAAGAGTGCTAAGCTAAGTGGTGGACTTGGAATAAAGGGAATTCCCAAATTAGTAGTTTTAACAGTATTTGAGGTATTAATAGTTTTTTTCAGACTAGTAGTTGGAACACTTGTTTCATTGACTAGGGAGAAAATATTAAATTATTAAAAGTGATAGTGCAGTGAAGAGGTATTTGGAGGAATGATGTATAATGATTACAAAATTATACTGATATATGGATATAACTGATCCATATTCAGTTGAATGTACACTGCTAAGGTGATGTTTTGTTGAAGGGTAATGCATTTTTTGGTGTTGAACAAAAAAGCAGCGAACTACATTAGAGACATTATTTTCACTGCATCTGTCACCTTGATAATCAAAATAGAATAGTGTATTTAGTTCTAGAGTCACTCAAAAAGATGAAAGTAAATTGAGACAGGTTCATAAAGCCATGACAGTGATGTAGAACGTGCCAATATTTCCTGGTGAAAGATAAAACGTTCCAGGCTGAGTGTCAGCAAGCCATGCTGCCTCTTAAAGTCCTTAAATTTTCAAGAATATTCTACTAATAATATTTGGAGAAATTGAAAAAAATACAGTAATGTTGTTCCACTTCTCAGTTAATAAAGTACAATAAACTTTTATCTGTGTCTCTGTACCTGCCGAAGAAGAAATGTGAGGTCTCACTGTGCCATGCTGTGCTCATTTTGTTAGAAAATAGGGGTTTTTTTTTGTTTCTGGCTTTCAGTTTGCCTAAGCTGTCAGCTGCCCAGCCAGGATGGGTGCCTGGTGGAGGTGTTATCCTGCCTTTCTCCAGACAGCCCGTGGCAGGCTGGAGCCAGGAGCAGCTGCTGGGGCTGTGCTGAGGTAATGAAGAGCCATGTCTAGTGGCACTCACCCTTCAGAGCAGCATGTGCACTTCCAGAAAGAAAACACAGGTTTCCATGGGTGTTACCACAAATGTAGCTGGATCAGGTACAGGGAGGTGAGAGCTCTGGTGCAGATGAATCTTCAGCTGATTCTGAAGTTTGCTGGCAGTACATATGGTCTTTCTGAAGAGAAAGGAAATTTCTGAAAGCTTTCTATAAATGTGCTGATGCTTCCTCTGCACTGCTGACTGCGGCCGTATCTTGTGGGACAGGTTTCCTTCTGGAGCTTATCTGAGGCCTGTGAATGGTAAAATAAGATACTGATCTTACAGGAATTTGCAATGCTGTTTTCTAACGGGAATATTCTAGTTTGCAATTATATATCGCTCAAATTATTTATCAAGTATCTTTCAGTCCCTCTTACTCTTATGTTTTGCAGGAAAAGGAAGACACAAATCTGGATCCTTTGAATAAATTTACATTTTTTTCAATAGCTTAGTGAAATAATGCAGATTTAAACAATCTGTCCTTACTGGTTGTAAGGATGGAAGCTGTCAGAAATTTGCCTCTAAGGCAGTTTAAAAAGTGCCTTGTACAACATCAAACCTCCTAGGTTTGTCATTGAAGACTGTTTTTCTGTAGTATAGGTAAAGTAGTTTTTTTCTTCTTTCTAACCTGTAGTTGTAGTTGGAGTATTAAAATTTGCCATAATAACGTGTGCAGTCTTCTAGGAGGGTAGGTAGCTCTTGGGAACTTATTCACTTGGGAATCATAAAAGAGAAGTAAGCAAACCTTTCTTTGTGCTGAAAGCTAATTTTTAATGTAGACTCTTTGGAGAATATGACAACAGAAGTGGTAAAACCTGTCCTACATCAAAAAGATCTTGATTTCCACAATAGCAATTTCAGCTGGGTCTATGGTAACTTGCATATCCTCAGCTCTTGATAAAATTCCATGCGTATTTATAGATAAGAAACCTGAAGAAAACTTACAGGAATATGTGCATCCATCTTCAGCAGTTTGTCAGTGTGTTTTCCTTCTGGCCCAGCTGCCTTGGGTTGACATAATGAAATGCGGGAGTGCTGAGTCACATTTGCAGGATTCATGGTGATGTTTCTGAAACTATCAACTATTAGAAATGTAACATATCTTAAAAATAAAGATTCAAGATTTCATTTGAAAATGTTGCATTTACAAAACTATTCATAAAGATTTCACTCAAAGAGACAAGCATTTATAGTATGTCAATGCTATTTACATTGAGTAAATCAAAGAAAATATCTCCAAAACAGAGGACACTACAGCTTCTTTTTGTTAGGAAATGTTACAGCTGATTTTTGAAATGAAAGGAGTACATGACAATTGACACAAGGTATAAATTTGATTGAATCAAAAGTACCTAATATTTTTATTATTGTTTATTATTAAGGAAATGTTTCTGTTGGAAGGAAAGAAAATATCAGGTCATACTTTACTGAAGATAAAACTCCCATCACCTAGAGGTGTTTGTAGTGCATGATGCTGAAAGCTCAAGTATTCCTTTGTTGATGGAAGTCTTTAATGTGGTTTCATAAAGAAAAGTATTGGCTTCTTTCAGTAATATGTATTTTCTGTAACTGTTCTTAGTCTGGCAGGAAGTTTCATGCTCTCTAAAGGTGAAGAGGTTTTTCTTTTCATCCCTTTAAATCTGTGAATCAGCAAATCTTTAATAGATGAAAAAACTCCCAACCAATCAACCGACTAGACAAATCCACTTGTTGGAATTAGTTCTCTTGTGGCTGGGAGCTGTCAGGGATATTTTTGGGAACCACAAGGGGTTTTCTTGTATGTTTTTCCTTGCTGCTTAGTTGACAGGCAGAGCAGCTGTGCCAAAGGGCTTGAACCACAGTGCTGTGGCACCTTGTTTGGGGCTGTGTGTAATCCTTCAGGTCAATAAAGGGTGTTGATGCACTTGCTTTTTGTGTAACCAAGGTGGAACCCATGCAGCACTGAAGAGGTGGAGGAAATAGATGCAGAAAATGAAGCACATTGCTCACTTCCTAGGTTTGTTTACTAAAACCAGTAGTTAAAAGTGCTCAGAAAAGGGCTTTAAGCTGGCATTTCTGAAACACCTTTCTGAAGTGAAGGAAGTGTGCAGGATAGATTCCTTATGTTGCTACACTTCATCGAGTGGTTCACTTACAGTTTAATCCGTCAGCTTGGATAGTTTAGAAGCTATTCATGCCATGCTCAGTGTGAGGCTCCATCTGTATATAAATAGACTGGATTTAAAGGATGCTTTATTTTGTTTTGATCTTACAGAAAACTGCAATGCAGGTAATAATATAAAAATGTCTAAAGATACAGTGAAGGTGACTGGAACCATTTTTTCTGCTAAAACTAGACCATTAATCACAAAATAGGTCAGGATTTTAGTACAATAAAACCCTTCCTCAGAAGAAACAGAGGAATGTGTTTTGCAACTCAATATGTTCTCTCCGCTAAGGAGTAATGCAGCACAAGGCAGCACAGATTGGCACCTACACCTTTCTTTTCATTCTGCAGCCTTTCAGTTACAAATGAAAGAAACAAGCAGCAGGGTAATGCAGTTGTAGGCATTAGAAAGTTTGAACCTACTTTATGTAGTTTGATTCCTCCATAACATTTTGTGAGTTGTATATAACATATTGTTGTGCGTGATGTTAATTCATCCTTACAGTTTTCTAGCTTGTGGGATGCTATGGTGTTGGCATGCTGTTGGAGGAACAACCAGAATGTTACATAGCAGGTAACACTTGTATGGTCCTTTTACTGTTAGTGAAAGATACTGACTTTTAGAGCCATATAAATTTGTTGTGTATCTTGTAAATATTACTATAAAAATTTTTTTAATATATACTTTAGGCTGAATACTGCATTTTTGTCCTTGTAAGCAGAAATGGCTAGTGGCACTTCTTGTCTATGGTATGCTGTCTTATCTTGAAGTGGGATAGCCCTTGATTTCAGACTATGGTAGTAGTTTGATTCTTAGCTTTCCATGTTTAGTCTCAAAAAGAGCAGAACAAGGAACAAACATTTCTGCAAGCATTGCAAAGAAGGAAAGAGTAGTTATTGTGAAAGCAGTTATATGCTGCAGGTAGAACGCTGTGTGAAATAATTGTACAAGATACCAGCAGAAATTAGGGAGCTGATTCTGCCCCTCTGCTCCACTCTCCTGAGACCCCAGTGGAGTTCTTGGCTCAGACAGGACATTGACCTGTTGGAGAAGGTCCAGAGGAGGGCATTACCTTAGCTGGAGCACTTCTCCTATGGGGAAAGGCTTGTTCAGTCTGGAGAAGAGACAACTCTGGGGTCACTTCCAGTGTGGCATCCTTCCAGTATCTGAAGGGACCCTACAAGAAAGATGGAGCATGTAGCTTTTTACAAGAGCATGTAGTGACAGGATAATGGAGAGTGGCTTCAAATGGAAAGAGAGTAGGTTTAAATTAGGTATTAAGAAGAAATTCTTTACTATGAGCATGGTGAGGCCCTGGACCAGGTTGTCCAGAGAACTGGTAAATGCCCCATTCCTGGAAGTGTTTGAGACAGGGTTGGATAGGGCTTGGAGCAACCTGGTCAAGCAGAAAATATCCCTACCCATGGTGGGGACTTGAACTGGATGATTTTTAAGGTCTCTAAACCCAAACCATTCTATTCTTTCTAAGTTGCGTAATGCTGCCCTCAGAAGGATCTCGTTTCCTGGAGCAATCCATCATGTTGATTTACAAGTGCTGCTACCGTCTGTATCGTGCTAATAGGAAGCTCATGGCATCTGTCTTTGTGCTGAAAGCTAGCCAGCAGCAAAAAACACATGATTACAGATGATGTACAGTCAGTGGGCAAGGGGAAGTTCAGGCAAGATTCTGGGCAATTTCTGGATCTTAGACAATGAATTAGAATTACTTGGTTCTCTTGTTATATAACAAGATATATATATATATATATATATATATTTATATAAAAAAGTCTTATGTCTTCTGATGAAGACTCTGCAGTTCCTTTACATTCAGATTGATCAAGATGTATTGCATGTTATTGGTCATATCATAAATGAGCAGAAAAACTTTATTTTTTTCCCATTGTTATGTGTGTGCCTGCTTTCCTCATGAACTAAAACTGCCATAGTTACCTCTATCTCTTCACTGATCACTCTGAAGAGGGATGAGTATATGTGTACAACTTCTCCTTTGAATCCCATTTTATTCTACTTCCTACTGCTTTAGAGAATGAAGAACTTGATTTCTGAACTGAGGAATTTTGACCTCCCAAAACCAAATTGTTTTTCAATTCTTTTCCTTTCTCTCCCCCTGTGGATGCCTTTCCCCTCCTAAATTCAAGACTCTGTTATCTTTTATGCGAATGCCATGCAGCATTTTACTTCTGATTGTTGTCTGTTATTTCTCCACCTTTTTCTCTACAAAAATCGACCATGTATATATTTACAGAAAGAAAGCAGAATTGTTTGCTACCTTTTTTCAGAATTGGAAGCTGCAAGAGCGCTGTACTCCAGCAGTGTCTGGATGAGTGCAAGGCCTTTAAGAATTGTTCAGTATTCTAATGACCACTCAGCCAAGAAAGCTCCTGTTCTAGGCACTGCTTGAGTGGACAGGCATACTTTGGACCTGAATTTTGGGTGATTGACAGTGCCAGCACTTGATTTCCACAGTTTAAATTATGTGTGTTGTGTAGTCTTTGATTGTTTTGATGCAATTCAACCATTTTAGACATCAGTTTACCCAGCGGGATTTCACAAGGGAGGGTCTTAAGGAGATCTGTTGGGTTAGTAGAATTTAGAGCCTCTTACTGTTCCTAGGGGCAGGTGTTAGGTTTGCCTTTCCCAAATGGTTAGAGTTTGAATTATCCTCCCCACATAGTGCTTGTGATCAGCAAGAAATGATGCAAGGAGGACAACATCTGGCAGAAACAATGGCAAAAAGCCTGGGATAAATGTATGTGATTGCCTGCCATGGCTGTGCTGTGTTCTGTTAAAAGTTAAGCAAATGCATGTAGCTGACAGCTTGTTTAATCTAGATTCCCTTTTTCTATGAATTAATTTGTGTGGTCTCATGATGAGGGAAATGTCATGTTTTGCAAAGACCAGTCTGCTCCAAATATCTGCTACTTCTATAGCAACAGGAAGGAAACTTCAGGAGATGAGTTCTTTCCAATTTCAACTACAAATTGGATTTACTCATTGAAGTTACAGGTGTTATGTTCTGTAACAGAATCTGCTCCTTGGATTTGTGTCCAACAGCCAGGGAATACTTAATTATTTGCAATAGAAACAAGTAATCCTAAAGACAGAAAAGTTTCTTGGGAAAGTAGATGTTTCTTGGGAAAGAAAGAATTTCATCTCCTGTTATTCAACTTCCTTGAGAATTTTGGGACCAGTTTATTTTACAATAGGAATTAGTTAAAGCATTCTTGAAGTGTATTCTTTACATAGTATTTTGAAAACATGGCCAGAAATAGTACAATTAAAATCAAACTCAGGAGCTCATTTCATTATATTTTGGGAAGTACTCTTAGTAAACTGAGAGAGGTGTTTTCACACTGTAACTGTGTAACTTAATTTCCCTAATGAAGCTAAGAAATGCCAAGCTGCAACTAAAGATTGGAGTTAAAGCATTGGGTAATTTTTTGGTTTGTTTTTTTTTTTTTTTCTTTGATCATATATATATATATATAATATTTTATTTTATATTTTAGGTCCCTCTATAATATCTGTATTGAAAGAATTTATTTTAGTGTAATTAATTATTTTCATTCTTAATATGTCATTGACCAATTACACCTTATTAGACAATATCTGCAATCATCAATGTGCCAAAAATATATAAAAATATATATGAATATATCAGCCTGCTTACTTTTATCACTCCTAGATTCTGATTTAAGTGTCTGTCATTACTGCAGTTTTCTAGGGGTCAGAACAATCAAAAAAATCTACCCTGATGATTGCAGATCTACCTTGTCTGAATGCCTGCCACTTAATGCTTAAACAAACAACTCCACCTCTCCTGCATCTTTTCTACAAGCCATGCTCTGATGCTAAATGGTAATTTTTGAAGAAGAGCTTTACCAAAGAAGAAGTAAACTTGCTGATTTGGGTTTTTTTTTTCCAATTTAAATCAAAGTCATACTTGGCAAAGTAGATATTTGCTATACTTAGGTAGAACATTGTACAAAACATTTTATGTGGTTTTCAAAGATGTCTTATAGGTACTGGGTATTTAGAGCCATATTTTTAAAATTTTGGGGCAAAATTAGGGCATCTGTGAAAACCCCAAGCAAAAGTCCAGACTCCTGAATTATGTCAAGTATTATGCTGATGGCATAAGTATCATTACTTGTATCATCACTCAGTGCAGAATTTGGACTTTTGATGAGAGAGAATGTGGGAAATATTTTGCTAGAGCTGCATATATTTCCCACAATAGTTACTCATAGAATAACAGCTTTGTAATATAACAAATCTTGTGTTCTGAAGGAAGAGCTCTTGTTTCAGGAGCATAGAGTTGAAATTTTTTGGGATTTTTTAATTTGGTATACAAAAGGGCATGTGAAGACAGGAGAATCCATAAATAAGGCTGAGGTTCTAGGCAGCCTGCCATTCTGACAGCATATTTTATAAACAACCATAAATAACACTCGCTGCAGCATATCAGAGACAATTATCCCATGCCATCAGCACCATTGCTCTGATTTACTGAGGTCTTTGAAGAAAAGAAATACTTACCTGTCATGCCAAACTGCAGAGCTCTAATATGGTTGATATTTTTTTCTCAGACTTCATTATGTTTGGCTCTTGTTTTCAGTGAATCTCTCTTGTTTTGTGTTTCAAAATACAGTCAAGAAGGAAGTTAGATAAGGGGTTTGGAATAAAAATGTCTGAATGGCTTCAACAGAGTATAGGTGCAAATCCTTTTGTACTGCTAAATAAGATTAACGCTGTTATGAATAGTATTTTTCTTCTGTGTCTTTGAGCAAAATCCTTCTGTTTCAAGAACAGAAGACACAGAATCAAAATAATACAGAGTTGGAAGGGCAGTGGGAAGTGGTTGTGCATGAGATTGACTGGGAAGTCCTTCTAATGCCAAATAGCTTAACTGGCAAAGGGGTGACCATAGGAAAGTTTTCTCATAAGGGCTGGATTATATAAGGCACAGACTTCCTTTGGAAATGAGCAGAAATGAGATCAAACAACAGAATCGGGAAGCTCAATATTTTAAACCATAAGTAGAAGTGTCTAGCCCATTACCTTAGATGTCTAGTACATTGGGACCCACTGACCCTGGGTAATTTTTTTAAAGAAAAAAAGGGTTAGAAATTCTGAGGGATTTTCCTAGGTGAAGAAGTCAAACAAAAGTTCAGAATTTTTATATGGTGTGGTGCTCTGACAGGTGATATCTATGCTCTCACTTGTTGCAGTGTCAGGGAATTGCAGGCTGGATTTGATGGGGTGTGTCTGCTTTGCTGTCTGCGTGAAGCTTCTGTAGGCAACACTTCCACTGTGGAGCAAGGTGGTGTCCATGCTGCAACAACATTTCCTTGATAACCTTGGCCTGAGCTTGTGGCTGCCTGCACAAGGCTTGGGTTTGGTGAGTGCTAAAGGCTATCCAGCCCAGTGATATACGCTGGTTCAATGGTTATATGGTTTGTTTAAGGGTGGGAGATTTGTGGTTTTCAATTTTTTGTGTTGGTGTGGGTGTGTTTGTTGCTGTTGTTGCATGGTTTTGATGGTTTGTTGGCTTATTTGTTTGTCCCTTTTGTTTGACTGGGTTTTCTGGGTGAAATTGCATTGTCATATCTAGGTGAATCATAACTATAGCATTGGAAATTTGAGTATAGCCTTGGAAATTTAAGGGTTCAGGTTCTAAACACACTTGCTTATAAGGCATCCTACAGTGCTTCTTAATGAGAGAAATCTTGACCTGATAGTTTGGCCAGAAGTTAAACAATTTAACAGAAGTTAAACAACTTCTTTTTTTCTGCTTCCAGTCCTACAGCCTGACGTAGTCTTTGGGCAGTGTTTTGAAAAGCTCTTTAACATTATACATAACTTAAAAGCTCTATATCTCAGGTGAATCAATTGTATTCCATAGTTCATTAAGAAGGTTTTTGGGAAACAGAAGAGTATTATTTAATGTCACTGTGTATCAAAACTCTTGCTATTCTTGTGGAATAGCAAAAAAAAAAAAAAAAACCAACAAAAAAAAAAAAAAAAAAAAAAAAAAACCAAACAAACCATTATTTAGCTAACCCAGAGCACACAAAATTTAGAAAACAGAATTTCATGATGGATGGACACTTGACAAAACAAGATGATCTTTTGTCTTGCAGGAAGTATGTGTCAGTAAGGAGTATAATTCTTCAAATTAATGCAAATAAATGGTTATTAGATGGTAGCCATCTGGAGTAGAAGCAATATTGCATGTAAAGGTTCATGAGATTAATTTTGTGTGTAATGAATAAAAGATCACTAGGAATGTCTGGTTTGTACATAAGTGCCTGTATTTTCTGAAGTTTGGGCATTCTTTTATATATAAAACTTGACTTTGTAAATCAGTAATCATAAAACATTTCCTTGCAAATGCAGTTTACTTTATCACTTCTTGTTTTCTTCCTAATTCTTTACATTACAAACATTTCAGATTTTTCCAGTCCCACTGAAGTATTTGGGATATAGGCTGATTAGAACA
The DNA here is from genome assembly GCF_017590135.1 of Pyrgilauda ruficollis. NCBI lineage: Eukaryota > Metazoa > Chordata > Aves > Passeriformes > Passeridae > Pyrgilauda > Pyrgilauda ruficollis. Next base: position 335,247 of record NW_024526488.1, on the reverse strand, counting down.
AAGAGTTACTAAAAGTACTGTTTGAGACGTGATGCTACTGGAGGTTAGTTTATCTAGTAAAATGGATGGATTTATATAACCTTGATAAAAGGGAATCCTAGATAATAACTGAGGTGCACTTTGAGCTTTTCCTTTTGGATTTGTTTCTGATTACAAAAGAAATCCACGGGTTCTTCTGGTAAGTAAAAAGCTTGGCTGTTTCTTGGCTTCACAGACTGTTTACAAAACAGACCAATATAAATTGACAATATGCAAGATTTCTATTGAAAACTCAGAGGATTTATGATTAAAGAGCTTGTGCCATACTTTTTTGTTCATTCTGCACACTGCTGTGGGCACTAGAATGCTAACTTCCTGTTGTGCAAGATATTCTCACAGGATTTTTCTGGTCTATTCAGTGTTTAATCTGTCCTAAGACTCTTCCAGCAGATGGTTTCTGCATTGTGCGTATTCATTCATGGTAATTTCTATGGACACAAAAGTTCAATGACTTATCTCTGAAACAAATACAGAGTTCCATACCAGTTTCCATTGAAGATTCTAATTTAAGGAGGCATGTCACAACTTACATCCCAAATGGCTGTCTGTCGAAGTCCAGGAGCTGACCTTTTATTGAAGAACAATCACAACCAAACATGACTCCACTGAAACCTAGTTATCAGAAGTACCTGAATAGAATCCAGAACCCATTGGATTCACTGCACCATACCCAGGTTAACTAGTTCACATTGGAGAGGTACAGATTCACAATGTCAAATATGATTAAAAAAAGATTACGCAGACAGTTGACCCTCCCTGTAGCATCTCAAAGTCTAAATCCAGAACCATACTGCTAAGAAAAAATTAATAAATACTATAATAGTAGAAAATGTTAGGAGAAAGATTTGATGTTTTAACAGATACAGAAAAGAGAATCTTTTGTAATCTCCACCTAATATCTTTTTTTCCCCTCTTTCCCTGATTATGGCATACAATTCAGGGAAAAATTATTCTAAAAACAATCTCATTTTGTTATACTGATGTGAATGATGTTCTAGTGAAAATTACATGTTAAGGTATGGTGTTGCCTAGCAAAAATGTCAGAACTGCCTGTGGGAAGTGCAAAGTACTGCAGAAATTTATTGTAATTTTTTGACAGATGAATTCCAAAGAAGAGAAGAAATATTAAAGAGGGGAAAAGGAGAATCTAGTCAGAATCTATCAGTCTTTGTATAGTGGTGTATTCTGGCTCAGGCATTTCCTCAGAACCCAAGTTACCTGACTGAAGTCTAATTGAGTGTTAAAAAACACTAGGTTGCAATTTCAAATCAATGTCTGTGTACAGCAATGCCTAGAGATTAGGAATTGCCTCCATAATTAAAAATATACATAGAGCCCTTTGACCTTTGTTTGGTGTCTCATCTGCTTGTGGTAAGCACCAAACCTCTGCTGTGGCAGGGAAACAGGTACAAAACACCAGGCAAGCACTGGGCAGTGCCTGGGGCAGCACAGATGTGGTATCCAGACGCAGGAGCTCAGATCCAAGAGCAGGGAAGCTGTGACTGAGTGGACAATTTTGGCAGGTTTCTGTGGCTGGCAGCAGCTCAGGTAATCCTTTGTTTATTTCCATCATGGAATATAGGCATGCATCAGTTAGGTCTTTGCTCATAGCTCATTTTGAAACTATTTAGACTTGTCATTGTCTTTGAATCACAGGACTATCCACATATCCAGAACAACCTCTGAACCATGAACCCTATACTGGCTACTGCCAGTACAGAAATTTGCTATTATTTCTTTCCGAGACTTGCTATTTAATTCTTGCGTTCAGTAGTTCTGCAACACTTTGAGAACCTGGATCACTTGACTGACTCTAAAGGAGAAGTCTAGTTCAGTAGGTTTTGAATTTGAGGGGAAAAAACCCACTATCCTGAAAGTTATTTAGGCAAAATTGTTGGTTGCGTATTATTTATTACTGACAGTAGGCAATTGTAGGCACACAGTTTGTGGTGACTGTGAGTGGGGCTGGCCCAGCCTCATCCCCAGTGGGTGCAGCTGTGAGCAGCAGGTGAGCAGCACTGACAGCAATGAGCCATGGAGTGCCCAGGGGCACTGACCAACCACCGAAGGAACAGAGGGCACACAGGGGCACTGCATCAGCATGAGGGGATAAAAGGCTGGGCTGAAGAACGAGAAGGGCAGAGCTTGCAGCCTTCTGATGTGGTTTGCTGTTACTCTGTATGGGCAGAGCCTAAAGCCTTCTGATGAGGTAAGGTGTTACTCTGTGTGGATTGAAGCTTTCTGAAATTGTTGGTGATACTCTGTGTGTTGCAGCTGTCCCAACTGTGACACATGCTGGGACAGACAATAATAATGATGTTCATGACTGTTCATTGCAAAGCCCATACAGCCAATCAATCACCTGCAATTAAAGATAGATAAACCATTAAAAAAATGTGCTATGCACCTGGGATAGTGGGGTCCATGGGTACTTGTGAAGTCTGGTGGGAGGATACGTGTAAATGCAAGTTGTGTGATTTTTTTTTTTTTTAATTCCTCCCTCACATTTTAGCCTTAATGTTTTAAATTTATCAGAATTGTGTTTTTAGGACTGTACTGATGTCTGCAATGTACTACCATCTCAGGATGAGTTTTGTGTGGTTTTGGGTGCAATTAAGGTTAGATAAATAAAACCATATGTAGAAATATTTAAATGTAGTATTTTGTAACATTAATATTCATATACTGATGATTAAGTAGAAGTTAGAGCTCTGGTTATTACAAGCATGTGCATTACTGACAATATTATTAGAACCATTAAACTCTGTTAGTAAAGTGGAATAAATTAAATTGAAGTGTTCGTTCAATTTTCTTTGTGTGCTCAAACTCCAAATTTAGCATGTCTTAAAGCCTTTTTAAATTTTGTTGCTGTTAATATTACTGAAGTGAAAGATGTATAAATGTCAAATTATACTCATTTACCCTTGCTAATAGAACATAAGTGTATACACACTATGGTAGAGATGCAATAACTGTACATTCCAGTAGCAGTTTTTCCATACTAATTCTGGGCTTTTCAGGGGTTATGAGGATTTAAGATGGCCTTGCCACAGATGTCTTTGTTCAGCATATATTGTTTATGATGGATTTTATTTTTCTATTTAAAACTGGATACAGACTTCTTAAAAATATTGCAGTTTCATCACAATAAATAGGGTAAGAAAAGTTTGGGGAGAGAAAAAGAATGACAAACCTGTAGTTTTGAAAGCCAAAATGCTTAGTACACTGCTAGAATTACAGTACTTACAGTATAATATTTAGTATCAGTCTTTTTGAAGTTTATTTCACCTTTTCAGCTACTTTTGCTAAATAATAGTATGAACAGTGGGATATTTTACTATTTTTTCAAGAATCACATATATGCAATACAAGTGTATCAAGCTTTTTTTCAATTTTATTTTAGTGGATTGAGTAGGATCATGAAATGGAGGGTAGAAAAGGAGCTGTGTAATCTTACTCAGAGCACCATAGGCTGTCTTCTTTGTTTTTACTAAGGTATGTCAGAGTATCATATTTTTCAGAGAAATCTTGGAAAAAAAAAGAGTGAATCTGGAAAGTTTGGCAGGAGAAAACAGAAGTTAGTGACTAAAATATACATCTAGTAGACAAATTTTAAAAAGATATTGTAAAACAAAACCTCACTTACAGAAATATCAAAACTCTACATATGCATATAATATTTAATAATTTTTAATATGATAAATCAGTTATTTTTGATTACTAAGGGTCTGATATGATTTTGGAACTGTTGTAACATTTCTGAGATGTCTCTTTATGACAAAAAGCTACTCTCCAAACAAAGTGTTCCAAACTGTCTCTAGATAACCTTCCAGCAAACAGCAGCTTTAAGTATGTGTGATATATATGAAGGCATTGGTTTTCAAACTTCATTTATGGAATTGGAATTTTCTAATCAACCTGCAATCATGTACGTGGAAACTAGTTGTATTTGTGTATCTACTCAGTGCTTAGAAATTGTTATAAACTTACTATGACCTGTCCCATAACATGTCCTTGTGCTAAAAGCTATGATTTTGTATTGTGCCATGAAATGCAATACTGTGGTCTGAACAATTGCAAGAATTTTGAGCTTAACTTTAAAGCATTTAGTTGTAAGTTTTACAATCATAGTGTCTGATTGTGAAAATTGCATTGGCTGTAAAAATCAATCACTTATCAGGTGAAGTGATGGCCATGCATGATGAAAAGAAAATGTGAGCATGAGCCTTACTTGAAACTATTCAGGTTGTCATGAGACAAGACTAGACAGAAAAAAGCCAAGCACACTGGTAAGATTTTTCTTTTTTTTGGTGCAGAATCCTGAGGGGTTGTGGAGTCTCTGATGCCTCTGCTGTGCTCAGAGGGGGTTTAAAGCCCAGCATTTTTGCTGTTCCCAGTAGCAGCCATTGCTTGACTTGGCAGGGCCCCGAGAGCTGTCTGGGTTTTGTTGTGGCTCCTGCTCGTTGGGATTTCTTTTCCCTGTGCCTGTGGCCTCCCCAGCTGTAGCTCTGGCTCTGCAAGTGCCAGAACTGGGAAAGGGCTGGCAGCCCTGGGGTGTTGGTGCATCTCAGACCCGGGGTCAGTGAAGGGAACAGCCTCCCTCTCCTCGCCGGGCACCACAGCCCAGCCCCGACCAGCACAACTGATACTGGTGTTTGTGCAGACACAAACGGGACATGGGGAAGGGCTCATTTTGCCACGAGGTCCTCTCAGCTGCCATTTGAATATCAGTAGCTCTGTTAAAGTCAGACACATGGATTACTGGCTAGCTGTAAATGTAGTGAAGCTTAAAAATATTTTCATTCACAGGCTTGTGGACGTACAACAAATATGCTAACCGGGGCCCTGCATGCTGGGAGTGTGTTTTAAAGGGATTAATTAACGTGAGGATAGTGCTCTTCCCGGCTGAGGAAAAGCTGATTTATGGCTTCAGGACCCAGAGCCAGCTGAGGAATACATTCTCTGTTTGCAGAGCAGCAAAGCGTGCTATGTTGGCAGGTCAGGAGTGGCCGCCTGAATTCCCATCCAGTAGTGAACACCTTAATTAGAGGAACCTTCCAGAAACTTATGGCATCCTGGAATTTGCTGTAGCATGGTATGAATTTGCAGCATCCTAAATGAAGTAAGTTCCAGGGTTCTGGTTTCCTGGATATAAAATAAGTTTCTCAAAGCAGTGAATCACAATTAATGAACAGCCATGCGTCAGTTATTGACATTCCCTTCAGATTATGCTGCGCAGCAGCAAGATACTTTCTTCTTCTAATAAGGCCTAACATGACATGAGCTTCTATCTGAAGGACCTTCTTGCTTTATTAATCTCATTATGACCACTTGAATTGCTACATCCTCTGTAATGATTAAAACATTTGACTCCCAGGTGTGACATTATAATGAGGATGAAGTTTGCAGAATAAGGCATTGTATCATTCTCAAAGGCTGGCAGCAAATAGAAATAAAAAGTCAAACTCCTCAGTATCATTTCTTTACTGTTTCCATGGAAGAACAAGCTAAAAAATTTTACATACTTATATATGTTTTCAAACAAAACTAAGTAATCTCTCATAGAGAGATATATTTTTTAAATCTTAAAAAGCATAGATGTCTTGAGCACCAATTTTAAAAGGAGTATGGTTTACTTATGTGAAGCGCTGAGCTAAAATTGACCACATGCAACATAGTATGCTCTCCTCTTGCCACCATGTGTATAATTTTGGGAAGGACTGGGACTGACTAGCCAAATTCCAGTTCGACAAATGATATATTTTTTTCTTGTTGTTTGCACTTGTTAACTAGAAAATCTTTAAACTGCTCTGCATTTTCTTGACTGTATCATTGCTCTGTGGGAGTATACAATTATATACATATTGAGAAACATGCTTTCATTTAAAAAATCTTCATCTCTTATCCCAAAACTACAAACTTCTGTGTGAAATTTGAAATAAATCTTGTTTCTAAGTAGAAAAGATAAATGAAAGAAAGACAGGAAATAAAATTTTCTTCTGCCACTTTTTCTTCTGCAGGAATCTTGAGGGAGATAAACTTGGACACTTTTCAGCATGATGATTTGAAATAGAAAGACATAACACATGTTGGTGAAGCAATCCTTAGGTATGAGAATTAGTAACAGAAATGGAGAATAATAAGACTTCGGGTCTCTCTTGTTTGTTTTTTTCAGCTCTGTGGAGGGGGTTGTGTTTTTTCTGATAGAATGAGCTAATCCAGCGTTTTTCTGGTTCAAGAGAAGTGTCTGTGGGTACAACTGTTACCTCAAAAGCCTTCGCCTTGGCTCTAATGTGGTTTTCTGCCAGCAGTTGGTCTGTCCTAGCACCAAAACCCCAGTGACTTCAATTAACTGCATGTTCAGTTTGGTTTTTTATACTCTTTTTTTTTTTTTTGGTCTAATTACCTACCTAATGGATACACCCAATTCCCCAAGTTACGTGGTTTCCTAATCTTGGTGAAAGTAGGAAGGGAACATAAAATAATATATTATTAGGGAAAATGTTAAGATTTGAATACAACTTGAAAAAATACAGAGGAATTCGTGCTCTTGTAACCTCCTGGGAAGTATTCCCCAGGTAGTCAGGGGATACCTTTCAGATAAACTTATTTTCAAATTATGTTTTTACTGCTATTTTGACTTTGAAAAGTCAGCTTTTGCTCAGACTCTTGCCTTTGTCTTGCTATTTGACAAAAATTCTGATGTTCAAAACCATTAAAGGGGAGCAACAAATAGTTGGAATCTAATTATCAATGAGGTAGAGAAAGAGCCATCCATCATCTTGGGTTTAGTCTTGTGAGAAACCGTGTGTGAGAATGTAAAAAAAAATCCTATTAGGACATCTATCTCTGCATTCCTGAGCATTTCATATTGTATGTATTAGGGAAAAAAAGTAAAAGACCCTCTCCTTTCTCCCCTGCCCCTGATTACTGAGGTAAAAACACAGAACCCAAAAGGATGAACTGTAAACTATAGATAAACTATTGCAAGAAAGTTGGGAAAAAATGCTGTGTTATACTGAGAGGTTTTTTCTTTGGGTCATTTTTATGATAACTTGTTTTATAAGGTCACTTTCCTATGATACTATTTGAGAATGTCTTATGCATGGAACTAAAAATAATTTCCTTTATTTATTGCATAGAAGGGATTGTGAGCTTTTGGAAGCTGTATGGTTTGCTAATTATATCATTGTCATTCAGTTGTCAAGTTAACTGAATTTTCCACTTGGTCTAGGATTGGGTAGAATTTGTTCTCATTAGTCTTAATAGGAGAGAGACAACAATTGCACCAGAAGGGATCATATTCTCCTTAATGTTCTTTGAAAACATAACTGCTTCAGGTCATTACAGCACATGTGTGCATGATAAATATTTTATCACTGTAAATTGGGCTAAGGCTGGGTGGTTTGATTTGGGATGTTGATTCAAATGTCAACAGTGAACCTGACTTCCATATTTCTGCATAGTTTTCATGTTCCATTTTAAATTCATCCTTGCATTAAAAGGAAGGGTTTTTTTTATCTCGTAGAACAGAAATTAATACATGACATATAAGGCAGCTGCAGTCTTGTCAAGAAGACAAGAAAGCTGACATTTGGGTTCTAGGCAGGAGTTTTCAGAAGGAAAATGAGGATGGAATAAGGAATTAAGCTTCATTTTCCTTTTCTTGTTTCTTAGTAGCTTGATCAACCTAAGGTTGTAACTGCACTGATGCAAAGCTGGGATGGTAACTCTCCTTGTATCTTATGGAGTTTGAAAAAAGAAGTGACTCCAGGCTCAAATTCCTTTGTTTCTATAAAGGATTAGTTGTTTTTGTTTTTCTCAAGAGTCCAATAGGTGGTGGCTCTTTGACATATGTCCTAGAAGCTGCTCCTAGCAATCCAAGATGTGCTGTTCTGGTTGTAGGGAAGTGGATATTTTTTAAGATAATAGAAGTAATATTTTATTATGATTATTATATATAAAACTGAAGTGATCAGCCACTGTAGACAAAAGAATTTTAATTTATTATCTCAGGAAAACAAATAGGTGAACTGGAGAAAGGAAATTATTCCATCCATTAGTTGTGAATGGTGAGCAAGATCTTGCATAGTGCTATTTTTACTCTATTCATACAGCAAGAACTCACTTAAAGAGGTTTCAGGTGTTTCATTGCCGGCATTAGGTTTTTATTTGTGCCAAAACTTGTTACAAGCCTTCATCTGTTATAGACCCTTTTCTATCATACTTTAATTAGCTGTGGTTTTTTTTTTTTTCAAATAATGTAGGCTGTTTCTTTATCAGTAGAGTCCTGTTTTTAGTTTTACTGTCTTTGCTTTTTCAAATTGTTTAATCCTTACTGAAATACTGGAATTGTTAAAAAGACAAACATGCTTGGAAGTGGACAGAGTACCTTGGGAATATCAAAGGAGTATAATGTACATACATAGTGTCATTTTTGTGCCTGTAAATGTATCAGAGCGTTGGTACGGTGCCATTGCAGGCAGTTCCAGATACCAGAGGCACACAGCATGATTTGCTATTTAGCTAATCCTGGAAGATAGGTACTTTGGGCTTGCAGCAATATCCCACTGACAGTGCTGTAACTCCTCCAAGGCTGGAAAGCACAACCACTGCACCTTAATTAGCTAGAACTACAAAACTCCCACTTGAAAATCTTTCTCCAAAAGCTGCTTGGGTTTTGGGTCTTTTTTTTTTTTTTTTTTTGGTGGGGGGAGGGCATAATTTATTTAACTCCTATTTCTCAGTATCACTGTGTTTAAGACAATTTAGGAATTGAAAAGACAGGAAGAGTAAAGCTCTTGTTGAGACAGGGGTGAAGTCCATGTGTTTGGTTTGTACATGAAACTCGTATTCAGATGGAGTGTTTGTCAAACTGTAATCCCTTAAAAATGGATCTCAAAAGGCTTCTTTGAATAAAGATTAAAAGCCCCAAACAAATAAACAACCAAAACTGCCACCAGGTCCTTTCTGACAGTGCTGCAGACATCTATAACAGTGTAGATGATAAGAATTTAATTGTCAAGGATGCCATATTTACCATTACAGGTATATTCCTGCTGGTTTAGGGCAGAGTTTCTGCCTTTGCTGTCAACGGTGGGAGGAGCACATGGGTGGAACGGATTATTTTCTGTGACTTGACTGGGGATCGTTTTATTTTGCTGTAACACTGCTCTTTATTTGATCATGAAAATAGATGTACTTTTAGCAAGGAAACAGAATGGGATGGTTCAGTGTCTTGTCATTTTTGGAGAAACAGTTTTTTCCAACAAGAGCTCTGCTCTCACAGGCCACTTCCTCTGTCTGTCAGGCTGACTGGAGATCAGCTGTTTCCCCATTGCGGTTCTTAGCAGACCTCCTTGGAGTCTGTGTTATGGAACAATCTCTGTCCCTTCTCATTCCTTACTCTCCTGTCCTGATGTGTTTTTGTGCAAGATGTAATAGGACTTAGATTCCATGGCACCTGAAAGAGTTACAAGCACATCACGCCAAAAGCTCATCTCTCATGTGGTAATTGCTCCTCAGCATCTGCACAGCAGGCTTTCACTAAATTTAGGTATTCACATTCCAGCTCTGTTAATATATCTGCCAGGTAGGTTGAGTTCTGCTTTACTTGAAACTACCTCTGAGTTCCACGGGACTGAGGAGGACAGGATTGAACTGTTAATGTAATTTGTAGTCCCTTTGGGATAATGAACAGGCTTTTTTTGTGAACTCCACCTGCTTCTGTATCCTTGTGATGGCTGTGAAGGAGAGGAGAGCAAGGCGGGGTAAAAACCATCATCATTTTAGTTCCTAATAAGCTTTTTCTGTGGTTTTGTTCTTCATTCTTACCTTCTCATACAAATAGCCACTAAGAGCTCTATGAAAAAGTTCTTTGATCAGGGTCAAAGAATCATCAAAGCCAGCAAACTAAAAGTTGAATTGGCAACCAGATGCTTGGGAGAAATGAGCACCATTTGGCTCTGAACTGCCTTTAACCAAGATTTAATTACAATATTCATTACTTCAGAGACTAGGAAAACTCAATATGACAACCTTAAGGGACCAATAGTAATAAAATAATGAATGAAAAATTCTAAAATATAAGCCAAGTGAGAGAGTATATCTGTAACAGTAAAAAAAAAAGTAATTAAAACAGTCATTTAATTTCAAACCTGATTGTTTTGTGTAGTCTTTAGAGAAAAAGGATAAAAAGAGAAACCACTGAAAAAACCACTGAAATATGTCTGCTTGTGCTCCTGCTGGATGCTGAAAATGGTTATGCTGTTAGTCATGAGAGCTTTCTGTGAATTTGGGTCAGTCATACATATATCTTGCTATTACCATTGTATTTTTTTATTCCTTATTGGCCCAGTTCCTTTGCCATCACACCAGTGTTAAATCCCAACCCATCTGGTAACTGAGAGAAGAGCCCAAAAGTCAAGGGGCTTCTTTTGCAAAATATATCTGATGCCTAATCATAATGTCCCTCCTAGCAAATTGCAGATAGTTATTACTTGAATTTGTTTTAAACCAGGTAATTTACATGACAGCCATTCAGACTGTGTGGCAGAAGAATATTTTGAGTTTTAATTCAATTATAATATCGGCAGAATTGGTTCAATTTTTGATTTGAATCTTTGAATTTTAATAAACTGTGCATCTGCTCTGGACACCTCATATAAATTGTAAAACTAACTCGGGAGTTCAAGTGTCAAGTAGTTTATTTTTCAAATGTCAGCAATTTTTGAAACTGCATTTATTCTGGCATTAATATTTTCACTTGCACTGTGCTGTCAGATAGTGACATTAATCTATTACTGTGTATTAAAGCCACATATTTTGTAGATAATATCAAATTGCCACTAAGTGGTTGCAGGTGCTGGTTCCTGCTGTTATTTATGTCAAACTCCTGAAATTGTCATAATCTGTAAACAGCTTGGGCCTTTCTGAACTATTCCCATTGATTTCAGTGAGGTTTATGGTAAGCCATGGAGGAGAACAAAGGATATTTTTAAGACAGTACTTGGGGGTATCATTTTTTACCCCATCTCCTTTTTCTATTGTACAGATTTCTTTTCTTGTTACATCGCAATCACATATTTTGTTGTTTGAAATACATATTTTAAAACACATTTTCTTCCCACTTAAAAGATTTTTTGTTGTCATTTCTGAAATGAAAACCTTTCAGCTGATGTTGTTTCATTAGTTTATCTCTTGAGGTTGTAATTTACTATTGATACTGCACAAGGCATTTCCTTTTCTGTGTGTTATATACATATGCATCTAAAAATAATGTAGTCTTGTGATGGCTATTATCTCTTTCATTCATTGTTAAGTATTTCATTTACTGCCATATGTCCCTAAGGACCCAGGCTGCTTAGTTTCATTTGATTGGATTTTAAAATCTATTTGATGAATTAGGTCCACTGAGGCACACCTCTGATATGACATGAGCTCTACAAAAATTATTTGGGATGCAAAGAAATGCACTCAAATAATTTTTTTCAAAGTCTTCTCCTAAAAATGCAGTAGATTTAATCCAAACCTGTGAAGAAGCACAAAAATTATATATTGTTCACAGCATGTTTTCACCAACAATTGCTTATATATTTTTTAAAGTCAAGCCCGTGCTTTTATGCTCCTTCATAAATCTGCCCTAGTCAAAGAAGGAAGGGATGTGGGCAGAATATAAAGAGGTGGTAAGCCTAAGTAATTTTTAATGAATAGCCATAAGATTGTTTTGCTTTGAAGAAAATATATGCAATGACAATTCCTGTAGTCATATGCTTGGGCTGTTTGTGGTCAATAGCACTTTGCTTTTAAAAATGTCTGCGTTTTCCCCACATCCAAATACCAATTTAGATTCTAAATAACACAAAAGCAAAACTTGTACTAAAATATGGATTCAGCAATATCTGAGGAGGAGTTGTCTGTCAAATGTATATCTTGGATTAGACTTGGCAGCTGGACTAAGGTTTTTCTGCACCTCTCTGTAGAGAGCCTAAATGATTCGAATGTTTTTACAAATGTGTTGCATCAGGCATGTACATTACCTTGTTTACATCTGTTAAGATGTAGGAGTTTAGTTGTTTTTATTCACATTCAAGACATATCAGCATATAGTTGAGGGACATTTGCAGCTGCTGTCATTTTGACAGGTAAGGAATGTAATGTATTTAGCAAGGTACAATACTACCTGGGAAGAAACCAATATTTATTTCCATTCATTTATGAGAAATATTGCTCCAGTGTAATGGCCATCACTACACTGGAAAAAAATAGAAGTGATAGCATAAAGTGCTTTGTAAAAAATGCAGGATGGCTGTGAGTAGCACTGTTTTAGGAGCTAAAAATTATGAGAGGAAATATTTAAAATATATGTACAGGATTGGAGGAATTTAACACCTTAAACTACATCACAAAATTTATGCCCTCCCTCTATCGACAAAGGAACTATCAAAATTTAAGCAGCTTTTGAAATTTTGTGAGAGAGTCATGTCTGCTTGATGGGAACACTCTGGACTTTGAAGCAGTATAGCCCTCTCTCTCTGGGTTCAGATACTACCCACTCATTTCCCAGTTTGTATTGCCTGCTAGTGTGCAGAACCCAAAGCCTTTCTTCTGTCTGAGCATTTCTTTTTCCTTGTATTTGCATCATTCATCTCCTTTCCTTATATGCCCCCAGATCAAATATTCTTTGTGACAATCATCCTTTAAGCCAGAATCTACAGTAGTCATAATATAGCCTTTTCTGTCTAAGGAGCAGAAGCTACTTCGAATTTACAACTCTAACACAGCAGAACTAAAAGTAATAGAATAAATCATTAAATTATGATCATAGCACCAACTAGTACATAAGACAAAGTTAATTATTGTAGAAATATTAAATATATTTCATTAGAACTCTGTGTACACGGTGTTTTCCTTTACCTCTTCTGAGAATGATTTCTCTTTCCTGTCAACAAGAGTATAAATTCTGTGTAATACCAACAGTTTCTTTTGCCACAGGTGATGCATGTCACATGGTTTATTACCAAGCCAACTTCATTGTAAATGATTTTTGTAATTTTTCACTGTGATAGCATTTTCATTCCACAGTGGAGTGATTTTGTGTGGAGCATCCTCAGTTGCACAGTTTAGCACATCTCAGAAGGTAACTAGCTGGAATTTCTTTTTACTGAGTTGAATCTCTGACCTGTCATTATCTTGGCTATGTGAAAATTTTTGACACTTACACAACTTCCTACAAAAACTGGATATATTTTCTTTTTTAAAATGAAGATATATTTGTGGTCATAACTTAAAATTAATAGTGTCAGCTAGAAGTCTTGAAGAATTCAACCTGAAATCAGATATTTTCGTTGAAAGAGTTTAGGAATTTACATTAAAATATTTTGAATGCTTGCCTCAGACTTGTAGCATCTGGATTTTGCTACTTACAGCAACATTTGTAGGTAGATTCTAGATTTATTATCATCACTATTATTCTCATCATTTGTACTTTGCAGTTGACAGCACTTGTTTCATTCAATCCAGATATCCATCTGTGAAATACAGCCCCGGTGTATTGCCCAAGTATGCTGCCTTCCATGCCACATTAACACTGCAAAGCCATATCCACTGGGAAAGGAGGATGGTTGTGCTGCCAGTGCTTTCTAGGAAGGAGAGAGCTGCTGCTCTGAGAGCAGATGAAAGCCTGTCTTATTTAGGCTGGGAGAAGTGCTAATGCTAATGTGATTGCATTCTAGAAATAGGTTTGTATTAGGAGAGAGGGAGAAGGAAAGGGGCTTTGTGTGAAAGGTGAAAGTCTAGTGTACATCATAAGGATGAAGTAATTTATTTTAAAATATTAATATCTAAGTTGGGAACTACAAGAAGCATATATTTGTTATCATGCTAACACAGGGATATGTTCAATACTCCTCTGAGAGGTAGAGGAAGGATTACATTGCAAGGCTGTTACTGGTAGTAAGTGCTCATGGCCTCTAACACAGACTTACAAAATATGACCTTTGTATTTATGGGGTCAGATGGGTTGTGGTGGTGGTGGTGGATTTTTCTTTTTGATACCACTATTGTCTTCAAGAAATAAGATTGTTCCTTCCATTTGCGTATAATGGCTTTCCAGTGCTGCTGATCTGTGCTTAGGGAAGGTTATTTAGTTTGCTATTTAGCCCCATTAAATTTGTTATTGCATTTTGGTAATGTAAAATGTAAATTACTGACCTGTCCCTGATTTTTTGTCCTACTTAAGTCTTGAATACTGTCATATTTTCCAATTCCAAAGCTTTTTTAAAAATCCTCCCTGTTCTTAAATTGCTGTCACTCACTGTCTGGAGGTGTTTTTGTATTGTTGTGACCTGTGGAAAGAGTATAAGATGTGTCTTTATTTCCAGAATATTTGTGGTAGTTACATCCCTGAGAACATCAGAAATCTCTTGACTCTTGTATAAAAGCTGAGTAAAGAGTACTTCTCCAATATTGCCAGCTCTTTTTATGACAACGATCTGTTTCATAGGGTAAAATTTAATGGTTTGAGAGTTCTACAGATTAGCTGGATGATATTCACTCTAACACTACTGGAGAATACAAATTATATCATTTGAAGTGACTGTTTCCATTTTCTGCTTTCAAGGTCAATGGGTATTTTGGGCCCACTTGATACCACTTACTGAAAATTTTTTGAGTCGCTCTTGCCGTAGAGAGAGAAGATTTGAAAAGCTGAACAAAAATGAGCACTTTGCAGAGATTCTATATTAAATTCGGCATGTGGGTTCCCATTAAATAAAACAGTATATTTAAGCACAAAATTGGGAATTTACTACTCTTAATTCACTATGGGATCATACTTGAGATCACCACCTTACATTGAACTCTGTGTGGGACATGCACCTTCATAAATACCTAGAGAAAACAATGGGGATGCCACTTATCTGGATATGCAGAGTTTAGTTTTAGCTTACAAAGTTATGCTGAATAACCCTTATAATAAATAGAGATGAAACGAAGTATTCATTATGACATTGCTTTCCTTCCAACATGTGTGGAATATATTGTATTTTCAGGCAGGAAGTCTCCAACTCCCCTGCCATGGGTGGGGAGCCACCTTCTAATTCAGGTTGTTCAGGGCCCCATCCAACCTGGTCTATGGTTTGAAGTTCATTTGGCATCCTGCTGTGGTCTCATTGCCAAGTTAAAATGCCAGATACAGATTCATGCTTTTGAGGATTGAGTTTCAACTGTATAGGAGCTTGTTTAAATGTAAAAACTGGTATGAAACTTGGTAGTATGAACATATAAAGTGTATTACTTCTTTATTAACATTTGTCATCAGATTATGTTAAATTTAAGTTACTTTGACAGTTTATTATCTTAATCAGTAAAAAGACACTCTTTTCTGGACTACAAGTAGTTTCATGTGTAAATAAGTTGCAGCAGGAAATGCGTAAGGAAATATGTAAATAAGCTCACTTTACTGTTTGAATCCATATTGGTGCAGGCATTTTATCAGGTTTTGCTTTGAAGATTATCTTTGATGCTATCTTTGGGCTTACCAGAAGTTTACCACCACATTCCTGTATTTGATCATTTAGTCTGTTAGTAGTTACACCAAAAATTGCTTTTGTCTTTTTTAATGGTAATATTAGCTTAATAGCTTTATTAACTTGTACATGAAAAATGCCCCATTGAGATCCAAAGTAGGGATTTGGCTGGTTCTGGCTGGGTTTTGGTATATAGATGTATTTATCTGATATTGCAATTCCCACCTCATCCCACTAAAGACACGGATAAAACTGGCAAATGGGAGAAGCAGAAGAGCATAAAAAATGAGAACTCCCAATGGTTTAGTAAACTTTTAATCTGGAAATCATCAAGAACATAAATGGTCATGTTGCTGGTCCACTGCTTTGAGTTTCTTATGCCCGAACAGTTCAATGACTCTGTGGTGCTGTGCTGCCCTGCCCCACTTCAGCAATAACCACCAGTGGCAGCAAGGATGTGTGCATCCAGCCTAAGCTGGACTTCAGGGAGCCAATGGAGCACAGCAGCCCAGGGCTGTCCTGCACCTTGAGACACGATTCTAACTCAATCACCTTACTCCATGAGGACTGGACAGCCCACGGCCCCTGGAGCTCTCCTGCCCAGCAGTGGGCTGCACACCAGGAGTAGGGATGGCGTGCCTCTCCAGCTTTCTGCTTCTCAGTTTGAGAGAGTCCTCATCAGTTGCTCAGTAAACAAAGTGGCAATAACAGTACCGAAACTCTGAAATCTCAGCTAAAATAGAAGGGATTGGTTGTGCGTATATGAACCTTTAGATGTAAAGACATAGACATTGGCGTCTGGGACTGTCTGCATCCATCTGCTCATAGACTGCTACTGAGAAGGTGTTTAGAACACAAAGAGGTCCTTTCTGAACCTTGTAGCTCAAAGGCAGGGTCTTCCTGACCGTTTTGTCTAGCCCTGTCCTTTGCTCAGTAAATTCTTGTGTACCTTTGCATCAAATCTTGTTAAACCAGGATTGCCTTTACCATTGAAGGTTAACTCACTGTCTTAGACCAGCCAAATATACCAATGTTTGTGTATTGTGAGTGAAGTGCATCACTCCTTATGCAATTCTTCTCTGCGTAAATATGGACTAGGAAACATAAGGAGATGTTTTCAGTAGCCCAGGGATGATTGTGGTAGAAAGAGAGAAGGGAAAGGAGCTGCCCAGATTCTTAAGCATAGCTTTAATGATTTAATCTACTCCTAAAATGTGGATAGCTATTTCTTTGGAGAAAAACCAAAACTGGTAGAATTTTGATTGAAAAAAAAATTATGGAGTTTTAGACCTGCCTGATATATGCCTGTGTATAAAGGTCATTCAGGCACTGTACAGAAACGGGAGTAGGAATTCAACGAGGGCACAGATTCATGACAGAAAGTCATGACCCTTTCATGCCTAGCAGAGTAGGGGATAATGGATTTCTTGTGGTCAGAGGCACTGTGCCCAGTGGAATAGGTAGTGGTGTGCTGCTCTGCCGTGCCATTTGTAATGCTCGTTGTGGTTTGAGTGAAGGCAGCTGCTTTAGATTCCCTGTAAATGTGAGCTCTGCTTCAAAGGGTAAAAGTGCAAGGATTTGTTCTCCCGGTCCAGTGGAATAGGAGAGTGTAGAAAGCAGTCAGTGTGCAAATAGCTGGATAATATAAAAATCAGATGCACTTTGACAATCTGTGTAATAAATAAAAAAGTAGTCTTAATATCCATCTCTTGTCAAAAGTCTACTGTTTTTTTCCTCCATTTGACTCAGTGCGCTGGTTTATTTTTTCAGTACTTAATCTCTTTTTCTGTCAGATTTTTATCATATTTATCGACGCAGATTTTTTCAGTCCTTTGTCTGAAAACAGGTGAAAAGGCAATTTTTCACTAATTTGGCCATGAAATATTAGATGATGTTTAGTTAAGCTTTGTTCCATTTGTCAGTAAACATATATATATGAAAGATATATGATCTTGATCTGAGAAGTATTATGCAACTGTAGAGTAGTAGAATAGATGGATGAGTTAAGTAAAATTGCTATATTCTGAATTTTAGAATATTCAAAAGTGATCCAGGCATAATTTAAATTAAAAATGAAAATACATCACAGAACATTGTGTTGGAAGGGATTCACATAGACTGTGGAGTCCAGCTCTTGAGTGAATGACCCATGTGGGGATCAAACCCACAACCTTGGTGTTATCAGCACCATGCTCCAACCAACCAAGACCATCTCAGAGGTAAAAGTAATTAAAAATCTGGTATATGTATGCAGAATAATTCCTCTTACCATTCCAAACCTATGTGGTATATGCTTATTACTGATCAAAATAAATTCTTTGCATAAGAATTCCTTCAATAAGGATGGTAATATTGTTTAGTCTTTGATCATATGTAGATTTTTCAAAACAAGAATTCTAATATTTCACTAAAGTCTAATTTCATATTCCCAGATCAGCTGAGTAACTCATTTTCAGCCTTCTCCAAGGTGAGTTTTGTGCAAGTTTTAACCTGCATGCATTTTTGATACATGTGGAAATTGACTTTCATTTCCTGCATGCCTAAAATAATTTAGTGTCTTGCTAGATTAATGCCATACATCATATTTGCCTTAATAAGTTAAGAAAATGTGTTCAAAATGTCTCCCTTAGAGCTAAAACTGGAATTGGGCCTTAAAGATTAATCAGCAGGTAACTTGCATTATATAAGGTAGAAATACAAGCTGGAAATAAGAATGTTTAAAACAGCATAGTTATACCTTTATATGATGTGTTTTTATATGTTAATTTTTTTTATTTCAAACCTGAATAATTGCCACTAGGACCAGCACATGATGTCCATTTTTGGTTTCTTCAGAAAATACTGAATTTAAACCCAGTTAAAAACTTCTCAATTAAAAATCTGTCCCTTTTATTATTTCCTGATCTGGCCTGCAGTTGTGTTAAATAACATGAATTCCAGTGGCACAGACCAGGTGACTGATTTTCCCCAAATATTATATACAATATTTTTAAATTGTTTTGGGGTTTCTTTTTTTTTTTTTTAATTTTCGCTAGTTGCAAATATGGGTATGTAACCAAATGGTACTCTCTCAGCCTATTTCATGGTTCTTATGGGGAGCAGTAAAGAAAAATACCTATTTTTTCAGTGAAAGACACCACAGAATGGAGACTGAATGGCAGTTAAAATTTTGAACATCTAATGTATGTTATTTCAGCAAAAACAACAGGCTTGAAAGCATGAGCTCATATTAAATACATGATAGAAGTGCACAGAAGATGGAGGTGTTGGTGAAAGCATGAGCTCATATTAAATACATGATAGGAGTGCACAGAAGATGGAGGTGTTGGTGAATTTCATCCTTTTGCTAATTAATCATGGCTAAGAACTGTAATCCTCGCCCTGTGAGCTAAAGTTTAAGCACAGCCTAGCTCCCAGTTAAAATGAAGAGCTGGTAATTTATGGTTTCAATTTACACCAATAAAGGCTCATAGATTCAATGTATTTTGTTGAACCTTTGCCTCAGTTCCAGTTCAGATCTGCAGCAGAGAAACTCCTGCTGAAAGGTGTTCTGCCTGATTATTGGTACAGGAGGTGACACCCCCATGCTTTTCTCAAATTTCACCTGAATTCAGCCTGTAAGCCTCACACTGCCTGGCCAGAAGGAAAAAAAAAATGAGTAAACATTTTCAGCACCTCTTGTAATTATCTACTGTCAAAAACCATAATCAGCATTTTGCAATTAGGCACGTGGAATACAGTGTTGAATGTGCAAGCACTGTTGGAATTCTTGCTTGTATTTAGGTGTGAGATGTCCCTTCCTGTATCTTGGCATCCAGGTTTTCACTGCAGGAATGGAAACTATTCAGGGAAAATAAGGTCACAGGGAAAAGTTGTATCCTTGCAAGGAAATTCCTTGGGTATTTTGAGATTAGAGATTGAAGTCTGGTAATTTAGATACTAACTGAGGGAAAGGTCTTTATTTGGGATGGGAATTAGGTGTTTAATCCCACCTTTATAATAATCTGCTTGTCTTTATCCACATGCAAGGAGCTTGCATGATACTGTACTGTTGTATTACTGAACTAGTTTGTGTTAATAACCTTGCCTGAAATGTATCTGTCTGATGCTGTGCTCACATCTGCAGACTTGATGGTATTCATTTTACTGTGGTGATTTTCTGACATATATTTTCTTGTCCACTGCATGCTTATGACGCTATCAGTGCGATAAATTTAACTTCCCTTGCAAAACTAGTGCATGCGGGGGGTGCTCTCCATCAGACCTGGATTTTATCTACAAGTTGAAAAGAATAAGAATATCGCACTTAAAAGCACTGTTTGCCTTCTCAAAAGACTGCAGGAAGCCTCAGTTGAAATTGTAAAGCTTTTCAAAAAGCTTTTCAAGGTTTTGTGTGTGTGAGAGAGGACTTTGTCCTCCTGTTTCCTTTATGTAAAAAGCAGGCTGTGTAAAACAGGGAAAAATACTTTAAAAGTTTAACTGCAATATGTTTCTTTGCCTAGGAGGATGGAGGACTTTATGCTTTTTGTTTTGCCCCTTTATCTTTCACAATATGTTCCCTGGTCCTTGGGCTGTGTCAGAGGGAGTGGTGACGTTCTTGAGATACATCCTGCCAGAGCTGGGTCAGGTGGTTAATAGCTTCAGATTGGGGAAACCATGCTGCCTGTTTCTCATACCTGTTTTGCATTTATATGAGCCATTGTTCTGTGTGGCTGAAAGAAGAGCCCCAGCTGAAAAATACCTCACTTGCAAAGCATTCAAGCAGTTTTAAACAAGCATTTGGCTCGTTTTCAGACTGTCTCCTGCTGTAATTTCTGCCCTTCAGGGAAGGGACAAGGTTCTCCTGTACAATTATAGCTGTCATTTTGCAGCAATCCAAGGATATCTGTCGGGGGGAGAAATCTTTTCTGCAGAATACATAAAAAAGGAAATGTATACTGAAACAGATATGTGTAGATGCTATTTTTTGCTTTGAACATTCTGAAGGAATACCAGTATAATTTGGAAAAGATTACATGAAATTAGTGTAATATGATGTATATTCAAACAGTGTTTCCTGCCAAATTATACTGTGCAATTACAGGTTTATTCATTCAAGAATAAAACTTTAAAATTGCTAATCTACCCCTCTTGATGAGAAATTGGTGATATATTTTGCTTATTTTATGATTACATATGACAAATATTTTGCAAGTACAGCATGATTTCCAATTATTCACAACCCTGAACAAATGAAGGAGTCGTGGACTGTTAAAAGCCATGGAATGAAGAGCTTCTGGCAGGGAAAGATATTTTTCTGAATATAAGATTTATCAGTGATAAAAAAAGATTCTGTGCACTGCATCTAGAAGTTGAGAGGAGTTTATAGCGGTAAATACTTTTACCAGTCCAGGAACTGACTTAGGTCTAAACTGGGAGTGTTCTGTCTGTCATTAACCAGCTGGTTTGTTAACTAGAAATTGTGACATCAAAAAGGAATTCCACCTTCCCCACCCTCCACCCCAGGACATAAGAAAGCAGCCTTTGATTTCAATGTATTGCTTTTCTATGATCAGCAGTTCAAAGCCTTTTTCTGATGAGCTAAGTTTTCCCAACCATCAGTGGACTGCAGTTGATTCATCTTGTCATGGGACCTTACCCCACTGACGTGTAGTTGTAAAAAAATGATGTAGGAAATTACTTTCAGTAGTAGCAGTGAATGGCATTCTGATCTGGTTTGAGTACCTGTCAGATTGTGTATCATCATAGGCAGTGGGCAAGGAAGAAGGCCTTCCTGCAAGAGTTGGTCCAAAGCACTTGCATTTCTGTTTGAAATAAACCTCGGAGAGATGATCTTTGGCAGAATTAACTAGGGCTACTAGTCTCCTGATAAAGCAGGATCAGAACCCTCTGATAGCTTGCAGAAATTATTTCAAAAACAGAAAAAGTTTATGGGGGACAGAGGTTATTGGGCAGAAGTTAGGATTGCAGATTACTTGACAGGAGCATCTCAGTCTTTGTGCCAAAACTGTGACTGAATTTGGGTTTTTAAAATTAATCTTCATGTCACTAGTGATATATATGTTTAATTAGCTGGTGCAATGAGTACCAGTTTGTCTGTTTTCAGCATAAGTGTATATATGAGATTACCTGGAGTTGTCTCCAAGGAGAATGATTGAGCATTTTGAGGAGATGTGGGGAGTGAAGCTGAAAATCATGGGGAGGGATCATGACTGTAATGAATATAAGAATGACAACTTAAGCAGGACCATCTCAGATTCCATTAAAAATCTTTTAAAAGTAAAAAATTCAGTATAAGACTAATTATGGTGAGATAATCATGTCAATTTCCCTTTAAGTTTTTTGATTCTCTTCTGCAAGTGCATGTTCATGCTGTCCCAGGAAGAGCCCTTTTAAGCAATCACCAGCACACAGGTGGAACTTTTTATTCTTTAACTAAGTCATGATGAGCTTCATCCTGTGTTTGTTGCAGATGCCAGGCATCTCTGTCTTCACAGCAGCAGCTTCTGAGGGGAGAAGCAATCCTGTTTGCTTGGTATGGCAGCAGCGGCCCACTAACTTTGAAATATCTCTGAGGGAAGAGAAGGGAGTGGTGGACTGTGAGTACAGGGCTGTTAGAATCACTAATCTCCTTAGGATAAACAGGTAAGAGTAAAGATTATGTACAGACACAGAACAGTGCTTTGAGAATAGGGTTCTAGTCTCACCTCCAAAGTGCTTCACATCAAGATGCAGCTTTATGGTCAGTTTGTACCTCTGTTCATTTGGTTCACAGAATTTAAATTCTATATCATGCTGGCCACTGTCTCTCCCTATGGGTGCAGTGGAAGAACAGATAACTGACTTTAAATAATGCTACCAGGGTGTTGATGCAATTTCCTAGAGCAGTGTAGTATGGGCCTAGAATACTCATTGAAAAGCTGTTTTGCATTATCAGAATATCAATATGCTTGCATAATAGAAATTTTAAAACGAATTAGTGTTAGTTCCATGCTGACTTTTACAAAATAGCATGGCTCTGAGTTATTTGGAGGAAACTTCAAATAAGCTTAACATATTTGTAAAATATGTGTTCCATGTATTTTAAACTTTATTTGATCATTTACTGTGTGATCTTTTCCATTTGTCATTTATTTCCCCTGATTTCTAGGAAGCTGTTGAATTCATAACAAAGGTGTTAATTGGTGGCAACACAAAAGTAGGGTTTATATTCTAATAACTTTATCTGGTCATAAAAAGAGTCACACTATGTTCTCAGGCTCTAGGAGGTCAGGATTTCCTTTATTCTCAAATATGGTTTGGAGAACAAATATGGTGAAGAATGGTAGGATCCTGATAATAATCTGAATATTCTTTAATATTTTATCAAACTCATACTTTTCATCTCTGTTTTGGCCTAGCAGGAAATAATTTATTTTAGACTTCATTAGAGAAGTTTGGAGAAGCAAAGAAGTGGATATGATGTTAGATTGAGAGAATATTTGTGTAGAGCACTTCAAAGGAATGTAACATGCTGGCTGGTTGCTCCCTTTGGGCGAGGAAGCTCTTGGCAAGTACTTTTCCTTGGGGATCCATTTTGTGATTGGTGTTCTAGAGAATCACGTAATAACTTTACATGAAGTGACACTGTATATTTTCAGGCCACCTAGGAAAGTGTCATGTCATGCATTGCTTTTGATTTTTGAACTGCAAGGTGTGTTGGTCTTGCCAACTGGGAGCACTTTTTAATTTATTTATTATATATTTAATTTTTGGTAGAGCAGCTTGTAACAGGTGCATGTTCACTGTCTTTTTGTGTGGTACTGTAACACAGTGGGATTGTGCTACAGTCTACAGCTTGGTCTTTTTTCCTCCTCATTTCTCTTTTGTGTCATGTCTTGCTGTATCTTTTCTATAATTTTTTTTTCTCTTTCCCACTGCTCTTAACCCTTGTAGAAGTCTTTGTTTCCAGTTCTCTCTCAGAGCCTGGAGCAGGACCACTGAAGATGATGGAGGTGTTTTCACTGAGTTCAGTGAGCACAGTTCAAAACTGAAGCCATGACTGCACAAAGGGATGTACCATGGGACAGTACCCAGCTCATGGCATCTCCTCCCTGAAACCCAAATCTTGTGAGGCACTGTTATTATTAACTGTAGGCAGTTATTAACAGTGCCCCTAGGTGGTTTGGCCAAACAAAACAACTGCAAGGGAATAACAGATTCTGTGGCTTTTTTAAATTGCCCTCGGGCTCCCGGTACCTGATCTCTATTACACCTCCATGAAGACAGGTAGTTGACAAAGAATCCTGCACCTATAAACAAAATTTCAAACAAAACACTGAAGCTGATGTCAAAGTTGATTTTTCCTGTAATATTTCTAAGTGGTCGGAGGTTAAGTGCCATTGAAAAATGTTGCAAATTTCAGAATGCAGTCGTGTTGGATTTGTAGCTAGTGGGAATCAATGAAGTTTCACTGGTTTCACTAGGGATAGAATATTTTCATCCACTGAAGTTTTGTGATAAGATCAGCATTTATATAACAGCTTCTGTGTGCTTGGTTTGCACAGAAGAAAACCAATCAGCTTCATGCTCTGTTCAAGAAGAGTTCTTTAAACAGAAAGAAACTGTTAAAATTACTGGATTTTTAAACCAGTTGATGATTTATATTCATACTATAAATCATCAACTGGTTTAAAAATCCAGTAATTTTTTATACAAAACAATACTTTAAAGCTGTTAATTAGTAACTTTTAATACAGTTAATATGTGTAATTCCTAAGATGTCTTGAAATAAATAGCTTTTGTAAAAAACTAGAAAAACAACCCCTCTACCATAGCCTACCATAGTTTTATTGCTGTTAGATTTGTGTGAATTCATAGATTGGTTGACTATCAATTGTTGGTGTTTTTGTTATGGAATTCCTCAGTTGTCACTTCCCTTCTTTTATTCCTGTTTTTTTTTTTTTTCCTCTTCTGTGAAGGAGGAAATAAAAGAACCATAATGCTTGAGGCAATTAAGTAAACCACCTACAGCTAGTATAGGCAGCTATTATAGACAATGTTCAGAAGTTAGTTAGTCACAAAATGAGAGGGAACTTTCTCAAAAAATGGAGGTTAAATCTTCCTGTGTATCAGAAAAGAGCTGGGTGAGGTCACAGATCACAGGTATATAGGACAAAGCTGTGTTTAATTCAGAAAGAAAAAAAAAATAAAGGTTTGTTGAAATCTGTTTGAGTCCAAATCTGGAAAACTATTTTTACCATTTATCTTTCAGTGTGTTTCTCCTCTATGCCTTTCCCCTTGTACCATGCTAGTCGAGCAACCCAGAAAATACTTGAAATGCCTTCCGTTACTGTCTAAAATGATAGCTTTTATTTCAGGACTTGGCTTATTATTTGATCCTTTAACCCCCTAAGGCCAGTATTAGCAGTTGGTGTCAGGAAATCCCCATTCCCAGTGCCGAGGGGTTAATTGCTTTTTACCGTTTGATCTTTTCCTGCCCACTTTATATTCTACCTGACCCTTTTACCACCTGTAGGGGGTACACAGACTTTTCTTTGTTGGCCTACTTCCTCAATCTCCCCATAGCTTTCCTCACTGCTGCCTTGCCAATTTCACATTACATATTTCTCAATGAAAAAATTGAAGTTGACCTGAATTTTTCCTTCTTATGCTATCCAATTTTCCTGGCAGAAAAGGTGCAGCATGCTGTTATTGTATTTCTAGGAACTGAGATAGAGAGGATGAGCACGTGATATATTATAAAGAAAAGAAATTGAATATATGTATAGACTTATGAAATTGGATGTGTTAAATTTGGACAGCTTTGTTGTATGAAAATAATTTTTATGTAATTTTAAACAAAGAAGCTCAAGTGTGGGGGATGGGGGAGGAAGAAACCTTTAAAACTAAATAAAGGCATCTTAGATTTTATTGCTAAGCTAAGTAATCTTATAATCAAGCAAAACATGATCAAATTTGTCAGAAATATTTCCCGTGTCAAGGCTAATCCTATATTCATTGAAAGTTTTGTTACCAGGTTACAAGCATAATACATTAATTTCTTTAGGGCTTCTTGTTTTAAAATAGCACTTTTGTTTATGTTTTCTTCATATTCCACCAAGTTAGCAGTCAGGCTGATATTATGCCATAGTACTTTTTGAAATCTTTGCAGTTGTCAGCAACTGACATTTTTTCTGATACATATTATTTTCCTTTAGAAAGTGAGAAAATATTTAAAATAAGAGAAAATTTTTAGAAACCCATCACCATAGATTTTAATGGCTGTAATTCTGAGAAATATTTTTACTGTCTTTGAAAATGTGTTAGTTTCATGCTGACTTTTAAAAAAAAGTATTTTTACTGTCTCTGAAAATGTCATGTGCCACTCCGACTCTCAGATTTTTTAAATAACTGTATCACTAGTAAGGTAAATCAGCATAAACAGAGAGAAAACTTGAATAGAGTATCCATATTGGCTGGTCAATGTCAGGTCTTTAGTATGGAAAAAAATAAAGGAGTTTAGATGGGGAATAATAGTTCTATCAGCACTAAAAGTTACACACATTCCAGTGTATCTGTATCTCGTGATAAAATAGTCTCAATATTCAATTTTTCCTTCCGCTTGTGATTTTATTAAATATTTTCCATTATGTTTGCCTGGTCTGACAGAATGAGAACATCAAGATTTTCCCACTAGCAAGGTTCTTAGGCCTAGTCATCGCTCTTTTAGGCTACCTGTTTTTCACAACAGCAGTAGATAGATACTTGATTCTCTCCAAAATCCGAGTGATATTCAACTTTGATAAAAATGTGTTGCCAAGCAAGTCAATGATTTTTTTTTTTAATGGAAGTGCAAGGCAGAGAAAGAAGCATGTGTAAACCTAGTGTGGTCATGTGAGATTTATTGACTTCAAAAAACAGATTAAAATTCAGAGTAAAGTTTTAGCTTTTGTACATCCTGATGTGTTTAAAAGCTTAGCTGGATTGTGCAAACTCTTTGGAACA
This sequence comes from Pyrgilauda ruficollis, assembly GCF_017590135.1. Lineage (NCBI taxonomy): Eukaryota > Metazoa > Chordata > Aves > Passeriformes > Passeridae > Pyrgilauda > Pyrgilauda ruficollis. The sequence goes on along the minus strand of NW_024526488.1, from coordinate 308,695 downwards.
TATTCAGTAAGACCCTGCAGTTTTTTCAAAATGTAACTCAAAGCAAAGTTTATCCACTTGAATTTTAGTATGAAGATAAAAACCTGGAAAGGTAATTTGAAAATCCACAGCCTTTTTTGCTGGTGAATTTTGTCTATTTGGACAAATATAGTTAATTTATCTCCTACTCAGCTAAAATGTCCTTCCTCTGCAGGAAAGGAGCTAATGCTTTATCACCTCGGAAGAGGCTGCTGTTTTTGGGCTGTCATTTGCCTTCAAGAGGCCCCAGGGCTGGAGCCTCTTTCAGTGATGCCACTGCCTGTCCTCTCCCCAGGGCTGAGCTTCCTTCCAGCTTGTGCTCTGTGGTCAGAGCACTCAGGTTCTTATTCCTCTCTTCAGGAGTGCTAGATCCTTCTCATTCTGCGTCTGAATGTTTTGTTGAAGACCATATGGCCCTTAGAGGGATTTGGGAATTTTATGAAGTTTGCATCATGTCTACAGCACTTTGCTACTTTCAGAGATGAAATACTACATAGCAGGGACCTTTCCATTGTGGCTGCTTCAGAGTATGAGCTGGAAGGAAGAGGAGGGATCTTAATATGTGTGGGATGGCCTGGTCCTACCAATCCTTGTTTTTACTCTCTCTCAGGATGTTGCATGAGAAAAGTCAGAACTGGCTCCTCACTAATGAAAAAGGGATAATATAAAGCATGGCATTAGTAGATATGTTTGTTATTTTCTGTGGAAGCTCATCATAGTGTCTGGAAGTGGCCTCTTTTGATGTGAAAGCAAGAGAACCACAAGCCCCATCTAACAGCCATGTCTGACAGCCCACAGAAAATAGTACCCGATGAATTTATTTATATTTCTGACATTATAACGCCCAACTTAAAAATGTTGTCAGCTTGGCTGCCTTAGCAATGGGTCAGGAATCAAGCTTGTACTACATTTCTCATTCATTATCCAGACTTTTGTCTTGATATACAATAATAACTAGCTCAATTTCCCTTAAGCTCCTAAAAGTTTCGCTGTTAGGAAAGTGCAGTTGCTGTATCTTCGAGTCCTTTGTTGATGACACAATGTTTTTTCCCTCAAAATGCAAAGAGAAGTACAACCATTTAAAAAAATGAGGAAAATGTTTCACTTCTACTTCTTGATGCAATATTTTATATCTTTCATGCTGACTTAGCTCAGCAAAGTTCTTTATAGAATTTCTTTTCCAATGGGCACACTTAAGACTGCATTTTCTAGAAATTATTGTAAACTGCTCTGAAATGTTGCAACATAAGTTTTAGTGAAGAGTTATTTTGGACTGACAAGGCCAAAACATAGAAACTGCAGTAGTGAGTGAGTTTGCCAGAAATGTCTTGTGGAGTGCCCAGGCTGTTTTTCCATTGGCTTGGAGATTTACCTTTTAAGAAAGGGTTATCAGAGGTGGAAATCCATGAAACTGGGATGCTGACTCTCAGCTACACCACAGCTGCAAATGATGAACTATCCTCTAAATAAGTGGCAACAATTCTGAGTCACTGAATGACCTAGTTTGCTCATCTGTTTACTTCATAGGAGTAAACAATACAGAAATCACTGCTGGTTTGAGGGAAAGGGGAGGTGAGATGCACTAGTCCTCTACATGTTTAATCTGCTCTTCTGACTACTTCCTTGAACCTTGCTGAAAAAGGGATTTGATTATTTATTTCTGTCACAGCAGCAGATTGCAAGTTACAAGATCAAGGCACTTATCAAAATCTCTGAATTTCTGTGTGCTTGAAAGCCAAGGACAAACCTACATGATTTCCATGGACTACGAACCTCTCTATTGTGCACCACATTTACACTGTCAAGCTGTTACCTGAAGTGTCTTGTAGCTATTCCACATTTAAACTTCACGTTGACCTTTTACTGTTTTCATTCCCATGACCTCTTTTCCCCTCTTGTCCAATTTGAAGGACGTCATATCTGTCTGGCACCAAATTGTGCCAGTACTTGGGAGCCTGAGTAAATGTTACAAAGTAAGGCCAGCTAATTAAAAATCTGTAGTGTTGACATCTGTTTAATATGTGTAATACTTCCAGAATTTGATAGCAGACCACCTTACAGTAGCAAGGGTCTAAGTCAGACTGTTTAAATAAAGTAATAATGAAGTATAGTGATATGGCTGTAAACTTGGAACAGTTCCAAATGGGGTAATAAAGTGTGCTAATTGGTTCTGAGAATTGGAATGCCGTAAAAGTCAAATTTTACCACAGTGACTATTATACAATGGAATTAACTTGACTACTCTAGAGGTTTAAAATATACCTAGCCATTAAGAGACAAAGTCACAAGATTATAGGGATTTGACTCAATTAACAGAGATTGACAAGTCAGTTTTCATTTCTGAAGATTAAGCTAATAAGAACATCCTAATTAACTTATTTAGGTAAAGAAGGGGTATGTACAATGGTATTTGTGTCAAAAAATTAGTAGTACCGACAGGCTTGATTAGGTAACATGCTGGAACACTATGTAAAACTTAAGTAATGTTTCGACTCACTTGAAATGTGTGTAATTATTTGTTCTACCATTATTCAATCAAGTTATAGAGCAACTTCAGTTCATTAAACTCATTAAGTTAATGAGAAGTACAGAGATTACAACTTTGACAGTGTTGAAACATCCGAAATATTTAAGCCTATAAAACTCAAGCAAAACAATTTTGACCAAAGTGGTGATCTCAATGAAATGCATCACAAATGTCATAGCTATTTAACATATTTCTGTAAATTTTAAACCAAAAGGAACTGTTGAGAGGCTTCTACTTCAGTGTCCGCTGTTATTGAGGCATTCCATTTTCTGTGGCAAAACCTCAATCCATTCAAAACATTTTTTCTACTAAAATTTGGGTTTTTTTTTTTAATATTGCTGGGATCAATATGATATCTGATTGCAACTTAATGAAAATGTCACCATTTATGTGATGTTTTCTGGATCTTAAAGGCAATGATTATTGGCATCTGAAAATGAACCAACAAGTAAGTAAATCATGGTTGTGGCAATCCAGTGTAGCAGCCCTTGCAGAGCTCCCATTACAGCCTTCCCATCTTTACTGGCAGTAGGGATACAGACTCAGAAGGAAAATGCAAAATACCTTTTACTGGATAATTACACTTAAAGTGGTACACTGGGAGTGGCACAAAGGGAGCATTTGCTTCCTCCCCTGTTATTCTCTGAGTCTATTCTGGTCTGAACTAATTCTTTAACATGAATGCAGTATTAGTAGTTTAAATAAACCCAGCTGTGTTCTGTCCAGTCTGTCCTGGTGGGTAGCTCAATGGTATGTGTTGGAACAGAAATTTGTTGGACTTTATAGGATCTGTTTCCTGCAGAGGCATCTGCTACTAATAACCAGCTTCTTAATATGAAGAACCTGTCAGGTACAGAGAAAATACCTGCTGGAGAAGGATAGGAAGGAGTAGGTGCAAGCAAGAAAATAGTTTTCTTTAAATCTGTGAAGTCTCCGTATCTGAAGTGAAACAATTTAGAAGAATAGAATTTAAAAGATGAGGCATAAATGTTAAAAAGAGACAGATATTGTTTGCAGTTGTCTCCTTCACTTGTACTGAAGCAAATGAAAAGATAACTGCAATAGAAATTTGCCATTAATAATTCAATTAGAAACAGGTGCAACAGTATTTAAACTGCACAAAGATTATGTTAGTCTAATATCAATCAACAGCTGTGGAGTAATTGCCCTTTAAAAATGAAGTTATGAAATTGTTGGCAACAATAACAGTAACCCAAATCTATGACAATGTTGCTAATTTGATACTTGGATCAGATGCTCAAATGATTAGGTTTTCCATTGAAAACTGGATTTGTAGGGAGCTTTGCTGCTAACAGGTTATTGTAGAAATGATCAGGTAATAAAATATATTGATTTAGTCTGTTAAATTAAGAAAATACTGATCTTTTTAATGTGCTCAACTGTCAGCATAATATGATGTGAGGAAATCTTATGCTTGAGCCATTTATTTTTAAAAGAAAATATTTACATTTAAACATTTCAGAATTCAATATATGTATTGTAAGAGAAAAGTGATTCATACAGCATTTACTATAAAGCTTATATGATGATTATATCATTCTTAAGATGTGCCTAAGGAGGGCTCTTCTTGCTTTTTGCATGAATGAAAATTTGCACAAGGCCTGTTGTGTAAATCTGTTGGTTATTTTCAAACTTTTGACTAAATAACCCCTCTTTAGACTTATTTTTCAGCAGCATTATTTCAGATAGTTCTCCTGCAAAATAAACTCTGTAGTTTTGAAGAAGAGGTTGGTGGGAATACATCTCTGCTGCGAAGAAGTGAAGCCTTTTCTCTTCTTTCTGATCTTTTTGCTTTCTATCCCCCACTTTTGTTTTCATTTTCCTCTCAGGCTACAGATAGGGTGCAGAATAGAGATGAGGCAAAATTCAGCATAAATCCAGACAGTCATTTGCAGATAACTGCTTTGGTCTCTAATCAGCCAAAATGTGCCTATTTTCCGGAGATGAAATCGACTCTATTCCATCCTCCACAGCTTCCATATGAGCCAATATCTCTTCTCTCTCTTTTTTAAATTTTTTTTTTGTAAAGCACCTCTTGGTGTTTTATCCTCTTCCATCATGACAGTATAGCATCTCTTGTTCCTAGCTCTTTTATGTTTCAGATATTTACATTTATGAAAGTTTAAGGATTCAGGGCAGCTGCTATAACTGCAAAATATCATGCATATACCTTGCACTTACTTTTAACCATATTTCACGAAGATAAAATAGTTCAGATTATGAAGAGGTATTAAGATGGGGGTCTGTGCTCTTATCTGTTATGTACCACAAGCCAGTTTGGAAAAGTTGGTTGTAGCACCAAAGTGCTTGCATCAAGATAACTCCAGAAAGCATTTTTGATGTTGATGAGATATTTTTGTCTAAATAATCTTGTCAGATCTGTTATAAATGCCAGTTATTTTCTGAAACAAATCTTACTTCTGTGTTGCAGTCTCCAGTGCTGTATGACAGTGGATTAATCACTTCACCTCAGCTTTAAATCAATTTTCCTTCTGAAATACTGTTTTTGATAGCCTTATGGAGAATAGCTGGCACACATTTGAACAAGATTTGGCCAGAAGACCATTAAAAATCCATTAGTAGACATGTGTGCTGAAATAGGTAAGAAAACCCATTCAGGTATTTTCACCAGCCCCTCATGAAGAATTTCATGATCTGTAATGTCATGATGGGCTTTTACCCCTACTGGGCCTCATGTGTAATCCATTTGACTAGGTCAGATTGTTACACAAGTGCACATTGTGTTCCTGTGCTGTGGGATGTGGTGGTTTTGCTGTACACAAACAGCAGATCAGATGAGGATGTTGTATTTACCATTAGACCTCCTAATGTGGACAGGTTTATATTTTTTAAATACAATTAACCTCTTAGTCATAAGAACCCAAATCAGATAAAAAATAGTAATAAACTAAAAGGCTTCTGATCTACAACTTCTGCTAAGAGGGAATATGACTTCCCCTGGGACACTGTAATGGGAAACCACAAGCTTTGTCACAGGTCCCAAAATGTGCTCTGGCTGCACAAAGTGCAGGATTGGAACCATTCATTTTCCTGCTATTAATGAATTCTCTTCCTTTTTGATTACGGCATTCTAATAGTTGAAAATGCAGCCTGACTCAATACTGACCTGACTGATCTTGCAGTAAGATAACTTGTTAGGAACTCAGCTGTGCTAATCTGGGAATTAAATTCTTTAGGCTACAAAAATACATTAGGACTGGACCAAATAGCATCATTCCTCTTTCCAGGCTTATACAGCTGCTCCATAGCAAGTAGGGATCTAGTACATGGGAGCAGCTGGAGAGGTTAAGGGGGAATCAGAAGAAACAAATAAACCACTTTTTTTCCCCTTCATTTCTCAGACCCTGCTGTAGAGAAAATACCCTGCCTAGTCTACTTCTCTACCTGCCTAGAGGCTTTGCTGCCCCCTGATGTTTCCTTTACTTTTTTATATGTATGAAATGATGGCTGAAGATATTTTTCCCAATCTACTAGTCTTTTCTGTGCGTTTTTCAGTTAAGGTCTGCGTGTCTTAACATCATCTGTAAGTTTTAAATCAGCCTCTGAATGAATCACTACCTAGAAAAACCTCTCTGTCCTCTAATGCAGTTAAAAATAGGGATGATATATTGATACATGTTCATTATACTTATCCACTTCAGGATGTATGTTTTCATGTAAGTACTGTGAGACACTATAGTTAGAAATTTCTGTCTAATTCCTGAATTTCACTCAAAACCCCACCAAACAGACACCACAGAATTTAAAAAAACCACAGAATTTGTAGTCTACTGCCCTTAATCTTTCCGTGATAAACAGCAGGACAGACACAGTAACTGCAGTTGACAGATGCTCAGCTGTTAAGGTAGTCTGATGAAGTAAATAAAAATAACAGTTTTTGCAGTCAAGATTTCATTCTACAGGCTTTGGGTGCTCTGCAGGTAATTACATCTACCTGACAGCAAGAGTGTGATGTGACCAAAGGCTTAATTTACAGAAGGAGCTTTATGAGTTCCTCCAGAAGCTTTCAAGAATGAAGGTGCTGTGGAAGAAAAAGCTGTGTTGCACAAAAACAGACGTTGAGTCTTCTTTCCTGTTTCTCTTTGGGTGGTTTGCAGAGCAGTCTGTAGAGATCACTGCTGCTGTGCAGCTGTTAGCTCTGAAATGGGTGCATTTCTGCATGAGAGGTCACAAACAGCTGGAAGTTCATTTTCATGGGCTTTCTAGTTGTATGGTTGATGAAAAGAACAAAAAAGCACCTGAATAGGATTTACAAGTACCTTAAAATTTAAATGTGGAAAAATCCTACTTACTCAGAGTCTGGTTTTCAATGACTGGTTTTTGAGCAAATACACGATATTCCTGTGAAGGAAACATAGCTACAAATAACAATGCTTATTGTCTCCTCTTCTGAGCAAATGCTCAAAGGATAAAACACCAAAAGGATAAAATATTTTATATTTTATAAGAAAACACATTTTTATGGGTGCATCAGTGTCAAATTTCAGTAATACATGTTAACTAATATACATGATCATTAAATTAATTTCCTAGGCTTTTGTTTGTTTGTTTTAATTTTAGTTGAATCCTATGGAATGAAAGAAGGAAATTTAACAATTGGGACAGGAAGGAAATTTTTATTTTCCTGCTTTTGTATGAAATTCTTTTCATCTTACTCTGTGAGCTTGCTTGCTTACTCTGAGTCCAGAATGAAAAGAGAAATTGAACTTCAAACTACTTACCTTTCTTTTTTGGCTGTATTTTCTTTCCAGAACCTGTCATCTAAAGTGGTTCCTAATGTCATGGCACCTTAATGTAAGACAGTTGTCTTTGTCTCTTACTTCCAAAAGTATTTTCTTTTTTGGACCCAGAAAACCTAGCTCTTTACCCATTTTCTCGGATTAATTTTCTACTATCTGAGGCAAATATTTCCATACTATTTGATCAGTATTCTTAGCAACCTTTATTAACCTTGTAATTAGAATGGGAGCGTGTAATTGTTTCTTGTTTGTTTTTTTTTCTTGTCTTTAACCTCAAATTTATGGAATTCTGAATAGTCTGGTATTGATATGATTTTGTTGTGATGTATCATTATACATTGAGTTTTTTTAGCAAGACATACTGTGGAGTTTTATATGTAGCTTCTAATAGCCTAATATTCCAACTGTGGTAACTCATCATTTGACTGATGTGATTCTTTCAGGAGAAAGAAATGTCCAGTCTTTTTTTAATTGGAGGGAGCAGAAAAAGATTAAGTAGTCCAGACAGATAAAGCCTGGCCAGGGCTGAGCAGAGGAGTCAGCTGGCTCTAGTCCTGTCGTTGACTTGCTGAGGTAGATTGTGTTGTTGGAATGTTTCTGTGGTGAGACGTAAGTGATAAAATATTCCAACTGTGGTAACTCATCATTTGACTGATGTGATTCTTTCAGGAGAAAGAAATGTCCAGTCTTTTTTTAATTGGAGGGAGCAGAAAAAGATTAAGTAGTCCAGACAGATAAAGCCTGGCCAGGGCTGAGCAGAGGAGTCAGCTGGCTCTAGTCCTGTCGTTGACTTGCTGAGGTAGATTGTGTTGTTGGAATGTTTCTGTGGTGAGACGTAAGTGATAAATTAAACATCATTGTGGTGTGTCCAACTCCAAGTCCTCCGCTCTGTTCTATGCTGCTCCTGTGCAGAGGGATGTAGCTTGGACAGCAAGAGGTGAGGTTTTGTTAAACTCATGTGATCATTCTGGCTTTATGGGTGCTACGGACACACTTATGGGGTCTCCTGTCATGAGCAGTAAATATGACTTTAAAATGCAGGTAGGAGTCTTTAGAGACACTGTGACAGACACTGAAAAATTATAAGCTGCGTTTAAGCTTTTCTTTTGAGCCAAAAGGTCTTAAAGTCTCCCAAACTCGTATCCCAGACACACTGAAGCACTGAACAGAGAGTCACAGAATAGCCCAGGTTTGAGCACACCCTGAAAGATCACCTGGTGCAGCTTTTTGTGGAAAAGGAGCCTAGGTGACATCATCTAATATCAGTCCAGTTCTATCTTGGAAGCTTCCAGGGATGGGAATTCTACCATGTACCTGGGAAGGTTACTCCAGTCACTGGTTGCTCTCATTGTAAAAAAAAATTCTTTCTTATATCAAGGTGAAATGTCTCATGGTGCAACTTATACAGATTGTTCCTTGTTCTCTCCATGTGGCTCCCTGTGAGGAGAGACCTTCCTTTCATGTTGTAGCTGCCCTTTAAGCACTGGAAAACTGTGATGTTGTTTCCACTTGAGCATTCTATTCTCCAGGATAAAATTATCTAAGTCTTCGAAGTGCAGGTTTCTCAGCCCTCTGCAAAACTTTGTGACCTTTCTTTGGACCCTCTGTCCAGTCTTTTTTTAATTGGAGGGAGCAGAAAAAGATTAAGTAGTCCAGACAGATAAAGCCTGGCCAGGGCTGAGCAGAGGAGTCAGCTGGCTCTAGTCCTGTCGTTGACTTGCTGAGGTAGATTGTGTTGTTGGAATGTTTCTGTGGTGAGATGTAAGTGATAAATATGCTTATAATTACCTGTTGTGGGAAAAAAAAACTTTATAACCTTTGTTCCCAATGTGAGTCTGTCTAACTTGGCTTCCAAAACTGGGGCTATTTTCAGCTATGAAATACATATTCTGTACTATAACTGGGTCATACATGTGTGTGAGAAGGAAATAATGTGGTGAGAATAAAAATAAATTTATAGCACCTAGATTGTGTAGTGACTGCTGCTCCATAAATATCTTCAACAAAAATTAGCATATTCCAGGTGTAAGTGGAAATATAACTAAAAAGGAAGAGAAGTGACCAAAAATAAAATGAAGGAACCTGTCTAATAAGAAAACACTGAAGAAACTAAAAATTGCATGGCTTCACAGTCCCACATCCCAGCACGGTTAGAAAAGTAAATAAAATTAGAGAGAAGTTATCACAATGGTCAACATTAATCTTTGTTAAAAGACTCATTTCTAGTGGCATGGAATGGTTTAGTATTCCAGCAGCACTTGGGTAATCAGCAGCATTCTTGAAAAATCAGATCAGGCTACAGGGTCAGTCTCCACTGTGATGAAGTCTGTTTGCACCTGAAGAAGGAAATGTCCCAAACTTTATTTTTTTCATGAAGTCATACTTTGTTGCTGAATCAAGCATTGACTTTGGAGTTATTTGAGTGGGATTGTCTGAATTCTCTCCAGATTTCCCTCAGAAGAATGTGGAACAACATAAGGTGTAAGTGATGGATTTTTGATACATAAGGGTGTTTTTTATAAGCTTACAAGCAAACAAAATTGCCCAAAACGTTAGTTACTTGGGGTATTACCAGTTATGATTTTTCTCTATTTGTGCTAAACATTAACAAGGGAACTCGGGAAAAGAGAGAAAATGAGAGCTGTGAGAGACACGAAGATTTTCTTTTTAGTTGAGAAAAAGAGAAAATAAAATCACTTTTGGAACTTTAGTTTATTACAGTTTAGCTTATTACAGTTAATAATAAAATTTGGGGATGTGTTGCGCTACCATTTTAAGAATCGAAACTTTGCCACCATATAGAATTCATTAGCAAGATGTATAATTAACTTGGTTGCACTATTGCTGGGTTCTTTGGGTAGTATCACATTGTAAGGATTTGTTTCCACATGCATGCAAAAAGAATCTTTAAGTGAATCCACTGTATTTTAGTTTTTAGCTAATTTTTTCAGTGCAGTGAGTACTAATTTATAGGTCCAAGATGAAACATGCTTCTTTATGAGAGTTGGTGTTTTTTCTTTCATTGGGATTTTTTCTTTCCCTTTTTTCCCTTAAAGGGAGAGGTTACATTTGGGGCTAACTCATATGATGTTGATGTTATTATGAATGTTGCTGCATTGTTTTGGACACCACATCAATGGCCTACTTAATACCTCTGTGTATACACATGTGGGCTGCTTTTCTAGTAGATATTTTAAAATTTATTTTCCCTTTGTTTTCAGATACAACTACTACGCTAGGTGTCACATACAGCTCATTGTTGTTTTGTAAATTTGCCTGATTGATATATTCAATACTATTTAGCAAGTCAGCGAGCAGATCTTTTTTTTTCTTTATTTCTCCTCAAAACAAATACTTCACTGACAGAAGCTTAGTAATTGATCTGAAATTGGATGGACAGAATCATCCATACTCAAACACTGGCTCTTTAGTTCCTGTCAGCTTCTGGTTTTTGTTTAATCAATATATTCAGCAGTAATGCAAGATGAAGTGGCCAGGTCTGTAATGGCCAGTCTACAACAATTCCATATACGGCATTTGTAAAATTGAGAATTGATTTTGCCCCACTGTGGAATGTTTAAGATAAATTAATTAAAAGCTTGATCTGCATTGTGGAAAATTCTGATTTAGATACTCTTGCCCAGATTGTAGTGAGAAAGTAAAACATAGTAAGGACAGCTTTGACTTCAGAGAACACTCAAGATGGTGATGGGGAGGGTTATTTTTGTAATCTTTGATTTTGCAGTCAGTTTCATATGGCTGAAAATATCCTGCCTGGATGCAACAATGATTTTTAATTTTGGACATCAGGAGTAGTAATGCATGTTTGAAAATTGTATTGCTTTGCAATATATTGGTCCAGACATACAGGTGAGAAGAGTTACAGAATGTCAGGAATCTTCTATGACTGTCCCCTTTGTGAAATCTATTTACTTTTTTTACGAAGTTGCATTTGCATGTAGATAGCTCAAATAACAGAAGTTTTTGCAATTTTTTTTTAAATTACAAGTTGTGTGTAATAAGCCTCTGTTTGCTACCTGCTTTTCCATTCTCTGATACATGGGTTTTCATCAAATAATTGGTAAAATATTTAAGTGTAACTCAGAAGAATAACTTTCGTCATTAACTTGTGTATAAATTCTGGTTTTCATATATAAACTTTCAAATATTTGTTCAGTAAATGTGTCCTTCAAAAAATTGAAAAAAGTTTAGTTCTTCCAAAGTATCTTGCAGCTCAGTGCTCAGGCTGAGAACATTAGAAATATTTATCCATAGTGCAGGGTTCAGTTAAGCTGTACCATCTCCTAAAGTCAGGAATTAGAATATATAATTTCAGTTAACCCATATGAAGAAGGTGTTAACATAAGGAAATCGAAAAGCATGACCTAGAAGTTTGGGTGTTGAGTTTGTGTTTTGCTTTTGGTTTTCAGGCGGTGGTGGTGGTGACTTTTTCCTTCAGTTTGTGGTGGTGTAGTTTTTTCCTTCTCCCCTCCCCCCCTTTCTTTTTCTTTCTTCTTCTTTTTTCAAGTGAACAGCTAAAGGTCACTGTAGCAATAAATTTTGTTTCTATGGAACAATTTAAACAGCTAACTCCTTACCTCTCTCCTTTCATTCTGTGCATTCCAGTTACTCCTACACCACTTCTGCACAGCCAGGAGTCAAACAAAAAGGTCACTGCCTGGGTTACTTGTGTTTTGGTCCACCATCCAGTCAGTCTGCCTGCTGCATTACATTGTCAAAGTTAGCCCTTCTATTGACAAGCCCATTGATTTCCTGATTAATGTACCTCTGTTTTATTGGCGTTTACTGCAGGAGACATAATTTTAATGTTTGGATGATCAATAGGCCCATCAACACCAAGAATTCCTACTGTTAGCTTGCACAGCTCTAACTATGGGGAGTTGTATATTTCCTGATAAATACTACAGGGAAGCTGTAAACATTAGAAAAGCCAAGAAAATTGATGTTCTCTGTGGATTCCTATTGTATTTCAGCCCTAGGAGAGAATGCAAAAACTTTCAAGTAATTCTCTGTAGGAAAGGCAACCAACAGGTACTTGGTCTCTGGGCTGGATTATAAATGTATGGGAAATAATTACTTTTAGAATTTCCATTGTGTAATCACTTTATCTCAAACGTGTAAATACCCATATGAGAAATTATGGCTTTTATTCAGTTTTAGATTAAATTATATTTTAAATGCTCTTAGTTAACTTCATTTTAGGAAGGGAATTCTGCAGCATGTCATACATGCTTCTGAACTTGTATCTCTCCAAAAATTACACAAGGTGTACCTTAAGGCATCTACTTAAAATATAGCATTTTTTGTCTTGGAATTGTAACAGACTTCACAGTCTTCACTTGTTACCAGCTTCTTTTCTTCCTTTTGCCTTCCCACCTGTCCTGTTTCGGACTTTTCAAACCTTCACAGAATGCAGAGACTGATTTTTTTTTTTTTTTTTTTTTTTTTTTTTTTTCCACTCAGGTAAAGCAGTAAATTTAAATGGTCATTTTTTTTTAAAGCTTTGAAATTAGCTAATGAGAAAATGACAATAAATTGTGCCATTTACCAGAAACTTTACCTAAATATCTTTCAGATTAGATTCCTTAATTTCATTAAAGTTTTTATTTCCCAGTGGCTGGCAGGCTTCCTGTGTGATCTAAAGGAGATATTTCAATGGCTTTTCCCAGTATCTGAGAAAGTGCTTGTATTTGAATATTCTCCCAAGGAGCACAGTTTTGTTTGAATGCCCTGGTTAAATCAGTCCTGGTTTAGCCTTATAGACAGGGAGGTGATGGCTATATATCAGGTAATTTATGCATAATCTTAATGCCGGTTCTTTCAGTCAAAGATCAGGACAAAGGCTCTCTATCTTGAGAGACAGAGCACCCACCATTAATTATTAATTAAGGAAACAGAAGGAGGAAGTGAAAGCTATTGCAAATTTCCCATCTCCCAAAAAGCAGGAACTCTCCCCTTAATTTCTTGCCAATAAGGACTAAAGTAGTTCCAAAATCATCCAGCAGTTTCCAAGCACACAATTTAAGTGTTTTGATCTTTTGGTACAAATTTCAGATGCTGGAGTGTTTATCACTTTCTTCCAGCATTGACATATCCCAGTGGATGAAATTCTAAAGCAAAAAGAATCTTAGTGTGATTATTAAATCCACTAAAATTAGAGCTATGAAGATCACTGAGGAAGGTGCTAGTGACATGCAGCTAAATCCTCTGGTATATGGAACTGAAAAGAGGTCAGTAATGAAGGTTTAGTTAGGCATTAGTTTCCCATATTTGTCCATGGAACTATCTTCAAATATGCCTGTGTTCCTGAAAGAATCCACCAACCTGATGTCGTAGAGATCTAGAGATATATCTGTCTCTGAAAGTTCAGAGCAGCAGTGAGTGCTTGACTAAAACAATAATAAAATATTATAAATAGGTGCTACTCCTGGTATCTATCTCTGGTTTTGATTTTACTAGAATCTTAATTATTGCACTTGCAGCCAGCCAGCTAGTTTGAGTCATAGCTTTCAAGTGATTGTTTTAACTCTTGGAAACTCTTTAAAGCCACAGGGTTCCCTGAGGGGATTCTGGTGCTGCCTTTTATGTCAGTGACTTTGGGTCCCAACTTTTCCTATTTCCCTCTATTTCTATTCCCTCTTTTGTTGAGTAGAGACTTGCTGTTCTGAGATTTTACTGATTTTTTTTTTTTTTTTATTAACATGGTGGGACTCTCAATCCTTCCTAAGGGTGTGTCAGAGAGAGGCTCTTGCCTTTCTCCTGGGCTGAGGTGTGGCAAAGGGCTTGGCAGTGGAAGGAGTGCTGTGTAGGTGCTTTATGCACCCAGACTCCAGGGCAGGTCAGCTTTACTGAAGGAAAGTGTGACAATTTAGGCTTTAAACTAAAGGATTGTAAGGCTTATATGCTTACTTTGATTAGATATTTAGTTCTAATGTTGTGTTCTCTCTATAAGCTGTGTATGAATGTATAAATGTTCATTACCTAAGGAAGTGTGTGAGTCTTTGTACATCCACATTATTGTTAAGGAATTTAATATATAAATCTTTACCTGAAACAGTAGAATGATTGAGTTCAGGTTTCAGGAAGTAATGACCCTTTTCAGCCTTAGGCATCTTATTTAACTTCCCTGTGATTCATATCATTTTGTGTTACATAAAGATAATTTTAGCTCCATTTGATCCTGAAACAAAAATCTTGGCTAAGTACTAAATTAATATACAGATTTCTTTTCACCACTTCACTTTACCCCTTTTGTGTGATATCACTTTAACACAGGTACCAATCAGAAAGATTTAATAGAAGAAACAAATTGCCTTTTATTTCATAAAGGAGAATATACTCCCTTACAAACAGTTCTGGCAGAATTCAGGAAAAATGATACTTAAGTTTCATTTTCAGGATTGGTAATTTATCCATCTTTCAGCCTCTGGGTTCTCCACAATTCAGCTTTCACTTTTTTCTCTTTTTTAAGCAATCACTATAGCAACCTAGTATTATCTGATGAGCAGTGCACACAGAGGGCAGATAGCCATACCTGCAGCATAAGATTAAGAACAAAAAGATGAGAGCCAGGTAGACCACTGAGGTGCTATATTAGCCTGTCACACAGAAGATCTGAGCCCAAGCTGCACTTTTGAAGTTTGTTAGCAGGGACGAATTTTTTGAGATGTCATATCCCTTAGTAGAAATTTGAGCTTGATTGGTGGTTTCTCCTCTGGAGTGGTCTCTGGCTGAAATAGCAATGTACCTGATGGATTATATCATTGCATAAGAGCTCTATGAAAAATTGACCGGCTTTTAAACATTCTTTATTTCCCTTTATTTGTAAGCACTGCAGTAGCACAGGTATTGTGGGGATAAAATTCTGTATTCCTCTTGCATTTCTGATTCCTTTATCTGTGTTTAGCCAAGAAAAGATGTGTGGGGACAATATGAGGTGAGGAAAGGTAGGCTTTAGAAAAATTTTAGGTAATGGTCTGGATTTGAATTTAATTAATAAACTCCACAGGATGTGACAGATTGTGTCAACCTTTGAAACTTGCAGTATCACAATACGTGAATTCGAGTGAGTCAGTTCTTCAATCTTGATTCCTGTTGATTAGTTCTTACAACTAATATTAATTGTGACAAAGGATTGCATTGGAATGGAGGGCATTGGTATCCAAGGGGTAAAGCAGTGCTGTACGTCTCAGCCCCAGGTCTGCAGAGCTAATGAACCAGTAACAGGCTGCTCTATGGATAGATCACATAAAAAGAGGTGCACCCAAATTCACCCCTGGGTACTCCTGTGGTTCTGTCTCTGTTCAGGAGGAATGCATTATTTTAACTGCATGCTTTTCTTCCCCTCTTCCTCCTCCTGCTGGATGATGGAGGACTTTCTATCCCTGAACATCTCAGGTTTGTTCTTACAACTCTGCTGATCAGCCTGCTTTCTTTCCTCTATGGCTGTGCCAGTGAGAGCAGCCCTAGGAGCAGGGAGAGGTCAATGCTCAGCTACTTCAATGCATAGTTTTTCATAGTCAAGCATTCTGGTTTCACCTGTTACATTAGTTGCAAAAGAAATCCTTATATAAAGAAAAAAAACTTCTACATAATGTGTGAAAAAAGGAGGAATTTTTAATGTACTGCCTGTGCTGTTCTAGACCAATAAGGACCCCTGTGTCTCCGTGGTGCTAATTCTCTGTGCCACTAGAAAAGAGAAAAGAGCACATTTTCATTTGTTGCTGTGAAAGAGGGGATATGTTTTAAATAGTGCTTTTCAAGAAATGCCTTTGACTTGCTTTGATCATGGGTGCCAGAGCTCTGCCTGTACACATGCCTCCATTGCAAAGCGAGGTTAATTGCACCACATTCTGCACCTTCTGAATAGACATTATTTTCCATCAATTGATACACTGGTATTTTTACCAAGGGAGGTCACTGTATTCTTCAGCTCAGCAATTGTAAATTTGCTCTTTATAACCTCACTCCAGGCTCTACATGAAGAAGGGAACTCAGTGAAATCCTCTCACAATTTTCTGGAGGGGCAAGTCATACACTGCCTCTACTGGATCCCATTAGCAAGGCAATGTCCAATTTGGGTATTTGCTTTATGCTCCTTGAGGTGTGTGTGTGAGTCCAAGTTGGGCCATCCAGAAGATCTGGAGGAAAAGCTCTGCTCCTCTCAGTGTGTGAGCTCTGCCAGGTGATCTCCCCAGCACAGCAAAGTGGTGGCTCCCACGCCAGGTGTCCAGCACTGGGTGGCTGGCATTGGTTCAGGAAGAGAAGACAGCAGGCATCTCACTAGGAATGTTGTAGCTGGTAGCAGTGTGGAAGAGGAGACTGACAGGCAGTGTGACAGGGAGACAGAAGTGAGAAATGAAAGGTCTGTTATTGACAAGTTAACCACTGATTTTCTTCTTACCTTGAGCCTTAGCTCTGTGCTCTCCTGCCACGTAGCTGAGCTCTCAAGACTCATGACTTGCTCAAACCCTAAGTTTTGTTTCCCAGTTTTGTCCTGCAGACCTGTAAGGAAAGAGGCTGTGTTAATCTAATGGAATTTCTCATCCCTGAGCTCTTGTGATAAAAGCTGTAGAGCAAGAAGTAACTGTGGAACACCACTTGCAGGTTGAGGGTGTTAGGATTGCCTGGGCTGTAGAAGGAAAAAAAGTAGTTCTTTACCCAAAAAAGACTGCTTTTTCCTTGTACTTCAGACAAGGAGGCAAATGTCATGGTGGAGAGGATAAAATTCAGGTAAGGGGTATGACTGCATCAGCTTGTGTTTTGCAGGGAGATAGATACTCCATTGACCAAAGTCATCAGTTGGCAGTAACATGAAAAAGCTTTGTTCAGAACTCTTAGCTGTTAGTGTATTACACTATACAGAGTTTAAGAGGAAAGTCTCAAACTAGGTCTGTAGCAAGTAGAAAATTAAGCTAAAAATTTGGCAATTGCATTGCAGGTAAGATCTTTATCTTTAAAACCTTTATAGCCTAAGGTAGAAAATAATCTACCTTTATTTTTGATAATCTGGGTTATCAAAATATACCCAAACATTTAGGCAGTGAGTTTACAGCCCTCCACCCCTCACCCTGCAGCAGAATCTGTACACTGGAAAGCCCATCTTACCAGTAAAATGAAATTTCATTTTCAAGCCTAGACAACTGAGTAAGACTTAATGTTTTTCTGACACTTCTTGATCCTAAGTATAGGGGCAATTTGAACTGGCAAGGGTGGCCTGATGTATGTGAAAGGAGCTTTATTTTTCTCTATTTAAAACAAGCTTCTCAGCTTCTCAGTCTCTGCTTTCAGCACGGTTACCTTATGCTTTTAATTGATCATAAATCAATATCAATTTAGCAGAGATCTATGACCTGCGCAGTAGGTATCGGATGTGAACAGTAGGCATTTTATGAACAGCCTTTTAAGGCTAGATACTCAAAGATCAGATGTTTTAAAACAGAATGCAACAAGCTATAAATGCATTTTTGAAAGGTGGAGAGAGAAAGTGGTGCTGGTTCAGTGGTAGGGTCAGTTTAGATTGCTTTTTCTGTTGAACTTTGGTCCTCAATCTTTTACCATTGCAATTGAAATTGCTGTGGAAACCTATAAGGATAAACAATATTGAAACTTTCAAGCATGATTTAGTGTTACTAAGGTAACCAATTGTAATTAATTTTGAGTACCAGCTGGCTTGTGATGAGCATGAAACCTGACAAAGGCTCTCAGAAGGACTGCTTCTCATTTGGTTAGCCACAGTAATAAGACTGTGAGAACTTTATTTAAATAAAGCATCTGCAGTAACAAATCAAGGCACAGCTTTGATATTGGTTAGTTAAAAGAGACCAACCCCCACCTGGCTGCACCCTCCTCCCAGGTGGTTGTGGAGAGTGATGAGGTCTACCCTGAGCATCCTTTTCTTGGCTAAACACGACACTAGACTTGCTGAACATAACAATAGAATTGCTTACCTTCACAGCTAGTTTTTTTTTTCTTGAACCAATGTTATGATTATTGTATAATTCCTGGACTTCATCATTTAACATTTTGGAAAATCATAATTAGAGATATGAAAAAGTTCTCTTTGAAATGGTAAATCAGAAAAGAGAACGAGGACAGGTTTCATAGTCTTTGTGTCCAATTAAAAACACAGAAGAAAGCAGAATACCCAAATATTTAGAAACTGAGCTAAGTTACTGATGTGGCTTGATCATTTGGCTTTCTAAATGTCAGCATAGGTCTGGAGAGCTTGAGTTATTCTATGTGATGGGGTAATATAACATCAAGGCAATCACAAGTGGAGTGCTTTTTCCCTCATTTTTAAAAGGGAAGGTATTCAAAGCCAAAAAATTGCCCATACTTTATGTGAAAATAAATATCCTATCTTAAATTAAGAAGTTATTAAACTCAAGGAAGTAAAATTGCTCAATTTTTCATTTGGTTTTGATGCTTATCTCCTTAATCACAACTGAAAGCTTAAGATTAGTGAAAGCTAAAACATTACTTCTGCTCAAAAGGAATGTCTTTGAAAAAGAATTTAATTTCCCAGTCCTACAAATGCAAGCAGTACTTTATTGGGTGTACATATATCCAAGTCAAAATGTAGAGTTTCAAGTAACTCAGAGGGAATCAGCATGGCTACTACCATAGCCCTTGTGCAAGACTTGTTATACTCTGTTTGGATGACACTGATTCTAACCTTGGTTATGCTGGAACACAACCACAGGAAACTAATTAATGATTCTAAGACTGTGGAAGACAGTGAAATTACGGCTGAATAATTCCATAATAACTGAGATAAAAATCTGCCCTGGTTATTGTTTCACTTGACACAATATATCCTTAATGAGCCACATTTAATTTTGCTTGTAGGACTTTGTTTATGAAGGTTACTTTGCACAAATGGTGACTTTTTAAGAGTTGAGGCAATTGGAAATTCTCCTTCCATAGGCAAGTTGACAGCCAGAAGTATATATGGTCCTAGATAAAAGACCAGAGACAGAGCTTTTGTTTGTTTATTAACTGCTGCAGAACATCCCCTTAGGTGAGTGCTGTGCCCATGCAGTGGCTCTGCTCCAGGCCAGAATGGGATGTCCCAGGCAGAGTGTGGATGGTGGCACTTCTGCACAGGCCCTCCTTTATCTGCTGTCTCTGGCCACTTTCATGTCTGGCTGCATTCAAGCTTCAAGGGAGACATTTTACTGAGATATTTTTGTCCTTCTTTTGTGTGTTCCTTCTTACTATTGCGAGAAGGGGATGCACCCTATTTAAAACATTTTATCCTCGTTGCCTTGAAGTGAGGGGGAAACATAATTTTTTTTATCTATATCTCTGTTATCCTTTGTTGTTGGTAGCCTTTCAGAGTAGCAGCCTGGAACTGATACAATTCTTAAGGGTTTTACTTCTCTCAGAGTTCTGAATGGCAATAATAAAACAGACCCATGTTACTGGATTCATTCTGCTCTTATATTGAAATGTAGAAGCACTATCAGAAGCACTAGTTATTAATCTGCACTATTAGAGACCCTTCTTCAAACCTGTATCGTGAACAGTATTGAGGGTTTTACATCCTTGAAGTTGGGGAAGTTTCTGTTGGTGCAGGTCAGCAGAATGAGTCCACCCTGTGTCATGACAACCCATAATTCAGAAACAGGGTGTGCAGTAGAAAGAAAATGTGCAGGTTATTTGTTTGCTTTCTTAATTTTGCATGTAGGGTTTTTGGTTTGTTGTTTGCAGTAGCTTTTTGTTTTGTTGTCCAGCTACAAACCAAGCTTGCTTTCAAAGGATGCTTCTAACTCTAAGTATTTAATATCTGTTAGCTAATTATGCTTTTAGAACATGAGAACTTTGCTAATCATATATTTATTTTGAAAATTATTGTTGTCATCACTAGTTCATTTGTCTTATAACTAATTCCTTCTGCAACTCTTGTGCTATATTTTGCTCTGAATTTAGAGAAATAACTGTTCTATGTAAATAAAATTGTGTCTGTAGAGGCAGATAGCTGTCTACCCAGAGTCCAGAATACCCACCCAGTATACTGGTGGACTCTGATTTGCCCTTAATATCAAGTAGCTCTTATGTCAAAAGTATCTGTTTCCCAACTTTCATGCCAAAAGCTGTGTTAATTTTCCTTACTTTTCTCTAAACATTTAAGAAGAATGCAGAAATGTAATCAATGGTACCCTACTATAAGCTTTTAATTGGTTTGCCCACAATTATAAACAGACATGGGATAAATCAGAGTTGAATATCTTTTTTTGAAGTCAATTGATTATGCACTCATTGCAAAACCGGCCTTCGATGCCCATAAGCAAAATGCACCCCTCTGATTTGAAAATGAAATGAAGTCAGTATATGATATATGTTTTATTTTCTGTATTGAATTATTTATAAAAGCAGAGAGATTTTTAATTATTTTCAGTGATAGCTTGTGTGAAACTTGTGTTTGAGACTCCATGTGATAGCTAAACAAAGAATTGAGAAACTTCTAAAAACTTTGAAGGATAACATTTGAGGGCTGGGAGCATTTGTAGCCTCAGGCTATGCCATGAAAAAGCCACTGCATTAGTCTGCCTCAAAATCCACAGCAGAGTTTTAAAGAATTGTTAGGGGACTAGGGGGGAAGGCTTAGAAGTGTTTGACTTCTGGTATTTCTGCATACATATAGGATAAAAGGCATTCAATCATTACCATATCTAAACCAGATTCGTTTTTCTTCTACAAAATCTCTTTGGATTTTTATAAAAGAAATAGGGATGAAAAGATAGAGACTGGGATGGTGGGTGAAAAGAACACTTCCATTTTAATACTAGAACATTTTAAGAGTAGGACTTAAAAATAATTCCTAAACTGTTTTTAAGTTCAGGAATGTGTCCATATGTCGTAAGAGTCTCTAATAGGTTACTCGCAAGTTTCACAACACATACTTGTTAAAACATCACACACATGTAAATCAGAATATTAAATTTTGTTATCCAGATTTTATTTCTGGCTTATCCATCCATTCCACTGAGTTGCATTTTCTCCATATTTGTGTCTGTTCAGTTTTAAACTGAATCTTGGAAACACAAGCTCTGTCACCCATGAGGCTTACTCAGAATGATTATTTCTTAATAGCCCTCACATTGAAGTTGTTTACTGCCAGCAGTTGAAATTAAGGGTAGTGCATCAGCCCAAGAGGAACAAAATTTCCAAATTAGAGGCTCAGCACTTTTCATTTCTCAGGCAGCCTTTACATCAAATGCTCTCAGAAAGCCAATAGAAGGCATTTAGCAATTTAGGTCTTGGTAAATGATTTTAAGTTATTTGTTTATTAAATCAGTTTAGTTGTAAAATGCTGCTTAAAATCAGCTAGGATTGTGATGTGGATTTGGAATAAGAGCATGAAATGTGAAAACATGCTGTGCAAAGCTGCCCCAGTGGTTTTTTTGCTTTGCTTGGCTCTTCCCTACAGTGTCACTGCAGCGTCTGAAACAGGAGGTCTGTGCTTCTGTACCAGAAAGTTCCATATTTCAGAGCAAGGTATACACTTAATAAGTGATTTCATAGGTTGTACCTAATGTTGGTTATTTTTTCCAGCTGAAAGCTAAGCTCCAAATGAGGCAGTATTTTTTTTTCTTTTGAATGGAGAACAATGCTGTTTGCAAGGTTTGCTTGCATAGGCTAAGATAGAGACACAGGAACAGAGTTTTTCACTTTGCAGACCAGTGAATTTCTTGTTTCTGTGCTATGGACAGCATGTGTGCTTTACAAAGTGTTCCCAGTGAAAGCCTGGGCCTTAGTAAGGGAAGTGCTAGTATGGAAACAAACCCCCAGAGAGCCAGGCTGATTCCAGGCCTTGGGGTCTGGTGTGATAAAGGAACATTTTCTACAGCAGAGCCCTCCTGCAAGTGTCCATATTGCATTTGGGGCAGAGGTGGCAGCTTCACATAGAGTTATTCCTGCCTGTATAGGCTTCCTAGGAAAGGTTCTTTTTGGCTTGGAAATCTTTGTCGTTGCCTTATTTTACTGTGGCTTCAGTTTGTTGGTAGTGACACAAGTGGGTCTGCCTGTAATGTTTTTATAAATTCTGATGGAAACTTTTTTATTGTGCCAAATTCCGAGGTCTGCATTTGTCACAGAATCAAGGGAGAGCAGTTTAACAGTGACATATGTATGTATATATGGACCCTGTTGAGGGGGATGAGCTTCAGGGTGGGTGGGTGCAGTGTGTGTGTGGCATTTAAAATATTGTCTAATAGTGCATGCATAAATGCAGAGCGGAATGGGCTGGGAGGAGAGCTATGAGCACTGAGGACAGAGGAACTGTAAATAGCAGTAGAAGAGGAGGCTAAGAGTTAAATAAAGGAATGGTGACAGGAAACAGGGACGGGAGAACAAAAAATGTCTTTTGAGCATCTATTTTTCCCTGAAATAATCAGGTGATGCATCCATTAAAAACACATTCAGTTATACTCCTGGGATTGTTACTGAGTGCTAATATCTGTGCATGATGTTGCTAATCTATCTCCAACATCTTCCTTTTTGTAGAGCAAGAACTGTAATTCCTTCAGTGAGTCATTGTTTTACTGTATTTACTTGACACTTTGGAATATACTATAGATAATGGATTGTGAATAAGGAATGCTCAGTATGTTAAAGACTATGAAATTTTAGGTCAGCAACTCTCATCAGGAAAAGTTTTATTTTGTATTTCCCATGACTTTTTCTTGCTGTAGATAGATTCTAAAAGATGTCTACAAGTAGTCTCAAAATAATGAGGAACTGATAATGCTGAAAATATGCAGCCAATTCAAAGGGTTTGTGTCTGAACAATGTGTTTTCCTTATGTGTCATGACAAGCTTTTCCCTGAGGTCACTGTTATGGACAGAAAGATTGACCTCCACTGCAGAAGGCAGGTTTTAAATGTAAATCAGCTACATCTGCTGCTTTCTGATTTCTAGGTGTAAAAAAAGGTTACTCATCTTTCATAAAATGATGCAAGTTGGTGGAGGTAAGATTCCTTCCAAACTGGAGAGAACTTTTCATGTCAAGTTTTGTTCCCTAATACTGCAAATTCCAAGAGTGAACTCCTTTCATTAATTTAGTGAGTTTTATGTTTAAAACAGTCAGGAAAATTGTGAAAGACACCATTGCTCTAATGGTTTGGATTTTTCTCATTTTTACTCTACATTTACTCACAGCAAGGCACTGCCTGTTTTTTTGGGTTGGTTTTGTTCTGTTTTTTCTTTTGTTAACTTTATCCTTTAGTTTCAAAGTAGTTCTTCAGAGCTTTGGCTCTACTTGTTGTAATTCTGTTGTTTAGATATTTAGTTCTAACAGCAACCAACCCAAAACCCCCTTTACTTTCAGCTCATTGCTTTCCTGTTCAATCTGAGGATCTCATTCTGTACCAATTCTAGTTTAAATAGTTCTTTCTTGAAGAGAGTTGATGAGTGTATTATGCATCAATCCAGAGAATGTCTTGTGAAATTCTCTTTCTTTTTCTTACTTGGTGTGTCCTAAGGTCATAATATAATCTCTTGGGTCTGTATCACAGCTTTGTGATCATCTTTCCTTTCCTTCATGTGCTTTCTTCAGGTGCTTTCTGGGCCTCAATTCCAAGTTAGCTAAGAAAATCACTTTCTTTTTATGCAATTGAATTTTGATGCTTCTCCTACTGCAGTTCTCAAGATTTCCATTTCTCTGATAACTTTATTAAAGATAATGTTACTTTCTCACTCCTATTTGTGTCCATGCCATTGATAAGAGTACTAAATGAAATACTTAATGAGAGTAACCCTGCGAAATTTGAAATTACCTGTTTCTGACCAGATGTGTTCCCTTTCACTGCTGTCATTTTCCTTCCCTTCAACTCCTTAATTCCTTGTATGTTTTAAATTCAGCTGCTAATCCTACTTTTCTGACTTTAATGCAAGCTCTAATGTGACACCATCTGTAATGCATTCCTGGAATCATGTTAGATAAGATTCTTTTTTTTTGTACCTCACTTGTGTTGTATTGAAAATCTCTTGAGGAAAAGATGTCAGGTTAGTCTCTAGTGTGATCCATAGCTGGCAAAATCACATTGAGCTACATCTTGTTTTCCAGGTTCATCTAAGTCTTTAATTAGAGTGTTGCATGCTCTTGAAGAAAATCTGTTGCACAGTGAATGTTTGGGGCTTTTGTTGTTTATTTGGGGCTTTTTTTTAGAAGATGGTGGTCATGTTTATGTTTGAGTGTGTACTTTCAAAGGGACAATAGAATTAGTGAAAATTACCTCCAGGGATAAAGGTATTGCCAACTGCAAGGCTCCTGAGTGTAAAAAATTAATTTGTGTTAGAAATTAGATTTTTCTAATAACAATGCTAAGCCACTTAAGTATATCTAAATAAACCTGAGATTTGCTTATATTAAATACTGCTGGACAAGGATTTTTTTTTCCTGTATGTAGTACTAGTGACTCAAATGAAATTCAACAGATATAACTGAAAAAGCAGAATTTCATCTATTTAAGTTTCATGTGAGTCTTAGGATACTACAGGGAGAGCACTTCTGGAGAATTTAAAATTTTGCCAAAGGTCAAGGAGCTTTTTTGCATCCCTGGAACACTTTCACTTGACGTAGAGAAAGTTGTCATAGTAACACTAAGAAAACTTAGAAGTCACACTTTTTTTTTTTAATTCCTTGCAGTTGAAAATAATGTTCAGATTATTGCTGTAAGTTTGCTTCTTCCCTGCCAGCCCCCCATCCCATCCCATCCCAGTTTTCTTTACATGCTGTGCCATTGCATTTGTTGTTCAATGCAAATATTTCTACCTTAAAGAGGGTATTTAATTGCAGAAGATTTTGATTCTATGTAAGCATTAATTTGTAATTCAAGGAAGCTGTGTATGATATTAAGTAAAATGCTGAGTAGGAATAATTGATGGAAAGTGGATTTTAATCGTATTCTTTAACTTTCTGGGAAAGCACTACTTCTTATGCAATGAACCAATGCGAACCCTGTTGATTGTGGGATGCCCATGACAGGTTTGCTGAGTATTCCATTATACATTATATATCTATGAGATGGAATTTAGGAAGGGAAACAACTGTGACCACATCACTTGCATCTCTCAGTATTTGAACAAATAATTGTCATTGAGCAGACACTCACTTCCATGGGGCATGGGCACATACAATGAAAGAACAATGCAATTTGCTAGAGGTCAAAAAATCAACAGGCTTCATTATGGCTCACTCTACTTAGTATTCTATTTAGCATCCCTCTCATGGACTTGTGAACAATTTTACAGACTTTTGAATTCTATGAGGTTTTTAATTCATTTAAAGAAGCTTGAACTGAAACCAATTATTTTGTCATTTTTTCCCTGAGTTAGAAGTAAGAAGTGACATCTTTAAAGCTTCAGTTGTAATGACTGTTGTATAAGCATTTTTTACAACTTCTATATAGGTGACTTGCTTTTGGTTTGGTGTTCTAATAGGTAGATTAGCAAATAGGATTTCAATTTGTACTTGTTATGCTGTCCCTGTTTTTATTGCATTTTGCTCTGCCACCCGATTTACTGTGAACTGATCCCACTGAAAAGATGGGATACCTGCAAAATTAATTGGTATCACTCTAAGATTCTGTTAACTGAAACAGCTATTTCCTGACCTAATCCACGTGTACAGATTTAATTAAAATGATGCAATCTGCTGTTTTTTCTTATTATCTTGAACCTAATCAAAATTCA
The DNA here is from genome assembly GCF_017590135.1 of Pyrgilauda ruficollis. Taxonomy (NCBI): domain Eukaryota; kingdom Metazoa; phylum Chordata; class Aves; order Passeriformes; family Passeridae; genus Pyrgilauda; species Pyrgilauda ruficollis. The sequence continues at coordinate 282,649 of NW_024526488.1, read as the reverse complement.
GTGGGCTTTCTGGAGGAGAAACAGGCACAGTGTTGAAACAAAACCAAAGCAAGCAAACAAACAGTGCAATGTGATGTTATAAATATAGACTGTTTTTTATTTGAGGACATGCGTTTCTGGCATGATGAATGAATGTCAGCATTTGTCACATGAATAATAGTAACAACATTTATATATAAATTTTAAAAGGACTAAGTTTCCAATTCATTGCTTGTATAAAAGAATTTTAAATCTCTAGTTCTCAAATTTGTTGAAATAGAAATTTTGGGACTTGGTGTTTTGTTGTTTTGGGTTTTGTTTTTTTTTTAATAACAATTCAGACACTTTAGTTTACTAAAGTATAAAAAAAAAGACTTTTAAAGAAGCATGGCAATTAGTTTTGCTTTGGTATTTAATTGCCTCAATCTGCTTCTTGTTTTGAGTTTCTATATTTCTTCCTTTCACTAGTCATAGAAATATATGTGAAGTTTTACAATAAATGGAAAGTTGCCGTCATTCACAGTCTTAATCCTGTTGATCTCTGTTTTAATCTATGTCAGTTTGATCCTAGTAGGTGATAATCTGAATACTGCCACTCCACACTAAATAAACCACCTGTCAAAAAACCCCTGAAAATTAATGCAGAAGGCATCCAAGAAACTTGGGAAATGGTGCAGCTGGAGGTTAAACGTGCCAGTCACAACTCCCTGGGAGCCACTGGCACAATGTTTGGGCCCTGCTGAATTCTGAACTCCACAGGAAACAGGCAGCCATCTAGCACAAGTGCAAAGTATTGCCCACACTATGAGAGCAATAATAGGGTAAAGGTTATGTCAGTAAGTCACTCTGTCAAGGCAACTTCTCCAAATGGTTACCCTGAGTAGCACCCTGCTCTGAGGAGCACTTCTCCAGGACAGACTAGCTCAGCAGCCACCTGGGCCCATTTCAGAAACTTGCTGAAAACACAGATTCTTAGACTAGTATCTTCTTCCTACTGTTTGGTTTTTCCAAGCCCTTATAGAGACATTCCTGCAAAATTTTTGTACCTCAGTAATTGGCAGAAAAAAAACAATGCTCAACCTAGACGTGTTTTTAGTTCCATAACTGTAGCCATGTTTGAGCTTAGTTACAGAAAAAAGTAAACTAATACTATTTCAGTTATTCAGATATGAGCTAGAACTGGAATGTCAAATCATGTGGCTTTGGGAAGGTATAGCTAAAAGGAGTGTAGGGAAAAAACAGGGAAAATTTTTGTTCTTAACTTCCTAAACAAAAAGCTCAGGTCCGAGCTGCTTCCCTGCAGCCTCTCTGCAGACAGAGACTGGCCTCCAACTTCATGCAGCTCCAGGCAGTACTTTTTTACTCATCACTACCTACCCTTGAATCTTATATACATATATATAAATGCAAGTCTACATCAGAAAATGAGATGTCTTGCATGTAAAAGGCATATCAAGAAGTAATGACTTTTTTCTGTAGAAGAGTGTAACTGCTGGTAATTCTATTAGAGCAGTCTCTTTGAAGTCAAGTCCAGAATGTGATTGCAGTACAGGATTTTCTAGGTAATATCTCTCCTCTTTTTCTCCTCATTTCTCCGGTAGGTGTAGTACCCGCTGACTTTTACCCAGAACCTGAATGCCCCAAGGGACAGAGAGTTTTCAAACTTTCTACCTCTTCTTTAGTATATAGGCAGTTATCCAGTTCAAACAGGCAAGGAAGCTTTAATGGGAAATTGTAGGGGTTTGAGGGGATGGTCAGGTGGCACCTTTTTCAGCCTGTCTGCAATGTAAGAAATCTATACAGAATCTACTTTAGAAGTTAAAGGTGAAACATGAATGGCCATATCTGAACAGCCTGCTGTTATAAACTATCCAGTTTATCTGTAATATGTGGTTCACAATACTCAGTTACTTACAAAGAAATAGATATGTTGTTACACTTTGGAAGATTTTATTAGTTCAGATTTCTGATTTCTTTAGATTTTTTAAGAGGTTATACAGCAGGGTGGGGATGCAATTCAAACACTGGAACTGGTGAAATGTCACATTCAGTATAGTTTGCTTTTGGTTAGTGTGTGTTTACTGAACAACAGCTTGGTCTTTCCATCTTTGACCCTTTCTTGTAGAATTCCTCTTTCTGTGTGCTATGTGACCTGTTCTGTCACTTAACATCCCTACATGCTTTACCTTGGACATACTAGTGTTTGCTGAGTATTTTCAACACCCCACTCCGCTCCTGGTTTGCATTTTTTATGTCTTTTACATCTGGGGGCTGCAGTTGTATCCTGAACTTCAATGTTAACATTTGGTTTGTATCATAGGTTTTGCACCACTGTTGATGCTGCAGAGGTCTCAGTGTGTGCGTGAGGGTTATTCTAATTGGTGTCTACCCACTTTGATTATGTAATAGTAGTCATGAGTTTGATGTTTTAGTTGCAGTAAACAAGATGTAGGTTACTAAATACTTCATACAGAGCTGGGAGAAGTCAGGGAAACACTATTGACTCTGAAGAAATCTAGGAAAAAGCTGCTAGGCATAAACATTTTGAAAAAACATCTCAAAGAACAGAAAATTCCTATTGCTGAAATTCATATTATTAACTGATGTTGATTTGACATTACAAAAAAATAGTATGTTTTGGGATGCTCTTAGTCTATATTGCAGAGTTGGCAAACAGTAAAGGTGAAATTCAGATTTGATGATAATAGTTTTGATTCTGATATGACCAGGGCTAGGGTTGATCTTTGGAAATTTAATTATGTGAACTTTTCAGGTTATTCTGCTCTAAATTCTTTGTTGTCATTAGGATTTTATCCTAGTGATTCCCTATGTAATGACAATGAATTAAAAGCAAATGCTCTGGGGAGACCTTACCTCAGCCTTCCAATGGTTAATGCAGCCTTATAGGAATGGTGGAGACAGACTTTAGCAGGACCTGTTATAAGAAGACAAAGGGTAATAGTTTATTTTTTTTTTTGTTTTTTTTGTGATGAGGGTGGTGAATTACTGGCACAGGTTGCTCAGGGAGATAGCTGGTGGATGCCTCATCCCTGGAAACATTCAAGGCCAGGCTGGGTGGAGCTCTGAGCACCCCAGTCTAGCTGAAGATGCTTTGGCTCATTGCAGAGGTGCGTGGATGTGACTAATGACCTTCAGAAGTCCCTTCCAACCCAAAATATTCTATCTTCTAATGAAAGATTTCTGAGATTCCACCTTATCAATACTTCTATTAAAAAAGCAAAAAACTTTTTAGGACTGATTGTTATCCATGCCAGGCTCTGAGAGGAGAAATGTTATGAAAGATGACAAATACACTACTCCACTTTATATTTGGCTAACATCTTGATCTGGAAGATTTTTTTATTTTTTAATTTAAGCATGCATAACCTTGATTTCTTATTTCTAGAAGACGTGTATTTCACATGTATTTAATTGCTTAGTAAAGTAGTTTGTGGCACTATTGTATAGCAGTGTCAATGCCATATTGGGTTAAAACATTGATTCAAAATTTAACATATCTGGTTATGTTCAAGTAATTATCTTTATTGCTCCAGAAATAAATATAGAAATTATCTGAGGCAGTGCAATTTTGCAATTTTCTCTTTAGAGATTAGGTGTACTGGAATTATTCTCGTATACTAGGCAGTTGAAACAGTATGTTTTTCATTAATTTCAGATGTTGACTTGGAAATCTAAATGGATCAATATCTGATTAACCAGAATCCTGAGAATGCAGTCAGAGCAAACAAAAGTCTTTCTGTCAGTAACTTATAATGGCAGCTCACAAATTGCAAATAAGGTACTCTGAAACTCTCTAAGAACTCACTAGATATATATAAAAAAAAACAAAAAAAAAAAAACCAAAAAAACAAAACAACCCCAAAAGCTCTATTTTGCTGCATGTGTAAGCTCACAAGATTCAACTGGAAAAGATCACAGTGGTGGAAATGTTTGGGTTTATTTTTTCTGGGCTACAGCATGCTTGAGGAAAATCCTAGCTTGCATTTACCAAGTTTGCTTTTTTGCTGTAAACTTTGCTCAGTAGAAATTGCATGGCTTTGCTGAACTTAAAACTTCTCAGTTAGTATGGAAAGGAAGGAATTCCTGTAACTTCATGAAGTTTTAATCCCGTTTGAGGTAGGACTGGCCATTCAGCTTGTTTTGTTCAGTTTCCTTTCTCTGCTCCACGGGTCAGATAAATTATCAGTCTAACCCAGCCTGTGCCTGCAGCAACCGGTGATGATACTTTGGGAGAGCACAACAGCTGGGCCACTTTCTGCTGTCCCATCTGCTTCTACTCTGCTCTTCACCTGCCTCCAGCTATAATGCCAGAGGTGTTGTGGGGCATGCAGTGAAGATGAAATAATAGATGAAGCTATCTGGACTTTATTTGAAACTTTTCTGCTTTCTAGTATGAAAAGATGTTAGTTTTTTAAAACATGGTGATGTAAAGCAACCTTTCAGTTGACTCTCACAAACTGTATTACCTCTCACTTATCCACTTTTCTTTTTAGCTGAATGTGCTGGTCTTGCTTTTATGAGAAGGAAAAAAAAAAAAAGAAAACTAAATAAGCCAGCCCTTTTCATTAATACTTGCAGAAAACATTCCTCTAAAACAGCTTGGGCAAAAGCAATGCAAGAAGAGAAGTACAGCATTTAAGTAGTTCAAATTTATGCGAAAAAAGAAAAAAAAAATAAAAAGAAAGCATGTGCCAGATTTTGAAGGTTGCCATATTTGTGCCAGGAAAGTTTTGGAACCTAGATTTTTGCTTTTGGCCATGACCCCAATCCTCCTTGACAGGCTGAGCAGTCAGGCTTCTGAAGTGCCCTGGGACCCTGTTCAGTCACTGGTAGTGATGAGAAGGCTTCCTTTGGGGTGGGCTCTGGTGGCACAGCCAGGGAAGCTGTCTGCCTGCTGTCAGAAGCCTGTCTGCTCAGAGAGCAGTACCAGGACAGCCTGGCCAAGAGGGAGAGAGCAGGGCCCTTGGCCACATCGTTACAGCACTGCATCTGCTTTGGCTTCAAAAGATGTTTGGAGATCATGTCCCTGCTGGAAATCTGTGGCAGGTTCCCAGGACTTCACAAACTTGTGCCCTAACTAGTGCCAAGCAAAGAAAAAAGGCAAACAGACTAGCCCCAAATAGGAAAACACAGCAGAATATTCTATTTTGTTCAATTTGTTAATTTAATCTAAACTGTTATCTGCTATTTCTAATGCTTATGTAACATTAAATAAGCATATCTTCATTGAGATGTGACTGAGGGGTATCCCAATCCCATTACTGAGGCGTTACTGTATTTAGGAGATGTTATCATCTCCCGATCATCAAGTAAGGAGCATTTCTCCAGGAAGAGTGTTTTCAGAGACCACATCTGCATCCCTATGCAGAAACAGGTATCAGCTGAGGCCTAAACTGTGCATTACAGTTACTCTGGGTGAAGTGATAATGAGTCTTTGCTAACAGTGTTTAATCCTTAGTTAGCCAGCTTGAATTACATTTTCCTTTCTGAAGCAGATTATGTACTAAACAGAGATCCAGGATTTGTCCTCTCGCTCTCTCAGTGGTCAGTAGAAATGAACTGTATTCCTCTCTAAAGACATGTGAGGCGTTGATGAAAAAGCTGGCATTAGAATGACACCTCCCTATCTGGTGCTTGCGTTTCTATATTTTTATGAAAATTGTTCGATCAAGTGTACAAAAGAATTAAGGCCATTACTCAGGTGTTGCTCCTTTGGCCCTAGGTATGTTTCTTTAGCCTGACTAAGGTGGATATTGATATCTCCACTGCTTATCTTGTACATGCTCAGTAATTTCATACTCACTTGATATGTGAAACTCCTTGGTGGCATTTGCTTATCTCATTTGACAAAATTTTTAGCAAATCCTGCCTTCTGACAGATGCTTTGTCACAGTGTTTTAAGGGGAAAAAAATGCAGCAGATAAATTTCAACTTCAGGGCCTCCACCAGCATCTTCGACAGGTCTGTAAAAACAAACTGATGGATGATGTCACAGGAGCCCTGAAGGAGTTGCACAGTAATGACCACGATCATCAGGCAGAATACTTTCTCATCAATCTCAACCAGGAGAGAAAGGACTGTTATTTTAATGCAGCAAAAACATTTTTAATGGGGTGTTTAATGGGTTTCTACACATATCTTATTTACTGGTAATATATTGAAACATATCAGGCAAATAATTTCCCTTAATAATATTTTTAAAGACTCCAGTCTAGAGCTTGTTTGTTTAGATGTACATTCTTTCAATTATTTTGAGCTTTTCTATCCTGCAGGTTTTGTCCTAAACAGGACCTGTAACCAGTATCTAATTTTCTTCACACACAAAGGTTACATTGGGCTAGTTGTAAATAACCAGTTTTGTGCCTTTGAAATCTGTTAGCAAATTTCCTTAGAGATGATTACCTGATTTGCAAGCATGGAAAAAATGGTGTGGAATTTTCAGAAAGTGATTATTATTATATAGGGTAAAGAAACAAACAATTTTAGAAGTTAGAGCCCTTTTCCATTTATATTGTCTGTTGCTTTTATACATAAGTTAAAAACATTTTACTTTTTCTTTTTAAATTACTTCAACTAGTTCTTTATGTAATGCATGGAAATAATAGGAAACATCTTTTGTTGTGGAAATCATCTGCTTGGCTTTTCAAGCAGTGCTATTTATCTGTGTCTTGTTGCACATCCGCAGCAGAGGGTTGGACACTGAAATGCTGATTTTGCTCTGTACCCCTTACACAGGGCAGCTGCACCTGCAGTTACATGTGTGTCCACTGTGCCCTCGAGGTGTCCCTGGCTGTACCTGGAATATTGTTGAACCTTTTCTGGAAGGCTGTGTGATTTCTGCATGCTCAAGTAGTAAGAGACAATAATTTTTCTGCCAAAATAAATGTTTATGTTTAGTCAGTGAGCAATTCTATGTACTGCCTTCCAAACCAAAGGAGAAAAGTACCTCTGCTGTCAGCTGCTCTAAACCTGCATCTAATCACACAATTTCCAGATCCAGCACTCCCTGTGTACCAGTTACATGGACATACAGGGAACCTTTTATTGTCCCCTCAGGCTGCACAAAGATCAGCTGTGCTGAAGCCCTGTGCCATCAGAGTCAGCTCTATCTCCAGAAAACATTACACTCCAAAAGAGGCAAAGGGAAACAACCCTTCTCTTTCTGAATGAAAGCACTGGTGTGCCTCTTTCAGCGTCATTGCTTTGGAATCTGTCACCTTACATAGGCATGGCTGGCTTTTTGCTTTTTTATTTTTTTTTAACTCAATGAATTTAAAGTAGCCCACCTTGGTTTTTGCAGGACTTCAGTTATAAGTAATCTTGCTTCTTGAAGAGTGGACTTGCAGGAGGGAATACAATATATCTTGGAATTTGAAGCTTCTGTGTGATGTCTGGCTGCTGCAAAGTTTAATCTTCTCTATGAATGAATTTTTTTAGGTGGAGCCTTGTATCCTGACTGAGACTGTAGTCAGTGGCTGGAGGGTTGCAAAAGGGGTTTATTCATGTCTCTCAGTTATCTAGAATTTGCCAGCTTGTTCAAACAGATGAGTAAAATAGAGATGTGGAGAATATAGATCATGAATGGATATTTTCTTCTGACCAGTAATCTAATGGCAGACTGTCATTTGTCTCCTCTGACTCTTTTTGCAATTGCCTGCAATTGAGACAGAAAATATTGCTCAATTAGATAAAAAAAGAATTTTTAATTAATTATTCAGTGCTGTCTTGCAGAACTGGAATGTGTCCAGTGGAACCTGGAAGTGGCCCCCCATAACATATGATACCATGAGTTGAATGAATTCAGCAGCTGCATTCAAGGAGGATGTGGTATATATCCATTCCCCTCCAAAAAGTATATTGTTGACAGCCTGCTGTTCTCTGTATTCTTCCTGTGCACTGGACTGAGATTTTTTCATTTCATGCATCATCATTCACAGCTTGCTGGAGTAACTCCATGAAGTCAGTACATATCCCTCATACACACAAACAGAAGAGGGAACAATATATTTTTGCTGTTGTTTTTGAAAGCTGTGCACATTTGCATAGATTTAATTTTCCTTTTCGCCTGCAAGTGAAGTCTATTGGGCAGAAAGAACAACCTGTAGTTATTTTAAGCTCTTTGTAAGCTTGAAGTCCATTCCTAATTTGTTACAGAGTTTGGTTTGTTTATGTTTTTTATCACTTCAGTTAGTATGAAAAACAACCTTGATTTAAAAGAAGAATTATTGTGTAGTCTAGCTGAAATCACCTTGATAATGCTTCACCACTAAGAATTAAGACATTAAATTAAACTTGTGAGGTAAGTGTCCTCTTGGCTTTGATCTAGGTATGCATATGGACTTAAAGATGCATATTCTGCTATGTAACCTTTTCTACCGATTAATGAGGATCAGCAAGGAACTAGTTCAATGCTTTAAGAGTTTCCTAGAGTGGGGAGTCCTCAGTTGGTGAGGAGGGAGTATCAGGGATGTGAAGCAGAAAACTGCTGTTCTGTAGGCTTGACCTTAGCATGCCTTTTGCTACCTGGCATAGTTTAGAGCATCAAAATTACTTAAAACTGAATGAAGTTGCCTTTTTGGAACTCTGTGGTGGGAAGTGCAATGTCTTTTTCCTTTAGTCAAGGCATGCAGCATGCTGCTCACGCTCCAGGCTGTAGCTGGGAACCTTTGGCAGCAGTGTCAAACTGAGGACCTGCCACTGCTGGCTCTCCTCTGTGTCCCTTCCCTGATCTCTGACTGCTGCTCTGTCTCTGTGATATCCCGTCAGTTGTGGAGTCACTGAGAGCAGGGCATGAATGAAGAAATAGCATCCCCTGGTAGGAATGGCAGATGGAAAAAGTGACTCCTTGAACTGCCTGTATCACTGCATGCTTCTGAAACCTCAGCAACACTGGTTGGGAAGATGTAGGAATAGAATGACCAGAGTACCACCAGCAGAGAAGGGGGATGGATATGTGGATTGCTGTCATGTGCTATGTGAGCACAGGGATACCCATCAATTTCTGTAAAAGTCAGCTGAAAACTCTCATGAATCTAGTCCAGAACACAAAGTGTGAGTGTTGAACTGAGGCTGAACTGCAGGGTCTGGAGACTGATAAAATAAACATGTGATTTAGGTGCTGATTAAAGATGTATGTGTTTATGAGGGGAAACAGCAGGGAGTTCTGAGAGGCAGATAGAGTAATGGGGATTTAACAGCATCAATGCCATGTTTCAAACCAAGATGGAAAAGAAGGGGGCCATTTTGAGGCTTACTGCTGACTCTCAGAGACACAGTATTAGGAAAAATCTTGCTGGTTTGAGTTTTTCTTTGTGAAAGGAAAATTACTTCATATATTCTTTATTTTTAAAAACAACTACATCAAATTTATGTGAGATTGGTCTTTCTGATTAGTCAAATGCAAAAAAAAAGTTATGTTCGGATTTTGATTTTGGTTTTTTCATGTTTTTTCTTAAGTTGGATGTTATTTTTTTAGAAGCAGTGTTTCAAAAATTTACCTTTTCAGGGTAATCTTGATTCAGCACTTAATATTGCTAATTTAGGATAGGCCTGATTTCCTATGGCAACTGAGCCGTGATTTCTGGAAGTCATGCTTTTCCTGTAGAATTGCTTTTTAGTTGGTTGATTGGTTGATTTTCAAATCACTGATCTGTGACTTTGAAACTGCATCCTAAAGCAAAATACATGGAATAAAGTAAGCTATGTTATTTCACATTTATATCTCCATAGATTTTGAGGGAATTATTAATAAATGAAATACTATCTCAATATCATCTAATAACATACAATTAGCAACTTAATAAAATATCTTTAATAATGTCTCCTAGGCTGAGCAAACATTTGCTGCATGTGCCTCCAACTCATGCTCTGAGGATGTCTAAGTCCTTGGATGGAAAGGTTGTTTAAAGGCTACATGGCAGCTCACAATGGTACAAACTGTTGATAGAGCTTCTAAGCCAAGCCTGAATTCTGCTTTGCACTGTGTGAAAGGAGCAGGCACTGCTAGAAATTGCTCTTTGTGAATCAGCCTCAGTCTGTGTGTGCTGTGCAGTGGCCAGGTCAATGTGCAGTCACAGCAGTACCTGTGCAGGTGTGACCTTTGCATGACCTTTGTCTTCCACACCACTGGGAAAGTCGTCATTGTAATCAAGGCACTTTTGTGCTCTTCAAGCTTTTTGAAGCAATATATATTTATCTCTATTGATATCCTGACAGCAAAGAGAATTTCTCCAAAGAGGTTTTTAACTGAGCAAGTTTTGTTTCAGCCTTTTTTCTAAACTCAGCTTAAAGGGAAATGTGAGTACATATCCTTGTTGATGCTTCTGACTGTATCTATACTGTGTGCTTTCCGTTATCTAAGGAAAGAAATTAAATCCTTTTCTTCCAGTTTCAGCAATACTGCTTGAATAATGTGCTGGGTGCAGATTGGACTCTGCTCCCTTCAGCAGTGCAGCACTGCAAGCGATGATCATGTACAGTTTGAATGGTTTGTAAGTAGCTCAGTGTTTCCTGATACTGAATAGTTTGATCAAGTGTTTAAGAGAACTAAGAGTAGGGACCAAAAATATCCCAGGGATTGCAGGTTTAGCCTTTCCTCATCACTAAAAGTTCCCTCCCCAGCTCCCCTGCTAAAAACAAGCTCCAGCCTTTGGCAGTGTGTCAGTAGCCTCTGTGACTGTGTGTGTGTGGCAGGGCACTGCCAGCGAGGATGAAGGGCCCAGCCGAGGGGCTCTGTGCTGGGGCAAAGTCATGGGGAGAGGCAGGACAGTGTGGCCTTTGACACCATCAGCACAGCAAGGTAAGACAGACCTTCAACACGCTGGATGTCACAGCTTTGCAGCACCTGCTGGTTTGCTGATGTGGCCAATGCTAAGTTAAACCTTAGGTGTTGGTTCTTCCTTTCTTTTTACTCTTTTGTAAGGAAATTCAATCTATGCTGTGAACAGTTTGAGGCCAAGTGAAAATGTAGGACCTGGGATCTTGCTGGGGAAACCAAGCTGCAGTGCTGCCCCTGTGTGCCTGTGAGCAGCCTTCCAGACCATCACTTTCCAGCCTTGGCTGGATCCTGATTTCTGAGACATGAAACCAATCCAGAATCTGCCCGGGAAATCATGACAACTACTTTGCTAAAGGTTACAAGTGGATAGAAGTGTTGCTTACTGTCTGTATTTTTATCTAAACCACCATATTTCAGGTCAAAAGTACTTGCCAGAGACTTGAAACGTTGTGAAATGAAATATTCCTTGCCTCTACTTCCTCAGAAGATGAGCTTTTTACTTCCATGAAAATCCCAACTCATGGCTGGAAACTATTTAAACTTACCGTGTAGCAGAAAGATCTTTTTCTTAGTGATAATTGAAGGCTTATAAAATTATACTAATGTGATTTTAAAAGCTTGATCTTGCATTTGACTGGTTCAAACTAGCATGCCAAATTAAATTACTAAATCCTATTTTGTTTTCTAAGTTTCAATTCACTTAAAAGTCATGACACAATTTGATTTTTATTTTCAATTGGAAAAAAAGAGAGTGAAATATTTGTGTAACATTTTTAAACATTAAAAAGATGCCATTAGTTCTACTTTCAAGGATGCTCAGTTTGTGTTAATAGGGATAGGATTGAGCTCAAAGAAATGAAACCAAGGACCTTATAGTGAGAAATTACACCTCTAAATATTTCTTCTCTTTTTTTTTTTTTTTTCCTTTGGACAGGTTTTTTTTCCAAGTGTGAGTAAGAATAAAATATTTAATCATCATTTAATACTTTCAGAGGAATGTAGCACAGTAAATATCTGTACCTAAACTGCAAGCATTTTAACCATATAATAGAAATAACTTAGTAACAGTTTATTCTCAGTTATATTGAGACATGCACACAAACCAAGGTAGATTAAATCTCAAAGTCCCAATTCTGATCTTAATTAATACCAGTGTAAATCTACAGTAAATTCACTGAACACAATATTACAGCAGGATCACTGAAAATGTATGGGGTGTCAATGTACCACAAAATAGTGGGCTCTTCTCTCTCATTTCACACCACTCCATTTGTATAATAATGTAAAGCTAATTGTCCAACCCTAAGTTAGCACATTATGTTGGTCTGTAGCTCTTAATTAACAGAACAGGCTTTTGAGTAATTTGAAGTACACTGTATTTTAAGTTTGCAAGGAATTGAAGATGTATTAAATTAAAGATAACACCACATGTGAGTCATTAGAGTGACAACTTAATTCCATATCCTAAATACTTGATTTAGCAGCACAGTTGATCATTGCCAGCTACATAAGCAGCTCTCATGCATGAAGAGACAGCTACAACCCTTCTTCCCCCTGGCTGCAAGGGCAGCTCCTTCAGGAAGGGCCTGGAGGCTGCCTGGGCCATTGCCAGCTGAGCCACCCTGGGTTACAATATAGAAATGTATCTCCTCTGTCCTACCTCTCCAAAGGCAGCTTGTGCACTCAGATTAAAATCTGGCAAATCATTAAAGTGTCAGAAGAAGTTGCAGGAATGTAGAATAATTATGTCACATTTGTAAAATTCAGTTGGCATATTTTATGGTTAAGAGCATCTCACAATTAACTGTCTTTGCAGAGTCATAGCAGTGCAGCTTTCAAAAGCTTAGTAAAACAGTTTAATTTGGATGAAAATTCCCTGTTTAAAGCTTTTCTACAGTGTTACCAGAGTTTTTCAACACTCAGTGGTAATAAGGCACCTCATTATCAAAATGACAGAAATGCTGTTGTGTTCAGAGTATGTGATAAATATGATTGTCACATCTTATGAAAAAGAAAACTTTTGTATCATTTTAACCTACCATTAGGATACAAGACATACCATAATTCTTATTTTTATTAACAAAACCTAACAATCCTCTAGAGACCCAGAAATTGCTGTGTCAGATATACCTTAGAAGCTGTTGCAGTGATGAGAAGACAGCAGCTCTGCATGGCACTCCTTGCATTGAGAGGGTGAACTCCTGCCCCAAAGTCCAGGCAACACCAGCTCTGACCAGTCTTTTGTCAATTTGAACAGCATCTCTTTCAAGCCACTATAGTGTTTTTCTACAGAAACTTTTAAAAGACCTACTTAGAAGTTTGAAGTTGCTCTAGTATGTTGGGAAGGGGGATGGCCCATTTCAACAATAATGTCATGGGCAATAGGGAATTGAAGTTTTCCTCTCCAGTAAGTTTTCAATGGAAACCAAGTTGATGCAAAGGCATTTTGTAGATCTTCCCCTCGCTTCTTGTAGTTCATGTTCTTGAACAGAAAATAGAATCTGAGCACAGATTTGACATTTAAACTGAAAGTCACCTCTTTTCCTCCTTTCTGTTCCCGGGAGACATGGGAAAATCAAAACTAAAATTTCTTAACTCACTGTCACTGGTTTTCCAACACAAAAATGTACATTTTCATAAGGATTATTCTGTTAAAAATGCATAATGTACATCAGGAAGGGTGGAGATCTCTTTCAGTCATGGCTATGTGTTTTTCCATATTTTTATCATTATCTGCCTTCCCAGTGGGTCCCAGGCTGAGCTGACAGTGGGATGTAGGTTAGGGGTTGTCACTCAGTACCCACAGCTGCCTCCCAGCCCAGGCAGAGCCAAAGCTACAGCCAGGGAGGCCATGGGCACAGGGCCACCAGAGATGGGACAAGTCCCAGTCAGCTCTGCCCAGCACAAGCCCAGAGAGCTCCTGGGACTCTGCTCTCCAGGACAATGCAGACCTGTGACCTCCTACTGGCAATGGCAGAGGTCATATGAAGAGGACCATTCCAATCATATTTATCCTGGCTATGAGAGAACTGTTGGCATCAGCAAGGACACATTGAAAGTTAAACCAACTGTCCTCTGGCAGCCTAAGTGTGAGAACCTGGGTGCTTCCTTCAACCACTCTTATATTAAGGAACTAAATATAGCATACTCTGTTTGAATGTGTTCCTTTAGGACCACTCTGCTTAAGAGAAGACTCAATATGTTTTTGGCTAAAGCAGGAGACTCTCAGTAGGTATTTTTTCATGCTTGCTGTGGCAGAGGCTCTGTGGATTAATGTAATTTTGTCCTTCTCCTACTTTTCTATGATCACCCAGGCAATACCGCAAGAACAAACCAACCCTGAATATGAGAATGAATGCATTTCAGGATATGAAAACAATTTTACATTTACTTGTCATCTTCTTTTCAGTTCAGCAGAAAAAACTGAATCTCCCTCACCCAAGCTGTGCTAGATGACTGGAAGATATTTGCTAGTCTATTTTCTTAGAAAAACAGAGGAAATGAGTCCTCATGCTCCTATTTCCTGCATGGTTGTTCTAACTATTATATTTGGTTCTGTCAGCTGGAAAGAGACAAACAAAAGGCAGACTGAACTTCCTTCAGTTTTTAAAAGATGAACAGCAAGTAGGCACCTTGTGTTAGAGGAAATGCGGACATGAAGAGCTAAGATGTTCCACTTCAAGGGCAGGACACTTGGCAGCACTCTGTCTTTGCTTGCTGCTTGTTGAAGAAAATACCGTGTTTAGGCAGCTCAGCACATGCAAGGCAATCCAAAGTGAAATTTGCCATAATCTTACATTGCTCTCTGCTGAGAACATGATCAAGGCTCCAGATTTTGTTTACATATCTTTATTTAATTCTTTGTTTTATAGGAACTTTTATTACACCTAATGCTTAACTTCTCTGTCCCTTCCTGAAATCATGGGACAAAAGACAGTGCATTTGTACTATAAAGGATATATGCATCTGATGTAAAGCATTCAGACAGTATGATAAAAGTATAGTTGTGAAGGAAGAGGAATGTTAAAAAATATTAATCTGAGCCTGATCTTGTGGAACAGTTAGAACTAAAAATATGTGTTTTGAAAAGGTATGTTGGAGTTCAGAAGTCCAGTTTGGACTGAGAAAGATAAGAAAACTTTTCGGCAAACATGATGGATACAGAAAGGTATGGTGGTTTCTGGCTGAGATGATCCTGAAGGAACTGAATCCTGCAATGCTGGTAGCACTGGCATTTGGTATGCTACAGCTGCAGCAGCATGCCCAGAAAATTTAAATTCAGTGTGACAGTTCTTAAGGTGGCTTTAAATAGCAATTAGAATTTTTTAACAGTGTTTTCCAGAGTTTTATCAAAGGAGAAGAAGGTGCATGGGACAATAAGTCAAGTTTCAGGATTTGTGTTCCAATTAGACTTTTGGAAATATGATTGTTTTGATTCATGTGGGAATTGCAAATAAGAGCTACTGGAGCAAGAGGCTCACTAAATCTGAAACCAAGGTATTGTTTTCTTCAGCAAGTATTCAGCACAGTAAATTTACTCTTCTAGTAGTATATTGTAACTTTTGAAAATTACCTTCCAAGAATGTGGTCTCTTACCATTACATAAAAATAACATTTTTGCTTCATGAAGGACTATAAGGATCTGTAGAAACAGAGGATTTTAAAGTGCTATTTAAGTTTATTTGTCACTTTTAGCAGATTGATGTATTTTAGAAAAATCATTCTAGTCATATCCCTGAAAACTAAATTATGTGATTTTGCTTTAAAAGTTTTATATTAAAATTTCTTTATGTTGTTTTTAAGTAGAATGGAAAGAGAATAGAAATAAAAAAGCATCTAATGAGGTACTAATTTTTCAGTTTATTCAGTCCCTGCTTCTCTTTGTTACTTCTAGTGTGCTAATGCTTGTGTTTCCTTCTGTGGATTTTTTTTCTTAACCTTTATTTACACTTAACCTTCATTGAACTCACCTAAAAAAGACTAACAGCATTTGACATCTATTTGTAAAATGAAGAGGGGAAAAATGTGGGTATTTTTTTGGTATTTTTATTTTAAGAAAATTATTTTATTTTAAGAAAAATTCAAGTTCTACAAAAACTTTTTTTTCCCCCTGTAGTTCATTATTATAGCAAATAGTGTAATCTCAAATAGATATTTACTTAGTATGTTCTAGCCTTACATAAAGAGAAGTATTAATTAAAGTACATTTTTGGCCATTGTTTCTTAGGAAACATGTCAATAACTAAATGTTTTTTAACATGCAAACTCTTCATGGCCCTTGTTCAGAGCCATACTCTATTTCCTGGCAAACAACGATGTTGAAAAAACTGGCAAGGTACTTTGGAGGACACTGAAAACCTTTAGTATCACCTCAATGAGAAGGTTTTATTCTATTTTCCTTTGCTGCAGACACACAAACATGGAAATGACTCAATTTGCCCTTCTGGATGTTAGACACTCATGGGCAGAGAGGTTGTTTAAAGAAACCCCTAATTTGTTGGGGTTTTTTGCATAAGACACCATAATGAGTACATATAAGAGGTGCCTCCTGCGGAGCAGCAGTTATTTATCCTGTGCCCTGGGGATAGCTGGGAATTCACTCTTGTCTCCAGCTGGACTGTTCCCACCTGTGCAGGTGACTACTGGGGAGTTTCTGGACCATCCAGGCACCTCAGTAGGCACCCAGGCACTGCTCTGTCATCCAGTTATGCAACCACAACAACAGGACTTACAAATTCCATCACTCTTGCCCCATTGGGAAAATTATTCTCATTTGTCACAGTTAAACATCAAGCCCAAGTACCAAGTCAGTTGCTTGCTGAAGTCCATGAATATAATTTTGCAGTAACAGAGGATGGATAAATGAGAAGAGATTGTTTTCCCATTATTCCAAAGTGAGGTTTTAACAGAAGTTATGAAGGTTTTTCAGAATCAGAGGTTCTACAGGCTCATCGTGATTTTCTTGTACTGTAAAAAGATGCACACTGGTAGTTGATGTGCTACTGAAGTACTTGCAGTTCTTAACTTCTGCCATCTGTGATCAGGATGACCTTAGTTCTTACCCTTCCCAAATAAAATGTATGGCTCTTTTCCTGAGATTTCTCTCGGTGAAATGTGGGACCGTAAAGCAGCTCAGCATTTTTGCTGAATGATAATCTGCTTGGGAACAGAAGAGGGCTGAGGGAAATTGAGTCCTCAAGTGTTATCCTTGTGTGCGAGAGGCGAGAATCCAAGGCTGAATCTCTGCTTTCAATGTCTTGACTTTACAATTGTAGGCACTCTCAAATGAACTGCTGCTTGTTTTAAAAGTGGGAGAAATTATTGCACTTATAAGTAAATTTGTGATATGTCACTCTCGACTTAAGTGCTAACATTTTTAATTACATTAATTTAATTAGTTTAAATTACATGCAAATTGATTACGTTACAGTATTTAATGTAACTTTCTGACTTGGGGTGTTCTCAAGTAATTGCAAAGACAACTAATTAATTTTCATTAGTTTTTAATGTTTTTGTAGCCATTTTCCATTTAGAATTTAAATGGAAAGGGGGTATAAATTTAAATGGGGAAAAAAAACCCTTAAAATACTTCAGAGAGTAGTTAGAAAAATCTCAAATCTTGCTCCTCAAGATCTGTGAAGTCCTATCTCAAGAAAGCGATCATAAAAAACACCATACAACTTAGAGATGGTAATAAAATTGTCTTATTTGTTGCTTTAGGCAGTTAGTTCAATTTCTTGAAAAGTCTTCAAAAGTAAATCAATAAGATAATAATAATTTTTACAGTCCCTTATATCTCTTAATATTAAAGCATTTCTTTTAAGAACAAGCATCTAAATGATAGGTACAGCCCCTAATGTCAGATCCCAAAGAAAATAATCCTGTATCTGAATTCAGCTTATTTTATTGCACAGCTTAAGAAAAGTTGCAATCTGCTTTATGTGCTGACGTTTGTGAAAATGAGCTAATACTCTTAAGGGCATTGTCTCCCTAACAACTGCACAAGAGCTGAGTTAATGCTAAACGCTGTAATAATATCTTTGCATCTTCTGATGTAACTGATTCATCCATGCCAGGAACTAACTTTCTCTACATGTCAAGGAATTAAGAGATGCATCAAACTGTACCAAAGGGACAAAAAGTGACAATCATTTTTTTGGTAAAAGCTGGCTTTGCAATATTTGCTAGAATGCTTACCTAGAATGTCCTAAATTGTTTATGCTCAAAAGTCAAAAATTCTTCAAAAGAAATTCTCTCTAATGGTAAATTTTAAAAGGCAGACTCAAAAGCATGTATGTTCTTTGTGTTGAGTTTTCAGAATGCTGTCTTGGGAATTTGAGGACTGCCATGGTATTGCAAGTGGGAAGGCTCTCTTCAGATGAACTACAATGATCTCTTCCAGAGTCCTAACACAGACCAATGGTTTAAATCACGGGAAATAAATTAGGGAAATAAAGCTAATAAAAGTTTTACTAGTTGTGATAAAACTGTCAATGGAGTTTAGGCATAGTCTGGTCCAAGCAGCAGCATTTTTATAGCTGGGTTGCCAGACCCTGCCTTGACTGATCCTCCTTGCTGGGCTCTGAGTGTAGCTCACTCCAGGGTCACTGGCGCATTCACAGTGACACTGGTCACTGTCTCTGCCCTGAAACCTGCCAGCATTGCTAATCCAGACCTCTCTGCACGGCACGGTGAAGAAAGACGTCTAGGAGATCATTTCCAGTTTAGTCTAAATGTTTATTAAGAATTGCATGAAGTGCAGCTGAATGAAAGCTTAACTAGTTAGTTTATGGCTCCTAGACAGATTTTTATTCAACATGTTAGTAAGTGTTAAGATATAATGTATCTTCAGCACTAACTGCAGTTTTTTAAAGAATAACAAACATGCTCTGAACACAACTAGAAGTATTTGTCTTCATATAGACCTAGAATGAGCTCTTTTTGATTAATTTGGAGTACTTTGCCATATAAAAATGAATTTGTCAAAGATGTTTCTGAAAAAGAGTACATTTTGCTTTCTTTTTCCTATTTCTCAGCTACTGCAGCTCAGTAACTTCATCGCCAAGTCAGGTTGCCTCCTCAGCTGCATCCTTTAAAAAGTGCTGGATTCTTCCACTAGGAGAAAATTATCCATGAAATAATGTTGATGTTGTGTGGCAGTGTTTCTAAGTTGGGGTTTTGGCTGTAATGTTTTTTCATACATACTTTGGTTGAAAATCTGGTGCCTGATTAAAAAAAACAACAGCAGAAAACAGCTGAACCCAGGTTTTGAAATGTTGTCACACCTTCACAGAAACAACTGGGAATGTTTTAAACTCCATTTAATACATTTTAACTGAACTATTTGAAAATGTGCATGAATGTAACTGTGCCTGCTGTTTCCTGCATGGTTCTCTTCCAACACTTGTCGAATGCTTTTTTTTCTTTTATTTTTAATTATTCCTAGTGGGAGAAAAAGGCTACTGGAACCTGTAGAAATGTACAAAAGCTGCTCATTGAGAAAATAGACCTTTGGCTGCCCTTGGCAACAGCATGGGATTATGGATTAGGAATGGCAGTAACTGTCAAGTGTAAAATACATGTTGGTTTGGTGAGTGCAGGTGCATACAAAATGGCTAAGCAGTAGCTACACAGTGCCCCTGATAGGGGCAGGACTAAACTGAATATTTTTTTCATACAAGAGGCAGAGCAATTTAAATAGTTTGCAAAAGCTTGTTTCAGTTCTGAAATCTATTCCCTGAGAAATGTAAAGGCAAAAACTTTATCAATTTCCTCTTAGGGAAGGGGTTTGAAATTATTGTGTTTTTTAAATGGCATTTTATTTAGTCAGTGTCTTTCAGGATCTTTATGCATTTATAGAAAAATCAGTATTTTTTAGTCCTTTTATGCCAGTTTTATAGAGAGAGGATAACCATGAGCCCATTCTGTTCCAACCAAGTTACATTTACAGGGCAGAAGCAGCAAGTGCCCCTGCTGAGCCATGATTTACAAGGTAAATAGCAAATGCCAAAGATTAAGTGGTGGTTTTCCCTTGTTTGGTGCTTAAGGGAAGAAATTGGGTTACTTCTCTGTTTAACTTGGGCTAGGTAATGCCACTCTTACAGTGTATCATTCTGTGCAAGTGCTTCAGTTCCTCAAGATGGGCATCTTGGGAACTGAACATGTCAGGAAGTAGTGTTTTAAGCATGATGTCCTTTCTAGTTGAGGGAAATAACTTTTTCTTGTCCTTTTCTTACTCCAGACTGCAGATTTTAAAATTCCTCAACCAAAAAAGACTACTTGAGAGGTAAGGGAATTTTCCCACTGAAAATCTTTTCAGCCTGGCTGTGATCAGCCTGGCTAACCATATAAAATATAAATTTATGTTAGATGTTGATCATTGCAATGTCTAAAGTGTATTTTAACATTAAGATAATAATACTGAATTTTATCTGTGGGTGAATTAAGACTGCAAAAATAGTAGACTTCCTGAAGTAAAATTCCTTAAACATGGTGAATTGTCAAGTTTGCTCTGTAAAGAAAGCTGCTGACATGGAACTCAGAAAACCAGAATAATTCTGGGCACATTCCATGTGCAGAAAGAACCCAACATGCTGAGCCAGGCTACATGTTTTTGTTGCTGTCCTTTGGGTAACAACAAGCACTGCTTCACCAGCTCAGAGCAATATGCATACAGGATTATTGCTTTAGGAACTCTTCACTTTCTTATGCTAAGGGAATAAGAATCTACTGTGAATTTTCAGCAGCAGCAAGAGACAGAAACTGAGGACTGAGAGCTTTAATCTGGAGGGCTGCAGATCAGCTCACAGGATCTCCTGGGCTTTAAAGGGAAAGCATGCACAAGGCGTGGTTAGGGCTATGACATCCCTGGAATTACAAAACCAGAATAGATACCATGTACCTGAGCATTCTGTTGGACAACTTCAGGGCACTTAAAGTCAGGAAAGATGAGGAAGTGGATTGTGCTGTAAGACATGCAGGAAGCAGGTGATAATCTTGTTGAGAGCTTGTAGGAAGAGTCTTGGAATGGTGTGGGCTGGAATGCCACTCACCTAGATCAGCATGCTCGGGACACCATCCAACCTGGCCCTCAACACTTCTGGGGGTGGACTTCTCTGGGAAACCTGCTCTAGCCCCCTTTAAGTACTGGCAGACTGCAATGAGGTCTCCTCAGATCTTTGAAACCTGCTCTAGCCCCCTTTAAGTACTGGCAGACTGCAATGAGGTCTCCCCAGGCTGAGCAATCCCAGTTTTTTCAGCCTGTCCTTGCAGGAGACAGTGCTTCAGCCCTGTGATTGTCCTTGTGGCCTCCTCTAGACCAGCTCCAACAGGTCCAGGTCCTTGTGCTGAGGACTCCAGACCTGCACACAGTGCTCCAGGTGGGCTCTCACAAGAGCAGAGCAGAGAGGGAGAATCCCATCCCTTGACCTGCTGGCTGCCCCTGTGTGGATGCAGCCCAGGATGCTGTTGGCAGTCTGGGCTCAGAGCACACACTGTTGGCTCACACCCAGTTCCTCATCCACAAGGGTGACAATTATAAATCAGGAAAAGATTTGTAACAAAATATTCCTTAAAATTAAAGGCAGTTGGGCATTTTTCAGGTAATAGTGTCACACTGACTTGCTCCTGAACAAAGTGGAGCATATTGCCTTACTTTTTGAGACTTATTGACTCTTGTGACTTGCATGTGCTTGTTACCACCTAGAGGGAATTGAATCTCCAGGTGCTGTACCATCTGTTTGGGGAAAAGTGCCCTGTACCTGGCTTTCAATTGTGTAAATGAAAAGTAATACTTAGTATTTCGGAATGATTTAAGAAAGCAAACATGTCTGTAAGTACCAATGAATATTTCTCCTCTCTAGTAAGGAGGGTTTTTAATTTTTTTTAATATGAAAATTACATTGGAATGTCAAAGATTTTCAGTTCTCTTTATCTACTGCAGAAAAAAAGGAGCTTAAATTTTTCCAGGAAATTATAATTGTCAGGGCTTTGGTAAAATTAGTTTGGACCTAACATTTCACAAGTTGTATTACTGTCTTTGTTAACAAGTACAATTTCTTGTTCAAACTACATAATATAATCCTTAATATATGCTAGTTCCTAACTCTGCATATTCTCTACTGGGGCTGGGCAGTGGAGTTGTTAGAAAAGGTAGTATTTTGTTTATGCAGGTGGTTAGAAAATGTTGGTGTAGGTTTTTGTCTTGTATCTTCTGTACTTCAGCAGTTTTCCCCTGAACCCTTTAATTTTATATCTATTAAAAGAGTACATGCAGCCTCTCAACAAAAATTAGAACTACTATTGTACTGACTACCTCCCATCCATACAGTAATATATTATCCTACTCTCATCTGGATGGGCAAGACAGGCAAGTGTGGTATTTAGGTAATGGTTTTATCCCCATTTAAATTAGAGACAGAGTTGCTCTTTTCTTAATGTTTATCTATAGAAGTCTTTTATTGCTGTTCAAGAATTGTTACATAATCGGTGAGGAGGCAGTTTAACGGGACAGTGCCAAAATTTGGACCTGAATCCATTGGTTTGGGGTTACAATGAAGGTTTGCAGACAAGCTCAGCTCTGAATCCTAACTGGCTCAATTTTTTGGCCAGAAACTTGAATTCCAAGGTTATCTTTCCTTTGCCCTTGATTCTGTGGTGCTGCTTTGCTCTGGAAGGTGATAAGGTGCCGGCTTCTCTGCCAGAGCAGCTCTTCATGTCCTGGGACATTTCTCTTAGTGCACCTGTGGTTCTACAGGTCTACATAAATATTACATAAATATGTGTAATATGTAACCTTTTGATACAATAGTTGGTCCCCATATAACATGGACTGAGCTATGTGGTACAGGGATGGATTATTGGTGTTCACTGTATGCTTTTCCATGACAAACCTCATGGAAGGCTAAAGGCTAAAGGCAGCATTCTTGAGCTGTTGAGCTATCGATGGGTCTTGATGCAAATTGAGCCAGTTCTGATGGAACCAGTAATCCAGTTTCAGAAATACTAACACCAAGGAACAGCTTATTGTGATCACATTGCTATCAAGCACTTTTCTACTCCCAGGCTTTTAGCAATATTTGAAAGGCAGTGTGGTACATTAGTGAAAAAGAATAATTTAAACCATGAATTTCTGTAGCATTTTGTCATTGCTGCTATTTGTAAGGCTTAATCTCTCTTTGATAAATAAGCTTTACTAATTTTTTTTTTTCTGAATTACTTCTTTACAATCTGAGGGGGATCATATACTAGACTAACCTTGAATTTTTTGACCATGTCTGTTTTGCTAATAATAATTAAAAGTTTGTCCAAATTAAACCAGAGTGGAAGTCTCAAGGTATATTTTATATAGAAGAGATAAACCAAGAACCAGCCCACATGATGAACATATGTTTCACAATGTGTTAAGTTTAGTGAAATGTGATTTTGGCCTTGGCCTTCTTGATTCATTTGCAAATTAAACTCTTTAGAACTCCAGAGGACCCAGAATACAGCTCTGCAAACAAGTTTCTGACAATTTTTAAGATATCCTTCTAATTGTGTCCAATGCCAACTTCAGATTATTAATTGTACAAAATGTGTTCTGTTCCTACGGTTGTTTTTATTCATTGCCACCAAGAACAGGGAAAGTTAATTTTCTTTTTATAAACATAATGTATGGATCTTATTAAAGACAAATACAATCTAGTGAACACTGAACTGATAGATGCATTTTTACAAGACTGTTAAAGGTCTATCTAAATTTTAAAAACTGATGAGTAGAATGAAGCAATGTCTCAATGTGAGCACCTAAATGTTTTCTTTCTGAAACTGTAGTCTTTATTTCTACTTTTCTAGATTTATTCTACACAAGAGCACTGGAACTATTAAAGCCAGACGTGATTGGTTTCCAGATTTTTCCACCTAGAGGGATGATGACATGTTTTATTTTCTTTAATTATGGCACAATTATTTGCTACTCACACTCTTTGTGAGCAGCTGCTCGGCCTTTTCCTTAACTAGTCTGCCTCTGCCTCCCAAAGTGTGCTTTCCAAAGTCTGAAATATTTAGAATTTATCCACACTGTTATTTTTGCAAATCTGCAAAGTGAAATATGGCATGGAAACACCATTAGCAATACAGACATTTAGCTAAACACTTTTAACCACTACAAGCTTATGATAAAGTGTCAGGTGCCCTGCTTCATTAAATAGCACAAATTGAACAGATCAATTCAGTAAGCCATTAACAGCATTATGCAGAGATATCTTTAGACACTGCAGCTATGCTTCATCAAAATGTGTCTACCATCTTCTTCCTCTTGCTCTTTGAATCCCCCCACTGAACTATGCGTTGTGGCGATACTATAAACTTTCAAACCTAAAACTAGCAGAGAGGTTTTATTGTAAACACAAATGCAACTCTAGGAATTTGGCTTAGCAGGCAGGACCACTTGAAGTTTCACCTTTCAAAGTAATTTTGTCCTTTTTTAAATTTATTCCCATTGCAGGCAAAAGTCTAATGGGCCAATTAATAATTCATTAAATACTTGGCACAATAAAAGGATTTACTTCCATGTCAGGTAATATCAGGAATCCTGGTACTGATTTTTGAGACAATGCAAAAGCTGCAGTATCAGATGATTTTTACATTTTATTGGAGGGATTGTGAAACGGTACACTGCACCAAAAAGGCTTCTAATAAGATGTGTCCCTGAAAGGGACAAGTAGGTAAGCAAGATGAGTTCTTTTTTTTTTTTTGTTGTAGAATGCAGTGATTTGAGCACAACATTAAGAAAAATTACCCATTTGAATCAAAGGACAGGATGGTTGAACATAATTTTGGGTTAAATGGTGTATATATGCCCGAGGTTTTATTTTGTCACTATGAAGTGATGTGCAAAGAGAGGAAAATAAAAGGATGTGATCTAATAGCCAAGGTGTAAGCATCCTGTTTATTCATGGTTAGTGGTAGTTCTCCGGGAACATTAGTAACAGCCTTTCAAAAGTCCTGATTACAGAGAGAGATGCTGTGCATATTAACAGCTGGTCTTTGCCCGAGAGAATCTACAACCAGACTGACAATAGCAAAAAAGAAGCATCAAGTCAAGGGAAAAAAAATCAAGGAAACTGCATTTGAGTAGAATGATAAATATGCACTTGAACTAAACCAAGTTAAGTAGATGACATCACAGTGGAAGAAGAGAGTTGTTTAGAGTGCATCTCACTTAACAGATTACTTTGATAATCGTGAAAAAGGGAAAAGTGGGAAGCTAGTAAGTTTTGCTTTGTAGAGATCCGCACAGTAAAAGATATCTGAATTTTATCTCCTTGTTTTAGGGATCATGTACAAGATTTGTTCTCTGGTTGCTTTATTCCAGAATGTAGACACTCACCAACCTGCCTTGCTTCAATAAGAAGCAAAACTACTTTTCTAATTCAGAAATTAATGCAGAAATATATATAGCTGTAATTTAAACTTTTTTTTTCTAACTGAAAGGTAACCAGTAAAGTACTTTTTAAAAGACTTATAAATTTTTTACTTTACTTAAAGAAACAACATTGAATTACAGTGCCTGATCTGCTTTGGTATGAAATAAGATCTAGGCTTTCCTAATAAAAACTCTTTATCATTACTCACAACAAAAAATACTAAGAAGTGTTGACCTAAATTGCAGTGGAGGAAATATTTAAATTGGGCATTTGGTTATCCATACTTTTAGTTTATATGTTGTCTGCTGCAAGAAGATTTTGGATATTAATCAGTATGAACAGAGTTATGCAAAAAGAAATCTAGAAATATTATAGGGCAAGAGTGAACATATTTGCAATGATGTTTAAAATCCTTGAAAGAATATAATTTCATTTAATTAGGGGGTTTTCCTTTTTTTGTTACAGTATTAGCTCAGGTCGTGCATCTGACAAAGCATTTCTGACCCAGCTCCCTTCAGCCCCCAGTATTCCAGAGTTGTTAAATCCGTGATGTTTTGGTGGCGTCAGCTGTGTATTGCCTTCATTGCCTGGATGCTGAAACTGATCCAGGGTAACCAACCTGGAATGAGACCAGCAGGAGCTGGTAACCTTTCACTGGGTCAGGGAGCAGCAGTGTCCTCCTTTGCGTGGCCAAGGCAGGGCAGGTGGCTGGAGGAGGAGGAGGACAGTGTCCTCACAGAGGGCTCTTGTGCTCCTGTCAACACTCTGGTCTGAGTGTCTCTAAAGGGTATTATATATAAGGATGCAATACTTGAGGTGCACACAGTTCTCATTTGGGTTTGCATATGTAAGTGGCCATCACATGCCTTCAAGGAGGTCTTCAAGAACCTTTTACCTTTTCCCTTCCTGCGATTGAACCTGAAGTTCCCATAAAGACATAAGAAAGGTGACCAGTACCATGGGAGTGGTATCTCTAAATTCTTTCAGCCAGATCTTGCATCAGCCCTATGTGTGCAGAAAGGACAAGTGTACCCCATACCTCACAGTGTGGTGTTTTTGTTATTTAGAGAAGAAATCAAAAATAGAGCAAAAAATATTCATGCACCTCTCCAGTGCAGGGGGAAGAGGATGAATAGGATGCTATGGATATTTCTCACTCTTATGCTTCTCAATTTTATTCATCTTTGCCTTTAACCTCAAAGCAAATTTTACTTACATACCTGGGAGAACATGCTGGCAGTGGCTTTTCATGGGGTGGAAGTCCTTTTTGTTTATTTCTGCAGATGGAATTATAGCCAAAAGCCTTTCCTTCAGCATAGTTCTGCTTGTTACTGTTGCACATTTTGACATTGCTGGATTAAATATTTATTAACTGGGGGAAAACAGGGCAGTAGTTTACATTTTTGAATTGTAAGTTCCAGGTCATATTAATTATTCTGAAAACCATTCAACAGCTTAATAAGGCAAGGGCTTGACTGTGCTATTTTCATTTGTTTGTGTTATTTGAGACTGTTGTAACTGGCTGCTTAATGGTCTGTGTCATGTAGGTGTATTATTATCTCTCATTGGCACATTTTACTCAGCTATCATTAATGGCACAGAATGTCTTTCCCATCATTTTGTCTTGGAATCCTAGATAGAGAGCAAGATCAGTGACAGTTTTATCAGTGAGTTACATTAAGCTGCTCTTTGCCACTTCATCTCAGACTGGTCCCTGCTTTACATAATGTCAGTGCCACTCCACTCTCTCATTTGCCAAATGAATAGCAGGGCTCTCGTTAAATTAATGCTATGATTTTTTGCACTGGATTACTGGCAATATGTTCAGTTTGCTCTTTTGATTTTACTGAAAAATGACTCTCAAGTACCAAAGAATAAATAACCACAGTTATATAAGAACTAAAGAAAATAAAATGGTATTTGAGTTATAAAATCAGTCATGGTTCTTGACTGAAAATTCAGCAGTAATTGGGCAGATTAGAGGCAGTGAAGCACATTAGTTCAGCTTGCAGACCTACTGTGTGGTCACTTGTCTTTTTATTTGTGCTAAGTAATACAGCAGGTGGAAGAGAATAAAGAGCAGCTTCTTAGTCACTCCTGTCTGGATAAGTCTGCACCTGACAGGTTTATAGTCAGAAAATCTTATCCACGAGCTTTAAAGGAATGAAGTTTTCATTTTCTGACTAAAGGAATCTAAAGCACCCAAGTATTTAACCTCCAGAGAAGCAACAGTCCTGCTATAATCAGGAGAAAATGATGTGTGCTATTATTTTATCTTAGATATGGAGGAGGGTAAGCAGGAGGAGAAGCAACCAGTTTGCAATATTCCAGTAATGGAAATTGGCTGGAAAACCAGGAAATCCAACCACATAGCCATTCCTTCAGCCTGGTAAGCCCTTTCTGGTTTGAAAGCAGTTCTGTGTCAATGTTTGTTGACTGTTGGCCAAATGTGAGCATTATTGCCAAGGGAATGAGTTAAAGGCTCTTGAAAAATCAGTGTAAAATAAAGTAATCATATTAAACTCTTAAAGAAGAGACAAAGAGTGAGAATGTTCATGTGGGCTTTCTTGTCTGGGGGAGCTGCTGCCTTTCAGTAATTCATAGACTCATATAATGGTTAGGACTGGAGGGGGTTGGAAGAGACCTGAAAGATCATATAAATCAACATTGATTGGATGGTTTTAAGAATTATCATCTGGAATTGATAAAAGAAGTAGGAAACAGGAGCATATGCTCTCTCTGGGACAATTCAGCACTTGTTATGACTTATTCAGAAGCATTTGTGACTGGCTAGTAGGGTAGATGCTCTGCTATTCTAATCAAGATTGTAATTTTTTTTACCTTGTACACATTGCAGATCACCAAGGAACCCACCATTTCAATAAAATGGAGCTGAAGGCAAAAGAGCAAATTCTAAACAAAATTTGGAAAACAACAATTAGTTTTGGACAACTCAAAAGAAATAAGAATTTTAGATATATTCTCACTTTCAGAAAATGAACCACCATACATCAAATGCCTTTCTTTAATTTTAAGGACTACTTATCCCCCTTATGCCAGAGCCTCCTAAGGGCAGGAGATGAGGCCATTTTCTTGCCCTTCTCTGTAGCAACCAGGAAAAACATACTTCTGCTTCCTCTTCAAGATGCTTTACTCCACAGGGGATGAGACACCCGCTGTTCTGCCCAAGCTGGGTGATGTCATTGTCAGCTCCCACCTTTTTGCACTGCCCATTTTTAGGGACTTAGATCTTTCCACCTCTTTAGTGTATTTATGTTTTTTGAATTAGCGGGATAATTCACAGAGAGAGTTGTAAGAGAACCCAGAGTATACAAACTGGTTTGGCATCTGGGCATGGGGTTACTGAAGGAACATTTCGAGTTGTGTCCTGACCACATTATTGCGAGCAATATCTCACAGCAGACTTGTATGTGTTACTAGGTCATTGTCAGAGAAATTGTTTCTATTACCCTCCTAAACTCTGGTCACCAGAGAAACTTTCAATCAGATGAAGATGGGAGGCTTTTTTAGTCTTTACAAATAGTCAACTGTCCATTTGCTCAGTCTTTTTCCAGTGTCTGTCAAACCAAATAAACCAAATTCCTTGCAGTGTAGTATGACATTTCAAGCAAGTAAAAGGCATGGTAAAGATCAGTGCAGACCACTGATATAATAGTATGTTGAAATGAAAGTAATAAACATGGGGTTTCTGATGTGTATTTTATACTTTTCACACTTACCTATGGTGTCATGATAGCTTTTGTCACAACCTTTTTCATTTTTTTTTTTTCCAGTAGTGCTAGAAAATTGTAAAATGCATAGGTAGAAAAAAAGGGGAAAATCATTGGAAATTAGAATTTTTTGAACTGTAAAGTAAGATGCCAGTGAGGTCATGCTCTGGAACAGGTTGCCCAGAGAGAATGTGGAAACTCCAACCCTGCAGTTACAAAAATCTTGCCTGAGCAAGGCCTTGAGTAACCCAATCACACTTTGAAGCTGCTCTTTGCAGGCCAGATGTGCCTTCCAACTCTAACTCTTGCGTTCATTTGAAACATCAAATCTGGCTTAAATGTTTTGAGCAATGCTTCCTTTGAGTTTCTCGTTTGCTGAGGTCTTTGTAGAAGCATCTGAGAAGTGGGGCTGTGTTTGAGCTGTGGTTGCACAGTGGTGGTTAAACAGATGGCTGACAAGTGCTGTGATCAAAGGATGCTTATTTCTGTGTCTTGATAGGGATCTTGAAAACACTTTGGAAAATCTTTATGATAAGCCTGTATTACATATAAAATAATACTTTCTTTTATTTTTTTTTTTCCTGCCAGGCATATATTAGCATGATTTACATGTGTAAGGAAAGAATATAAACTTTTATTTTATTTCAATGATAAAGTATTTTTTTAGGAGATATCTTGTACTCCACAGTTCATTGCAAAAAGCTCTGAACTGCACTTTTTAATTCAAAAATCATTATCCTTCCTAGAAAGGAATGTAGAGAAGTAATCAGTTTCTTTTACCAGGAAGATGGAATTTTATTTCTCATTTTATTCATTGCTAATTGGCTTCAAATTATCAATAATAACATAAACCATAAAAAATTCATGTTAAACATGTTAGCATATCAAATGCTTGCTCTGGCATCTCAAGAACATGATAGTTCTTGATAGTTGGGTTACTTCTTTAAACATCTTTTTGGAGACTTCATATCATTCATTTTGTAATTCTGTAACTGTATTTTGTCACATCAGCCTTCTTGTTGAAAATAATGTTCTCTTGCTTAATAGAACAAGAAATTACCCTTGAGATATTTATTTTGCTATAAATTTTCCTGGTCAGTAATAATATGCTGACATTTCTGCTGAGGGAACTTGATGAAATCTTGTGGGTTTGACCTATCCTTGAGAATCACTCCTGGGAAAAGTGCACACTGCAGCAGAAAATGTTGGAGTTCTGGTGCGATGATGTCATGTTAAATTCATTAGAAGTACATAGAAACTGAAATTTTGTTAGCTTCAGAAGACGATGAAGTATGAACCTGTGTAGTAGAAGGGAAAGAGATGAGTGGAAGAGAAAGAGAAAAATGGTTTGTTCTTGCCTGTTTTCTGGCCTTCTTGACCTTATGCTCTCAATACAGATGGAGAAGATCACTGAGCCTTCATTCTTTCCTTCTGTCGTCCATTTTGGATTGATCTGCATCTTCTTGCATTTCAGTTTCTAGCAAGTGTTTTATTGTGGTTTAACTTCGGATATTTGCCATTAGTTTGTCTCTTGATTTTCAATTTTAGTAATCTCAATAATTATAATAAGAGTTAGAGTTACAACCAAACAAAACTTCTTTATTCAAATTATATCTTAGGTGACCTTCTGTACCTTAGTGCTGTATTCCCAAAATCTCAGGTTTATTTCGGTGAGCAGGGTAGGACCCATCAGTCTAAGCAAAGGCATCTGTACATCAACAAGTTTGGGTTTTAGTTTCCCATGCAGTTAACCATTTTATTCAAAATTAAAGTCTGACACAGATCAGCTGCCAGGGAAGGATCAGCACAGGTGTCACTGCTCAGAAGTGAGGTGAGGTAGATTCTTCTCCTGCCCTTTACAGATAGGGAACTAAGAGAATGCTCATAACACATAACTCCTCTGGATAAGCAAAAACCTGACTGTAAATTAAGCTAAAATGTTTTTAAAGTATTGACTTGAGGTTAAAACAGTATCCCAAGATACAATAAATCGTTTTACAAGCTCAGACTCCGTCTGGGAGCCCTGAACCTGTGTGGGTCTGGTTTCTGTCTTAGTTGAACAGTGCTGTGATACAAACTCTGCTCCAGTGTCTCAGACAACAAACTGGATTTTCATTACAGAATGTTCTAGCATTATTCCCAGCAATTTCTAAGGTACTGATGGTATTTCAGCTGGTCTTTATAGAGGGAAAATAACATCTGAAAGCAGAATGAAAGATGAAGAACTCTCTTTCAGAGGCAAGGCTTCATCCAGCACCCTTGAGACTTGTTAAAGGGAAAACTGGAACGCTGAGGAAGGCAAGAGCTCAGCACCTTTCCAGGCTCTTGGCAGATGAGTTCTAAACTGTCCAGAGTATGCTCTCACTTGTAACTCCTGCATGAGAAACCTATCTGTTTGTTCTCTGTGTTTGTTTAAAGAATTTTTATTGCCAACAAAAAAGTTGGTAGTACCATTTCAGAGCACACTATGGAAAAACAAAGTTTTCAACAAGGTTGAAAACTGGGTTAATTGCTGGTTATTAAATTACTTGACATGGTTTTGTTTCATTCTTCAAGGTTTCCAGGGTTTATTTATTCCTTTTTAATGCAGTTAGCACAACTCATGAGGAAGTGTAGATACCATGTATCAGTTTGTTATTCTTTAGCAAATAGTTCACTTAAGCTTCTTGGAATGCTGCTATTGAGGAGAAATTAATTGAGTGCTGCTGACATTGAGTGATTATCTTTTCCTTTAAACTTGTGATTGGAAATAGATTTTAATTTTGCTTGTGGCAGTGTCACTCTATTTTATATGAAACAATAATAGTGGTTTTTGAAATGCTATATTCTGACATTCAAAAATGTTTCTTTATTAAGATTATATTTAATTAGGACTGGGTGGGAGAGAGACACATACGAATATCCAGATTTGGGGCTTTTTTCTTCTTTGTACAGTATGAGGCTGCACATTTTATTTGTTGGCAGCTAGGCTTTGTTTCAGTGTGTGAGCAGTGGCTTTGCAACAAGTGTGGTTTTGGTTAGATCCTGAGTAGGTCTCATGGTTTAAGCCCAGCTGGCAGCTAAACACCACACAGCTGCTCACTGCCTCCCCTGCCAGTGGGATGGGGAGGAGAATCAGAAGGAGAAAAGTGAGAAAACCCATGTGTTGCAATAAAGATGGTTTAATAGGGAAAGCAAAAGCTGTGCACACAAGCAAAACAAATGTAAGTAAGATTTCCCAAGTTAAATAATTTGCTTTTCTTGAGCTCTGTGTGTTTTTCTTCACCCCCCCTTCTACTTTTTTTTTGTTTTACTTTCTTGTCAATATTTCATTATATTTTCTATCAGTCTTTTAAATGAAAGAGAGACAAGAGGAAATGGGAAAGAGAACCACAGTTCAAATAGTATTTCTCTGCAGAGAAGTAAAAACACCTTAAGAATTAAGACCAAGTCATTCCTCCCAACTGTGATTATCAGTCCCTGTAAAAATCAGTGTGGTAATCTTCAGATTAGAAGAGGGTGTGCCCAATGTGCCCCACTGGAGGAGTCAGAAGTTTCATGAGCATTTAATCAAACTAAACTTAATATAAGAAAATAGAGGATCTAGCTGAACTGTGATTTCTTCTGTGCAGCTACCTGGGTTCAAGTAGTATATAAACAAAATACTTCATTATTGCGTTCAGAGGCATAGGCTCAGATATTAGAATGCTTCCAGTAACCTTGTTAGAGAAGCTGTGAACTGAAATGAAAGAAAAGGTTAAACATATTTCTTTGGTTTTTTTGGTTTGTTTTTGTTTTTTTTTTTGTTTTTTTTTTTTTTAACTGGGCACACTGCAAAAGCAGAAATTTTCAGTAAAAACAAGGTTTGAAATTATTAATAAGAAAGCTATTGTTGAGTTTTGAAGCTTACAATAATATGATAGTTGCCCTTTCTGAGACCTAGTCTATTGTGCCTTGGCTATCTCCAAGGAGATGTAGGCATGGTTGTGTGTGTCTTCTTTTTCCTCTATAAAGTGTTGTATTTAATAGTTCTCAAGTGTAAATGAGTAAAAATTGTCTTTTCTAAGATTTGGAATACTTAACTTTTTCACCTATAAGACAGAAAAAGTATCTGGGAAGAAACCCAGGATTGCTGATATCTTTTAAGATTTGCAACAGTTCTGCCATTGTGAATAGTGCTTTGAAAAATACAACTATGAAACTATTACAATACATTTCTCATTGTGTTACTTGTCATTCCATTTATTAGGTAAGAAATAACCAGTATCTGAATTTCATATGATGACTACTCTTTGCCCTCTGTCTTTTAATTCCCTGTCATTGCTAGAGTATTTTAATTTATATGTTATTAAAACTTACTTTTGACTCTAAAGTACTTCAGATTCTTGGTTTTCTTCAGTGCATGATAGCATTTCTCAGAGTCTATATTCCAATTACAAAACATTCCCAATTCTAGTATGAGGTGCACATAAAGATAAAAGGGGGAAAGTGTCTTGTGTAGGAAAAAAAAAACCCAAACAGCTTTTTGATACTGCACAACTATCTCAGTGCGTTTCCTGCTATGACAGGCAGCACAGCATATTGGTGATGAGAGATTGAGTACCTCTGTTGTACCAAAATACTAAGGTCAGTCTTTCTTCAAACAATAAGCAGGAAACTATTGGAACAAAAAAATATGATCTTGCAACCAAATTTTACACCTTGAAAAGGCCTGTGTTCCAGGTTATAGAATTAATCTTTTGATTTGGCCTCATTGCAATTAGGTTTGTTTTAATTTCTTAATTTTATTGTGCTCACTTACATGCTATTTTGAAATATCAACACTGTTTTTATCATATATTTCATTGGCACCCCACTAGCAACAAAAGGTATTCTGAAGAAACATCTTCCTGTATGTGTGAATATTCCTAATTATTCACCATCTCCCTGTGAACTGCTGACTGCTGTGGCCTGGTAAATTAACCTACATAGGTGTGTTTATGTGTAAAATCAAATGTTAGTCCCATCAATATCAATCTGTATGTGAGAACCTATATGCAGGCAGTATTTTTGTCCCATTAAAGACTCTTGGAAACAGTGGTTTAGTTCCATGGTTGCAGGACATATTTGTGAATATGATCAAATATGTCAGGAACTGAAAAATTCACCAAGTCAGGCAGGGATCACTGCCACCATTGATTAGAATCAGATATTCAGCAGAACTTCTGACAGTTTGTTGTACACAAAGCTTTTAGTTATGCAGCTCCTCTCTCCTTTTAAGCTGTCTAGAACATTGCCAAACAATAATTTTTTCCTTGAAGTTGTATTTTTTGGGTATGGAAAACCTTTTGACACTGGGGATAAGTAGAACTTTGCTTTGATGGTAACTTGCTTCTTCTTGCCTGAGAATATCCAAGTTGCCAACAAGCAACTTGCCAAGAAGTTTATTGGGCTTAGGAAGTTCAGGAAAAAGAGAGGCATGCAATTTTACCTTTAGGAAATATTTCTTCAAAGACACTTCTTTTCATCTCATCCTTGTGTTTTTCCTGTCCTTCATAGTGTGACACTTAGTGCCAGGGGGATGTTAGTCTTTTTCAGTATTTTTGAGAACAGAATTTGACAACAGAGTTTTGTTTAGGGAAGGAGGTGTGCAGACAGCATTTGACGTAGTTATACATGTAGCTATACTGCTAATGAGGAAATGAAAATACTTATTAGCTGGACAAATAGTATACTCAAACCTGGAATGCCTGTTCTTATCCTGTCAGAGCACAGGCATGCTATGATGATTTAAAGGTTTGGAAGTGGGGACCAAGAGGTTGTGATGGGATGCGAGTTTACACTGTTATATGTATGTTATTAATCCATAACTCCTTAGGACTTTAGCCCTACAGATTTCTTTGCATAGTCTTATTCAGAGCTATTTTTACTTTTGAGAGTTTGATGAAATTATTTATCATTTCTAATTATGCTGGAAAATGAGCCTTTGCTGATTTAATGAAGCTACTTTTTTTAGATAGCAACAAAAAAAATCAAGTAGAACCAACCTCAGGACTAAAGTCTTAGTTGGAATAAAAATGCTGAAGTTTTAAGCAAGGCAAAATGATTGTTAGTATTACATGTGGCTAAGCAGAGGCTGAGAGCAGTGGTTCAGAAATATGTTGGGTGGATTTTAAGATTATTATAGTCTCTACTGCAGTGCCCTATTAATGACAATAATAATGACATGTTTCTACACATAGAAATAGCAGTCTTCACTTCATCTTCTTTGCCTTGGAAAGTTTTCAGAGACCAAATTTTTTTTTTTTTTTGTTTTTTTTTTGGTGTTTTTTTTGGGGTTTTTGTTTGGTTGGGTTTTTTTTTGTTTTGTTTTAATTTTTTTTTTTTGGTTTCTTTAAATCTGTTAGTGGCATAATGTTATGTGTAAGGAATCCAGACTGGAAAAGAGACTTCACAGAGCAAAAGTTTTGCTTCTTTTTCTTTAGCTGTTTTCTGACCTGCTGACACTTCCTGTGAATAGCCCAGCTGATCTAGGCAGGGCTGAGGGACAGAGGCAGGGTCACACAGCTGCTCCCTGTCACAAGGCAAGCATGGACAGCTGTGGGACAGGCCAGCAAGGAGCAGGGACACACACAGGGACTCCCAGGAGAAGGCTGTTGTGTGCTGCAGTGTGCAGCTGCCTTTTTTTGTTATTTTTGGTTCCTGGCTCAGGCTGAGGGAACAGCACAGGAGTCCTGCCACAGGGGTGCAACACTGTAGTTGCAACCTGCTTCCAGGTACCCTGCTTGCCCTGCCTAGTCAGCAGGATGGGGTGGGGTTCTGTCAGCTGATTTTAACACAGGGAAGTTAGGTGTGGTCCAGGGAGATGTTTAGAGGAAGTTTAGGTGAAAGAAGAGTAATCATAGCCATGATATTCCATATTGTAAGAAAAACTGGGAAAAAGCAATCAGTTAAATGATACCTTACTAAGGACTCCATCCAGCATGCAGTGCATCATTAGTACAGAACTGCATCCTATTCTGCTACCATCAAAATGGGTTCACATGCACTCTAGCTCCATCCTCTCTCCTATAGTTCCTCCTGGGGAAATAATAGCACCCAGCAAGTCTTGTTTCCTTAATGGTTGTTGTCATTATATCTGATGACTATCACAAAGAGAAGAAATTATTTGTTTTGCATATTGTAGGCTGTTAACATCCTCTACTTGTCAAATTCTGTGATACTACAGACAGGGCTGTCACTCTGTATTAATTTGCCCCTCAGCAAAACAAAGGTACATGCTGTACTCAGTGTAAAGCTGAAGTGACAGAGTCCTTTATGCGAGTAAAATAAATACATCCCTGTCACTTTGAAATCAGCAGCGTTCCCTGGAATTATTTTACAGGTGCTAGGGCAGGTTAAAGGAGGAATTGAGAGAGAGCAAACTTAACTTATTGACTTTCCTTGCATATATATGTATCTATACTGATTTTAACCTTGCTCATAAAAGGTCAAGCATAAAGTTATTTCCTCAGAGCAGCTGTCTTCAGGGGGTTGAGTTAACATAGATGGAGAGTGCCATAGAAAAAAAAAGTTCATTTTACCCTAATTGGATTAAGATCAGTCTCACGCATAATGCAAAGGTGAGGTTTCACTCAAGTACAAACTGCTGGGTTGACAGAAAAGGATTAATTTATGTGCCTCTTCTCAGGTTGTTGACTAATAACATATTGATTGTATCTGTAAGATATGCAGAGTGTCTGTCAGAAAGGAAGACACTCTGGAATTGAAAATTGCCAGCATATCTGACATGATCAAAGCTAGATTAATACCATTAAGCAGAATTAAGTAGGCTGCAGCATGTATCAGATGCAGAATTTTATGTCACATCTCAGAGCAGGACACCATAACCAGGCATAATTCCCAACTTCAGCAATGAGTGACTGATTTGTGCAGTTCCTGACATTTTTTTCTGCTTTTCTTTTATGTGTTCCTGCAGACATATTGAACTACCACAGTTTAATCCCAGAAGAGCCTGCAGGTGGTATTGTCCTTGCATTGCAGAGTTATTAAATTCTTAAGGTCACCATAAAAAAGGTTCCATTAAATTGAGTTAATAAAAACATTGGGCAAAGGTTTGCTAAGAGTGCAGGTATCAAAGCCCTGGGAATTGGACTGTCTATTATAACATCAAGCTAAAAGAATGTTTTAAACATAGCAATATGAAGATGCCAGAAATGCTGCTTCTGTGAAGTTTTGGCATGGGTGGGGTGGAACAATTGTGCCTTGCCGAAGGGAATGTCCTGTTTAATATTCGTGTGTTTTCCAGAAGGAATGGGCTCTAGCAATTTTCACTGAAGATAACTTTATACTTTCTACAAAGGAATACTCTTCTGCTGTTGGCCTCACATATTTCTGCATAAAGAGACACAAAGATAAATAGGTATACATAAAAATGCAGATTAGAGATATAGATCCATGGGTGATCTCTTGTTAACCCGTTTTGTATTTATCAAGGGCGACTGTGCCTGGTGTTTTTCCAGTAATACTAAGGTATTCTGAATGGTTTTAGTCAGGGTAGCTCCTGAAGAAGAGCAGGATTTAAAACCGTTTGATGATATTTTCCTCAAACAACTCTGGTATGAAGCCTCTGATGAGAAAAGTGTTGATAAATTGGACTTATCTTTTTAATATGTCTTTTTTTATGGCTGATGGTTTCTTTTCTTTGAATGTTTGTATGAGATTTCAGCTCCACTGAGGTAAATAGTGAATCCTTCATTTGCTTCAATACAGCCTGGATTTCAGCACAAGAAAAAGCATGTAGTTTTGCTGAAATATATTATCATGGCTTTAAAATGAAGAGCTAATGCCATTTTCAACTCCAAAATATCAAGAGGTGATGAATTAAAAACTTTGTTTGCTGCATTTATTGGCAATGAAGTAAAAGGAAATTGCTATATTAGCAATTAATTTAGGACCAGTCTCTCTAAGGTTTTAGTTTTGGATGACAGGACTTGCAGTAAATTACATATTTAATTATACAAAACAATAAAGCTCTTTCATGTGGTGAATGAAAGTTGTATAGGGTTGTTTTAAATAATCAGCTTCTTCCTTCCTGAGGGTGCTAGAGTTCCTTTATTTGCAATATGGCTTCATTTCTTTTTTTTTTTTTTGTAACAGAAGAATTTAGCATATATAAAATGTAGGGGCCTTTTTTGTAAAGATCTGCTTTGTAAGCTATATTAATTTTTTATGTTTGCTGGTTAGAGTTTGAGATGTTTTAAACATCAGGTACCAAATTGATAGAAATTCTGCTCACAAATAGTATCAATTTCCATGTATTTGTGTACAGCTTGTTACAACAAGCAAATGTCAAGCACAGCTAACACTTTATTGTTTAATGAGTGAATACTGGGGGACTTCATGCATGGCATGTTAACAATGAAAACAGATATAAATAAAATAGTAATAAATAAAACACAACTGACAAATGCATTGCAAGTGGAATGCAACCCAATCAGACTGACCTTATATGAAAATCCCCTTGACTGCTAAACTCAGAAGAGTTTCCCTAATTTTTCACATGCTTTCTAAAGGATAATTTTTCATTGGATGTTTGCTTTTCCATGAAAATACATCAATTTTGCTTTTGTCCTTAGGTCTAACCTCATATTAAATCAGACTACATAAGAATGAACTAACACTTGGCATTCTTTCCCCATTTCCAGTCACAAGTGCATCTATCTCAGAAGCTTCACAAGTTAATAAATTTCCTTTCTGTATTCAAAAAGCAAAAGTAGCAATTATTAGGAGAACATATGGCAGGTGCTTTAAAACTCCAGGGTGACAGTAAAGCATATGACTTCAATGCATTATGAGTATTCTCTATGTTGTTAATTGCTCTAGTAATTAATATTCACCAGAAACTGTGCAAAAGCCAAACAAACAATTCATTCCTCAGGCATGTATTGCATTTAATAAAATACATGTATTTTTAAAATTTTCACTTCAGCTACTTAGTCATCTGTGTTGTTACAGGGATTTATTTATTCTCATTCTACTGTATCATCTCTCTACCCTTTTTGTTTTTAATTAAGAAATTATATGTTTGAACATTCAGGTAAAATGTAAATAAAACTAATTTAGCTGAGGCTGTCACTGGAAGCAAGAGTAGCATGTGCAATAAATGACAGATTATATCTATGGAAGCAATGTGATTAGTTATCAGTAATGAGAATTTCACCTGTGGTCAATGAACAGTATTAAAAAGTTCTGATAAAAGGTTTAGAAATGATCTTAAAAGACTTTGGGAGGTCTTATTCAGTCTGATAGTTCATCATAGCCCCTGATGTTAAAAAATAACTTCACAGAGAGTGAGGAATATATGTTAGAGGCAGAGTTTGAGCAGGTTTGACTGAGGTGGGAAGGCTGGGCTTGTGGTAAACAGGGTTATTTTTGTATATGAAATTGGATTCTTAAAGGCAAACCTTTAAATGTTTAGTGGTATTAGAGGCTAGGTAATACCCTTGAGGAAAGTTATTTTAAAAATATAATCTAAAATGCACGGCAGCAAGGCCATTGCAAATTGCCTTTCAAGAGAAGGTTTAGTTATTATGTGTTTAATCAATCCTTGCTGTAAGCAAATTAAGGGAGTGGTGTAAACAGAAGAAAATGCAGCTCTTTCTTAAAGGCAAAAAGAGAGATTTACAAATAACTGAGCTTTTAGGAGGTTTGAAGAAAGTTCTTTTTATGGAGTTGAGAAGGAAAAAGGAAGTGATTTATGGGCAATATTTTTTACAGACAAAAAGACCTCCAGCCCTTTAATTGAATAGAAAAATTGAAGATTGCATTATGAAGCTAAGCACTCCATCTAGAATGACTGTCCATTTAGCCCAGGTGGTGTTTGCTGGGCATCCAGAATATGAAGAGACTGTAATTATTAATTAGGAGAGGAAAAATTGTTTAAGTGTCACCTCTGCTTTGTAAAATGCTGGAACTGTATTTTTGGGTACTATTTAGGGTCGTGCAGGCCTAAAACTGTAATTTCAGTTTCTCATTTACTGTGTAATTTGTAAAGTTGTGAATGAATTTTCCTCTGCACCTTTTCTTTACACTATTCAGCATTATTATGCCTCAATAGAGCAAAAAAAAAAGGCTCATTGGGAAGGAGCCTTGTGATTAGGGTCAAACCCAACCTTTTAGGCACCTCTGCAGAGCAGTGGATGGTGTCCTGTGTGCTCCTTTAATATCTTCTGAATTTTTTACTCATGTGGCATTCCTCCCATCCCTGTATATACTGTTGTCTCTCTGCAGTCGTTTGGACTCTGATTTTGTGCTTCTTCCTTTAAACCTGTAGACCTTTAACTGATCTGCCACCATGTTCTGTAATAGAGAGGCAAAATTATCCTCCTGGAAGAAATGAACCAAGTCCCTGAAACACCCACCCTTCCTGCTGAGGGAATGGAACTGGAGAATTTAGGGACTGGCTTGGAAAGCCCATGTGATCAGAGGCCAGGGAAGGCAGCAGGGCTGGCCATTGCTGTGATGTTTCCCAAAGAGCCTTTGCCCAGCTTTGTCAGCTTAGGGCTCCATCAGCCGGTGCCACCCTGGAGCAGCTGCAGGTCTCAGGCCCGTGGATCCACAGGATCCACAAAGAATGTAGTAAAAACACCTTTCATAAATTTGTGAGGTAGGGTTTTTTCAGGTTTTTACATTTTTTTAAGAATGGTGATTATTTAGAGACTTTTTTTTACTTGATTATTCAGTCAGACTTGCAATGAAACACCTGTTTTATATTTAGTTTAGCAGCTGGACTAAATCTATCATGCATAACAGCTGCTTATGGGTGGGGAATTCCTACTGAGTGAGTCTAGAGCTGTTTGTTCACAGCTGTCAAAAGAAAAGAAAAAAAGGAAGAAAGGTTGTCCACTTGCAAGGATGCATCTACCTCCTTGCTTTGTTCATCACATGCCAGAATCTAAGTCAAGGTGCCCATTTTCTCCATGAGCATCCTGTCTCTGCTTACACTGCATGGAATGGCCTCTGCTATGGCTACCAGTTCAAGCAGGAAAAACCCTTTCTGCCTGTAGGTGGGTGCTACTGGAATGGCATTTCAAACTGACGGATGTTTCAAAGATTGCTCTGCATCTGAGTGGGGTGCAAGCACAAACAGAAATCTGAGGGTAGAGGTGTTTTGTGCTTGATTTACATCAGTGTGGCGCTGAGAAAGTTTGACAGAACTTCTTGAATACTTTAATTTCAGTGTCGTTCCATTAGTTTTCTTTGAAGGTAAAGAATCACCAAAAGGGAGGATACCACTTGATGAAATGTTTTTGCTTCACACAGAATCTGATAGAATTCAACAGCGGTGCTCCAACTCAGTAAGCCAAGCGCAGGAGTTTTTCAATGACACCTTGGTGTACAGATGAGTTTGGGTTTGGCCACTCTTCTTCACTATCTCAAATATACTTGAGGATTAGAAGATTGCATTGATTTGCTGTCAGGAAAGAATGTGGGTCTGATTTTGAGTGGTGACTGGTGCTGTTAGGTTACCTAAAAAGTATGTTGTCTCTTGCAAGGAGTTTGCTTAATGAGTGTATGAGCTTAAAGTACCTAGGGATTTGCAAAGATATTAAAAAACAGCAAAAATGGCAGAGAAGTAGAGAGATATGATTTAGGGTCTTGGGGAGAATATTTATGCTTTATCTAAGTCTGAGTAGGTATCTTTGTTGCTGATTTTGTTGTAGTTTTTAACAGTTAAGTTTATATGAAAGTTTCTGTATTCTGCTGGTGTTGCTACTTCTCAGCCACTGTTCATAAGAAAACACTTAACGTTATTTCTAATCTCTGTAAATGCTTGGTAGTGGGGCAGCTAGTGGTTGAACGTTCAGGGAAATTAGTGTATATATAGATATATATATTTTTTTTTTTTTTTTTCCCCCAAGATTTAGTCTATTATGAGCCAGTGCTGAATTCAGGTCTAATTCCACCTTTTTTTGAAGTTGCTAGTTTGCATTATTAGAACTTTTATAACAAGGCTCCATGGGCTTCAGGGCTTTAACACTGCTTTTGGCAGTTTCATCCGGGCTCCATGGGCTTCAGGGCTTTAACACTGCTTTTCATCCACAGGACTTAAATTCAGCAGCTAACAATTTATTTGTGTATATATAAGTAATATATAAAGGTACACTAAAAGTGTAAGGCATTTCAATCCTTGTAATTAATTAGGGAGTCAAATAGTCTTAGAAAAAGTTCTTCTGACATCAAGCTTTTTATTATATGGCTAACTTTGGCCATTAATATTTGAATCATATGTCCTAAAGAGTTGGTCATACTAAGATGAAATTTGGGATTTCTGACTGGATCCTTCTACCTGAGAGTTGCTGTGTTTTTATTCTAATTCCAATAAATTCAAATAGACTGGCTTAGTTTCAGCAAGTATTAATGTCTATGAACTTTATTTTGCTTTGAGGTATTGTGTAGAACGCTGCAGTTTTCAATTAATATAGATTGCCATGGTAGCTTGGAGATCTTTGGAGAATACTGATTTTCTTTTCCCATCAAAAATAATTTTAAAAATCTTCTACCTCTGTGATTCTTGATTACTTTTGTAGAAAGGGAAATGGTAATCTGATAACCAATAATATTGGCTTTTTAGGGCAGGTGATTAATTAATGCAGGTTTTTATTTCAGATTTAGTAATAATTTTTATTTTGTTTCTCAACAGCATTGTAAAATCCCACAAGACTTTTGCTGCAATAGGAACATAAAAAGTTAGCAGGTGTTATTAAGAGAACATGTCTGTTGCTTTTGCAAAATGCCAGAAATTGATTGCAGACCAACTAGGGAAGACCTATGAGATCCTTCCAGTGTACACAAAAGGAATGAACCTATAATTAAATTACAGTTAAACACAGATGGTTATTTTACAGCAGGTGCTCAACTTTGAAAGTGTATCTCTGGACTATTTTTGTTCCAACATGGTGTTTGGTCCCTGTTGGGTTTCTGGCATCATTTCATGGTTAGATAAAAATATTCGTTTGTATACACTTTTTTTCTTTCCCCAGGATACAAAGCTATCAAATGCTACAGTGTTTTAAAGGAAAAAGAGAAGAAAAACAGGAAATAGATTAAACATAGCACAGGGAAAAAATATTAGAATATAAAAAAAGATGTCTGCATACTATTTATGAGATCTAGAGGACTGACATGTGCAATTAAATTAAGAGCTCAGAATTTTCAGTTATCCAAGGTGAAATAATTGCAATGCAAATATTGCAACTGAATGTATTTTAATTTTAATGCCAAAAAGTATAACACTAGCAGGTGAAATCATTGCGAGGTGTAGTTTTATGATTTATGTAACCTATGACATAGGTCGATACTGAATGAAGTCTTAGTGAAATTTGTGACTCTCTTATTACTAAAACATTGTATATTGAGCTAGATTTTAGAAGTTTGGTTTATCAAGATAACTGAGGTTAATAGTTCAGCTTGAGTATATTGATGAATGTCCAGAGGATATTTTACTTGCTGTAACCAATGGGGTCAGCCCCTATAAATAAAGCATGAATAGAGATGTGGGAGTTACAGAACAGTTTTAAGAGCAGCTCAGGTGAGCTTTCCAGGTCTCTTATTGTCCAACTTGCCTTTTTAATGTGCACCTCCACCTTCAAGCACAGAGCTAGTTTTTCCAGCCCTGAGGCTGGAGAAATCTCATGAGATGTCCAAAGAGTGAGAGGAATTTTGATGCTTTATGAGCACTGAACAAAAGGACTCCACATTTACTTGGACAGTAAAATGGCTTCTTTCTGTAACTGATGAGCTTATTATTTCTGGATGTCTGAAAATCTTTTGGTTTCTTGTAGGAAGAGGAGTCTGTCTAAATATCTTATTTTGTAACCTATAGAACTTCACAGAAGGATGTCTTCTGGTAATATTCCCTTTGAGTTATTTGCTTAACTATGAAGATGCAAGTAAAGAAAAAGCAATTTTATACAGTGGACAGGTCATAACTTATAAATGGCCAGTCTGCCTGTTCTTTCAAGAAAAAGCCAGGACTGCTGTGCATACATGGTGAGAAGCAATCCCCCTCTTGAAGAGTCTGAAATGCCTGAATACAAATCTAACAAAGCCTGTCCACTGCTGCGCCTCTTATTCTCTGATATATGCATGACATGTTTAGAAACATCTTATTTTCCAAATAGTGTACATCCCAAAAGCATTTTAGTGTTTGTCATTTAATTTTTTCCCTTTAACCAGTTTCTGGGATGACTAGTGCTGTTATCATAGTTACAACTTGGACTGTTTCTCTTATCATCCCGTTACAAGATGACATTTCTAATGAAACCCAGTACGTTTACAATTTAAATTGGTAACATTCAACGACATTCCTTACTGAGCTTTAATGGATAGAAGGGGTGTTTTAGAATTTTAAAAAATATATTAATCCAGAAGTGCATTATATGTTAAGGGATGATTTTGTTTGGGATTTTTAACTATATCAGCATTTTCTGTTTACTTTTTTTCAGGACATATTCTTATGTTTTTTTTTTCTTTTTAGCTGGTCTGTTATATTGCAACACTGAAGATTTTGTTGT
Source organism: Pyrgilauda ruficollis (assembly GCF_017590135.1). Lineage (NCBI taxonomy): Eukaryota > Metazoa > Chordata > Aves > Passeriformes > Passeridae > Pyrgilauda > Pyrgilauda ruficollis. The sequence goes on along the minus strand of NW_024526488.1, from coordinate 238,197 downwards.
TACACATGAAATATGACAATTTGCTTGAACATTAGTCACATGCAATTCAGTGCTTATTTTTGAGACTTAAGATGAATTGCAGCATTTGTTCTGTGAGAGTTATGTGAAAAGACTACAGTGTTCTGAATATTATACAATATTGACTAGCTTTGCATTGTTTCTAGCTGAGATTCACCTTTACGGATTTTAAATTAAAATGCTTAACCTTATTGTGGCAAACATTATAGTTTTATCATAGGTCAATACAATAAAATGGAGAATGTAATGGTAGCATGGAAGAAAAAATATTTACAGCATAATAGATACAAAGCTTTTTTTTTCTCCTCTTTAAAGATCAATTCACATTCTTTTCTAATATTTAATCAGTCATACTGACACAGTGATTTACTTGGCATTACCTCTGATGCATTCCACTGAGACTTTGATTCTTAAATTATTTGTCTTTGAACTCACCATGACCTATATTCAGTCTTCTGTGGCTGATGAAAATTACTCCTTTACCTTTCACTGCTGATGACTAAACCACCAAGACAAGAAATATGCTTTGACATTCTCAATACCCACATTAAGTTAAAGTATTAATATATGAGAACTTTTTCACCTTGTGTATGTCTTGTTGCTGTAGTGAAGAGGAGCAGTCCAGGTCACACAGGTCTGCAGGACTTTTGGGTGTTGGAAGCCCAGCTTGCCACGTGCATTTTAGCACTGGGAGCAGGGAGAATAGAGATGCTGGAGTTTGCAAAAGTGATCTCATCTAACAGCAGTCTCTGTGGGAAACTGTGGGAACAAAGAGAGCAAACCAAGTGTGTCACAACAGCAGTATGATAGACACAATCCAATTACTGTAATATTATGCAAGATAAATTGAACTGTTAACACTAATTTGGATTCTTGATCTTTCTAGTCTGTTATTTCCCCTTTGTCATCTTGGGGTTTTTCCTATTTAGCTAATGGACATTCTTTCTATTACACAGGAGGATCTTTTCCCTCTCTCTACTTGCTTTTGCTGCCAACTGCTCCATCTCATATCTGGGAAAGAACAGGTGTGTGAAAATATTGGATTTGGCAAATATTCATTTCAATCACACATATTTGTATAATTTTTAATTGATTACCATATTTCCTGGGATCTCAGGCAGATATTATCCACAGATCGAAAAAGACACTATTTATATCTGGAGATACTTTCCTCAGCTGCTGTTATTGCCATGATCAGTGTCATAGTGGCAGTGATGGAGGTAATGTTGGATGAGCTCTTTGATGTAGTCATGTATCTTATGCACAGAAGGTGTAAGTGCTTGTAGTGAGAGATAAAAGGCATCACAAGACATTATTAAAGGAATTATGGACACTGTTTACCTTCTTACTATTTACAGTGTAAAACTTCACTCTTGTAGAAATTCTAGTTCTTAAAAGAGATCTCCTCTCTCTAAATCTTGGCTCTGGCACTATGAGTGTCTCCAAGCCCACAGGCAGGCTGTGTGGGTTTGTGCTGCCCCTACATGTGCCAATCTCTATGTTCCCCACCCAAAGTGCACTGTGAAATCCTCTGTGCTGCTGACACAGGGTCACAGGTGATGCTGGACCACTCTGAGTCCTTGCTCACCTGACAAGGAGGAGCTAAAAAACTCTGTCCAGTGAGATAATCTGTCTTGGAAGAAGACAATAATTACCTCTTCCCTATGAAAAGAAAAAGCAGGGAGTTCTCTTTCTGCCTCCAAGACCAATAGACAGAGGCAGAGATTTGTGCAAAGTGATCAGGAGAGGAATAACAGAGAATCCAGTAAAGATAAATCAGTCTATTGTGATGGAGTCAAGACATTGAAACAAACTGTCTGAAGGCTCTGCATGGAGTGCCCATATGGAGAGGGAGGTAGGAAAGGTAACTGCATGGCAGGAAAAGGCACTGCCTGCTTACTTGTGAAAAAGCCAGTGGTATAATCACCTTCTCTAACCTGTCCTCGCTTGTTTTATTTAAAATCACTGTACTGTTAATGGCTGCATCTCAGAGCTAGGCCTCCTTCTCCTGTAGAATGCCCTTGCCTAAGTTGTCTGCTGTCCTTTGAACCTGTCTTGTTACTCTTTTTTGCACATTTCCCTTTTCCAAGCCTTCCACTTTTCCAAGCCTCCCACTCAGAAACTAGATCTATGACAGAGTATGGCTTCCTGAGTAATTTTTAAAGCAATAGTGTACACAGCCCAGTGTCTCTCAGCAGTAATTAAAAGAATGTACATATTACTATATAAATATACTTTCTTTAACTACAACAAAGCTGTAAAGATAGAGTATATACATTAAAGACCAAGCACCTTTCCTTAAAATCTTGTTTTCTGGCTGGCATTGCAGTCAAACTTCAGAAACTCTTAGTAGACAGATGTTATTGAGAAATTTCTCATATAGATAGACCCTGTCTTATCTCTAATACTTATCTACAAATAGGATGCATCTCATGCTCTTTTTAGCTGTAAAAGCATTGGGTTTGTCTCCTTTTCCTCTCTCTCTAAGTACAGTTGGGGACTATAAAGGAACCCTGCAAGCTGGGTCCTTCAGCATTTCAGCATGAACTCCTGGGACTTGTACTCTCATTTGTTAAATGTAAAATGTTTTCAGTGCTTTATCAATGAGATGCTCAACAGTCTCTTCCTTTGTATTTGACTCTCGTGAAATGTTATGCTCACTTTATTATTATATTTTTTCCATTGTTGCCTTTAATTAAATTGTAAAGCTGTCATCTTTGTGTACTCGGCTCCCAAAGGGAGAATTATAGCTAGACAAAGTATTACTGACAATATTGTCTGAGAAGAGATGTGGAGATATGTTCATGGTAATAAGAGAAAAGGAATTCCCTAAGCTGACTTCTAACGTGCCTGCCATTCCCATTCAGAAAGCAGGAATCAGAGCTCAATTCTTCTTTTGGGTAAAGAGAATGACGGTAGGAGTTAATTTCATCTGATTTCTTAGCGGCACCAAACCTTCTCTAAATCAGCTTTGTGGAAAACAAAGGTGCAGCCTTCAGGCTGAGGCCATGGGGGCCAATATCATATGCTGAGTAGGTACATCTACCATTGCTTGTTACCAGAAACAGACCACATTTTTCTAAATGGAAGTGAGAACAAGTTATATTTAAATAAGTGAGCTTTTCCACTGAAAGCAAAACAAATATTTAGAAACCTAATACCTTAATCGTACCCCTAGATTTAGGAAAATTAGACCTAACTTTTCCATAGTTTAGCTTGTCTACTGGAAATAGGAGTGGTATTTTTGGGAGGCATCAGGGAGCTGAATAACCACTGCCTGATTAGGATGCTTGTAGGAAGCAGTCTGTCTGGGTATAATGAGCACTCTGAGGAAGCAGTGATTTCCAAATGGATTCTGGGAACATATGGACTTATTTATATGCAGCATAGTGAAATTTAGTACATTAAAATGGGACAGGACAAATATCCTTTCCACATCTATATATTCCTATGCTCAAAATCTTCTTTTGTGCAAGAAGAGGAATGCATCAGGTATACGGAGCCCAGAATTTATTGTTAGTTTAATTAGGGGTAGGATCAAAATGCATTGGTGATTACTGGTTCAGTTACAATGGTACTTTTATTTGCAGCATTGTAGTTAGACAGTTAAGCTACATTTAAATAGTTAAAATAACTCTTGAACGTTGAACCTTTCTGCTTTTTGGTGTTATGCTCAACCTGCTGCTGCCCTTCCAGGGACAGAGGTCATCTTGGGATTGCAGTGCATTGCCAGCACCTTGCAGGGTCCTGCAAGGAATTCCACATTGCTGATGGAAGTTTCTTTGTCCCCTTTGCTGGGACAATCATGCTCAGGTTTATGCTCCTCTCCAAAGGCTTGGTCATTTCTGTGTTTTATGAAGCTTTCTACATCTTACTCTTCATGGGGCTGCAGCTTCACCTTTGAGCTGCTTTGGGGTACATTTTGTGTGTGCTCAGTTGTTTCCTGTCCTTTCTCTTGGCCCTATAACTGATCTGAATTATTTTCATCTGTCACTTTGGATAGTTCTGGGCCTGTAGATCAGATTCAAGGCAGTGGTCCTGCCTGGGGAAAGCTGTGGTCTGAACACGTGGGATTCTCTTCCCTACCACACTGCACACAGCAGTCTGCAGAGCTGCATGGCAGCACCTGGGAAACACCTAAAACTTTTAAAACAAAAATAAAATAAAAATTGAACATGAAGCAATTTTTAATATACTTTGTGTCATATTAAATTATCAAACAAGAAGTTTTTTAATTATTCACATTGCTTGTGAGGAGAAAGAAGTGTGAGTTAAAACCTTATTTTTTGAACCAAATTTCCAGGTTTTTTTGTGTGAGGCTCAAGAAGGTATTAATATTTTAGTTGATGTTGAAATAGTAATTCCTAGGAAAGTTGGGGATAGTGCTGTAAACATAATTCAAAATTAATTCCAGAAGAATGCTCAGGAAAATAATAGAAATCTCAGATTGTGTTAGCATAAGTAGATGTCCTAGTGCTTTTAACCAGAGTATATTTATATGCTTGAGTGCTTTGATGAAAAGAAATAAAACACATTGCTCTCTTTCTTATTTTGAAACATCCTGAAAGACATTCACCAGCAGCTGGTGTGTTTTCAAATTAATGTCTGCAGATAATTCAAGTAAAACTTTGGGGGTATGAAAATAGAATTACACTTAATTGATAATTTTCATATGTGAAGAAGAGTAATTCACAGATAAGAGCTGTCAAGCTGTATTTCTAAACAATCACTTCTAAATCTAAATTAAGCACCTCAATTAATGTCTGAATGGTTATTTAGAAGCCAGATCTGTATTTCATCATTTTATTGACTGTGTAAAAAGCAGAGGTTATGGAAGGTGTGATTTTGTATAATATAGTACATCAAATTCAACCTGCTTTAATCCAGTATAGTAAATTACTCCTTTTCTTTGTAAGTTAAGTTACAAGCTTAGATTAACATTAGACACTTTTAAAATACATTTACATCAGTGGTAGTATTTTCACAATATTATAACTTGCAGCAGCTTTTAATTTCTGTGCTTGGGGATGTGTTTCTCTGAATAAAATAGGTCCCTGTAATATCCATAGTAAGTTGTTTGATACTTGGACTGTTGCTTGAATCACTGATGAGGGGTATAACATGTTCTCTAAGGTAATTGGTTGATGAATCTGCAGTCTAAATTTATACAATTTGATTAGTTCCACTGGCAGATAATTGGTAATTAGATGGTACACAAAATGTCATTTTCTTCCATGCTTCATCTTTCAATCTCAGTTCCCAAATAACATTTGTTGGAATATAAAATTATAGGCTAACATGAAAACAGTTTTATATCCTAGATAATGCAATGGAATAGAGAATTTGGATTGATTCATTGATATGATTTTCTATACTGATGGTAACAATTAATTTATTCTTTTTAAAGAAAATGTGATTTAGGTTTATTTTTCACCCTAACATTTTAAAGACAGATCATCTAAAATGCAAACCCTTTATCTTGCAGGAATAAAGCATGAAATGACACCGCCCATGTTGTTTGTCATGTTCAGTTTTTTTGTGTTTTTTTTTTTTAATTAAAATCTGTTCTCTATGGTTTTTACAATGGATTATTTTGAGATATATGAAAATCTTACTGAAATTTTGAGATATCTATTATTGGTTAATTATACGACAAATAACTAAAATGTGACTATTAGCTTAGCAGAGCAGTGGTGCACATCCCATTATTTCAACAGGATAAGGCAGCAGTTTTATTAATTTAGAGACCAACAGAAGCTAGACAAGACAAAAGTTTTCTTCACACTGTTTGGCTTCTTGATTCCTTACTGAACACCCTTCTAAGATGAGGTCTGCAGTGAAGGCTGAAAACCAAGGCAGGGCAGCATTTTTTGTTAAGGGAGACAAAACCCCTTAGATTCTGAGCCTGTCTTCAGAAATGTGTTAGCAAGAAATTAATCCTGGGGTGGAGAGGGGAAGTAGAACTGCAAAATAAATGAATAATCTGACAGAGAAAAGAGCAAAGTGAAATGAACGTGGGGAAAGTTGCATGATTTGGGCTGTACCCAAATTTAAAAAGCAATAAATTCTAAATACATGGAAAGTTATACTAAGATGTTGAATCCCCTAGTGTTTCTTTGGCAGTGTACACTTGACTGGGTTTATTTAAACTCTTTGCTTCCCCTTCACTCATAATTAAATAACAACAAAGGGAAACAAAGGGTTTGAATCTGCAAGTTCTTGCACTGCACACATTCACCTGTGTGCTAACACTTCATAAATCATTACCCCATGAGGATGGTAGTATTCTGAACTCATTTGGAGCAGACATAAATTATTTTCAATGCTAAAGCTGGTAGAGAAGCAGGTCATATAAAGCTTTTATCATTTTTCTGATTTAATTGATGTTTTTAAAGTTCAAACCTGGTATAAGTGAAGAAAAACTCCAGCAATGATTTGCAGATCTTTATACGGACTGTGTACAAACCTGTTTATGAAGTGTACTTATTGCCATGGAGATCACAGGGCATGATCGTCTCCCATGGCTTTTGCTGGGGCAGATCAGAAGTAGATCTGAGATACTGTGAGGAGGAGTGGCCTTTATTGGGCCTTTCCTTGTTGGAATGGAGAAGGGCAGAGCCAAGCCTTGCTGCCTGGTGCTGGTTAATGTCTGAGTACAGGGAAGCTTGGCCCCACAGATCCCTCTGCAAAGCCTGGAAGTGCAGTTTGCTCTCCTTTGCCTGCTGGTGCATCCCCTGCTGCAGGTGCCTGGAAGTCCCAGGTGCCACCAGAGGCTCCTCCAGTTTGGTTCCCTGATTTACAGCACCTCCAGCCCCTGGAGCTGCATTGCTGTGGTGGCAACAAACTCAGGGGAGCGCATTTTTGAAACCTTTGTGCATGGGGAAACAAAGGACCAGCTGCATCAAATCTGAAAATACAGGAAGTGTAAATGATCCCAATCGTGGTTGGATTGGTTTTTTGGGTTTTAGTTTGTTTTTTTTTGTTTTGTTTTGCTTTTCTGTTTGCAGGGTTTTTTTTGTTTTGTTTGGGTGTTTGGCTTGGTTTGTTTTGTGGGTTTGGCTGTTGTTTGTTTGTTTTGTAGAATTGTAATAAAAATGTCTTCAGTTTTAGTGGAAACATTCACCAGTCATGCATCCAGTCTTTCACCATGATCCAGTCTTGCAGCCTTCTGAGGCTTCTTGGTCTAATAAAAAACAATTAACACAGTGCTTTTTTTAGTTCTTAGAGTTTCAAGAAAAGAATTACTATTGCTCAATTGTACAACAGACTATAAATCTCTGTTGTATGCTTAATTACTTTCTAGATTATGCATTGAATCTTCAGGTTGGCATTGTCTTGCCTTTGGTGCTGAAAGTTTAAGTATTATGTTACAACATTCACATACCTGTTTCTCCTCATATGCAGAAGTATTTAGTAATCTTTGACTGTTCAGTTGTCTACTAATTGCCCCTTAAAAGCAGTTTTATGTAGTAAACTGTGTATTATTTTAAATCATCAGATCTAGTAATGTATTACAGCAGTGATGTGGAATTTGATTTTTAGTAATTCACTTGACCTTTTTCTTTGATGCTTGCTTTATTTTTCTTTGTAGATTGCTTTATTTTTCCCTTCTCTGAATTTTAGGTTCTCATTGATTAGAACTTCCCAATACATAAATTTTCAGTAGATATTTGCAGAAGGTTTTTTCCTACTCAGGAGGTTGCAATACTTGGATTTTCATCTTTTAAAGTAATTTTGCCTATATATATATGTTTTAATTTCCTGCTGTTTGCTGTTCATGGAAATCTTTAATTACCCTTTTATTGGTGTTTGAAGAGTAACTAAGATGGAATTATATAATTATTTTGTACTTTTTTTTTATTAGTTAAACAAGTCTAGATGTGTATATAAAGTTTAATAAAATTTAACAAATTTATGCTAAAACTGATTTGTTTTGCAGGAGTTTTATAGCGGAGTTACACTGAGCTACTCAGATCAGAGCTAGAGAACTGTTAGATCTCATCCCCTGAAAATCTTTTTTTAAATTATATAATTAGAAATGAGAAAATAAAGTTGGTTTTTGTTCATTCCTTCTTTTTTCTCCCACGTGGATAAGCTAAATAGTAATTGAGTCGAGTGAACCTTCATTGCCTTCAGGAGGGACAGTGTTTTTAATCAAAACTTGCAAACTTGGAAGTGCTTGAAAACTCCCAGTTCTCACTGTTGGTGAATTTACTTGGTTTTGAATGGCAGGACACGATTGTAAAAAGACATCAGGTTTCTGGTGCCATGTGAAGACAAATGTATTCATACATAAAAACATTGTCTAGAAAAAACCAAGAATTCTCCATATACTCAGAAATTAGAGGTTTCTCTTCATGCTTAGAAACAAAAAGGAGCCTAGATGGTGGCGTTTGTGAAAAGTCACTGGTTTATATATTCTTACAGTTTTAGGGAGCCTGGTTTATGTTTGTTTTTACCTTGGCAGAGCTGTGCTGCACCAAGTCTGGAAAGAGGTACGTGCAATATGTGCAGGGGTTTGGCAGCAGCCAAGCGTTTCCGTACTGACCAAAAGACGGGGTGAAGAGGGAAAGAGGATCTGTTCTTGTAGGCAGACAAGTTTAGTTCCTGTCCCTGCTTTCCACTTTTCTGTCCTGCCTCCTGTTAACAAAACTGCTACAAGTGGAACAGCTCCAGAGGTATTTTGACTCCTTATAAAATGCAGTGGAGTTTCCGTAAGAGAAAAGCAGAATCAGTATGGATAGATGGAATATAGTTGTTCACTTTACAGTAGGTCATGTATTTTCTCCTTTTGAGAGCCACATGGAATATAGAAACTGTGTTTATGTATGTTCTAACTCTGCTGTGGTGTATGTTGTTTATAGCAAGTTCATTTTAGAAGGACTCAGCTTATGTTTGCAAAACAGATATTCTTGCCTAATATTTCTGTACTAGAAAATGGTGTTGCTTGAATAGGCTAAGGGTTGCACATTCTTATAAGATAATAATGAGCTTCTAATTTGTTTCTCTTAGCTTTTGACATTCTTACTGTCAATTTTTGAGGAGGGGTCTGGTTTGTTTAAGTCTCAACAGTTATGAGGGGTTTTTTTGCTTCAGTAGGCAGGTTTTCTACACATGCAGGAATCATGATAATGTGTTTGTAAATATATTTATCCAGTTGTTTTTCAACAAGCAATATTCAGTGCCACAGCCAAGACCCTGGACAGTAATTTTAAAAATAGCTGCATTGCTCATTTGATTCCCTGCAATTAACATCTCTCATTCCCAAGATTACACAAGGAAGGAGTTATGTAACTTAGAAGTTAAAACTTAACTATCTAAACAAATGTTGCAGAGCATGTGGTTTCACAAAAGTTTACAGAGGCTTCTAAATGCCTTGTGTGATGTAGTATATGCAAGAAACTGGGGCAGAAGTGACTCAGGAGATCTCAGTTTGATGTTCAAATGTGTATCAGATTTTCATTTTTAGGACAGGGATGTGTGCCTCTAAGACAAAAAGTAAATTATTTTCTTTCATTTCTCTTAGTCAGCCACCTGGTTTCTTTCAATTTTTCTTGCTTTTGGTCCTACCAAGGAAGTTAGTAGCAAGGCTTGCCATTTTTTGCTCATGGATTAAACCAGTCCTGCAAGTTGGCCAAGTTCTTACATTTATGGTGCTACCAGTTTTCAAGTGTAAATGATTCATAGATAAAAGTGTCTTTGTAAATACAAAACCATCAGAAACACACTTGTATTGCTCTCTGTAGATTCATGGGTACTTTGCAACAGAAACAGTGGGCAGTCCTTTTTTAGAATATCATCCCAGGCCTGATCGGCTTCATTGTGATTATAAAGCATAGAAAACATCTTTTGTTCTGAATTTGTGTGAGAGGACCAGTGTGTTTTTCCTGTTTGCCAGTTAGGTTTATTGTCAAGCTCTTCTCCCTTGAGCATCATAATATCATCCTTATCTTCAAAATTTGTTTGTTTTCTGAGCAATAGATTTGCTTGTAATCTGTATAAAGATGTTTCTCTTCACTGCAATTTTTGCTACTTAATAAATGCATGTCTCTAAGTTGCCTCTCTACCTTTCTTGGCTTAACCCACTCCAGGGGATAAAATCCCAAATGGAACCATGCATTATGAATGCACTCTGGGAATAAGCTGTAATTTGAAAAACAACCTTTTCTAGGTGCTTTAATGCATCTTAAAATGAACCACAGCTAAGCAGGTTACTAAACAAACTACTATCTTCACAAGCCCAGATCCCTTTTTTGTTGGGTATTTTTTTTTTGCTGCAATGGGGCCACTCAAGCATGAAGTGTTTGATTATGCAAAATAGATAATGTCATATTGTCAGTGCCATAAATAGAAAAGAGAGGAGAAGCAGCAATGTCTGTGACTTTTGCTTTTCTTCATACAGAAAACTGGGGGTTGATTCAGCAGACAGATTCATCCTTTCAGAGACAGCACAGAACCAGTGGCCTTACCCAATTTTGTGTTTCAAATGGCAAAGGCGGTGTGGCGTGGACCACAGGGAGCAGCTGCAGACCACAGTTAATTGTGTTTTCTTGGGGTGCAAAGGAAGGTGAATGGGAGGGATGGAAGGAGGCAGTTCAAAATTCCATCTGACATCTCAAAACCAGGCAAACTTCTCCAGGCTGAGGCCTGTTGATGCTCTGTGACTTCCTGTGGGAATCATGACTGGCTTGATTTCATTACTCATTGGGGCCTTACAGAAAGGTTCTCTTGGGTAGTGTCCTACACCCTGGTGATGGCTTGTGAAGAAGAGGAGGCTGAACAAGGGCATAGTTTTTTTGTTGTCTACCGTTGGCAGATTCTATCCCAGGTAGAGGAAGTTTTATAAAAAACTGAGCTTGGAGTACCTCTGAAAGACAGACTAAGGGTGGCAGCCAGTAGATCATTACAAAGGTTGCAAACAACATATTCATGTTCTGAATCAGATTCATGTTGAGGAAACTGCTAGCCAGAATACTGAAGGAAAATGTTTTGGAAAAAGCCACTTTTATCATTACTGTAGTTTTGTAATAGATAATTAGAAACTATCTCTTTTTTTAATAGTTTTTGCCTCTCATCCCTTTGGTCTTTTGCATTTTTGTGCATGCAAAAGTTTGCTTGCCCTTCAGTCAAACTGTAATGACTTTTGTTGGAGGTGAATCCTTGATCCTGTAGATTTTAGGCAAATTGTGAACTCTAAATTCTTTCTGCTTATCCTGTCTTATCAGGGGTCACACCAGAAACATGTGAGTTGATATTTGAGTCCACACCATGTTCACAGTGTTCTTCTGTTCCAAAACTATGAATTTGTTTCTATTAAGCTAAAGGAAATTAGTTCTCAGTAGAATTTCTTTTTCCAACAGTTTGAAAAAATTAGTTTCAGAAAACCTCTCAGAAATTATCTATCCTAATCTAGAAAGTGAAGTTTTTAAGTCATTTCATAATAAATCTGAGGTAGAGATTTTCTTTCCCTATGTTTTCTTTCCTTAGAGTAATAAAATAAAGAGTGTGGCTACAGCCATGAATGAATACCCAAGTTGTAACAGGGAAATCTGAGTCCCACAAAGAAGTTACCCTTTGTTATGGATCTTTTCCTAACTTTCCTGTTGAGCTCACTCATACATCACATTCTTCACCTACCAGGTGTAATTTACCTTGAGTCATACGCTTGTTGCATGAGTCTCTCCCTTCTTCTTGAAGAGAAATTGAGAAGACTTTGGATCAAAGCTACATCCATGCATTACAAGCCCTACCTTGTAGCTGAAGGTACAACTTGTGCCATACTTTTTAAAAATTAGTTTTCTGTTTAAAGTGAAAGCATCTTGCTTGATTTCAAATGCAGAAAGTTTAGGGGAGCAAGTTCCTTTCAAACTGTGCAGGGGACTGAGCTGAGCCAGGGCAGATACCATTTATGTAGAGGTGTTACAGCACTGTCTCCTTGTGAAAGCATTATTTTAGGCAGTAGCTTTAAAATTTTAGCAGTGGGTGTTGACTGCATTTCTTGCATTTTTAAAAAAGGCTGCCAGCCAGCAAATGACATGACAGAAAAAAGGCAGCTGCTCAAGGCCTCATGCTGTTTCAGCAGTCCAGGCCACTGGGACTGATTTTCTAGGACAATTTTCAGATGGACACCCCAGGACATTGGCTCTGTAACAATTTCCCTTCTTATTAATTTAGTGCTTCAGAAAGTGAGAAAATGATAGGGTTTCTTCCCCCACCCCACAGTAAATGTCATGAACAAGTCTTCCAGATGAGGGGTGTCTGTGTACAGCACAGTCACTGGCATTTCTGACAGTGACTCTTGTCTTTATGCAGACTGTGGGTAGAGCTGTGGCATAGTGGGCAGTGAGGGCCATCAGTACAGAAACATGAAACTGGAATTATGCAAAACAAGAAAACCTTTGTTCTGTTAGATTTGGGAATGTTCTGTCACCGTGGGCATTTCAGTTCTGTCATCAGATAGGTAGATATAGATAGAGATGATATAGATACAAAAGGGTTTGTTATCCCAAAGATATTCAAAGTGTTTTTTATAGATGGCTTTCAAGGCACAGAGGATCACTTGCTAAATTTCCAGATGGTACCAAGCTGGGAGGGGATCCATGCACTTTGTAGGATAGAATTGCAATTCAAAACATTTTGAAGAAATGAAAATGTTGGTCTAGTGTGAAAAGCTATATTTGATTAAGGAGAGTTCAAAGTACTGCTCTTAAGGAATGAAATTTATATATAAAAGTTAGAGACTGGCCCATTAGATAGCAGTATCTTCTTCACAAGCCTAGTGATTTAGAAATGCCCCTTTGCAAAACATAAACTGAACATGAATCACTGTTGTTTTTCTATTGTAGAAACAGGCAGGCAGCCCTTATTCTGGGATGTGAAAGTGTGAGTGTATTCACAAATAGGAAATAATCACTCTGTTCCACTCAGTGGGAATAAAGTCTCTGTTGGAGTCGTTTTTCTATTTTTTGACATAAACTCCGAGAAATGTGAGGACAAATTGGGAAGGATTGAGTGACGCAGAGAAGGAAGGATCCAAAGTGTAGCAAATATAACTTTTAAAAAAGAAATAGGTTATTGTTGGTATTAAGAATGGAGAAGACAGGACTTGAGGCCTGGCAGGTCTTCAAATGATTTAAAGAAAACTGAAGAAAAATCCAAGAAGCTTTCCCAGCCTCCAAGGAAGTTGAGCTTCTGTTGCAGAAAGTGAGATTTATATATAGCCTTAATAAAACCTTCCCAAAGTAAGGACAGTGGGAGATATTCTCTCGCATAAGTTTCATAGAATACAATGAAATCTCCATCACCAAGGGATTTTTTGAGCAGGATGTACAACCATCTGCCAAGTATAGGTTAGATATTTTTAATCCTTTGTTGTGGTAGGAATCTGAGAGCAGAGGACTGCTTGACATCTCTCCCAACTATTTTTTTCTATTATTTTCCACACACATTATCTATATATTCAAAAAATGATCAGGACTAAGCATTTTTTTTCTCTGAAAGGTGACACATTTCTTTTTTATGAACTGTTTTGCACCTATAAAAATACATGTGTTCTAGTTTTAAATTTGACATACAGTTTGCAAAATACATGTACCTTGCTGAAGAACAATTAAATTTAAACTTATACCATAAACATGCTTTTTAAAATTTTCCCTTTAGTGATATATATATATTAAAAGGTATGCAAAGTAAGTAAGTTTAAACATTATTCATAGAACATGTTCCCAAAGGAAAGCACACTATTATGTGTTCCCATGCTATGAGTACTATCCTTGAGCTGAGAAGAGGAGCAATAAATAGGTTGAAATGTTTTATAATGCAGAGTGGAAGAAATACCTTAGTGTCTGAACTGATTTAAATACTTCTGAAAGTAGCAATTCTGATGCTTTAAAAATACACTCCTCTATAAATCTGCAGCTCCTGTAAGGACAGCAAGTTCTTGAGCATCTGTGTTAGCTGCAGGATTTACATTTTCCCATCTAAGCTGGGAGGAGGGCTAAAAACAGTGCCCAGGGGCTGAAATTCAGTGCAAGTGTAGACTTCAACAATGCTACAACACATACTTAACAAGAACTGGGGGTGGCATTGAAGCCTGGGTAACAGCTGTTAGCATTCATGGCATGGCAGATCACTCTGTCTGACATCCCTCCAAATTACATGCACTGGGCACCAATACAAGATGCTACAATCCTGCTTTTCCACTGCAAACCATTTATAAGTTTGATGAAAGGAGAAGAAAGGCCAAATGGACAGTATTACCAAATATTCTATCCATCCCCTCCAGCTGTTTACTGGGGTCCAAAGGAAGCTCTCCAGCTGGAAAATATGCCCTCCAAATTACCAAATATGAGATTTTCTGTTCAATCATTGTTTTAATGTTTATCACAAAGTCTGTGGAAAAACATGGTCTCTCTTTTTGATGGCCTGCTGTTCTTTCTGTGGGTTTTTGATGTAAAATTTGGAATATATTTTCAGACTAGCCTGCATATATGTGTGTCAGTATGCATACACAGAGGGATAAGAGCCTGTTGGGCACAATGATTGCTGCAGAGCATTTACCTGAATCCTCAACAGTTACAGCATTTTGTTCATTGAGCTGTTTCCAGTTGGCAGAGGTTATTCGTGAGGGAAAAATCTGAGCACCAACAAAATGTTTCCGGTTAGATAATAAAACCTCGGTGGAGTTGATCAGCTGGCAGTCTTCCAAACCAGAACCTGACATGCACCTGCTTCATTTATTTGTTTTATGCAGCTTCTCATTTAACAAACTGTAAATGGGAAAGGGAAAGAATTAGGTTCTACTGAGCAAATTGGTAATGTTTTCTTTATTTAGTTCAAGAAAATGCACACTGTAATGTCAGGCTGCATTTACAATTCAGGGAATCTCTCTAAAAGGCTGGAAAATAATTAGAAATATACTAGTTATTTACAACAAATATTCTCTAAACCAGAAGTCTCCAGGCACTGATGCATTTGGTGACTAAAATTGCTCTAGAGGTAGATGTCTTAAAATACAGCAGATTTGAGATATTAAAGACAAACAGCCCTACTACAACTTCAGTTTGATCCTTCATGTTATTCATATGGATAGATATTAAAAACCCAATCACAAAAAATATACAGAGAGTGTAGGCTTAAATATGTTGTTTAGACCAGCTTAAGAGACATATCCTCTTTATCTGACATTTCTCCTATAATCTTTCATCAGATAATCATGTTCTGCTTACAGACAATCCAGAAGTCACTCAAGTCATTCTATATTTGAACCCAATGCACACCCAGCAGTGTGTGCATTGCTGTTTGGAGTTACTTGAATCAAGAGAATGTTACTAAATACAAGAAACACATACTCAGACAAGCAATCTAAGAGATATTATTAAAGAAAGTAATCAAGCAACAGAATTTTGTAGGATGGCTAATGAATTGATTTCTACTCTTTGACTCTACTCAGACTTCTCAAACTAATCTGTTAGTAAAGGGAGTGGAAATCATGGTTCAATGCCAGTTCACTTACTAATGGGGGTTTTAGATAGCAACTTTTATGTATGTAGGCAGGTAGGTGTAATAATCTATATAAAAGTACTTACCTGTCTATCATGTCCCTAGTTATTATGATAATCTGGCTATACTGCTGAAGATATAATTTCCTTGTGTTTGTGGTTTTACAAGTTTGATTTAATTATCCCTGAAAAAGTTTTCTGCCCTGTTTCAAATTCTGGTTGATTTTCCTTTCTAATTAACCTTTGCTCCCTGCTTCATACACATTCTTTTTAATTGTTTAATTGCTTGTAAAGCAGGGACACTTTTGACTTAGCATTCAACCATGTCCCAAAGTACATTGTTCAGCTTGGAGCTCATGGGGGGAATTCAGGAGTGCTTTTGTGTGCAGCACTGTTTGAACTGCAGCTGCCTGCCTGCTGACAGGTAGGGAAGTCACTGTCAACAAGATTTAAAGTTGCTGTCATGTTTACACAGCTGCGTGGAAAAGGTTGAGAGAGTATCAGGATTTTGTTGAAATTAAGTACCAGCAGTTACTGGGCCATAGCAGTGCACATTGGTTATGATTAATGTTTGACATCTGCATCTTTCTGAGATATTTTAGCCACTTTCCCTGTCAGATGAGAGGTGCACTGCGATATGTTTCCAGTCATGAGGGGAAGGTTCAGCGTGCTGAGTTTTCCAGGGCTTAAACTGAGCTATTTAAAGTCATGTAAGTTCTTAGTTCTAAGACCTTGCAAGGATTTTCAATAAATCTGAGTAGTTGGGAATTCTGTACTTCAGTGTTAAAAATCCCACTAGACTAAACAAATTTTTAAGCTATCAAACACTCTCCCTTGGTGCCCTCTGTGTTTTCTACTTGGATCCCCTGGTGACTGGTGAAGAGCAGTACCAATATGGATCTGCTAAAGGAATTGTTTCCCTTTACATATGAAAATTTCTCCCAAAATTATGAAATGGTTCAGAGACACAAAGGTTTTGTCATGGAAATTTTCAATTCAGACTGATGTTGAGATATTAGAAACAAAGATTCAACAGTTAAATACAATTTTTTACCGAGTTTGCACATATTTTATTAAAAATTCAGGGTAGCCCAGCCATGCTCTTCTGCTCTCCAAAGCCCTGTGTAGACAGATATTACAGAAGAAGGCAGCATACACCATGCTTCTTTATTTCTGTCTCAAATGAACAAACATTGCGGTAATATTTTTCAGTGGTTCTGATGGATGCTGGGGATGCTGTCCATGTGGTAATTTGTTGGAGAAAAAATGAGGTGTGTGCATGTAATTGGATCATTGAATGGTCTGGGACCTTAAAATGGTGTGGTTGCAATCCCCATGCCAGGGACAGGGACACTTCCACTGGGCCAGGCTGATCAGAGCCTCATCCAGCCTGGCCTTGAACACTGCCAGGGATGGGACATCCATAACCTCTCCAGGCCATCTAAGAGTGTTTTCAGCATTTATTGAGCTGACTCTAAATCAAAATGCTTATATCTCAATCCCTCTGATGTTTGAACTGGTTTGAAATCCAGGTCCATATTTTGGAATTATAAGATTTTGATCCTGAATATATATTTTTTCAAAATGTATATTTTGATATATAGAATTTGGGTGTAATATGAACTTGCCTCTCTGGCAGGATTGTCCTGTTACTTCCATGTGGGTTTTCTCCTGTGGGAAAAACTCAGGACAAAATTGATAGTAAGCCAGAACATGCTCTCTGCATATATTCCATTGTTCTCATTTTAATAAAGCACCTTAATATGAGCAGTTTTCCGCTGGATTTCTGATAAGCTCCCATAAATGTTCTATTTTAGTCACGTAGAAAATTTGAAACCTTCCTCTGTGCCTTACTAGGTGTCATAATCAGTTACCAGGCTAATCATCTGTAGTGACATCACTGCCAATGAGTAATACTTCCAGGTTTTGTATTGGGAGTTGATGACCTTGCAGCCAAGGCTTACTCAGGAGATGCATTCTGAATGGGTGAAAATTTGTCTCCTTTACTGTTTTTGTGATTTGGTGCTGCTGTGTCTACTTCGCATTAATGCTGATTTATATTTCACTCCTCTCTATGTGATATGATGCTGATGCTGGTTTTCACTCTAGGTCACAAAGCAATCTTCTTTAAATTATTAGAAAAATAGAAATTATTTATAATGATTATTTTTACAGTGAAGTAATTATAACCCATCCCTCATTTATGTGTCAATGAAAACAATATGCATTAGTTACAATAGGATTAACACTATTGCATTGTTTACATGTTTGTTTTTTTACTGAACTGTGATTTCCGTATGTGTGATGCACTGAGGGAGATGTAATCTGTAGCTGTGTGTTTTGCATGTTAATTTGATGCAAAGCATGAAAAATTAAATTCATAATATGTTTCAGCATTATTGTTCATAAGGTTGTGACAAAGACAAAAAAGTCTTAGCAGGCAAAAGAATTAGGAGGGCCAGAGGATGCACAAACAGGTAAAATGTGACAACTGATAAAATAGTTGGGAAGCAGCCATGTGTCTTGTGATGCAGACATCAGCGAGAAATGTTAAGCACTTCGTCATTCCTGCCCTCCAGTGTCTGATGCTTCTGATTTCTTCTTTATTGATTTCAACTAAAGAAAATATAGAGGAGTATAGAGGTGACCCATTTTGTTGACAGATACACGTGTTAGTCTTGTACTCCCAGCAAATAGTTTAGACATCAGGAGTAATGGCTTATAGGTAAGAGATAAACACAATTTCCCATGGTTTCTAAACCAAGTGAATCAGCAGACACAGCCTGCTCTTAGTCTCACTTGTTTATCTTTTATTCAACAGATTGAAGATTTAACAGGACACTGAAAATTCTGAAAACAAAAACCCAATAAACCCCCTAAAAAACCCCCGACTAATTAACTAAAACCCCATTAACAAAAAAATTACTGCAATTATTGAACTTTCAATACTTCTGGAACAGAAGTTATCCACTGAGAACAAAACCAGTGACACACTACCCCACTTCAACCTTGTGTGACTTCAAAAGCCTGATCATTTCAGGAGTTGCAAGTAACTGATGTCCTGCAGTACATGTGATTGTGCTATAACAATCAAAACTGGGCATAAATTATTACTATTCAGGTATGAATTCCAGCCAAGGGTGCCAGTAAAGGATTTTCCAGTCATATTCTATATAGAGTCAGTATCACTCCTTTCCACACTGTGGATATGAAATGTCACTGGCAGTTGTTTGTTGTCTGTATCAGTATTGACCGTCAGGGAAACAATTCTTACATTTGTCTCACATGGTAAAAGAGTATGCCAAAGCAATGAAGCAAAAATACAGCACCTGAACCAGTGACAAACTGTTGCACAGTGATACTATTATCATTCATTTTGATGCATAAACCAGTCATGTCCTACTTTCACGTCTTCCTTTGTTTATTTAGAAAAATGCTCTTTTCAGTTTAAGTTACAGCCTTAGAAACATGGGAAATCTCTTTCCTTTATGCTCAGCTAGTCAATTTCCCAAATTATTTACTAAGGAGATATGAATTGTGGAGCAAAAAGGAATGCCCATCTTTTTCCAGAAAAAATATCCTGTACTCTTCTCTCCAGGAGTGAGTGTGTCCTAGATGCTCAACGTATTTCAGTGTGACATCGTTCCAGGGCACAAAAGGTGTTTTATTGTATTTCACTGCACATTAGAAGAGATTGTGAATGAGAGATCCAGGTGTTTACAGCAGGGATTTATGCAGCAGTGTTGGAATTGGAATGTAATTGAAAGGGAGTCTGTGCCTGGTCCATAATGAACCCAGCGCCTCCTGCACACCCTCCACAGCCTGAGCAGTTCCCATTCTGATCCTTGGAGATCAGATGCTGTTGATATAGGAATATGTGCACGAGTGCATGAGCAAAGTGGAGCTCCTGGCATTTAAAAAAAAAAAAAAAGCTGTCAATATGGTGCCGTTCCTAAATGATATGAATGAACTGTTATTTCATGTCTCTGCTTTCAGTGCATGTCCCACCCCTGTGTTTTCTGGTGGCTTTACTTGCTGTTTGTAGTGTCTACCAGAGGATATTTTGTGCAGCTATGAAACTCAGTGTCCTGCCTTCCACAACCCTTTTTTGATTCCCTTAGCAGAATACTTAACAAAAACATTTGGTGTAATTTTTTCCTGATGCAGATTGTTTACAACACAGAAAATAATTTTTACTTTACATAATTTTTTGTAATGATGTAGCATTGTTGTTTTCATGTAAATGTCTCTTGCCCTTTGGTTTGCCTATGTCAAAGTAAACCAAAAATTGGAAATTGATTCATTATCTGTAAGAGCCTGTATATGCTAATCCTTATGAATTTCTATTACTCATTGTTATTGAGACTGGAATGAAAAATTATTACATGCAGAGATCTAAATCTAGAACTATAATTATCTATGTAGTAATTAAAGGAGAAAAGACCATTAGAAAATTTTGTAGTTTTTTCCATGGTTACAAGCACAGAGTTAGACTGGGTATTCTAATTCAACATTACAAAATTAAAACAAAAAAAGGGAAAGGAAAAAGTATTATTAAAAAGTCAAAAATAGTGGAAAAGGGAGTTGACAAAATAAGCTTAATGGGGATCCTATTCCCCTATGTTTCTTTGACTGACATTTCTCTTGTGAGATAAGGATTTGTAGATATACAGATATGTGGACTTGATTTTTTTTTTTTTAAACTAAGACCAAAAATTTTTCATGTTATTATTTTCAAAATGAAAACAAGAAAGGGTCAGATTTGTTACATCTAAATACGTCTGGTAATAATCTTTCTTTTACGTGGATGAGTTATTTAATTGCAATGCATTCTAAAAAAAAGGCTGTAAGCCCACATTAGAATAGTGAATAAACACTTAGGTTAAAATTATGTCTATTTCTATAAGTCTTTAAATAACAATGCAGGAAGCCAAACACCTTCTGTTGCTCTTGAGCTGAAATATGTGGGTGCAGGGCAATGACAGAATATTTTTAAATAAGACATTAGTCTTTAGTTAACCTTAGTGAACCAGTTAATGAGTGAACACATGTTAACAAACCAATTAAAATCCCAGGAAAATCTACATTGAGCTAAAGCAAAAAAAAAAAAAAACCTTACAGGACCTGTAAAAATGGTTTCTTTAAGCTTTCTAAGCAGGGGTAAAAGGTTCCTGCTCAGTCCCACATAGCTTAAGAATAGATTGTTTTGCCCTTAGTTTCTCAATTTTTGGTGACAATATAAACCTAACCATGGTGTAGTTCATAAGGCAAATAGCAAAATAATTTGAAGAAACACAAATAATTTGTGGACTGTGGATAATCTAAAAACCCTGACAATTCACAAGAAGACTGGTGTTCCCAAACCTTTATATGACAATCCCACCATCAAACCTGAGTGGGATTTTTCTCAGTGTATGACTGTTTCTCCTGAACCAAAACCCCTTTCATGAGAGATTTCAATAGCTTTATAAATTGTCTTTTGAAAGAAGCCAGAGATGCATTAGTTTAGACATCTACTCTCAATGTGGTCTTGAGACTGTGCACAGCAAAGCTGGATTAAATGATTAACAATTATACCAGCTTTAAATATCCATAATGGCATTTGTATAATTATAATTACAATTATCATTATAATTATTAATATTACTTATGTTATTTAGATCAATTAGATCTGAGAGCACAAACATAAATACATGACCCATTTGGCTCATTAAAGTGTGGTAGAATATTCACAGTAAATAGCTACACTTGCAATAAAACCACATTGAGAAGAGATTTGCTGTTGAGTCTCCATGTGAACCCAGTTAGGGACCAGTTCTTCCTTAGAAACAGTAGCTTCCCTGGAAAGGGATTTAAATTGAGAGAGGGGTAAAAGTGAGCTTTTGTGTTTAACTGGACTTTCAAATAACCTTAGAAACCATAAGGTGTATGACTAAATTACTTCAGTAAAGCTGAGATTTACCTTTTTGTTCTTAATCTCCTGCGTGTCCCTTGCCTGAGTTATTTTTCATTTTTCCAGGTTTGGTTTTGTTTTCTCATATGCATTACTTGACTCTATACACTGATTCTGTGTTTTATGTTTTCTCACAGGTAACTTTTCACTCTCATCCTTTTTCTCATATATAGAGTAGCTGCTCTGAAAATACTTCTTTAGACTTCCAAGATAAGCCCACAAGGTCTGTACACAGGGTTTGACACTTAGGTCAGTTATAAGAGTCTAAAAACTGTAGGAATGAAAAGTATGAAATAACATATATCACAGAATAGTTCATAATTCATAGACTATTCACCAGTTTCTCATAGAGTGAAATATAGTAGGTTTTGAGGAGTTAAGGACAGAACTCTACTGAAAACTTTTGCTTCTCCTGTTGACTGTAGATCAGTTGTATTGCCTATAATCTGGTGAATAATATTAAATATTTGACAACTTCAATAACATGAAGAAACAGTAGACAACTTTTTGCTTTCAACTCATTTTTCTCTGGTGGCCCTTCTTTTTCAAACTATGTTTCATATGCAGGACACAAATTGCTTTTTGTACCCTTGTTCAGGGGACACGAGCACTTACCCTGCTAGGTGGTGCTCATGATGAGAAGTGCACTCGCTGGAATCTTCATGGGCTGGATCGCACGTGCCTGGGAAAGGGGTCCTGTGTTGCTGCACGTTTGCTCTTCTATTTGCGTACTGCAACAAATGTGTTGGCAGTATTGGCATGAACTGAATCCATGGCTCCACCTTTCAGCCCCTCCTAGTCCAGGAGTTAAATTTGGTCAAAGACTGTGCTTCATTAATGATAAATTGATGGAGGTTGCAAAAATAAGAGCTACAGGAATACTGAAGTCACAGTACTCTCAAGAACTCCACGTGGACCAGTCCACTTACATGCTATACTTTAAGCAGTTCTGCAAAAAGCTAAAATTTTAAGACTTTAGAGAATACAGTGGATTACTTGTGATCATTGGCATTAAAGAATTAATTTCTAAATATCTCTGATGAAGGTATTTCTCATAATTGGTGCATGAAAAGCCTAACACACCACTTACCCAGCAGGGTGACAAGGGTAATATCCTTGCCACAGCTGGTGCAAGTTCTGCACAGTGAATACAATATTCTGATTCTTTTAATGCCTCTTTTCTCTTTGCTTTTTTTCTTTAGTGGTTATTTCTGGAATGTATATGATTGCTGTTCTTTGAGTGCTGTCAGCATTCTGCTGGAAAATATACACGTTCCCTCAATAAGGGGTAGTTAGTAACACTTCTCTGAGTTCAGATACTTTTTTTCTGTATTTTATATACATTTGTAATTTTATCTTTGAAGTTTGACTGTTTCTCATTGCAGTTTGAGTGCCACTGGAGATCAAAGTAACTCCTATATGAACAGGCTTTTAATTTGGCAGTGAACGACTGTTGACAATCAGCAGAAGAATTACTTTTTTTTGTTTGTTTTTGAGAGAGTTGTGAATAATTTAATACAGAAGTTATCAAATTACCACTTATGAAAATATTGAAGGGCTTTTTCCTCTATTTTTTCTTTACGTGCAGTACTCCTTACCCATCTACTAGATTTCAGCAAATGTCTAGCTATCATGTCTTGAAAGTAAGATAAATTTTGGGAGTGAGTGCTCACCTTTACCAAGGATTATTTCCCCTTACAGACTCTTTGAGAATTCCTATGCAGTGTTGGGGTTTTTTTGTTCAGCTGATGCTCCTACTTGAGCATGAAATTTTACTTATCCTAATTTTTTACTTCAATTTATTCAAACTCTCAGTTTGAAAAGGTAATTTGAAATTCTACCATATACTTGCAGACCTCAACCTCATGCCATCCTCAACTCTGTAAAGCACATATTCATTAGCTAAGTCATTAACAGTCTTAATGAAAATTCTGGATAGATCCAAACCCAGAAAGGTTTCTGCCTGGAAAGTCTCCTTTGCTTTTGGTAAAAAATGATGAAAAACTAGGTTTGGGCTATGGTTTTTCAGCCAGGAGTTGCCCCTGTTTTTTTGCTTTTTGCTTGGCCAGTGTGCTTGTGAAGTGCTGATGAGAATGTCAAGTGAGATGCTATCTTACTTTTCTTAAAATCAGGATACAAGAGAGTTTATTTCCCATCTCTTCAATACAGAAGGTCCTCTAGCCTGTTGAAAAAGAAAATTTGGTGCTGGCACATCTATACAGTCTGCAGTGTTTCCTGTACTGCCTTCCAGACAATTACAAGGAGGTGAAGTTATTGCAGAAATTTGGGGGAACTGAAGGCAACTGTCTGGCCTGCAATTTTTACTTTTACTCTTTCTTATTTATTTTTTTAAACACAGATACATTGTTTTCCCATCTCCCATCTTCTGACAATGTTGTGAGATAACCATAAAGAACTCAGAAATCACTTTGGTCACTGCTTTAAGTATCCTGTAAAACTGAGAACATCCCAATAACCTCAAAACAGGCTGCCTTGTAGACAGCTTTCTGTACCATGCTTCAAATTTCACTTCAGGTGACTTTTTAGTAAATAATGTCAAAAAAACAGCATTTGTTAATATTGTGAAAGTCTGCAATATTTATTAGTGAATTTAGTGCTGCAACTGCATTTTTATGAACATTAAAACAGCCCATTATAAGGAAGCAATAAGAAGGAAGACATAAAGAGTTTTCACTCAAGAACTTAAGA
This sequence comes from Pyrgilauda ruficollis, assembly GCF_017590135.1. Classification (NCBI taxonomy): domain Eukaryota; kingdom Metazoa; phylum Chordata; class Aves; order Passeriformes; family Passeridae; genus Pyrgilauda; species Pyrgilauda ruficollis. Next base: position 214,017 of record NW_024526488.1, on the reverse strand, counting down.
GAAAAGGAAACTAATAAGTCAGCACTGCATTTTATATGGCTGAAGGGAATTATTTAAAATAGGCAAATTTGTACTCTACCTCTAGCTTCTTTATTGATTATTGGTTTTATTTAGTGTTTAAATAGCATCCAGCTCTTTATAAGGTTTATCTGGCCATTAACGTTTATCTCTACATCTGCAGGACACTTTAATGGAAAATATAATTGATGCAACTGTTTCCTCAAGGTGTAAAATCTAGACAAGAGAGAAAATGATTAGTCACAGTGACAGAGTGAACGTTTGGGAATCACTTTTTTCTGTGCATATCATTAAAAAAAATCAATAAGATGAATATATGGAAGTCAATAGTATTTACTATAGAAGAACAAGGGAAAACAGAGCAGCCATACTTTGCATTACTAAGATTTTGCTCTGTGATCAGGTTCTCTTGTGGGATAAAACTTTGAGGGTCTAATAAAGGTCACCTTTGCTGTGCAGTGTTTGTTCTCCTCATAGCACTTTGTGGAGAATGACAGTCAGATGGCTTAGCTCTAAATCCCAAATTTACCCTCTCAATTGTATTCAGAAAATGAATCCCATGACTTGTTTTCTAGCCTGGCTTTTGCAACTCCAAACTGCGTTAACTGTACTTTGGATGATTTTGAGAATATAATTTTCCTGTGCAGCATTGTGCATGACTTATTCATAAATATGAAAAAATAAAACTCAAAATCTATTAACTCTTCATCTTGTGCTGTTTATGGAAGATTATAATTCCGTATTTCCTCCCCAAAGGAGAGGCTACTTGGTATTGGGATATACCTGTGGCTAGTGATGTGCTTAAGTAAAACAGGTATATTGCAAAGCTGAGGGGCTTAAATATACCCACTTATATCTCTGTATTTCTGCTTTGTGACCAGTGCTTCTATTGCACCCCTGGCCTCATGCTCAGGGGAGCACCAGGGCCTGCATGTGAAATATGCCTGTGTGGGTATCTGCACAGGATCTTCAGCCTGCACACACATGTGCACACAGTTTGAGCTGAGGTCTTATTTTAGTAGATCCCTAATGCTAACACTGCCTAGTCCTATCAAACAGCTGTACTAGCATTTTAGGCCAATGTGTTACTAATAGTGCTTTTTTGGGGAAAGTCTTTTGTTTGGCACCAGAATACAGACACTGATATTTGGACTGTCACAGGTGATGAAACTGCGTTGAATGGCTGTGTGAGAAAATAGCTGATGCACGTGGTAAGAGTAGAACACAATAAAAGAGAATCAGCAAAGCTGGGGTTTCAATCTGGTTTAAGTGGTGAAGATTGCTCCTGACCAAGAGTAATCAAGGGTTTTCACAACACGGATCTGTAAAATTTCTCAGCATTTTGGTGCTGTCTGACAAGATATTTTACCCTGTGGCAGAATAAAGTGGAGACATGCTATGATACAGTGTGCTGAGATCTATTGATATTCTCATTTGTACGCTACAACTTCGAAACCATATCCATGGCTACTACAGATGCTGTAGGAATAGACTCAAGTTAATTAATAAGTCTCATTTTTCTGTCAGATTTTTTTAATATGTACATTAATTGCTTACTCTGTAAATCCCATTTTCATCTCTCTTCAGAATGTTAATGTAATGATTTTGGGTTGTTGGTTTTTCCCCCATCCTGCAGTATTCTTTGCTACAGCAATGTGGGAAGAAAGATCTTTCAAGCTCTGGTCAGTCCCAAGTGAGGAGATGAACAAAAAATGGATTCTAGATGCATGAAGTGTTCAGCACTGCTGTGAGTACTGATCTATCTGATGACTTCTGCTTCTGTGTACATTAAGAGCTGAAATATGATATTTAAAAAAGGCAGGTTGGGAACAGGATGAGCTTAGTGTTGGGTACTACAGCTCAGCTCACTATCAACTTCTTTAGCAGCAGCAACTTCCCCGCGTCTGCAGCAGAGACTGACAGACTCTCTTGGCAGGTCCAAGCACTGGCTGTGCCCCTGGCACTGCTGCTGGGTTTTAATATCTGCAATGGCAGCTTCTAGCTCTGTGAGAGATCATGCAGCATTTCTCAGTGTCCTGCAAAACAGTGTCTGTGACAGGATGCTCTTCTGTCTTACAGAATCAGTGCCATCAAGATTATGGATTAATTTCCAGCCCTCTCACAACCTCAGAGCACTGACACGGTAAAAGGAAGGTGCCTATGGAGATTTGCAGCTCTCAGCAATGAATGCCCTCCTGAAAAAGGGGTGTTTCAGGCATGGAGCTGTGGCCACTGGCTTCCCTCTTCCTCACTGTTCTCTTTAAAAAAATGCAACTTTCCTTTGTGGTTCTGGGTCAGCAATAGAACAGCAGCTGAGAAATTATTTATGGTCCAAGTATATGGAAATAAATATCTACACAATCTTTAGGAAATAAAATTATATTTGTGAAGCCATCAGAAATGGCTCTTTTTTATTTTATATTTATAAGCAGAAACCAATAAGGAATGACTGCTTTACAAACTTACACAGCCAGCAAACCTCCTTGAAATCACAAAAAAGCCTTGTAAAAGTGTCACAGGTTCAGACCAAATTCCAATACCATCATAAATGAAATGTAGAACTTTAGAAGTCTAGATTTCTTTTTTGTCTCTAATGAGAGTTCTTCTCATTAAAAATTAACACCTTTCTATTATACCTAATTTACTTATAAATCTTATTGCCAACCATTATCAACTCTCAGAGACATCTCAATCAACCTTATGATTAAATCTGTTTTATTCAAGCTATTCTTTTACCACTGATTTTAATTCTATCTTAATGACTTTTCTTTTTTTCTTTGAAAATTCATTCAACTTTGGAGACTTTCTCATCGTTTCATGTGTCACTATTTTCATACCTTGGAACTTGACTATTTTTGTAGCTTCCAGCCACAAAAGACTTTATTACAGGTATGCTTGGTTTGTTGAGGAAAAAAATATCTCCTAGCTGTATAAACACTTCAACATCCATGAATGTGTTTTTGTAAACATTACCTCTTCAAGAATTTAAACTCTAATAATTAAAATTGTGTTTTACACTTCATGTCCATGTTTTTGTAAGTATATGGGGGTTTAGTTGTGACTGAGTAACCAGTGAGTGCCAGCCCTGTCCTGTGACAAAGTGTTAAATGTGATAATCCTGACCAGGTGAAATGGCCAGAGGCAAGCAGGAGAATCAATCTATTTCCTTGTGCTTTGGTGTGTCAGACAATTATTATCAGTGCATGCTAGAATGTCTCCTGTAGAATCTGAAAGTGAAGTTATTTTTCCTGGTTATCTCCTGCTCTCTGACACATCATATCCACTATGAACTTACAATAAACTATATAAGAAATAAGAAGACAGAGGTTTTTAATAAATGTTAAGACACTTTGGAAATAGAATCTATTCTTAGTCTACAAGGGTCCATATGGCATACTATGTGTCTGGAATTCCTGGGACAAGGTCCTTCTCATTGCCAGGCACTTGAATTGGTGGGTGCTTCCTCTGTCCTGTTTACATGTTCCTACTCTGTCATCTTCAAAGTGTGAATTTCATCCTAATTACAGGGAGTTAGGCATTCTTTATTCCAAAATAAATTAGTGTGCTGATTATTTCTCTTTATTGCAGTGGTATAAAACAGGATGTCTCAGTACATTTGAGTATTTGAGTGTATTTCTTTCTGTTGAATCTGCAATTCTTCCAGTTCAGTGTGGAATTAGTCCCACTGAGTCTACTCACAGGAATGTGGAGCACTCTTGCAGCTGGCAAGACAAAATCTCATTAAAGGTAAACATCTTGAGTGTTTTCATAGATGTGTGTTCTAAGAACTGAATTTCTGTTGGTCCACTAAGAGCTACAGCAAAAATAAAGCATAGTGAGGATGGTATTTTCAAAAGGGTTAAGGAAAAAAGAGCAAAATGTCTTGCTCTTAATTCACTTCAAGTGTATGCTTAAGATTTTTTTTTGGTCTAAATTTGCCATAGGTTAATTTAATTTTAGAATCACTTTAGGTAAGTATTTTAAGAATAAGTAGGCATTTAACACATTTATTTAAGCATTCTCCAGGACGCCTGAAATTTGAAACACACAATCCTGTCACTCATGACAATGGTAGTTACTTTTTTGCCTAATTTTGTCCTGTTTTTGTTTGTACAGCAGACAACAGACTACAGAGATCTATTTTAAGGGGAAACGCTATAATATTCTGTCGTCTCACTGCTCACATGGCATGATATTGCTGTTTGTGCTCTGTTATTGTTAGTCTGCCAGCTTGGATGTGATAATAATCATAACACAAGATTTCAGCAAAAAGCCTACAAACCTTCAAGTCCCCATTGTACGTTATTTGGAGAAGCAGTTTTGATATTTGTGTCTCAGCTTGCATGAGCAATATCACATTACTTGAAATTGTGTTTTCCCACAATGACTCCCACAGGTAAGGACTTTCTGCAGCGTCAAGATTATTTTGTTCCATTTGGCACAGGCAGGTTTTGCTGCAGGAGCTTGTTAAACATGAAATAACGCAAAGTTTCTGGTCTTGAATCCAAATTTTTCCTCAATTCTGACTCTCCAGATCCTGATATGCTGCTTCTGACCTTTTCAGGCAGGGGATGGCTGAGACCTGAGCATATGGGTCCCCTATTTGAAAAAAAGTAGATACCTTTGCTACTTATGTGACAAGAAAGGATACATATCTATTACCATTTTTACTTAGAAATGAATTAAAATTCAAATGCTTTGAATTTAAAAAACATCCCTGCTTAAAATACTTATCATTTCTTGACCTGTGGGTTGGAACTGTCTAGACTGCTTCAGGTTGTTGCTGCTATTTAATTTATAGACCTTTGGTAAAGTTTCCTCTCTCTTTTTTACAAATAAAAGAATTTTGTTATTTGTTGATAGGGAGTGGAGATGTTAGTTCTACCCCTCTGCTTTTAGACAAATTATTTCTACTTGATCATTCCATTTCTTTTTGCCTGAGTCCATCATTCAAATATGGCTCTAGAAAAACATCCTGACAGACTTACTGAGAAGTATTTTCCACTAATGAAAATAAAATACAATAATAATTAAAAAAAGAAGTAACTAGAACTTCCACCATTTTGTTTTCTAGGGGAGTAGTCTCTTTTGCAGTGCATTTTGGGATTATGCAAGAAAAAACTGCTGCGGGAGAACTCCAAAACCTGCTCCTTCGGGAACATTATGGGTTACACCTGTGGTATCTTCCTGTAGTCAGGAATATCAGTGGTCTCTGCCAATAAAACAAAAGAAAGCCTTCAGCCTCTGTGCTGGGATGCATTGAGGGAGTGGAGACAGCTCCACAAGTTCAAAAGTCACACCAGCTCAGTTACAGGAAACTGAAGCATTTTAGAAATGGCTTCCAGTTTTCTAACAATAACATACAATGCTATATTTGCACACCATATTCTACTGAGATTGCATATTAAAATATGCTTAAAATACTGCTCAAATAGAGAGAGATTTTTGGAGCAAAATGAACTGTTATCACTTAAGGATCTTATCCTGAGGCAATGGTGTGATTTTTAATTTCCTAATGGTGTATTGTATATACAGTGTGCCTAGCAGTTGCAAAAAAGGAAAAAGAAACTTACTTTTGTTCAGAATAAAGTCATGACAGTGATAAGTAACTTCTAATCATATAATTGGCATTTATTCAGAAACATAATTCTCTTGAGATGGCTTGATTGCATTCATTATCACCAGTTAGAGACGACTTAATGTTTTTATCAGCCTGATTCAAAAATTGGAGTACAGATGTCAGAATTTTCTCCTGAATGAGCCTGCTAGGTTTTGTTTCTTATTGGTTTGGTTGGGTTTTTTGGTGGTTTGGTTTTTTGTTTTATTGTTTGTTGGGGGGGGGGGGGGGGGGGGGGGGGTGTGTTTAAAACATTTCTGAACTTAATTTCTGTCTTGAAACTTGTTTTGAAAACCTGTGTGTCAGCAAAACTATACAAGCTTATTTACCTTAGTTTGAAACTAGGTTTCTTAAATCACTGTCATTCTCAAATAATTTCATTTTGGTTTGACTGTGAATTGCTTTACTGCTGTGTGTGCCCTGGGATAGTGCCTATCTCTGCATTTAGCACTTCAGGAATTGGCTAATGACTTCTCAGGCCTTTGTAGCAACCTCACTGGAAGAACTGTAAATTAAAGGTTAGTAGTGAACAGAAAAGTGGCAGTAAATACCTCTCAGTGGCCATGCAAGGGACAGTGAAAATTAACCCTCTACTATAGACTGGGAAAATTAACCCTTTGCTATAGACTGCCTGATACATTTGCTGGTATTCTTCCAGACAGAGCATCTCTGTAGTGCCAGCTAAATTTCTGTTTACCCTTTGAACTTTGAAATAAATAATCATTTACCCTTTGAGGCATCCTTGACAAACACCAGCTACTTTATAACACTACAGAATGACATTTATCGAGTAGTTATAGATGACTAGCTGTGCTTCTTTTGACTTGGAAAGGAATACAGTGGCGTAGTTCCTCTCTGGTCATGCTAAGGTTTTGAAACCTTCCAGAATTGTTTTAGAGAAAGCAATAATACATTCATAAAAAACATATTGGGTGACCTCAGATAAACCATGAGTTGATCTTGGTGAACCCAAGCTCAATCCAATCAGCAGAAAGTTAAGGGAATCCTTTATTCCTTACTGAATATGAATTGCCAGTATAGCTAAAAACATCAAAATACATACAAGGTTCCTTTAAGGTTCAGTTCTTCGCCAGAAGATATCCTCAGCATTATTATCTCATTCCTCTGCTAACTATTTCCTTCCCCGCTTATAACAGAAAAATCTAGAAGTGAGTAAATTTATTCTGATGCATGTTTTTGGTGAACTGAGGTAGAGTTATGCAGAAAAGGTGGTGTACCTTTTGAAGAGGGTGTTTTTGCTGCATCCCATTGCACGTTCTCATGAGTTTCTCTGTGGCAGAGATTACTCTGTTAGTGACTCTCTGTTACTCTGTGCTGGTAATACTGCATACTGGCAAGATTTTCACTGAGGTTCTGTGGAAATGGAAAACAGAGATCACAAATTATACAATTGTATAATTTAAGAAGCTCAGTAAGTGCACTGTTAGTGCCATTAGATCTCCTGCCTGTTGAGAACTGTGTGGGGTCTGAGTTCCAAATCTGTGAACACAAGGATTTGTTTTCCTCAGTATCACATGATGTTGATGCCAGCTTTCAGAAATCAGAGGAAGAACATGTACTGATGCACTGCTGAGGAGTCAGGGCATGATGTCTGGAGAAGGAGAGCTGTGGGGGGGACTGGAATTACAGCTCCCTGGAGTTCTGATTGCCTTAGGATGGTGGAGAGACAGAACAGGACTGGGAATGGGGAGGGGAAGGGAACAAGAAAGGAAGATTGGGAGTCAGCACTTAAGGGGAAACTGGGACTGTATATGTCTAATTTCTCATAGTTTAACACTGTAACCTTAATAATCATCTTTTAATTACAGATCAATGTGATGTGGGCCAATGCCTATATGGAGGTAATTTCTGGAAGTAATATTGCAAAACAAATGAACTGGTAAACAACGTTGTTGTCTTGAAAGATAATTTATCTATCTAGTGATTCTCTTATAGAATCTGTCTGGAGACAAACCCCAAGGGTTTACCGTATTAATTAATTTTAAGTATTTGACTCCATATTTAATTAGAGAGTAACCTGGTACATGTCTCCTATTCATGCCTGAGCTTGTGTATTATTCTTGATTAAGGTCTGTCATTTAGAAATCATTCCTATGTGTAAAGTTGCTATGTTAGAGAGGTGGGTGTTTTGAGACTTGGTGTATTCAGAGCTATCCAGGTATGTCTCAATATACACCACCTAATTGTACCTTCTTTTCAGGAGTGCTTCTGAGAAAAACAGCAGAGTTTTGAGTGCTGACATCCAAGGAGCTGCAGTATCAGTGTGAGGTCATTTTCCAGGCTTGCTTGTGGAGATACTGTGGTGAAGTCACTGGGTGAAATCATGGCTGTATTGGGGTCGATATGAATTTTAGCCGGAATTGGATTTCATTTTTGTAGGTAAACTCTCAGGGCCAGGACCTGTGAGCTTTTCTGCAGAGGAAATAAATAAGCAAGTGGGTTTTGCCTTTTGAGGAGCTGGGAAAAAGACAAACATACAGAGGCTGAGCCCAGTCATCTATTATCATCTGCCATAATCCTGCACACTGCTGTGTTATGAAATACATTTAGAATTCATGGATTTTAATATCCCATGAAACAGTTTGAGTGTAGAAATTTTGGACCTGGATTCTTGTATGATAAACTTGTTTTTTGCTAGAACTTCCCATATGAAACTTGATAATATTTGTGCTACAGATTTTTTTCTGTACAACAGATTTAAAATAATGGTAATCTGTCAGAGGTGTTACAGCCTTAAGCTAATGGAGATAAAATGCAGTGCATGAAAGAAACCAGGAGATAACACACAGGAGATATTTTCAGACTCCTCTCTAGTAAAGAACTTAATTGTGGACTTAAATGCAACTAACTTGCATTAGTGCATCCAAAATGTTAGGCAGATTTTGAATTCCTTTGTTACTTCTTTTGCCTTAAAATGTGTACATTGGGAAATTAAAGTAGGATTATTTTAGATTAAATACCCAAATAAACAACCAGTAACCTGACAGGAGTAGACAGGTAGACAGGAGTACCCAATGTACATAATTTTTATTCTGCCATTGACACAGATTGAGAAAGTCTTCGAAAAGAAATAGAATACATCAGATATAAATGTTGTATAATTCTATCCAAAATACATGCCACCATCTCAATACAGCATGGGAAAGGAATTCCCAATTCATGCAGGTTGAAAGCAAGAATTTTGCTGAATTCATCTACATGTGGAAGTAATTTGGACCGGTACCCGTGGTGAAGCCATGGCCACACTGTACCAGCTGCATGGGAGGTACTGCAGGCTCCACCCAGTGCTGTCTGTTCAGAGAGAATTGTTCCCTGGACCACATCTGGCTGAGCTTCAAGTGGAAGGAGAATATATTTAATTTCTGCTTCCTCCAGACTCACTCTGTGATGCAAAAGTAACTATATGATATGAGGATAACTACGCAATCTTTCCAAAAGTGCAGTCTTGCTCTGTATTAAAATACTTCTATAATCTTCTCTGCTTTTAAGTAGAGTCTGTCTGTAGAAGGATTATGCACCTTATTGTTGTTGCCAGTTAGAGTGCCTTTTTCTGTCTTTATTTTTCAAAGGAGAAGGAAATGTGAGACTATAAAATATTAAGAGTGGCTGATATTTTTCTGTTTAGGAAAAATGTTGCTATTTTCTGTACATTGTGTTTCTTTTGGGGTTTGGTGGTTTGTTTGTTTGGTTTTTTTTCTTTTCCATGTGTTGTTTTCTTGGCTTTTTTTAATTCCTCACATTATTTTAGGAACATCTTTAAATCCAAAATATTTAGTTTGATTCCTCACCCCTCTTTTTTTCAGGTGAGAGGGTCTTAGATATTTGTCTCAGACAAATGACTGGTCACTGAACTGCAGCTACTGATATAATACAAAATATCAGAAGCAATGATTTTTTCATTCTTTCTTTCCATTCATTTGTTTCAAATTCTCATGATTACAGATTTTCAAGACTTTGAACATTGATTCACATCTGATTGCTAGAGTATATTTTATAAAAATCAGAGATAAAAATCTACAATGGTTTTCATAAAATCCTAATGCTTATTGCAAAGCCTGACTTTACAAGCCGTAGCTACATGGGGGGTTGTAATTTGGATTTTATGTTATTCAGGAACATTCTGCTCCAGATTTTAAAAAGAAACAAATTATATGCCTTGCTAGTAAAATATGGTATAAGAGATCATTTAGTTAAAAGGAATAAAAATGTCCAAAATATGCATAAGAATTCACCCTTTCATTTTTGAAATTGTGATTATGTCCTCACTGGGGCTTATTCATCAAAATAATAATAGCCATTATTTACTCTCTTTCCACAGTGAGAGCAAAGTGACCATGCAAAAATAGAACCACCAAAGTGATAATCCAGCTGTTTCTTGCTGCTTTTACCTTGAGCTTTATGAAATTCATAGCTGCATTAAGCAGTAGGAAAATATTTATAAAGATAGCATTGCAGATGGCGAATAGAAGGAAGCATGGGTAAATATGAATTACTTTGTAGGGGCAGGGGAAATGAAGGTGCCATATTAAAGAAGAGTGGCTTTTGAGAACGTTTAACATAGTTAAAAAAGCAAAAAACACCATGATCTGTGTTTGCCGCTGCTGGTGTATTTTTTTCTGTCCTGGCACAGCCCTGGCCAGGGCCCTGGGCTGTTTGGGTTTGTGTTGGTCTGGGTTTCTGGGGCTCGTTTTCCTGTTCCCTGTGTCCTCCTGTCCCTGGCCTCCCCAGCTGGGAAAGGACTGGCAGCACCAGGGGTCAGTGCATCACATATGAATGGAAACCAGCTCAGGGAGAATTAAACCATGACTGCAACGGGCAGATTTGGAGCTAGAATAAAAGGGATTGAACAGTTAAGGCTGAGGATTGATAGTAGAAAGGATAATGGATTACATGGGGGATGAGCAACATTACTATATGAAGTGACAGTCGGGTTTTTCCCCAAAATACCTGCCTGGTGACTTAAACTCCGTTCAGAAATTTGAGGAACTATTGCCTTTTCAGGAAATTGAAGTCCTTTCTCAGATAGTGAGGAGGTTAGGTAGCAGTGTGGAACCTGAAGTTCCAGAAAGTCAGAGGGACTGAACTGCCTGGTTATGGAACATTCTGGTGCCTGGGCTGGGATGGGGCTGTAGCTGAGAATTTGCTGTGTGGGGGTACAGCTAAGAGGAAAATGGAGCAGATCATTGGCCCTACAGAAAATTTCCTAGTTCCAAGAAGTTTTCATTTTCACAGACAAGAAATGCAGCCTATTAATATAAAAATTAAATACTGCGGAGGGAAGAAACCTCCACAGGATCTGTATTGTGGAAAATTAGTTCCTTTTAGTTTATTTTATTTGAATTGCTTCAATCTATCCCCCAGGGTGCCTGTAGGAGCACCTCTGATTCTTGAGTTAACATTTCTGCTCATAAGCAGCAGTGGCTGGGCAATGTGCAGAGTACCCTGTGATTTCTGGGCTTTTTCAAAACCAGCTTCCTGGTTAATCTTTATATACTGTGTGCTGTGTGTAAAAAAAAAAAAATAAAATAAAAAGTTGATCTTTTTAAATTTAAGCTGTTATTTTTCTAACTATCTGACAACCCACATAAATTCAAAACAGCTTTTGTGGAGCTTTTCCATTATTTTTTGTTGCTTGCTAATTACTTTTCTTGCCCGATTTCATTTGCAGTTTGAATAAATAAATTGTTTGGTTCTGCCTTCAGGTTATTGTAGGAATAGTCAATATGCAGCTATAATAAAATCATAAATTTCTTTGAACAGGCAATTTCTAACATATACTTCCACAGAGTTTTAAAGTTCTATTATTGTAGAAGAAACTTGCTTAGGAGCTGCAAAGTTGCAATGCTAATTTCTGAAGTTGGGAAGACATTTAAATCATGCATAGGTCTATACGTTGTACAGGTAGTTTAAATATTTGGGTGGCAAATTTGGTAAAAATGATTCTGTTGTGTACTGGAATGCAGAACCCAGAATAATTTTATTCCCTTTTAATCTAAATGTAGGGAAGTTTTGGGCCTTGATCTAGGCCTTGCTGAGAGGAATCAGGCTATGTGGCTACTGCATAATGGATCATTTTTACCCCAGGTAAAATTTTACAAGTTAACTACTTTCTTTTCCATGATACTACTTTTTTTAATGCTACTCTAGTTGATCATATAAAACATCATTATTCCTATTTCCCTCAACCGCCTTCAAGCCACCTGAGATTATCTTTATTACTCTGATGGAATTGTCTCCAGGCATGCTTAAAAATCTGTGCAGGACAGGAGTATCAGTAACTTGGAGTAAATGGCCTGTTACCATGAAGGACAGCTGGTTTCATTAGAAATAGGACTCATCATCTCCCTCCTGTCAGCATGGCAGCAAAGTTGGGTCCTCCTGGATCTGGGTGCAGCCAAGGGAGCACAGTCTTGGCATACAAACTTGACTTTCATACTTATTCTGTTAACAATGCATAAAATAGCTGTTTCCTACACAGGTTCAGCCACATGGCAGTTACACTGCTCTCCTGGGATGCTTTATTTCATTTGTACTTAGATATTTGTTATCGTTCCTCCACATTCTGCTGACTGTTAACCTGTTTTAAGCTTGGTGGGCTTTGCTCCTGCAGCCCGCTGAGCTCATGACTACCCCTGGAGCATGTATATCCCATTTCCTCAAATACTTGGTTTCCTCTCTGTATCCCTCTAGGCTTTGTAATTAGATCATAGAAAAGAAAATGACAGCTCCAAGTAGCTTTGCATGTATAAGCTTGGAAATAATAAGGCATTAATTTAATTTTGTCTAGTATTTATATCAATGCAAACACATTTGCATTTGTAACACAAAGCAGTGGGCATAGATTAGCCATGATTTGGGATATCAAAGCACCAAGAGGGATCATTACCAACACTATAAATGCTAAAAATTACTTAGGTATATCTAAATAGTCACAGAGATAATTTGTTCTTAGCTGCCACACAGCTATTTAATATTCTTTAGAGGTCAGTTTCCTAAGCCTTATGTATTACTGCATTGTGCAAGGGCAGTTTGTAGGAGCTGTAAATGACAGAAATACATGAAAGATTTTATAATATATAATAGCTAATAGGCCACTAGTGGCTACTGCTTCAAGAATAAGAATTAGGACGTCTCATGAAGAGTAATACACATCTGGTTGATGTTCCGTAGGTGTAGCATGACCTTGATCTCTGGGCTAGAAAAAAGATCATGGTGGCAAAGAAATTAATTCTGCTTGGTAAGCTCATAATAGTGGCAATGGATGAGGCAATTTTTCAGGCCGCAGGTGAGTTCACTGACTAAGATTTCCTTTCTTCCTCCTCTTCTCTCAAAATAACAGAGGGCTAGTAAGATCTTTAGCTGTTGCATCTAGAGATTTATAATCGTAGCTGTGTGCTGTGTATTTAACGTTGAAATGTTGGGACTGGTCTAGGTCTTTCATACCTGCCCTAAGTAAAATGTTTTATCAAACACCGAATTAATGGATGGTTAATCAGCTTGGGAGGGGTTTTCTAGGTCATGGTCACAGGTACACTTAATATTCAATCAGAAAATTTGTTTTGTATCTCTTTGCTTTAAAGCAAACACTTAAATGTGTGTTTCTGTTACTCAAGCATAAACATCAAAATAACAAACCTTCTACAATACAATGAGCCCAATCTCTTTAAAGGTTGGAAACTTGAACTTGTTGTGTGCCCAGAGAATGGTGCTGGGGTCTGCAGGGTCATACGAGTCCTAGACCTGAGAGTACTGAGTTTTTCTATGTCTTACCTCATATGTGATGAAAGGATGTAAAATGTGTATTGGCCTTTTAAACCTCATAGGGTTAGAGAGGGAAGCAGGGAGATGAATAGCCTACAGCACGCTTGTAAATGTTACACATAATGGCTTCTCTGTTGCTGTTACATCCCACATCTGAGGCTGGAAATCCTTGTGGTTGTCCATGTGATCACAAAACGCAGCATTTATCCATTTATGGTGTGTGTCAGTGTGTACCATGGCTGGTTTTCCATAGGGGGAATGCCCGGGTATTGGGGAATGCAGCGAGATTTCTGCCTTAATTTTCTGTGTTGCAATGTGCAGTTGTGATTGACTGCAAAAGCTGCAGTACTGTGCTGTGGAGTCATGACCTAGAGCATATTCCAGGTCCCCAAATAGCATTTTTCTTCCCTTCTCTCCAGGTAGCAATTAAAAAAAAAAAAAAAGAACAAGAACAAACTGAAATAACAGGCCAAGTGGCCATGCTTTGTTCGTGCTAAGGTGCATCATGCACTGGTCCCCTCGTGTTAGAAAGGGTCCAAAGTGCAGACCAAGGATGCAAAATGGAAAGGATGTGACACAAGGGAAAGATTTCCAGAATGACACTTAAAACAGGGAGGTCACTCTGGTGCCTAAAAATTCTAAGCAAACAAGCTTTGGTAGATCTGGCTGGGGCAGACAAAGGTACAGCAATTACCAGATTTTTGGATCCTATACCTACCTAAATATAGTGGTAGAACTAAAAAAAGGCAAGCCATTGGCTGGATGCAGAATTGTTTTTTATAGGTCACAGTGTGGGGAACAATCTTCATTCAGTGAAATGCTCAAACACAGACATGAATGTAACTTTTACTAGGTCACCAAGTTCTTGCTGAGATGTAAGCAGCCTCAAAAATTTTATGGTTATGTAACATCTTAGATTTATGTTTATTTTTATCTATATGTTATGCTTCCAGTACTTCTAGACTCAAATCTTCAGGGGTTTATACAGTAAATATAAACAGATATAACCCCCTGCACACTCTAAGCAGCAGAACACAGCTCATTTGATCATCTATAAGCTTGGGATGGCAGGAGCCTGATACTGAGCAAAGGCAGGGAACAGCAATCCTCCCCTGGCCCTCACAGCAGGGAGGCAGCTATCCAGGGCAGCTCCAGAGCCTGTCTGACTTTCACAGTTTGCATCCACATCTCAAATGCAGCTTGTGTGACTCTTCCTTACTGACATTGCCTCTTGGCACAGCCACAGCAAACTGGCATGAACTTACTGAGATTAATCTTGCTAACTAGCACCAGTTAGAATTTAATAATAGTAGTCAGTATTTGGTCACATTTTCATTTACTAACATCAGATAAGATATTTCTCTGTATTGCATTGCTATGTGAAATATGATGCTCTACTATGTATTAGAGATAATATTTTCCATTAATAAATATTTCTTAATAGAAATGAAATAGCTAATGTTTTAAATGAAATAATGTTTATTAAATGAAGTGTAAACAGTGCAATCAAACACTGTAACCGATCTAGACCATTATAATGTAATTATATAATAATTATAATAATTAAGTTAGTAATTTACATTCCAAAATTTACTGCAGTGAAACTACCCATTATAAATATAAAATTACTTAATTCTGTGATTACAGTTACATATCTGGTTCAGTTTGTGAAGAAATGAAGAACAGTAGATTTTTGGATGAAAATAGGTGAAAAAATTGTCATCAACTCTAGGAAAAAGAAGTTCACTCCAGTGACATTGTACTGCATAACTTAAATAATTTCCATCAGGATCTCTCTTCATAGGTTTATACATCCTTGAGAGACTCTGAGTGGCTCTTCTAAAATATCAAATTGGTTTAACCCCCCCAGTATGAGTCATAATAATAATATGCTTTATTTAAAATAAATCCTCATTTCACCCCATACGAATATTCTTATTCAGTTTATTAATTATTTGTTAATTAACATCAGTTTACTTTGCAAAAATTGTTGCTTGCTTTTAATTGCCTCTCAAAAGCATTTATTCATGCTCTTATCTTTGCCTGTATGATCAGTCCCATCATGTTGATTATGGCTCAAAATCAAACACTGGAGCTGAGCATTTATTTCATCAATAGACCCAGATTTAGTTTTTTCTGAACATGAAGGTTTTATTCGTGTCATCATTTCCTTAATGCATGAGTTGATTCACCTTTCCAGAGGAACATTTTCATTCCTGATAGACTTTGACATTTAAAGTTTAAATCCTCAAGCAACAGCATAGGACAAAAACTCTAGGAGACAGGATTTTTTTTTAAAAAATATTAAAAGGAGATGTCACTGAAAGTATAAAACGGTAAAATTGCTCTTGCTTGTGAACTGTGACTAAACCAAGTGGAGGCAGTTTTTCCAGTAGTTGGACTTGAAAATTATTTTGTAATTTAACACTCTAAGGTGTCACTGCTAGATAAAGAATCCTATTCAGCATGCTATAGCATGTCCCTGGCCAGTGTGAAAACCTGAGCCGGATGTAATTCTGATAGGTTAAAGTTCCAGCACAGAAGTCCAATTCTAATATGTTTTTTTTTCCCTTTTGGCTACAAGACTTAGTAATTATTTTAGATTTTATGTCTTCTACCTTAGAGGAACATACATTTAAAAATACAGAAGTCAGGTAAGAAGTCATTCATAAGTAAAAGTTAAAACCCTCTGGGTTCTGAGAGAAGTTACTTTCTCCAAAGCAATGCAGCAGTCAATACAAAAATTTGGAATATGTTTTAGAGATTTGTGAAATGACTGTCTACTTTCAAAGTGAGGATAAGAGGCCTGATTATATCCTTTTGCTTCCTGGAGAAGCCTGCTATATCTAGGCTGACTGACAGAAGGCCTTGGAAACTTTTGGCAGATGTGAGCTGCCTTCACAGTGCCCTGGCAGGAGCTGGCATGAGGCCTGGGGGTGTGCAGGACTCCAGCGTGACCAAGAATCAGTGCATCTGCACCCTCCTGTTTTGCTGAGCTGTGACCAGAAGCTGCTCATGCTGTAAGGGGGGTAAAAGGAAGAAATGAGAAAGCTGCAGAAGTGCAAGGCAGGCCAGCAGTGTCCCCATGACAGCGTCCTGGCCTGTCCCAGCGCTGGCGGTTCCAGCACGGAGCCTCCAGGTGATGCTGGTACCAGAGAGGAGCTGTGCTCACACAGCTCAGCATCAGCATCCTCTCCTCTGGGGGCTGGGGGACCAGTGCCACAGCTGCACCTGCTCAAGGGCCAGCACAACAGGCTCCTGTTTTATTGGAAGTGGCTAAATCCACCATGACAATGAGAGATGGCAAAATGTGGACTAAAGCTAACCCTCCATAAAACAGAAGAGGTATAATGGCTTACTGTGTCTATAAAGTTTTTTTTTCTTTTCATCTGCTTTCATTTCTATTCCTTTTTTATGCCTTTTAGTCAATCTTTTATACTAGGCGTGTTTTCTTTCAAACTGTTCTTTCTGTAATTTGCAATCTTCCTTAATTTTTTCCAGTTTTTCCCCTCTAAAACGGTCTTAATATTTCAAGGCTTTTTCAAATTCCTAATTCAGCTTTTCTGTATCAATTAATCAATTTAGTATCTTGTAGGCATGCCCTTTACTTGGGCATTCGAGTACCATTCTTCAGGATTGAGCATAAAATCCTCTCCTGACAAGAAAGGTTTTTAAATTATTTAACCTTATTATAACTATTATTTAGGCAAATATATAAGAAGAGGCTAGTGCTGTGGTCATAATGATTATTTCAGGAAATCTAAATTAGTCTTGAATTTTGAATTATCTTGCTAACGCTTTACTTAACCTTTTATATTTAACAAGTAGGCAAACTTCTGTGTTTCTGTAGGATTCCATGGAAAGAAAATAATTTCCTCTACATCAGGGACTTCTCAGAATGGCAGATCAAAAGGTAATTCTATCCTTTATTTCCATCTTCAGTGTGTATTTGTTCATTCCATTCTGTCTGCTTTTGTTTTACCTGTCCTCTTTTCATTTTATGACATGGACTCTGGAATTTTACTCTTCACATTGCTGATACATCCCTGGGTAGGAAAATTAAAATAAAAGACAATTCTAGTTTTATACCCTCACACCTAAAATGAGCTTAGTCATCTGTGTCTTTCTAGATGGAAAAAAATTCTAAGAAGCTAGAGTAAATGGTAAAAAATAAAGTTTTCTGTGAGTGTTTATGTTGATTGTCATTGCTAACAGGGAATTGTTTATGTTGATTGTCTTTGTTAAATAAGAGAAAAAATGTAAAAAATAATTTTTCACATGCATGGCTCTCATCTGTTTAGGTTGTGTAAAAGTAAACCAAAACTCTGCAAAAAATACAGGTAATTTAAATCACTACTGGAAGCCAAACACGGCACATACCAGATACATAAATGTATTGTAAATCATTGACCCTGGATTTGCAAGCTAAAAGGGTGTGAGACAGATGACAGGATTAGAAAGACAAATCAGTTGGAAAAGGAATGTGTTCAGCCTTTGGCCATCCAGCAGCACCAGTCATACTTCCCTTCTTGGTGACTGAGATTCCTGTTTGCAGTATGGAAGAGATGAGAACATGAGAGAGGATAAAGTGGATTTTGTAAATCTAAAACCATGAGGTAGGAAAGGGTTTTGAAGGTATTCCTCAGCACAGTAGAAAATCCCAGATCATGCATGTTTAGCATCACTGCATTCAGAGTTGCTGTGGAATTAATGCAAGGTCAGCCTTGAGCAGCCTTGTGACAGAGACCAAAAACCTTTTTCTCATGCAGTGGAAAACAAAGATTGGGGGTATGGAAACTCTGGCATCTGGTACAAGAAGCAAGGAAGATCTTTAGTGTCTGTTAGTGTCTTCAGCAGACTTTAAGGATGAGGTTTCAGATGTGATGACCACAGACAAGGAGATAGCAATGATTCCAGTTTAAGGAGAAGAGGTGAATATATTAGTTAATAGTCTGGGGAGGGCAGAAAGGTTAATTCCAGAGGGATTTACAGGAAGAAGTCTCATCTTCCCTTCAGTCTGTGCAGATGAGCAAAAAGCAACAAAAGGTTAAAGTTGAAAATAAAATTAGAGCTAAAAGCAGCAGAAAGACCTGATGGTGATGTTGACTATAATAATTCACCAGGGGAGCTGAAAGGACGTAGGGAAATATTTGACAGGAAAAAAAAAATCAGTGAACATAAGGCAAGAGTATTCTAAATGCTAAGCAACAGCTATGTTTATGTATATAACTGTAATTGAACCATACTCTGATGACAGAGTAGCATTCAAATAAAATTAGCCAGCAGTTGTAGTGATAGACTAGACTAGAACTTGCAATGTTGATATGTTCCTTGCCATAATGTTTATTCAGAAAACACAGAGGTAATGCAGATATACTGATATAAATATTTCATTTGTATCTAAATTTTAAGTTCAATTTTATATTTATGCTTCTAAAAATCTCTTTCTGCTGTGGTCAAATTTAATTTCTTTCATTTCTCCCTTTTCTAAAACATATGGAAGTAATATTAAGGGATCTGTGCATGATAAAGTTTTCAGTATGGAATGCTAATGGCTCTCTGTGCATAAGCTCAGATTTTCTTCATTTTGCCTTCTTTTTCTCTTTGCTGCTTGTCAGCTTTTTCTAGATTAATTTAAATGTGAGCAGATAGAAGTTCTAAACTAATATCAAGCCACTGCTCCAGGGGAATTACTACAAAACTGAGTCCCAGTCCCAGCTCCCAGCAGTGTAAGCTTCTACCTTTACTCATCTTCACAGGCCTCCCATCACTCACAGGGCCTTTCATCAAACCTTCCAATCTAACCATGAAAACACCAAGTCATAAAGTTTTATGAAATACACTTAAAAATAGTGTGAACATAGTTGAGCATGCTGCACATTATTTTTTATCATAAACCCAAACAGATTTATTCTGCTTGAAGAAGCATCACAGTGCCACATTACAGCAGGAATGTATTCCCTGGGTGCAGCAGCTCTTGTGCAATGAAGGCCTAGAGCATGGTGTCTGACGTGATGCACTTCATCACTAAACACAGAGAGATCTGGGATCAAACTATCAGAACACCACTGGAGAAAAAGGGTGTAAAGAGCTGATAAAAGCCAAGAGACTCCAGCCTGTTCACTTGCACCATCCAGGTGGGATTTCTGTGTTTCTCAGGGCAGCTGGTTTGGGAGTCATTTATCTGCTCCTCTTTGGACAGTGTTCACAGCAATGGAATTATTTCTCCTCCAGTGTCACTTTGTCCAGGAGTACAGGTAAAATTTGTAAATCTGTAAGTTAATGGAAAAAGGACTTACCAGCTGTGTACACCTGTATATAGGCATGAAGTACTTGCATGAGTTGTTGGACAGAAGCGTGAATGAGTGGAAAATTAAATGGAAAATTCCTTCCTAAAAGTCTACCACATGAATGCAAAAGGGAATGAGGAGAAGCCCATGCACAGTGAAATTTGCTACTTATTTTCAGTTAAAATTCCACAAAATCACCACTTTTTAAAAGTCCCTGGTGTTTTGTGGTAAGCAGCCACTTAGCAAGGAAAAGATTAGTATTGCTGGCAGTTTACTCTTTTACTGTTGCTTTATGTTCCTGTCCCTCGTCTTTCTACTTCCATCACTTTTATGGACTCAGGTGTTTTCTACTCTGACATAGCTCAGCTTTACCACCGTGTGTGAGTCTCATGATAGTCAGAAAAGTAAATAGTGCTGGTTTGTACCAAACATCTGTAGCCAATGACATTTCTGATAGGACAAGAATTTCACCAATTTTGCTTCAATTTTCTGTCCCTGATATAGTGAAAGTGATACAATACTTCAAGAAACAAGTGGGATATGAGAAAATAGAAGGAAAGGGAAAATTGGTGGAGAGCAGTAGCAGGAGTTTTACACACATGTGCAGTTGTAGAAGAGAAAAAGAAATATTGCCAAGCAACAAGAATGACACAGGATGAGTTTTCCATGGGGATGCTGCATAGCAGAATGCATAATAATTTACCTCATCAAGGCTCATTTCTTAATTTAGTGAGAACTTGCATTTGTTTCTTGAGCAGAAGAAGAAAATAGAGGCAAATGTGGCTCGAGGTATAATTGTATTCCACCATTTATATATGGGGTTACAGGAAGAAGTGTACATTCTTTTAATTAGCAATCTGGGAGCAAGGCCTCATAATGAGTCTGCAGAATTCTATAGTCTACTCCAGGCATATTGCCAGCAGAGTGGACCCACTCACTGGGAAAGAAAATTTCTTTCAGTCCAAAGGTTTTCACTCTTTTCATTAATTCATATATCCTGCTCAGGTTGCCTTCTGTCAAATCACACATAAGAAATATTCTGTGACCCCTCTCTCACCATTTCCAGACTCTTTGGAGGTTCTCAGCAGCTCTTGTAAAAATCCAACAGGTCACATCATCTGTGGTGGTGTTAGGGTTATTTGAGTGAGTTTTGAGGTTGCTGGGCAGGAAGGAGACAAAGTGTGTGATGGTTTTCTGAACAGATTTTCCATCTAGAGGTGAGTAAGAAGTTATGGACAAGTGTTAGGGAATTTTATGCTGAAATTTTCTGGTGGATATGAACATTCTTCTTCTTTCTTCTGCTGTACACCTGTGTTCCTAAGCATTACAGAAGACTGGGCTGGCTGGACTAAAGCAGTGCTCCAAAATGTCACCTAGCCAGGAGTTGCACTGTCTCCTGACTTTCCATGGTACTCTGAACCTTTTCAAATGAGGACTATATCTTTTCCACTCTATCTTCTAACTTCCCAGGTTTGGGCTTCCTCTGCATGTGCAAACTGCAGCTATTTCTGAAATACAGGAGCACCTTTCACACACCCAAGCCCCCTGTGTCAGTCTCTCACACATGCTGTTTCTACATCGGCAGCACAAAGGCTCAGAGCCCTTCCAGGAGCAGAAAGTGTGGTTCATTGAAGCTCGAGAAGCTGCAGCTCCATGACCCTGTGTCAGATGCTGGACACTGACATGGTCTGTGCCTCATAATTTAGGGAAATTAGAGGTGAGTGTTCACATAGCTCTTTCTTCAAAACTGGTGTTCCAGAAAGTGGCCTGGAAGTGCAACTGTATCCACCCCTTAGCACCTCATGACTAGAGATGCATCTTTAAATGCTCCCTGTTTTTTGAATCTGGGTCTGCATGGCTGGTTCTAGTATGTTCAGATATAACCCTATTGAGGTGGAAGTAATTTCAGTGATTTATTTAGGACTGGTGTCAGGCACTGTTTTAGTGACACCTGACACCGACAGCAAATGCCTTGTCAGACTTAGGCTTCTTCAGCTGAGATAATTTAAAAATCTGTAGAACTGATGTAATCTCTGGTATTAAACAGTAGTTCCTCTTAATGCACTGGAAAGTATGCTCATATTCTGGAAAGCAAACGTTTATCTTGCTGAGAACTTTTCAATAAGGCAGTGTATGGAAAGAGCACGACATGCAACCTGCTTCATTAAAAGCTGAAGCAAAGGCTGTGAGGACAGATCAAGAGTTCAGTCAAACTGTCTCTGATAGACTTATTTCTTCAGCAATCTCTGGCTAATGGCGTTGCTAAGATAGAGTCTGGTGTTTAGTAGAAATTGGTGATTTTTTTCTCCAAATAGTGCTATTCAAAACCCCTACCAACCCAAACAAATACCTCTGTTACTCAGGAATATTGTGCAGCAGTGAACAATTTGCTTATGTGTTCTGTGTGATAAGTACTTGGAGTAGTTTTATATTTGTTTCATAACAATATCATTTTATGTTCCCTATTGTTTTGTTGTAAAACTAAAATAGCTATCTATCATTGTTCTGTTCTAATAATTTTTAATAATTTTCTATCATATTTAACATGGGACATCTCTTTTCCAAATTAAAATATGCTGTCTTATTTAATCTCTCCCTTCACAGAAGATGATCTATTAGCTCTAATCATAATTGTCAGTCTTCATTAAGTCTTCTTAATTCTGCTGTATCTTTTTTAAGGTGAAGAAAATGAGCATGCATGCAATATTCAAGGTACAGGTAAACCAAGGGATGATGATGCAGTGACACCAGTGGTAATTTCTGACAAGCTCTTTGATTCTGTTTTAACAATTCATAATCATCTTTATCATCATCCCTTTTTTAAGATAATCCTTTTATTGTCTGCCCACGAAAACATTACTATTTCTTTTCTGAGTACTGGCTAATTTAGATGCCATTGGCGTATCCATATGGTGAAAATTGGTTTTCTTCTAAATACATTACTTTCAGTTTATTGATGCTGAATTTTATCTGCCACTCTTATCTTCCAGTCACTCTGTATCATATGATCCTTTGAGTCTTTTGTAGGTATTGTCTTTAGTACCTTGAATAATTTGATCACATCAGCAAATTTCATCCTGTCACTGCATAAGCTCCTTCTGGATCATTAGTAAATAAGTTGAAGCACACCAGTTCTCTTGCAGATACTTGTAGATCTCCACAGCTAACCCCTTCCAACCACTGTGAAAAGTGATTTTCATTATCAGTTAGATATTAATTTGAGGATTTTTCCTTTTACAATAGGAGAACTTATGGTTCTTCTGAGGTAAAAGGATATTTTGAGATATTGATTTATCTCAAAAAATTACTAAAATTCCTGCCTGGCATCACACAGGTATCAGAGGTGTTGGTCCTGCTGAGAGCACAAATGATCCATAAATGCATATTTAGAACCTAACAGTTTGTTCTACATTGCCTAGATGGATGTTCATCTTTTCAACAGCTGGAACTTATTAAGTGATAAATATGAATATTGGACCACAGGCTGTGGAGACAGCACATATTTAAGGTGAAAGTTGACAGTGGTTACTTTGCGAAATCTATCTGCTCTTATTGAGAGTAGTATACTGGAGGTTACAGATTATTTTAGAGATCATAAAGATGAAACAAAAAGTACAAAGACCACAAAATGAATATCATTTTACAGCCTTTTTTTGGATACTTGATGAAAATGTCCTCTCTGAATATGGTATATCCCGTCCAGCCCTGTTGACCCAACGCAGCTGAGGAAATAACAAACACAAACTGCCCATGACTTTTCCTCAGTTGCCTTGAAGCACAGCCGTGTAATCCTAAAAGGCAGCATTAAGCAAGAAACACAGGACAGCTCTGACCTCAGGAAACATACTAAATCATTCTCCTTCCAAAAACTACATCTAGTACTGTCTAAGTCTCTTTGCAATTATTTTATTTTAAATTGCATCATATTTTTTGGTAACTGTTACTTTGAGGTGAATCTCATTCTGTAGACATAAAAGGATGCAGTTGATAAGGATGCATAAAAATCATTGAAATCAGATGTATTTATTCAGAATATATACTCATGCACACTCAGATATAGAATATGTTTATGCTAGCAGAAATAAAATGAACTACAAATGTTTCCAAACCACAAAGAGTTTAAATGATAAAATGCAATGTGACTGTAATTTGGTAATAAATAACTCTAATATCACTGTAAAATATAAGAAGTAAAACTATCAAATAGCCTGTAGACTTTATCTATAAAACAGAAAGCTGAGTATATTGTCTTATTTATTCTCATCTTCTAACCTGTCAGAAGAGCATGATGGCCTTTCAAAGATGTAGTTCTTGAATAAGAGTCAGTATAAACCAAACTGTGTGGGATTATATATTTTTAGCTAAATGGATGCAATATGATACAGATCATTAACTCTAAACACCTCATCCATTCATCTTTAAAACATACATATTGAGGTTGCTGGATGAGAAATGCTGTTGAAGGCACAGACCATTTTTAACAGTGATAGAAGAGTCAAATAAGTAAAAAATATTGTCCTTGTGAATTTGCATGATTTTTTAGTTTAAATAACATTTGCTACATATACCCCTTCCCACAAATGTTTACTATATATCACCCTGAAATATAAAATGGGGATTCGTTTACTTTGAAGTAATGAAAAAACCAGAGTGGAGTGTTGTTTTATTTTCCTGGTGTGTTATACATTGCATTGTTCTTTTTTATCCTCCCACAAAGATGACTCCTGTAATACAAGGAAACATTCTCTAGATGTAACTATCTTCACCTAATCATGGTAAGTTACAGTGTGTCATTGCTGTTACCTGCAATTCATATTTAGATAAATCTCACAACCTTCCAAGGCAAGGAAAGCCCATATTTATAGGCTTCTGAGGCCATATTTCTATTTCAAAGATAAAAATTTATTTGGTAGCAGAAAACATGCCAGCACTTTAAAATATAGATTTGCAACATGGTGTATTGTTAAAATTTAGTGCAGCTTTTACATATAAGTACTTCATGGCTGTATTTTATTATAAAAAGCAGAATCTGCGTTCACACATTACCCTGTGGACTTTATACTCACTGTACCAATTTATTCAGATTTCTCATCTGGCCTGTAAAAACATTTTTTCCTCTCTGACTAAGGTTAAATAAATGAAAGGTTAGATTCTGTTATTAAGGTCAAGGAAATAATACAAAATTTGACTAAATGAAAACCAGGAGAAAAGCTGTAAGTTGTGTTCATTTTACTAATAACCCACTAGGATGCAGTCGCACAAAGAGATCACAGTCAAAATATGATTCATGGAGAAAAAATAGCAGCAGTTATGTCTGGAGTTTATTGGAAAACTAACAGCTGGATTTGAAATCAATGTTATTATTATATCTTTTGATTGAGGTTACATTATAAGGATCATTTCCAGCAATGGAACTGACAGTTCCTCAGCACTACTGCAGAGAACAACAATTGATCCAAAATATGTACAATTATTGGCTTTCCAATTGTTCCCAATGAAATACTACTTATAACCAGGTGGAGATTTCCTTTGAAACCCTTTGAATAGCAGCAGTTATTGTCTACAGTTATTTTTTGATGCATGCTTTGTAGTGCAAACATTGGTATAACTATTTCAAATATCAATTATATTTAAGCTACGTGCATATCTGTGAATGGTAGTGGAATGTTAGTGATTCATAATAAATTAAATCTGTTACTGTAGTATATTTGTGCTCATATTTTCTTTTGTCAAGGCAAAGACTGAAAACCCAACTCCTCTTGGTATGGAATTTAGGTGTAGAATCTGTCTCTATTCACCCAATACCATTCACATTTGAGAAATATTGACCTATCAGTACCAGATTTAGCTGCTTGGCCTTTGTTCCCCTTCTCTCGCCTCAGCATGACACCAGCATTTTATGTATTTGGTGCAAAGCTTTTCAGCTTTTTATTTTTCTATGATTTGTGCTAAAAACTTGTGGGAACATATTTCCTGTATTTCTTCCCTTTATTCTTCTTCACAGGTAACATTGAACTGCGGGAATGATAGGAGAGGGATTGGTTGATAGACCTAACAGACTTGGCCCATCTTCTGTCTGTAGGTATTGTCAACAGTGTGTTAAAGGGTGGGAAGAATGCCAGGAATAAGAGATGGAAGATGCTATGAGGAAAAGAATAGGAGAGCAGGAAGATTTTTCTTTGTTTTTAATCCATAACATTTCAGTGTCTCGCAGCCAGATCAGTTTATCCAAAAGGACAGTAAGCACTGACAGATTAGTAGGAGCAAGTTTTCCTGTATGTTGTACTTTAGGCCAAATGTCACCCAGTGTACTTTGAACATCTAGCCCATCATGCAATACAGAACAAGAATCCATGAAATTCAGAGTTGTGTGCGAAGATGCACAGAAGTTAAAGTTAGAACCTGCTGTAAAATTATGGATACTTGTATAAACCTGCTTTATTTCTCTTCAAGCTGCATGTAACTGCAGTTATCTTTTACACTATTAGTCATAAAGCATTCTTTAAAAGAACAAGAAATACACGTGTTAAACTCCAATGGAAATGTTCAAACATCCAAAATGGCAGAGTTAGACTTCCTGGGTTTTGTCTGGGTGCTTGGATGCTCTTTTATCCATCACTTGTTGCTCATATCAGATAACATTAAGTCTTATCAGAGCAGGCTTTGCTATGCTTTTCATAATCACTGCATGGATGCTTTTAAGTTTGTATCCCTGAAACAGAAGAACCCCAAGTACATCTCATTTGTACAAAACCTCTAAAAGCTAATTGCAATTTAAATCCAGGGCAGCAATAATTGAAATAACTGCATGAGACTTTTTCAGAGTTGGTTTGTATTTTTTGTATTACCTTTTGTCTCTCATGTTTACAGGCTATCTATTTGCAAGTGAAATCCCTCTTTAATATGGTCTTTGCTTTTCAAAGAACCTATTGGATTTCCCTTATGTAAGTTTTTAATAATAACAGTAAGAATGATGGTTAAGGATTACAAAAATGCATTTTCTACCCTCAAAGCATCTCTTCCCAATGGCAGATGAGGAAATAATCATTGCACCTAGTGGCAGAGAACAGGTAAATCTTCAAACCTTGTGGCTCTATTGTATTCCTTCATATCATTCCCTACTAATATTTAATCCTTTCAAAAATCCTTTGCCTGGCTCTTTCTTCTCCTCTGAGTTTCATTTTCCTAAATCTTCCCATGCCTTTTGATACAGTTAAGCAGATTAGACAGACTTAGGAGGAAAATTTCTTTCTTTCTTTCTTTCTCTTTTTTCTAAGCACATGAAGACTTCAGGGTGTCTCTTAAGAACAAGCTGTTTTGTGAAATTACAGTGATTGTGTCAGCAGTATGCACAGCCATGTGGCACTTAACCCCTAATGCAGTGTCCTGAAGGAGTCATTCCCTTGAACATCTTGGGGCTGGGACCAGGCCCTTTCCATCCATCACCACCCACATTTCATCATTTCTTAATTACATGAAAGAGAAGTGGTCCAAGCACCAGTGCCATGAAATGCTGACTTTCTACCAAAGACCTTCTTCCAAGAGAGCCACTGGTTACCTCTTCATCATATGCAGAGAACTGTCTGGGCAACAGCTACAAGAAAGAAGAGGAGCTTAAAGAGCTTAATTCCCTTGGTTTTGCCTCCGGGCTACAACATCTTGGGCAATGAATGCAGCCCTCCTGGATGGCTGCAGTTGGCACAGAGCTGTGCTGGGAGGAGCTGCAGCAGGCTCTCTCTTAGAGCCTTTGAATTACAGCTTCTGAAAACTGCTGATCCCCACGTGTGCTGCATGTTTTGCTGTTTTCCCATGCCCTGTATATTTCTGTGACACCATAAATCAAGGCAATAATAACCTCAGAAAAAAAAAATCTGTCTTTTAGCACAGAATGGTGGAAGAAAAACAGGTAGGAGGCAAAAGGCATGTCATTTAAAGATTTCAGTTTGCAGTTCAGCCCAAATTTCTGTCTGACCTTGGCCAAACCCATTTACTTTACTTTTTGTCTTCAGAGAAGAATAGCAAGTCCCAAAGGTAATCTGCAGATGAAATCTGTTAAGGGCTATGAGACATTCTTATGCAAATAAAACCCCTAAAATTGTTTAGCTCGAAAATATGGTTCCAGTAAATATTAATGGAAAAGGTTTCCCTAGGTTTTTATTATGGTTTACCCATAATCAGACTCTGAAGTGTAGAGAAAGCAGATGTTTGCAGGTTCACAAATTTTTTATTCTTGTGGTTTCAAATATCCCACAGAAAGTCTGAGTTCAAGTTTATGTGTAAGTGGTTCTATAGGATAGTAATGCTTAGCACATTTTCTTGTATTATCATATTAATCCTGATAATGTAACTGCAAGCCTGAAATTTCTAAGTGGTGGGGGGGGGCCTAGCTCCCTGAAATTAGGTGATTTAAACCCACCAAAAAAGGTTGGATTTTCAGTATGTTTAGCACCCACAGTGCCTACTAAATTAAACTTCATTAACTTATCAAAAGACACAGTGGGAATATCAGCACCAGCAGTGGAGCTAGGGGGTTCCTGCCAGCCAATACAGCATTCACACTGTCCAGCTCTGTCGTAGAAAAGCCTGTTAGCAGGAAAAGCTCAGCATACAGTGAAGATCTTCAGCACAAATAATGAAGAGAAAACGGGATTTTGGGTTGACTGAAGTCAGTAGCTACATTAATCACAATTCAGCTAGGCCCTTGTTTAACCCTTTAGGATTGGCTCCCACATGCAGTAAGAATTTACCTACCCTTAGCAGCAAATAGTCTGTACAGAGTATGAAAATACTCTTTAAACTGCTAGAATGACATGAAATAGAATAGAATCAGGCCCTTTAATGGAGGTTTGAGAGAATAAAGCAAAGATAGTGGTTTTCCCTATGGAAAGTTATTGGTTAAATTATTTTTATGCTCACTACAGGAGAGTATTCCTGCAGTTTCCAGAACCAAAAATGTAGTAGCAGTAAACTTTAAAAAAGAGGGATACTAAGAAATAATGTACAGTAGTAACAGAAAAGAGATCTGCAACATGCCACAGGATGATGGTAATCAAAGAGTTTAAAAAAATTAAGTTGAAGCATTTTTATTTTTTCAGTGTGTAAAGAGTGAGAAGTTAATTTAGGATGACTTGAACATATTTTGCAGAAGCCAGTGCTGTTGAAGTGGAATACAGATGATTCAAGAATGCTACTCATATTTGTAATATTCAAGCCAATGAGAAGTTGTCTACAGTGTATACACTATTGGAATATCATTAATGAGGGTGCAATATTCTAAGATTAAATTTATAGAAGGTTCAGACATTGTGATTTTGTTTTAATAATGCTAATCATAGATCTTTTGAACAAATGTGATTAGTTAGACTATATGTTACATATTTAAATCACCACAACTCCTCTATTTCACAGTAACTAAGAGCTCTGGGCAATAATAAAATGTGAGTAATGACTCTTTCCTTATCAACCCTGTAAGCAAGAGGTAGAAATGCTCAGTGTTTATGAGAAAATTGTGATTGGGGAAGTGAAAAAGCAGTAATAGTTCTGCATTAAGTAAACAAAGGAAACTATCATATACTAATGCACTCTCCATTTTATTACATCTTAGTCAGAAAATCTAATCAGCTGTGACAGGAACTGAATGAATTGGCAGCACCCAAAGGTGCTGCTTATTAATTTAACATAACAAATAATGATGGTGTGTCAAAGTAAGTTGTCACTTCATGTGTTTTAAGTCTTTGTTATAGAATACCAGCAGTGAAAAAGGGTTGTTCACGTTCCCTTTTCAAAGTCAGAAATGTTAAGCTCTCCATGCCTTATCTGGTTTTATGTTTCCCTCCCTTTTTACTATAATTTGGATTAATCACAGGGCAACCATGTAGGCAGACAGAAATAGACACCGAGAAACACTGGGAAATTCTGTTTCCATACACTTTGCTTCTGCATTGAGATAGTTAAATTCTGATTTGTATAACATTAGCGCTTGGAATCCACACCAGGATTTGCTTTTCAAGGGGAGATTGCAAATATATGTGTGAATGATAATTTAATATGTATTCTGTGTACACATGCCCACTTACATAAGGTAAGAAACTGTTCTTAAAGCTAAGGGAACTCCACCTATAAGGATAGAAAGAAAGGAAACCTTTGTCTTCATGTCTGAGGACCAAAACACGAAATCTTAATTGAGTTATCCAGAGCCTGAAAGTAATGTAGTGTCCCCAACAGGAATGTAACCTGAGTCTGATTCACCCCAAGCCTCAACTGTTCCAGCCTATTTTCCTCTCCAGTATTTCCAATCTGTACCTCTGGCCTCATGTGCCAGTGGTACCTTAACTTTTAATAAAAGTCCTTTTGAAGTCGACTATCCAAATTCAGAGTTGATAGAAGGAAAAGCAATTTTACTGGGTTTGACTGTATTGAACTGATACTGGTTCTCTGATTGAAAGTTACACAACTGAATGACCACTTTAGTGTCTATTTTTGACACTTTTCAAGTGTAAACTTTGAATCACTGCATTTTTATTAAATGGGAATGAAATTTCATCCTGAATAGAGGAGATCTTTCTGACAAAGATGAAATACAGGGAAAAAATATGCACATGTGTATAATGTGAATGTTATTGCCTTGAATTTCCCAAACAAAATCGAATTTGCTGCCACATACAAAAATTAGTTTATAATACTGTCCTCATAAAAGTCAGAGAAAGTATTGTATTAGCTGAATTGCCATTCTCAGAGATTGTCACAGGACATTTCTGCAATGGACACAATTCAAAAAGCAGTTGGGAAAGACATGCCTCAGTATGCACTTTTTTAATTATATGAACTCATTGATGTTATTATATGGTAGCCAGTGTTCATTGTAACAGCAGCTAAGGATTTGAAAATAACCAGAATACTCAACAATGTATACAAGCATGCACAATCTACTAATTTGCAAAAGCAAGTTCCAGGGCACTGCATCTGTGAGCCTGCAAAATGTTCACATTGGCACCAAAATCCTCCCACAGACCCTGAATTCAGAGCCAGGACTTCTCTGTTTTCCTAAACTGAGCTTCTGGTTTCTGCTCTATCAGCAATAGGAAGCAGTGATATCCCTGGGCAGGTGATGCTTCACCAGACATCTTCTTTTCAGGTCAATCTTCTGTAACTTCAGTTGAAAGTAGGTAAGAAGGATTTTCCCATCAAACCAAAGCGACTCTCTACTGAGAGGTTATATCACAGAATCACAGATATGTTGAGTTAGAAGAGACCCACAAGAATCATCAAGACCATCTCCTGGCCCTGCACATGACCATCCCCAAGAATTACATCACTTTCCTGAGAGTGTTTTCCAAATGCTTCTTAAGCTCTGTCAGGCTGCTGCTGTGACCACCATCCTGGGGAGCCTGTGCCAGTGCCCAAACACCCTCTGGGTGAACAACCCATTCCTGATATCCAGCCTAAACCTCCCTGACACAGCTTCAGGCCATTCCCTCGGGTCCTGCCACTGTCGCCCCAGAGAAGTGCCTGCCCCTCCTGTTCCCCTCGCAGCGAAGCTGTAACTGCAGTGAGGTCTCCCCTCCAGGCTGAGCAGACCCAGTGCCCTCAGCCGCTGCTCATGGCCTCCCCTCAAGGCCTGCTCCATCCTCGTGGCCTCCTTTGGACGCTCTCCTTTGGCTCTGTGTTTCACATTGTGTCACCCAGAACTGCCCCCAGCACTGCAGGTGAGGCTGTCCCAGCGCAGAGCAGAGCGGGACAATCCCCTCCCTTGCCCGGCTGGCTGTGCTGTCCCTGGTGCCCCCAGGACAGGGATGTCCCTCCTGGCTGCCAGGGCACTGCTGGCTCGTGTTCAACTCGCCACTGACCAGGACCCCCAGGGCTCTTTCATGGCACTGCTCTCCAGCCTCTCGTTCCCCAGTCTGTCTGTACATCCAGGGTTGCCCCATCCCACGTGCAGAATCTGGCACTTGCCCTTGTTGAATTTCATGCTCTTGGTTATTGTCCACCTCTGTAATTTGTTGAGGTCTCTGTGCAGGGGCTCCCTGGGTATCAGTGTGCTACTGTACAAAGGCACTAACAGGAAAACTAATCCAGTGAATGACAAGGAAATATTTGTACCCAGAACACCTGGGTACTTCTGAAAATTCTATGCTTAATGTTCAAAAGGCTACATATATATTATTAAACAATTTGTTGATACACCCTCAGAGCAAAATCCTAAAACTAGCATAAATGAGCTTATTTTATAGTTACTTTGCATTTGTACCTGATTTATGCCTTCCTTTATTAGAATTTCTATGTTGTCAGTAAAAAAGAACACGAGTGCTTCAGAATAAAATGGAACACACATTCATTTACCTTAGCCTTGTTTTGCAGAATGATTTGAATATTTTTTAATGCCACAATAGCACAGGCAAAACTGTTACCTCAGTCTTTATTGACTCACCTACAAGGACAGTATCTCCAAGTAACCCTGCATGTCCAGAGCTACTCAGCTTGAAAGTTCCCATTAATTTCTTTATATTTTAGGATTAAGACTGTGAACACAATCTGTCTGAGATAAATTAATCTGGTGTGATGAAAGAGAGAACATTCTTTAATTGCAATTTAATTAATTGCATTTATGCTTTTAGACATGGAAATTATTGATGCTTAAGATGAAATCTGAGAATTAATAAGACCTGAAGTATTTTGCTGCATTTATTATTTCTGACAATCCTTCATTTTTTCAACTACGAAAACTCAAATTTGCTTCCATGAATCTTCATCTATCTAAATAGATCATAAATCTTTCAAGGTGTATGTACTTGAGCTGTAGATCTTGGTCACCCTGAAAATATATTTTATTTTTGCAGATTGTTTATATTCATAGAAAGTCACAAAATTTATATTTTATATGATCTTACAAAGATTCTGCATCCACAAAATAAAGAGTGGTTTTTTTGGGGGTTTTTATCCTGCTTAGTATGACAATGGTAGCTCATGCTACAGTTTCCCTGTGATATTTTGACTGTACAGCTGTTATTAATGTGGGGTGGGTTTAAACTGGATATCTTACTAATTTAAGGTTTAAAATTGAATTAAACCTTAACTTAAATTCTTATTTTACCAGAAAATTGTCAGCATCTAAATGTGAGTATAAATAGGCTCCAAACAAATTGGCCATTAATAATCTCTTATTTATATTAAAATATATATGTATGAATGTGTTCAGAGATTTTTTGGTATTGTTTCAATGGGACTTTCCTCTTCAGCTCTTGTACCTTCAGATCCATTTTTAGGTCAAAAAATGGCACAATGTTTGCAAGAAAACTTGATCAAATTCCTCAAGATTTACAGGAAAGATTGGGATAAACAAAACAGGGGAAAAAACTTTTAACAAAACTACCTATGGCTACTGGCATTTGTGCCTCTTAATGACGTGTTTTGAAGTAGCTGCTTATTTATTTTTTTATATGCTCACATACCCACACACACAGAGGTTTATAGCAAAAGTAAGATTGTTAGTACAGCAGGTGTTCAGAACTGAAGCAAAAAATGAGTAACTGAGCTGGGAATTAGGCAAAAGAGAAAGCAAGGCTTGAGGAGGTGAATACACTGTCAGCAACTGATATGAGAGCTGCTGTGTTTTACTGCCATGAGACAGCATGACTATATTAGGAATTAGATGACTGATTTTTGTATTTCAATTTTAATTGAGTTTTCAATATATTAATTCTGTGGACATGTGTCTGAGTTTAATAACCTTCAAATACATGTTCAGATTGAATGACCAAGTCAATTATTCCTCAGAAATGCTTATTAGGATCGTGTTGGAGGCACACAAGTAGCAAAGGAAACATACTCATGAATATGCCACTTGTCTCCAAATTAATTTCTCTCAACCTTGGCAGCATGTTTTTTGTTAAATAATTATTCCTATATTTGAGTCATTCTTGTAGTACTACAGTAAATGAAAGTTGCAGCATTCCGTGCATTTGCTGAATAAATGAGCTTACAGTTATAATGCCATTTGAGTCAGTGCTGCATGCTCAAATGTGGCAAATGTAGCTTAGTTGGACAGTAACCAGTGGAACTTTCCTGCAATTGTGGTGTTCAGTGGCTCAGAATGTTGTGCTTTCCCCCAGGCAGTATTTATCAGAATTACCTAGGTAGTTCTGGTATATAGGAGAGACCATCCATGTATTGTTGGACAACCACTGTCAAAAGACCAAGCTTTTGTTTTCTCGAAAAACCTGCACATGTAAATAACATATATATTCTTTATTTATTTTTTTTTTAAAGTATTGAGCAGGCATGGTTCCTTTTGCACTGAACCTTGAAATGCACTACTTCTTAAATAGTTTACTTTGTTATCCTGAACCTCTTAATGGGCAACAAGATAAGACATTTTGTGAAAAGAAGGTAAAAGCAAGTTTCCCTTTTTTGTGCATGTGCCTTTGTCAGCCACATGAAAGCAAACTGTGCTACATTCAGAAGCACAATTTCTTTCAGTGGGTAATTTAGTAAATGCTGTCATTGAGAAAGAAATATTTTGATCATAATGTGTTTCTTTAATGCACTTAATCTGCATGGCATGAGAACACTTTGGCCTTCACCCCTTCCCTCTACCCTATTAATCTTCTAGCCTTTTTATCTCATCCCTCACACTGAATAATGCTATCAACTAGAAAACCAAAGGATGACACCAAAGAGAAACAAAGAACCATTATTGAATAAGATAAATGTAGTGCCACTTCTGCTAATTCTAATTTACTTAGAATTTAGTGAGGATTATTCTGTCACATCATCCATCACAGACAGACGTTAGAGTGGGAGTGAAGTAAGCAATTAAAAACATGTTCTCCATTTCAGGTGTTTTGTGATTTCTTACTCAGTTAGGTTCCATTGACTGTTTCTCTTTTTCTGCTAAGTATAAAATCATTTGTCAAATTTTGAGGTTAAAATTAGTGTCCCTGAAAGGGCTTGCATTGACAGCCACTGAGGATGGAGTATAAATATATTTTACTTCTAGGACAAGTGCTGCATTACAATGGCTGTTGAAGTTTCCCGAGGCTGCCCCATCATCACATGCTTCCACCATGGCCCATGGTGTAAACTCTTACAGATAAAATTGAGTATTTTGACATTTGGGTTGGTGGACTCTCACATAGCCCAGTGCACCTGCAGCACTCCTGACTGAGGAAGATATCAAGGGCTGTACAGGATCTCTAACAGGACTGGAATATTTTATATGCAGAAAGGACAGTCAGAGTTATGCAAGCTAAGATAATAAGTGTAATCAAATTTCATACTCCAAGGAATACACTGATTGCTTCAGGGACCAGGAAAAATTCAGCTTCATATCCTCAGCTTTTGTGCTGCTTCATGCAAGCAGAGCAGCTGTCACAGGAAAGACAGTCCTCTAAGGCATCAGTTATTGTCCACCTTTCCAGGCAGGGTACCAAACTGTCTAGAATAGTAGTTCAACAAACAAAAACCTATAGAAGAGAATCTTTCATACTACTCAAAAAATGACTATTCAGAGTGGGAGATTTTCCACACTGGAGAAGTTTAAATTTGACAATGGTTTACTTCAGATTCTAATTTGTCTTTCATTTTTATCGTGTTATAATCCTAAATACTTGAATTCCAATCTCCCAGTTAATAGTTCTGCATGGAAATATGTGTGTAAAGTTGTTGGCATCAATCAGATATTCTCTGTGCTAAGTCCTGGGTCATGCAAACCCTTCAGCATGCCACCTTAATTGGGGAGCTAAGGTGCTTTACACCAGCTTAATATCTTCTTAATTTTTGAAATCCTTTGTTTCTCAGTTTTTGAGATAGAAGAATTCTGTGGATACTTTTAAGGTGGCTGTAGACTCATTTTTGAGCCACAAATATATATCTGTAAGGCCAGCTACACATTTTCTGTCACTATAGAGGTGGTGAGGAATGCTGCTTACCTTGCCCCACGAAGACTGTTTCAGCCCTTTTGGTGTAGAAAGTAGTGTGTGTGTGACTGGTGCCTTTGGCATGCACTTGGGATGAAAATTAGGGTTTATTTTCAGTGTAACTGATTTCTGACATTTCTTTCAACCATAAACAAGAACCAAGTTGTATGGTAACAGCAAGCTCCTTGGTAGAGAGAACTAGAGAAAGTTTAATGCTTTGAAATTAGATTGTTCAAGTCAGCCTTCTGGTTTGTGACAACTGCAACCGCATCTGGGGAAATAACTGCATTTTGTGATCATGCTGAGGGCCCAGAAGATGTTAGTGCCCTGATTGTCCTCACCTGGGGAAAGGGCTGTCAGTGCCCTGAGTGTCCTCACCTGGGCAGGGGGTGGTACTGACCATAACTACTCCACCTGTCTGTAATTAAGGGCCTACCAGCCTCTCTCCAAGTCTCTGGAACTTTCTTCTGAATTTTGAGTTGTCTTCAGACCTCTCGTAGCTCAGTGACTCCTGCCTTTGGAGGGTGCTTGTGCCTCCTGCCAGCCCCTGCTGGTCCGTGTGAGGCTCCTTTCGCCCAGCTTCAGGCACGTAGCTCTGCAGCCCTGCTCCTGGACCCTCGTGTGGTCACCTGCAGTGGGAAGGACCCTCAAACAAGTAGGTTTTTCTCTGTTTTCTTTACCTATTTTTGAAGCTTGTCCTTTTTTGCATTAGTTTCTGCCTTCATTGCTTCATCAAAGTGTGGCCTGAGGCCTCTTCAAATGATGAGGGGCAGTAATTTCCCTGGGGGAGGGTGGCGGCTTAGGTCTGCATCTGCCTGGTTGGGTTTTGGGGTTTTGCTGGTCTGTTTTATGTTGATGTCCTGAAGCATGAAAATTTCTGAAAGGCTTTGTGATTCCTTCCTAATTTGCTTTTTCTCTTAAAAAAAGCCTAGCCTAGCTTCATTTTTTCGTCTGTAAAAGCTTGTGGGTTTAGGTGGTGAGCTCTAGAGATGAGATGAAGCATTAGCTGGGGTTTTTAGCGTCCAAGATAACTTGGTTAGGTCAGTGACATTGTACCAACATAAAGGTAGTTATTGATCATGTCTTGTTCAACAACTGTGTCTTGCATTTTTTTACTTCATTTAAATATCAGTCTTTGTTAATTCTAAAAGAAGCTGCACATACTAGCAAGAGCATTTGTAGAGGTGTAGGTCAAGTCCTTGAAAGATGGGCAGGTGGAAAGCTTAGTCTGGGAAATGATATTCGGGGCTCAGGGAAACTGGGGCAGCCTGTGGACAAATGAGGGAGGAGAGGGCTGATGCTGAGAGCATTGTCATTGCTGCCTGGTGGCTGTTGGCAGAAGTGAGGATGGAAGTGGAAGTGTTTCAGCTGTGAGCTTGGTGTGACTGTCACAGCAGCTTCAGTCAGGAAAGGTGTCCTGGTAATGGAAATAAATTGTGTGCTGTGGATTTGCAGAGGAAAACGGTGCTAGAAGGACAGAGAGTAAGATGTTAACTGCTCTGGACTTGGAACTGTAACTTAGATATTGAGCTGAAGTGAAAAAGACAGAAGCAAAATTAGCTGACTTACAAAAGGAAATGTGGAGTACTGAAAGTGAAAAACAAGGAGACTGCCTGTCTATAGAATATGGTAACTTAATGGAAATGCAGCTTTCCTGGCTGTGGCCCTGTAGCTACCCATCTGAATATCTAAAGAGCAATGCATCCGGAGAAAAAAGGCAGCTCTTCCCTGTTCTTTGCTAGGAGAGCTATGTCCTGCAGGTCTGAAAGCACTCTCCAAAAGATAAATAAGACTGGACCAATTTTAAGTATTAATATTAATAATGCTGCCTTGGACTTCAAGGGTAGCTTTATCACTGATTTTATTATCAGAGTCCAAAATGCCAGCATGCAGATTGCTTCCAGTGCTTTTTGTCAGAGCTCCCTGTGCCTTTCATGAGTCACTTGATAGGTCTGGGATGTTAGCTGCCACAATTATGTTTGTTGTTTAGACTATTCAGGTGTGACTGGAGAAACAGAAGAGTTTGCTGGCACAGCTTCTTTCATGGTGGTTGCACCTTGTGCTGGTCAGACTGCCTTGATCTGCTATTAAAATCAGCATCTTCTACTTTGTACTTCATGGCTTCTACACTGAGAATCAAATCACCTGGGTGGCTGCTGCTGCTTTAAGAGCATAATTGAGTAGTCTAAGCAGCATCTTAGCAGCTGCTCCAAGAGGCTTTAACCTCCGTGTATACACATTTCCTGGGATTTTGTTTTACAAAGAGAGGGATTATTGTCATATTCATTGTAATCACTTTTAAGTACTGTAGGCCTGATTCCTGACTGCCTTGTACCTTCTTCAGTCATTCACAACTGTGTAAAAGGACTATAATATGTGATGCCACTAGAATGGCTGTGATATTATTACATTTGCAGAGAGATTGGTTGTACATTGCATATAGCAATGAAGAACCAGGGCATGTGCAGAATGAGTAGAAAGTCTGTGTATTAGGGTATTTCTGAGGTGCAAGTGAATGCATTATAGAGAAAGGCTGTAGAAAGAGAAAAGAAGACAGTGCAGACTTTATATTGTAATTCTAAATGAGGTTCCTCTTCAAATCTGTCTTTGTGTGCTTGGACTTGCTGGGAGTTGTATTGATGTTCAGGGAAACCCTTACTCTAGACAGTGCTCTGTGCCGGGGTG
The DNA here is from genome assembly GCF_017590135.1 of Pyrgilauda ruficollis. Lineage (NCBI taxonomy): Eukaryota > Metazoa > Chordata > Aves > Passeriformes > Passeridae > Pyrgilauda > Pyrgilauda ruficollis. The sequence goes on along the minus strand of NW_024526488.1, from coordinate 175,711 downwards.
TTTATTTTTAGCTGGGTTATTTTCCAGATTTTCATCTCTCTGCAGTCTGCTATGCCAGGAGTGGGCCAGGTGTTTGGACCTGCTTGTAGGCAGTCATGATTTTAGGTAGACGTAAAGGCAAATCTGATACTGATATGTACTACCAAAATGCATTGTCAGTTCACTTAAAAAAAAAAAACCCAAACAAAGCCAAGAACAAGAGGATATAGTAAACACACTTCTGCTTGCTGTACTAAAGCTTGGATTCAGCTTGCAGAACCCCAAAATGTGAGGCAGTAATGGCTGTACTATTTTAGAGGTAAAGTTTGGCTGCCAGGATTTCTTTGACCTGAGAGCCAGCTTGCTCCAGACAGAGCAGAGACCAAAGAGCTCAGACACCTGGAGGTTCAGGCTTGCACCTGAACCTGGGCTGACAGGAGAGCCCTTGGCTTGTGATGGAGACAAATCTCCTTTTGCTTATGTACATCTGGCTCAGCCTGACTGTTCTAGTTGTGTTTCCACTCAAGCTGTAAATAGTTAGATAATTTTACAAGTACCAGGGGGGAAAAAAATGTTGCTTCATCTCTTAGGGGCAGCTTATATGTCACTGTCTGTGATTCTGATAGCACAAAATGTCTCCGTCAAGAAATGTCAAATCTTAAGTATGACAAATAATCCTAAATTGTATTAACATTTATTAAAGGGAAGGTGGAGAATGTATTTCAGAGCTTTAGTAGGAGTTCTACTAAATTTCCATATGAAGAAATCACTCCGCTATTATTGTTGTTTGGAAGTGCCATATTTTGAAGGTTATGTTGTTGTCAAGGCAAAAGGTTCTATATTGCATTTTCAACCAAGCCTGACTGATTAAGGGTGTTGGGAAGAATGAGTTTTCCTTCCAGAATCTTAATTAGGTTGACTTTAACTCACGACAGGAGATTCTGCCAGCTGTCAGCTACTGCTTGGATGTCCTACTAATTAAAACTCTGAGGAAGCCTATTAAAGGTGTTCAAAAAGCCAAATCTCCCTTTAAAATATCTCTGGCACAGCAAAAAAAAAGTGTATGACAGTGATATTGCAGCATAGATAACTTGTCTTTTGCTTTTCATGTTGACAAGATGCAGCTTATATTGCGTGGCTGAATAGGCTCTTCATTCCAAGCCCTTATCTGTCACCTTCCTGTGAATGGACTAAAAGGAATTTAAGGTGAAGTTTTGCTGGTTTTCAGTTTAGACATGTCTGACATTCATATTTTCTTATAAGATGAGTACACTTCTCTTGAGGTTTAATTTCTGAGGCAGCAGCATCCTGTAGTTCGCAAATATTTTCAGTATTGAAACAGATTGTGATATAATTTCTAATTACCATTGTTTTTGTGCTGCAGTTCATGTTCTTAATTAGATGCTGCAACTGGGGTATATCTCTATTTTAAAGCTATTCCAGTGTACCTGTTTCAGGTGTGTTTTAAAAAAAAATCCTCCTTACATACTTTGTCAATTTTCTAGAGAAGCAAATACCCTAAACTAGTACCAAAAAAATTTTTTTGGCAGTATCCCTTACTCCACTGGAGACCTGGCAGAATATCTCTGAACTTTTGTAGACTATTTCCAAAGGCAAAATTTTGTTATTATAACTGCATTTCATCTTCTCACGTGTAGACAGATAAAAAAAAATCTAGGAAGATTTCACAGAAAAAAAATGAATTAGTACAACAACAAGAGATTTCAGATGGCAGGGACATTAAATGGAGAGGAAATAGTGGTTTCTGGAAAGTCATTGAATTTCTCTCAGATTGTAATTTTGTCCAGGCATGGGTTTCTAAGTCAATTGCTGGCTTCTTGGTAAGGAATTTAGGGGCTAAGAGAAAAAAAATCTTGTGACAGATGAGAATGACTTCACTGAGAGGTTTTCTCAGTAGACACCTGCTAAGAAAATTAACCAGCCATTATAAGTTCTGAAAGGCGGTGTGTAGGCTTTCTGATTTGTGGAATAAAAAGCTTAGAGCTGCTGTCAAGATTTAAGGTAATTTGGGATTACCCAGAAGTGTGAAATGTTGGATTTCTCCAGAAGAGAAGGTACAGTTCCTTTGAGCTCCAGTATGACCTTTCTCTGCTCCTCAGTCACACATGGTGGCAGGTGCTGCTGCTCCTGTTATCCTGGCACCTCACAAAAGTTTAAGAGCTCCCTATTTTTCCTCCAGGCATTTAGCCCCGTGCCAGGTGTGATTTGATTGATGCTCAGGCTCTGATTATGAACCTTGCTGATTTTTCCCAGCAGGGTATGTCTGGCAGCCCCTGCCCAGGGGGAAGGATGCAGGGTGGGTGCATCTGGCACAGCAGGGCAGTAGCTGAAGCCATAGACATGCACTACTTTCTTCTTGGGAGCTATCAATTCCTGCTCCTATACCTCCCTTGAAATAGATGGTTTTTCTGCAAATAATTGCCAAATGTTCATGCTGTGATCCTCTGTAGTCATAGGTACTTATTTGGGAAAAAATTCTTACCTGCAACACTGCGTTAGTTCATTTACTTATTCCATGACAAGACTTTGAGTCAGTGTTGCATTGACCATATTTTTCCCACTGTTTGTTCAATTAATCACGATGTCATGCCAATGGTACTTATTATCTATTACATAGCTGTAGCTTTTATAGGGTGCTAAAGCAATTCTTCAAGCATTTAACAACTTAATAGGTTAATTAAAGGGTAGGTTTTATTAATTGAATTTCAGACAGCAAGTTCCGTCATGTACTTTGGGAAAAGATAACATGATTATTGAAACCCTAGTACCTAATATGCTGGAATGTGCCCATTACTGGATGAAGAAGGAAAGTTTTGGGGGAAAGAAAAAATGAAACCTTCAACAAGCTTATTTGAGCATTCCCAAAGGGATAGATTAATGTCAGACCTTTCTAGGCAATACTTCAGGTTGCTGTAATTCTGTTCCTTGATTTAATAATAGAAGCACATTCAAGAATGAGATTGTAGTTATTTTTGTTTGGTTTGGAACAAAACCTTCTTGGTGTGTGTTTCTGTATGTTTACACAACTAAATTTTTTTTTAATTTGAACCTCTTCCCTTCCTCTAAAAGAACTATAGCTTCTCTTGCTGCTACTATGATGAATTACCTAGGTTTTTTTCTGGATTAAAGACGCACAGTTATTTAATAGGCAGCTGGTTCATCTAGGCACATTTGTGCCTCAGTTATTAAAGTTGATTAGAAAGCCATTTTTTTCCTAATCAAACTGCACAGAAAGGAAGAGTAAATTCTTTTATTTACAAAAACTTCACTCAAGAGGCGCTAGATCCTTATTCATGAATTAATTGATTCTTGTCATCTGGGGATACTAAACTATTCTAACACTGTAATATGGCTCTCTCAGAGTTTTAGTGGTGTAGAGTTATTTTGAGGTATTGCCATATGGGCATCTGGTAACATTTCATTGTCTGAGAAGCAAAATTTATCATAAAATTATCAGTGCATCCATACAAAGTTCACGTGACAAGTGAACACCTTTGGAGTACTGAGTGGGACATTTGGTAACTCAATCCATATGCTTAATAGGCAGCATTTTGATCAAATTAAAACTTTGTGATTAGAAACTCAAAATAATGGTTGTGTTACTGTGTGCTGCATCATTCCTTACATCTGTCATTTTGCAGTCCTGTTTATGTATTATATGTGCATATATATATATATATGTGCTCACACAAAATTTGTGGGTTTAGATGGGTTGGTGTGAAATCTTAAGCTGTCAGATTTCTTTCCCACATTCTGGTAGAGCTGTGTGCCACTCCAGTCCCTTTTAACAGCATGTTTCCCAGTTTTCACATCAGCATAGCTAGCATAGCTACCAATTTATCTCATCAGATGAGTTGCAGCAAGGAGACTTTACCTTTTGACCTTGTGACAGTAATAAAAGGTGCTATTTTTTAAAAAGAGACAAATTGTAAAATTCACCAAGGTGCTCAGATAAGATATAAAAGATATTTTTTTCCCAAGTAATGTGAAGACAAACAAAATCAAAAGACAGAAGTTATTGATCTCTTTTATAGGCAAACTGTTTTAAGTGATTTAAGCTCTAGACTTTAATCTCTGTGTTTTACATACGTTTGATCTGAGGGGTTGCCACTTTGAACTAACAGCAGACTCGGAATGTTACTAGGGTGTCAGCTCAAACCTCTACTCTAAAACACATAATCTGGATTTTAAATGGGGAACGTGCTGTCCAGCAGAAGGGTGGCTCTGCTTTTCCTGCCTGTGTGAAAGGCTGGTGCCTGCCCCTGGGAAGGGGCCAGCAGTGTGTGGGTCAGCAACTGCAGCAGCACAGACTCTCCTTGTCCCAACCCTGCCTCTCCTGGTTGCTCCTGGCCTGTCCCATGGCACTTTGGTCTTGGCCCCACATGATCTCTTCTGTGATGGCCTTTGCCCACTGCCAGCTGAGGATACCTGCTGATTTCCAGCAAGAAAACCTTGCGGAGGTAACACTTGGCTCATGGGGGAAAAGCAGCAGCATCCTTTTGTTGAGTTATATCCTCTTGAACTTACAGTTCCTTTTTGTGTTTTAGGATCTCTTATGAGAAATTATTATCCCTCCTATTTTGCACAGTTTGGCAGCTGTGTGTTTGTTTATAGATTCTGTGCAAGACTGATTTTCTGGCTGCCAAGCTCCTTTGCCTTATTGTACATGTAAGGCACAATACCGTGCCAGTGAAGGGGACCATGGCAGCATTCAGACAGTGATTAATTTCTTAAACAACAATTAAGTACTCCAAATATAGAAGTATTAGGTGTATAATTCATCTTGATTCAACTCTTTAGATACAACCAGTCCTTCAGGTAGTTTGCTTTGTTGCATCAGAAAATTAAACCTAGTACTAGTCATGTTGCTTTCTTGAAAAAAAATGAAATCTTTATAGGTGATATACGACTAATGAAAACCAGAAAGTATCATGCAGCGTTTTTTACTGGATGCTCTTGTATTCTAACAACCTGTGCCCATAAGAACATTATGTGCCATTTTTATAGAAATACCTGTGGAGAGTTTACCACTCAGAGCTTCCCAGTAACATTTTCACAATTTTAAAAATATTATGGAGGAAAAAAAAAAGTGGAGTCCTTTTGTTTCCTTCATAATGGCTTGCTTGCCTCCTCTTGACTCCACAGTTTAAATCAGTGCGCAGATGCCTTTGAAAACTGTTAAGGGATACAGAGTGTAAACAGTTTACCTTTTCTTCTCACATTCAACAGTAGGACAGAATGGCTTCTCTGAAGTTTGCAGCTTTTTCAGAATATTCTAGGGCTAAACCAAATTTCCATAAGTATCTCTGAAAACAGGACTACCACAAGGTTACCAGGATACACAAACAAATTTGTGGAGTCCAAGGCATATCTGTTTCATATCGGGAGAAAATTTTTTTTCTGTTCAAGGAGATCTTTCAGGGACGTTCTGCACAGACAACACAACAGGGAAGCAAATTGTGTATACAGTGTTTGAAGGCACGCTTCTAATTAACCTCCACAGTTACTGTTATTCTGTTAGCATAATTGTTGATGTTATTGAAGAGGTAACAAAGTCCTTTGATTTTATAGAAGCTGCAATAAACATTGTTGTACTATTGAATTATTGCCCAGACGCATCATCCTTTTTCCTTCATTTTGAAGAGCTGTGCCATGGGAAGAAAGAAAATAAAGTTAATATATGATAAAATCTTCAAGTGTAAATTTATTTTACTTTTTAAAATGTGACTACAGAAATTTTTTTCCGGCTTGTGTTTAGTGCAACTGATTATTATTATTCAAGAACTTTGTTTCTGGAAGACATTAAAAGAATCAATTTATTTTTTGACAGTTAAGTTGCAAAATGGGAAAACTTGGTACTCCTGCCTATAAATGGATTGATGAAGAGTTAGGTTGCTGCCGAAGCCTGGCTGCCTAGACAAGAAGGGTACCCATTTGTTGTCATCCATTCTCATAGAAAAGGGATCTGTGAGTTGCAAAGGTGAAAAAGACAAAGTACTTTCTTTGTGGTCTGTTCAGATCTTACATAACTCTTCACATGGTACTTCCAATGTTATTTCCATTTTGGTAAGCATCCTATGCCGATGTCCATGGGAACCTGCTGCTTTTTGCATGATGGAGTTGGGAATATAAATATACTACATTTTGCACAGCTTCCCTATTTGGCTCCCCCTCCACCTGTCTTTGTTTAAGGACCTGTTAAGCACTTTCATTAAGCTAGAAATTTAATTCTTTTCTTAAAACTGTTTTTACCCTTCTATTAAAAACAAAAGATCAAAAATACTTGTATGTAGTTGACAAATTCACCACCGTGTATATTTGGAGTGAACATAGAAAATCAGGCATGAATAAAACATGTTTCTCTGTTGCTTTTATTTTGAGAAACCACATGACACAAGAGGTGCATTTAGTTTTGCAGATATCTGGAGTTACAGCCAAGTGTTATGGGGGACATACACGGGCCTGTGTGATTTCTGCCATATCCCTTATTCCTGATCCCCCCTGCTGACTTTTTAGCTGTCTAGCACCTGTGCAGTTAGACAAGCATCCCTGCCAGCAATTTTAGCCTCTCTATAAGAATTTACACCCCTAATTGCCAACATTCTGGCATCCCCAGTTCTCTCTCTGATTTTGCCGGGAGAGGATATATTGAACATGATATTGAATTGCAGAATCACTTTCCAAAATGGGAGTGAGTGAAATAATCCCAGTTTTTTTGTCAGATAGAGGGATAGTGCCTATAAATTATTGTTCTTGAAGTTTAAGTCACTTCTGACGAAGGAAGAAGATTTGGAATTGCTAATTTAAAATCTTGCAAATTCTTCTGTTTATCAGCAAAGGGAAGGGGACAGAGAACCTCAGTGCACTGACCTGTAATCTACAACTTGTGTGAAATATTCCTCAAGTCATAAAACTGATACACCCTGAGAGGCCAGAAAAGTTTTGAATAGCCTCTGTGATATTAAGGTGCTGTTGTGTTTTCATGTTGGAATCCTCTACACCATTAAAATTGTTAACAATGGAAAGATGGGTTAGGAGTCTATGTTAATGCAGGATCAACTTCCAGTAGTCATTTAACCCACAAGCGGAATGTGTACTTGATGCTCCTACTATTCAAACAACCAGAGCTAGGCCAGGAGATTTAACAGATTTAAGCTGACAGAGAGAAGTTGATATGTAGCCCGTGATAATTTTCAGAAAAGCATAAGGGATTGGGAACTGTTTCTAAAATTTTGAGAAAGTAATTCCTGTCTGAATGGGGAACTCTTCTAACAGCATTTTTACTTGCATTTACCAGCTGCAAGCATAGACTCTGTCTTCATTGGCATGAGCAGTATTTAGAGCAAAGTACGTGAATATTGTGCTCTGGCATGTAGTGTTAGTTTTGGGACTGATATTTGTGCTCACCTTTGTCTTCTGCAAAGCTGTAGATAAAATAATGATGTATTTGAACCTGATAGAGGCAGCATTACTTAAATTATGTCTGTATAATATATACTTTGGCTGAAATTCTTATTGTGCAGAGAGTGAATACTCAAGTTTCATATTAACAGCAGCTGAACAGTCTTTATGTTGCCCCTTTGCACAGGGATGAACTTTGCCTAAGGAAGAAGGGTAGTAAAATGTCACAGAAGTGCTACATATTCTGCATTAATTTCATGTGGAATATAGAATCGGAATTTGTTCACTCAGTTCTCTGAGGAGAAGGAAGGAAAAAGGTGCTGAAAGAGTGAAATGAGCTTATCAGTGCTAAGTGGAAATGTGACCCGTATTCTTTTTGCTAAAGAGGTGTGTAAATGCTAAGCAGCAAACAGATTTAATGTGCTTAGTACTATCATGTTCAAGCATAATATTTGATAATTAAAGTGCAGTGAAAGCAAAATGGGTGTTGGACATCAGACAGACTTGATAAAACCCAGTGTTCATCCCCAGATGTGGGACATCCAACCCCTTCAGCCAGCCAGTAAATAGATTTTATCTTCTATATATGATACTTCCTATTGCCCTGAACATCTGGAGTTTGAGTTTGTCCTAAATTACAACATGCTTTCTCCCCCACCTCCTATCTTATCCCTACTATCCATACAAAACTCTCCCATGTCCATATTTAGAAAAATTAATTCCCAATTTGGTGCCTTGATTATTTGCTATGTATTGCCATAACTGATTGTAATTGTATTGTTGGCATGAAAAGACCTATTCAACCAGGAATACCCAAGTTGTCATAAAAGCTACACAAACTCATTAATCCTTTTAGTTATTTTTAAAGCAAGCACCAGAATGAACTGCAATTGATTGCAAAGGTCAGTTCACATTAAAAATATTCCAATAAGCTTAAAAATTCAGGCATTTATCTATTATGCAGCTATTGCTGGTGAAATAGGACAGAAGTTCACACAATAATTTGCATGAGCAGCTTGCAGTGCTTCTCTGGTATTGATAGGATGTTCAGGATGCAGAATTTATTAGACAACTACCAACAGAATGTAAAAAATAGGGATATTGCAGTTCTCATTAATACACCTCTAATGTATGGAACTATTGAAATAAACCTCTGCAGATCAATCCCATTACTGTTCACTAGAGACATCTTTGTGATGCAATGTCATTGGCATAAATAATAAAGATGATGTGAACAGATAGGATGATTAGACATGGGGAAGTTGTCAAGTGCTACTGGGCTTCAGCAGCATGAAAATTCTCTTTTCTCTTAAGAAATATAAGCAAGGAGCATCCTATCTGATTTTTCTTTCTTCATCTTTAACTTCCCTCCTTTCCCTAAGCATGCAATACAAATGACATGATTTTGCAGCTGTAGCTAAATACAACAGAAGTCTTCAGGAAGGTGGAGAGAGAAAATTAAAACTGTGATTTAAGAATCCATTAAAAAAGCTGGGCCAGAGCTTGCACTTTGTTTGATGTGCACCTGTGCTCAGTGCCATTTCAGTTATGCATTGCAGGTGCAGAGCCCAGGCCCATCCCTTCTTTGCTGTGCATGAGGGCAGCAGCAGTGGTGCTCACACCCATGAATTTGGGGTAGAAATGCCATAAGCTTCTATCATTCATGCTTAAAAGTAATTGTTTACCAGTAGCAATCCCAGGGGTAGCAGGATTTAATATTCCAAGCGTTTGAGGGAAGAGTGGTTAGTAATTGAAGATTGGATTGGTATAAAATTTCATCAAAGAGATTGCTTTCTCCAGCTAATGGCTGTATTTAATTTTTCAAAATGTTCATAAATGTGTGACCTATGACTTCCTCTCTTGTAGGTGTGTTTCAGAAAAATGATTAACTAAACTGTCTGGTATTTTGAATTGTTAAGCTTCAAGAATTGGAGTTTTTTGTATAAATATAAATTAGGTGTTGAATGTGGCTGTCTCCAGAATAATTGGGTTTTTGGTATCAAAACTTCAGTGCAATCAGGAATGTCTAATTTTGTTCCTTCAAAATAACTTACAGGTAAATTATAAGTGGGTTTTGGCCTTTTCTATTTTATCTGTGCTTAAGAGGTGAAAATAATTTAGTACCTGCACTTGGACACGTGAATTGATTTTCAGTGCTGGTGCTGAATTTACTGTTCACTTTTTACTTGGTATCATTAGATGAAATATTTTTAAAAAATTTTCCCAATGTCAAGCAATAAGACCTTGGTTACACAACTGGTTCACTGCCAGGAAAGGTGTGGGGTTTCTTACCTCAGGGTAGCTATCACATGTTAGTTATTCTTAGTAAAAGCTCAGACAGGCTTTGGCATGTTCCTTGCACTGCCACATAAATAGATAAGGTCGTGTCCAGGTGTGGAGCAGAGTGCAGACAAGGTCTGTAACACATTTTATTGACCAGAGGCAGTGAGGCAGGCACGGTGAGGACAATACACCAAAGGGCAGGGAGCTGAAGGAGGGGAAAACAAAGCAAGGGAGGTGGGTATTAATGTACTTCAGGGGCGCAGATGAGTGAGAATGATGAAAGACAGGACTTCAATTCATGCTAATTAGCTATGCACAGCAGGGGAAAAGATGGGTAAATAAGGCACCTTTTCAAAAGATGTATGGGGCTGAGCAGCCCCCCACAGCTGCCCAAGGGAGAGGCTGCAGTGCAGACCTCAGACCCCAGGAAGGACTGAGATCTTCCTCTTGGGGCAGGGACAGACGGCAGGAAAAGAGATCTTCATGGTCTTTAAACTGACTGCAAGACTGTAGGAATATGAATTCATACTCCTACAGTCATACAGTGATTCAGGGGTTTTGCATGCCTGCAGCTGGAGGTTGCATTCTTGCACAAAAGGTGATGTTAATTGCTTTTAAAGTCTCTGCTGGTGGTTCATTTTGGAGATGTGCAGCTGAGACTATTTCCTTGAGCATGTTATTCTTTGGTCCTAATATCTGTAAGCAGAAACATAGAATAAAGCAGCAGTATAGACTTGTACAATATGCCAGCATCAGACTTTTTAAATTCAGCTTCTTGAGCTCTTCTCACATCTCCGGTGTGTCCCTGTTGTCCCAGATACTACAATATTTTCTTGACAGAAAACCTACCATACTTTAACCTCAGCAACAGCTTTTAATTTTTTTTCTCTTCATCTTTGGCAGAAGTTTTCAAGCAGAGCTCACAGCTCCCTTTCAGAATGTTGCTTTTAAAGAACCTGTTATGTTTGCTTGTTTCCTAATTTCCATAAAGTCAGCATTTGCAAATACTGCAACTCAACTTGTCATGAAAGAAAGAAAAGGATTGGAGAATTCATTAGAAGAGCAGGTTTTTGCTGATCTCAGTACAGAAGCTGTCCTGAGGCCAGTTCAATGCTTGGACCCTACAGCCCACGGACTGAAGACATTAAATAGTACTAAAATTTTAGCTGTCCTTTAAAACATGTAAATCCCTCCTATCCCTCCAAAACATATAAATCCCTCCTATCCCTCCAAAACATATAAATCCCTCCTATCCCTCCTTTTTACTCCTGGTTGTTGAGGAAACTTTTATAAAGATCACTTAACTGTGCAGTGGTGAAGTCTCTGTGTTTTTAAGGCAACATGACCATAAAGGAGTTGCTGGAAGTCTGAATTGCTTGGTGCATGTGTGATTGCAGGCCATGGAGCCCTATGCTCAGCTGAACTTTTGTAGCAGAGAGATGTTAGATGTGTATCAGTCTCTGCTCCAATTAAATCTGCTGCTCCAAGAGCTATATGCAAGGAAGGTGTTATTTGATGTACTCACTACTTCACTTTGCCTTAGTCCTAGCTCAGTTTTGTTTCTGACATGAAGTGCAAGCCATGCTGCAGACTACAGCCGCACACTGTGAAAAGTAGACAGCAGTGTGATCCTGTTGTCTTACAAAGCCTACAAAAGTCCTGTTCCAAGGATTAGGGTGTGTTAACTTGGAAATGGGGTTAGAGAGACAGCATCCTAACACAGTTGTCTCTGTTCTCTGCTATTAAAGCTGTGTTTTAGTACCTTTTCATGACAGTGTGTCCACAGCATTATATCTATTTGACATGATCATTTAAAAGCTGCTTTTCTTTCAGGCCTGTTCTTCTGTCCAAGACATTGTGAGATTGATATACAGCTCATCCTTTTTATCCTGTGCTGCTTGCTGCATGCCCTGTACAGGAGAATGATTGGATTTGCCAATCTCAGGGATGCTTGTTTCTTCTCTATCCTATAAAAAGACTACTAGTGAAAGGCACATACTCGGTTCTGCCAGACTTTTGGGGCAGTTTCTGTGGAGTTTAATAGTAGAAAATGCCTTACCTAACTTGGATAAGCACACACTATGGGGATTAGGGATAAATCAGTATCTGAAGAAATGTATTCATTCTTCCTATCAGAGGTAATGGTTTTGCAACCAGAAGTGCCTTGCTTTGACATCAGAGAAATTCTCAACAGCTGGGTTAGGTTAGACATCTTGCTGTAAATAGCTACATTTAAATGAACTGTGCATTGCCCTGGGTGCCCAGCTTATTGCAGTTCTGGGTAGACATTTGCCAATACCAGATTTGGAAAGGAAGATCTGCGAAATAATCTTGAAATAATTTTTCTCAGTTGTTAATATTAAACACAGACTATTCTAAATTAACCTTCTGAACCCACTGCCAAAGATCACCTCAGAGCCACTTCTAATTTTTTTGTTCCTACAGCATTTTGTTATTTTTTCTCTCATAGGGCATCTATTATGTAAGTTTGTGTAGCACGTTGCCCTGGCTCTGCAAGGAAATGGGATTTACGCAGATGCTATTTACTGCCTGCTAGAGCCCTCACAAACAATTATATTTGAGAAGTAATAGTTGAAGTTTCTGTGGTTCAGTGCATGTGGTCTTAAAATTGTTGGCAAATTATCAACATAGAGTGAGGTAAAAAGCAGTTGAGTGTTTTCTTTCACAAACTCTTTTCTGTGTCACATATCTTACTGAACTGGTAAGCATTTAACCAGGATGGCTGTTTTATTGGGACATCTCCCAGGAAACCAATTTAGCCTAATGATAGTGAATGACAATGACTGCTGTTTAATTGGGGCATTATTAGCCAAAATTCAGCTTCTATGAAAAGTAGTTGGCTAGTGCAGTGAGGTTAAGTAGTGTTTAACCAGGTGTTAAATAGACCTACAAGTCTAAGCTCTCCTCTCTGAAGAGGAAGTAGCTGGATTTATTTAATATATCACAAAAGTCCAAGTGGTGTTAGTTCTGCTGGCTATGCTGTTATTATGGGACTGCACAATGCACACGTTCTTTTCTAAAAACCAGATTTGAAGTCAGCCAAGAGCATATCTACAGGAGAACCTGCAGCCTGAAAATGGCAGGCACTGTGCAGCAGCTTTGAGTGATTGGCAATTTCTGACTTTCTCTCGGTGGCTCTGGGCTTCATGGTAGGGAGGACAACTTTTGACACATTTGTACCCTGGGGAAGGTGTGTTTGAGCACTGGTAGCAAGCAGTGCTGTCCCAGAATGGCTAAATAAAGGCCCAGGCTGGTTCTGGACATGCAGCAGGGACACATGGATTAAAAGAGAGCTGCGGGCTGCAGTTGGGTAATTCAAGTAGTGGCACTGTCCAAAACAGGTGTTAGGAGGTTACAACCAGGACACAGCCCTGAGACAGGGTGCCAATTTATTTTGGGATTTAGAAGTTATTAATGATAAATTCAGAAGCTATAAATTAATTGTGCTGGTTTTTTTTTGTGGAATATATTCCATGTTAGTTTAATTGTGTAAAATAGAGGGGAGTCCTTTGCCTTATCTCCGGTGGTTGTATCACATAAAACACTTGGGCCTGTGCCTGAAGATCCTTGACATCTACCTCCATTAATGTCAGCTTAACCATTCTTTCTCCCAGATTTTCAACCATAACTTTCCAACACCACAATTCTCACCTTTCACTTCCTTTTCCACTTGAATTCCTATGTGATCCCCATAATGAGCAATAAAGGCACGTTTCTTTTTCTTCACTTATATTTAGGCCCTGAGGTCATTAATTCTTAAATTTGGTTTCAGAAGCAGTTCTTATTTAAGCGTTAACATTGGATCATACTAGCATTTCTGCCCCATTAAATCAAGCACTTTTAATATGAAAATGGTGTCATTAGTGGAGCATTTACTTCCTTTCCTCTTCTGCTGCTGCTGCCTGGAGTATAGGGACCCCTTCCTAAGCTGTGTCACTGTGCTTTAAATTTGCTGTCCACTTGCACACTTCAGACCTTGGGGAAGGTTGCTTCTGATGCTTTCAAAAACTGAATCTTGGAGACAGGTTTAGTATAATTGACTTAACACATGCATTTTTAAGAATATGTAGGAGGGTATAGTTAACAGAGAAAGATATTCCAATACCCAGATCTGTGGTTCAAGAAAAATTTCTTAGTATAAAATTTACTTTTGAGGTATGTCTCCCAAGGAAACTGTGAAAAGGCAACATAGCATAAATTTTTTTATAGCAAACCCACAAAGTTTCAAGCCAAAAAGTCTTTTCTGGTGTTTGTTAAAAACAAACAAACAAAACAAACAGAAACCCAAAGCAGAACACCTGCACAAAGGTAACTTGCAATGTCCTGAAAGTTCAAAAACTAAATCTGTGTAAATTCTCCTACCAGCTGACCACTTTGTTCTAACAAAAAGCCAAATGAAGCTCTTCTTTTCAGGTAATTAAGAGAGAAACCCTAATTACAGAGTTCCTACAAGGTGTTCATACAGAGTTGAGCTTAGTGTTTTCTAACTTGTACTGTTTTCTAGTGGAAAGCTTAATTTGACCCTGCTTTGTATGTTGGCCTGTTAGGACAGTTTTTTTAAATGAAGATTATTTCTTTTCTTTGCTCTTTACTTTCTGGAATAATGTCATTAACACTGGAATAAAATAATACTCAATAAGTGTACATTGATGAGGATCTATTCCTAAAGAACTTGTTATAACACACAATTATATCTGAATAAAGAGGGTATAAATGTAAAGCTGTACCCACAGTGGTTTGATGCAAAAGCAAATTTCAAGATCACTTGCATGTTATGATTTTTATATATAATGTTAGTGTTTGAGTTGTGTGTGTTAGCATACAAGGATGGCTATAAAAGTCCTAAGGCTTTAATTGTGCCTCTTAACCATTCCAATTCTTTCTTTCTTTTTTTTTTTTCTTTTTTTTTTTTTTTTTTGTAAATGAATCAAAGATTTATCAGGCTGAAAGAGGTAGCTATTCAAGACCTTTTCCTGAGCAGTAGGGGAGATGAGTATTGCTTGTGTGGATGTGTCCAGTGCAAAGGTGGATGACAATACCACAAAGGAAGGACTAGAAGAACTTGAGAACTGTAATAATGGCAATAAAATTGTAATTCAGTTATATAAAATGCAAATTCATGCCCTTTGAAAGTAACAATTGGGATTTCTGCACTAAGTGTGAAGCTCATCAGTTGGAAACGACTGAGGGAGGAAAGAACTTTGTGTACTCTTTCAAGAATCAGGCACTAATGAGACAGAGACATAAGAAAGATAAATGTGATCCTTCAGGATGCATTAAAATATGTGGGATTTCTTCTCAAGGGAGAAAAGGAAATGTTAATGTTGTTGAGCAAAGTAATGTAGTGACACTCCTCAAAAAAACTGACTGCAATTCTGGTTACCCAGAATTATTTAAGAAGATGGGTTCAAATGGGAACAGATAAAGAAAAGGTCTAGTAATGTGAATGGATGACTTGCCATGAAAAAGAAAAAGGTGCAACTGTGAGACCTCTGATGCACTTATAGAAAGTGTTATGAATAAAAAGTTATCTATTTCTTTTTAAGGTTGCAGAGTTAAAACTGGTTGGACCAGTTGCTATTAAGTTAGCTTCATTGTTAAAGAGTTCTTCAATTGCCCATTAATGGTTGGTGATTAGCCATTGTCCCCCTGGCGCTTACCAGGGAGCGATACCTGGACCCTGCAGCACCAGGAGAATGGGAGTGGCATCAGAGCTAGTATGCAGATGAGAAATGCATTGCACCAAATTTTACAGTTTTTCAGGAAAACCCCTAAAAACAACGAGCCAACATAAAACTAGGGGACCTAGGTGATGTCTTAAGGATGGGCGCGTAGTCCAGTGCCTGCTTGGATCCTTTTTGCTTCTCACCCTGACCCAAGAGATATTCGCTAGGGAGAGGACCCGAAGTGTTGAACCGAAAAGGTGGAATCTGCTAATCTCTCGTGAGGACGCAGTCCCCAGCTCTGCCTGCAGACCAGCAGACACAGCTGAATCACCCTCCTCCTTCGTGCCACTCCTGGGAGCAACGGCGGCGTGGGCGCGACCCGTCGGTTTCTCCCCACCTGAGCTGATTCTTTTTAATAAAGGCATCAAAAAGGAGAAAGATCCCCTGCCCATTTATTTCAGAAAGTGTTTGCTTCTTCAGCTTTTGTTTTGTTTTGCTGTGCTGGGAGGAGAAAAAGCTATTTAAATTCAGGACAAATGTGTGTTCTAGTAAAGGATAAATGTTTACCTGAGAAGCAACATCAGAGGTTCTCCAGCAGCTTTCCAGTAATTGCAGTGGGGGTCTAAAGGCTATGGTTGGTGTTAAAAGAACTGCTGATCAGTTTGTGAGTACAATAAGGTGAGGTGGCTGTAGTCATCAAGACATGGTGCTACTAGAGCCAGGGGATGCTTCAGCAGGAATGGATGTTTGACAAGTCCCATCATCCTCCATGCTGATAACTCCATGGAGAAGAGGACCTGGGTGTCCACACACTCTTGCTCCCCTGCAGCTGGGCAGCTCAGCACAGCAGAGGCATCCTGAGAGCCACCAGTCCCTGAAAAGAGCAATGCCACTCCTGTTCTCCAGCTGTTCCACTGGACATTGTGTAGAGGCTCGTGCAGTCCCATAATATGCTCCATTTAGGGTGTTAAAGTGGAAGACAGGTAATCCTGTGAAGCATTCTCTGCATGGATGATTCACACCCACAGATCCTCTCGGAATGGAGAGAGCTGTCGGTGATGCAGAGGGTCCTGTCACAGCTTGCAGTGAGGAGAGAGACAGACCCAAGCCACTAGGCCAAAGCTGCATTTTCAGAATAAAAGGTGCTGTTAATTGCATTGTACAAGTTTGTTAGGAAAATAGTGAGCTGAAGTACCTCTACCTATTTCCACTCACAACTCTCCACACCACCACTTTCCCCAGTCTCCCATTTTTGTTCTAATAGGAGTAACTGAAGCTCAAAGGATTGAGCTCAAAGCTGTTAATGCTGGTCCAGGAGAGAAACATGGCTTATCACATGCTGCTGCCATTAGTGTGTGTTTGTGGCTCTGACACTCACAGCAGGTGGCCACAATGAATCTGACCTTGAGCATTCTTTGCAAAGATTAATTTTTAACCAATTCTGATTATTTTTAACCATTGTAGAGTGATGTTTTTGGTATCTTACCTATTACATTAAATTTAGGTTGTTTGTCTGCAGCTGTGATCACACCAAGTGAGGTACTAGGTTAGATTTTATGGATTCTGAAACACAGCATTTACTGGTTGAGCAGAAGTGCCACTAATGTAACTTGCAAGAACAGCAATAAGGAAACCTTTCAAAACATTGCCATTTATTAGGAAATGTGTACCAGGTTCTGAGCAAGCATTAGAATAAATGCAAGCTGTGGAGTTGACCATAAGAGGCATTTAATTCCTCCTGAGAGGGTATAATTTAGCAATTCTCTGGAGAATATTGGTAACTTATGGGAGTGTAGTTACAGACAAGGAGAGGAATAAGAACATAATTTAGTGGTCAATGATAATGGTGTTTATTCATAATTGCAGGAAGATCTAGAAATGAGCAAAGTAGGAAAACAAATGAAGAAGCAGGCTAAATGGAAGGAACTAATCCAGTAACTATTTATTGAGCTATGAGCATGACAAATTAAGGTCTTGGAAAAGCTCAAATTAGTTTGGCTCCAGGGTAATGTTACACCATGGTTTAGGTTTAATTTAAAAACTATTCTCAAATACTAATTTTTTTAATCTTATCTCTTGGAAAGTCCTTTTTATCCCAAGTGTGTTTAGATGTATAACAAATATGTATATCCAATCTATAGAATGATATAAAACTACATCTAGAAATGATGTAATAGCAAGAGAGCTGCCTCCTTACAGGCATAGCTGCACGTGCTGGTGTCTGCTTCGGACCTGAGGGCACAGAAATCTCCCTTGGGCTGTTCCCCTGTCCCAGGCTGTCCTTGCTCCAGTAGCCCATGGGTGCTGCTTTATTGCCAAGCCTCCTCATCGCCCCTGCTGTGGGATCCATGGGAAAGTGTCTCTAGCTAGCACAGGGTGCTGATGCCTTCTCCACAGCTTTCAGCTGCATTCCAGCAAGACCTCCTGGTGCAGACCTGAAACATGAGTGGTGCAAGGCGGTGAGGGCCATGGATGTGGATCTGCAGACAGTTTCTGCATGAGGAGGAGACTGGGGCCACTGTGGGCAGTGCTGTGGCAAAGAGCCTCCCTTTCCTCTGCTCTCACCTCTGTTGCCTGGAAAGCAGAGGCTCAGGAGGAGTTAAAAACAGAGGTCTGCAGTGTCAAAGTACACATCTGAATCACTTCAAACTGAACCCTTTGGGAGACAAGTTATGAACTGGGGCCAAGCACTAGAGGGACACATGCACATAGAGACTACCCGGCTGCAGTATAATTCTTCCAAACTGCTCCAGTAAGACATATACAATGTTTTACTGGTCATAGCAAAGAGCCAAACAAAAAAGCCACAAAACTATAGGCCAAAATGCACTAGTTCTTTTCTACTGAATGATAAAGTTCAGGGAATTACAGTGATATATTTATTGTGCAGTACAGGAGTTGGTGCAGTGGTAAGTACTGTCAAATTTATTGGCCTTTTATTAAGTCAAATATAAGGAAAAACCTAAGGCAGATGCTTTGTTGTTTTAGTAAACTTTCCTTTTTTTCTTTTTAATAATGGAAGTGCTGGGGGTGGGTGTGTTTTTTCAAAGGCAGAAACATGGCCAGGTTTATTTACAATCCAATTAACAGCATGGTGTAAAGCAGAGGTTTAACCACAGCTAGAAGCTAAATACCACACAGCTGCTCCCTCTCCCCCCACATCAGGAAGGGGAAGGAATCTGAAGGGTTAGTGAGAATCTTGGGTTGAGATAAAGAGGGTTTAATGGGTAAAGGAAAGGTGTTGCATGCAAGCAAAGCAAAACAGAATTCATGGAGATGTTTTTATCCATGACTGCATTGACATGCTCCAGCTGGAAGTCATCCCTCCCATACCCTAGCTCCTTCATACCAAGTAATTTGAGCACTGCATTGGATGAGGTGGAAGTGAAATGCATCTTCTTGCACAGTGTGATGCAGATTTATCCTTTCTACTGGTCAGAGGAACTTCCTGGTTTTCTCCTTGCCTTTGACAGCCTCGTTTTGTGAAAAGTGTCATCTTCTCTTTTAAATGATTTTGTTTCGAGCTCAATAATTCAGTATAGCAGACGTCTTTACCTAGAAGATAAGTCACTATTGAAGTCAGAGTTTCAGTGGTTTGCCAACTACCCCAAACACTCCAAAATGGATATTATTTGAAGTAAGAAAGCTGATGTTGCTTTCTAAGATGTAAAGATGGGTGGCTACACAAGGAGGCAAATGGGAAAATACAGCTTCCTCCCCTAAAGGAGAAATTAGGAGAGAGCAGAAGAAATTTCTTAAATGTATCCATCATCTGCAATAAATAAATAGCAATAAAGGTTACCTTAAAAATGGAGATTACTAAGGGAGAGTGATTTCTCTGAATATATCGATTAGGGAGCTTGGAAAGAATAGTGGACAGAGGGAAATAAAAAACCTGAATTACCTTTAAAAAGAGTAAACTGATTCATTAAAGGCTTTGAGACGAAAATTGAGAATTGAAATTGAGCTACTGAATCTAACATCTAACTTGGTGTCTCATTTTAATAAAGTAATAGGAATAGAATTACAAAACCTGCAAATTCTGATAGCAGGTATGTCTGTCTATTACTGGCGAATGTATTTTGTCATGGCTGGCTTACAGTGCAGAGAAACCCTATTTTCCCCCCACACCCCCTGAACTCTGTAATTTTATGGTGGAAGAATAAGACTTATTCTTCTATGAGTCTCCTTTTGTGAATGTTTCCAACCTGGTGAAGGGCCATGATAAGTTTTGATGAGGAGCTTTTGTGTGTGCCTGCTCACCTTCCTCTTTATGAAGATTTTGTAATCACTGAAGTTATTTCTCACATAAGTTTTCTTTCTGTCACTGTGACAAATTTGCTTTAATAATTCTGGATTTTCCCTGTTTTGTATAGCTATCATTCTCCACTTATTTGAGGGAGGTACATCTCTCTCGAGGGGATAATACCTTTTTTTGAAGAGATATTTCTTATGTTTCAGTTAGTTCACTTTTTTTATTGTTTGCAGTGGATCGTTATATGGCTTCTTCTACAGTACATTGAAAATTATTATAATTTATACAAAAACATATTGTGAATTCAAAGACAGGTGCACAGTTTATGCAAAGCAATCACATAATTTCTTTGAAATGTGGCACCTGAACAAGGCATTATGAATGAGATTGACAGTGGTAGACTGAGTTTGAAGGAGCTCATTGTGTTTCAAAGTGAAGCTGCTTATGTGTTTCATTATGGGAAATGATGAAATTACATATTAAGATTTCTGGTCTTAGCAACTGCAATAAAAAATGTCTTTTTCTATGCTGTGCCATGGGGGGGGCCCATGTATCTAAACCCACTTGCAAAGGAGATTGTGTTCACATATCCTGCTCTCCAGCTGCACAGAAAATCCACACACACTCAGCTTGTGCTGCCATGGATCTCTGCTTTCTAGGAAATATTTCAACCATTGCCCCAAAGTATCAGGGAACTTGCCAAGGAAAACTGAATATAGGGCAAGGTGGATAGTGCTGGTAAATTGATTTGCCCGTGAAACTTAGTGCTGTCCAGGTGTAGTACCCCTGTTGTGAAAATGGGTAATAACTTCTAATGGCAAAAAAATGCATTTAAAAAAAAAAAAAAAAAAAAACAAACCAAACAAACAAAAAAGACAACCAAGCTAACAAGAAACCATCCCTGCAGATACTAGTAGTAACGAACAACCTTTGAAAAATCCCAAATTTTAGTTCATGGTGTCACAAATGACTCTTCTTGTTTAACCCCCGTTCCCCACCGCCTCACCATCAAGAACAAAATCTTGGGGAATTGCTTTCCCGTCGGGACAATGTGATAAGATACTGCCATCTACAGGTAACACGTCTCCTCTTGAACTGGTACTCTGTGCAAAAATGTCTTTGGAACTGCTACTGGTTATAACCCCAATATTCCAGACTCTTTCTTCTGAATTTGAAGTATACTTGTTAAAGAGAGTCCATGGGGAGCACATGTAGCTGCAGGGTATGCAGCAAAATTCCTGTTCTGCTTGCACAGTGTCTGCATACAGGTATTTTGGCAGGCTCTGAGAATTTAAGCCATATCTGAAATATTTATGCATGTGAAAATCTTTGTGCCTGGAAAAAAAGCCCTCTGAATTCTTGAGGGTTGTCACAACTAGAAAAGCTAATTGTGTGTTTGGTGTCTGTTCACTGAGGCATGAGGTTGGTACAGATTCCTCTGATCACAACTTCCCTCTCTTGCCCCCCTCTCTGTGTTAAGCTCTTAGGACAAAAACAGTGTTATGTTGTGTTGTTTTACTACTAATCTTTGAATATGACCAATGAGTTTTAATAGTAGATTAAAAGTTACCTTCATAGTGATGCTAACATGATTTCTCATCAATTCATTGAATGAGCAAAAAATCAGGATTCTAGAAGTACTGCTGAAGTTAGCATTAGTCTAAAATTTTTTAAATAGTTTTAGTATTATAATTTCTATGGCTTTTCAAATATGGTCAGTTTTAAGGTACTGGATTGCTCAAAGGATTTGAGGAAAGATTTGAAACCATTAATTCTATATCAGACTTTGTTTCAGGCTTAATTGATTGTTAAGGGATATTACAGAATAGTCATGCTCTAGGAAGCAATGTGCTAGAAATAATCCTCCCTGCAGAATTGTATGGTTTGATGTATACTGCTGAAGCAGGAAATTGTGACCTTTTATTAAAAAGATAAAAAGCCTGAAAAATAAGTTTAACTTGTATGGTGTTATTTTGGAAATGGAGTCAAGTGTCAGCACAAACTGTTTGTGGACTTGTATCTCAAGTGTGGAAGAACTTATGGTATGGTGGTGTTGCATAAATCAGAGGAGGAGGAGGCCTGTAAACTATGTGAGTAGTGAAAGGGGTGAGATTTTTAAGGGACTGGGTGTCCCAATTCAAGAAAGCTTTTGAATTCTTATCACCAAGCAGGTCCTTGGCTTAATCCAAATGTGTTTCTGAACTGCAGCATGCATGGAAAATACCTCTCACTTTGTATGTAAAGCTACTGGAGCAGTATGGAGATCACTGTAAACATATGGCAAAGAATGTCTTATTGAATTGTATTATCTTGCCTTTCATGAGGCTGTATGTCATATAAATGTCACCCTTAAAAGATAATAAAAAAGCTTAAACAGCTTTTACCTCTGATTTTCACATATCTTTAATCTTCAAAACTGTGCTACCTTGTGCTTTTGAGTAAAGCATTTCAAGGGAAGATAGCTCAAAATCTACAGGTAAAAACATTTTAACATTCAAAGAATCCATCATATATTTGGATGTCAGACACTACTAGAGTTTTTTTACCTTGTAATCTGTCTTGAAAATAATTGGTTGGGTTTAGGAGTGTCAAATATCTGCTTCTAGCCTTAGTTGCTCATGATGTGTAATTTTTAAACACTTGCTTCTCAAAGGAGACCTCCCCACCTGATAAATGCTGTGAAATTGCACAGTTGAAAAGCATAGAGAGGGAGTTTTCTTTTCAGTTATTTTCAGATGAGTTATATCTTAGGTGACTGAGCAGGGACTGTGTGGTGGAGAAAGGAGCAGCAAAATTAAAATGCTGATCTTTCCAGTCTTCCCTATGGCTCCTCATTCACTTTTGTCCCCTGTTACATTTGTAGGTGTGGATATTTTTTCCTTCAAGAATGCTCATCTTTATTTTCATTTTCCACTATATGTAACCATCTCTTCTCTCTCTTTTAACCAGGGAAAGAGAGGATTTCTTAATTATAATGGCCAGGTTTTCCTTGCCTTTTCATTCTGAATAGCTCAGGAGTTCTTGAAAAAGTTATCAGGGGTTTTCTTGACCAGAAACAATGGTGTGTCAAAACACATTAGATATACATTACATTACACAGATATATTAGATATATATTACATTAGACATATTTATTGTTTCATCTCCAGTTACTTGAATTTTGGACTTTGCTGCACACAGGGCTGTGGAAAGAAGCTCTCTGTTTGTGATTTCAGCATCCTTCATGTCCAGTGGAAATACAGAATCATGTAACCAGTTGTGGTTTACATTTAAGCAGTAACTCACCTTCTGCACTTTTTAATGCTGTTCCAGTTTTATTAAGTGATCAGAATTAATTGCTGTGACAAGTTCAGTGCTTGTCATCAGAATTTGAAGGTGGCCATGTCCTGACGCAGTGAGCTCTGCTGAAGAACTCCTGTCCCCAAGCAGCAAGGGGAGTGTGGCTGACAAGGGGCACCGCATCCAACCCCAGGCAAGGGGGGACAGGGAAGGGTGAGGCCCTGTGGAGGTACAGAAAAGTGGGGAACTGCTGTTTATGGTGGCAGGAGAGGCCAGAAGGAGAAGAAAGGCAACCCGATATGTTGATAAGCAGACAAGGGAATTGCAGAAATGAGGATTTGAGAAGGGGAATAAGGGGGGATAGACATGTCTGAGGGAGTAGGTGATGTCTCCTGGGAAGAGGTCTCAGTAAAATGGATGCCTGAGTGTTGATTCAGCATGTTACTCATGCTCTTAACTTCAAACCTATCAAGTCAATGCACTTAGAGTAAGTGCATTTTAAGTATCTTACTGAGTCAGGCAAAGTGTGCAGCTCCATGTTTAATTTAGCCCTTACATACATTTAACTCTTTATTGAGATTTCTGTGAGCTTTATCCTTTACGAGGTTTGCAGGAGCATGCATGTTTTTGTATGACAGAAAATTCATCCAGAGTACCTTCTCTGGTAGCACAAACATCTGGCGTGTTTGTTTGTAGAGTTGTGCATTTATTTTTGGTTTTTTGACTTAAAGTACAACAATTGAATGATTAAGCTTTCTCCAGAATACGTGCTCTGTTTTGCTTTGCTCTGATGCAGGGTCTGGTCCAAAGCCTACTGAAGCTGGGGGAAAGACTCATTACTTTTCACAGCTTTTAATCAGAGCTCTAAGGTACCCAGAGGCCCAAATGAAAAACAAGAGCTTTTGAATACCTTCAGCCAGAGAGGCACATTTTGCTGCTTTAGCACTTGAGCATCATAAAACCAAGAACCTGCTTTTTGCCTTTCTTTTTGTTCAAATCAGAGCTGGTTTTACTGCAACTATAGGTTTGTAAAAATGGAATTGTTCTTTCCAGTCTTAAAGGGAGAGGCTAAGACTTTTTGAGGTTAGGATCACTATGCTAATTATTCCTTTTGTTATTTCCGTGTATAAAGATCTGCACCATTTTATTTCAGTTGCTGCTGTTGTCTCCAGGATCATTTTCACTCTTTCACCCTACAGATGTGTTATTGATAAGTGTATGAACCAGGCCCCTTCTGACAAAGTGTTATGCTAGAGGGCAGAATTGGATCCAGTTAAATTTCTTCCCCAAAATTACTGTGCTTCTTAAATGATATTTTCAGATCATTGCTATCAAAAATGAGACTTTCCAAGATAAATTTGGGCTACATTCGCAAGTGCAGAAAGTTTCAAGCATTTACATTCTTCAGGGTTACTTACGTGATTCTACTCCTTGTCGGTGGGTTTAGCAGCACTGGACACAGAGCTGGGAACTGGGAATTGTCAGTATGTTGGAATTGTCAGTATTTTCAAGGAACTTAAGAAGCCCAACATGGACAACCTGGGAGGCTTGAAATTGCACTGCAATGTTAGGAGCTCCAAAGTAAGGAGCTCCAGGAATCAGTAGGCTGATTTCCAGAGATGCTGAGCATGGTACAATTCCCATATTCATCAAGGAAGAAAAACTATGTT
Organism: Pyrgilauda ruficollis; assembly: GCF_017590135.1. Classification (NCBI taxonomy): domain Eukaryota; kingdom Metazoa; phylum Chordata; class Aves; order Passeriformes; family Passeridae; genus Pyrgilauda; species Pyrgilauda ruficollis. The sequence goes on along the minus strand of NW_024526488.1, from coordinate 151,136 downwards.
AAAAACACACTCAAGATTTGCAGCAGTACTCTGCAGAGGTAAAACTAAAGGTGCAGGAGAGGGATATAGAGAGCCCTTCCAATGCCACTGTGAGTAGCTCTGTCACACACCAAACCTAGATTATGTCATGCTTAGCAGTGGAGACAAGCTTTTCTAATTTTTTTTTTAACTGTGACCCCTCAATCCAATGCCTAGTATAAAGTCTAAAAATCCAAGCAGACTACTTGATTATTCTATTTTTTTTTTTTAAGTATGTTTTAGCAAAGAACAAAACCTGAACTTTGGGATGGGCACAAAGTTTTCAGGTCAGTTTCTGGGGGTTATCAGAGTTTTGTGATCTGAGGTCGGTAGCAATTTTTTTGTGATTTCAAGGTGGTTTGGAAAAAAAGCCCAACCCTTTGACTCTCCTTATGAACCCACATTAGCTTTCATTTATTTGTATGTATATAGGTCTCAAAAATTGGAGTTAAATCTACTTCCCTTCACCCTTTTCTAACAGCCTAAACACGTGTAAAGCAGCTTTTTCAAAAGCCTGGCATTGCTCATTTGTCTTTTCTAGTGATAAGTACTGGAGTTGTTAACAGTGAGCACAACCTGTGTGTTCTGAGCCCCCCTTGGTGGGACAGGGGTGCAGAGAGCAGCAGGAGCTGCAGGTGTGGGATTTCAGCTCCATCCCTGCGCCTGCCCAGCTCCAGCATCATGGAATTCTTCTGCTCCTCACCACTGCAGCTGCTCCATATTCCAGAGGTCTCACTTTGCCTCTATAGCTAAGCTCTGGAGGTGGCTGCTGTGGGAATTTGGGGGTGTTTCAGCCATTCTCAGCTGGTTATTTTGCTTATTTCCTGTAATTGCAAAATAATTTTCTGAGTGTATCAGACAAATGCAGGGAATTTGCGTCTCAGGTGCTGCACTGGAAGAGATGAATTCAGGCTTGTTCCTTGACACCAGTCAGACTGTGCAGGTTTTTGTTACAGGCATCTTTGAGGGAAGGTTTCTCTCTGTCATATTCAGAAAATGCCTCTCTGAAGTCGATTACTGTCATTTTTTCTTTGATTTCTGGTTTCTCTGTTTTCCTCTTCTGTTGTAAACATTTCAGTATTTCCTGTCAAAATAGCAGTTTACTTTGAGACAGACTGTGTTCAGAGATTTCCATCCTAGAGAGCTGGTGGCTGCTCTGTGCAGTTCAGTATTACCCAGTAACAGAGCTAACCTTTGTTGCAGAGTCAGAATACCTATATTTGTAAAACAGCTACAACGGGGAGCCCTGATAGACTCTCCCTAATAAGATTTCAACATGTTTTTATGAGCAGCTGAAATAAATTGCTTTTAAAAAAGTGCCATACCACATTAAATGGGGTTATGTGCAGTTATCCTCTGTCGTGTGAAATAATTCACAGTCTCACAAAATGCAAGCTGGAAAGCCACCCCCAGGCATTTGGACTTTTTTTTTTCTCTTTCCTTCCTAGCCTTGGAAAGAGCAATTTAAACAGAATACATAGCCATGTACAAGAGCAGTCTGATACAGATTCTTTCCTTCTTTAAGACTGGTCCTGCAGTCTTTATTAATATCAGAAAAGTATGCTAACTTGGAATAAGTTTAGCCAATTTTTTTATAAGCTGGTTTTCATGAGGATACCGTAATGTTTTGTGGTTTATAAAAGATTTTGTGTGTGTGGTATAAAATATATTTTGAAGAGAAACTGATAGAATCCTTTAGCAAATATCAGGAGTGAACTGTTGAATTAATGTTATTGATAAGGATATTTTATGGGCACACAAGATTAGTATAGTAAGTCTCAATTTATTATGGTCTGTTATGTATTATTTTATACCTGTCTATTTAATTGTCAATACTGTGTTCAACAACAGATTAAATAGATATTATTTTTGTCTTATAAAAATTAAAGTAGAAAAATAATGCGTGTAACTGAATTTTCTTGATCTGTGGAACCACAGCAAAAAAATTCTAGAAGAAGAGTATACTTTTCTGCCATCTCCTAAAGGGCAGGTTTTGGAGCTAGTGACTTGACATCTGTTTTTGAAGGAACAGCAGTCAAATTTAAATTTCTGTTCCAAAGAGTAAGACATTGCTAGTTTTAAAGACTGCCATCCTATAATATTTTAAAGATGATAATTATTTTTTTAAAAGAGCTGGTATGAGTGCTTTCCTTTTTTCAATTAAATAAAATCCTGTACCACGTTTTAATATGCAACATGACTGTATATTATTTGTTACTGGTCTCTGAAAAAAGTCTATGTCAGAATGTATGTCACTTTTGAAATACCTAAAGAAAATGATCTTTGAATACATTGGTCTAGAAGAGTTTGTCACTAGTAAGTGTGCTTATGGCAGAAATACTGTCCCCTTTGCTCTCCCTGCATGGAGCCCTGGGGAGGCCAGAGAGGCACCAGAGGCTTTGGGCAGCCCCTGGTGCTGCTGGCTTCAAGAAATCTAATTGGCCTATGAGCAATTCACGGATTATAAAATAGAATATAATGCAATGAATGTTCTGATTAGTTCTGTGCAGTTCTTGGAAATGTCAACAGTTCAAAACATTGCTAAAGAGTCTCTGGGTAACCTGAGCGTAAACTGCTGTAAAACATTTCCTGCTTCAGATGCTGCTAAGTGTGAGAAGAGGCAGAAAACTCTATATACATACATGGATACATGGAATTTAGGGTGCATGCAAAAGTATATTTTGTTAGATAGACATAGTCCTGTCACAGTATTATCTAGATGGCCATTTTTGAACATATTTCTGTGTGTACAGGTTCTGTGTGCCTACCTTAAAGAATATATACAGCCCCTGTAGTTTTGAAACTGTGCACACCATTGTGTATATGTATGTCTCTTTCCAATATTTCTGTAGCTGCTTAATTTGGATACTAAAACTGACATCCTGAATGTCTCTTGGTTGGAATAGGTCTAAAGCCAGTTAATCCATTTGTTCCAATAACAGTGTTTAAAGGGTTAAAAATGCAAGAAAAGCATACACATAAATTAACAGGTGTAGAAAGCTAAGAACACTGTTTTTTTGCCTGGTTGACCCGCTGTGAAATATCAACAAAATGTTTGGAGATACAGAATGCAATAATTTTAAAGAAAAGTGAACCATGAAATGTGATTTCAAATAAAGCTTCTGAAGGAGGATAAACCACTCTGGGTACATGTAGCTTAATAGAATGTAATTGTTTTAATCAGTGTTTGACATACACCATCATTAACTGGAGAGATTATGTCTACCTTGTTTAATAGGATATTAATTCCACACTATGCAGCAGTATGTGGAAACTGCATGGTATCCCAAGAGTGATATGATGGGTTTTTTTCCTCTTTTTTTCCCCAAAGCCTTATTATGGAGGGAGAATTCTTGGATAGTTACCGGTGTAAGAAGTTCCTTTGATTTTGTGTGTAGGAGTTTAAGCTGGTGTATCACAGCACTTCAGCAGCGCTCACATTTGCAAAAACAGACTGTCCTTCAGACATCTGAGGCCCATTTCAGAAGCATTTTTCTTTGCCATTTCACTAACAGAAATCACTGAAGGACACAAATCTATCTCTTTTCCTTGTACACAGAAAAAGCCTCCCAGGCAGTGGTTTCAGTTCAGCACATTCATTACCTTTTAATTGCTTCTAAATTGCATTGTGACCTGCTGCATCAATAGCCAAATCTAACAGAAAGTAGCACGGGCTGAGCATATGTGGTGTTAGAAGCTTAACTGGCAGTTGTTTTGCTGCTGGACTGCAGAAAGGACACTCCATGAAGGACGATGGCATTTTGGGATCTTTTTCAATGCACTATTAGCATTGTTTGGAAGTAACTGTAACTATCCGCTTGTTTATATGCCAGAAATGTTTCCTTTGGGCGATGAGCAGCCCAGAACCTTGTTGTATCACTATCAGATGTGGATATATGTATTAAGTTTTCACTTGTCACTGACTAAATGTAAAACTTTCAGTGTCAGCTGCGGCATGTAAGAGCTTCCATGGAAAACGTACTTGCATGCAAAGTCACAACTGAATAAAGAATTTTATTTCAAATTCTAAGCCATGGTAGAAGAATCACCCTTGGAGGAAAGATAAACTTGAATACGTTTTAGGCTGAGCCACAGCAGGCCCAATGCTATAAAAGGTAAGCTATCACACCAACCACTGTGGAAGCTGAGGTATAAAAATCGCTGCTCTCCTGGAAGGCTTATTCAAAGCTATTTTGCAATCACTTATAGGATGTAACCACACCATCTTACCTACTGACAATTTCAGCCACCTAGCATGTGTGTTTTAGTCCTTTGCTTTGCTCCTCCCCACCTCCCAAAAAAGGTACAATAACTGTGAGCTGAAGTGTGGTGTTCACTGTATTGCAAGTGCACACGTTTCCTTTTCTTTAGCCTTTACACTTAGCAAACCATGTCTATAGAATTAGTGCAGCTGCTGTTCCTTTACAATTTTTGGAGGATATTCTTTGTATCTTTTTTTTGGGTTTTTTTTCCTGGGTGTTTTTTTTTTTTTTTTTTTTTTGGTTTTTTTTTTTTTTTTTTTTTTTTTTTTTTTTTTTTTTTTTGTGGGAACAGTATTTGGTTAATAGTGAAGAACAGCAGTATTTTTAAATTGTGTCTTCCTTTGAAATTGCCCTACTTTAGGGATTGTATCTATTATAATGGCTTAACACTGCTGGCTTTTGTCCACTGCAGAGACTGCTGTGGCTTCTTTTTGTAAGACACTTTAAAGCCAGGCATCATTTGGATTGTTTCACAGGCTGCACCAGTCTTTGCAACTGGGGACACTGGTGAGAGATTCAAAAGAAAGTGGTTTGTGTGTGTTGGTCTCTTGACTAATACACACAATTACAAATATTTAGATCATTCTTATGGTGTTTTCAAGTTTTGAGGTCACTATCTATTGAATACTTTCATCAAAAAAAGCGGCTTTTCCCAACCATGCTGGGAGCACTAGAAATCCTCGATGTCCTTGAACTTCAATAGCATCGCCCAGCTCCTCCCAGGTTACTCGTTGTTATCCTTCTTTTGTGGCATGAGAGAGACCCCTGGAGGCACCAAAGCACTGGAAGTGGCACACGGAGTAAACTGCCCATGCACTCTTCAATTCTGACCTTAAAAACTAGCTATCAAGTATATGAAGCATTTCCTCAAAGCAACTTTCAAATTTGTCATAAGGATGAGTAAATAAATTATTCACAAGCACTAGCTTGGTTAAAGAAAAATATATTAGAAATATTAACCATATATTTGTCAACTCCTCTTTGAAAAGCATTTTTCTATTACTGTAGATTAGCTATCCTATTGCTATCTTAAAAAAGGAGAGAACAGAAAAAAAGAAAACAGCCACATTTCTCCTCTGTGCCCTAGAAAGCTCTTCTGGAACAGAAGATCTCTTAGACTAATGCATTTCAATAGAGTTCAACAGAGTATTTCAATGAAAGTTCTATCCCTATTTTTCTCCTCATATGGTAGCTTTCAAATGTTGATAGATGTGATCTACTGCCATGCTCCAGAACTGTCTGATGGAAATCAAAGATATGTGTTTGCTCTCCTTGAGGTGAGCAAAAGTTGACTGACCCCACTAAATAGAAAGCTAAATTCAGAAGATTTAAAAAAAAAAAAAAAATGAATACTAATGTCTTAATTTCTAAAGTTGGGTGAGTCACTCCAGGCTCAGGCTTTCACAGGGATTAGTCACTGCACTGTGGGTCTCCACTGCTCTCAATAAACACCATATGAGGTTTGGAGCAAGGACGCAGTTTGAGCTCGCTGTCGTACCCTGGCTCTGCCTGCAGGAAACTGGCTGAGTGCAAATGAGCTTGGACTTGAAGCCACATCTCTTTGCCTGGCATGAGCAGAAGAAATATCTGTCTCTATCTGTTTGCTTATGTATGCTCTTGGACCTGTTGGTTTTTCCAATGATTCGTGGGTTACAAAGCAGAGTTTAGGCACAGCAGTTCTGCCAAACACTGGATAGCTGTGGAGTATGGTAAGCACCACATAGTTTATAATTCACATGATACCAAAGTACTTCAGGAAAAAAGGATTCAGACCTTCTGCTTTCTAAACATTTTTCTTATGCAAAAGAGACTGTTTCCTACAAGTTTTCAAATGCTGTTTCTCCTACAGACCTAAGGTGCTCTGGCTTTTTTATGACTGTCACTGTATGGACTGACCAAGTGACTCAGAGCATGCTGGGTGGAGGTTGGCATTGTTGCTCACCTGGAAAATGCCCTGTACCACTCTTGCAGTGCTGAAAAGTGTAAGTTTGCCCAGCAGACAATGCCACTGAAGGGATGCTGATGTGCATCTGACTTGTGGCTAAGCCAAGTCTCTTTTGTCCCACTTCTTAGCAAAGGGGCAGGAAGGAGAAGCATTATTGCAGTGAGGGGATGTGAAGTGGTGTCAGGTCCCCTCAGGCAAGGACTGATCTTGAAGCTCCTTGCTAACAGCTCTGTGTTGCACCGGGACCAATGTAACACAGCTGCCTTGCTGACACTTTAAGTTTGTTCAGAATGAGGCTCAAAGGTGCTTTCATTTATGTGAGTTAGGCTTCGCTTTTTTTTGCCTTCTGACATTAGAGAGTTGACATTTGCTTTCCCAAGGTCACACAAGAAAGGGATCCTGAGAAGAGACCCCAGGAATCCTGGCTCTCATTCCTGTACATTAGTCTCAAAACATCTTGTCCTCTTTTGCTCCTCCACATTTATCTCCTTTGCTTCCGCGCTGCTTGTGGGGTTTTGCTGCACTGTATGCACTGCCAAGCTTGGGAAACAGAGCGTTGTGCGTAATGAATGGTATCAATTTTCTTGCAAGTACTGTGTATTTGTAGTATAACCCTATTAACACTGGCAAGCTAGCTTTTATGATTGCTGAATAAATCCTGAAGGCTAGGTCCTAAGTAAAGTTAATATCTGCCACATAGATATTACCCAAGGGAATATACCACTCTTTGAAGTAGTTTTAGTCTTTGCAGGACTGTGAAAGTTTAATGCAGCCCATAATCTGTTATCAGAAAATATTCATGAAAAATAGCTCAAATGTGAAAACACACTGAAATCTCCTGTAATTTTCTTCCTAAGATACTGAGCTGTTGGTGTCTTTTTAAAATCTGAAATGGAAATGAGACACTACATAGTCAAGTACTGCATAATGAAATAAGCATGCACCAATAAAATAACTTCACTGTGGAATCCTTCAATCCTTAAATTTATGTGAAATAATTATGTTATTTAATTTATTTAATGGTATTTAATGAAAATATAATACAGTTTGAGAGCTAAGTTCTGTATGAGTTATCAATGGAGTTTAGTGGGAAAAGTCTAAGAAATTACCCTACATTTGAAGCAAAAAGAAATACCATTGCCAAAACAGTGCATAAAGGAAATTCTGAATTATAACCACCAGTGAATCAACTTTGCTTCATAAAGTTCATGTGTTACAGTAGATAATAAACATTGTTGACTGTTCTGAGCCTACATAAAATCGCCCTATAAAACCAGCTTGGGTGATTTTCTGTCTAGCAGTGGCAAAGTGAAGCTGAATACATGTGGGTATCAGAAGTAAACCCCGTAATTCTGAGGACAGCAGGGACCAAGATGGATCCCCCTCCTAATTAGAGTAGCCTTAGACTGCTCCATTTTATGCTCAGCTCCCAGTGCTCTCCAGAGTTCACTTGGAAAGGGAGGTTTCCTAGGACACAGCAAAGCATCATTGCACCTGTGAAGGAAATGGGAGTGGTGTATGCAGCAGGATTATGGTACCTGGAGACTGCCTCATCCTGGGGACAGTCTTGGGGGATTACTAGATTTGGTGGAACTGAAGGATGGGATTCATCATTCTGTGTCACTTTTGAGAGTTAAAATAGCCAGCTTCACAACCCCACATAAGAAAACAAGGAAAGCTAAGAAACTTGGATAACTTGTAACTGTGAAGGATATTTTAGACTGTTCTAGTACCTGAACAAGGATATAGAAGTCAAGCAATATACATTTACCTATTTGGGAGTGAGGCAGGGGGTTTTCAATAAGAAATATCTCTTTGCCTGTAGCTATTGATAAGGTGTTGACAGAACTGCATCAGCTTTCCCAAGTTCTGTATATCATTATCTATCAAGTTTCTTTGTCTCTTTGGAGTTATCTCCCAGCTTCAAACATGTTTATTTACTTTTTTTTTTCCACTTCTAAACTAACATAAATAGTCTTTGGACCCATTACTTGTGCTTCCTTTATCCCAGAAACAGGGAGAGCAAACCACTGCAGATGGGAGGCCAGCAGCTGGATGGCAGTGGCTGGGTGTTTGCAGCTGGGTGCATCCAGCAGCTTGAGTCCAAATCTGCCTGCCCTCCTGTACAGCACCAATCCTAATGCATCATAACACACACTTGCTAATTGGTTTTATATCTTATTCACTTACTGCCTATACCAATCATTTTTCTTGCTGTGCTCCAGGCTGTGTTCCCTGAGTTTGCATGTCTTGCTGTGTGACCTTGGAAAGGCATGAACATTGTGAATTTTGAAATTAGATTTGGAATTAACTTTCTTTGTGGGCTTTTTCCCCCCATGCTATAGTCTTGCAAGAGAATCACCTTTAGGCTTTTGCTGAAATAGTTTGGCTTCCAAAGTGCTGTGTAATAAATTGTACATTCTAATGTTATTTCTTCATGGCTGCCACAAAATTCTTTGTAAATAGATGAATAATTTTCTTGTGACCTGTTTAAAGTTAAAAGTTTGAAAACCAGTTTGACTAGCATAGCAAACCACCAGCACAGTTTGATTTTCTTATCCACTTAAAATCCCCATGTTCTACTTGAATACATATTTTCAAGAAAGTTAGAGGTGGTTGGAGACCAGGTGGGTTGAGGGAAAATGTGGGTGGGGGCAATTTCTGGACACTGTATCTGTTCTCTCCTCGCTTCTGTAGATTTTTAGATTATTTAGAATCTTCTAGATTTGTGTGTGGGCAGTTGGCATCCAACAGGCTACCAGATAAATGAGATTATCTATTGTTTGGGGGTGTACATGTACTGTGTGCTCTAAGCTTAAGTAGCTACAGGTAGCTGAGGTGAAACCCATTCCAGGAAAAAAATTTTGTGTTTGAGGAGGAACTTCTAGATGACTTTGAGAGAAATATTGATGGAATAAGAATATGCTAAGTGGTTACTTTAAAAAAAGGTTGGTCTTTCCTCTCAGCATAAAACTTTTCTTAGGAAAAGTAAATAAGTAAAATCCTGTCTGGAACATTAGTGTAAACAAATGCTTGAAACAGTGACATGATTAATGAAAATCAATCTCCAAGTGATATTTGAAGAGACTGGAGATTTCATTGCTCAGATGCTCGCAGTGAGACTGGACAAAGCATTCTCTGTCTTCAGTGGATTTGCAAGACTTGCACTGTCACCTGGACTGAGATGTAGCTTCCAATTCTCCTCAGCCAATTAGAATATTCTTTCTTTGCCTAAATTAGTGTCTTAAAAAAAAAAAAATCAAAATCAGTCCTGTGTGTCCAGAAAAATGCAGCATAGAAAAGATATCTGTAGGTCCTTATTGTTTTATTATTATTATTATAACTTAAATTTTTCACTGACAAAATACTCCTTTATATTTAGGCAGTTAAACATTTTAATTTTATAATTGGTAGGGAATTTTATTGTGTTATAAAGCTTTGTCTAGCTGCATATTTGCTGAGAGTTAAGATCCAAGTAGAAAAAGGTCACCAAAACTTAAGTAATTCAAAGCTATCATCTCGTGCTTATAACCCCATAACATCTCAGAAAAGAAACTCATTATTGATTGTGCCTAAGGCTTAGGATAAAGTATGTCTCTGTATAGTTAATTGTACCCCACGGTACGGCATCATTTCTGCTGTGGCAAGCTCAATTTAGTTTTGTGGAAGTATTACCCAGTAAGATTTGCAGATGGGGCTGATAGACATCCATTAATTAGGTGACCACAGCAAATGTGGAACTGTCCAGTTGGGAAATGGGACTTTGTAATGAATTATGTCTGGATGTGCCAGTATTAATGGCATCTCAACGTTTGTTGATATGTACCAAGGAAAGTAAATCAAAGAAGGGTTCAGCTGAACTTGTGTTTTGCAATGCAGATGGGTTGCAAGTGCCTGCTGCTGGATCAGATCCTAATCTGTTTCAAGTCTTTGCAACACTGAGGTCACAGGAAGTCTGACACTGAATCTGGCTTATTTATGTCCAGACATGTACCAGAGATAGAAAGACTACGAAAAACAGGGTTTGAAAATAGCAAAGGCTTATCAGTCTGTATCTTTCTTATTGCAACAACAAACTGGTTAGCTCAGTAGTGCCCAGTCCTCTGAGTGAGCTGGGCCCCTGTGCCCCTGGAAGGAGGCAGAGAGCACTGAGTTTTGTAGGACTATCTCAGCTTCCAGTCTGACAAAACTTAGTTATCATGGGAATTGTTACCTTTTAGAACCATTTTAGCAACAAATTCACATTTCATCTGTTCTCCCTGTGAAGTAGCTTGAAATGAAATGTGGTGTATTGCATACCAAAGCTGTGTTGAAGTAGTCCTGTGACTTCTGAAGTATATGGCCTCCTAGGAATTGCCAAAAAAACTCCTTATATTTTAGAGTAAGACCCTTAAAACCTTAATGCACCACTTCATTACAATGTACTGCATGGTACTCTTACATAGTGATATTAATGTGACTTTGCTATTCTAAACTTATCACTTTTCTTCAAATATTTCTTGCTTGTAAGTTCTGTTTTTCAGCAGAATTTACAGTCTAATAGTATAAAAAATGTAGCATCAGTTTCTGTAATTGTGCTTTTCTTGATGTATGTTTTGCTGTGGCACTGTGGAAAACAGCTCAAACCTGAAGGGCTCATGCCCCTCCTACAGTGTTTTTACTGTGCTATTAACCTTCTGTGATTAAAGTGTCTTTTTTTTTAATGAAAATGGAAAAACAAGGACTACTTTGGGCAAAGGACTTCACTGGTTGTTTTTGAAGTATAATTAGAATTATCAAAATTAAAATAGAGTAAATGTCTGTAGTAAGCATCTAAATTCCTTGAAATAAGCAATCTGTTTTACCTCTCTCTTTATGGAACAGAAAACTGGTAAGCTGGAGGTGTTTAACATTTTAGAACACTTTAGAAATTTTTCTTGTCAGTTTTCAAGTGTTCTGTGGAAATGTAAATTACTGTCTCTTGGTTTGGTCAAAATAAGTTATATAACAACAGACATTGCCAAGAAAATGGTTGCAATTGTAGCAAATTATTTTTGGTGTTACACCAAGTCTTCTTAAGCAAGTTAAATTATTTTTTTGACTCTCAGACTAATTAGTGCCATATCAAGTTATTTGGAAAAAAGTAAATTAGGTAGAATTTGCAGAACTGTGGCTTTGCTCAGTAGGTGGTTTCCATGGAAAGCCCACACTACTGCAGAAAATTCTTTTGTGCGTGTGGCAGCATGTGAAGAAAAATAAGACCATGTGAAAACAAATTCTCAGAATTATAGATTAAAAAAAAAAAAAGTCTACTTTGGAAGTATCAGTTAAAAGCTCACAGTTTTAATTCATCTAGCACACATAGGTGGAAAAACAATCTCTGACCAGAGCCAGATATTATATTTGTCCAGGGCAACACCTGCAGCTCATTTATCATTTCACTGAAGCGAGTGATTCATGGCCCATGTATTATTTTCCAGGATGATTAAGTAATAAGACAAGGACATGAAATAAGGAAGGAAATAAATTGGCAGTGTTTCTATAGCTACAATTCTTATGGCTTAATTGTTTAATGGAATGTGGTGATGTTCATACATTCCTAATTGGAGGAAACTATGAGCTGATAAGATAATGCAGCGCTTCAGCTGGCTGAATGATTGCTATGTTCAGTCCATGTGTACAAAATTTTAGATTAGCCTATTGATTATCTAGTTGAAATGCCTACCATGTGGAACACTAAATTTGCCCAAGAAAAAAGTAAAACAAACTTCAATAAGGTGTGATAAAACTCTCACACAATTATGTACTCACTGACACAGGGCATTCCGTTTTGGTTTTTTTTAGGTCTACTTGGTTTAATGAGTCTGCTGCTGCACATTTAATTTTTACTGTCTTTAAATTTCATTCTTCACTATTTCTGCTTTTAAACAAATGCACCCACACTTGCAGACTATGTAGATGTTAGAGATGAGTTTTTCAATGAAGCAACAAGTAAGCAAGTTCTTGCAGATCAAAGAAAAAGAATGATTTATAACCTGTTTGTAACTTTGAAATTGGATTTTATTAAAGAAATGTATTGCTTATTATTCTAAGTACAGTTGGAAAACACTTTCCGAGACAGCAATGAAATAAAATGTGAATGTTGCTAAGTAGTCCCTAAATAAAAGATAAAGTGTGATGATTTGCAGAATATAATGAGGGCAGTACACGGTCACCTTATCTAGGCATCATCTAGTGACCACCAGTGCTGAAAGCTGCTGCTGTCTCACCAGCTCAGTGACACGTGCCTAAATCAGTTAAATGTTGGTCAGCACATTGGGGCGTTCCCAAAAACTATTGCACAACCAACACCTGTTACTCCTTCATAGCCCTGAAGGGTGTTGTGCTTCCTGTGGCACCTTGAGAGCTGATATCAGCTCTCACCCTTCCTGTGATGATGATTTTATCTGTGGGTCCATCTGCTCCACGTGCTCAGTGTAGAGCACAGCAGCTTATCCCTCCCATGCACCATCCTTGCAGCAATTGCAAGAGATGCTGTAGGAAAACACTGAAATGAAAGCAATGGAAGACTTTGATAACTGGAAGTTTGTAAATTAAATCTTTAATTTCAGTAACTTCACTTTATTTTAATGTAGCAAAGTGGACTGGAGCAGAACAGGCTCAACATTATTTAAAAGAAACTTGCAATGCAAACTGATTTTTCTTCATGCACTTAAAAGCACTTGCACAAGATGTCTGTTTTGGGGAAAGGAGTTATCAAAATATGTTTAAAATTAAACTTACTAGAGCATAGGCATCTTTGAAATGGGAATGCAAACGGCTTTCTAGAGAATCCATTTAAATCACAATTAAATTAGATATCTATTGATCACAGTCTCCCTATTGCAGAAATTCCTGTTGATTTCAGGAGGTTGTTTCAGCTGTACTCCCATATGTACTTGGGACTTTCTCCAGCATGTCTGTCTGGAGCATAAAATCCAAAAGGAAATGCATCTGCTTAGGGAAAAGGTGACAATTGTAAATAAGAATATAGCTATTGTTCAGGACCTCTACAATTCTAATAGTGTTCTCTGATAGAAGTGTAAGATCTTAATTGAAAGTCATCAGCAAGGAGTCTGACTAAGAATTTGATTTTTATTTTTTTATTTTTTAATTAAGCAGAATTATCAAATACATAGTGTAAATTGTGCATTTTGTTAACTAACAGGCTTTAGCACCTTCAGGAAATGCATCTACATGAGAGGAGTCTGGTTGCAATGGTGACTCAGGGGACAGAAGGAGACATTTTAAAATTTCTATGAGAAAACAAAATACTCAGAGGGGAGTGGGAGGAACAACATTGTCCCATAACACTCATTGGTGGTGGCACACTTTGTGCTAGCCCTTTTTTGGTTACACTTTATGAAATATACGACTCAGCATTAAAGATATAATTATATTTAAAAAGCCAAGCTTTAGCTGTGTCAGAGAGCATTTACAGTTGCTAATCTTTTCAATGAAGCTGTTAAGTAAAATATGTTAAATTAATTGATGCTTGTTTTTGAAAAAGCAGATCAAATGAGAGGTAACCTAGTATATTTAAAATATATTATGCAGTTTTTTGACAAAAAGTCATAAAATAAATATGTATTGTGCTCAGTGAAACTTCTGGAAATTTAATTATTCATCCATTCTTACAGTCACGTGGTCTCTCCTACAGATCTGTGAAACAGAAAAAACCTTAAACCCACACACCAGCATGTTTGTCTGTCGCCAACAATATAAAATAATATATTTTGTGGTAACTTCATTCCACAGGTTCCCTTCAGTCATATATTCCTTTAGGCTTTGTATACTGGACACGTTAATGTCACTGGCTGTAGCTCAGAGTAAATATTTGCAAGCTTCAGCACGAGTTCTGCCTCATAACTGGGGTTTTAACTACCAGCTTCTCCCAGCGTCAAGTGCCATGGCACTGGTGCTGTGCCAAAACTGTGGGGCAGACACTGGATTTGCCAAGTGATGGCTGAGGCACTTGCTGAAACCATGGAAAAATGTGGCCTACACCAAAAACCTGGAGATGTGACATCATTGGTCTCCTTATATCAATAACTCAGGACCCTCATTTTTGTAGTTAAAGTATCATTCTTCCTGCCTTATGGATTCCATGGGGTGTCACAAATAGTACTGTGCATGGAACCTGAGTGACTTCTTTGGCTGTTGACAGAATTCAGGCTACATAACGTGTACAGAAAGAAGCATTAATTGTATAGATATGATTTAATAACATTCAGTGAGGCTTAGACTAAACCCAAGAGGCTTTTTCTGTACTCGACATAATGTAACTACAACAGGAATAATTTCAGCAAACCATTTGAAAGCAATTATTTTTATAACTCTGCTTTGTCCCATAGGAAAAAAAAGAAATCAATTATGCAGTTCCCATCTGAGTTGCTTTTAATATTTAGTCAACAGTTGGATATATAGCTATGAACAGATGATACATGGGTTTTTCCGTATCTCTAAGTATTGTATTTAATTTCTTTCTACAAAATTCAAATTCTAATGGGAAATTTTGCCTTGGGAAGTAGATGTACATCCAGCACAGTAAGTTATGGCACAAAATTTAGGGTATTTTTCCCCACATTTATGGTTTGATACCTTAAAGTTGGGCCATAATACGCCTTGTGAAATCTTTCAGCTGCCCAAAAGATCTGCTTCCTACCTTGCCACCAGTACATACAAATTCATTAATCTGGAAGATGACAAATTTTCAATATTACATGCTCTTTGAACCTGAAAGCAGGTGTTCTTTCCCTTCAATGTACTGTCAAAAGCCAGAGGGGGAAATAGTGTATTTTATAGAAAAACAGTAGTTCTAGTGGGGCAGATTGTCAGTAGCTTCAACTGCATTCTGGGAACATTAAGAAATGGTTCCCTACACAATTTGGCATTTGAGGTATGTGTTCTTAAGTATTTCTCCACTAACCCTCAGATGTGCAACTGTATTGGTAATTTAGTTGTGATTTCTTACACAAGTTGTAGTTCACTGCGAATGCCCTCCTGCCCTCAGACAAAGATCTGTAGCTCTTGTATCAAAGTGCTACCTTAGAATGGCAGTGTCACAGAGAAGAACAAAATTAAGGAAGGCAGAAACCTATTTGACCCACTGACACACAGCCACGTTCACAGAGAATGAGAGACGTAATAATTATGTTATTACCAGTGGGAGTAGATGGCAGATGGAATCCGGTTGTAATCCTTCCTTAATTTTTCTATACATGTCCAAATAATTTTCAGTGAGAGTTCTGATAAGTTAAAATAGGAAGCAATTAAACATCTTCTCTTTTTCCTTTCAGCTTAGACTGTGGTATTTTCTTTCTCAGGTGGTACTTCACTATAGAGAAATATGATTGACTCACTACCTCTATATATATGTATGTGTGTGTATATATATATATATATATATATATACACACACACATATTCTTTGTAAATATTACAGTAACAGTAATGGAGGGTTTTCTGATTCTGTCACTGAGGTTACCAGCTTTGTCTAGGAGTAAATTACAGTGAACTCACATTGCTCCTATGAATAGGTCTGGTTGCAATTCTGTGATGTGGTCTCTTGAGCTGTGACCTTGCTGCTTCACAATACATTTCCCTGCTGAAGAAGTAGAATAACCTGACTGGTTTCATTTGAGCTGGACTCACTAAAGCACTGTGTTCTTAAGCATCACAAAGGCACTTGGCATTTCAGGTGGGAAGCAACAAATTCAGAGTGGAAGACCTGCTGGAGGTGCTTTGGTTCTGTTTCAGTACTGAATTACAGAATGCTGCAAGAAAACTTCAGTAGAGGCCTCTCTGAGTAGTATGTAATTTGGCTTTAAATATCAAATTCATCAAGCTTTCAAACCCCTAAATAATATTCCTTTCAAAATTGGGACCTTACTAAACTCACAGCAGAAAATTTAGGAGCTAAGCTGTAATTGCATCTGAGCAGCCCAGGGCCAGAAAAAGATTTTTAAGTGCTTTGTATGAGCAGCCTATTAAAGGGGAGCCTAAGCAGTTTATCTGATTGTGGCTAATGCAGAATAAACAAGCGGAGGTGTTCAAAGTGCTACTGGGCCTGAATGCGAGGAGGAAAAGAACCTTCTACTGATTCATGTGCAGCTATGCATGCTCTGTTAT
Organism: Pyrgilauda ruficollis; assembly: GCF_017590135.1. Classification (NCBI taxonomy): domain Eukaryota; kingdom Metazoa; phylum Chordata; class Aves; order Passeriformes; family Passeridae; genus Pyrgilauda; species Pyrgilauda ruficollis. The sequence continues at coordinate 134,762 of NW_024526488.1, read as the reverse complement.
TCACAGCTGGCTGAAAAGCAGAAGGAATCTGAAACAGACTTGATGCAATTTTCATGCTGCTAGCATATGATACCTTTTTAGACAGCAGATAGAGGACAGTTGGAATTTCAGTATTTTCAGTTTCTGATGGCTTCTGCAGGCAGTCAGCAGCTGGCCTCTTATTTCTGTGAGCATCTGTGCACAGATGAAGGGCCAGCACCTTCTAGCCAAGACAGTGCACCTCTGGGTTAGAAGTGATTGTAGAGATGGAACTATTACAATCTAAGGAAATGGAAGCAAAGAAATTGTTTGAATGTATGATTCTTGAGTGAGGTATTGCTGAGTAAGGCTGCACTGTTGGGGAGGAAGTTCTTGATGAGTACAGTTGGAAAGGGTGGCTAAGAACACCTGATTTCTATATGTGCCATGGGGCTGGGATCTGCAGTGTCTGCCAGCCATAAAGAACATATCATAAATTCAGAGAACCACCCTCCCCTTCCCTAGCACCAGCCACGGCTGGCTGTTGACAGTACTTGGGAAATGCAGGTTTGGGTATCCCTGAAACAATCAATATGTAACACTAATATCTCTGTGTTTTCTGTTTGGGAAAAAAACAAACACACAAAAGCAACTGACACTACCAGAATTTTCCCATGGTTCATGCTTTTTTAATGGCTTTGCTTGTATTGGAGCTTTCTCCTTGAATTCCTGGTTTTTTTCCTGTAGTTTTCAGTTAAAACACACCCATGTGCCCACTCCTGTGTGTGGAGTTAGTTGCTTGGGGAGCTGTGCTTTTCCCTCTCCCAGTTAGCTCTTGCTCTGGTATTGCCACGTAGCTCTATCTTCAATGCTAGCATCTATTATTTTCTTTATCTCACGCCATAAAGAAGCTTAATTGTTTTGTTTTGGGCTTTTTATTCAGCCTGACTGACGAGCATACTAAGCACACTGCAGCCTGGCTTGCCCAGAGATGAAAGGCTCTTAGGATGCCACCAGCACTTTTCAGAGGAGTCTGTTTAGTTGGCTGCACCCTGCTGCTGCTTAGCAGGGAGCTGTGGAGCACACCTGCACCGTGAGGGGCTTGGCAGACCCCCTGTGTCCCCCAAACCAGTGCTTGGGAGGGATTCCACTGCATCAACCAGCCTGGCTTCCAGTGGGTAGGAAAGCCCAAAACAATCCCTGTCTTGGGTGCTCATCTTCTGTGCTGCTCTGACAGATAAACTGGGATGGCTGTTGCTTCCCATCAAATAACCTGTCAAAATCACAATAGAAACAACTTTCTGCACTTATTATAACTGGAAATAAACTGTATTACGGATAAGTTATATTGCTTTTTCTGAGGAATGTTGTCCATAAGGTATTTTTTGTATGTGATTTCTATGATCCTTTCCATAATACTTTAAATGCAGGAACATTGATCTAGGTAACTTTTAATTTGGACAAAAATAGCAGAGGCACGTCCTACTAGGAAAAGAAAAAATGTATCACATTTCTAGTCAAGATTTTCTGTTGGGGCTAAAACAAATCAGAGAGCTCTGCCAAAATTAAAACATATCTGTGCAGCTCTAACTTAAGTGGTGCTGTATAGAAATTGTTTGGGGTTTTAAAAAAACCTAACCAAACAACAACAATAAAAACCCAAATAATCAAAAACAAACAAACAAAAACCCCAAAACCAAACCAAACAAACAAACAAACAAAAAAAAAAAACAACCAACCAAACATGGGGGGGAAAAAATAAACCTACCTGGAAAAATTCTGAGCAGCATTGTTGGAAAGAGGCTGAAAACAGTGAGGCATTATCTTAGCCTCTAAACTCATAACTCAGTTTAGAGGTTTCAGTAAAGCTATTTGTGAAAACTGGTCTTTTCTTTTTTTCCTAGAAAGAAATTGATTTTTAATCTGGCAAGAGCTTTTTCTATGTGGTAGTGATTTAAAATGGATAATAATGCCAGGAATAAGGGAAAAAAGATTGCAAATAGCTCAAATAAGTCAAATGTATCAAAAAAAAACATTATCTTATTTTCCTGCCAAGAACATGAGAAGCATTAATGTGGCAAATCATTTTTTTTTCAGCTGGATATATTAAAAGGGCCAAAGTTGGAAAAACAGAATCTGTAAGGAATTAAACTGAACAGAACATGGAATATACAAAATATGTATAGGGAATTATCACCACAATTGTAAAACACCACAGTAATATCCTAATTATCTAGTAGGGTAGAGGTAAACAATACTTAGAATTTTAGCTGAGAAATGGGTTACTTAAGAAAATTCATGTTAGCCTAAACATTTTAGTCTTAGTTTTCTCAACTTGTGTACCAGAAGAATCACCCAATGCAATGCAATATCCTCTTTCTGACTAGATGTCTTTTCCTACTAGTGAAAGTGTGTGTGCCCACATTTGAGTTGTAGAATGAACCGGCTGCAGTTGTTTGAGGCTGTAAGTACAGTCTTACGTTTCAATCGAAGCTTGGTGCAAATATTCTAAATGGGATTGCAATAAAGGAAAAGGGGATAATGAGAAGCTGACTCCTTCCTGCCATGGAAAGGTGTATTTCATGCTCCTGGGAGAAACCTGCAGACTTATCAGTAGCACATACTTTTTGGAAATGTGGAGGGAACCAGTCCAAATTTTGCATATGCAAAGTTTATTTACCAGCACATTTTCTTCTAGATAGACATGCAGCATGTATATTTACTTACCTCTGTGTAAGGATGTGGCTCAGGGATGGAAATTCCAGCACTGATATCAGAAACGATGCTACAAAAGTTCTTTTTTTCTAGTGCACTAAAAATGGCTTCGTTTTTCCAAAACAAATCATTACATCTTTTCTGGATTGCATGGCATGGTTATTTTTATTCCCTTCCTTTCTGCCATCTGTCCATAAACCTATTGATTGTCCCAGCATTCTCTGGTTTTGCTGCTGATGCAGTGTATCAGTTTCCTTTTTATGACAGGGACTTTTTCCCCCTGATCTTTGGAGGACATTTATGTAAAGTGAAACAAAGTTTAGTTATAATGGTGATGTAAGCAAGAGGATAAAACTGCATTGATCCAACATTAAATATAATCAAGAGGAATAAATCACACCTTAGAAAAAAGGGATGGGGTCAATAGTTTTGAACCGTTTGTTCATTTCATATGATTTTGATATATTAAAGTCTGGTTAATTTTTTCCCTGGTGTTATAATTTTACCAGAAATGCTCTTGACAAGCTTAAAAGAATTTTGTCAAAGACCTGTTGAATATTTTTAGAGAGATACTTTGAATGTTTCATTTTACAGCTTAGGTAGCTAACCTTCTGGATAGGTTGTACAGCTCCTATCAGACTGATTAAAAAGATATGCTGGGTCAAGCTCTTCCTGTCTTAAATACTCTTACAGTTCTATAGACGTGGAATTAAAGCAACTAGTTTTTGTGAGGCTGATTCCCAGATTCCTTTTCAAGTTACTTAGCAAGCTGTGTTTGTTGAAGAACATGGCAAATAGGGATTGATTCTAAAAGTTGAGGTTCAAATTAGAATGGAGGCAATAAATCATGTCTCTGAAAAGAAAAGCTGTGTTCAATATATTTATCCTTATAAAGGCTGCATAGAAATTAAGCTGTGTAACTCTAGAAAATTAGTCTGTAAATATTTTTGTTGCTTCTTGAAATTCCCCTTGCTTAGGTGGAAGATACCTTTCTGGAGGATTTTGTGTGTTTTACTTATGCAAATTTTACATAAAGGTAGTGTTCTTGTATGATTGTTCCTGTTATCTGAAGGATAAAAGTACAGACAACAACTCTGAAGAAATGCCAATAAATTACAGTCATAAGACCAGAATACCCTCCCGTGTTTTCAAATCACACTTGTCTTAGCACTTAATAAGTTGATTTCTTCTCAAAGACAGAAATCACTGATCTTCTCTCTAGTACTTCCATGGAACTTATGAAAAGTGTGTTCTGATGTTAAGGTCTCCTGATTCACACTGGGCCACACTTTGTGGCAAACCTCTCCTAAGGCACGGTGTTACAGAGGCCAGTGTTCCAGGGGTGGAGCCAATCCTGTGTCACAGGGAAGCAAAAAAGTGTAAATGGGTTACAAAAAAATTGACAAATTGTAGTGGACTCTATGTCTAAAATCATCATTGACTATAAGAAGACTTTTAAAAATGTAGGAAACCAGATCAGTTCAGTCGTTTAGGTAAGTTTTGTTTTCTCTAGAATACTATTTAGCAAAATATAAAATGTTACTCAGTAAAGATCACTTCAATGACTGTGGAGACCTGAATCCCCCTGGCTCGAGTTCAAATATCTACTCATACTCCCCAACCAGTTTTAAGCTGAGAATTTGCTACAGGGAGAAGCAGGAAATAAAAAATGTTAGTAAATAACATTGCAAACAGCTTTGCATGATCACACCTCAGTGGTTTTGAGTTGGTAAACAGCACAATGATATCAAATTGAACTACTTAATCATTAAATAAAGAGTTCTGACCTATACAAGGTAATTCTAATTAAAATCCAGTGTCTGTGCACTGCAATTTATTGCATCCATTGCAAGCTCTTTGCTTTCAAAACTACTTAGAGTGATACAAAGAGAACTTATTTTAATATTGGGGACCTCATCACCAAAAATTTGTGGTGCCTAATGCCTGTTTCATCCTCATGTCTTCTCTAGTTTATCCTCAAAAAGTGTGTTTGCTTCAAAACTACTTTACCCTCCCTTACCTGCTGCATACCTTAGTTGTGGTCTTCTCAGAATTTTCTCTTCAAGTATGTTTTGTTTCTTCAGGGTTTTCTGAGGGTTTTGTTTTTTGTTGTTGTTTGTTTTTTTTTTTTTTTTTTTTTTTTTTTTTTTTTTTTTTTTTGTTCTCTTATTTGTTCTCTTATTTGTTCTGGGGTTTTGTTTGTGCCTCAATTTGGTTTGTGGGGTTTTTTTTGTAATGTGGATATATTAATTATTTACTACTTGGCTTACCATAAACCATTTGAGGTCACATGCTCCTGTCAGTGAAGTAATAGCAGCAGGTCTTGTTCATCATGTGTTTGCTTTGGAGTTTGAAATCTGGATTTAAAAAAAAAGACATTTTTTCATCAAGTAAGTTTATAGATTACTTCAATAGTGGTGTGTTTTCAGAAATATTGATATGCTAACGTGTGGCAAACCTGTAACAACGGACATGATAATATCTAAATGCTTAAGCGAAAGCCTTAACAATACAATGAAAAATACTGTATATGGCGTTGTGTGCATGGTCAGTGAATGCAGTTCACAAATGCATGTGCAAGATTGAAGGATAATACAGCGTATTTTAGGGTTTAGTTTACAGAAAGGAGAAGCACATTCCTTGAAAAGAAATCTCTGATATCTGTTGTTCGTTTTGATGTTATTAAGCCAAAGACACTGTGAATGTGATAATCAACTGATAGTGTTTGCTTCATTAAAGTAAATTCTAGAAGTTACTGACAAATTACTGCCTTATTTAATTTTTTTTTAATTTGTCATAGGCACAGTACTTTCCTTTAAGCTTCCTTTTATATACTTCCCTCACAGCCACCACCAGAGGCAGACTTCCCTGGAGACTTGCAGTTCTTTTTTTGAATCCTTGAGGATGCTAGAAATGAGGCTTGCTTCCTTTAAGTGTACAGCATGTATGTGCTATGGCAGTAATTTAAATAAATCAATATTTCTTCCCAAAGATGAGCTGTTTAAGGCCAGGTCCATTTTTAAGCATGACTGAAGGCAGGTTTTTTGCAGGTGCTTGACACTTCAGCAAAACCAGGAAATCACTGGAACTGGTGGTGCTAGCTGATGTGATGGTTCCCACCCCAAAACCCCAAGGAAGATGCTTTGATATCTAGCTCCACGCTGCCAGGTGCAGGCAGTGCCTGTTTGCAGTTGTACCTGGAGAGAAATAAAACCACTGCACTGACCTGATTTGGTTCCCAGCATTGCAAACTCTGCAATGCCAAAGGTGCTTCACTTCCTGTGCTTTAGAAGCAAACTAGTGTTCAATTTCTCTTTCTTTGTAACAGCTGGGTTAAAAATCTGTTTTCATAGTTCTGGTTTTTTAACTGGTTCATCAAAAAGGTAAACAATTTGTATTTTCTGGAAATCCCACTCTATTGGGTTTTCCTGACAGCAAAAGTGTGCTAATGGCAAGCAGTAAGAGTTGGCTTAGAATTGCATTTCCAGTGCTTATTTCTCAAGGTTTTCTGTAAAAGAGTCTTAAAATATGAAGTTATAAGATAATATCAAATTATTTTTGGTGCAGTTGTTTTTATTAACACAATTCCATTTTCTGACTTTCCCTCATCTCCTTTTTAATATATTATCTCAAAATCATATTTGTTTCTCTCAGACAACACTGGAATATAATTATGATTTCAAGAAATCCTGTTTTGCATGCTGGTTTTTCTCGTTTTTTGGTGTTTTTTTTTTTGTTTTTTTTTTTTTTAATAAAGTGAATGATGTAGTGTACTTGAGATAGATTGAAATGAAAGGTTTGCTGCTTTTTAGGAATTTTGTTGTCATAGAACAAGATTCCTGCATACCTCTTAATCATGAGGAGATGCTGTTTTATTCAGATTTGGATGTAAATCCATGTGAAATTCTCATGTTAATAAAAGCAAAGTTGTTTAATAGTTCCAGCACACGGTAATTTCTGATCCAAGTGAAATGATCCTCAAAAAGCAGAACTCAGTTTCAAGTTCTGAAACTTGGAAGCAGCAGAGTAGAGTGCACAAGTGCTAATTTTTTAATTCCTATTGATTTTAGTGTTTGGGATTGGTTTTCTTCAAATTTATCATTTGTGCTATTCTTCAGAAGTATTGGAAATTTCTGAAAATTGTTAGATTTCTGGGTTAGTTTGACGTTTTTGAGAATCTTGGTATAACACTGGAAGGATCTTCTGGTTATTTGATTGAATTTTGCTGTTGTAAGTAAACTGTGCTCTATTACCTGTTTTATAAACCAATGATTATGTAGACATCTTTTGTTTTAGAGCCAAGCCTTGGTTAACTTCAGTTACTAACAATTCCTCCTGCAAAGTGGCCTCAGTCCCTTCCATTTTTCTCCTCTTCTGCTTCCAGGACAAGAAAAAAGCTGATCACTAGATCTAATCCTTTCTTTTGTTTGTGGTGAATTATCATCCTGTGTGGATGGGAGCTTTCTTTCTTTCTGAACTAGTCGAGAATGTCAGATGTAGTCATTGATACGGAGCTGTGCAGGAAATGAGGGTAAAAGGAGTGGATTATGATATGATTGTACAAAGCTATCTAAATCTATTCCAAGCCTCAATGAATAAAGCAAGTGTGAAAGATAACTCTGACAACACTAAATATGCTGAATACTAGAAAAATTTGACAAATATTATTCAGATTTGTATTTCAAGTTCCCTGTTGAGGGAGAAATCAGAGTATGCTGTCTTGTTGAGAAGCATGAGGAATGCTGAAGTCTCATTCTAGTTTCTCTATATTTTACTGTACCTCTGAAAGGAGGAGGTCTAAAATATCAGCAATCAAAGGAATATGGAACTTTGCTAGCAAGGTAGATTTGATGTTTTCCATGAAGAGACATCTTGTTTGACTGGCAAATATCCTGTCTCCAATTTCTTGTCTAGTGTGCTGTTTTCTTGCTGTCAGAAGTGCTGTAGCATTGCTGGTACTTCAGCATCAGTCCCGTGCTGTCACGGGGCTGGTGCCGCCGGCTGTCAGGCCCGCACAGTCTCAATTGCCAGACTTATCTGTCTCCAGCAGCTTTAGACAGAAATGTCTCCTTCACATGATGCTCCAGCCTAAGGCTGCACCAGCCTCAGGAAACTTGAGTGCATTAGCTTCAAAGAAACTGTCTGCAACCTCTTCTGACAGCACATTTTACAAAGTACCCTCCAATCTATTCCTCTAGCTGTTTTCTCTGTCTCTAATATTTACTCTTTATTGAATTAATACTTTGCTACTTGTCTCTGGCTGTTCTGCAATAGAAAGTGTTAGACCATTCCTTTTATAAGTTTACCTTAGTTATGTGCTAATATATTTCCAGTGCAAAATGGTCCTACACTTGGAGCAGAAGAAATACATAAATGACAAGACAAGACAGTGCTTGTTACAGACTGTCCCCAAATTCCCACTGTGTCCTGACTTGAGCAGTTTTCTTCAAAACAGCTGATATGCTCCATGGCTTTTTTTGGTGGAGAGAACAAGAACTATTGTGACTGTGTCACCTGAGAAGCTCCTGTCATCAGCCTACTTAGGCCTCACTTCTATTATTGCAATCTTATATTAAAATAAACCTAGCTTCAAAACGTGGTTATCTTCATGACTCCATGCACATGCACTCCGTAGTCACATTTGTGTTATGTATATACACACACATAGAACTGCACATATGTAACCTCAAATGAGCACTTTATTTTTTTGGAAATAGTGTCTCACTGAGCAGCCCTAGTTTGCCTGTAAAATATTAGGCTGTAAATTGTGTTTATTCTCTCTTGGTTAAGCGGTGTCATTCTGCAAATAGCCTGGTGCTACACATTATAGCATTTAGTGCCTCTGAAAGCTACCTGTTATCAGAGAATGCAGCTTATAAATTGCAAATTCTTAACAGTAACATAGTCTGCCTTGTATTTTATGTCACTTCAATTCATACATACCCCAACAATAGTATGTCCCACCCAGGCTACGATAGCTAAATACACCTGCAAAACTTGATATTGCCTAAACACTTGGAATTAAGGTACCAATAAGGTTTCTTTCTTTTCTGATGCTCTGGAGAAACAAGATCTGCACATCCCTGTGAGAGTGCTGCTGTGTTTTTTGCTCTATGCAGGGCAGGCAGGGATACAGGAAATAAGCAGGTGAAATACAGGTGAAAGCATCGTGAGACCATGATGCCTTGAAATTCCCAATTTTATCTGCCTCTGTTTTAATAGTGTAGAAATAATTGTACAAACATGAATGGCTGCCGTGTGATGGCAACTTCTGCTGTGAATGCTCTGACTGAGGAAAGCAAAGAAAAAAGTATCCTTCCGAGGGAAATAAATTCAAATCGTAAACCAGCCAAGAACCAAACATAGACCTCCCTACAAGACTTTTCAACAGAAAATAAAGGGAAGTTTGAGTGTAGAGTCTGGTATTCCCATGAATGCACACACCCCCCCTTTTATTTCCATTGTCCTTGGAACAGGTCAGCAGAGCACCAAGGTGCTTGTTCCCATACACATGGAGAGATACCTCTGCAACTGACAGCTGCAATGGTTTGGAAGCTGTTCCTTTGCTGCCATACCAGTGGAGTTCCCTGATACTGCACTGGACTTTCTCATGTCTCTACCAAGAGCACAGCCACAAAAAGGAGCCAAGGAGGCTTCTCAGCTTCAAACCTGTTCAGCTTAGTTTTGTGGACAAGAGGAACAATTCTTCTTTCTTGGCTTTTTTGTTGCTGTTGGGATTTCTTTGAAAAATAGAGACTCAAAGTATTTGGCTTCTCTGAAATGTTTCCCATTATTCATAAAACTTATGGAAATAACTTCATAAAACTTATGGCAAAAACTTCATAAAACTTATTGAAGCTACAAGAGACCATGTAAGTCTTTGCAAATGTGCTATTTAACCACTTCTCTTTCAAAAACATACTTTTATGGCTAAAAACTTGCAAATCCAATCGAAAAGATGGATACTTTAGAGCACATACAGAGAGTACCTATTTTGGAAAACTTTAACTCTTGGGGAAAAATACACAGCGAGTGTGTCCAGGATAATTTGAGCTGAATTATTACTATGAGGAAAGTTTCTAAGGCTTTTTGTTTTGTCTTGGGTTTTTTTGGGGTTGTTTTGTTTTGTTGGGGTTTTTTGTTGTGTTGTTTCTTTGGTTTGTTTTTTGGAATACAGTGGATTAACAGGGAGCAAGTTTTGTCAGGGATGCATCTACAAACTTTTCTATTCAAAAAAGGTCTATATTTTTTCTGAGATAAACTTTGCAATTCACTCCTGCCCATTCAGGTTCTTCTCAGGCTTTGCAGCTAATATGCAGCAGCTCAGGACATGATTTTGTGAATAACTGTAAGGCTTAGATGGTTCCAGTCATGCTGGGCTTGATCTGAGGGCAGGAAGCTTTGTTACTCTTCTGTTGTCAGTGCTAAACAGCAAGTCAAAAGGAGGATGTACCTGCTAGATTTTAATGCATACAGCATACAGAAATTGCACAGGGGCAATGGAGTTTGCGAAGTTAAAATGTGTGGTGTTCTGAAAGGTATCAAAGGAATCAAACTGTGGGGTGGGGAGGAGCTGGAAACCTGCTAAGATGGAAGGAAAAAAAGATGCACATTGTGGGGAGTAAATCAAATTTAGTTTTTAGAATACTAATTCAGAACCAGCAGAGGTATTTTAGCAACACTAGAAGAAGCTGTTTTGGCCTGAAGAAGTTTTATGAGCTGTAGATGTAGTGTTGGAAGAGCTGTGTAAATGGAGGCTTTATCACTGCAAAGGGGAGCTTAGCTGCTGTATGTCTACAGTGCATTTTATATGAAAGTGTAGATATCCTTGGGAGTTTCACAGTTTGGGAACTGGATGCTTAATTACTTATTCCACAGAATGTCACTAATGAGGGGTGTGGCTTTAACTCAAGGTTTTTCACACATAGTAATTAAGCCATTTTCCTACCCATGTGTGTCCTTTATTCTTCAGCTTCTGTGAATAACGTTGTTTTCTCCAGTGCTTGTCTGGAGCTATCTGTGTGCTGGATGGTTTGCCATTTCCAGGGTGTAGATTAGTCAGTCACTAGCTGCAAGCCGGAGATGAGCCTACCTGCTTTCCCATCTGTGGGAACACTAATTAGAGTTTTCTTTCTCTTTCAGGCACATTTTTTTCCCCTGAAACCTTCAGGAACTTAATTATCTCTGAGAATTTTTCTGTCCCCTACCCTGTGTCAATTGGATAAAATTAAACAGCAGAATTTCTCAGTTATTAAGGTGAAAACAGTGAAACAGGCAGTGCACTCACATGAGTTTCATTGCTCTAGGAATCAGGGCAGAAAAGATTATTTATATTACGGCAGCATTTCTCTGATAGAGCTACTCTAGTCCTAAGACATCCATTCTGGTCTTGGGAATTTTCTCCTTCTGTCAAGTATGAATTTTGATAATACAATGGGACAAAGATCAGATTCCTCCCATAATCAACAGCAGTGATACGACTGCATGCACTGGCAGGAAAATAGATAGGATAGAGCTGAGACGCTGCTCAGGTGTTCACCCTGACTGCACTGGGTTATTTTTAAAATATCCTTTCACTTAAAGTTATATAAAGAGGATGGGTTTGAATGGCTTCCTCTTTTACTTAACCTTCATAAAGGTACTAAGCAATGAGGTTTGCCTAAATGTCTGTTCTGTGCTGTTCTGAAAATGAGCTGTTTCAATGTTAACTAGACCTTCATTTGTCCTTTTCCATGTGTTAACATCCCTAATGTTCTGATTTTGTGACTACAATATAGTTCTCTAGGGAGTCATTTGCCCTAGTTAGACCATCTGAAAACAGTTACTTCATGTTCATTATCGCCCAGTAATTCAGCTATTCCTTCGGTAATTAATACTATTTTAATTAAAGTTTTAGTGTATCTCCCTGTATGTACTTAGGCATAACCTAAAGGTATCCCAAAATTTTTATGTTCCCTGGTTTTTATTGCAATTTCTCCACAAATGTCCCTGATTATTAAAATAGTGAAAAAATGAAATGGAAGCTGCACAACTGAAGGGCTCATTATTGTTTATTGCACAGGGTGGAGTGTGTGCCTAGGACCACTCAGACCTCATATTTATCTCTCCAAGTAAATCTCTAAACTGCAGTGAAAATCAAATTCTGTACATCTGCTGGTATGGGTTTTGGGTTTTTGGTTGTTGGTGTTGGGGCTTTTGGTTTTTGTTTTTTTGTTATTCTTTTCTTTTTTAACTCTGGCAGCACTTTCTATTGCAAAAGTTTGTACAAAAAAAACCTTTTTCTCAGCATGAGGTTGAAGCCACTCTTTCAGGTTGCAACTAAACAAGCACTTAAGTGTTTAAATGTTTGAATCAAGTACATAGCTATGACCAGGCCTTTGCTTTGCATGTCCAGAAGGATAAGAAAAAAAGATTGATTTTTGTTTCTGATTATAAAACTTATAGAAATACATTATTTCTGACAGCTCCAACATTCTGCTATATGAAATTCACTTACTTTGAAACATCTATAAACTATCATCAGGGTAAAAGTTTTCTCCCTTACACAAAGACGTGCTCTCTCAAGTGAGGCTATAGATGGGCATTTCTTATCAATAGCAGCGCTGCTTCTGGTGCAAGAAAGATGTCAAGCATGTTTTCTTTATTCTGGTAGGGAAACTGTACTTAATAGAAGAGAAGAAAGAAAACATTTGACAGCTATTACACAATCTTGTCTATTGCTACTGTTGTAGGATAATATCAGAAAGCACTTGGATTTTTGCTACACCATTAAGCTTCAGAAAGTAATTCTGCTTTACAAACCATTTCTGTGGTTTAGAGAGAAATAGCAAAGTTTTGTATTAGGAAAAAACTTTCAAAATTTTTTTTGCTGGTGATTTTTGTGGATTTTTTAACTTTTCCTCCACCTTAAAAATCTCTCTGTATCAAGCTTGAATCTGAAATACAAGATGGGTTCTTCCTGGCACATATTTAATCAACAATGAATTTTCTGTAATCAGAGTTTGAACATAAAAGCACGAAGACACAGCAGTTTTAAATGCAGTGTCTTTGGAGAAAACCTAGGATAACTGGTGGTTGAAGGTTTGAACCAGCTGCCTTCTGGAGCCAAGGGAGATAGAGGGGTTGCTGATGCTTCTGTACTTTGATGGTTTTGTCATTTAATCCCCTGTTCAAGACTGTAAACACTTGTATCTGATAGAGATGCTATTCTTTCATTTCCTCTAGCTCCTAAAGGAAAAATTACAATCCTGGGACATGTCCTTTGCCCTCTGCTTCCCTCTGGCTAGGCATCTGTGGCAAGATTTCTCACCACTTCCATCCATCTAAAACTCAAATTTTTGCTTGTAAAACATAGACTCTGCAGAGGAAGAGCAGCTAAAGGCACAGGGATGGATGATTCAGCACAGGAGGAGCTGAGGGGGTGGCTGAGCTGCCTGTACCTTGCCTCTGAAACACCACATTACCAAGCTCCTTCCCTAGCAGCTGTTGCTTTGCCGAAAGCTCACCCAAGCACAGCTTGTCTGGATATGTCCTCTGTTCATCCCTTCCCCAAAGCCAGGAGCACCTGCAGCATCCAGGGCTGTTCCTGCTGCTGAGCAGGCTGGCTGAGCCCTGGCAGGGCTGAGCTCTGCCCAGGCCTTGCAAAGCTCTCAGGAGGGCACCTGTGCCTTGCCAAAGGAATACAGGCAGTCAGGTGAGAGGGTCTCTCTCCCACTGCTGTTCCTGCAGCTGGAGCTCCAGCCTGGTCCATCTCCTGCTCCTACCCAGAGCAGTCAGTCCTCCTTTCCTTCTCTCCTCTGTCTAGCAATGCACTGCCACAATGGGTGAGTGTGGGCTCCTTTGCAAGGAGAGCCAAGGGTTATAATTTGTAGCTCACACCTGAAGATCAGATTGTCATATTTGAACAGAAGAAAGTTGGTTTAAACCAGTCATAGGAATGTCCAGGAATGGGGGACAGTTAAGGGAGGATGTCCATGACAGAAAAAAAATGTGGGAAAAGAAGGGTTCTGAGGAGGAAGAATGAGCTGGAAAGAAACACCTCTGCCAACAGCATAACTCTTCTGAGTTATGTCCTACCCAGAGTCCTTCAAACACCACTGCCTTCCACAAATTCCTTTAACTCATTTCTTTGCTTTAGAATCAATCTGAACACAGACCTGTCTCTCATCTCCCATTCAAAGCTTACACCTATAGGGCAGAAAGTTTTGATGTTACTTTGCTGACCAGTGTTGTAGTACCCTAAAATACACCGTGCCCAAGTGGCAGTCACTGCTGGAAATGTTAGTCTTGATCTTTTAGTCATTGATCCAAGTGAAATAAAGAGTGATTTCACTGTGCTGGCAAGAAAGAAATTTTGCGTTACCCCAGCTGTAGCAGTTTTAAGAATTGCAGCCCAGAAATAAGTTTTCTTGTTTAAGCCTGCATGAATAGTGCCAGCCAATTGAGGATTAGGAGTGTCAAGATGTTAGGATGTACTAGTGAGTTGTCTTGGTGAGAAACAAGTAGGACGTGCGAGGCTGGCCATTCTCCTTGCCAGGATATCCAAGGTCCCTGCCCTGCCTGCACAGGATGCTTTGCAAGCATGAACAGATGTGAATGCAGTTTGCAGTTCTGACAGTTGTACCCTGCCTGGTTGACCCCTGTCTCCTGTGCCGGGCATAGGTATCTGACAGTTTCCTTTGAATCCAGTTTGTCTCTTGCTCCTGACTTGGTTTGATGCTGCTGTTTCTCCAGATACCCTATCACTTGTACAGAAAATGCTATGCTGCATTTCTTCTTACTCCTCCTCAGCCAAGAGAAGAAACATGAGTGTTGAAGGGGAAGTCTGCATTGGGAGATGACCTTGGGACTCATTGTTTTTATAGCATCAGAACAGATCTCGTTTGTTATGTGCTACTGAAGTACGTGAACTGTAGGCGATGAACAGGCAGTGTCCCACTTACTGCTACTGTGAGCAGTACAAGCTTGTGTTCCTGTAGGAGCAGTGAAAACATCAAGGTAACCTTAAGAGATCTCTTTCAGAATTGCCTTCTTTCAAAATTTTAGTTGCTTTTTAGCCCACTCTGTTTATTGCTTAAAATGCCTTGACTCATATTTGTGAGGGATGCTTTGTGCTTGGTGTGAACAACCAAACAGCCCTCTAGCTGATTTTGCACTGCTGCCAGTGCAGGGAGGAAAAGATTCCTTCTTGAACTTGTCAGAAATCCTATTTTGAAACTTCCTGTTTTTTCTTATTAGAAATAAGTGGAGTCACCATCT